>NC_140595.1:779244792-780492292 GCF_964204655.1 Triturus cristatus | reverse complement strand
CTGCACTACACACCAACACTACCCTAAACCCTAATACATTACACTACACTAACACCACAACACTAGCCTAAAACACTACCCCCAGCACGACCCTGCCCCTACCCCCAGTCCCTTCCCTACACTGAAACACTACCCTGCACGACCCCCGACACTACCCTAAACCCCTACCCTACACATACACCATATCACTACCCTAAACCCTAAAACACTAGCCCCAGCACGACCCTACACTACTCAGACACAACCCTACAACGTAAAAGACTACCACTGCACGACACAAAAAACGACACTTGCCTCTCTCTCTCCTCCGTGGTTCCTCTCTTCTCCGGCTTCCAGTGGCTTCCAGCGATGTCAGATCTGCACGTCGTTGTTTGGAAACGGAAGCTCCTTCCAAAAAACGATGTGGATAGTGCATACCATTACAACGCATACGTTGTAACAACGCTTGCGATGTAACAACTTGCCTACTAATGGTACGCGTTGTAACATCGCAAGCATAGTAACGCTTGCGAAGTAATGGTATGTGCACTAGAAGCCGCGCACTAAAGTCTGTTTACCCCTTTTCTCCCCTTTGCACACCTCATCACTTTCTACCCTCAGTAATTTCAACAGCACACCGGAAAGGGACGAAAAACGTGTTGGCTGATGTGTTTTCTTTGAATCCTGGCTCGGCCTTAAAGCCAGCAAACTTTATTTATTACAATAAAGCAGTGGTTTTTGGAACAGAACGATGTTGCATCAGATATATGGTGCTCCATTCGGAGTATGATCAGAGATATTACTAAATGCGATTGGGTTTCTAAATTTCTTAATGACAACTCTTTATTAACAATGGTCTCATTTGCCAAGTTTTGGCCACTTCAAGACCGTTCATTCCCTTTTGGTTTGTGGCCTGTATTCCCATATGTTATCAACTGTACCGGGTAGACCCAGAGCATATTCCACTAGAGGGAAGTAGCTGCAGCAGCCCAGCTGCTAAAACATGAATCTTTCAGATATATGTATACTGGCTACATGGAAAACAGTCCATACTTTAACAAGGAGCTATTGCCTCAATTTGATATGAATGCCAACTCTAGTTTTGGTCAATCTGCTCTGAGGAACCTGTATAGTTAACTCAATATTGAGGTTTCTTCTTATTTTTTTTTCTCCTTTTAAATATAGTTGTTATTACGTATGCCTTAGAGCATTGAGGTCTACAAGGTTTTTTTTATACTGTAAGTTTTTTTTACTCTATTCTAAAGTTAATGACTATCAATGAAAATCCTACAATGTAGAAGAAGTGGTCCACTGTTGTTCTGGTTCAGCATTGGGCAAATCAGTCGTAAACGGCCCGGCAATCTCCTCAGCTTCTTTTTGATAATCTGGAATAAAAAGTTTGGAAATACATTCCTAGTCAGAACTGTTCACTTAAGAAAGAACTAACTGCAATAAACAAGACAGGATGGTAGTGGAAGCTACTAGAGCCTTAAAGGGACCAGATACATTTTTTTAAAACTATAGAACATTTCTTCATTACTTACACAACAGTTTCTATTATATGTGCTGCAGTGTAGTTTTGAGAAGATTTGTTATAGTATTTTAAGCAATCTAAAATGTTTGCCTGTGATGGGTGTTCCACAACGTGTTGGATTTATCGCCTTTTCTACTGATGGATAATATACATATGTGCAGAGGTGAAATATTCTAATTTTTATTACTTCAGCGATGCTTTCAACTATGCAGAACTGGGACTTCAAGAAGTAGTATTCTAATATTACTGGTATCCCCTCCTTTGCACCCTGATCCATGCACCCTGATCCAATAGTCATTATATATATTTTTTTGTTCTTTTGCTTCAGGAGGTCTACCATGAACCACACATCCAGGCCTTCTGGGAAAGGCATAAGCATAAATTTTCCAGCATCAAAATCGTTGGACCAGAGGAGGCGTTGACCCAGGGGGAAGCTCGTGACATGGCAATGTAAGTACGAATGTTATCTGGATGGTGGCAGAAGTGTTGCTATAGTAGGTGGAAGTATGGGAGATCATAACTTTTCTCCATTGCTTCGGTGAGGTTGGGAAGGGCCAGGAGCGGGGCGTTACACTGAAAACTATCAGAAAGATGCAGAGAAGTGTGGCTTTCAACCAAACACAACCCAAAAGAGGAGCAAGTAGGCCTCTGTGCCTTCTTGGAAGGAGATGAAGCATGCCACCAAGGAGTGCCCGGAGTCTTTGTGGAGCACCTTGGAGGAGATGAGGTGTTGTACAGCGAAGCATCCGGCAGTGGTTCAAGGATAGACTTTTACAATTTCTGTTTGTGGAGATGCAACGTTAATGTTTTCTAGAACAGAAAAGAGACGTTATCAAGGAACTGCTGCGAGAAGTGTAAATAAAGATCGAAACAAGCATTACCTTTTTAAAGACCCTGCAGTAAGCCTGTGAGAAGGCAGGTGACAAACAAAACTGACTGATATGCTAGCGTGTTCTACAATGAAGGATACCAACCAGAGAAGAGACGGGTATAAAGCTTGCTGCCGAGCAGAGTTTTTTTTTTGTTAGAGATGCCCAAACTCTGCGATGTCCATGGTACCATGTCCAAATCCATGATTCTTCAGCTGATATTACAACTGCCTGGTTGTAAACTACATAAGAGATTTAGCCTTATGTGTGTGCTTCTGTGGTACTACATAATCTTCTGCCATCTTTTTATAGCCTCTAACCAGCTAAATTCTTCTATCACTCATTTCTTCAGGAGTATTTTTTGCACAAGGACAATAAATGTACATTAATTTCTTTCACTCAGTAACCTTTGTCCAGATGTTATTGTACCAAGGCGCTTAGCCAGGAGCACAGAGGAAGTCTGCTTCTAGAATTTATTCAGCGCCGAGATGATGCTGGGTGTAGTGTCCGAAGTCGATGAGCAATGCTGCCAATGGCCCAAAGGCAGCGGTGGCCCAGAAGCCTGTCTCAGTGGGTCCAAAGTGACTGAACGCCCTTTGTTGGTGGAAGCTCCGAGTGGTGTGAGGGGGAGGAGAATCTGTACTCACGACCTGTTGAGCCGACAGGAGGTCTTCAATCTCAAGGTTGGAGTCGGAAGTCTCTTTGGAGGATAAAGCCTCCTCATCGGTGATCGAAGGCTCAGGATGCTGCCTCCCCCCTCGAAGTCCTGGGTGCCGAAGAGGTCGGGGGTATCTTCGGCACTCCTGCGTGACATCTCGAGTCGACGAGCCTGGCGGTTTCGAAGAGTCTTTTTGACTGGGTGACCAGCACGCATCGCAATAGAACTTTTAATGCTTAGGTGAGAGGCAAATATTACAGACCTGGTGGAGATCGACCCAGGAGTGTTTCGCATGGCACTGAGAGCAGTATCAAAAAGGTATCTGTTCCATTGCAGGTGAGGCATGGTGAGAGCGGACCAAATGGAAGGGAAGGAGACCTTGACATGCGTGGCCCCAGCAGGGCCTGGAGACAACCTGGAGAAGTGTCCCAGACCAAACTGAAGACGTCAACCTGATATGAGAAAAAGGGAAATGCAATTGAATACAATGCAAACTGAGTGAGAGGACCCTTGAGATCGAAAAGAACACAACAGCGTCGATCTGGAACACAGGAGCACACGTCCGAACCAGACGGTGGAAAGAAAACAATCTAACAATGTGCATTGCAAGCAAGAAGTGGAGTGCCAGTACCTCAGGCTCGAAAATAATTATTAAAAGAAAAACAAACAGCTGTGCATACCCCTGCCATCTAGTGTTGGGCACACATCCGGGCCCAACACCAAATGGCAGGGGTATGCACAGCATGTCAGTCTGACACAAATAGATGCTTACAACGTAAATAATTTTTTATTTTAATATTTAATTTTTTATTTCATGCTTGCCTTTTACTAGCATTTGTAAACTGAGGATACAAACAATACTGATATCTGTTTACAAAACCTATTCAACCTTTTACCAACATTGCTTTTCTTGTAGAAAATTGTTTGAAGGGCTCATATGTCTCGTTTGAACCCCCAAAACCGTAGCCACACTGTCCTGGCAAAGGGTGTGTTTGTTGTGGTCCAGGATGTCCAAAAAGCCAGAAGAAAATGTGAGCATGGCCACATCATTCCTACAGCTCCACATGTAAATCATGGCTAACTGTACCATGTGAGGTATTGTCATATGTCTTCTGAAATGTGAGGGATTGTCATATGTCTTCTGAAATCTTTATAATCTCAATAGTGACTATTCCTTTGATTTGTGTATCGAAGGGGGTGGATATGCAGAGGAACCCTTTTGGAATCGGGACCTGAATTATTTAATTCGAAACTTGACAAGGTTCAGAGTTTGTATAAAGACTGTGTTCGTCTTCGCATATTACGTCAATTTGCAAGATCATATATACTGAAGACAGGAAATTCACTTTTCTCCAAAAGACAGGAAATTCACTTTTTTCCAGAAGACCGGAAATTCAATTTTTTCCAGAAGACAGAAAATTCACTTTTCTCCAAAAGACAGGAAATTCACTTTTCTCCAAAAGACAGGAAATTCGCTTTTCTCCAAAAGACAGGAAATTCACTTTTTTCCAGAAGACAGGAAATTCCATTTTTTTCAGAAGACGGGAAATTCACTTTTTCTCAGAAGACCGGAAATTCCATTTTTTCCAGAAGACAGGAAATTCACTTTTCTCCAGAAGACCGGAAATTCCCTTTTTTCCAGAAGGCAGGAAATTCACTTTTCTTCAGAAGACAGTTCTAGATGTAAGATCCTCTCTAAAAATCCATACAAACACCTCACTTTTTTTTTTAGCAGCAACAATGTCAGTTTTACTCTTAGAGTGGTCTGTACCCAAATGTGTTTTAGGTCTTATCTATCAAATGTCCCGCTGCCCTCGATCCTTGTGATGTGGTGAGGGCCGAGGGGGTGGGGGAGATGGGGAGATGTTAGGGGGTTCATCACCAACCGGACACTTAAGGAGATGTTTAGAGGCGTTCAGTAACGGGGCACTGCTTCATTCAGAGAACAATGTGTCCTCCAGATGGACCACCTCTTTAAGATTTTGTCTTCAGGACTTGCAAAGTGACAAAGTTCTACCTTGTCCCGTGACACAGCAGGACTTTCCCCAGTGCCTTTGCAGATCCAAGGGCAAAGTGCCTGCCACATTGGCATATACCAGAAAGTTTCACAGGCTGGCTATTGCCAGTGTGAACAGTGGTTCGGTGGCAGGGCCTCCAATCTGTAATTGAGACCCTTACATTTTCTGTTAGCAGTGTGGGCCCAGATCGATTGTTACCCGAATACAATTGATTTAGATGAACTATATATAGTGCCTGTAAACGCAAAATGAGGTAAATGTGTGGAAAAGCATTTTGTTTTCTGGACACAGCAGCTAATATTTTCTCATCAACATTACTTCTTCTGTGCAGGGACATCTGTCGCCAGGATACCACGTGTGATTTTTACTTTAGTGTGGACGCAGAGGTTGTCATCACAAATCCAGATATCCTGAAGGTCCTTATCGGGGAGAACCGGTAAGTGCTGTCTGATGATTTACAGCATGAAAACAGCTGCGCTTGCATGCATTTGGAGGAGTTTGAACAAAAAATATAACTAAGGTTGAAACTCTAGCTTTGTGTGTGTGTGTGGGTTTTTTGTATTGGGCAGGCGATATCGTGAGTTGCAGGTGGTGTTGGACGTCTGCATAGATTAGTAAAAGGGTGAATGTTTGAAATGATACATGAATATTGGTATACTTCAAAGGTGGCTAACTTGAATGTGATGGAATTGGCCATCTAGTTTAAGCTGTAGGCAGCCTAGAGAGACCATGGAATGGATGGGGCACCTGCAGTGCTTAATTTGAGCCGGTGGTTTCCAGTGCTCCAAACCGGCACTTAATTGTCAACACCGGCACTTATTACAGTCTGCCACATGGTGGCGATGTTTCTCTAATTTAGAAACAGTTTTTTTCAATTAAATATACATTACAATGAATAATACCTGCTGCTTAAGCCATTCTTATAGCTTTGGGAGCCTGGAATAGTCTGAATTGTCACACTTGTAAGAGTGTGATGGTTAGTAGTTGTGTTGGTAGTGTCATTGGCAATGCTGGCAGGGGCAATGGGTGGTGCAAGCTGCAGTGGCCTCCTGAGGAGGGCCCTGGCACATATCATTTTTTACAAATTAAGCACTGGGCACATGGAAGGCGTTGGGAAATGATAGGGCCCCATTAGGGGTAGAGGTTTGTGACAGGAACATTCCTCAGAGGTGGGTCTTTTCCCTAGTTGTGACAAGAGCTGCCAGCGTTTAGTGTCTGCATTCATTTAAGGAAGAATGGGACCTGGAGATAGTTTTTAAACCTCCCTCTGGTCTGTGCACTGGTCAGTGTTTACACTGTGGGTAAGTGAAAAGCTCAAATATTACAATTACTTGGCTATTCCTTCATTCAGACCTAAGAAGGTCTCATATTTCTAGAGCACTTGTAAACTGTGCTGAGTTGGGGCATGTATGGAAGGCTTCAGAAAGCAAACACTTGCGCCAGGCTCCTTTAGTGTTACTCTAAAAACCAAAAGATTGGGGAAAGAGCTTCATGCCTCGGGGCATCCAGCAGAGCAACTGTGAGGCGTTTCCCGTCAACACCTAAAAGACACCACTTTTAATGATCCTTTGTTTTTGTTTGATCTTTCCTCTGCCCTACAGGAAGGTTATTGCACCAATGATTTCACGACACGGGAAGCTGTGGTCCAACTTCTGGGGTGCTTTGAGCCCGGAGGGATATTATGCGCGCTCAGAGGATTACGTTGATATTGTGCAAGGCAAGCGCCTGTAAGTCTGTTTTCTTTCTTTCATCTACTTCTCTCATGCATAGCCTGGGCCTTTTTCTTTTTCCTATATCCATGCAATAACCCATATGTTGTAAAAATAATGATACTATTTCTTTAGCACATCAAATGAGGTTAAACCAGACCACACAGGTCCTTTTTTGAGACATAAGCAATAGAAGCAGACAAGGCAGCCATACATAAACCCATCACTGGACAATATGACTAGGTCAGTACTGAAATATGTTTACCAGGCTTTAATGCACTACAGTGATGCCAGGTGTTATTAAACCCGCATCCTAGATAGAGCTCTGTTGAAGACTTCTCTTTTCAATAGTGTATACTCCCATGTGGGAAATGCAATGATCTGATCTTTATGGTGCTGCACATTCAAGTACCATGAAATGGCTCTCGTTAGCTCTTGCTCGCCTGCAGTACTTTTAATGTGTGAAGACACCCACCAGCTCACATCACAGTGCTGCCTTTCAGGCCTACTGGTTATACCTGACGAAGGGAGTGGTGTGGTTTCCAAATCGGATGTACCTTTGCACTTTCATTTTTGCTTGCTATTTCAGGGACAGCCAATTTATCAAGCAACATTGTGTTCGAGGCATGTGAGCTGTAGATCGTATACTTGTGCATAGATGGCCATCTGGTGTTGGGTTCGGATGTTTGCACTTTGTTTTTGTCTTGGAACAAGTCTTTTGTAGTCAAGAGGTAGGTGACTCCTCCTTAGGACGATAGTGCGCATGGGCATCAACTTCATCTCTAGATTGTTTTTTTTCCGCCATCGGGTTCAGATGTGATTTGCTGAGCTCCGGGTCGGTGTCGGTTTCTACCCACCCTTCAACGGGCAATTTCTCTACACTCAACTGTATTGTCTCGATCGCGTTTCCCTTTCGATGCGCATTATTCAAAACAAACTCCTCGACCTCGATCTGCGACGCGGCTCTCCGTGCCGACCACGCCTGCAGTCAATGGAAAGGACTCCTTTCAAAAAAATGCCCCGGGTGTGGTGCTAAATTCCCACACACGGTCTTGCACGAGGTTTGTAACCTCCGTCTCTCCCCGGAGCATGAAGACAAGAACTGCGAGGCCTGTTCATCTTTCAGGTCGAAGAAAACCATCCATGATCGTCGAGCTCGACGTCACGAAATGTCTCACGGAAGCAGCTCGATTCCGGACATCTTCGGAGCAGATCCCAATGTCCAGCCGGAGCAAGGTGATGAATGCAAAAACAACAGTTGATGGACAGAATGCAGAACAATGTCATACATTCACCCCAGTACAGAGATCTGGGCCTAAATCCATCGTTTTTTTGCTCACCATGCCGTTCCAGTTTGAACCCAGCCATATGCAAATCAGTCTTGACCCTGTGCCTCATGGGAACAGTCCAGCCCGAACTGCCAAGCCAGGTCCTCCCTGGACTGGAAACAAGCATCCTAGGGCCGGTTTCTCAGTCTCAGTCTCTGAGGCCAACGACTCCGACGTCAAAGAGGAGACACTCACCCCAGCTGAGCGGTCTGTTAGTACCGAAACCCCTCTCATAAAAAACAAACCTAAGGCTCCGGTAACACCCTCGGGCTCCGGTCGACACCGGCAACATGTCTCAGACGCCCCGCCCTCGGGCCCGGCTATGAAACCTAAAGATAAGACTTCTGGCTCGGGCTTGAGCCAACCCCATTCTGGTGCCGAAAAGTCACCTTCGGCACTGAAGCACAAGACCAAAGATGTGCCATGCCCTTCTTCATTGGCACCGAGGACAGCCTCGACGCCGAAGCCCTCGGCGTCGAAACATATCCGGGACAAACATTCGGAACCGAAATAATCTTCGGAGCCGAAAACGGCTTCGGAACCCCAAATAAACGTCGGAGACGAAAAAAGTGGGGATGATGCACCTACCATCCCATATGACGTAGACTCTTGGGATTACTACAACACAGATCCCGACCCACACATTGACCCGGACCTCTATCCATCCAGGCCATCACCACCAGATGACAATATTGGGTTTGCCCAACTAATCAATAGGGCTGCCCAATACCACTGGGTACAATTTCATTCTGACCCTTTAGAGGAAGACTTTCTACTTGAAACCTTTGCACCCTCGCTAAAGTCCCCGCACACCCTGCCAATGTCAAAAGGCATACTCAAACATGCTCCAGAAGTTTTTAAAGACCCTGTCAGAGCCAGGATTCTCAACACCAGGATAGATAAAAAGTATAAGGCAGCTCCCAATGACCCAATTTACATTAACGGTCAGGTCCCTTTGCATTCTCTTGTGGTGTCTAATGCACGCACGAGGGCAAACTCAGAGAGAACAGGCAACACCCTTCCCCCCTCCTGATAAGGAGTCAAAATTAATAGACACATCTGGTAAACGTATTGCGTCACAGGCTGCAAAGCATTGGCGGATTGCCAATGCCCAAGATTTATTGGCCAGATACGACAGGGCTCACTATGAGGAGCTTGAACAGCTCATGCAACACCTTCCTGACCAATACAAACAAAAGGCCAACACCTTATCCAAGAAGGGAAATTGATCACAAACACCTTGATTAAATGTGCGCTCGACGCGGCTGATACCGCATCCCGCGCCATTAACACTAGCGGTGTGTTGCGCAGGCACGCTTGGCTCCGGGTCTCCGGATTCAAACAAGAGGTGCAATCTGCTATTCTAAATCAGCCCTTTAATCAAGAGCATCTTTTCGGGCCCTCAGTTGACCTAACATTAGAAAAAATGAAAAAGGATACGGAAACTGCTAAATCCATGGGGGGCCTTCCAATTCCCTTCCCCTAGAGGCTCTTTTCGCCGCTCCTTCTATGGAGCTGCCTCCAAAACCATTGGCTCAGAACATTCCTCTCCGTCCTATAAGAGCCCCACTCAAACGTCCTCCAAAGGATACTTTCGCGGAGGCTACAGAGGCAACAATGGTAAGGGAAGAGGTCGCGGCAACAATAAACGAACCTCCCCTACCACTAAACAGTGACTTCCCTGCACTTACCCCCGATCATCCCACTCCTGTCGGGGGACGTCTCTTACAGTTCCTGCCTGTCTGGAATTCAATCACAACAGACAAGTGGGTAAGACAAATTATCCAGTGTGGTTACTGCCTGGAACTCACCTCTACCCCCCAAACATTCCTCCCAGACAACGTCCAATGTCCACAGAACATCTACCACTTCTCAAATAAGAGGTTCTCTCTCTATTACAAAAACATGCACTAGAATCAGTCCCCTTGCCTCACCAAACCACAGGGGTTTACTCCCTCTATTTCCTAATCCCAAAAAAGGACGGCTCTCTCAGGCCCATATTAGACCTCAGACCGCTAAACCTCTACATTCAGTTGGACCACTTCCACATGGTCACTCTCCAACAGGTGCTCCCACTACTTCAACAGGGCGACTTTCTCACCACTCCGGATATAAAGGACGCCTACTTTCATATTCCCATTCATCCCGCTCACAGGAAATATCTCAGGTTCGTGGTAGATGGTCAACACTACCAGTTCAAGGTTCTCCCATTCAGGATGACTACAGCACCCAGAGTCTTCACCAAGTGCCTCGCAGTATTTGCAGCCCACTTACGAAGACAGCACGTTCATGTTTTACCTTATCTGGACTACTGGCTCACAAAAGCCAAGTCACACAGCAGCTGTGTGCAACACACACACACAAAACAATCCAACTGCTTCACCACTTGGGATTCACGGTAAACATCACCAAATCCCACCTCCAACCGTCCAGCATACAACAATATCTAGGGGCCACAATAGACACTTCATAAGCTTTAGCATACCCCATCCCAGTCAGGATAAGTGCCATACAAGCTCTAATACAATAATTTCAGCCTCAACACTAACTACCAGCGCGAGTGTTCATGCAGTTAATCGGGATGATGGCCTCTTGCATTCTTATCGTCCCTTATGCAAGACTCCAAATGTGTCCCTTACAGGAGTGTTTGGCACGTCAGTGGAACCAGGCTCAAAGTCCGCTAACAGATCTGGTGCTGATAGACGTCTGCACCCATCGCTCTCTGCAACGGTGGAACATACAAAACCTTTCCAAAGGGCGGCCGTTCCTCGACCCGGTTCCACAGATAGTGCTAACAACAGACGCATTCGCTCACCGGCTGGGGAGCTCATCTTCAAACCCATACCGTTCAGGGCATATGGACCCCTCAACAAAAACAATTCCACATAAATTACCTAGAATTGTTGTCAATCTTCCTAGCACTAAAATATTTTCAACTCCATCTTGTAAGTAAAGCTGTTCTAGTCCATACAGACAACATGACAGCAATGTATTATATACAAAAACAGGGAGGGACACACTCTATACAGCTTTCACACCTAGCTCAAAGCATATGTAGATGGGCCATTCCTCAAAACATATATCTCCTTGCAGAACACCTGCCAGGAGTACACAATCAAATCTACTCAGTCGCCAAAAACAGCAGATCCACGAATGGGATCTTCACTGTCAAGTTCTGCTTCCATTCTTTCAAATGTGGGGCCACCCAGAAATAGACCTGTTCGCCACACACCAAAAAGCAAAATGCCCAAGCTTCGCATCCAGGTATCCACACCCATTGTCCAAAGGCAATGCACTATGGAAAAACTGGTCAGGCAAATTTGCTTACTCTTTTCCACCTCTTCCACTCATTCCGCTAGTGGTTTGGAAACTCAAACAGAATTCCCTCACAATGATCCTAATTGCTCCAACATGGGACCGACAGCCATGGTTCACAACCCTCTTGGAACGATCAGTAGTTCCTCATCAAAAGCTACGCCTCTCACCCAAGCTTCTCACTCAGAACCATGGAGAGATAAGGCATCCAGATCCCAATCAACTCAACCTTGCGATCTGGCACCTGAAGTCTTAGAGTTTGGCTACCTTAATCTCCTGCCAGACTGCATGAACATTATTAAGGAGGTTAGACGTCCTACCACTAGAGCTTGCTATGCTGCAAAGTGGAAAAGATTTGTAATTTACTGTACAAATTACAAAATCAACCCACTAAATGCTTCTATTCAAGACATCATCTGTTACCTTTTGCATCTACAACAATCTAACCTAGCGTATATATCTATTAGACTACATCTTGCGGCAGTAGCAGCCTATCTCCAAAACAGACAACATTAGTCTTTGTTTAGGGTACCAGCTATCAAGGCATTTATGGAAGGACGTAAAAGAATAAATCCACTTAGAGTTCCACCCTCTCCAGCATGGAACCTAAATGTGGTACTCACCAGGCTCATGGGTCCCCCATTTGAACCTATGCATAAACGCGAATTACAATTTCTCACCTGGAAAGTAGCCTTCCTAGTTGCGATCACCTCTCTCAGAAGAGTCCGTGAACTCCAGGCATTAACCATACAAGAACCATTTCTCCAAATCCATCATAACAAAGTGGTTCTTAGAACTAACCCAAAATTTCTACCTAAAGTCGTCTCTGCGTTCCACCTTAACCTGTCTGTAGAACTCCCAGTGTTTTCCCTCTACCAGACTCAGTAGCAGAACGGGATCTTCACACACTAGACGTAAAAAAAGCAATACTTTAATACATTGAAAGAACAAAATCGTTTAGAAAGGCTAAACAACTTTTTGTGGCTTTCTCCCCACCCCATAAAGGCAATCCCATCTCAAAAACAGGGATTGCAAGGTTGATTGTTAAATGCATCTAAATATGCTATGCTAAAGCAAAACACACCTTAACTATTCCCCCCTAAGGCTCACTCCACACATGAACTAGGGGCATCTATGTCATTCTTAGGGAACATTCCCTTAGATGACATCTGCAAGGCAGCAACTTGGCCTACACCTCACATGTTTACAAAACACTATTGTGTAGACGTGCAAGCCAAACAACAAGCTAGTGTGGGCCAGGCTGTATTAAGAACACTTTTCAAACCACTGCAACAGATACAGGTAGCCACCGCTAAGGAGGTAACTGCTGTATAGTCTATGCACAAGTATACGCTCTACAGCTCATATGCCTCGAACGGAAAATGCTACTTACTAGTATGCATCTGTTCTTGGCATGTAGAGCTGTAGATTCGTATACACACACCCGCCACCCCAGATATCTCTATCTGTTCCAGTACTATCTTATACATGGACATCCTTATCTATTTCTTACTGTTTCTTACTAACTCCATCATGACCCTCCATGGCAAAACAATCTGGAGATGGAGTCGATGTCCATGCGCACTATCGTCCTAAGAAGGAGTCCCCTACCTCGTGACTACAAAAGACTTCTTCCAAGACAAAAACAAAGTGCAAACATCCGAGCCCAACACCAGATGGCGATCTATGCACAAGTATACGAATCTACAGCTCTGCATGTCAAAAACAGATGCATACTGGTAAGTACCATTTCCCTTTTGAAAGTATATTCTGTAAAGTGAAGGATAAACTAAACATCATGCTCAGCCATCTCTGATTTATTTTGGCTACTGCCAGGCGGGCATTAGACATTGGTGATAATTCGCAGATCACCAATGTGTCTTTCTCTCTTCCCTCTTGCCCTAGTGGTGTGTGGAATGTTCCCTACATCACACAAGTGTACCTGATCAGAGGAGCGACCCTCCGACAAGAGTTGCAGGAGAAGAATATTTTCACCACAGACCTGATGGATCCAGACATGGCTTTCTGTAAGAACGTGCGTGACAAGGTGAGTGCCACGGAAGCTCTGAGGGAGGTTTCACTGCTTTATCAAGGACCACATCTTTTTTCAACAGATCTCTCCCAGTTTTCAGGTGGAAAATGGGACAGATCTCGAAATGGCGAGAACTGCTGAAGTTTTGTATGCCCCCAAACCTTTATCCTAAATTGGAACAAACTGGCTAGATTCCAAACAAGCATTGAAAATGCAATAGGTCTCGCCTTTGATTAAGTTAAAGCCATTTGCTTTGCTAATGGTATTGTATAGCAAAGCAAATGGCTTTAACTTAATGAAAGGCGAGACCTATTGCATTTTTAATGCTTGTTTTCTACTTGGCTGATTCCCGGGACAGGTCACTCTTGATGTGCCTAATGCCCCTGTGGCTGACTCCTGACTACTACGGCTCATTCCTGCTGCGGCTGACTAGAGTTCACTCCTGCTGTGGCTGAGCCCTGCCAAGCCCGTCAGCACCAACAAACAGCAGAGGCAGTGAGGTGGGGAGGGGGCAACGGTTGCAGAGAACGACTTATCCTTGGTGCGCAACTGCAGATGTCAGGCGTTCAAACCTCCCAACTATGAAGAAGGGGGGATGGGGGGAAAAGGCAGTGCATTTAAAAAAGTATTAAGAAAAGTGAGCACATAGAAGAAAATGGACTGGTGAGATTGAAAGAACGAGAAAAAGAAATTGTCCCACTGTACTGTGGTAATAATGTCAAATTTGACCTCTGAACTACAGTAATAAAATGTGTGAAGGAGCGCTTATTAAAACAATTGCTAAAAAAAATTTATTATTGGGTGACATTTATTTTTACTGTCATGACGTGTGTGTATATATATATATATGTATAATATATATACATAACATGTATTTGTAAAGCGCATGTTCACCCATAGGGTATCTTGGCGCTGAATAACAAAATGTTTATTTTTACCAAACTCAATGGTACTCATAAGAACAACAGAAGCAGTTGCTGTTTCTTCTCCTGAGCCACCAGCCCTAGGTGCTTAATAGAACTGCATAATCCTTTGTTAACGCTTTTAACATGCCATGGAAGGAAGTTACACTTGTTTGGTTACTTTGACTGTGGGTTGAGTGAGCAAAACTCAAAAACTCCTATATGCTGCTAAGAAGATATTTTTTTCCATTTGAACCACCCTCATGACACCATCATGCATGACGTTCATAGTTGAGGTATACCATCAGATATAGTTTTTCAAGCACACTACCAGCAAAACGAGTTTTGTAAAATATGCATGATTTTTACAAGAAGAATATGTGTGTATCTGCACAGCCTGTGATTTTGCTTGGTGTTCTATGGTCATTAAGTGTACCTTTTCACCACATAATTTCATGCAAAAACTCATCTGCCTCAGTTGTACAAGGAGACTACACATTGATTCAAGAAGAGCTGAAAAGTGTGTACTCACTAGAAAAAAACTGTGCGCCCTATTAAAAAAAATGCTGGAGTACAAGTGCCTTGGTTGCAAGTTTTATAAAGTGCAAAATCGTAGTGAGATAAACAAGCAGATCTGTTATTACAAACACATGCTACTAAATGCTCACTAAGAGGTGAAAAAAATACTTCTGCTTTTTCCGTACAACCTTGATCGACTCCAAATAGTGATCTTGGGTCGACTGTTGAATTTAAAACTGTTGCAAAATAGTAAATGCAGAGAAAGAAAATAGTGTGTGTTCTATCTTCAATGTGAGGCGCTCCACTAGCTTGATTTTGTGTAAAACTTCTGTAACGACTGAACACAACAAATAATGGAAACCACTACAAAATCTAGGTTTGTGGAGAATAAGTATTGCAAATTTTAACCATTTATGGGATTAGTTTGTATGGTGCTAGTTGGCGACAAGAAGCTTATTCCTTGCACAAGGTCCTTAAGAGAGAGAGGGGTCTGCAGAGTGTTTGACTGCAAACGTTACCTGTTTCTTGTAAACCTCATAATTAAACCCATTAGTTTGTAGATTGGGATGTGGGTTTTTAAGTTAAGAAACCTGCTTCTCTACAGCCTGTAAGATGTTTCCAGAAACCATCTTAAAAGTGGTTGGTAGCAGCCCATATCTAAAAAAAAGTGCACCTCAGTGTGAGGGGCATAGTCAGCTCCCTAATTAATAACGGTAATGACAGAATTTCCTTGCCAGCTGCTACTGAATGACATCAAAGGGGATAAACATTTGAGAACCAGAATATTAAAAATCTATTTTCTCTCCCAATTAAGGGTCCTCTCAAACTAACATGTCCTCTTGGAGCCATCCAAACAACCGACATAAATTGATAGACAATTATTAAAAGGCAAAAGATGTATTTGGTTTGAAGATTCTTCGTCTTTAGCAGCACTTCACTCCACTCTTTTCCTCACTTTTCGTCCTCCTAACTCTTTTTAGAACAAGCAGCTTTGAGAACGACTCTTTCAACAGTGTTCTCTATTTACTAAAATTGTCGGCAAAAGCAAGATCATCTTCATGTAACTACAATAAACCAGTGCTTAACACATGTAAAAGTTGTGCTTAAATAACATGGTACATTAGCTTTTAACATTCAAGTCCATTGCTAACATCAACCTTATCTGTGAGTCCTATATCGTGAGGCACCTGTCCCTTCATTTTAAAACTTCAATAAAAATACGTTCTCTTTACTCATTTAACAAATTCTAGAGAAAAGAATTTTGAAAAATGAGTCTGCAAATCCCCACCACAAAAGACCTAAATCCGCCCACCATATTTCTCTGCTAATCCCCACAACTGAAGACCTAAATTCACAAACCAAGTTTAGAAGGAAAAAGAGTTTCCTCCACATAACTATGAAAAATGCCATTCAAATTTAGGACTTTGCGAAATTTCCCTCGCAAACTTCCTGTATTTTTCAAGTTGAAAGCTGGACCTTTGCCGGACTTTAATTTTGGGGCGGTGATTTGCCAACATCTCCTAACTGGACTGCAAACTTAACAGGAAAGCAGTGTTCAAATTCACTCTCAAGAAAAAAGCACGCCCATGGTCAGCACCAACTTGTACTCCCAAAGAACAGGCACTCATGAGGTAGCATTTCCAATTTCAAATTGAAACTAGTCAAATGCGTGGCAGGCATAGTAAGTTTGAAAACTGTCAAGTATGTGAAGGGCATATAATAAGGAAAAACGCAAGAGTACACCTATATAATAAAATATGTGAATTCTTTAAATAGGAACTTTGGTAGCCCTGACAAAATACCTATTGCAGGCAACAAGAAGAGGTCAAGGAATAATAATAAATTGCTTTTGCGGTTCCAACAAATTTTTGTAAAACACGCACAAGGGGGTTAGGGAAGAACATAACATAAATAAATGCTGTTAGGTGACAGGCCTTCTTCAAAAGGAGCAAATCTGAAATGAGGAACTAGATTTTGCCAGCGCAAAAATCGATCTCCCAAACGATGTACAGAGTCCCAGACATATAGATATCTACAAGTACGTACACAGACTAACAAATAAAAATGCACGTTATCGTGATAGTAAAAAATAATAGTCACACCCAATGGTATTTTCACGTGAGGCTGATGTTCTGTACCCCAAAACAACTGAATAACGGGATACCATTTCCTTCAAAAGTCAGACGAGACCTAAAAAGTGAAAGCGCGCCATGCGCGCATTACTGCTGACGCCGTGCAGGGTCCCCTGGAGCTTCCGATATGATCTAGAGCCGACGGGGGGGAGGTAGGGAGGGAAAGTGAAGGCACGCCATGCGCGCACTGTGTTGAAATGCCAACCCTACGCAGGGACAGGAGATGTGCACTCATACGGAGTGCACATCTCCTGTCCGTACGCGTGCACATGTCCTGTCCCCGTTCGGCCAAGAAATCAACGACAATGGATCTCGCCAAGGCGAGCAGAGCATGCGCTGCGTCACTAGGCGAGACCTAAAAAGGGCTTGCATCAAGGCTTGGTGAAGCTACAGTTGTCTGCGCATATACATTTTTTTCTGTCTTTCTTGAGTAAATCATTATGAACTTAGAGGCAAGCATGCTCGGTATTGCTTTTTACAAGATCTAAGTGAAGCCTCCTGGACAAGGTAGGAGAAGCCAATAAGTATTTGCCCTTCTTGACCGATTTGGGTATTTCAGGCCAGACAACAAGGAACATAGTTGTAGAAAACAAGCGGACACTTTAGTGGTTGACAGTCTTTGACTTTCGGGTCAAGATAAAGGACCCTGAAGCCCTTCCTTTACATAGGATACAACTCTGAGCTGAGTTGGTTCCTTTATTCGCTAATGCTTCTTAGCGGAAGTCTTTTATTTTACTCATGGAGATAAGTAGATTTTTATGAGACATTTTTAATTTGTAAGTGCTGAAAGGTGCTCCAGGCAGCAAGGAAATGTGGCTGGAATGTCAGCTTTAGTAGCACATTATCGTTCCAGCCACAAGAAGTCCGTAGTTCTCATAGGTTAGTCAAAGGAGAGTGCCTAAGAACTGAGACAACGAAAGTCTAGATAAGCACATTTTACTTCCGATCTCTTGAGTCAATCAATCAGGATTTATAAAGTACTGCTAATCAGCTGATAGGTTATGCAGGCGTTTGCAGGTCCAGGAGGCTTATTCAAACAGCCAGGTCTTGAGGGTCATTTGGAATTCCGGATGTGATGTGATGTGATGAACGGGGCTGCGCGGGAAGTCTGTTCCAGGTCTTTGCTGCGATGTGGGAGAAGGAGCGTCCTTCACTTCTGCTTCAGTAAATGCGGGGAGTATGGGCAAATGAAAGAGAGGCGGAGCATTGTCTTCTCGACGGTTGGTGGAAGTTCAGGCAGTGGTTAATGTAGGCAGGTTCTTGGTTGTGTAGAGCATTGTGTGCGTGGGTCAGCAGCTTGAATTAGCATCTCTTCTGTACAGGGAGTCAGTGGAGTTTCCTGAAGTAGGAAGTGGGTTCGTTGGGGAAGGCAGTGGAGGAGTCTGACCGTTGCATTCTGTATGGTCTGAAGTCTCTGTAAGTGGTGTGCAGTGATGATTACGTAGAGAGGATTACCATAGTCCAATCGGTTGGTGATGAGGGCTTCTGTCACGGTGCATCTCGTGTGTAGGGGTAGCCACTTGAAGATCTCACGTAGCATGCGCAGAATGGGGAAGCAGGCGGAGGAGGCAGTGTTGATCTGTGATTTCATGGTGAGCCTGTTGTCAATGATGATTCCAAGGTTTCTGGCATGGTTGGAGGGAGAGGGTGCGGGTCCTACGTCTGATTGCCACCAGGAGTCATTCAATGTGTTGCTGCTGTTGCAAAGATTAGTACTTCTGTCTTGTCTTTGTTCAGCTGCAGGCAGTTGTTCATCCAGTTGGTGACATTTATCGTGCATCTGTGGAAGCTGGTTATGGTGGTGGTGGGGTCGCCGGTGAGTGAGAGGATGAGTTGGGTGTCTGCGTAGGAAATTATGTTGAGACCCTGGTATCTGACAATCTTGGCCAGCAGGGTCATGTATGTGTTGAAGAGCGTGGGGCTGAGGGGTAAGCCCTGGGGGAGACCACAGGTGATCTCCTTGGGTTCGGAGGTGAAAGATGGGAGGTTGATCCTCTGGATTCTTCCGATGAGGAAGGAGGTGATCCATCTGAGCGCGTCCCCTTGAATACTAATGTGGTGTAGTCTTTCATTAAGTGTGTGGTGAGATACGGTGTTGAAGGCTTCCGAGAGGTACAGAAGGATCAAAGCTGCTGGTTGTCCTCGGTCGAGGAGGGTTCGGATGTCGTCAGTGGCTGCGATCAGGGTGGTTTTGGTGCTGTGATTGCTGCGGAAGCCGGATTGGGAGGAATCCGGTAGCTAGTTCTGCTTCCGGTGTGTCATGAGTTGATTGTTGATTATCTTTTCTAGTACCTTCGCTGGGAATGGGAGCTAGGGCTGGACTGGCCATAGCGGGCATCGGGTGTTTCCCCGGTGGGCCGCTAGAGTGGGGGCCAATTTTGGGCCCCTGGGGGCCGTTTTTGTTACAGGGCTGTTTTTGTAACATAGCTGCAAAATCGCCCCCTGTAACAAAATCAGCCGAAACCGGCCCTGGCAAACAGCTGGGCTGAGCCCAGGGGCCAGGGGCCAGTTTTGGTTCCCAATCCGGCCCTGATGGGAGCAGGGAGATTGGGCAGTAGTTTTTGAGTTCATTGAGGTCGGTGGAGGGTTTTTTGAATAGTGGACTGACTTCGGTGTGTTTCCAGGCATCGGGAAATATTGCAGTGGTGATAGATGTGTTGAGTAGGGTGGTGAGTTCCTGGCCTATCCTTTGGTTTCCGAGGTTGAAGATATGGTGCATGCATGATCTTTGGGGGCTCCTGTGTGGATGGATTTCTTGGTAGAGGTGGTGGCCTGAGTGGAGAGGATATTTCAGGTGGTCAGTGTGTGGTTCATGTTGGTTACAGTGGTGGCGTATCTGTCAAGGAAGTCCGTAGGTATGGGTTGGGGATCTAAGTTTCTGTATATGGTTGCAAACTTGTCATGGAAAAAGTGGGCGAGGCTGACACACAGCTTCTGTGAGGGTGTGATGTTGTTTTCACTGGCAGCCTGGTAGGAGGAGTCCTTAACAATGTTGAGAAGTTCCTTGGTGTTGTTGGCGCTGGTTTTGATGTATGCAGCAAGGACTCTACACTTTGTTGCCCACAGCAGGTGGAGGGAAAGCTTGAGGGAGGTCTTGAAAGCTAACCTGTCGGAGGTGTCCTTGCTGGTGTCCCATCTCCTCTCCAACTGTTTGCTGTCTTGTTTTGCTGTTCTGAGTTCTTGGGTGTGCCAGCTGGTCTTTTTGGAGGATTTTCTCTGGATGTTGCTCTTTATGGGGAAATACTGTCTGTGCAATTGGTGATCTAGGAATTGACGTTTTTCACTCCCTGTTTGAGGCTGGTGGTGATAGAAGGGTTGGAGGTGTTGAGGGCGTTTGCCCAGCTGGTCTCTGACATTTTTTTCCACCTTTGGTGGGGAGCATAGGTCATCTTGGGGGTGGCGATGTGAGGGCTGGAGATGCTGAAGTGGATGATGGAGTGATCGTTCCATGTGAGTTTTGTGTCATGGCTGTATTTGACACAGTTGATGGTGGTGAAAGTTGGCATTGTGGGTCCTGCGCTGTGTGTAGGGTTGTGGACGATCTGGGCCAATCTGAGGCTGCTCATACTGTCGAGGAGGTGTGTGATGTTTTGTCGTTTGGGTCGTCAATGTGGAAATTTGGTCGCCGAGGAAGATGTAGTCCTTGGTGTCTAACGCTAGGGGGACAATTGAAGTCTGCAATGGTGTTGCAGAAGCTGGAGTGCAGGACTGGGGGTCGGTATGCAAAGGTGCCTCTGATGGTTGTTTTGTCATCCGTGTGGAGCTTGAAATTGAGATGTTTCATGGTGGTGGTGTTGTCGGTGGTGGTGGTACACTGTATGGTCTCTTTGTGGATGATGGCTGTTACTCCTCCCGGGTTGTTGGTGTGGTCCTGCTGAGTGATTTATATCTGTCGGGGATTGCTGTGGCAATGTCTGGGGCAGATTTGGGTTTCAGTGAGGTAGACAATGTTGGGTGCGAGGGTAGCAATGAGGTCCCATAATTCAGTGGAATGCTTGCATAGGGAGCGTGTGTTGAGAAAGGCGCATGTGAGTTGGTGTTTTTGTTCAGGTGGTTTCTGTGGTGTTTGGGGTAGGGCTGGTCAGGGGGCTGGTGTGTGCGCAGTGGCAGGTGCAGTGGCAGGTGAAGTGCCAGTGGGTGCAGGTGAAAGGTCCTACCGTGGAGGGTGGGTCGGCACAGTGGCAGTTTGTTACGTGTCAAGGGTGTAGAGCTCGGCAATGGTGTATCTTCAGGAGGCGGGAGGGCCAGGGGTTGTGGCGTTGCGCATGGTCCAGGCATGGACGGGCTTGCCTACGGCACGACAGCAGCGAGGTCGCGCTGCGGTCTGCATTAAGTAGGTCCTGGGGTGGGCGGGGCTCTATTGGCTGGAAGAACGGTTAGTGGGAAAACCCAGTCGGGACAACCCCAGCGGGAAAACCCGGGCAGCTGCGGTGTCACTGGATCAGTCTGAAACCAGCAGGAACTGGAGGCCATAGGCAGGTGGCAAGCTAGGTGTCCAGGTGCCCAGAGTAATCCAGATAATTATAATGTTGTTTTATTTTGCTTTTCTAGCACAGTTTTACCATTTCATAGTGCTGTTAATAAAACATGTTGGTATCAGTCAATGCAACGGTATGTAATTTATCGACCATTGAAAGATGAAAAATTGTGTTCTCCACATCAGGTTCAGAATGTGTAAAATGGAGCTAATTTTACACATTCATTGATTCCTGCAGTGAACCCTTAACTTGTCGAGCAATCTTAAGGCACACACAGCCCTGTTTTTCATGACACCACTATCCTATCCAAAATCGGCATCCGTAGCCAAAATTTGACGTTCTGTGTTGTTAGTATACCTGTGCTTGATCCATCCGTTTCTATCTGCTTCTGTTAACATTGTTGTACCTTGTACACATGCGCGATGGTGACTGCAACGTTTACAGGTGGTGCATTCTACATTGATTGTATGTTCCCTAACTTCAGGAAGCCAATGTTTATTCTACAGTCTACATGTTAAGTCTGTCCTTCCGGGTCTGGACATTCCCTCTGGTGAAATAAAACTTCCTACCGACAAACGCCTTTTGTTTCCCTTCTTTCCCTTTCAGGGAATCTTCATGTATATAACCAACCAAGAGGAATTTGGAAGGCTTGTATCTACCGCCCGGTATAACATCACCCGCCTCCACAACGACCTCTGGCAAATATTTGAAAACCCCATGGTGAGTGCTGGACACAAGGCAGGGTTTTAAGTGATTAACGAAGAGAAAAGACTGAAGTTATGGGGAGTTTAGGAGTAGAACTTTGGGGGGGGGGTCATTTGTTGAGTGTAAGAATATAGTAGGAAATCAAGTAAGGTGGGTGTTTGGTTGAATTGTATAGACTCATGGTGAGACATGGGAAGGTCGTGACAGAGCTGTGGAAGTGTCATTTTGCAGCTAGAAACATGTTGTTCCCTGTCCCTCAACCTGGACCTCTCCTTCCTGGCATTGCAATTCCCAAACCACGGCGGAATCTAGGAGCTGGATAGTACAGGCTATTCAAATGACCTATCCATGCCAAATGGAACTTTGGAGGTTAAGCCATGATCTCTTCCAACTAGAGGGAAGCGGCAGCCTTAGCTTTTGTAATGTATCCATTCATGATATTTGCTAAGCAGAGACATGGACATCAACACATGCATCCACACTGCATTAGTGTCTGGTCATTTCAGCATCAGAGGAATCTAAAGCAGAGAATTGGTTTGCCACTACTCGTAAAAATTTTTTTAAAAAACTCCACTAAAGAGAAAAAACACTGCATAATCTGCA
The DNA here is from genome assembly GCF_964204655.1 of Triturus cristatus. Lineage (NCBI taxonomy): Eukaryota > Metazoa > Chordata > Amphibia > Caudata > Salamandridae > Triturus > Triturus cristatus. Next base: position 780,469,511 of record NC_140595.1, on the reverse strand, counting down.
CAGCATGTGAATCTGGGAGATCTTCCTGGCTGCAAAATAACATGTACTTACCTGTAACAATTGTTTTGCAGCTTGAAACACTTCAAAATTCACATGTAACCCAGATTCAATTGTAACTGCCCTGCTTCTCCATGGTAGGATGAAGAGTAGTTAAAAAAGAAAATATGTACCAAGATGTATATGAAGGAGAAGATTTGGTCTAACGACCCAAACTGCTGCCTTTGGGACCTGGGGACCAACGATTGGGACCTGGCCTCAGTGCTAGACTCAATTTCGTGTGAGTCTTGGCAGATCACTTAATCTCCCTGTGCATAAATGTGTTTGTGTAATCCCCACTTGATGTACACAGTCTTGTAGATTGTCTCCCTACCCCTCACGTGATCTACAGTGCTCTGTTTCTTCACAGCTAGGTTGCTGTATATAAATACCAATACATATACGCATACTTGCATTAAAAAAAGGCTAAAATAGAAGTCCGGTCTTGGGCCATTGTAAACTTATGGTGGACGTCATTGTGAGTCACACTGTCTCCACACTGGTCGACAGCCAAAGTTAATTAAAACTCAACAATTAAACATAGTTACTCAAGCACTAGATGGTGCAATAATGCCAGCATGTAAATCTCGAAGAGGTTTAAGCTGCAAAACCATTATTGCAGGTGAGTAACTGGTTTCATGGATGGGAACGTGACATTTAGGGAGACCAGTGTTAATGTGAAGAAAATGGTTGTACTATGGCAAGACGGTAGTCGCGGCAAGGACTTATCATGCCAGTAAAGAGATATCCAGGTTGAGGACAGGGTAAAAGGGGTGCCTGAATAATAGAGACTCAAGGGTGGATTGCAAGAGTATTTACCTAACAAGTGAAAGGATATGTGAGCAGAGTAGGAGACAGCTCAGCTGCAGACGCAAGGTTCAAGCAAGGTGGCATGGCCTGAATAAGCGAAGGAAGGGTCATCACCATTTACACTGAAAGGTGATTTTGGGTCACCACAACAATGTATAAGTAAAAGAATTGAGGCGCAAGGGCAAGCACGCTCTAAGGAGAGCTAATTGTCCAATATGAAGCAACAGGACTAACGAGCAGTGGCAGCTGGTAGGGGATGGGTGTGGGGGAGGTAGATACAAATCTAAAAGAACTTACCTGGGGGCGCCAGCCGCTGCCCCTCCTCTGTCCTTGTGGTATCCTGCCTCCCGAAAGCACCCTAGTTCCTAGACTCCCCTAGCCAATCACACCGTTGCTTTACAGCAGCGTCATGATTTGTCTGAGCACAGTGGTTTGGACTCGGGGGCTGTGCATGTTCTCCACTCAGGCTCTACAACACAGCCGGTGGAGAACATGCAAAGTGCGCATGACGGTTTGGCCGACCCAAGACGGCCGGCCAAACCGTCATGCGCACTTAAGGTGCAGCTACCACTCCTCCTGCCTCTGGGTCACGAGAGCCCATCCGCGCCCCGTCCTAACATGGAGCTTGCAAACAGACTAAAAATGAAAAGAGAACATTCAGTTATTATCATTTGCTCCTAGAGCAGTTGGGCATCGCTCCTCCGCCTTAGCGATGAGCCGCTGCTGTATATGAGCACTAGTTCTCGGGCATGTGAGTGGTACTACAAGGCGAGAAGCTGATGAAAGCATGTAAATCATATCTTTATCATTTTTGTTTTCATAGGACTGGAAAGAGAAATACATTCATGAGAACTACTCCAAGATATTTGACAGCAATTATTTTGAACAGGTAAAGAACATGCATTTATATTTGCAGCCTTGTAGGAAATCTTCTGAGTGTGCTGGTGTACTAATGAACTGTTTTCTGAGTAGTATCACTACGCAGTTGCGTTGGCTAATCTCTTGCACAGAGGCGTGCAAATGTCCTTATTTGTATGCTTGCTGATGTCTTTTTAGGGTAGTATATTCAGTGTGAAATAGAAACCGTAGCAAACTAACATTGATAGATGATTTTTGTCATTGTTTTCGGAATAACCAGTGCACTTCTGTAGAAGAAATGCTCAATTACATTTCTTACCAAACTGCAGGGAACGTTAGGCAGCTATGAGAGTGGAGTGCAGAACTACAGGGAGAGGTGGCTGGAAGTGCACCAAAATATCACTGAATTAATAACAGAAAGGGGTTAGGTAGGAGCAGCAAGTAAAGTTAAATCCAAATCTAATTGTTCATCATGGATATGTTAATTAAATTCACAAATAATGAACCTTGGAACATTGTTAATAAAAGGTCTTATTTGTGTATTACTTTAAAACAGCCACAGCCAGTTCAGATTTAAGATGTGCTGTTTTTATGTATTCTCCAGTTTCTATTCTAAAAGGAAATAGAAGATAGCCTTATTTAAAGTAAATTAAGTCTGTCACTTTAAGACATCCGGGCTGCAGAGATGTGCAGTGACAGCCTCACTAGATTTGATTTTACAAAGAAGGGAAATTTCTGTTGTGTCCACGTCCGGGCTATTTGTTTTGTTCTTGTCCTGCATTGTCTCTGCTTCAGAATGCCCTTTGAGAGAATTAGAACTGGACATAGTTATATAAAGAAAACACACTGTTGATCAAAAGAACATTCCCAAGAAATGCGTTCCGTATACCATGAAATCAAACTTTGAGGGTTCTATGTGAAATTGACCACAAAAAAACTTGGGAAAGATGTTTTATTGACCCTTTTTCGTCAAATCGGCTTTCAAAAATGTTTCACCTTGAATGGCATTCACCAGGTTGACAAAACCAACCTAGTCACGTTGGTCAACATTCTAAAGACTTCTATTTTCTTCCCGCTCATCCCAAACCTTTGATTTTCATTTCAGGTATATTACCCCACTGTAGCTCCGCATAATAAACCCAGCAGCTCTTAAAGTGTCCCACTTCCTCCCCCACCTACCCTTTGTGCCTTTCAGTTCTTTTAAAAAAAAAAAAAATTATTACCACCAAGGCGGGTGCGGTATACCTTACTCCCATTTAACATTCCCCCCCAGCACCACTGCCTTACTCTCTATACTGCCAGTTATGTCCGTGATCCAGCACTACCGCTTGTCTCTTTGAGACCTCTTTCACCCAAAAAATTACAGTGTGCAAAGGAAATGTCACCTTCCAAGATGACAGGTTTTAAACCCTGTAAGGGCTGTCACAAGCAAATATCTTTGACAGGTCATCATTTAGTTTGCCTATAGTGCGTGGGGTCGAGACTGAGCATCGATGAACACAAGGCCATACGGGAAACTCTGTCGCCAAGCAATGGAAAACTCCTCATCGAGATCGGTCCAAGACCAAAGGTCAGTCTCAGTCTTGTTCCTGGTCCAGAAGTCAACCCTGAGGTCGTTCGTTATTGCACTCTAAATCTTCAGGTTAGTCGAAGAAAAAAGTTAATAAATTAAAGTAGGTCTCTGCCCCTTCCTGACACTCGTGCACTCTTTATAAGGCAAGGGTGTCACCATTGTTCCAAATCTTGTTTCTGAAGCCAGTCGACACCAGAGCCTACCCTGGCACAACCAGAGCCAAGATTTCTGCAAGGCCAAGCTCTGACTCTTCAGATCTCTTCTGATTCCCTCTGGCACGCATGTGGGCCCTTAGGAGACGAGAGGCCATCCATATCATATGGATCAGCAAGAGTTGGACCCTTCGAGACCCACACCGGACCTCCTCCAGCTCCTGTTCTGACTCTGCTTCGGGCGCCACAATCCACGCTGGTTCCTGTGCCATCGATACTGCCTCCATGCCGACTCCCATTGCCACGAAAGCTCGAGATGCCCTTGTGCTTTCTGGCTCACAATCTGTACATTTACATTACATTTACCTCGCCCCAGGCTGTGCCATGTTTCTATCGAACCACAGCTTTGCTTAACATCCCACCTTCACAATGAAGAGCCCACACATTGCATTCCTTGTTTGGGACAGAGTCTGATGATGATTATGATGCAGGTGACGAAATTGGCAAATCCTACCACAAAGAGAATTGGTATGATGACCTTCAAGAGGCCCGTGGCCTATACACCTCTGGATTCTGCTCTTCTCACACCTGTAGGTTCTGCCACTGAAGAGTGCTTCCATTTGTGGTCATGTGGTGGGCATCTGAACTTCTCTATCGCCAACTTCCCAGCTTAGAGATCAAAACCGATGTATTGGCTGAAGTTCTTCAGCTGGAATTAACAACTACTGAGCCCCTCCCGCCTTTTAATGAGGCAATAACTGATACTCTCCTATGAGCCTGGGTCAAACCTTACTGTGGCCCCCCAGCAAATCACCAAATTGCAAGACGCCACCGACCTGTCTCGGGCAACCCTGCAATTTTGTTTCCATTCTCCTTCCCTGAACTCTTAGTGGTGCAAGCGTCTACAGGTCAGACAAACTCAAATACTTTTCTGACTACTCCCCCCCCCCCCCCCCTCCCCCCCCCCCCACCCCCCACCCCCAATAGGGAGTTCAAAAGAGTGGAGACCTTTTAGAAGGGATATTTTCTTCAACCAGCTTTGCCCTCAGGTCTGTCAATGCCAACTGCCTGCTGGGCAATATTCCCACCACCTTTGAGGTTCAGTAGCTCAAGTCCTCCAAGGTGATCCAGAAGACCTTCGACCTGTTCTGGCCAAAGCTATACAGGATGGTTCTGACATGGGCAAATTCACAATTCGTTGTAGCCTGGACAGCACTGATTCCATCGGGTGAGCCATTGGTACCAGTGTCTTCATTCCTTCACCACACCTGGCTGCGGTTAACAGGTTTTTCCAGTCGTCCATTATGGACATGCCCTTTAATGAGTCCGCCTTTTTGGAGACCAGGCAAATTCTGCCCTGGAACAGTTAAAAGAGAGTAGGGCCACAGCACACTCCCTGGGCTTTTCTGTCCCAAATGCCAGCCACCTTAGCCCAAACATTCTTTTTCATTTTCGGCAGTCACCCCATACTGGCAGCCAATTCAACCTCAGCAAGGCAAAGTAGCTGAGGCGATGTCACCTACTGAATCAGTGGTCAACGAGACAGTCAGCCTACTGAAGCCCTTGGCCCCATCTTCCAAACCCTTTTACTGCGCCCTTAGTGGAGTACAGCCACAATGATTAAAGACATAACCCAATGATTTTTGCCGTGTTGGCCGGCCATAACATCGGACAGGCGGATCCTGCAGCTTGTCAGGAAGGGATAAAACCTACTCTTTATTGCCCCCCTACCCGCACTTCCCACCAACGCCATACCGACTGACAGAGAATGATCTATCTGTTTTACGGCAGGAAGTGCAAGCTTTTATAACCAAACGTCTTTAGAAATGTGTCTGTGCCAGAAGTGGGCCGTAGTTGTTATTCCTGCTACTATCCGGTGCTAAAGAAAGACTACCTTTGTCCTATTTTAGACTTGCGCCGTCTTCTTGGAAGGACAAATTCAGAATGCTCACCCTGGCCCAGGTCTTATCTGCAGTAGACCCTGGAGACTGGCTTATGGCATTGGATCTGCAGGATGTCTATTTCCATATTTCCATCACGCAGGCCCATGAGCACTAACTGCAATTCATGGTCGGCAAAGAGCATTTTCAATTTGCTGTGCACCTCTATAGTCTTATCAGCGCCCATCAGGTGTTCCCGAAAGTGAGGACAGTGGTAGCAGCACACATTTGGAGGTTGGGGTTCCAGTCCTCCCTTACTTCAACCATTAAGTGTTGAAGGCGCGTTCACCCCAGGCATTTGTCAAGCATCTCCATACTACGGCTAACATACTGTCATCTTTGGTGTTCACTATCATTGTGCTTAATTCACATCTGGCTTCTTCTCAGACACTCCTCTTCATCAGAGCTAAATCGTTCAGGACATTGAGGCTATGATCCTGTTCGTTTAGTTCCTGTCCTGGATTTCAGTGAAGTCATCTCTGAGGCCTCCTGCTTCCTGCTGGTCAAGCACACCAGATGGCATATGTGAGCTCTGCAGTGGGATTTGAAATCTCAGTGGGCCCAACATGAAGGGAATCTCTCTGAAAAAGTCGAGATTTCTGCAATGGTGACTACAGGACCTTGATTGGTTCAGTTTCAAAACACTGTACTTACCCCACCCAGAGCTGTCCGTGATGACTGATGCACCACTCCTGTGTTGGGGCGGCCACCTGGGAGAGGTGGAGATCAGAGACTGATAGTCGTCGGCGGAATTCCGGCTCCACATGAACCTTCCAGAGGAGAGGGCCATCCACTTGGTGTTGTAAGCCTTCCTTCCATTCATCAAGGAGAGGCTGGTACAGGTGCTTATGGAAAACACGACCGCCATGTGGTATTGCAACAAACAGGATGAGGTGAGGGTCTCGGACCCTGTGCCTGGTGACCCTGCCCCTCTGGAAGTAGCTGGACCATCAAGGCATCAACCTGATGGCGAAACACCTGGCAGGCTCCGTGAATGCCAGGGCGGACAACTCAGTAGTCAATGCCTAGAGGATCACGAATGGCAGATGCACCCAGAGGTGGCAAATAGTATCTTCCGAGAATGGGGAGAACCTTGGCTCGATCTATTCTCCACCCCGAGAATGTGCAGTGTCAGCTGTTCTGCGTGTTAAGAGTTTCCAAGTCATCTCTTGCTAGGAGACCTGTTTGCCTTGGGTGGAACTAGGAACAACTTATTTATGCCTTTCCACTGATACCTCTTCTGCCCATATTCTGAAGGAGATCAGGTCCGACCGGTCCCAGTACATATTAGCGGACCTGGGTTGGGCATAGAGAGTATGGTATCCAGAACTCCTGGGAATGAGCGTCTATCCTCCAATTAGGCGGACCCTCCTGGAGGTTCTGCTGGCGTAGCAACGGGGCAGGGTTCTGCACCCGTGTCTTTGTAATGTCCACCTTCATGCTTGAAGATTGAGCGACAACAGCTGAACACCTTCGACCTTCCTCTGGAGATGGTTTATGTCATCTTGGCAGCCAGGCGTTCCTCAACAAAAACTGTATACACCTGTAGCTTGGTGCAGCACAACGTCGATAGACTCTCTTCAGGCAAAGTTGTCCTACATTTTGTGATTTTGCTTTGTTCCTCGCCCAGCAAATCTTTGGTCTGTGCACAGTTAAATGGCATCTTTCAGCGTTTTTGTTGTTGGTGGATCAGCCCTAATTGTTTAAATCACTGGTTGTGATGCATTTTTATGAAAGGCCTGCAACATCTGTTTCCTCTCTCTCCCTTTGTCATGACACAGTGGGATCTTAACTTGGTCCGCACATATCTGATGTGTACTCCCTTCAAGCCTCTTCTCAGATGTCTCATGCGGCTTCACACCGTCAAGATGGCATTCCTCATCGTCATAACTTCGGCACATCGTTTATGTGAGATTCAAGCTCTTTGTGTAAACCCACCATACACCACCTTTTCCCCCGGACAAACTGGTTATGTGGACGCGAGTATCCTTCTTGACGATACACTTAATGCAGCCCTACATTGATCATGCCATCACCCTGCTGGTGTTCTGTGCTCTGCCTCACCCTTCTAAGGAGAAGGAAAAACTCCATTACTTGGACCCCACAAGGGCATTGAGCTTTTCCTTTTGTCACACCAGAGAACACTGAGTGGATGATCAGCTCTTTGTGGGGTACGCTTGAGCGAAAAAAGGCAAGGTCATGCAGAAGTGGACCATCTCCTGCTGGATTGTGCTCTGCATTAAGATCTGCTATGCTTTGGCCAAGAAGCTGCCTCTGGAATGACTGCACGCTCATTCCAGCAGGGCCAAGGCTGCTACCACTGTGTTGGCATGCGGAGTTCCTGTCCTGGACATCTGCCAGGCAGCCAAGTAGATGTCACTCCATATGTTCACAAAGCACTAGTGTCTGAACAGTCAGGTTCGCTTGCTCGGTATTACAGGATTTTTTTGTTTGAGTCCATTCACAAGACCACCTTTAAAGAGGTACTGCTTTGGTATCTATTCAAAATCTGCAGTTAGATGTCAATCAGAATAACCGGTTACTTACCTATTTTAATGTTCTTTCTTGTATTGACTGTCCAACTGTAGATTCCTCACCAACCCTTCCATCATTCCCGTTCTGTTCATTGGACTCTACCCATTAATAAGATCCCAGGTATGGGAATCTGCACACTGGTCACAACTAGTTTGCTTTTAGGGCTCTGCGTTTGGGAGCACGGACAGTTTCAAAAGCAACTGATGTCAGTGCGCAGAAGTGGTGCCTGTATGCCTATATTCTCTGCACATCATTTCCAGAGCAGAATGGTGTCCGTCTGGAGCTGCATGGTGCCACCTACCGGCACACAGAGGTACTGCTGGAAAAGCTTACGGATCCACTCTGATACCTGGAGAATATTTAAAAGTTGAGGAATCTGCAGTTAGTCTCTATCAGAAAGAACGCTCCCGAAGATAAGTGGCTTGTTAGTCTAACACCGCTCCCCAATATTGAAGTCTCGGCGCAGAGAGATAGATCTTGCTATGATTTATTTGGAGCTTCACATGTTGGAGGACTTTGGCAGTCATCTGAAAGCCTTGTAGAACATCCTCCAGAGTCTGCATAATGGAGCCTGTTATCCAGATAAAAGTAGACAATGAATTTCCTGTTTCCGGGATGGGCCTCTAGGCCCCTTAAGCTCAATGGAGCGGTCTTAGAACGAAGGTAAGACTTGGTATTGGTAATGTTGGCTGTTTACCACAGACTGCAACAACTTTCACTGGTTCTGGGAGAGCGGAGGTGTAGGGTTTGAAGTTCTGCTTCATCAAGGTGGACTTGGCACATCTAGAGTCCGCAGCTTCAGTGGAAGTCTGGATGAATAGGTTGACCAGATAGCATCCTGAAATGTTCCCTTTTGTTTGCATCTTTCAAATCCTGAGTGGGACTGTATTCTTCATTTGGGCCTTTGCCCGTGAGAAATAAACAAATCCTTTTCAATGTTTGTATTATGGGCACCCTGTATTGAAACTAAGATCATCTGCGTGCCTTACAAAAGCTTTGCCGCCCCTCTGTCGCTCATTTTCTTACTTGCAGTGGTTTTTCTTTTCTTTTAGTGTAAGTTCACTTTAGATGCACTATGAAGTTTTTGGCAGTGTCGACATCAAAACTGGGCTCAGACACCCAAAGTGTAAATCCATTCTGGGTGAAAGTGGCTAAGATCATATCAAGTCAGGCTGTGCAGCAGTGGCATTGTAAATCGAGTTCAGGGCCATAGGTTAGACATCTTACTAACTCCTCTCCCTCCAGTGAGGTTTGGTCACGCAATGGGCATAGATTCAGGCCTCAGTCTGGGTCAGTACACATAGAAGGACCAGTCAGAATTGGTCCTACTGTGACCTCTAAGTCCAAAGACCCGTACAGTTTGACCTCTACTGGGGCAGAATGCTCTTATAGGAATGAAGGAGCGCACACACCTTTGAATGGATTAGAACATCTGGTTCGGTCTAGCATCACACATTAACAACCAGAAGGGTTGGAAATAGAGAACCCTTCATCTAGTAATTAATTAATTATTTGTTCCTTAGACAACAAGGAGGCCTGCATCCCTGTGCAGGAGAAGACATTGGGTCAGGGGTACAGAATCAGTTGGGTGCTTCCCTCCCTCCAGTGTGGGCCTATCTGTGAAGCCTGCCTGAAGGTTTACAGCTGTGGTCTGTCGAGAGGTGGAGACTACCTGCATGCATGAGTGTGAGACCGGCCTCGTGGCGTGGGCCCTCCCGACCAGCAAGCCACCCCGCAACCGCACCTAAATCCCCGATGTCACAAACTTCCGGCAACCATGGCCCAACATCCTGATGGCCGGCCAGACCCCAACACGCATGCCCGGCCGAGGAAGAGAAACCCCCCCCCAAGCCAGACCGGGAGGCGCCGTCCCTGTCACACCTCTGGTCTCTTCCCCAAGGAAGGTTTCGATCGGCCACCAGGCCCCCGGTGAGTGGGCACCTCGCCTGCTGAGTGTCTGGAGTCCCTCCCAGACCCAACTGAACAGATCAAAGGGGCCGAGCGACAGGAAGTCCCGACACACCCCCCCCCCCCAGGCACCAAGACCCCTCTCGGCGAGGACTCCGGACTTCAAAGAGGAGGGCGAGTATAACAAGGGGTGCTGAAGGGACGGGAGGCAGAGAAGACCTGGACTGACGAGAGCCTGCAGACCTGGTCGCGGCTCGATCAATCTCCGAACCAAAGAACGCTACCCGAACTCTGAACCATCTGAGCCCTGCTGATGCTGTCGCGTCTCCCTGAACTCTGAACCATCTGAGCCCTGCTGACGCTGTCGCGGCTCCCTGAACTCTGAACCATCTGAGCCCTGCTGACGCTGTCGCGGCTCCCCGAACCCTGAACCATCTGAGCCCTGCTGACGCTGTCGCGGCTCCCTGAACTTTGAACCATCTGAGCCCTGCTGACGCTGTCGCGGCTCCCTGAACTCCGAACCACCTGTGCCTGCTGAGTGACTCGCGGCACTCTCCTCCAAGGGAATCGGCAGAGATTGCCGAGAGAAGCAACATCTCCCCCAGCTCGAGGATTGAGAGCTGTGCGCAGGATACTCCGCAGAGACACTGACTCAAAGACTGTCCCGCTACCCCCATACCCCCCTTCACGAGATCGCCGCCGAATGTGGCACTGTTCCATACCTGCATTCTGGATCGTAAAGATCCCTTACGACTACGATAAAATATATTGTCTTACGAAGAACTACTGTGTGGTGTCCCTCTGTCAGAGAGTGCAAGCGCAGTGTGTGCGATCCTAGGTACGAGACCCTTCCAGGAAGGGCCTCCCCGCCCTTGCTCGGCCTACACTCTGGGAGAGGTGGGTCAACGGGTGGTCAGGAACGTTTTCCGAAGCCCCCCGGAGAACGCCTTTCCAACATTTGGTGGCAGACGACGGGATCCGAGCCAACACCTAGAGATCGTGCAGTAAACGGCTGACGCACTATCAAGAAGAGATGGAAGGAGAAACCTCCCTAGGTGCCGCAGGTACTAACACAAGCCCGACATTCCGAGAGGACCAGTTGGAATATTATACGCATCGAGAATTAAAACAATTCTGCAAAGACCTTGGAATTGCTACCACCGGGTTAAGCACGAAAGAGGATTTCCAGGGAGCATTGAAGACCTGGGTCGAGGCAGGAGCTTCCCGAGCCCAAACAGAAGGAGAGCCGCCAAACGAACCACGAAGCATCCCGGTAAGGAGCAGCGCCCTAGAGGGGGGCCTATCCCCGGAGGAGCTAGCGGACCGCGAAAGAGGCCGCAACCACGAACTAGAGCTAGCGAAACTGAAAATTGAGGGTGAGCTAAAACTGGCCGAGAAAAAGTTAGCCGTAGAACAATTACGCCTACAAGGAGAACTCGAGGAAAAGAAACGACAGAGAGAACACGAAGAAAGAAAACGCCAACTAGAACACGAACGCAGCCTGAAAGAGATAGAGCTCAAGGCTAAAAGTGAGGAGTCCAGACACTCGGGACATCAACCACCCTCCTCCACCGTGGAAACAAAGGTCCACATCCCCAAGGACGTGGTGAAAGAATATTACAAAAACGACGACATCCAGCAATGGTTCAAGGCCTACGAGGTGGCCATGACCTCCCACCGAGTTCCACAAAAAGACTGTGGGGCTGGGTTATGGGGCCGGTTCCTGAGCGAGGGGAGAGATACCCTGCTGGACCTTCCCTCCACGATGCTGAACTCCTACAGTCACATGAAAGAGGCCCTAGTAGCCCGGTATGGGCTCACCCCCGAAATGTACCGGCAACGTTTTCGAGACTGCAAAAAAATACCCGGTACCACATGGGTGGAGTACGTGAACTTTTACAGCCGGGCCTTGGACGGGTGGATCAAGGGCAGCAAGGTCTCCACCTTTGAGGAGCTGTTCGACCTAATTGCATGGGAACACTTGTCCGCCAATTGCTTTGTGGAGTTACGCCAGCACCTCCCGGACAGCAAGCTCACTGACCCTCAAACTGGCTGTCGAAGCTGACTGATGGGTGAACACCCGGGCCTCCCGGGGGCCCGTGGGGGACTACGGTCGCCACAGTCAGGGACCCCCCCCGCCAGAGTGGTGGAGGGAATCAAGGCCGACCGAGAGAATTCCGGGGGGGCTCCCAGCCCAGTCCTCCCAGAGGCCAACCTCCACACTTTCCAGGCCCACCTCCAGCCAGCACCGGGCCACCGGGGGGGAGGATGGACTCCGAGTCAAGATCACCTGTTTCCGCTGCCAACAGACCGGACACTATGCCAGTGACCCCCAGTGTCCCATGTACCAACGACCCGCAACGACAACCCCTCCGGCTCGACAAATGGCCTCCGTAGCCCTAGGAGAAGAGATGGAAGACTCCGAAGAGTGGGAACCAGCCGCCATGGCCCTGGTCTCCCTAGGGGACTGAGAGATGGTCCCCGGAACACCCCTACCCGCCAACACGAAGAAGTACCGACAGCAGGTGACGGTCAACGGTCACCGCGTCGAGGGCCTCCGCGACACCGGAGCGAGTGTCACCGCGGTCTACTGCCACCTGGTCTCCGAAGACCAGATCCTGCCCGACGCCTTTTGTCCAGTCATCTCTTCAGACAATTCCGAGAGCCTATGCCGGATGGCCCTGGTACCCTTCGAATGGGGGGGAGTCACCGGTAAATTGAGGGTGGCAGTCCGAACCTCCCAACCCGTAGACTGCCTCCTGGGTAACGACCTTGAGAGTTCCCCGTGGGGACAAGTGGAACGAAGAACCCATCTCGAGATGATGGGCCTACCCGAATGGGTATGCGCCACCACGCGCTCTGACTATCCGATTGCCTTCCTCCGAGAGAGTTGAGGCCATACCGCTGAACACAGTCGCCGTCCCTGAGGGTCGGGACGCACTACCCGAGCCCGACAACCCTCTTCCGGAAGAAGAAAGCATTCCCGATGACGGGTCAGTGCATCCAGACCCCGAGCCACTGACCGAGCTCGGGGACCTGCCCGAGATGGCCCAGTGGCACTGCGAGGGAGGTCCCTCCCGAGAAGAATTCTGCCAGGAACAAGCCACCTGCCCTTCCCTCATTGGGCCCCGGCAACAGGCCGAAGCCCAAGCAGCAGGCGACCAGTCCGGAACCCACTGGATATACTGGGAAAACGGGCTCCTGTACAGCGAACAGAAGTCGGCCGAGCTGGGATCGGCCCGAGTACTGGTGGTACCCCTGCGCTTCCGAAGTCTCCTCCTGGGCCTGGCCCATGATGTACCCCTGGCAGGACACTTAGGCCAAGACAAGACCTACCAGCGACTAGTTACCCACTTCTATTGGCCCCAGATGCGAGCGAATGTGGAGGCCCACTGCAAGTCATGCCTCACGTGCCAGGCCAGCGGAAAGAGTGGGGGGAAGCGCAAGGCCCCGCTACAACCCTTCCCCGTTGTTAGTACCCCTTTTGAGCGGGTGGGAATCGACATCGTGGGACCCCTGGATCCCAAGACCGCCCAGGGCCACCGGTTCATCCTCGTCCTGGTGGACCATGCCACCCGCTACCCCGAGGCCATTCTCCTCCGTACCGTGACGGCCCCCGTGGTAGGCCGGGCCTTGATGGGGATCTTGTCCCGCGTGGGGTTCCCCCGCGAAGTTGTGAGTGATCGGGGCACGAACTTTATCTCCAAATCCATGAGGTCCCTATGGCAGCAGTGCGGGGTATCATACAAGTTCACCACCCCATACCACCCCCAAGGGAATGGCCTAGTCGAGCGGTTTAACAGGACCCTGAAAGGGATGATCATGGGCCTCAAAGAACCCCTACGCCGGAGATGGGACGTCCTCCTCCCTTGCCTCCTGTTCGCCTACCGAGAGGTTCCCCAAAAGTCTCTGGGGTTCAGCCCGTTCGAACTACTGTATGGACACCCCGTCCGGGGACCCCTGAGCCTGGTCAAGGAGGGCTGGGAAACGACTCCCCGGGGAACCCCTCCTGATGTGTTCCGCTATCTCCTGGCGCTCCGCAACCAGACCCGGAAATTCCGAGAACTCGCAGAGGCAAACCTCGAGGCTAGCCAGGAAGAGATGAAGCGCTGGTATGACCAGAATGCCACGCTGGTCTAGTTTCAGCCGGGCCAACAGGTCTGGGTTATGGCCCCGGTGAAACCCTGCGCCCTCCAAGACAAATGGACTGGTCCCTTCAAGGTGGTCGAGAGGAAGAGCCAAGTCACCTACCTAGTTGATGTGCAGTCCCCACGGAAACCCCTCCGGGTCCTCCACGTGAACCGCCTCAAACCCCACTTTGTGCGGACCAAGTTGAGTTTGCTCCTGGCCGCCGACGATGGGACTGAAGAAGACGCAGAGCCCCTTCCAGACCTCCTGTGTGCTAAGGAAACAGATGGCTCCGTAGAGGGGGTGAGACTGTCCACCACCCTCAACCCCCAACAGTCCGACGACTGTCGCCGGCTACTAAGACAATTCACAGACCTCTTCTCCCTAACCCCTAGGGTCACCGACTGGTGTGTCCACGACGTAGACACCGGCGACAGGCCGCCAGTGAGACACCGAGCCTACCGGGTCCATGATCGGGTCCAAACCTGCATCCAGACCGAAGTAACCAAGATGTTGGCCCTCGGGGTGATTGAACCCTCCGACAGCCCCTGGGCCAGCCCGGTAGTCCTGGTCCCGAAAGCGGCCGCCCCTGGTGTCGCCCCCGAGCTGAGATTCTGTGTGGACTACCGGGGACTCAATGCGGTCACCCGGGCGGACGCTCACCCTATCCCCCGCGCAGACGAGCTCATCGACCGCCTCGGGGCCGCTCGCTACCTCAGCACCTTCGACCTAACCTGCGGATACTGGCAGATCGCGCTCACTGAGGGAGCCAAGGAGCGCTCCGCCTTCTCCACCCCGGACGGGCACTACCGCTTTAGGGTGATGCCGTTTGGAATGAAAAATGCCCCGGCCACCTTCCAGCGACTGGTGAACAGGGTCCTGTCCGGACTAGAGGGGTTCAGCGCAGCGTACCTCGACGATATAGCAGTATTCAGCTCCCAGTGGACCGAGCACCTCCAGCACCTCCGACAAGTACTGCTGGCCCTGCGCCAGGACGGCCTAACCATCAAAGCCAGCAAATGTCAAATCGGACAAGGCTCTGTGACCTATCTGGGGCACCAGGTGGGAAGCGGGCAGGTCGCCCCCCTCCAGCCGAAGATCGACGCCATCCTGTCCTGGGAACCCCCGACGACCCAAACGGAAGTCCGGGCCTTCCTGGGCCTCACCGGTTACTACCGGAGGTTTATTAAGAGCTATGGCAGCATCGCAGGCCCCCTCACAGAGCTAACCTCCAAAAAGCACCCGAAGAAAATACAATGGACTCCCCCGTGCCAAAAAGCGTTCGACGCCTTGAAAGCCGCTATATGTACTGCTCCGGTGCTCAAAGCCCCCGACTACTCTCAGGAGTTTGTGGTCCAGACGGACGCCTCGGAACACGGCATCGGGGCAGTCCTCTCACAGTTCAACGACAAAGGCGTAGATCAGCCCATAGCCTTCATCAGCCGAAGGGTGCTACCTCGAGAACAGCGGTGGAGTACCATTGAAAGAGAGGCCTTCGCAGTAGTCTGGGCCCTCAAAAAGCTACTGCCCTACTTGTTCGGAACCCACTTCCGAGTGCAGACGGATCATCGACCCTTGCGGTGGCTGATGCAAATGAGAGGAGAAAACCCCAAGCTGCTACGATGGTCAATCTCCCTCCAGGGGATGGACTTCACTGTGGAGCATCGCCCGAGGCGGACCACGCCAACGCGGACGGCCTGTCCCGATTCTTCCGCTTCAGCGAGGAGAACCCCCAAGTGGATGGGTAGTTCTCCCCGCCTTTCAGCTGGGGGGGGCACATGTGAGACCGGCCTCGTGGCGTGGGCCCTCCCGACCAGCAAGCCACCCCGCAACCGCACCTAAATCCCCGATGTCACAAACTTCCGGCAACCATGGCCCAACATCCTGATGGCCGGCCAGACCCCAACACGCATGCCCGGCCGAGGGAGAGAAACCCCCCCCCAAGCCAGACCGGGAGGCGCCGTCCCTGTCACACCTCTGGTCTCTTCCCCAAGGAAGGTTTCGATCGGCCACCAGGCCCCCGGTGAGTGGGCGCCTCGCCTGCTGAGTGTCTGGAGTCCCTCCCAGACCCACCTGAACAGATCAAAGGGGCCGAGCGACAGGAAGTCCCGACACACCGCCCCCAGGCACCAAGACCCCTCTCGGCAAGGACTCCGGACTTCAAAGAGGAGGGCGAGTATAACAAGGGGTGCTGAAGGGACGGGAGGCAGAGAAGACCTGGACTGACTAGAACCTGCGGACCTGGTCGCAGCTCGATCACTCTCCGAACCAAAGAACGCTACCCGAACTCTGAACCATCTGAGCCCTGCTGACGCTGTCGCGTCTCCCTGAACTCTGAACCATCTGAGCCCTGCTGACGCTGTCGCGGCTCCCTGAACTCTGAACCATCTGAGCCCTGCTGACGCTGTCGCGGCTCCCTGAACTCTGAACCCTCTGAGCCCTGCTGACGCTGTCGCGGCTCCCCGAACCCTGAACCATCTGAGCCCTGCTGACGCTGTCGCGGCTCCCTGAACTTTGAACCATCTGAGCCCTGCTGACGCTGTCGCGGCTCCCCGAACTCCGAACCACCTGTGCCTGCTGAGTGACTCGCGGCACTCTCCTCCAAGGGAATCGGCAGAGATTGCCGAGAGAAGCAACATCTCCCCCAGCTCGAGGATTGAGAGCTGTGCGCAGGATACTCCGCAGAGACACTGACTCAGACTGTCCCACTACCCCCATACCCCCCTTCACGAGATCGCCGCCGAATGTGGCACTGTTCCATACCTGCATTCCGGATCGTAAAGATCCCTTACGACTACGATAAAATATATTGTCTTACGAAGAACTACTGTGTGGTGTCCCTCTGTCAGAGAGTGCAAGCGCAGTGTGTGCGATCCTAGGTATGAGACCCTTCCAGGAAGGGCCTCCCCGCCCTTGCTTGGCCTACACTCTGGGAGAGGTGGGTCAACGGGTGGTCAGGAACGATTTCCGAAGCCCCCCGGAGAACGCCTTTCCAACAATGAGCAACTGAAGTACGCCTTCTAGGAGGTGCTGAATGAATCCACAAACAGTTCCACATGGAGGACATCTCCCACAGACAAACTGTCAAGGAACCATGGGCTTCCTGCAGTGAAGCTGGCCCAAAGTCCACCAAGAGCATTATATAGGTCGTTGAGCAGCAGCGTGGTCTTGTCAAGGGTGGTGAGCCAATGTCATATCCACCACATCTAATGCCTAGCCAGAGAGGGGCCTGAAAGCAGCAAGAGTTCATACCTCTAGCAGGTACTTCTAGCTGCATGAGGTCACCCTGATTCTGCAACAACCTGAATTACATTTCTAGCCCTTGGAGTTCCAGAGATAAGGGCTGAACCTGAAGATGGTACCTATCCCTAAAAGATCACTTCCCTGTTGGTACCACAAGGGACTGCAATGTGTGCACCAGATGCTCCATATTCGAATTAACTGGGTGACAAAAGTGATTTCCTGGAGCACACCATAGTGTGCCAACCGAGTATTGCGATGAAGCTGTACATGGAGTGTGCCAACATAAAAAAACATAAGAACCAATTGAGGACCCTAACCTTCAAACCTAAATGACCAACAAAATAGAAAGAAGTACCTCCAGGTCCAAATAGAGCAAGGAGATGTCGCTTCACAAAGCAGTCAGGTGCCACGTTCCTCAGTAGCTTGAAGGAGGCCGTCCAGTACTGAGAGAGTGACTGTCTCAGTACTGTGTTCTGGTCTAAAGGCAGAGTGCTAAGGCTGCAACAAATGATGATGGTCAGTATGGGCCTGACACTGTCCCATCCAATAAAAGGAAATGCGAGCAGGGTTCTGCTTTTTCAAAAGTGGTGGCATCCATCCTAACTTCAGTAGGGAGGGGACGAGACCTCCATCCAAACTTCAGTAGGGAGAGGAACAGACCTCCATCCTAACTTCAGTATGGAGGGGAACAGACCTCCATCCGAACTTCAGTTGGAAGGGGAACAGACCTCCATCCTAACTTCAGTAGGAAGGGGAACAGACCTCCATCCTAACTTCAGTAGGAAGGGGAACAGACCTCCATCCTAACTTCAGTTGGAAGGGGAGCAGACCTCCATCCTAACTTCAGTTGGAAGGGGAACAGACCTCCATCCTAACTTCAGTAGGAAGGGGAACAGACCTCCACCCTAACTTCAGTAGGAAGGGGAACAGACCTCCATCCTAACTTCAGTAGGAAGGGGAACAGACCCCCATCCTAACTTCAGTAAGAATGGGAACAGACCTCCATCCTAACTTCAGTAGGGAGGGGAACAGACCTCCATCCTAACTTCAGTAGGGAGAGGAACAGACCTCCATCCTAACTTCAGTAGGAAGGGGAACAGACCTCCATCCTAACTTCAGTAAGAATGGGAACAGACCTCCATCCTAACTTCAGTAGGAAGGGGAACAGACCTCTATCCTAACTTCAGTTAGAAGGGGAACAGACTTCCATCCTAACTTCAGTTGTAAGGGGAACAGACCTCCATCCTAACTTCAGTAGGAAGGGGAACAGACCTCCATCCTAACTTCAGTAGGAAGGGGAACAGACCTCCATCCTAACTTCAGTTAGAAGGGGAACAGACCTCCATCCTAACTTCAGTAGGAAGGGGAACAGACCTCCATCCTAACTTCAGTAGGAAGGGGAACAGACCTCCATCCTAACTTCAGTAGGAAGGGGAACAGACCTCCATCCTAACTTCAGTAGGGAGAGGAACAGACCTCCATCCTAACTTCAGTAGGAAGGGGAACAGAACCTCCATCCTAACTTCAGTTGGAAGGGGAACAGACCGCCATCCTAACTTCAGTTAGAAGGGCAACAGACCTCAATCCGAACTTCAGTAGGAAGGGGAACAGACCTCCATCCTAACTTCAGTAGGAAGGGGAACAGACCTTCATCCTAACTTCGTTTGGAAGGGGAACAGACCTTCATCCTAACTTCAGTAGGAAGGGGAACAGACCTCCATCCTAACTTCAGTAGGAAGGGGAACAGACCTCCATCCTAACTTCAGTAGGAAGGGGAACAGACCTCCATCCTAACTTCAGTTGGAAGGGGAACAGACCTTCATCCTAACTTCAGTAGGAAGGGGAACAGAACTCCATCCTAACTTCCGTAGGAAGGGGAACAGACCTCCATCCTAACTTCCGTAGGAAGGGGAACAGACCTCCATCCTAACTTCAGTTGGAAGGGGAACAGACCTTCACCCTAACTTCAGTTAGAAGGGGAACAGACCTCCATCCTAACTTCAGTTGGAAGGGGGACAGACCTCCATCCTAACTTCAGTAGGAAGGAGAACAGACCTCCATCCTAACTTCAGTTGTAAGCGGAACAGACCTCCATCCTAACTTCAGTTGGAAGGGGAACAGACCTCCATCCTAACTTCAGTAGGAAGGGGAACAGACCTCCATCCTAACTTCAGTTAGAAGGGGAACAGACCTCCATCCTAACTTCAGTTAGAAGGGGAACAGACCTCCATCCTAACTTCAGTTGGAAGGGGAACAGACCTCCATCCTAACTTCAGTAGAAAGGGGAACAGACCTCCATCGTAACTTCAGTTAGAAGGGGAACAGACCTCCATCGTAACTTCAGTTAGAAGGGGAACAGACCTCCATCCTAACTTCAGTAGGGAGGGGAACAGACCTCCATCCTAACTTCAGTAGGAAGGGGAACAGACCTCCATCCAAACTTCAGTAGGAAGGGGAACAGATCGCCATGCTAACTTCAGTAGGGAGGGGAACAGACCTCCATCCTAACTTCAGTAAGAAGGGGAACAGACCTCCAGGTCCAAATAGAGCAAGGAGATGTTGCTTCACGAAGCAGACAGGTGCCACGTTCCTCAGTAGCTTGAAGGAGGCCGCCCAGTACTGAGAGAGTGACTGTCTCAGTACTGTGTTCTGGTCAAAAGGCAGAGTGCTAAGGCTGCAACAAATGATGATGGTCAGTATGGGCCTGACATTGTCCCATCCAATAAAAGGAAATGCGAGCAGGGTTCTGCTTTTTCAAATATGGTGGTGGCATCCAACCTAAGGGGAACAGACCGCTATCCTAACTTCAGTAGGGAGGGGAACAGACCTCCATCCTAACTTCAGTTAGAAGGGGAACAGACCTCCATCCTAACTTCAGTTGGAAGGGGATCAGACCTCCATCCAAACTTCAGTAGGGAGAGGAACAGACCGCCATCCTAACTTCAGTAGGGAGGGGAACAGACCTCCATCCTAACTTCAGTAAGAAGGGGAACAGACCTCCAGGTCCAAATAGAGCAAGGAGATGTTGCTTCACGAAGCAGACAGGTGCCACGTTCCTCAGTAGCTTGAAGGAGGCCGCCCAGTACTGAGAGAGTGACTGTCTCAGTACTGTGTTCTGGTCAAAAGGCACAGTGCTAAGGCTGCAACAAATGATGATGGTCAGTATGGGCCTGACATTGTCCCATCCAATAAAAGGAAATGCGAGCAGGGTTCTGCTTTTTCAAATATGGTGGTGGCATCCAACCTAAGGGGAACAGACCTCTATCCTAACTTCAGTAGGGAGGGGAACAGACCTCCATCCTAACTTCAGTTAGAAGGGGAACAGACCTCCATCCTAACTTCAGTTGGAAGGGGAACAGACCTCCATCCAAACTTCAGTAGGGAGAGGAACTGACCTCCATCCTAACTTCAGTTGTAAGGGGAACAGACCTCCATCCTAACTTCAGTTGTAAGGGGAACAGACCTCCATCCTAACTTCAGTTGTAAGGGGACCAGACCTCCATCCTAACTTCAATTGTAAGGGGAACAGACCTCCATCCTAACTTCAGTAGGAAGGGGAACAGACCTCCATCCTAACTTCAGTTGGAAGGGGAACAGGCGAACACCGCAAGAGTGATCGACCAAATCACACAAAGGTTGTAGTCCATCAGAAGAGTGATCGCATAAAACTCTAGCTGGAATGGGTTAACTGAAAAAGGACATCGCACTCAGAGAACTCAGAGTATGCAACATCTGTTGGGGTAACTAAATCAAAACATCTGGACCGGATGGAGAGGGAACAATGTTGAACACTTCTTCTTTTCAACATCGTGAGAAATGCTGCTTTTATACAAGCTTTAATTAGTGTAGTGATGCTCTATGGATTATTAAAAGATCAGGTCTCTCTAACATTATAAATTGATCCTTTATGTATGTTAACCATGAAATAATGCGTACATTAGTGTGCTGAAGACACTCAATAACCCTATCCTCGTTGTTTTTTTAAAAACTTTATTTATAAAATTTCCTCACCAAAACTTAGCGGTCATACACTGAATACAATCGAGACAATATCCATTAACTTATTTACATTGTATACATTTGAGTCCTAAGCACATTGCACAGTTAAATATACTTTACACTTTGCTGACACAGCGGTGAAAACCAGCACCAGACGCAGTTAGGGTTGTCCCCAGCACCAATGCTTACTTGCTGCTGCTACAATCAGCCACACCATCCTGCTCACTGCTAGTCCCTGTTGGATGCAACAATTCCCTGCAGAGCTCTCTCCATAGCGCAATATCCTCCTCTAGCTTGTCATCCTTGCGGCAGGCTTTCATATGCAGTTCCTCCGCCAGGGACCACTCACCCACATCCCTCATCCAATTTTCAAACGATGGAGCCCGCTCACCCATCTAACAAATGGCCACCGTCCGTTTTGCCAACACCAATGCTAGCTGTAGTAACTTATTAGCCATTTTCCTTTTTATGCGTTGCTGTACCGGCTCCAGGAGGCACTGTTCAGAAGTAGCCTCTAGGGAGATACCCACCACTTCACGGAGCCTTGTCACCACAGCAAGCCAATACTGATGAACCTCTGGGCATTCCCACGCCAGATGCATGAACCCCGAGTGGACTTTGTGACATCTAGGGCATTCATGTGACCGGGTGGGATCTATACGCTGGAGCCTCGCCGCGGTCATATACACCCGCTGCAGAAAATTATAGTAACTCTATCCTGATTAAGAAGAGTTTCAGATTCTGACCAGATGGAGAGCCATAGCATTCATGGTGCTAGGTTAAAACTGTCTTCTTGATACAGTAATCCTAATTCTGAGTAGCAAACATAAATTGGGACAGATAACCGTCTTCTCAAACACCTTTTCACTTACCTGTTTGTGTTGTATTGCAATTTCCCCAAATACTTGTGCCGTACATCAGCACAGTGGTGTTAATCATTGTTTAGGGTTTTGAGCCTGACTAGGCAGAAAATCTAAAGATTGCATGTATGGTTTGGTCAAACTGAGCTTTCCTCACTTTCCGACCCGCTAAATAGGATTTGCAACTCGCTATTAGGAAGGGGCGTTCCAAAGGCGTCCCTTCCTAATAGAGATTCGCTACTCTATGTAAGAAGGTTTTGTGACCGCAATTGCGGTCACAAAACACTTGTAATTTACCGCCCTCTTCGACAGGGTGGTAAAGCACTCACAAAAGGGAAGGGGTCCCCAGGGGACCCCTTCCCCTTTGTGAATGCAGGGTAAAATACTTTTTAAGGGCAGGCAGTGGTCCCAGGGACCACTACCTGCCCTTAAGAAAATCAAACGAAAACGTTTCATTTGTCTTTGCTTAAATGGATCCTGTTTTCCTTTAAGGAAAACGGGCTGCTTTTAAAAAAAAAACTGTTTTATTTAAAAGCAGTCCCAGACATGGTCTGCTGAGCCCAGCAGGCCACCATCCCTGGGAGGGCCAGCCATTCCCAATGGGGTCGCAAATTGCGAGTGCCTCATGACTATTGACGAGGCATGCAATTTGCGACCCCATTGGGAATCGCAAACCGTGTCTCAGACACTGTTGTACATGGCATTTTGTGACTCGCAAATTGTGATTCGCAATTGAACGCAATTTGGCGAGTCGCAAAATGCCATGGCCGTACATCTGGCCCTATGTGCGCCCAATTGCTCTTACTGGCTTAGGGTACTCTCAGATACGTGAGAGTTGGTACATAAAGAGGTTTGGTCCTGTTGATATGGTGTGACTTTGTATTTCACATCCCCCCTACTCCTGCATACTATGGTGTATTCATAAACAAAATCAATGTGTTCAGTAACCCCTGACGGCCTATGCCGCTTCTCGACACAAAGACGCAGTCATCTGCAGGAGACTCCTTGCTCCCACCCTAGGAGTATTATTTACCTGCAGTTGAGTACTTTCCGCTCACAAAATGTAGCCCCTGCCTGGACGGAGAAGTTGTAAGCTAGTATCCGCGGTGTCATGTGCTTTGTGAGTTTCTAAGGCCACACCTCAGCAGGCTGCCTGCCCAGCCTGCTACCCTGACAGAGACAAGTGCTAAAAGGACAGGAGTCATTGGTCTTCAAATCTGAACGCCATAGCAATGTATCCTCAGGAAACTACTAGTATTCAACACTAGTCCCAGATGTAGTGTTCAGAAACCTCTGACTACTCTGGTTCCCAACAACCCCGCCTGCCTGGGGCCCCAGTCTTGCTTGTCGGGACAATACCCAGACAAGCGAGAGCAACATATGCCAGGATTGTGTGTAGGAGAGGAAAGGTGTTGGTACTAAGGCAGACAGCAAATGAAAAAGCAATGTTATCAGACTAGAGAAAAATCCTAGTGACGTGTGCAGCAGCCGCAGGGATGGTAAAGAACATTGAGAAGTACTCGCAGGGATGCTGTAAGAGCATGTGGTGAACGTTCAAAAGAGGACACTACAGAAAGATGAAGAGATCTTTGCAAGCCCTCTGGTAGGTAATGGCAGCCCTCTCTTGTACCGCAGCCAGCCATGTAAGGAAGGAAGCATGCGGCAAAATGTGACCATAACCAGGTCTTGGGGATGAAAAGAATATCCAGGTGTTTGGGGTGAGCAGGCTTGCTGAACTCTGCCGCATGAGGAAAAGCACAGTGACCGCTAAGGAGGCCACAGAAGCGAGCATTCAGAAAGGGTGTACGAAAAGGAAATGTGGGCGCACACAGGCCCTTTATAAGGTTCTCTAGCTGAGCGGGCAAAGACACAGCCCTCCAGGTGTAATGGAGAGAGGGCACAGACCAGCACACATGGACTAACCAATATCCAGGACTGCAGAAACAACTGTGGAAGGGCAGAGTCCAGGGCCCTGTCCTCCCATCTACTCACGGCTCTAAATAGGATTGGCACCGTTCTATAATGGATAGATGCATAGGCAAGAGATGGAGGTGACCATAATGCCACTGACAGCCTATGCGGTCAGGGCGTCTAAGGTGGCAAGACCAATGGTAATGTCCAACAGGAAAGAAAGATGGATTTGACCTTTCATACCCTCAAGCTCGCGGTCAGCATCGAGTCACAAGAATGAAATCGACTTTCCTTTCACGGTCTTGCAGAAACGTTACTATGCACGTAAAGTGCATATCTTAGCCCGGGGGTGTGTGTGTGCCCCCGCGCACTCCTCTGTATGCTCTCTGCATGTTTCTACAAGTCCCTCTTTGATTGGCAGTGTCTGACCTGTGTTTCTTTCTGTTTCCCCTCTGTCAGCCCTGCCCCGATGTTTACTGGTTTCCCATCTTCACAGAGGAGATGTGCGACGAACTGGTGGAAGAAGTGGAGCACTTTGGACAGTGGTCTGGCGGGAAGAATGAGGTGAGCGCAGAGGATGCCGGGTGATGGAAGCCCTCGATGCATAATGGATGGCCACTTTTGTTGAATCCGCGCTTTCATGTTCCCATACCTTTACATATGTAAACTCATCTTCACGAGCTCCCACACCACTCTTTCTTTGCTCCTGCCACTTCTTCTGTCTGTAGAAACGATCTCGGCGTCCTTCTTGCCTCAGGTTAACCCTCAGCATCCCGTACAGCGGTGTTTCCCGTGGGTCACCTGCCGATGTTTGGTGCGTTGGAAAAGTCCCCGCAATAAGTAAAGATGCCTCTAAACTCTGTATTTATCTTGCCGCATTTGCTGCACCTCAGTGACAGAGGTCAAATGTCACGCTATGTCTTCTGACAAATTGCTTCTTATGTTTTTTAACATGGGGATTGGTGTTTATGAACTCCTCTCGCTCTGCAGTCCGAGAAGGAAAAGTACAGTGAATTATGTGACAATTTGTCACATAATTCACTTGTGTGAGAGGAAAGGCTGCAGGATGTATTTTTTTAACACACAAACAGTAAATACCTGTAAATGAACTGTACACATTCACAGTGAGGAGAGAAAACATTAAACCCACTTCTTTGTAATTCTGATGTGTGATGGAAACCAACATTTGAATAGGATTAAAACAAGTCAAGACACTTTACTTCATTATTATTGTGTGCAGTATAGTTTTATCATTAAAACTGTACATCTGTGCAAATATATTGGCCATTCCAATGAAAAATGTATTTTCTGAAAGTGACAGTATTCTACCACACAGTACTTCAATGACATGAAAAATGTGCCCGCTGTCCCATTAGAGCTGGGTAAGTCGCAAACGTTTGTCGTTATAAAAGTTAGGTTGTGGTTCTAAGTCCCCAGTTCACATTGGGCTTCTCAGGCAGTGGGAAAATATTGTGTAGATGAAGCCAAAAGATGCGACCCTTCCAGAGGAGCAGGAGACTAAAGACCCATCCTTTGAATGGTCCCGTCTGCATTGTAACGGAAGGGCGGGCTTGAAATACCCAATCGAAGCGTCCGAATTTATTAAATGGCTTCCTGGAATGCAGCAGAAGCAGAGCCAAAACATAGGACTTTATAGGCCGGAACTGCTCAACGCCTTTCAAGTTTCTTGAACTAAAACCCATATTTTAGACATTGTTGACTTTGGCTCAGAGGAGTCCTGATGTACACTGAGAAAAGATTCAAGCTCTCTGCCAGCAGCCAATGGATTTGTGTACAAATCGCACATCTTCTGAGCGATCGTGCTCAGGAAGCAGACGGACAACCTGCAGTCAGATCTGGATGAATGACTGCTTCAAGAGGTAACAGATTGTTGTCCAAAAAATGGATATTGTCCAAAGTATACCTCCTGGGTGTGGGGGGAGGAGCGGGGAGGGGGGGGGGTGAAGCAGCTCCCAGGCCAAAGTCCTTTCCTCTAATCTTAGGATGATCTTCAAGCCCAAGAACATAAGCTATGCGGAATGACTAGGGTTACTCTGAAGCACACAACTCTTTTTTGATCTTATTCTTGGTTTACAAAATATCTCCATTCATACTATCCCTGTTCGAACATACATCTAGCTTTATTTACAAATGTTGTTGTTATAGACCATTAAAAATAGACCACAACTAGTGGTGAAGTTTGGTGGGCTCTTCACTCTCAAAGTTAATTGGGATAAATCGGTCGTACCCCGCTACGGTCCCTACAGAATTGGATTACCCCTTACAGTGAACAGAGAACTCAACACGTTATTTCCGGATACAAATTCATACTGATCCCAGAGTAGTATTGTTGGATAATTGTGGGAAGGTGACACAAAAACTGTCGGAAGATGTGGAGCATTGGATTAAACTTCCGTTATCCCTCATTGGGCAGTTTGCCATAATAAAAATGGTAGTACTACCACGGTTTTTATTTCCATTTCAAAATATCCCAATGATACTAAGTCCTCACCCTGCTATATGATATGGGGGGCAGAGTGCTCCAGAACTCGAATTGGACTATAGAGCTGCGCAGAGTATATTTGCACATTACTGGGTACACGGCCCTCACAATTTGCCACACTTGCATATCGAAAGGGATGCCGCGGACCCGCATACCCTCCCTCAGACACTTTTCCATAACCCAACGCGACGTCATAGCGTTTTCGACTCATTGGGTGTTAAGGTGTAATACACCATCGGCCTTAACCAGGTATCATAATTACAGTGCTGGACACGCGCTGCATGCCTTCCTGGGGGAGGATATGATGGAACCACCTGATGTGCCACCTCTGTCCTCCTTGTTACAGGTACGAACCCCTGCTAAACTGATCATGAAGTTTTACACAGTTGCGCAGGAAGCGCGCAGACCCCAGATGACAAAAGCGCAGCAGGATTGGCAGCGAGATTTAGATGGGCCCATTAGCGGCAGACACTGGCAATATTGCTGCTCAAATATGACGACTATTCTCCGAATGGGAGACATAGATTGATTGATTTTAAGTATATGAACTGAGTTTATTGTACCCCGGTACGATTGCATCTTTATGGCGTGCGTGATTCTTCAAGATGCCAGCGCTGTGGTGAGAATGAGGCTGGGTTCATGCATGTGGCTTGGCAGTGCTCTGGTGTGTACGAGGTCTGGGGTGCGGTATTCCATGAGCTGGAGGCCCTTACGGGAGAAACATTGGAGCCCGACCCGATGCTGGCACTGTTGGGTTATGATCTTGGCATCATTAAAGAGATTAGGCACTTGGTTGCTATTGGGCTCCTGTTGGTTAGACGCAGAGTGGCAATGAGGTGGCTCGGGGACATCTGCCGACTTTACAGAACTGGCATGCAGTGCAGATATTGTTTATTGTAATACACAGTCAGATGCATATAATGACCTGCTTCCCTCTCAGAACAGGCCTAGGAACTACTGAAGCTCATACCAAACTTATTTAATAGGTAAAGAGACGGGGGAAATGGAAAATGATACAGGCTCGGAAATTGAGAATGTTTGAAAATTGTCTATTACAGGTTTGAAGGGGAAGATTTCATATATGTGTTTCGAAATGGACTGTGTTACTATAAAGCCATGAGGTGTGTGCTCTTTGGACTGTAGACCTCGGGGCACTCAGATATGATGTTTTAACTGCCTTGCAATACTATGCTGTCGCAGAAGTTGGCCGAATCAAGATGGAGACTATGGTCTTTGGAGCCTTGTGGGGCGTCACTGTGATCTCAATATAAGACAAATGTTGGAAGCTTGCAGCAACAATTGTAGACTTGTGATTAAGGGGGCACCCAGTTGGAATTGCTGTTGTTTGTGAATTTTCTAATAAATAAAATATTAAAATAAAAAATAGACCACGGCTAGGTCATATACATGTTTGTTCCACTAGGTTTTAACTATCCTTTAGGATTGGGGGGTGCCAGAGAGCCCGGCAGCAAGATGGCTACTGCACAGCAAGGCTCTGCTGGCCGATATATTACTCTAGCACTGATCTGCGGTGTCTGTGTGCACATTGACGACGCACGGAACTGAGGCTGCACCCCGTCATCGCAGGTCCTGACTGTGCCCATTATTTCTGGATTTGGTGGCCCCAAACCGGCGGACCCCCTTATCTATTTCAGGCCAGAGCTCCATGACGTCCGCTGCTGTACAACTTGCTGCTGCTGCCTACCCCACATTAATTTGCAGGGGCTCCTGATCCCTCTAGGCAGGGCGTGGACTGTGTTGGCCCCCCGGGGAGCGCCACTGTTCTGGCGATAGAGTGCAGCCCAGCCCGTATTTGCCCGCCAAGGAGGAGCTAGTAAGCTGTGGAAGTGGGGGTGGTGCCGGCAGTGTGGCTTGCGGCCGTTGACCATCAGGCCAGAAAACGAGGGGCCCTCACGAGCCACTACTTCGCCTGCTAGGAGCAGCAAACCCCATATACTGCCTGCGCCCCACCTTTTCATTGACTGCATTCTCACGCTGCCGGAGCAGATCACCCCTCCCGGATCTGGGCTTGCTCGTGCCCCCCCCCCACTCCTTTTCTGTAGGGCTTGGGGTGAAGTCAGTTAACTGAATTATGGATTTGTGGAGAGAGAGACCCCCAACCTCGCTTAGACTGTTGGACCTGGGCGCCATACTCGGTCCCACGAGGCATGTGCAAAGACCTGTTGAGACTTGCACACTGTTGCCTCTGCTGCCGGCTTCCCGGACAGGTCATCGCAGCTGTGTCTGCTTGATCCCCCTCGCCCCATGTGTGAGGGACATGGGGTGAAGCAGGAACTGGTGCAGTACGCTCTCCTACAATGCCACATTATGGGGAAAGTGGACGCTGGGGAGTCCAAGCTGGCTTTCAAGGGCAAGAAACAAACGCTCCATCTGGACCAGGATCAGAGCTGTGGGCCTCCCACTGAGCCACGCCTGTGTACCAGCATGCACGAGCTGGACATAAAAGAGATGTCTCCACACTATCAAAGCCAAAATTGATCTCCTGACAAGCTGCATCAACCGCTTAAAAGAGCAGGTAGGCGAAAGACGATGACCACCTAGATCACCTGGAAAGTTGCACTTCTGACATGAAGGACACCCAGGTCGCTGCTGGTGAGCACCTTCTCCTCATGGGCAAAATATCAGAGGTCATCAACCTTAAAAATGAGGACCTAGAAGTGCGCTTCAGGCACAACAACCTCTGCATAACTGGCATTCCTGAATCCACCTCCAATGGCAAAATGGACCATTGCCACCTGGGTGGGGACACCTTCCGTGCTGCAGCTGCAGGAGTGATTGTCATGTTTTGACCCACAGCTGCATCAGATTCACTGGTCTGCTTTGCCTCAGATGTGGATGTTGGGGTTGGACTCGAACTGGTGAAGCCACCCGAGATCTTTACGCTGTACCTGTTCTGACGCCTGATGGGGTACTTCTCCTATTTCTTTGGCCACCCAGTCAGTCCACGACTGTGATGTTCGCCTGGCTCCTCGTTGTCCTACGGAATGACTCCAACTGCGCTCTGTTTATATTGGGGTATGGTAGGGGGGTGGGGGTAAGGAATTTCAACCTGTTGGCGGGGGGTTTGAAGTGGGTAGTGGGAGAGTCTTCTTTTGTGGCTGCTGTTTCCTTGTTGTGCCTCATGTACCTTAAACCTGGTGAGACATCTTTTTATCCTATGCTATTCCCTGTGCGAGCCCTGCACCCCACTTCCTTGTTGCGCAAGCCATAATATCCCTATGGGCACTGGATGACTGCCATACTCTGTCTGACTTGGAACATTTGTGGGATTAATGACAGGCGGAAGGTCCGCCTAGTACATGCGTATCTTAAAAGACACCACATTGGCGTTTGCTTTCTTTGGGAACTCCATTTGACTCTGACGACTGCCTCCCTCCTTCAGGGTGGATGGATCGCGGAGACTCCTGCATCCTTGTACTCCAATTATGCTCTGGGCACCGCCATACTCGTCCACAAGGGGCTGCCCTGGCATACGCAATAGATGCTGTGCAATAGGGAAGAGAGCTATGCCATTGTCACTAGCTCACTACACAGACATCCATTCATCCTAGTCTCAGTTTACTGTCCAAACACGTACAGCCCGGAGTTTTTTGCGGAACTATGGCGTTTAATTACCACTATGGGCCCTTGCACCATTCTTTTGGGAGGGGACTTTAATGTCATCCTCAATCACACTGCGGACCGCTCAAGCTTTACCAGGTGGCCTCACCTCAGCGCGGCTGCCCAGCTCCACACGCTCATTCGCTCCAATTAGCTGCAAAATGTTTGGCATTTAAAACATTGTGACAGTGCTGAGGGTACTTGTATTCCGTCTACTCATGGTGCCTGGTCCACAATTGGCTACTGGCTGCTCCCCCGAGACACTTTTACCTGGACCACGAATGCCCCTCTCCTCTTTCTTACCTTATCTGACCATGCTCCTGTCTTGCTGGAGATTCTTCCTACAAGCCTTCAACTGGAGACTACCTCCAAATGTTCTCCACGATGCCGTCTTTCGAGACAAAATCCGGGTGGCGATACTTGATTTTTATTCCCACAATGAGGGTTCAGTTACCTCCCCGCCCCTGCTATGGGAGACATTTAAGGTTATAATTCCTAGTGCCTATATAGCGATGCAATCCGGGATACTCAAGGCGATATGTGCGCAACTTGCCACATTAATAAGGGACATGTATTCTCCTGAGCTTCACTTCTTTGCGGTGTGAAATATGCAAACTCTTACTGCCCTTAGGCATAAATTATCCGCCTGTGAAGAGGAAGCCTTTTGGTAAACTCATTGCCTCCACAAGGAGGGAGCCATGCGTCTCTACGGCGAAGGCAAGCGTTCTGGTAAGACGCTGGCGAGCCTGCTCCGTAAGCCATGGGCCAGAACCTTTGTGGCAGAGCTCGTTGATGACCAGCAAGTAAGTCACACATAATCTGACGAGTTGGTCCAGATCATGACATCGTTCTACTCTCAGTTGCACCTAGCTTCTGTTAGCCCTGCTGTGACTGCTCTGGATGCCTACCTTGACATGCTCCAACTTTTCTGGCTCGACCATGCACACCGTACGTATCTTGATGCCCCCTTCACGGTGGAAGAGATGACACACGTGATTCAGAGCCTTTCTGGAGATAAGGCGCTTTCTACAAGGAAAATGCCTCGCTTCTCGCCTCTCATCTACTGGCAATGTATCAGGATTCTCTTTCCTCTGGCCTGTTACCGCCATCTCTACAGGAAGTGGTCATAGTTACTATAATGAAGCCCGATAAGCCTGCCAATAGATGCAACTCATAAAGACCGCTTTCGATGATAAATTTTGCTAACAAGATACTTGCTAAATAAGGGTGGGGGTGCAACTCCGCTCCACCAGTGGAATTTTTTCTACTCCGCTCTCCGCTTGGAGTGCGAAGTTTGGTAAAACTCTGGCATTCGCTGGCGCAGCGGGGTTTCCTGGCGCAAGCCCGCTCACCTACTCATGATGAGCACATAAAAAGGCATGGCATGATTCACGTGCCACAAAAGGAGGCAGCCTGATGGTCTAGCGGTGCACTCTGCCTGAGACTGAGAGAGCCATGCACGTAAGAAAGGCGGCTGAAGGCCCGGGCTGCAGAGTGGAGCTGAACTGAAGACAGGGCCAGGACCTGTGCCTCACTGGTCACCGCTGAAGCAGGTTTGGTGAGTTGCTAGTGCCACCAGGGTTCAGGGGGGACCGGCGTCTGCGTTGCTATCGCTGCTGTTTGGTGGCACGGTGGTGCACGTTTGTCAGGGTTTGTGTACCTAGTACCTATGTCTTCAGATCTGGCTTGCAGTTGCAATGCGACCTCAGCAGTCTGATAGGGAGGGTCTGAATGAAAAAAATACTTGGGTTTGAATCGAAAGGCGATCTATAAATGGTCATGTTTCTCGTGTTTTCTGCAAGTAGAATGCATGCGCAATACACAGACCGTTTTTGTGCATGTGTTAATAAGTTTCATGCACGTTTGTGATATTACAGATGCCAAAGATGTTAAAGTATGAGTGTGCGTGCAAGAATTTAAACAGCTGTTCAATAAGTTGTAGTAACCCCGCACCTGTGCCAGCAGACTTGTGCATTAGGTGCCTGTGCTAGGAAACGTGATCCTTTAGCATAATATATATTTGAGCTTGCAGCTCTTATCTAGTGGCATCTTCAATAAATTCATGTTTACTTTCTACATATGTCAACTGAAATAAATTCTGGTGCTTCAACGTGAATACTTCAACTCTTGAGAAATAGATTTTCGGTGGCCGAGCAATACTCTGCCGATTGCGGAACTCTGTGGAATTTTGCATCGTTTTTCTGTCACTCCAAAAATTTCCGCCCAGGCCTATTGCTAAACTGATTGCCAGTCACCTCCTCCCTCTGTTACCTGATATTGTCTGGCTGGACCACTCAGGATTCATGCCTGGTCGTTCGACCACCCATAACCTCTGCAGGATGTTCGCACTCATGCACTCTATAGACTCCCAACTGGAAGTGGTTGCAGTGCTACTAGATGTCGGTCGCCAAGGCGTTTGTTTGCTAGAATGGCCATTCCTATTTCGCCTACTTACATGCCCTGTATCAGTCCTCGGTTTCTACGCTTGATCGACTTCCTCTCTCCACACATCCCCAACGGCGTGCCTCCACCTCAGTGGGGTCACCTCGGCCCCGTTTTCAGTTACTATAGGGACCAGGCAGGGCTGTCCCCAATCTTAACTGCAATAACAAAGGAGCCACTAGCTGCTCGACTATGCCTACATCATGACCGTAGGGGCTGAACTTTACTGCCAGGAGGATACTATAATTTATGTACGCAGACGACATCACACGCTACAGCCGGAAACCCCAAACACCTGTTTCCTATTATTCGAGAGGGTGTCCGATTTGACAGTTACTCCGCAATCCATATTAATTGGTCAAAATCCATACTCTATCCGCTCACCTCTAGCATGAGTCCCTTCAAATCTGAATACCCCCTACAGTGGACCACCGAGCCGATTCGTTACTCTGGAATACGGTTCAGCAGAGAAATGCCAAGCCCTACACGGCGATACGTTCCTCGCGCCCCTTCCCATTCTGCATGCGCTAGACCACTTACTAACCAATCCTTTTCCTCGTAAACTGGTCTCCCACCTTTATACCACAATGCTGGAGTCTGGAGAAGGTGCCGGGGTGCGTGCCTGCAGCCCGAACTGCTTGGGAACTTGACACAACCCCCCTTTCTCTGGCACAATGGATTTACTGCTGCGGCCAAAGCAGCACAGCCCTGTTACCCAATTTCAGACTTTGTCTCATCCACTTTAAATTCCTGCACAAACTCTATCCCACACCTGTTCACCTGCATCCCGTGGGTTTAGTTGCGGACGCACGCTGACTGCGGTGTGCCGACCCACAAGCTACGTTCCGCCACCTCGCCTGGGACTGCCCTAATGGAGCCAGCTACTGGACCAACATTTACAGGGAGGTGGCCCTGGTCACCGTCCATCTCCCGCCAGATATGAAAAGGACATGCACCCTGAAGTTCGACGCCTCACTGCCTTGCTACTGCTCCTGGCTAAGCCACGGGTGGCCATCCACGGGGGCAGACGGCTGGCGCCTAAAGATGTAGACTGGCCGCGGGATGCTGCATACTGCCAGGAGCAGCTAACTACAACAAAACTATCCTTTAGGACTGTAGTCTTTGTAAAAACATTTGGATGCACAGGCTTTCGTCGATGCCTGTTTATGCAAATCTGAGGTATATTTTTTTCAATTTCTCTTTATTTGCATTTACAGTTTTGAATCGTTTTTCTTTGAACAGTTCTCTAACCCATGCCTGTTTGAATTAGGAACAGTTGGACATCTTTGATTGTACTCCCTTCGTCTTTACCGCAGCATGGGGTATTCTGCACAGGGTCCAGGATAGGAGATTCTGTGATTTTTCTTGTCTGATGATGGTGTTAGTATTCCACAGGGAGTGGGAAGAACTTGCGAACAAACAAGTAACAAAACCATATAAATCACTCAACCGATGCGCACGCTGTTTAATTCCCCATCATCCTTCTTTCTGGATATAGTTTTGGCCATTATATCAGTTAAAGCCATTATTAGGACGTATACAAGGACTCAGTCATCCCATCATTGCTCTCATCATGACCATTAGCTTCTTAGTTGTGTGGCACTTATGGAAAGTGTAAGAACAGTATAATTAAATATTTTTTGTTAACGATGAAGATGATCAAAAAGAGTTGTGTGTTCCCCAGTAATGTATAATGCACATTTAGCCAAACATAAGCACACGAATAACACAATCGTAAGAGCTGCTTTACTGTATTGATCTGTACTGTCTGTTGTTGGTTAGCCCCCTGATAATTGTTTGTTCTCCTAAATCCAGGACCAGCGTCTTGCCGGAGGGTATGAAAATGTCCCCACTGTAGACATCCACATGAACCAAGTTGACTTCCAGAGGGAGTGGCTCAAGTTCCTTTTGGATTACATTGCTCCAGTGACAGAAAAGCTGTATCCGGGCTATTACACCAAGGTAAGGGTGTGTTTTTAACAGTAAGGAGCCGCCCTGCACTGCGATATATATTTCAAATGCAAAAGACATGTTGTAGGCTTGTTTGCTAAACGTGGACAATGCCGACTGGTGGTCATTGAGGACAATATAGTCAGGTGACCATAGTCATTGACGTTATCGAAGGAGTATACAAAGGGCTCAGGGTGGAGATGAGAACAGAATTGGGCAGGTATTCTCCATGGTAAGTGCTGCTGCATCTGCTTAAGGATCCTGCCTGAAAAGGTGTCTGCATTTAGGAGCAGATGTACTTCGTTGCATTTCAGGGAAAAATACAGCTTTTGGACCAAGCACCGCATTACTCCCTTCCCCTGGACCACTTCTCACACATCTTTACCAAGATACATTGATGTGGATGTATCGACAGATATTTGCTTTTGCATTGCTATTCCTGATACAAGGCCAATTTATAAGTTATCTGAAAAACTGTATGTCTATGGCTGCACGCTGTAATATCTGTGTACCAGTATCCGTGTTACATGGAACAGTGCGTGACCTTGTGCGAAGTTCATATAGTACCCATGTATAGTTCATGTTAGTGTTGTAAAGTAGATTCCTGCATCTGTCCCTGACATTGGCATAATGTCATGGGTGGTTTACTGTCACGGACAGTTCAGACTCCTCCGTTAAATATAGAAGGTCATGGATCTCATACGAAACTAGAAAAGGATGGGTGCAGCAAAAGCTGAGCATCCGCAGTCAGTTTGGTTCCATATAGAGTCTAGTACTCTTCCTTCGAGTAATGTCTCAAAGCACCCCTGACACCATTTCCTAATGTAAGTATCTTAAACTCTACAGATAGATTTTGACTAAAGTTAAAAAAAAAAGTATTTTGAATAAATGCCCAGTTTTGTGTAATTGCATTCATTTTTTTTCTGTTGCACAGAACGTTCAGATGGGACTTGAAATGGGAAAGGCTGATTCCGCATTTCCCCCCAATAACTTTGTCCATTCTGAGCTCTGATACAAATATCCTTAGGTAGACAGACCAAGCCACTGCAAATTTTAATACAATTTCATTAAATTAAGCGAATAGCATTGTAAAAAAATCACTGTTCTTTGGAGGAACCACCTCGCGATAATAAGAAAGTTGCCGGTTGTAATGCATATGCATATAGTGACTTCTTAAAATTCACTTACCATTTTATGTACAAGAAAGATTTCACTTGAATGAAAAATGGTATGACATTGCTTCCTTTAATTAAACTCTTCTGTTTTCTCCTATAAAAATGTCTCCCAGGCTCAGGCGCTCCTGAACTTTGTGGTCAGATACCGACCTGATGAACAACCATTCCTACGACCCCATCATGATTCGTCAACGTTTACGATAAATATAGCTCTCAACAACAAGGAAAAAGATTATGAGGTTGGTATCTTCACTGTAGTCAATGATCCCTTTTGCACCAGATTCCTAGCCCCTACTGGTGACTTGCTGTGATGCTTAGCCTTTTTCAACCAAAATCCTGATCATTTTCCCAAATAAAATGTTTGCAGCATGTGTTGCTGTAGATACACATGCTCTGCTCTCCGGAAAATTCAGAACAGCCGATTCTGGAACACTTACAAGCAGATTTACTAGACAAAAAAGACTCCGCATCTACCCATAAACTGGCAAAGTCACAACAAAGCTATCACCAACACTGGTTGGGACATTGCCCTGCAAAAGAAAGCCAACTTTTGAGAAGGCTCTCGATGCGGTGCTGGCGGAGGAAAGGATCCTCCTGGGAACCCAGACCGCTACCCATCTAGTCACACCGACCCCCGAATGACGACACTCCCTCCTACCATGAGGTAATTGAAAGGGCTGCCCAGTACCGCAAGGTCGACCTCATGGTGTACATGAAGAGGACGAATTTCGGTAGAAACCCTTTCCAAAACAGAACATACTGTTCAGTTCTTACCCATGCTAAAGGGTATGTTAAAACCAGGTACAGAACCCTTTAAAGAACCTGTAAAAAAAGCCCAAGTAGTAACCCCAAGGGTAGAGCACAAATATAATATCTCACCTAATGATCCTCCTTACGTCAGGGGACATGTGGAACCAGACTCACTAGGGATCAACTCTGCACATAATGGTGGGGATGCTCCCCAGCCCAATAAGAGGAGTAAAAAGTTAGATACAGTGGGAAAACTGGTTGCGGCAGGTGCCTCTAACCGCTGGCATATTGCCAATTCAGTAGGCCTTTTAGCAAGGTTTGACGGGGCCCAAATGCAGGACTTGCTGCAGCACTTCATCTCCCAGCCAAATATCACCATAGAGGGGAGAAACAGGTCACAGAGCAAGACCACTTTTAATGCAACTACTCGTTGTGCCCTAAGCATTGCAGTTACTGCAGCCCGTAGGGTCAATACCATTACCAATACCACTTTGGGGTTCACACCCAAAACGCAGCTGCATCTACTGAACATGCACTTTGTTTTGGCCACAGGTTGACTAGATGTAGGAAAAGATTTTAAAAAAGGATACTGATACAGCAAAATGGGTTCCCTGCAAACCTCATACCAAACATACCACCACGTCCTTCGCACTCAGCATAGAACATCTATTTCTTTTCGGAGGAAGATGTGCAAATCGTCCTCCAAAAAGGGGCCACTGAGCCAGTTCCCTTGTAACACAAGAGGAAAGGGGTCACTCCCTCTACTTCCTCATTCTTAAGAAATACTACTCCCTCAGGTTAATCCACAACCTCAGGCCTCTCAGCTGATACATCCTGTCTGAACACTTCCACATGGTAACCATGAAGGACGTCAATCCTCTGTTGCAGGAGGACGACTTTATGACCGTATTGAATCTAAAAGATCCCAATACGTCGAGCCCACCGATGCTACCTGCGCTTCGTGGCAAATGGCAATCATTTCCAGTTCAAAGATTAGCCTTGCGGCATTACTACAGCACAAAGGGTCTTCATCAAGTGCCTAGTGGTGGTTGCCACACACTTAAGACTGGGAGGCATCCACATCCTCCCCTACCTAGATGATTGGCTGCTCAAGAGCTCTAGCAAGCTTCAGTGTTAGGCCTCTCCTTCACAGTCTGGGATTTATCATCATCACCAAATCACATTAGGTTCCTCTACAGATCCAGGCCTTCGTAGGGGCAGCCCTAAACTCACTTACAGGCAAAGCCTACCCCAGTCAACAAAGGGTCTCGGCTTTTCAGCAACTTATCACTCTTGTTCATCCTGTCCCAGTCAGAACAGTAATGCACCTCCTGGGCATGATGGCATTGTGCATCGTCAATGCCAGACTACACATGCTCCCGTTTTAACAGTGCCTTGCAGCACAATGATTCCAAGCGGAGGGTCCAATGGAGGATCTAGTGTTGGTGATGGCTAGTGTTCATTGCTCTGTGCGGTGGTGGAATAGCAACAACCTATTGCAGGGCCGGCCTTTTCAAGACCAAATACAGCAGTTGCCCATTACCATGTACACATAACTTGAATGGGGGGCACACTTCAATCACACAGCAGTACAGGGAACCTGCTATTGCAGGGATACCAACTACCTCGAGCTCTTAGCATTCCAGCTTGACCTCCAAGCCATTCTCCCACAAATTCAGGGCAAGGTAGTATTAATGTGAACAGACAACATGACCGGCGTACTACCTACAAAAGCAAGGCAAAACCCACTCACTTTGCCACTCTCTACTATCTCAATTTGCTTTTAGACACCTTGCCATCACATTCACCTCAATCAATCAATCAGGATTTATAAAGCGCGGCTAATCACTTGATAGAATTTTCAGGCACTTGCAGGCCCCGGAGGCTTATTCGAACAGCCAGGACTTGAGGGCCATTCGGAATTCTGGAAGTGAGGTTATGGTATCCACAGGTGCGTGGGGAGACTGTTCCAAGTCTTTGCTGCGATGTGGGAGAAAGAGCTTCCTCCACTTCTGCTTCGGTAGAATCGGGGAGTATGAGCAAGTGAAAGGGAGGTGGAGCATAGTCTTCTCGACGGTTAATGTAGGCGGGCCTTTGGTTCTGTAGAGCCTTGTGTGCGTGGGTCAGCAGCTGATGGCGGAGTATCTTCTGAGGGTGGATAACAAACTAGCAAACCTGCTCAGCAGGGCTCACCAACAAGTCCACGAATGGGAACTCAATCCCGTTGTTCTCCACATTTACGTCTGTCGCTTGGGGACTACTCTCAGACACTTCTTCACCACACCCGAAAACACAAAATTCCAAAACTGACATCATCTGGATGCCATTCACAGGCCATGTACAATGCACTATGGATGACCTGATAAGGGATATCTCTTGATACTTTTCTGCCTTTCCCGCTTCTTCCACTAGTGATGCACAACATGCGGCAAACATCCCAAACACTCATCCTCGTAGGCCAGACAGCACTGGTACTTTGCTCTGCTTTTCATCAACTTTCACATAAAGCTTACCAGCAGGCTGAACCTTCTCACCCAGATCCCAAACAGCTCAACCTAGCGATTTGACACCTGAGGTCCTAGAATTTAGATACCTACTCCTCCCACAGGAGTGCATTGACATGCTAAAAGAAGCCTGCAGGCTGACTACGCGAGCATGGTTTGCAGCAAGTGGAGAAGATTTGTTAATTACTGTATCTCAAACCACCTGGACCCCTAAAACCATCAATCCAAAGTATTATTTACTACTTCCTTCATCTAAAACATTCTAGGTTTGCGTACACCTCCATTTGACTTCACTTAGCAGCCATATCCACTTGTATGCAGAACAGAGAACACTCTTCCCGTTTCTGCATACCAGTCATGAAACCTTTTATGGAACGTCTTAAGAGGCCTCTCTCTCCAAAGGGTGCCTCCAGCCCGAGTAGAATCACAATATAGTCGTTTCTAGACTCATGGGGCCCCCTTTCAAGCCCCTACATTCCTGCCCTCTCCAGTATATTTCCTGGAAAGTAGCATTCCTAGCCACAATAACTTCCCTCAGCTGCATTAATGAATTGCAAGCACGCTACAGGAGCCTTACGTTCAGGTTTACAACGAAAGGGCAATGCTTTATACTAACACTAAGTTTTTGCTGAAGTTGATTTTTCCCTTTCACCTTAACCAAACTATAGAACTTCCATTCTATTTCCGAAATCTAGAAATAGTGGCACATAGAGCTCTCCATACTTTAGATGTCCAACAGGCTCTCATGTACTACATTGACAGAACTAAACCTTTTGCAAGACAGACTAGCTGTTTGTAGTCTTTAGCAACCACCAGAAAGGTCAGCCTACTTCAAAAGCAGCAATTGCAAGGTGGATAGTGATGGGCATCCAAACTTGCTGCAAAACAAGTTTCTCTCCACGTAAGAAGGCTGCTGCCATGGCCCTCCTTGGCAATATTCTACTAGCGGACATCTGCAAAGCAGCTACCTGATCAACCCTGCACACATTTACTGAAACACTGCTGTGTGGATATTCTTCTTAGATTGCAAGCTCTAGTTGGTCAAACACTCCTACAGACATCTGCCCCATCCACACGCTAACTATCACTTAGAGGTATTGCTTTACATGGTATGCAGAGCATGTGTACCTACAGCAACACGCTATGAACGAAGAATGTTACTTACCCAGTAAGCATCTGTTCGTAGCATGTAATGCTGTAAATTCACATGTGCCCTCCCACCTTCGCAGAGCTTGCAGGTTTGGATGCAGATCTCATCTGCCTATACATAAACCTTTAATCATCCACATGTGCACCATGCTCTTTCGACCACACCATCCTACTCTCACCTGCCGGTCGAAAACCAATCTAACATGGAGTCTGTGCCATGCGCTATACCAGCCACATATCTCGTGACTCAAAAGACTTTTTCGAACAGAAACAACATGCAAGCGTCAGAGGCCACCACTAGGTAGCAGGGGTAGGAAGAGCATGTGAATCTACAGCAGTACACGCTACGCACAGGATGTTTACATTTAAGTAACATTTGAGGCGAGCATGATAATTCCCTAGCGTTGGACTTTTCTGGAGCTCACCATAAATCTTTTAGTCTTACAGCGCCCCAAGTGGCAGACAGTTTTGTTCAGGTCCACTAAATATTCAGTTGAATTATTGTGTTTTAATTTTGTTTTAAAGAGTCATAAAAACACGACTTTATTAGTTTTTTTTTTTTTGTTAAAATGCAAGACAAACATGACTAAAATGATTATAAAAGTTACTAGTAAATTAGCTGAAGACAAGGTAACTCTCAAAGTGAGACATGTATCGCAAATTTCATATTGTGTTCTGTTCAATCTAGAAACAATTGGAGCGTTCTCTTTTAGCTCTCTATCTTAACCATCATTGCCCTCAGCCGTAGATGTGTGCTTGTAAGTGCAAACTGTGTTCATGCACCGAATCGTTAATGGTAAGTTTAGGAAAGTAACTAATTTACACAGGCCCTCTAGGCCAACTCCTGTTATTAAGTCCAATACAGCTGCTTTATAGGCTCTAACACCCTTTCTCAACAGTATTAACCTTTTACACTTTCAACTGTATTAGGTGCTAGCCATTTTGTTCATACTCTGCTAATCTTGGAAGGTTACCATAGTTATTCCTCAGTATTTTCTTAGTTTATTTCTGGACTGTGGTAGGAGGACACTTAGAGTGCTATTTATGAAGATGCCAATATTTTTCATGTATCCTTCATATTTTTGGTAATTTATGTCGTTTTGTGCTTATGGTCTGATGCAATATGGAATGGAAATAGCTTTGAACGTCTTTTAATTCTTTGTAGGATCATTCTCCTTAGAAATGTAGAATCTGGTCCATTCCTTGGTGGAGAACCCAAGTGAAGGCAAAAGGATAACCTTCCTGGCTAGTCTGTATTTTAACAGAGAAGGACAGTCAGTGTCCTGGTCCTAGATTTGCTGATTTGAACAGTTTCATGATGAACAGTTAATGAATGACACTGTAATTTTCTTTAGACACCAAGTACTGCTTCTTGAGTAGATTTCAATGTGACAATTTTATAGTCCGGTTCTAAAGGCTGAACAAGATTAATTTTTGGAGATGGTAAATAGTAGTTATGTGGGATACATCCCACAGATTGCCCCTTGAACTCTGTGCACTCATCAAGCTAGTCTTTTATACAACCTCTGCTCTGAGAGTGACCTAAGAACCA
Source organism: Triturus cristatus (assembly GCF_964204655.1). Lineage (NCBI taxonomy): Eukaryota > Metazoa > Chordata > Amphibia > Caudata > Salamandridae > Triturus > Triturus cristatus. The sequence continues at coordinate 780,427,912 of NC_140595.1, read as the reverse complement.
CATTTTTTAGCACATTTTCTTGCATTCAGAGTGATGCACACATAAGCCTGACTTAGTGTGAAAGCTTGTGGAGTCTGGCCATGGAAATCTTTCCCAGATTAACAATTTGAAATGTGTGAATGGGCATTGATAAAATCTGAGCAAGTCTCAACATTGAGCAGTCCATAGCTTAACTCCATCAGCAACATTTGTCATGACAGAAGTGAGGAAAGGAAGAAGTGAAGTAATTACAGGAATCTGGCCCAGTGCTCACACATGGTGCACTCACCATCATATCTTTACTGCTCTGTGTATCGCTGCTAATGGAAGTAAGGGTATGGTGGCCCCGGTCCTTCCTGTGAATCTATACTGAACTGAAATTCAGTAGAGCTTACCTTATTAAGTTTCCAGTTTGCTTGTGCAGGCAGCTGGCTCTTTATATAGTATACCAAAAAGAGGTGTAGTGTGCAAAGAGTCCAGGTGGACAGGTGCTTGCTCTAGCAATCCTAAGGTGCTCTTCTAGGGAATAGTGTGGTCCAGCAGCCTTAGGTTTATCAGAGAGGAGTGTTAGACATTTGCTGCATGCACACAGTCAATACATTATGCACACCACTCAAAAGGGAGGTTGCATTGATTTATAAAAATAACATGTATCTTTATATGAATTTAGGCACCAAGATAATCACAATCAGGTAAGTATGTTTTGAGTTAAAAATATTTCGTTTTTAACAGTCGGCACTTAGTGCAAATTCTGGAGCAGTGATATTCTCCTATGGAGGGAAGACGGATACTACTTAGCGACCTACAGGACCAATCTTTCGGACTTAAGGTGACTATGGGACAGGGTTCAAGGCAGCACCAATAGGTCACCCCGGGCAGCACTGGGGCGGCCGTGTGCAGAGGTGCAATACAGCGTCAGGTGCCCCTTTGAAGTTAATGGCGATCGGTCAGGACAAAAAGAGGCTACAAGCTTGGACTGGGGGACCAGTCCGGCTGAATCAACAAGAGGGCTCAGGTCTCATGATTCTTGGGGACACCTTTGGTCCTCTTCTCCTTGGGCCGGGGAAGCCGGGTGCAGAGATGTCCTGAGGCAGCTCTGCTGCTCCACATGGAGTACTTGGATGAAGGCTGGCAATCCTCCCAGGCTTTTAGAGTCACAGGCGCAGGACGAGTCGTCTTTGGCACCAAGTCAGATACTGGTCTTCTGTTCTTGCTTTTGCAACTCTTCAGTGTCCTCCTTCTTTCAGGTTGTCAGGATTTGATTTCCTAGTGCCAGGGGCTCCCCTAAAGTAGAGTGTAGAGTACTTACCCCGGGGGTCACTATGCCCCCTATATGCCCACTTCCTGTGGGAAGTAGGCAGAACCCTGTCCCAGAGTTCCTATTTCTCTCATCACAAAGATGGTAGACTTTAAAATGTTGTGTCCACATCAGGTAGCCCACCTTAGGGGTTGAACTAGCCTGAGGTTGAAGTTCTAGGGTGCTAATCAAGGCCAAATGGGTACTGGTGAGGGTGGGGTGGCATCACCTTTGAGGGAATCAAGATCTGCATTCCAAAGGCTGCATTTGAAGCTCCCTGCCTTGGAATGCTAACTTACAGGTCATCCTGCTGTAGGGGGTGTACAATTTCCACTACCGGAGAAGGCTTTGTTCCTGACCTCTTTATTAATACAAAATGTTGATATCCAACAGCTTTGGTTTCAGTGAAACCATCATGTAGCTGGGGAACTCGTTTTATACCAGTGTCGAGCCCATGTATTTAAAATGGCTTCCCTAGTCACTTTCGCGGGAAGTAATTGAACTGGCCAGCATAGGGGCATATCTGCTCATGCAGATAAGTCCACACATGTATAGTGCACCCTGCCTTAGGGCTATAACGTCTGCTGTGGGGGATACTGATCTATACAGCATGCAGTGTCTGAAGGCATGGCACACAGGGATGTGTGCCATGTCATGTTTTCACTTTTGTCTGCGCCAAGACACACCGCCTGCAATGGCAGACTGCATGAGATAGGGGAGGGGTCCCTTGGGGTGGCACAATATATGTTGCAGCCCTTGAGGACCCTCCTTTGTACCCTTGCCCTAGGTACCTGGGGTACCATTTACTAGGGACTAACAGGGGTGCTAAAGGTATTGTCAATTGGGGGAACAATTGTACAGTTTTAGTGAAAGAGATCTGGCACTGGAGACCTGGATAGCAGGAACCCAATGCACTTTCGGTAAAAATTATATCGAATACCAGGCAAAATGTGGGGGTGACCATGTCGAAAAGGGCATTTTCCTACACCTTGCAATTCCAATTTTTTTTTTTTAAAGCTATCAAATTTAAATCCAGAATTTCATAGGTTCATCCAGCACGTTTTTCACAATTCTCATAATCGCAGTTTTGAGGCCATACAACATAGGTAATCACCCAAGGGAAAATTTCAAGAACATGGAAAAAAGCTTCAAGCTAATATACCTGTGATAAGATTCCAAGCAGGCTGCCATTGTTCGACAGACTGTAGGGCCAAAGTCAAAATTTGGGAACCACGTGCTGGCATAAATGAATAAAAATGTAATGACCACTTTTGGGGAAATGTTAATTTACAGAGGAATTTGAAAACCTAATAAAGGAATTACTATTGAATTTAAATACCATATTCTAGCATGTTTTAGGTGCCTCCATACACTTTCCTAAATTAAAAATGTGTTTCGGTAGAGCATAGTCTGGGAATTAATTTGTGTGAATTTTGGCCAGGGTTAGTCTGCTGCAGTATTCATCCATGTACTCACCCTAAAGTAATTTAACTTCAACACTCAGGAAATAAGTTGCAATAATATGTTTCAGATAGGGTTGTGGGTCGAAATTTCTTACTGGTCGATGTGACATTATTGGGTTTGGGAAATGAGATTTGATTTATTTATGTATTTATTTTGCAGGGTGGTGGGTGCCGTTTCCTCCGCTACAACTGTACAGTGGAATCACCCAGGAAAGGCTGGTCCCTAATGCACCCGGGCCGCCTGACTCACTATCACGAGGGCCTTCCGACCACAAGTGGCACGCGGTACATAATGGTCTCCTTCGTGGACCCCTAACAGATCTGGACACAGGAAAGGGGGCAGGAAGAAAGGGACGGGGCAACAATGGGAAGCATTTTTTTATGACTGGCCATCAAAACACTGTGGCTGTTGAGCTACACAATTGTCAGTTAGCATGGTGACCAATGGCACACAGGCATCTTCAAGATGTGGATGGGTCAGCCTGGTTCGGGAAGGCCACACTGATGGCACAAGGTACCGAAATGCAGCATTGGTGCTAATGGAAGGAACGACGTCACCGGATCATTGACTTGCGCCTTCTCAATTCATGTCTAATGGGTGTGACCATTCTGCAACAGAAGAATGAGCGCTTCCTTACAAGGATGTTTCCAAACCTAAGTGGCCATGACCATTGTGGATGAGAAGGACAAACATGCTTTCTTTCAATGATGCCGCCATTCATGCGTCAGTAACTGTGATCAATATGTATCAGTAAGACAAGCCTCAGCGGCCCACGATCATGATGGATGAGATAAAGGACCGTGCTTTTTTAAAATCTCCATTCATGCCGCAGTTGCTGTGATCACCATGAGTAAGGACAAGACGCTTTATTGCCAGGATAGCTCGCATCTCAGAGTGGGGATGTATTGCACCCTGGATCCCGCGTTTGGCCCTTGCATTGAAGCCCCACCCTTTTATCTGCCCTCCCCTATTTCATCTACTTGACGCAAGTTCCTGGGACCTTGAGGCTCATTACATCCAGACCTCTGAACTGTCTAATGAAGCCGGGGCTTTACTAAGTCACATAGCAGTGGTCTCATCTAGTCCAGAGCACATGGAGTCCCACCATTGCCTCTGTATGACCTCGGATGTGCCACTGTGCCTCTTCACAACCCTCTGCTGAAACCTGTAATGAATCCCTTTTCCTCTCCTGTATTTGGAGTTTTGATCTATAGAGCATGTTGTCTTCCTGTCTAGCTCAGACTCTTGCTTGAGATCTATGAGGCCCTACACACTGCTTGTTCCCAGGCCTCCTGAGGGTGTCTGGTTTTCAACCTCCATGGGGTCTGGATCTAACTTGCAGTTGAGCATTGTGGCAGACCTCAATGTTTTTACAAACTGTTAGCAAAGAAAAGAGCAAAATGATTACAGAAACCTAGTGTGAAGGGAATAATGCAATGATTGCGTACATGTCTGATTAGAATCAGTCTTACGTAGGAGGAGTATAATTTTGTTGATATTTGAGTTATTTTTGATTTCAGAAGCACAATTTTCTTTATTTCCCAGCTCTCCTTAAGACACCAGCATTTAGATTATCTTAAGAAATTTATCCTTGAAATCAGATGAACACCATTAAAAAAGTTTTCTATTTTTGCTGTGTGCAACCTGGCGATCTCACCTCCACTGGTCTGTTAAGAATCCCTGGCTAACCATTGTCTTTAACCGATTGTCTCTTCTTATTGACCACTGTTTTAGGAATATTTATTCTTGTGTTGGTTATTAATGGTTCCGGTTTTCTTGTGTTTCTCCCACAAGTGGTTTCTGTAATTTCCCACAGAGTGGTTTATGCCCTCTCGGGTTCAATTGAAAACGTCCACTCATATAGAAAATTCACAATTGGCATTCTGACATTCAGTGTTGAAAATCACCCACACAGATTTGACTGGTTCCCACTGTTTAACAACAGGTTAAATAGTGGGAACCTGGTGGCACATCTGTGCAGTAGTCAGTGCAAGAACACCGATCAGCATCGACCCCGATAAAAAGAAAGACCTGACGTTTTATCACCTGCGTTTTTCTTAAGTACCTCATTGAACTGGCAGAGTTCTGTTGAAACCCTCCAAGCCTGTACATTCACGCTGCACTCCTGCCCATTTACAGATGTCTACAAACAGCCCTTTGTTGTCCTGCAGATTCTGGGGGCAGATATAGTACCCTTTAGCAGCCACACTGCACAGGCTGCCATACATTAGGCCAGGGAAGCAGCACAGACGCCAGCAGCGAAACTCATGTGGCAGAACAGTAAAGGCGAGATTAAACTAAAAGGGCCAAGTGGGAAGAGTAAAAGTGGCAGAGGGAGAAGACATGGGCTATAGGGTGTGCCCCTGCACCGACTGGGAGCAGAGGAATTTGCAGGGCTGTCATTTCCATTCAACAAACAACCACAAACCAGCTGCGGAAACCAGAAGCCTGCATCCTTTGACTCCCTCAAACCATCTCATGAGTTCCACTAGAGTGGATGGTGATGAAAATGCTACCTTGACCTCGGTTTCTCACTTTTCTTTTCCGTGACATGATCTCATTTTTCTTTTGAAAGCCGATTTTATGATCCTGCGGTAAGCCTAATTTGACATGGAGGTTTATTTGTGTGCTTGCTTAAATGGACCCTACTTAAACTCTAACCCTGAAGAGCAAAATCAGAGATCAATCAATCAATCACATAACTTGTAAAGCGCACTACATACCCGTGAGGGTTCCAAGGCGCTGGATCTCCTAGGAAAGCCCTGCTTTAGCTGGGGACAATCTTTGGGTTGCCAGCTTGTACTTTCCACCCTGGGAATCCTGTTCTGCTGAATGTATGGTTTTGTATGGTTGCTTTGTCGCTGGTTTTTATCCTTCCCTGAGGGCTGCCAGGGTTCAAGCCTGTCATGGTAAGCCCAGTCTTATCAAAGAGTGGTCCGTGATTGTGAGGTGGACGCAGGGCAGGCTATGCCCTGTAATGCGGGCACTGGAAAGGTTTGTACAGCTTGTTGCACCACCAAAGGTGGGTTCTTCATATTCTAACATTGAATGTGGATCAGAAGAGGAGCAGGTCTGGATGTGTGTTGCATTTTGTGCTGATGCCATGGTAACTTGTGGGTTCCTTTGTAGTCTGGTTGCTTCTCTGTAGCACAGTGGACTTGGCTTAAGCCAAGGAAGAGAATGGCCATTGTGCCTTTGGATGACCAGCATCATGACTAAAATATGCCTTACAAACTAGAACATTCATGGAATAAATAAAACATTGATCCATGTTTCGCACACACAACCCAAAGGCACATTCATTACAACCTGCAATAAGACATTGTGAAGGTGGCGTTGTGCACCTTGTGCACCCATGAGTCCTGTTGCTTATACAAAACTCTGCAGCAGGATATTATTTTTTGAAAATTATATATTAACACTATTACAAAACCCTCAAATGAACCTTATGCAAGTCTTCCCCACACCAAAGAAGTAATACAAATTATTAATTTATTATGTGCTACTTTCAGTATGCTGCACTTCTGGGAGCATACATTCTGTGATTTGCACCAATTATTCGTTCTGTGCTTTAGTAAATGTAGGTAGAAGTTTATGGTACACAAACCTGAATGGCAATTCTTTTCTGTCCGTAGGTTTTGGTTGCCATCTGGTAAATGGAGCAGAACCAGGGGCATCATTTGAGGCTCAAACAGATGGGCCTTCAGTTTACCAGTTTTGCTTCCATTCAGCTTCTTGCTATCGCAAAAGCCACTTCGCTGTGGGTGTAATTCTGTGACCGCAGTTGCACCATGGCTGTATGACATGGTGTAGCTGCCACCATCAAATGTGGGCACCCAAATTACTAGTGTCTCTGATGCTGGGAGTTTGGTCTCAATTTCTTAGCGATACTTGCAAGGATTTTTGTGATGACCGGCATGGTGGTCTTCCATGGAGGTGGCACCACTAAAAGTAGTATCCTAAATTTAGCAGCTGGACCAACATTTTCTACGTCAACCTCACCACCTTAGGGCAGACTTGGTGGAGGCTTCACCATTGGGTACACCAGTCTCTCCAAACTTTAATATAAATCACATGAGCATGGTGAACAGGACATACATTTTTTTATGAAGGTTAACTCTATAAATCTGACCTGAAATACCCACACTATGCTGTCAGTGGTGTTTTTCAGATGTGATCCATGTTTTCGGTGTCATGGTTACATTTGTTGGTTGTTTACACTTCCCTAATTATGAATGACCAGCCCCTCACTGCTGTCCTCATTTGCAGCTTGGCTGGAAATGTCATCTGCTACTTTTGGCTTTTTTTGGGGCCACACAGTGCAGTCATAGCAGGAGAAATGAAGATTTAATCTCCCAATGTTCTACCCTTCGATCAACTTCATGATGCTGTCTGTTGTTGAACTTTCTACTGCCTCTTGCCGCCATGCAAAACACACCTGTTACCCCAAAACATGTTTCTGCAAATGCCCTACCACTGTCAATGGTTTTGGAGGGATTTTTAAAAATATTTCCTTTTCGAAGTATGTTGGCTGCTTTTGTACAAATTGCATTAAATTATTTGCAAATCTGGGTGACTTAGTACCTTTTTAGATACTTTTTACATAAAGATGAAATCTTGTAAAACAATGGCTTTGTGTGTTTGTTTCTCTTAGAACGTATGTACTGCTAAGCAGTAATTGTGGGATACCCTTCTCAAACCTAAGGTCATGGGTATACCTGATACACATCGAATATTTGTACAGTACACACCACATTTTATTTTTCAACTGCAAGTGTTCTCTGTCTCGGATTCTTCATTTATATTCTCATGTTTATAAATTAGAAGAAGATAAGTGTGATTGAGAACTTGTGTTACAGGTATCTGTAGAATGTGCGGCTATAAATACACATGCTTTACATACTGCTGATATCTAGTGTTGGGCATATACATTAGAAGAAAGTTTGCTCAAAGAAGCTTCGATTCACAGGACATTGAGTGACTCATCCCTTACTGCACAATGCACATGGGCACCAACTCCACCTTTAGATAGTTTTTTCTGCTATGGGTTGATACATGTTTAGCTACGGCTCTGAGACCGACACAGTTGCTCGTGCAGCAACTCCAGACCATGCTTTAGTTCTTCAGTTCGTGTGAAAGAGAACAATCAGGTTTTGATATCTCAACTTCATACACAAATGATGGCTCCAGTTACAGGGCATAGTAACGCGGAATAGAATCATTGTGTGCATAGAACTAAACCCTTGATATCCCAGCCCTTTAACAATGACAAAAATGGTAATAAGCAAAGGTGAATAAACCATGAAAAACAAACTGTTAAGAAATAAAGATAACATGCAAATTGTTACCCAGTAACATAATATCTAAAAAAGAAACAATTGAACGTGCACAGCAAGACCCTGCTGAATTTGGAATTTTCAAATACACTTCATCACTAGAAACTCTTGTGTGATCACACACTGTATCAACCTTATCATCTGGATAGAGTGCTGCTCTATCCTTGTTCCAGACACAACCATCGTTGGTACGCACCATATAGGAAATTACACGTACAACACACACTGTACAAAAGTACCTAGACTCTCCCTTCTCCATATGTCCACGTTTCTTTATCCTCACCCAACAACCCTCTCTCACCCAAATGCCATAAACACCTTTACTTTTGTAAGCAGCTTGGACTTTCCTTCTAACATCAACTACCTTTTTTCAACCTGAAGGATCAGTCATGTGATGCCCCATCCAATTCTTTTTCAATTTGGCCTCCGGATTTCTCCCCCTCAACAACACAAAAGGTGTGAGGCCAGTTGTTACATTCGGCATTGACTGCGTAGACCATAACAATTAACTGATAGCTTGCCTCAAGTTCAACTTGTTGACAAAGGCAAGCTGCAAATGACCCTTCAAGGGCGGTTGAAACTTTCCACTAACCCATTGCTCCTGGTGTGATATAATGAAGTGTATGACTTCTGCCACATTCAAATAAGAAGCAATTAATTTCTTCAGAGACCAACTGTGTGCCATTATCTGTTACCAATTAGTTGGGATAACCTTCCCTCATTGAACACCCCTATTAGGAATTCAGTAATGCTTTGCGTCTCAGTATTGTTGTTTTTTTTAATTGTTTTTTTTAACAAACGTTATTGATTTCCTCAGCGTCTCAGTATTGTTGACGAAAGTTCAAGCCACTTAGACATATAGTCAATCAACAAAAAAGCATATTAAACCTCACCCGGGAGACTTTTAATGGGCCGGCAATGTCAAAACCCACTTTGGACCAGTGAGGCATGTCGGATTCCACTGGAATTACTGGTGACTGTTTTGTGGTTTGGCTTTTACTACTTAGAACGCACTTTTAATGATCATGCGCAAAGTGCTCCACCGATTTGTCAACCCCATGCCACCAAAAATCTTCTTGAACTCTTCGTTTCACTGCTGGAATTCCCACATGCCCCTCGTGGGCCACCTCGAACTCCCTTTTCCTCGAGTCAGTTGGCACCACCAACTGCTTGATTCATCTCACCAAACCTTTTTCACACGTCAATTGTGCTTCTAATTGCAAGTAGGCACCAAATTCCAAACCCAGACTCTTAGCATCAAGCCAATCACTACTCACCCAAATCCTCACTTGAGACAAAATAGTATCACATTGTGAGAAAGTGGCTCTGTATATACTGTTCCCAAAGAGGTACAGGGTGTACAGAGGCTTGGCAGAGGCTAAAGTTAGATATAACCTTACTCTCTAAAGTGGTAGCTTGGTCGAGCAGTAAGGCAGTATCAGAGGACAGTGTAAAGCATTTGTTGTACACACTCAGTCAGCAAATGGTCTCACACACTCAATAACTGAACTCTAGGCCAATGGTTTATATATAAAAAATATATGCTTGTTTTATTTTAGAACCAACAATTGGATTTAAAATATACTTTCTCAGAATGAGATGCTTTATATAAATACTTTTGCAGTATGCAATTGACTTTTGTAAACAGTTACAAGTGGTTGCAATAGGCAACACTATTTTAAACACAATAATGCATTGAGTTCAATGGAAGTTTCATGTTATTTGCCACAGATTACTTTTAGGATTACTTTTGGAATTCCAGGACTGAATCCTAGATTCAGTCCTGGGTCAGAACTTGGAATCAAGTGAGAAAAGTCGACTTAATTACTGTGATGATTTTTAGACAATATTTTGCTATTTTAAAAGTTGACACTTAGAAAATATTTCATAGTAAACGGTCAATGATTCCCTATGGCAGAAAATTCAAGTTACAGGTATAGTATGTTCTCGTTACTTTTGTAATCCAGTACTGGGTGCCTAGACCCAGTACTGGGACCTTTATCCAAAACAGGTAAGTAATTACGTTATCAGATATTATACGATTTTTAAAGAATATTTAAAGATTGCAGAAATTAACACTTAGAATAAATTTCACAGAAAAACAGTCAATGATTTCCTATAGAAGAAAATTGGGTTACTGGTAAGTACAGTTGTAAGTAGTTTTCAGGGTCAGTGCTGGGCACCAAGATCCAGCACTGGGAGCTCACCTAAGAGCAGGTGAGTATTTTCGTTTTCGTTACTCGGCTGATTTTTGGTGAATATTTTAAGATTTGAAAAGTCCACACTTAGAAGAAATTTCAGGAAAAAGCCAGTCAAGGTTACCCTATGAAGAAAATTGAGTTATGGGTTTAAAGGTAAGTACTAGACTGGCAGAGTTGAGGTTCTGGGCATAGACTCAGGGGTCCCCCAGGGTCAGGTAGGTACAGTTGGTTCACCCCCAGCGGCACTAGGGCGGCTGGGTGCAGAGAGAGTTAGGCTGAATGTTATCCTATGAGGGATAGGGGGGCCTTGGTTGGTGGCTGCTGACTAGCAGGCCACGTGGCTGTGGGAGCTGGGCTCCTGATCACTTACTCAGGGCGAGTGGGGAAGTAGATAGGTGTAGAGGTTGCACTGCCAGGGCCACTCGGGCGGCTGGGTGCAGGGTGCTTTTGAGCCTTCGGGCACTCAATTGATTTCAATGGGAAATCTCCGGATTAGAAAAAGACTGCAAGCTCGGGGACGAGGATTCTTCAGGTGCCACCACCACTTCGAGAGGTAAGTTGGGTAGTTGGAGGATAGGTAGGTACCCTGGGATTGGGCACAGGGGGCCACGGGGCGCCGGGTGCAGGGGTGCCTTTTGGTGTCGGGAAATCTTACCCTCTGTTGATCGTGGTTGGGGGGGGCACCTTGTTCTGAAGCTGCAGGCTTCTTCAGGAGTGTCGAGGGAGGTCCTTGGGTGCCGGACTCGGGGTCACAGTCGCCGTGGGGTCGTCCTCGTGGTCTTTGTTCACTCCGGCACAGGCTAGGCTTGGCTGGTGCAGAGTGTGCTGGGTTCACGGTTTCGGGCTGCTGCCAGGGATTGGAAGTAGATTTTGAGTAGAGCTTCTACTCATGGGAGACCCAGGGGCTTAGAGCCAAAAGGTAGCCAGGTCCTCCGGGGTTTGTGAGGTTGCTGGCCACAAGAGATGCCGGGTTGGAGCAGGAGCAGGTTCGAGGGTCGACAGGCCGGTAGGGCTGGGGCCAAAGCAGTTTGTGTCTTCCTCTTCTTAGCAGCTGCAGGGCAGGTCTTCTTTCTTCTAGCTCTTCTTCGGATTTTGGAATCTGGGGAAGGAAGGTTCAGGGTGCCCCTAAATACTAGATTTAGGGGCGTTACAGGTAGGTGAAGGGCAGGGACCAATGGGTCCCTGTCCTGGGGTGGGTACACCCCCTATCCTGCCTCTCTCCTGTGGGAGGGGCGCAGTGGCCTAGTCCTGATAGGGTAGGGCTTCCCATCTTCAAGATGGCGAGAGCCCGGAGATGTGCTTCACCTCTCCTCCCCCACCTGAGGGGTGGGGTTGGCAGGCTGACACATCCTCTGTCCTTATTTGGGGGTTTCCAGCCAAGCTTCCCACCAGAGTGGGGGGTTGCAGTGGCCTGGGGAAGCTCACAGAGGCGGCATGCCTTTGAAGCTTCCCCCTGCCCATCCTGGGGGAGGAGATTTAGCACCACGTCCAGGATGTGCATTGTTGCAGGCTCAGGAGAGCAGGGGCTCCCCTACCCAGGGGTCCAGCAACATGTCTGCTGTGTGGCAGCCTAGGCAGCCTCAGAACAGACGTGGATTGTAGGTTAGGTTTTAGGGGGCATCTCTAAGATGCCCTCTGGGGTGCTTGGTACATTAAATCCCACACTGGCATCAGTGTGGGTTTAATGTGCTGAGAAGTTTGATACCAAACTTCTCAGTCTTCAGTGTTGCCATTATGGTGCTGTGGAGTTTGGGTTTGACGAGCTCTCAGCACCATGTACTCTTAAATGACAGCACTGCACTTACAGTGCCCAGGAATGGACCTGGGTACTGTAGGGGCACAGGGCTCCTGCCCCTGTGCCCACACCATTGGCATAGGGCACCCAGCTAGTGGGGTGGCTGATATATGCCATGGCAGTGTAGGTGATGGGCATGGCACACAGGGATGTGTGCCATGTCGACTCTTTGTTTTGTCTTGCACCCAGACACCCAGCCTGCAAGGGCAGTGTGTGTGTGTGTGTGTGTAAGGGTACATGGCCTCTGAGGGTGGCACAATGAGTGCTGCAGCCCTTAGAGGCCTTCCCTGGTCACAAGGCCCTGGGTACCTAGGGTACCATTTACCAGGGGCTGACATGTGGCCACGGTTTGCCAATTTGGGTTTTGTGTGTTTAGGGAAGGAACATAGGCCCTGGGCACCTGATTGGCAGGAGTCCAGGTCACACTCAGTCAAAGTACATTCAGCAATTCAGCAAAAAGTGGGGGCATACCATGCAAGAAAGATGGCACTTTCTCACACATATTCAAGAGCATCTCTTCATTGTTGTCCAGAAATTGCACCACTCAGCATTGCCAACATTTGGTGCACAGTATACACTACATCTTCATTCTCCTCACTACCATCTTCAGTATTCAGTGGCGTTCTGGACAGATAATCTGCTACCACATTCTTTTTGCCAGGCACATAATCCACACAATAGTGGTACTCCTTCAAACAGTGTTGCCATTTGGCAACCCTAGGTGCTGCACTACCACCTTCTTTTGTACTAAATAAATGCAATGGGGGTTTGTGGTCCATGCATGATACAACTTGAACACCACAGACAAATGTCCTAAAATGCTGAGTACTCCACCACAACAGCATTGCTTCCTTCTCAATGGTGGAATAGGTTAACTCTGACCCTGGAAGTGCTTTAATGCAATCACCTCTTCCGTACCATCTTTTCTGTTCAGTAACAACACAGACCCAGCCATCGTTACTGGCATCAATGATAATGATATTGGAATCACGAGGGTGGAGCGGCTTTAAAGGGAGAGCCCCCTACAATATCTGACTTGATATTCTCTACCTAACATTGGTACACACCACTCCAAACATGCACACTTCCTTTTTTTATGTAGGTTTTTTAATGGTGTAGTCTTGGGCAAAGTGAAGAACAAATTTGGACTCATACTCCATTAAACCAAAATAAGATTTAGCTGCTCCTTATTCTTGGGAAATGGTGCTTCCTTGATGGCCTTCAAGATTTTAACTTTCGGTTGAACACCCTTGGCATTCATGTGGTGCCCAAGGTTGGCCACCCCACTCACTTCAAACATACATTTATCTGAAAGGGTCTTCTATCCACAGAGTCCTTATCTTAGAATTATCCCCAGGCGTCAGACTTGATCTGGAATTTTTTGTGAGCAGTACCCCATGCACGCCAGTAGGTGGCATCGTCTGGGTACATATGGCGTCTTCATGGCATCCACACTGGAAGTGATATGTACAACACCTAGATAGCCGTCATCCCAGTGCGCTGACGTCAGTTCTTTACTTTCCATGCCAGTCACTGCAGACCCTGGTGGAGCTACCCCCAGTCACTTTTTGACTGACCTTTTTTTTACCCTTTTGTCAAACATGTTTGTGACATTGTCTCCTGGTGTGGCAGGGATGTCCACGAGGCAGGCTGATTTCAAGCCCTGTGATACCTGTCACCGGCAGATGTCGGAGACGGATCCACATCTCGTCTGCCTTTGGTGTCTAGAGCCAGGACCTGCGTAGATTGTCACGCCGTGTACCCAAAAGCCTTGGGAGAGCAGTCCATCAAGCTTCTTACAGCTCGACATGCGACGCCATGACCGTCTCGATCCCAGTTGAGAGGAAGGTCCAGGGATCGGTCGCACAGCCATTTCACGTGCTCATCTTCAAAGTCGCCTGGGCGTTCAGTTAAGTCCCACAAGCATAAGAAAAACAAGAAGTCGAAGAGCTCTTTGACTTCTCCCCATCCTTTACAGCCATTCAACGAGGGAGCATCACATTCAAGGCCTTGATCGGTGGTTTATCCTGGGTCATCTTCAGGCTTCCCCGAGTTTCTAGGAGCCCGAGCTACCCCTGCCCAAATCTGTGAATTTTAGGAGGCCATGCACGCCATATTTCGTTGGCCCATTCCTGCTGGAGCACTTTTGGGCCCCGTGGATTCAGGAGGGGCCCCTCCTGGTCTTCCACCAGTAGGTTTGCGCCCCTTGGATGGATGGATGGATGCAGACCGGTCGTGCCACTTCGACCTTCCCCTGGAGCCGCAGTCCGCATACTTATCCCTGACTCAGACATGGAGCCGGGTGGGCTTTGTCCGATTCTGACTGGAGGCATTCCACCAAGGACGGTGCCTGTGCCCTCTTCTTTGTGCTAAGATTTGGGGATGATTGAGAGGGGCCACTGGACCCTGATGAATACTAGCCCCTAGATGACACCTGGTGTGAGGATGTGACCGATGCCAGTGGGCTTCATACATCTGCAGACACTGGCTTGGTCTCTTTCCCTACCATGGCTATGGAGAGAGAGCTTCATTTGAAATGGTGGAACGGATTGCAACCGAGGTCCTGGACCTTCAGCTACCCTCGGTGTCTGTCAAGACTCACCTCTTGACGGAAGTGCTTCAGCCGGGAGTCACCGCATTCAAACTGCTTGTCTCGTTGAACAAAGCCTGCATGGATGTCCTACTCGGGGCTTGGTCCAAAGCCTGCACCGGGGTTCCTGTGAATAGGACAATTACCATTGCCCTGCCCCAGGGGACCCCAATTTCCTCACCCAGCATCCCATGCTGGAGAGCTTGGTGGTCCAAGCCTCCACTTATAGAGTAAATCCTGGTGCATTCCCTACCACTCCACCGGGCAGGGAATCTATGAGGTTGGATGCCTTGAGAAAGAAAATGGTTTCTTCCGCCATGTCACTGCGGTCGGTGAACACTGCATGCCTTTGGGCCAAAACTCCTATTCGCTCTGGGACTCAGTTGGGCAGATGCTGCCTATGGTCTTGGAGAAGGCCCAAGCTATTGCTGAACGGAGAGACGCAGCTAAGTTCGCCATACTCTGTGGGCTGGAGACGACCCACTACCTAGCCAGAGCGGAATCATTGTTGGTGGACCTTAGGCGATGCCTGGTTGAGAACGACTGGATTTTTGGTGGATGCCCAGACCTCACTTATGAACATGCCCTTCAATGTCCTTCTGAATCCTCCCGGTCTCATCAGAGACAATGCGGACTCAGCGCATGAGCGCTTCAAGGACAGAAGCGATATGGCCAGGTCTTTGGGCCTTTCCATAGCCCGCTCCAACATCAGTCTGCCATTTTCTCCTTTCGTGGCCACGGAAAAGACTTCTAGCTTTGTCTCTATCAGCCCAGCCACCGTGGCCCACAGGCTTCCCAGCCCTTTCCTGGTCGAGGATGCAGTACCCACAGACCTCGTGGATCAGGTAGCCAGAGATCGGGCCCGTCCTCCTCCACTCCCCTCCCTGTGCAGCCGCAGCTTCCAAGCCTCTTTAATTTGCCCTCCAACCATCATGGCATCCAGTGGGAGGCAGAATATGCTTTCACCTGCACCACTGGAGCTCGATAACATCCGACTGCAGGGTTCTCCAGATTGTCCAAAGGGACTACTGGGACTACTCTTTCCCCTTTTTGACTACCCCTTGACCCAGGCCACCCTTTTGTGAGAGGCTGATGGAGGACCACATCTCATTACTATGCCAGGAAGGGATCGCTATGACCAAGGAAGCCATAGAGAGGGTGCTGGCATCAGAAGTAGGTTGTGGTTGTTATTTCAGCTACTTTATGGTGCCCAAGAAGGGCAGAAGCCTTAGTCCTATCCTAGACCTACACCCTTTGATATTCCGCCTGAAAATTGAGAAATTCAAAATGCTCCCACTCACTCAAGTACTGTCTGCCCTAGACCCGGGAGACTGGATGTTAGTGTTGGACTTGCAGGACACACACTTCCACATTTCTGTCCTGCCTATCCACAGAAGTTACCTGCGATTTACGGTAGGCCATGAGCACTTTCTGTTTGCTGTGCTCCCCTTTGGCTTTACCAGCACCCCATGGGTGTTCACCAAGGTGATGGCGGTGGTTGCAGCTCATCTGAGGGTATTGGGAGCACCAGTCTTCCCCCTATATCGATGAATGGCTGTTAAAGGAGAGCTCGCCCTAGGTGGTCGTCTCCCACCTCTCGACTTCGGCTGACCTTCTGCACTCACTGGGGTTCACTAGTAGCGTGCCAATGTCACACCTTATTTATCCCTTCTCAGACGCTCTCTTTAATCGTAGCTGATCTGAAAGAAACACGTTAGTTAGATTCCTCACCTTAGAATATCCCCAGGCGTCAGACTGGATCCGGAAGATTTTTCGTCAGCAATACCCCTTGCGCGTCGCTAGGCGTCGTCTGCGGCTCCGCGTCCGTCGTCGGCGTCGTGCGCCGGGATGACGTCGTCGGAGTACTTAGACGCCGCCCTCGCGCGCTGACGTCAGTTCTTCTTTTTTCCGCGCCAGTAAGCGCAGATCCGGGAGAGCTACCCCTTTTAGTCTTTTTTGACTAAATCTTTTTTGATCATTTTTGATCCTTGTCTGTCGACATCTGGTGCCGGTAGGATGCCTGGGTTCAAGGCTTGCGACGATTGTCATCGACTGATGTCGGTGACCGATCACCACCGCCGGTGCCTCTACTGCTTAGGCCCCGACCACGACGCGGAGTCGTGCAACGACTGTCAGGCCCTGACTTCGAAGGCTAGGCGGGAGCGGTCCCGCAAGCTTCTCGAGCTTCGCCACTCGGCTCCGCGTCGTGCGCGATCCCGGTCCAGGAGGAGGTCCAAGGATCGCTCGCGGAGCCCTAGCCGACGCCATCGCTCGTCCGGCTCCAAGTCGTCGGGTAAGTCCAAACGCTCAAAGAAGTCCAAGAGGCGACATCGCTCTTCGGACTCCCCTCGCCGGTCGCGCGACTCGACCGAGGGTCAGGGTGGTTCCACCCCCGCGGCTCCGGCGGAGCCGCAGGTGCCGCGTCCGCCCCCATACCTTCCGGTCCCTGGGGCTGACGCGGCGCCGGCAGAGATCAGTGCCTTCCTCTCGGCCATGAGGAGCCTGGCCCCGCCGTCGACGCCCGCTGGCGCGCCTTCGGGCCCCGCGGACTCGACTGGGCGACCTCGCGTGCCTCCGGCCCCGGCGCCGTCGACGACTCCGGTCTCGACGCCGCAGGTCCCCGTGGGGCCCTTGCCTGGGCCCCAGTCGACGCCGGTTGACCTAGTCACTCCTCCACCGGCGCCGACGCCTGAACCACCGACGCCGTCACCGGCGCCGCCGACGCCTGTGACGCCGACACCCCGGTTTAGCCCTCATCCGGACCCGACGCCGGCACGGCGTCCGCCGATGCCGCATCCGACGCCGCTTGAGTCCTACCATCTCTACAGTCCGGTTCCGATCATTCCTCCTGTTTATCAGGAATCGGAAGAAGGGGGCGACTGGGAGGGGTTCGAGGACCCTCTGGCTGTTCAGTCACAGCTTTCTCAGGACTGGGCAGATGAACTGGGGGAGGCCAGGGGGCTGGACACCTCGCCAGACACTGGATTCACTTCTCCTCCGACCGTGGCTTCGGAGGAGGGTGCAGCATTTTCTGTGGTGCTGCGCAAGGCGGCCGAGGCCCTTGGGCTCGAGTTGCCTGCCGTGGCTGTGAGGACTAACATCCTCACTGAGGTGCTTCAAACCTCAGCAAGCTCCACTGAGCCTCTGCTGCCGTTCAACGAGGCCCTCACTGACGTTCTGCAGGGCACCTGGTCCAAGCCCTCCACAGTTCCTCCTGTGGATAGGAACGTTGCCAGGCGCCACCGCCCTGCTCCGGGCGACCCCAGTTTCCTGTCCCAACACCCCACCCCCGAGAGTCTGGTTATCCAGGCCTCTACCTCCCAATCCTCCTTCCCGACCGCTCCGCCGGATCGGGATTCCAAGAGACTCGAGCAGTTTGGCAAGAAACTGTTTTCGTCCCTTAGTTTGGGCCTGCGGTCCTTAAATACCGCCTGTCTCTTGGACCGTTATTCCCATTCCCTGTGGCATACGGTGGAGGACGTGCTGCCCCTGTGTCCGGAGGAGGTCCGGACGCGTCTTACCCAGGCTTTGGCCGATGGGAGGGATGCAGCACGGCACGCCATACGATGTGGGCTTGACACCACGGACTCGCTGGGTCGGGCGATTTCGACCACGGTGGCGCTCCGCCGCCACGCCTGGATGCGGTCCACGTCATTTTCCGGGGATGTCCAGACCACCCTCATGGACATGCCCTTTGATGGCACTCGCCTGTTTGGTGAGAAGGCGGACAGTGCGCTGAACCGCTTTAAGGACTCCCGGGCTACGGCCAAGTCCTTGGGCCTCTCGGCTCCGCGGGCGCACACCTCCGCTTTTCGCCCCTTTCGTGGCCAAGGAAGGGGCGCCTCCTCACGTCCGCAAAGCCACCAGCCGCAGAACCAACCTGCGCGCGGTCGCGGACGTGGCTTCCGCCGTGGCGGAAATGGAGGCAGACGTGGTCAGCCCACTTCCACCCCTGCAGCATCCGCCTCAAAGCCCTCCTAGTCCGAGCTTTCAGGCCCATACCACGCCAGTGGGCGGCAGAGTTCGCCATCACCTGCTCCACTGGCGGTCCATAACATCGGACAGGTGGGTGCTGCAAATCGTCCGCAGGGGCTACTCCCTCCCCTTCGAGACGACCCCTCCAGCCATGCCACCGCAGCACCACCGTATCTCGGGGGATCATTTGCATCTTCTCCGCGAGGAAGTTTCGGCTCTCTTGGCCAAGGGGGCCGTCGAGCGCGTTCCGAGTCCAGAAGTAGGTCGTGGTTGTTATTCCCACTACTTTCTGGTTCCCAAGAAGGGCAAAGGGGGCCTACGCCCTATCTTGGACCTCCGGAACGTCAATGCCTTCCTCCGAAAGGAAAGGTTCAAGATGCTCACGTTGGCTCAGGTTTTAGCTGCCCTAGACCCTGGAGACTGGATGGTAGCGTTGGACTTGCAGGACGCATATTTCCATATCCCCGTCCTGCCGGCCCACCGGCGTTACCTGCGGTTCACGGTGGGCCAAGAGCACTTTCAGTTTACCGTGCTCCCCTTCGGCCTCACCAGTGCCCCTCGGGTGTTCACGAAAGTGATGGCGGTGGTCGCAGCTCATCTGCGCAGATCAGGGGTTCCAGTCTTCCCCTATCTCGACGACTGGTTGTTGAAGGCGGGCTCGCCCCAGGCAGTCGTCTCCCACCTCCAGACTACGGCGGATCTCCTGCATTTGCTGGGGTTTTCCATCAACGTGCCGAAGTCACACTTGAGTCCCTCTCAGAAGCTCCTCTTCATCGGAGCGGTTCTCGATTCGGCGCAGTTCCGGGTCCATCCACCGGAACAGCGGGTCCGGGATATACGGGCCCTGATTCCCATCTTTCGGCCTCTATCCCGGGTTTCGGTCAGGCTAGTGTTGCGGCTTCTGGGGCTGATGGCTTCCTGCATCCTACTAGTGCATCACGCCAGGCGGCGCATGCGGGCTCTGCAGTGGGACCTGAAGTTTCAGTGGGCCCAGCATCACGGCAACCTGTCCGACCATGTCTTGATCTCGGAGGGCACTGCACAGCAGTTGCAGTGGTGGCTCACGGACCGCGAGTGGGTCAAGGGCAAGAGCCTCTCCCTTCCCCAACCAGAGCATGTCGTAGTGACGGATGCGTCCCTCCTGGGATGGGGTGGCCATATGGGAGAGGCAGAGATCAGAGGCCTCTGGTCTCCGGCGGAGTCTCGTCTCCACATCAACCTGTTGGAGTTGAGAGCGATCCGGCTTGCACTGAAAGCCTTCCTTCCCTCTGTCAGGGGAAGTGTCGTGCAGGTGTTCACGGACAACACCACCGCCATGTGGTACTGCAACAAACAGGGCGGGGTGGGGTCGTGGACCCTTTGTCAGGAGGCTCTGCGCCTCTGGACATGGCTGGAACACCAGGGCGTCACCCTGGTGGTTCAACATCTGGCGGGCTCTCTGAACGCCAGAGCAGACGAACTCAGCCGCCGGTGCATGATGGATCACGAATGGCGTCTGAACTCCGAAGTGGCGCAAGGCCTCTTTCAGCAGTGGGGAGAGCCTTGGTTAGATCTATTCGCCACCGAAGAGAACGCGCAATGTCAGCAGTTCTGCGCGTTGGAATTTCCAAGGCGGCACTCGCTCGGCGACGCTTTTCGTCACGAGTGGAGTTGCGGTCTGTTGTACGCCTTTCCGCCTATACCACTTCTGCCCAGAGTGCTGAAGAAGATCAGGCACGACCGGGCCCAAGTCATCTTGGTGGCTCCGGATTGGGCACAAAGATACTGGTATCCCGAGCTACTCCGTCTGTTGACCGATCCCCCGATACGTCTGCCCCTTCGGGAGGATCTTCTGTCGCAGCAGCAGGGGACGGTCCTCCACCCGAACCTGTCCAGCCTCCACCTCCATGCGTGGAGATTGAGCGGCGGCAGTTGATGCCATTCGACTTGCCTCCTGAAGTCTGTGATATCATTCTGGCAGCCAGGCGTCCCTCCACAAAGTCGGTATACGCCTGCCGGTGGAACAAATTTGTGGCATGGTGCACAGCAAAGGCTGTGGATCCCCTTTCCGCCCCTCTTTCTGAGGTTCTCCTCTTCCTTCTTTCTCTGGCCCAGCAGGGCTCTGCCCTGGGCACCCTGAAAGGTTATCTTGCTGCCATCTCCGCCTTCTTGCGGCTTCCTGATCAGCCTTCTCTTTTCAAGTCCCCTGTGGTTACACGCTTTCTCAAAGGCATTACACATACGTTCCCTCCTGTCCCTTTTGTAATGCCTCAGTGGGACTTGAATCTGGTCTTGACATTCCTGATGTGCGCTCCCTTCGAGCCTCTTCACAATTGCCCTCTTCGTCTTCTGACTCTTAAGACTGCTTTTCTGGTAGCCATCACCTCGGCTAGACGGGTGAGTGAGCTCCAGGCTTTGTCTTCAAAGCCTCCTTTTCTATCTGTTCATCCGGACAAGGTTGTCCTTCGGCCTCGTCCCTCCTTTCTTCCTAAAGTGGTGACTCCTTTTCACCTTGGGCAGTCTGTCACCTTGCCCAGCTTCTTTCCGCCTCCGCATCCTTCCAAAGAGGAAGAGAGGCTCCACCGTCTGGACCCAAAACGTGCGCTCTCCTTTTATCTGGACCGCACAAAACAGTTCCGGGTGGACGACCAGCTTTTTGTTGGGTACGTGGGCGCTAAGAAGGGGAAAGCTGTGCACAAACGGACCATCTCTCGGTGGGTCGTTTTGTGTATAAAACTTTGCTATTCCTTGGCTAAAAAAGACCCTCCTGTTGGGCTGCGCGCCCATTCTACTCGGGCCACTGCGGCTACTACTGCCTTGGGACGGGGAGTCCCTTTGCAGGACATCTGTCAGGCGGCGACGTGGGCTTCGCTACACACATTTGCCAGGCATTATTGCCTTGACAGCCAAGTCCGGAGGGATGGCTTCTTTGGCCGTTCTGTCCTCCAGGACTTTCTGGTGTGATCTTGGTTCGCAGACCCACCACCGGGGATGGTATTGCTTGGGTATCTATTCTAAGGTGAGGAATCTAACTAACGTGTTTCTTTCAGATGAACAAGTTACTTACCTTCGGTAACGATGTATCTGTAAGAAACATTAGTTAGTTAGATTCCTCACCGACCCTCCCATCCTCCCCGTTCTGCGAACTGACATCTAGGGTTAAGGTTATCCTTTTCAGGCCCCTAGATTTTCTTTTTGGCACCAGTGTCGGTCTTTGCATGGCTCTGCGTTCCTGGCGCGGAAGGCTATGTACAAGAACTGACGTCAGCGCGCGAGGGCGGCGTCTAAGTACTCCGACGACGTCATCCCGGCGCACGACGCCGACGACGGACGCGGAGCCGCAGACGACGCCTAGCGACGCGCAAGGGGTATTGCTGACGAAAAATCTTCCGGATCCAGTCTGACGCCTGGGGATATTCTAAGGTGAGGAATCTAACTAACTAATGTTTCTTACAGATACATCGTTACCGAAGGTAAGTAACTTGTTCTTCAGAACACTGTGCAGTTTCGTGCTTATCCTCCTGAACAGCCAGGCCAGGATATTCAGACTATAATACTGACATATCAGCCTCTATTCTGGGTTTTGGTAAGACTGACTCTGAGGCTGCTGGGCATCATGACCTCCTACATCCTTACTAGTGACGCATGCCCGTTGGCATATGCAAGCTCTGCAGAGGGACCTGAAGTTCTAGTGGGTGCAGCATCAGGGGAATCTCTCCGACATGGTTCATATCTCGAGGTCACTATAAAAGATCTGCAGTGGTGACTGACGGACCGCGATTGGGTCAGTGGCAGACTCCTCTCCCTTCCCCATCCAGATCTGATGGTAGTAACAGATGCATCACTCCTGGGATGGGGCGACCATCTGGGAGAGGAGGAGATCAGATGACTCTGATCTCCAGCTGATTCCGGACTCCACATCAACTTGTTGGAGCTCCGTATGAACAGTTTGGCATTGAAAGCCTTTGTACCCTCCCAAGAGGGATAGAGTATTTGTTTACGGACAAAACCATCGCCATGTGATAATGCAACAAACTGAGCGGGTGGGGTGGGGTCATGAAGCCTCTGTCAGAAGGCACTGAGCCTCTGGACATGACTGAGATGTCAAGGTATTTCCCTGGTGGTTCAACAATTGGTGGACTCTCTGAACGCCAGAGCAGACAAACTCAGCTGCAGATGCCTAGCGGATCACGAATGTGGTGCAAGGTCTCTTTCAGTAGTGGGGAGAGCCTTGGTTAGATCTGGTCATCACCGCTGAGAATGTGCAATATCAGCAGTTCTGCACGTTGGAGTTTCCAAGGCGTCTCTCACTCTGAGACGCTTTTCATCTCGAGTAGAGCTTCGGCCTTCTGTACGCCTTTTCGCCAATACCACTCCTGCCCAGAATTCTCGGATGAGGAATTACCAGACCCAAGTCATCCTTGTGGCTCCAGACTGGGATCAGAGAGTTTGGTAACCCTAACTATTGAGCATGTCCATCGGTTCTCCGGTTAGGTTTCCCTGTTGAGAGGATCTTCTGTGACAGCAGCAGGGGAGGGTTCTCCCCCTAGAACCTTCAAAGCTCTGCCGTCATGCATGGAGATTGAGCGGCGACAGTTGACAGCTTTCGACCTTCTGCCCAAAGTCTGTAATGTTATCTTGGCGTCCCTCCAACAAGACGATATACGTCGGACGTTGGAACAAGTTTGTAGCATGGTGTACAGTCAAACAGTTTGCCCCTTTATCTGCACCCCCCCTTTATCTGAACCCCTTTCACAAGTTCTTTTGTTTATCCTTACCCTGACCCAGCAGGGCATGCTGAAAGGTTGTCTGCTATCTCTGCCTTTCTGCGGCTGCCAGATCACTCCTCTGTGTTTAAGTCCCCTATTGCAAATGGGTTCCTTAAAGTCTGCAGCACGTTTCCCCCTGCTCCCTTTGTTATGCTTCATGGGATCTTAACTTGGTACTTAACTTTCTAATATGCGCTTCCTTTGAGCCTCTTCATACCTGCCTTCTTAGGCTCCTCACCATCAAGATGGCCTTTCTGGTGGCAATTACATCTGCCCGGAGGGTCCATGAACCGCAGGCGATGACATATCAGCTTTCGTACATCTTTCCCCCCCCCCCGATAGACTGGTCCTTTGGACTTGAGCATCCTTCGTGCTGCAGGTGATCACCCCATTCCACAGAGGCCAGTGCATCACCTTGCTTACCTTTTACGCTCTGCCTCACCTGTCTAGGGAAGAGGAGAGACTCTACCAGTTGAACCCAAAAAGAGCATTGTTGTTCTATCTTGACCGCACAAATCCGTTCCGGGTGGACGATCAACTCTTTCTCGGGTATGTCAGAGCCGAGAAAAGGAGGGCTGTACAGAAACTAACCATCTCCTGGTGGATTGTGCTATGCATTAAGATCTGCTACGTACTGGCCAAGAAGCTACCCCCAGAGGGCTTGCGTGCTCATTCCACTAGACCAAAGGCTTCAACCACTGTATAAGCTTGTGGCGGTCCGGTCCTAGACTTCTGCCGGGCAGCATTGTGGGCCTCACTGCACATGTTCATCAAGTACTACTGCCTGCACAGTCAGGTTCATTGGGATGGGCACTATGCCCTTTCGGTCCTGCAGGACTTTCTGCTCTAAATAGAGTTCGCAGACCCTCCTCAGTGGAGGTATTGCTTGGGTATCTATTCTAAGGTAAGGAATCTGCGGCTCGGATTCTCTATCAGATGCACAAGTTACATACCTTCTGTAACGCTGCTGATTCCTTACCTAAACGGATTTTCTAGATACAAGGCTATTCCCTTTTCTGGGCCCTAGTTCCGCACACCAGAGGTCAGTGTTCTTCGTAGCTCCACTCTTCTGGTGTGGAATGTTGCGAAAAGAAACTGACTTTATCGTGCTAGAGTGGCCCCTATATAGGCAAGGCGCACGTCACTTTTGGCATGGATGACGACGCCACATGGAGTCAACTTACGCCACATACCGGTGAGCAGGGGTACTTTCTCACAAAACATTTCCAGGTCCAGTCTGATGCCTGGGGATAATTCTAAGGTAAGGAATCTATGGCTAGGTAGTCTCTAACAGATAAGGAATTACTGAAGGTAAGTAACTTGTTCTTTAGCATGTTATGTTAAACCTCTTTCTCAACACAAACAACACATTTGTGAGTCTGTTTTCTTGTTCTCTTACACTGCCCCCAATCAGCAGAATATCATCCTGGAAATATAGCACCCCTTTGTAATCCTGGAACCTTAACCTCATGAGCCTTTGAAAAACTGAAGACACTGATGACCGGCCGAAGAGCATGAGTTTGTAATGAAATGCACCAACAGGGGTGAGGAATGAGGTGAGATGTCTAGCTGGCTGATAGTATTATCTGATAGAGACATCTAGCTGCAGATTCCTTAACTTTTGAATTCTCCCCAGGCACCAGACTGGATCTGGACATTTTTCAGCAGTACCTCTGTGCTCCGGGGGACGGCCTCGTACAACTCCTTGATGATGTTGACTCCAGTTGTGACATCAGTGGAGTCATATAAGTCCCCTCAGACGCGCGTAAGTCAGTTTCTTCTTTTCCGCGCTGTAACGCAGATCCGGAGAATCGGTTCCTCGGGCCATTTTCCAGCCTACTTCAACAGTTTTTGTCAATTGGAAACTGTCCTTTTTTCTCGTCTTTTCAGGCTTTAAGCATTGTGAGTCTTGTACCCTACAAATGTTGGTAATAGACCCGCATTCCGTTTGTATGTGGTAGTTAGGGGAACACCATGACTCAGAAGATTGCTGCTCCTGCCAGATGCTAAAGCCGAAGGTACTCAAAGAACGCTGTGAAACTTCTGGCAGGGCAGCTGTCGCGGCCTTCAGAGACTTCACAACGGCCTTGGTCATCTTCTCATTTGAAGGTCCATTCACCAGGCTGTTCTAGGAGCTGGAGCCACTCACAGGGAAGTCGCTCTCCATCGATGTCGCAAGGTAAGCGAAGGCGTTTGAAGTTGCGCCACCCCCGACTTCGCTGCATGGAGATTCTGTCTCCCATGGCTCCTCCTCATCGTGGAGGCTGTTCGTGACTCCGCCCCAAGCCATCTTTCCAGGAGCCGGGGCGTCGATGGCCACGGCGGTGGGTTTGCTCTCGGTGTCAGTTGGGCCTTCTGAGTCCGGTCGGCATCAGGCGACTTCACTTCTGTGCCGTGCACAGCCCATCAGGGTTTCCACCTTCCGCGTCCATACTTGGTCAGCCAACTCTGACTTTGGCAGCGCCGATCAAAGTAATTTTTCCTCTTCCTCTTGACATTGAGGCATCGCAGTCTTGGCATCGGGTGTGGAATCCTTACAGTCAATTGAGGGGAATGTTGTTTTTCTGCTGCCCTCATGGTGGTGTTTCTGAAAGTCATCTTGTAGTAGGTGACACGGAGGAGTCTAGGCTATTACAGCCTATTTCTGAGACTATTCCTCCTCTTATGGAGAAGAATTGGATATCTGCTCTTGGTGATGCTAGTGGGCTGGAGTCTTCCCCAGCCTCAGGGCTACTTTCCCCTCCTAGTCTTGCTACTGAGGAGAGTTCCTCTTTTGCAGATATGTTGAGAAGAGTGGCTATGTTTTTGGAATGATCTCTTCCTACGGTGGAAAAGTCCCCTGATCCCCTTTATCAAGGTCAGACAGGGGTTGAGCCTGTTCTCCCATATAGTGAGGCCCGGGACGACATATTGTTGGGCACTTGGGCTAAGCCCGATATGGGGGGCGGGGGAGTCAGTGGATCGTTCTATATGTTGCAGGCACCTGCCTGCTCCTGGAGCTCCAGCTTGTATCCTCAGGCATCCTACCTCTTGTAGTTTGGTAGTTCAGCCTGCTTCCGCCTCAAAGAAATGGATTCTCTACCTAATGTTCCATCGGATAGAGATTCTAGGATACAAGATTTGTGTGGCAAACCTATTTTTTCCTCAAATAGTTCTGCTTTAAGGTCCACTAACACATCTTGTGTTCTTGAGCGTTTTTCTCACGCTCTGTGGGATTACTTGCAGACTATGTTGCCATCATTTCTGGATGATCTCTGATCTAATCTTGAACAGCTGAATCGGGATGGCCAACAAGCAGCTAAGCTGATTATTAGATGTGGCATGGATACTACTGATTCGGTCAGGCCATGGCATCCTCACTGGCACTAAGACGTCTTGCCTGGTTACGGACCTGAGGTTTTTTAGAGGCTGTCTAGGCAGCTTTGGTCGATATGCTCTTTGATGGTGCCCATCTTTTTGGTGCACAGGCAGACTTAGCTTTACAGCGTTTCTCTGATAGACGAGGTGAAAACAGAGTCCTAATTTCTCTTTTTCTAATTATATACGTCTTAGATTTTTTTCCCTATACTAGGGTTGTATGGGGGATATAAATGTTTTGTTTCTTACACGGTTAGCCATGATATGGCAGTGTCATGATGGTTTAAGTTACGCCTGTTGATGACACCCGATGTGTTCCTGCAGTTAGAAGATATTATTGTTTTAATACGGTCTTTGACCGGTTATGTGGTACAAGGATACCGAATGCATATGTTTTTTCCCTTTCGTTTTGTCCTCTGATGAAGGAGTTCATGCTCAAGAGGTCATTTGCTTGTGATGTTTCTTCTGGTTAGGAGGTTTACCTATGTCACATGCTTCTTTGGAAACAGTTTGGTAGGCTGGTATGCATTACATTTGACTGTCAGTATCTCTTATAGGGACATCTTGCTTATACCCTTTGTTAAACCTTTTATACAGAGAGTATGCTTATTCTTTGCAACTACTCTCCACTTCGATTCCATTTTGGCTATGTTTCTGGCTTGACCAAGGTTTCCAAAAGGACATCATTTTTTGATCGGTCCTTCATTGGATTGCAGTCCTTTTTGCTAGTTTTAGCGGGTGCACTTTTCCTTGAGTTTAGGCGGTGCTCGGATTGCTTTTGATTTAGGTGGTTTTTGCGAAGGTTATGTTGCCCTTTGGGAGGGTTATGCCGGCTTTACCACGTTGTGCGTTCCTTGTCTGTGCATGGGCTTTTTTTCCCTTGATATGTATTTCTCTTTCTTGGAGACTTTACATATGGCAGGTTCCAGGTCTCTGTTTTGTGTTCTTCAGAATTATTATATTGCTAATGCTTTTCCTCCAGTTCTGGAGGTTATATGGTTATCCTACTTTTATTCTTGGAACATGGTTGTAATGTTATCTGGGATACAGTGTCAGAATATCTTAACCCTAAGGGGTTAGCTTTTATGGCTATGTCCGGCATTTTCTGGGAGGATTTCTTCTTTTTTTAAAGAGACTGTTCACTTCTATGGTTCTTCTCTTCCTTAAGAACATCCTGACATTTCCTTCCCATATTTTTTGATATGCTGGTGTAGTTACACTTTTCCTGTCGGGAGCTTGGATGACCCCTGTCTCCTTGGAGACATTTTCTTCCACTAAAACGCAATTGCTCTTTTTGTGGCTTGCAGCCCTTTTAAGGTTCACATTTTAAGTGTATGGTCTGTTGCTTCTTGTGTTCTTAAAGATATATATATATATCCCCGTCTTAGTTACGGTCTGAATTCTGTTCTGTCTGGTACACCTTGCAGTCATATTTTCCAACTGGATACCTCTTTTTGAGATTTCTATGGGTTGGGTTGTACTTCTTCATTTTGAGTTATCGGGCCAAGTGTGGCTGTAAGTGTTTGTTGTTGGCAAGGTTTCATTTTCCTGTGTTTTCTTTTAGGCTTATAGTACTAACACCCTCTCAGGATACTTATCGGCAGTCAGCATTATCTTAATGCTAAGTCACCCAGGGTGTGTTATTTAGGGTGTGATTTCCTTTCTTTTTATTTCCATTTCTATTTTCACAGGTGTAATGAATCTGTGTTGTGCATATAGATATACCTCAGCTATACACAATAAGGCAGGATATGTTTATATTTTTGCAAATTTTACTATGAGTTGCAGTTTACTTCTCTTGACTGTAAGTTTTATCTGTGAGTGTTCACGAAAGTGATGGCGGTGGTCGCAGCTCATCTGCACAGAACAGGGGTTCCAGTCTTCCCCTATCTTGACGACTGGCTGTTGAAGGCGAGTTCGCCCCAGGCTGTCGTTTCCCACCTCCAGACTATGGCGGACCTCCTGCATTCACTGGGGTTCACTATCAACGTGCCAAAGTCACACCTGACTGCCTCTCAGAAGCTCCTTTTCATCGGAGCAATTCTGAATACGGCGCAGTTTCGGGTTTATCCTCCCGAACAGTGAGTCTGAGATATTCGGGCTATGATACCAATGTTTCAGCCTCTATCCCGGATTTCGGTGAGAATGACCCTGAGGCTGCTGGGCCTCATGGCCTCCTGCATACTGCTGAAAGATCATGCCAGGTGGCATATGCGGGCTCTGCAGTGGAACCTGAAGTTCCAGTGGGCGCAGCATCTGGGCAATCTTTCCGATGCTGTCCAGATCTCTGAGGGGGCTGCACGTGAATTGCCGTGGTGGTTAATGAACTAAGATTGGGTCAGCGGCAGACCCCTCTCCCTTCCCCAACCAGAACTAACAGTGGTGACCGATGCATCACTCCTGGGATGGGGTGGCCACATGGGAGAGGCGGAGATCAGAGGACTCTGGTCTCCGGTGGAGTCCGGCCTCCACATCAACCTTCTGGAGCTCCGGGTCATTCGTCTGGCTCTAAAGGCAATCCTTCCCTCTATCAAAGGAAGTGTAGTGCAGATGTTCACGGGCAACACCACTGCCATGTGGTACTGCAACAAACAGGGCGGGTGGGGTCGTGGACCCTATGTCAAGAGACTCTTCACCTTTGGACATGGCTGGAACATCAGGGCATGTCCCTGGTGGTTCAACACCTGGCAGGTTCTCTGAACCCCAGGGCGGATGAGCTCAGCTGTTGGTGCATGATGGATCACAAATGGCGTCTTCGAGGGGCGTGGCTTGCGACCGGCAAAGATGGCCGCAGCCTAAGGGAGCTCCAGCGACCGCCAGATATTCCCCAATCAATCCGGTCACTTATCCGGCATCGACGTCGTTAAGGAACGACGACGGGAGCACAGTGGGACCACGAGAGGCCGCGGCTGAAGTTTCGGCCCGAATATCACTACCGGAGCCGCCAGAGGTGTGGGGGCGGATCCGGGGCCTGGATCGGAGGTATGAGCCGGGGCCTCGAGTAGCCGGGTACCCGCCTGCGAGGGTGGTGAGATCCATTCTGCGCGCGCAGACCCCGAACAGACCGGAGGCACGCGGCGTGAAGACACGGGACCTGAGGGCACAACGGCCCGAAGCCACGCTGACGCTGCGATGCAACGTGCTTGAGTTCCGGAGCGGCCGGGAGGCGGGAGCGGCCGACGTGGAGCATCGCGTTGGCAGAGGGGCTGCTGGATAAGCACTGGAGCTGCCCTGGGGACAGAATAGACGCAGAGGCTAAGGACTGATGGGAGCACTGTGGTGGGTGCGCTGCCCTTGACAGATCTGAGCGGGAGGAGCACGAGGACCCCCATCGGCTGCAGGATCGCCGGGGCGCCTCACGGCAGGATCGGTGGAGGGGCCATAAACGGACCGGAAGGGTGGAGGTGCAGAGAGGGCGCCCTGGCAACGCCAGCCCCCCTCAAAACTCGGCGTAGGGCGCAGCCTGAAGACCCTGGGGCCACATATAAGGACCAGCAAGATAAAGTGGGACTAAGGCACACTCCAGGACAGGAAGTGGGTTCTGCTGGAGATAGACTCGAGGGCAAGACTAAGAGGGCGGGACGCTGCCCAGCCAAATAACGAGGTCAGTCCTGCGCGAGGAGCGTGGTAGCCTCTTCCAGCCAGTGCGGGTCCGAGCAGAAGGGAGGTGGTCTGTGACCGATTGGGAGCCGGCGGCCTGGGACGCCTTCCGAGTACCGGCGCAGCGGGAAACCCGACAGGCCGCACGGGTAGCGACAGCCCAGTGGCAGGCAGCGGCAATTACCGACTGCGGCAGAGCATATCCTGATACAATGGGCAGCAAGGGCCCGCGCGCGAACGCCCAGGGTAAACTGGAGCAATACGCCTACGCGAAAGAGACTACGATGGCCGGGCCTGCCAAAGAGTCACAGGTGCACGCAGCGAACCAGGGGGAGACGGGCAAGGTGACTCTTGAAGACATTATGGCCGCGCTTTCTCCGGTTCAGTCTACAGTGGGCAACATATCAACCGATGTGTCTTTTCTGAGAGCCGACTTCCAAAAGATGGCAGCCAGAGTCACGGAGGTGGAGCAAACGACGAAATCCCTGGTCGGGGACACCACAGCGCTGCTTACGCGGGTGGCACACCTTGAGGCTGAGAACAAAACTATGGCGACGAAACTCGATGATCAGGAAGGGCGCCCCCGCCGCAACAACGTTCGAATTACGGGCCTGCCAGAGAGTGAAGGGGGTCAGGCCATGGACCTCTACGTTGAAGACCTGGTTAAGACACGACTCCAGCCGAGGGGCCTGTCCGCCTTCTTCTCAGTCGAACGGGCGCATAGTGTGCCGGGGGGCGGCCTAAACCCGGGGCGCCCCCGAGGCCGGTACTGGCCCGCATCTTCAACTTCCGTGACCGGGATGTTATTTTACAGACTGCAAGAGTGGCCCCACCAATACGGGTGCATAATTCGCTCATCTCCTTTTTTCCGGATTTCACGGATGCAGTAACTAAGCGCCGCAGAAGCTTCATTGAGATAAAAAGGGATCTCCGAAGTAAGGGCCTGGCGTATTCAATGCTGTACCCGGCGAAATTACGGATCGTAGCTGATGTAAAACCGTGGTTCTTCGATCGTCCAGAGGAGGCCCGAGACTGGCTTGAGGGGTGGCGACAGGTGGAAGGACGTCAGCGATCAGGCAAGCATCAACAGCGGCAGCGAATGGAGGAGATTCCTGAGGATTGTGACCAGACGCGAGAGGGAGGCACGGCGCGGACGGCAGAGACGGAGCACTAAGAGGAGACACCAGGGTTTGATTGTACGGGCATGCGTAGAGGTAGAGAAATGTGGCAGTGTGCTGCTGCCCAGATTGCTGGTACGGGGGGGGGTCATCCGTGATCTTCCACAGGTGATAAACGGGCGGACAAGGATCTGCCACGGAAGGGTACACATGGCGGCCTCAGACCGGTCGCGGTAAACACTGACTCTCAGGAAGGGGATAGACTGTGGCGAACGCCGGACTTCCCACCCCGACACGCAAGTACTGTTACTGGGAATGGGTATAAAGCGCTCTGCAAAGTTGGGGTGGCGGGTAGTTGAAAGTCCGTCTGGCAGGGAGGCAGGGTGGGGGGTGGAAGGTGGGGTGTTAATGTTGGGGTTTGGTTTTATGTTTTCAAGCTGTGAATGTAGACACTTGGTACTGACATGTCCTCACATAAGAATGGTAACGACCCTTAGCAAGACTAGCCGGCCCATGGAGAGTAGGTTGGGATCGATATGGCAATGTCGCACCCGCAGTTGATTACAGGGGGGCCAGGGGCGGGTGAAAAGGTTCGCTCCCTTACGCTGATGACGTGGAATGTGCGGGGCCTGGGAGATAAAATCAAGAGGGGGCTTGTGCTGCGGTGTGTTAAACGCAGCTCTCCGGCTGTAGTCCTGCTGCAGGAAACGCACCTCACGGGAAACACATGTAGGGCGATGGATAGATGGGGGTTCAGGATGGTGGTCCACTCGGAGTTCACGTCAGGATCTAGGGGGGTGGGTATCCTGATACGTAAACAATCACCACTAATAATACACAAGACAAAGAGAGACACGAATGGCCGATTTGCGGTGCTGGTGGGACAGTGGGAGGGGCATCCCGTCAACATAGTGTCAGTCTATGTCCCCTCTGCACTACAGACGGTTACGCTTCCGGCCCTGAGTGAGTTCCTCCTTGATCTCCCGAATGGAGAGCTGTTGATTGGAGGGGACTTTAACGACGTGGTGGACGGGGATGTGGAACGGCACCCGGTGAGGGAGCGGGCAGGGGGGGAGACGCAGCTTGGGGGGTTTCTGGAGGCAATGGGGCTAGTAGACGCCTGGCGTCATCGACACCCTACGGAGCGACAGTTCACTTTCCACTCTGCGGCACATAACAGTTTGTCAAGGATAGACCACTTTGTGGCCTCCCCGGAATGCCTCAGACATGTAGACCGAGTGGACATCAAGCCCAGAGGTATATCAGATCACTCACCAGTGGTCTTAACGTACACGTATCGTCAGGGGGGACGACAACGAATATTTCCCATATCTCCGGGTTACCTGAAAGTCCCAGGGATTATGAAATCCATAAGCAAATCCACAAAGCACTATTTCAGGGAAAATGCCGGGAGGGTTGACTACCCCGTCCACCCTCTGGGAGGGCTATAAAACTGTCCTCCGGGGGCACGCAATCTCCGCGATATCAGGCCATAAACGGGAACAGAGGAAGGAACTAGATGCCCTGGAATCAGACCTCCAAGAGGCAGACACAAGATATTCACAGGACCCAACGCCTGATAAGGCTTGCGCCCTATACCACCAACAACAACTGTATAGGGAACAACTGAGGGGGGTGACTATGCTTGGCCTGGCAGCCACGCGATATAAGATATACGAGGCCGGTGACTAGGCAGGGAAATTGTTGGCGTGGCTCGATAAAAAAGAGAGGGATAGGAAATGGATTGCGCAGATTAGACTGATGGATAACACGCTGAACGCTGAACCGCAAGCCATTGTCCACAGGCTGGCGCAGCACTTCCAACAGGTGTACACGTCACAATCAACGATGACACCGGAGGAGGCGCTGACCTATATCAAGGATATAGCGATGCCCAAGCTCGCCCCAGAGTCAGTTGATTTGGACATGTCTTTTGTTGGAGGTGGACGACCCTGATCCGCTACCTGTGACAAAAAAGACGATGTAGATGCTGTAGAGGCGGTAGAAGTCATAACAGTTGGTGCATGATCCCCTGGCGTAGTGGAAACAGACGGTCGAACTGGATGTGTTGAAGGCGCCGGTGTGCGGCTAGTAGTGGTGTCTTTTTCTGACGCTAAACTTTCATCTGAAGTTGTGGGAGTCTTCTTAGTGTGAAATCTCTTACGGGTGTATATCTCCGCCCACGTATAAACCTCATTAAGTTTATAATCGATGGTGTCGCGTCTATACTTGCGTAGTTTGCCTTCTTGAAGTTCCCTCTCATATCCATCTAATTTCTGGTTGAGAATCTCCAAATGTAACCTCCAGGAATCCGCTTCCATGCGAAACTCAAGTTCTGTTTTCAAAGAGGTAATTTCTTCTTCTAAGTCTTTAATGGTTTTTGACAGTTCTTCAATGATTAAAAGAATGAGATCTAGTGAGCACTTATTAAGGATTGAATACCACTTGTCCATGAAGACTGTATTCAGATGGAAACGAAATAACATCGGTTTAATGGCCAAGCGTAGTCCACGCGGAATTCTCTTAGCTTTATGATATTGAACAAGCGTAGAAGCATGAAGTCTCTGGTTAAGCTGTCTCCTGGTAATGAATTCCAGTTGACGAAGTTGTTGTGTTATTGAGCCACCATGTGAATCCGTGATTTTCACTTCCTGTATGAGCGAGTAGATTTGTGAAGCCTCATCTGAAGTATAGGCTTTAGTATTAGCTCTATTGTCCGTTATGTTTGTAATCGCTTCAAAAGACATTTTGAAAGGTTGGGTGCTACTGCTGAGACAGGGGAATAATGATGCAAAACGAGATAGGCAGAGCACTCCTACTTTTCTACTTCAACCACAGGTATAATCTGAATGATATAGGTGCTGCAGCGTGATGCCTACTTTTCCCTGCTCGTGGTACGGATAGCACACTCCACTTTTTTAAATCATGGCGCCATACGTAAGTCCTCTCTTCATTACTATGAGTCCCCTACTAACGTAGCAATCACTGATACATTGTATCAATTCAGTACGTGCGGGCGTACCTAGTTATCTTTTTGCAATTGAGTACAGTGTGTGTTACTTTATGCATAAGTGGTTAAAGCGATTTTGTTTTGATTAGGATATTCAGAGCTTTAAACTCAGCCCTGCTCGTGGTACGGATAGCACACTTCACTTTTTTACATCATGGCGCCATACGACAGTCCTCTCTTCATTACTATGAGCTCCCTATTGACGTAGCAATCACGGTTGGTTTAAATTCGGCGCGCTTTTCGTGAGTAAAAAAACCTTGTTGTGATGACAGGACACCATCCGTGAGAACTGGACTTATTTTTTTCGTCGCGTTTCTGAAGTAAGTAGTGCTTATTGAATTTAACAACGCACCTTGCTATAGTCTTTTGTATCATTGTCAAGACGCGGTCGCAACCACATACTATTATTATTTTGTAGCGCTTCTTATCGGAGACGCATTATTTACATTTGATGCCATACATCTTCTTCGGGTGATTGATTGAGCATACAGTTCTATTTTATGCTTGGACTAGACGTTGCCTAAAGTATCCAGGTGTCACATTAGTGAGTATGACTTTTTTGTTTCATTGTGTGTTAATTAGCGGCAGGACACATTAGTTATCCATTCTGATCACATCGCATTCCTATATTTTTTCAGTTATTCTCACGCTGATATCGTCTTCTTGCTCAGTGGGTAAGTTACGTTGTTTTAACATTGTTCACAAGCGTCATAGTTAACTCAAGTACTTGCCCTTACCGAGTTGTGTTTCTTGATTTTTAGCAACAGTTAGCCTGTCTTCATCGTTTTGTTCCAACCATGGAAATACACACATAATATTTGAGGTGAGACCTCATTACCATACTTTTAGCAGATTTTTCTCATACACGGTGTTCCTCTCTTTTTATTTATGAATGCATTCTTATCTCATTAGATGTTTTTCTTCAGACCCACTGTTCATTTTCATTTTGATTTCCACTGTTGGGTGACGGTATTCCTCTCACATATAATTGTGACCTTTAAATAAATGGAGAGTTCATTTACCGCATGAGTGTTTTACGGTTTAGTTCTATGTACTATGTGAACCATATAATCTGCCACCATGTATCCTTCTTGTGTAAACACTAAAATGATGTGTTGGATTGATCACATAAAAAATATATATTCTCTCCACAGAACGCCCCTGACGAAGGGACAGCAAAGTCCCGAAATGCATTAGGCTCATCACAAGCATCTTGTTGCTATTTCGTGAAATATTATGTGGTATATTCAAATATTGCACTATATATGGTAGTTGCCTACCGTTTCCTGTAAATGTGTTGATACATTCATGATGTTATAATTTGAAGCTGATGTTTACATATATGTTGAAAATATATGTTCAAACAAGTATCATTGTTTGGTGTTTCTTGAACATTTTTGTGAATAAGATTAATTGTTAGTAACTTAGTTACAAATAGCACAGTGTGCAGCGTCAATCATTAGTTGATTGAATTATCTATTCTTGTTCCTTCATGCCCGATTGACAGTAGGCATCACGCTGCAGCACCTATATCATTCAGATTATACCTGTGGTTGAAGTAGAAAAGTAGGAGTGCTCTGCCTATCTCGTTTTTCAGATAAGGCGCCACTTTATCTGGCTTAAGTTTGTATAATTCAATGGGGAGGCCATTGGGGCCTAGCGCCTTTCCCGTGTGGAGATCTCTTATCGCGTTGGCTAACTCGTCATTTGTGAGATCACTCTCCAAGACTTCACGATCGTGCCCAGAGAGTGCCGGTAGATGAATATCTGCTAAGAAGTCAGAGGAGTTTCCGTGAGTTCCAAGCCCCTCTGGTACACTCTTTCGAAGTGCATCGCAAACTCTCTGGCTATATCGTGGGGCTCAGTGAGCACCCCTCCCGTTCTACTTTTTAGTTCAGACACCACTCTTTGCGCTCTCTCTTTTTTATCCAACCAGGCTATCATTTTACCCGCTTTGTCACCCTGACCATATATCCGCCCGTCTCAGTCTCTTGCAAGGGTTTTCGCAGCATCGGTCGCAATTGCTTTATACTCGGCCGCTTTTATTTGTAGTTGATGAGACATGGCTGGGTCCGAGTCGTGCCCCGCCCTCTCCTCAAGGCGGAGGAGGTCACGTTAAATCTCAATCATCGGTCTTTCTTTGTCTTTGCGTCTTTCCGCCACGGCTGATATTGCGTGTCCCCGTAGAACGTAGAACAGTCTTAAATGCTTCCCACAGAGTAGTGGGGGAGTTCACCGTACCTTTGTTGTCTAAGAAGTGTTGGTCAATTGCACGCACCAGCGCTGATTTTGTATCTTGATCATTTAGATACCAGGGATTTATCGGCACAACACAGCCAATTTTCTTTTCTCCTATGGTGAGGTGGACCCATATGGGGGAGTGGTCAGAGACACCCCTCGCTAAGTGCTTGATTTCACGCGTGGTCACGTCCTCCTGAGGGGGTGCGAGCACGTAGTCAATCCTCGAGAGGGTATGGTGCGATCCAGAAAAAAAAGTGTATTCCCAAAGAGTGGGGTGGCGCCGCCTCCAGAAGTCAATGAGGCCAAACGCCTCAAGAAAGTTGGGGAGTCATTGCTGCCCCGTGCCAATTTCTCATGGTGGGTGTCTGTCCAACGCCCCGGACGCGACTGAGTTAAAATCTCCCCCAATCACAAGATGTCTCTCAGGCAGGGAGAGAAGAAATGTACCAAAATCCTTATAGGATTGAACCTGTAGACCTGGGGGGGATGTAAGCTGCCACTAATGTGAGTGTGCGACCCTCCCATCTCCCCGAGACCGCCGCGATGCATCCCAACGGGTCGGCCCACGTGTGTTGTGTACTGAGGAGAAAGGTATGCCTGAGAAGGATACCCACCCCTCGGGACCCCGTTGTGAAAACCGGCTTGCGCCACCATTCTGTAGCCCCATCTATTAAGCGCTTTACAGGTATTATCAATTAGATGCGTCTCTTGGAGCAGTGCAGCATCTGGCAAGTGTCTCTTGAGTTGTTGTAGCACTATGCTCCTTTTTATTTTGTCACCCAACCCATTGACGTTCCAGCTTATAAGTTTGAGACTTTTATCCCAATGCATACCAATTACAATAGTAGAATTCTCTGAACCATCCATCGAGCCTGTGACCCGACCCCCTTACTAAAGACTGTAAAGTGTATGACCAAAGTGGAAACTCCCCCCGTTCCCTTCCCCCACAACCAACAATAAACAATGTAAAACCCACAATCTTCCAATCCCCCAAGTTTCACCCCCCCTCCCTGCTATCCTGCCACGTAGGTTTAAAACTGCCCACATCCCCAACTAGCAGAGTGCCTATCGCCCCAGTAACTAGACAACTGTGTCGTGGGGAAGTGTGCTGGAGCCAACTCCGGCCGCCTGAGGTCCCCCCCCCCCTGTATTGCTCAAAGAAGTGTCAAGTACGAGATCTAAGGGTAGTGACCTAGTATATGAAGCAGTCATGATACGCAACCCTGGAATGCACTTTGCATATTGCATTTATCATTTGGGTTAGATTAATGTTCGGGTGCACTCCCAGCACTTGCAAAAAGTTCCATCAAAGTTAAGATGCCATCTTTCAGTTCAATGAGGCCCCAATGTCCGCCACCCCATATTCTAACAATATGTCTATTTATACATTACGGTTTGACTGCATTGTCTCCGTCTTCAGTTCTGGAACCCCTGGTCCATTAGTCTCTCTGTGCCGCTGGAAAACCGGACTGCTGGACCTTGATCTCCAGGAGCGCATGCTGCGTATTTCTGTGTCAGACCGTTCCCCGTGCGATCCCGGTTCGTGGGTTTTAGGCTCCTTCCGTTCTCCCCCAGCCCTAGATGTCTTCTTCTGCTCCGCTTTCCCATCCAACCAATCCTGCACCTCAAGGGGGTTGGTGAAGAAGAGCGACTTTCCATCCGCGAGTATTTTTAGCTTAGCTGGGGAGAACATCATATAAGGCCACGTTGTCGAAGAGTTGCCTTCACCCCTTCGAAGGATCGCCGTTCCTGTTGGACCTTGAGAGTGAAGTCTGGGGAAAACCGGATATTGGCGTTGTCGTAGTGTAGGTCCCCTTGGACCCTCGCTGCCTGCAGTATAGCGTCACGGTCTCTGTAGTTCAGGATCTTTGCAATAATTGTCATGGGGGCCGTACCTGGCCTGGGTTTGGGGACCGGCGCTTGGTGTGCTCTTTCCACCGTGAAGAGCGAGGAGAGCCGCTTTGGTTTGTGGTGATTTAGGATGAGGTCTTCAAGGAAGAGGTTGACGCTCGGTCCCTCCAGTCCCTCCGGGACCCCTACCACTCTAATGTTACTGCGGCGGGCCCGCCCTTCCTGATCCTCCAGCTTAAGGGCCATTTGGTGGTGTTGGTGGGTCAGGGCGTTAAGTCACTCTTCCAGGTTTTTGGTAGTTGTCTGGAGGTCCAATACGCTGGTTTCGTTCGCTTTGACTCTATCTGCCATTTTGCTCATGTCTGCTCTCATCAAGTTCATTTCGATGGACATTTTGTCCATTTTTGTTTCGAGGGTGGTTCCCAGCCCCTTGAAGGCTGCCATGATAGACTGGAGAGACGGTTCTGTTTCGCCCGGCTGGTCCCCCTGCACCCCATCATCCTGCAGCGCCGTTTTCGGGACTGCATATTTGTCCAACTTATTAGATTGCACTGTTGCGGCGTTCTTGGGTTTCATGGTAACGGACCGATGGTTGTATGTGCACCCCTCCAGGGGGCACCCCTCCCTTTGAGATGTTAGGCTCTGCTAGGGCGATTGCAGTCACCGCGATCCCGTCTGCCAG
The DNA here is from genome assembly GCF_964204655.1 of Triturus cristatus. Classification (NCBI taxonomy): domain Eukaryota; kingdom Metazoa; phylum Chordata; class Amphibia; order Caudata; family Salamandridae; genus Triturus; species Triturus cristatus. Next base: position 780,388,668 of record NC_140595.1, on the reverse strand, counting down.
GCGTCACCTTCCGCTTTCTCAGCTGCAGGTCGTGTGGCTGGCAAGGCGGACCCCACCCTAACAGCCAGAGGTATCCGGACTTAGATCCAGGTGACAGCGCCGTCCAGCAACTTGGTTATGAGGTTATGAAATAAGTTATTCCCTCCGGCGCTCGTCGGACCCCGATGGTGAGGAGGATTCGCGATTACAAGCCGCAATCCCTGGTCTCGTTGTTTCTCAGTCCAGTGGGAGGGCGGCACGTCCCACACCCTGGCCGCTCCAGGCGTGTCTCGTGGCCTCAGCACGGTGTGCTCCCGCAATTTTCACCTTTGTCTCCTCTGGCTGTAGCTTCTCCACCTCTGGCGGTGGGCTGGGCCCACCCTCGTTAAGTCGGTATGCGTGCGTCCCGCACCGCCAGCCGTGCTCCTCTCTGTGTACCCTCAGTTTCTGGTCAGGAGGCCAGCAGGGGTTTATGCAGCATATGAGGGGTCAACTCCCATCTGATCTTGCCCCAGGTTAGTTCAATAGCGCCCACTCAGCTCCAGCCGCCTCAGGGAACCGCCCCGAGGATACACCACAATTGAAATCGCCCCCTGGGCTATGTTTACTGCCTCTTCTGGATTCCGGCCAACGCACTTGCGATGAAGCACCCTGGGGGGGGAGGGGGATATACCCCGCCTCAGTACGTGCACTCAGTGACAACAACAACGCGGGAGGCGTGGTAAGTGGGCCCACGCAGCCCGCCGGATGCGCGCCGCTCCTCCCGTTCGGCCAGCGCTGTGTCTTATGCCAAGTCTCTTAACTGAGGGGCCGCCAGAGTTAAGAGCATGCAGATAGGGGAAAGCTCACCCGCTGGCGAGGAACACCGCCGCTTATCCGTTCTGCCGCGGGTGGCGGCTCCTCCACAGGCCTCCCGGAGCATAGCCGGCCGCCCGCTGGCCTATACTTGATTACCCCTGGGGGGGGGAGGGCCCAGTTCTCAAAGCAGTCTTCACCCGTTGCGAGGCGTGCAGCGCTGACGCCGAACGCCGCCTCGTTAGACCTTCGGCCGCACTCCTCCCCACACGCTGCCGGCGCCGCGCCCTTAGGTGCTGAGCGCGTCCCCCGGCAGCGATTTGGACCGCGTCTGTCCTGCCTCCGCAATTGCCTGGCGCAGTTCAGATCTCGTCTTGTAGGATTATTGCCGGAGATTTGAGGGGATTTGGGCCTTGGCTCCGGCGGAGCTACTCGCTTAGGCGGCCATTGCTGTTGGCGCCAAGCCACACCCCCTATGTCGTAATTGCAGTTTAAGAGGAAGGACCCTTCCCAGAGGACCCTGAAGAAACCCCATGGAAGATGGATGGTTGGAGAGTCACCCCACCCGTGGATACCCTGGGAACCAGGATACCTACACCAGGGATGCCGGGTGCATAGGTGTGAAGTGACATCGGGAACCGCCTAGACCACAATGGAGGAATTCAGAAAAGATGCGCCGGCAAAGAAGGTGAAAGAGTCTGGTGGAATCCAAGGGTGGATTCAGGAAGAGAGGTTCCTGCAAGTAGAGGGGACATAGTCTATGATACTCAGGAGTGACCAGGAGGCACGGAAGACGAATGCCCACCAATGTCTGAAGATGCAGGAGAGTTGACGTGACCTTGGTGCTGCAGCTGTGCAGACCATGCAATGCTGTGGAAGACCAGAAGCCGTTCACGCGTTGTCCCATGTCGGATGACAAGAGCCAGGTGGTCAGTGTTCGGTGGGAGCACCAACAAGCCTTGGCAGGGGCAACAAACGTGGCAAACAAAAAAGGTGCAGTGTCGGGGCCAGCAAGGTCCAATGGACTCACCAAGTGCAGGTGAGTCAGAGTAGGTCCCGAGCAAGTAGGGAAGCCAACTGGTGCCAAAGAAGACCCTCAAGAGGACCCACAGGCTGGAGGCACAGGAGTCGTATGAGGACCTCTAGCAGCTCACTAATGATGCAGGCCCACGGTGCAGAGGATGTGGTGAGGATGAAGATCTTGGTAGTAAGAGATACTGGAGGCTGGGGCTTCTTGGAGCCCGAAGATCTCTGGAGAAGAGAGTCAACAAGCCTTGGCAACTGCAAGTCCATGCGGTGCACAGGTTAGTGCTCCAGCAGTTCTGACGAGGGATACTGACTTCACACTTGTTCTGAAGACAGTGCAGGCCTCGAGGGAATTGCAGAACCACCACCTGTGTTGCCAAACCTTTCAGAGTTTGTGGGAGCTCCGGATCAGCAGACCGGTCTGCTTCTTAGCGGTGCCTGCAGATGCAGGGGAGTGACTCCTTCACTCCAAGGGAGATTCCTTCGGGTGTCTTTGATACCCACAGGCCTGGAGAAGAACCTGATTAGAGCACAGGTACAGACGACTAAGAAGACTGGCAGGACGAAGAGACCAGGAGCAGCAGGAGTCTTCCAGATGCAGTCTTGGTTCCCAAAGCGAAATCCAACGAAGTCCAAAGTGCCCAGATGGTTGAAGATTAAGTGGTTTTGGTTTTGGATCTGAATCTTGTCCCACGACGAATCTGAAGAACCACGCACAGGTAAGCCCTTAAGTACCCTCGGGAAAAGGTTGGGATGTTTCAGGGGTCCCCGCCAGAGAAAGGGCCGGACAGTGGGGAGGATACTCCCATGTCCTTTGTCCAGTTTCACGCCAGAGTGGGAGCCATGGCTCCCTGAACTGGTTCCAACTAGAGTATGCAAGGAGGGCACCAAATGTGCCCTTCAAAGCAGTCTAGTGGCGCTGGCAACCACCCCCACCCTGGCCCAATACACGAAGTCCTGTCTGGGAGGTGGTCACACCTCCCTGTGACAGGAAACCTATTGTCCTACCTTCCCCTGCTTGAGCTTGGCACAGCAGCAGGAGAGCAGAATCGTGTCAGACTCTGGAAGACTGGTACCGTGAGCACGGAGGGCCTCCTGGAGGAGCCCCACAGTAAATGGAATCCTACCTCCAACACCATTTACGGGAATGAGGTATGATTCCAACAAGTTTGATGCCAAACATGCCAGGGTTCGTTACAGCAAGTTTAAAGTTTAAAGTTAGGCATTGTGTAATGACACATGCCACTCTATGTATCGTAATGGCTGATGCACTTACAACACCTGGAGAATGGACTCTGGGGTTTGTAGGGGTGCCCTCACACTTATAACCAAGCATCCTGCATTTAGGATTGAAAGGTCTGCTGTAGGGGTGACTTATAGGTTTTAAGTGTAGTGACTTCTGATATAAGGAATCTTATATCTGTCGGAAGTGGTGCTAGCACCAGCTCACACAGGCTGCAATGGCAGGCCTGTAGTGACAGTTTCAGTGGTTTCCCATGGGTGGCACAATACATGCTTCAGCCCATGGGGGACCCCTGGTGTACCTATGCCCTGGGTACCTTACTTCCATATACAAGGGACTTATAAGGGTACACCACTAGCCAATCTGGGAGGTACCTAAGTACTCACCATAGTCCAATTTAGGGAGGAAGCACATAGACTGGGGTCCTGATTAGCAGGATCCCAGTCAGAAAACAGTATGACCCCAGCAAAAAGTGGGAGTAACTGTGAAAGCAGATCCTACTTTCCTACAGACCCTAATGCAAGTAAGGAGAATGCCTCCCTTCAGTATTAACATAAAGATATAATTGGGGTGCAGTGGGCCAATCACATCCCTGGACCTTGGCGTCGCTGCACTAACGAGTCCCAGAGTCTACCGTCCTACCTGCCTTTCCTGCTCGTCTCCATCTCCCCTGCACTCCCGCTGCGTCTCTCTTCCTTGTATCTTTCCTCCAGACATCTTTATTTCGGGCCCCTTTCTTTTCTTCTTCTCTTGCTGTTTTACTTGTCCTTACTCTTTCTGATCCTATGTTATGCTTTTCATTCCTTTTACCCCAATTATCCCTTATCCATTTCTTCTCCACCATTCCTCCCTTATTTCCTTCTCCTGCCACGCCCCTCCCACTGACGTCCATCCCAGAGAGTAAACTCAATGCCAGGCCCCAGGCGGAGGCTTTGTTCTTGAAAAGTTCTGAAAGGACAGCCTCTAATATAACTGCAACTACTGCAGGGCAGACTGCCCCCCCCCCCCCTTCCACCTTTGAGCGTCGGTGCCTCTGAACCATCTGCACCACAGATAGCTATTCCCCTTGCATAGACATTGGGTAGGAGCCAGTGGGCACCAGAAGAGACAGCATTGTTTTAGAGTTGGCAGAATAGCAAGTTGCACTGATTTGAAGATGACAACGGTGTGTAAAGAAATGTCAGGTCTTTTACTATTGCTTTGTTAGGTCCCTTTGTTATGGTGCCAAAGCAATCCCCCTGGGCAGTGTTTCCAAAGGCATTTGCCTAGTGATGACCTTATATTGCAGATAGCTCTGCTGGTCCACGCACCATTCCTGTGCACCCAGTGGGGCCTTGATTGCACATTCGTTTGACAGAATGGGCCCTCACTAGCGTCATCTGGTCTAAAGGTTTAGGTGTAAGGCAGTCGCGAGGTAGAAGAAACCCGCATAGACGCAAAAAAAGTAAACTTTCGTTTGGCCACTGGCCCACCTCCGTTGATAAAACCTTTTCATCACCCGTTTACCTTTCGGTCCTATTTCCAACTCTTTCTTACACAATATTTTTGCCAGACTAGCAGCAACAGCCAATAAAGTGCAGAAATAGCTGGAAGCGCTGGCTGCCAAGCAACTTGCAAGTTATCTGGAAGAGATTATCATCCTTGCATTTGTCAACTGGGTTTGCACCCACATCACAGCACCAAGTCTGCACTGATGCTGGCCCTGGACCAGATGAGGTCTTTGCATGAGAATGGCGCTCCCGCGACAGTGGTCCTGGTGGATCTTCCCACCATGGTCCGTGAAGTGTTAACTCCGCATCTCACTGAGATTGGCCATAGGGTGACGGTGTTGTGATGGGGCGAGTCACTGCTGGGAGGATGCTTTCAGACTTGCACTCCCTCCTTGATATCAGGCAAGCCGGTCATTCTGTGTGGAGTGCCCAGGTAGCTTCCCCATCACCTATAGTCACAGCCACTGGAATTATGCGGCAGGAGAGGGCTAAATTATGCAGCAAGGTTGAGTAAATTATGCAGCAAGAAAAGGCAAATTATACAGCATAATGCGGCACATTTTGTAATTGAGAATTTCCCAAGCCTTCTGGAATTCTCATTTTGGTTGATAAGTCTTTAATATTGACTTGTCTATTGGTACCATCAGTGTAATGGCCTCTCCATGCATAGCTGAAGCAATTGAACATTTTCTCATTTATCCCAATTCCTTAAGAGATTGTTTATATAATGGCAGACTCCTCCAGAATAAGTTTTACTTAAATTGCTCTGGACCTCTAGACCCATCTCTTTTGTTTATACAGCCTGTGTCCTCCGGAGTGCTCATCTTTGCCTGTATCGCCCCAGCCATCAAGAACGGCCTATTGTACCCTATTAACTCTCTATGTTCAATCTCTTGAATTAACATTTCCCTCATCTTCTTTTAAAACAAAAACTCCACTTTCTCTTTCAAAGAAACCTGATCTGGATCCTAATGACTCCTCTAACTTCATGCCAATTCCCTTGCCTATGTTTCTCTGAAAAAATCCTAGAATATAGAGCTTTTTCTCAATTTATACCTGTATAAACAAGTACTCCATCGCAACTGTGATGGGGCATCCTGTCCGTCAAACTCAAGGTCCGCCTACCAGATTTTGAGTCTGTCGAACTGCAAGTTTTACACCGATGAAGTAAAAAGTACTTCATCGGTGTGATACTTTCTTCAACGGGACAACTGAGTAGGGGCGTCCGAGGTTAGCTACCCGTCTGTGTGTCCTTTCTAGAGTGGATAGTCAGGTGGCTTTTTTTTTCTTTTTTTTTTTTAAATGTCCATCACTGCCAGCTATATCCTGTCACACCCCAAACACCCCCCCACCCAAAGCAACACACCTGCTGTCAGGATCAATCACCTATCTTTGGGGCATATTCTCAAGAACGTGCGATAACCATCGCAAAAGTTACTTAACACAACCTACAACATCTCAGTCTATCGTGGGAAATTTATGGCGTGTTAATCAAGTATTCACAACGTCAACAGGGTGAGTAACGACCAGGGACCAGGGGGGACGGGGAGAGATGGGCACAATGGCACACATGCCCAACGAGGTGTAGCACACTGCACACCCACAATTACCCTGGATCATGTCCCTGATCCCCTTGGCACACTGCAGCACACACACATAGCAAGAACAGCACACCCACATCAATGACAACATGGTACAATGCGCAAAAAGCCGACACTGCAGAACAGAGGACACAACTGGCTCTGCACACGCACAGAAACATGCCTACTACATCTAACAGAGCAGGAAACTGTGCAATGGAAAAGTACGCGTTCGACCTCACATCCGTCATGTAGTCCAAATGTACACTGTCCCGCAGCAGTACTCTGCACCTCCCAGTCACAATGTTCATTGTCAAACAGTCTGCATGTAAACCATAACAATGCGCCAACATACATGTCAACACAATGTCAACATGCATCTCCCCTTAACATTGCAGAGGGGCACACAACACCTCCAGCAGAGCACAGAAGACAACACATCTGTTATTCTGGAGAGGACCACCACACCTTCGACACCGATGCTCTACAACAGCCCACAGACATCCCACGCAACCCACCACCAGGAGCCAGGCAGCCAAGCTACTCGGAGGAGAACACAGAGCCTGCAACAGACCACACAGCAGGAAGCACTTGCAAGCACAGCTGGCTCACAACACTTCACCCACCCACCCATGGCACCCCAATGCCATGTGTCAGCACGCCAAAAGGAGGTGGCCGAACACGTGTGGGTGGGGTCCGAACCCATGGAAGGCGAACTCGATCACATACGTTGGTGTCCATTACCCTTCAGGGACCACCTGCACCCCACAAAGGAGACCTACACTGCCATAGACACATGCAGATGCACATTCACAGTACAGAACCACACCCAGGGTCACACAAATAGCAGTCACACACCCACGTTGGCTCTGCGTACGACGGCCCAGGCCACTCCCCTTACGAATTGAGTGGGTGACAACAATGCTACATGTCCAAGCTCTAACCCTCTGCCTGCGGTGACATGTCTGCGTCCGCTGTACACAGCACAATGCAATGTCGTAGGGCCCAGGGCCCTCATGCATACAACAAGACCACAGGGACACACGCATATATCATGTTGAACTGGCTACGGGCACGTGCGCATGGCCCCTTTATTGGCAGGGCCACATGTACAGTGACGCCTGTGCTGGATGTGTGTGGGGTGAGTGTAAGCCAGCACGCACGGAATGCTTGGTGCTGGCAACCACTTGAACAGTGGACACCAGTGCAACAGAAAAAGAAAACACCTGCATAACAGAGTCAACTGCTGAGCAACATGGAGGAAGCTGGAGACAGTCCAGAGGACACCCAACATGCAAACAGAAGTGTCCGTGAGTTGCAGTGCAATGTGGTTGGGGCTCTAGAGATGAGCGTGCTCATGTGAAGAAAAAGTCTTGGATTGTGTCCCTTCGAGATATTCCTGATGCAGATGCAGTGGGTGTGTTAGACCTTCATCATCTTCCTCATCAACGTCCCAGGGCTCCCACACTGCTTGAGATGACATTGCTGTGCAACCTCTCCACAGCACAAAACTCAATCAGTAATGGACGATGGCTTGCGGTGCACTGAGTTAGTGGCAACTGGAGTGCTGAGCAGGGTATCAGGCCGATGATGGCATCCACGATAGGTGTGAGCAACTCCGAAAGTCTGTCAGGTCCACCGTTTCGACTCTGGCAGATGGCGGTTGGAGGTGGTCCTTGTGGTGGTGGTGGTGTGTGCCTCCTGCGGTGATGCGACGTCCGGGCCGGTCAGGGCTCGATTTGATGTGTGAGCCCTGGTGGGCCGCAGTTGAGTCCGGAGGCAGCGGACAGAGCAGGGCCACAGACACATGGTGTTGATGACCCCAAGGCCATCGCCTCAGAGGCCATCCAATATCTCAGAAGAAGGGGTCCCAGACCTAACCAGCACAGAGTTAGTGGCCCCGGATGCACTGCGGCCGGCACAGGCACCCTGCCACGGGACGGTGACTTGCAGTGCACTGCGGTAGGGCCTGGCACAGTGAGCGGGTCCTCATCGATGTCGAAGGTGAATGTGGCAGGGGCTTGGGGGGGGGGACAGAGGAAGGTGTCCTCCAGGGCATGATGCAGATGGTCTGATGTTATCCGGAAGCAGCAAATGGTGGAGGGGAAAGCAACAGCCTCGTTTTCACCACCAATTCTATAACCGCTACTTGAGGATGAAAACTACCCCCTAGTCCATAGGCTCAGACGCCACCAATGTACGACCAGAGAGTGTCCATGAATATCGGGGAACAGACTTAGTGGCACCGTGGCTGAATGGGATGCAGTCTGCGATGATGCCGGTACACTGATATGTACTCCCCCCATCGCTAAATCAAGACTCTGTGACCTACTGGACCGCAGTGTAGACCGGAGGCAGCTGTCAGCAGTGGCCCAGAACCACGTGTCGTTGGCTGGCGATGCACAGAGTTAGTGACACCAGGGCAGTTGTCGATAGTGTTCGATCACCTCAGTAACGATGATTCTATTCCCTCCGGACTGCAACGTGTCATCCCCTTATGCCTCTCCTTGCGTGCAATGGTATGTATTCTGCCTTTGAATAATCGATGTTCAGTTCCAATTCTGTGACCTACTCGTGCGCCGCGTAGGCAGAGGGCAGTAGTCCGCGTAGGCCCACAGACATGTGTGGTTGTAATGCTATGCACAGACTTGGTGGCACCACATCGAAGGGAGTATAGTGACATAAACTCTGCCTTAAATAATGTTCACTGCCATCGTGTGATCAAGACTCAGTTCCAAATGTGTGACCTACATGACCGTAGTGTAGGCCGGGTGCAGCAGTAGAGTACGTCAACGAGAAAGGAGTCAAGCGGGTCTGTGTCACGGAGGCTGTGTTGGTCTGAGAAGCTGCCAGGGTCGCGGGCTTCGCGCTTGGAGCTTGCGCCTGCCCGTAGTGTGCCCTCCGTGACACACGCCAGTCTCGGCAGGCGATCAGTGTGGCCTGGCGGCGCAGGGGCGGGCCTGACGGGTTCGGGGTCCAGCGGGCCGGGGTACGGCAGGCGCACAGGATCGCAGGCAACTCCGCTCACGAGGACGGCGTCGGCCTCGTGGCGGGGTGAGAGGTGCCGCCCTGGCAGAGACGTTAGGCATTCTGGAAGAGGACCACGCCCAGGGCTACGTGCTTTTTATACACACCCCTACATTGGCCTGGCTTATGCCGGGCCATCCCACTCCGCTCACGCTTACGGGGGGACGTAACAGGCAACATTTCCGCATACTCCCCCACTGGCTGGGGTGACATGGTTGCGTCCACGGTCCACTACACTCCATACACCAGCGGTGTATGTCGCCATGGATATAGGTGTGTTCTGCATACTGGGGCCTGTCCAGCACATCGCCGCCACTCTTGGCATTGTGTACTTTCCCATTCATGGTTCTCCTGCCTCCTTCACACATGCCTTGTTCCCACCACTCACCACATTCCGCTATTGTGTGGCTGGGGTGCCATGCCGTTGATGGCTCATGTTCACAGCTTGCCCAGGTTAACATTGTAAGTTGTTCTGTCGTGTCTGGTGGGCGGGCATGTTGTTTTGCATGTTGTATGTGATTTGGTGACGTGTGTATTGCCAGAGTTGTGAGTTGCATGGTTGTGGAGTTGAGGTGTGTGGGGTATTCATTTGGAACTTGCCAAGGGGCTGTGGATTTCCCTTGGTACCATCCTGGTAGCGCTGGCTTATGATGGACTGTCGGAGGATGAAGGAATCATGCACACTGGCTGGGTAGTTGGCAACGACATTGATGAGTCCTTGGTGGTCCACTATTGCCAGTACATTGATGGAATGCATGTGCTTTCTGTTGCGGTGATTGTGTGCTGTGTCACCAGGGGGCACAAGTCAGACATGTGTGCTGTGGATTGCCCCCAACACGTGCGTGCATCCAGCTATGGCGTATGGTCCTTGCTTGGTCTCCAGCGGATCCTGCGCATTGTGGTGACGTAAAGATACTGGGGTACCAGGCTGATGATGGCATCCAAGACAGGTGTGAGGGACTTGGATGCGGCTGGCTGTGAAACTCCTCAGACTCTGGCGGTTGTTGTCAACCAACACCCGCCAGAGTCTGAGGAGTCTCACAGCCAGCCGCATCCAAGTCCCTCACACCTGTCCTGAATGCCATCATCGGCCTGGTACCCCAGTGCCAGATGCACCTGTTGGCCTCTGGTACCCCCCATACCAGAGACCAACAGGTGCATCACAGCCAGCAACTTTGTGTGGGGTGGGATGTTGGTTGTCTGCTGTGTTGGTGCCGTCGGCCTGTTGGGGCGATGATGGTCAGGATGAGGAGGATGGTTGTCCTTTTGAGCCTGTAGTGGGCAATGGCATCCTCTGGCGTTGAGTTTGTGAGGCTGGTGGGTTTCCTGTGGGTCTGCTGTCTTTGTCCGTGCTGCCTCTGTGGTGGTCCGGGGGAAGGGGGGGGGGGGGGGGTTCCGGTGTGGGGTCCTGGGTGTGGTAGTTGGGTGTTGTTGCCCTATTGGGGCTCCGGGCTGCATGTTCAGTTGCCCGGGTTCATCTGTTGTTCTTCATGTTTGGCTTTGGGCTGTGCTCCCTTGTCTGGTGCCAGTTGTCGTCCAACTTTACACCAGGTCAGAGCAGGTGTTAGTTTCCTGGTGCTACCGCGCCCTATCGCCTGTTTTGGGATCTTATCGCCGATGTGTCTGGTCGTTGAGAACGTTGTGGAGTGGTGTTGTCGCTGCTTTTTGCTCGGGAACGCCTACTCTGCATCTCATGAGCGATAGTTGCCAGGGTCGTCTGTGGCGATGTTTTTTGAGGGTGCTATTGCCGGAAAACTGGTGATATAGGCTGTTTGCACCAGCTTGTGACTGGGGCGATGAATTTATCATGACTTTGGAAGTGATAAAGTGCCGATAACTCGGCGATAGCTCTTTGAGAATATGGCCCTTTGTATTTTATTCCTCTGTTTTCTATAATTTCTACTCATAATTTGAAATCTCATTTTTATACTGACAGTTCAAAAAATAGCATTTCTGTTTCTCTCCTCTTCAGGAAAGTGCATCCACTTGCTTACTGGTGAGTCTCGGATGACTTCATATTTCTAGCCATTACTTGTCCTTTCCTCAAAACATGGGTGTCCTGCTCAATCTGTACCCAGACTCTGCTTCTCAGATTGCCTGTACTGTAAAAACGTGTTACTTCTAAATTCAAACATACTTAAAATCAAAACATTCATCCCCATCGCATCTTTGAAATGTCTAATGAAAAAGCTGGTGTTATCTAATTTCAGCCACCTTTGTATGTAGATTTTCCAAACACATCACAGCCCCAGTCCAGTCCATTCAGAATGCTTGTGCAAGTCTTCTTTTATTTACTCATCTCTCTCTTCCAACAGCGGTTACCCTTTCCTTCTTAGTGTAAATTGGATTTTCTATGCAGTCTTTAAATGTGATCATTAAGTAGCTCCTCCATAGACCCCTCCTCAAGAAACCCTCTGCAAACCCCAACCATCTCTAGAACTACCACCCCATCTCACTGCTCCCGTTCCCAGCCAAAGTCCTGGAGAATGCAATCAACCTTCAACTCACCGAACACTTGGAAAAAAAACCAACTTATTTTGCCCCTCCCAATCAGGTTTCAGAGCCAATCACAGCACTGAGGCTGCCCTGATCTCTGTAACTGACAACATCCGCACAATACTCGACAGAGTAGAATCAGCCATCGTGATCCTTATAGACCTCTCTGCAGCCTTTGACGCAGTCTCCCACCACACACTCATTGGACGACTACACCAGATCCAAATCAAACATGATGCGCTCAGATGGATGGCGTTGCCTCCCTCCCTTCGCCTCACAGCCCAAGTGCCCCACCTGCGGCGTCCCTCAAGGTTCATCCCTCAACCTTAACAACATCTACATGACACTGCTAGCAGACATACAGCAGACAACATCAACATCAACATCATCTCCTACGCCGACGACACCCAGCTCATCCTCTCGCTCTCAGCCGACCCCGCCAGGATGAAAGCGAACTTCAACAACTGCATGAGCAGCGTCGCAGCCGGCATGAAGGACAACCGCCTGAAGCTCAACATGGACAAGACTAAAGTGCTGGTCTTCGGCAGACACACTGCTCTCTGGAATGACTCCTGCTGACCATCGAAACTCAGCTCAGCCCCCATGCTGAAAGACCATGCCTGCAATCTCGGCATCATCCTAGACAGTGTGCTCTCCATGAAACGACAGATCAATGCAGTCTCATTAGCCTGCTTCCTCACCCTCTGCAGAATCTTCAAGTAGCTACCCATCAAAACCAGGAAAACCGTGACGCAGGCCCTCATCCCCAGCTGGCTCTACTAGGGCAATGCACTCTATGCAGGAACCACCAATGAACTCATGAGAAGACTCCAGACGATACAGAACACAGCAGCCAGACTGATCCTCAACCTGCCCAAAAGGAGCCACCTCACTCAGCAGAGATGCCATTTCAAGCTCCTGACATGCCTACAAAGCCCGCCACGACCAAGGACCTGCATACATCAACCACCACCTGATTTTCCACCTACCACCCAGAAACCTCCGCTGTGCCCAACTCGCCCTCTCCCAGACACCACACATCTGTCGCTGCCGCACTGGAGGACGTTCCTTCTCCCACCTCGCCGCCAAAGCCTGGAATGCTCTCCCCCCCTCCATCTCCGAACTGCACCATCTCTGACAGACATCAGGAAGGGACGCAAGAGCTGGCTCTTCGACTAAGACCCGCAGCACAGCGCCTAGATACCCTCACGGGTGAGAAGCCGCTCTTTACAAAAACTGATTGATTGGTGTCCTCCTTTATTCCCTCCTACATTCCTAGCAGAGCACTGCGCTCTTCCTTTTCATGCATCATCTCCACGCCCCTTCCCATGTGCCTCGTCCCTGTTTCATTCTTTTAAGCTGCCAGCTCCTTGTCTTTGGAACCGACGTCTTTCTCCAGTAGGATCCACTCTTCTAGGAGACCCTTAAACCAGGGTACGGAGGGCCACTTGCGGCCCGGCTTCTATCGGACTGTGCCAGGCTCTTGCTCTAGTTTTCTTTACATTCATTTTCTTCCGTTTTCTTTTGCAGGTTTAAGCACTTTTGGGTAAAAGCAGTCTAAGAAATGTAATAGATAATTGCTCGTATTGCCTCGGTCTCTTGTTCTCCAACAGCATCACGACCACAGACCACCTGCTGTTGTGGTGGTACGACCATGCCGGGATCCCGTGTGGCATGTCGTGTGAGCACCACACCGACAGTGGCAAGCAGTGACCCTTCCTGGGTCAGGAATACCCCTTTCGCTTTCCCTACAATTGCCCCCAGCGCAGTCCTGTGATGAGGACACCGGGTGCCCACAGCTGTGGACGCTCGTGTCTCCCTCAAACACAGGAAGCCCCTAGTTTGGGATGCAGAAGCTTGTTTGTCTGAATGGACTACGCCCGTCTCATCGGAGTTTACAGCCCAGGGACCTCTTCCTCATGTTGGGGGACAGCACCAGGCTGAGCTGGGGCAGTCAGATTCCCTATGCAGAGTATAGTGCCTGGTTTTAGATTTGAACTGAAAAACCCCTTTTCATGTCTTCTACTTTAACGTGGGTGTCTGTTTTTGTTTTTACACAACACACAATACTCCAACAAGAAAATAACAGCAGCTCCAAAGGAGGGAAGAGACAAGGTTATGGGAATTGAGAAGGGGGTAGAAGTGGAAAGCATAAGCCATTAATGAGACTAGGCGGGAAATGCATAGCGTCACCGCGGGGAAGTGAGCCCATGTTAGTGAAATATAGGGAGATAGGTTGTTAGTGAAGAGATAGTGGAGCTGAAAACTGGTCTGGGTATTTTTTGTTGGACAGTAAGTATCCGTTTAAAAGGGCATTTACATAGTGGCCATTGATGGCAACCAGGCATGATGGCAGAGGTGTGTTAGGGCATTGAGAAGAATGGTTCATGATGTAATAAGTGGGCATATTAGCATCTCCCCAACATATGTTAAGTGGCTATGATGGACTATTGCAGAGATGTGTTAATGGGTGCAATGGAAAAAACCTACGATGTGAGACTTTACATGAACGAATGGGCCAGGAAATACCAAGTGAGAAGAGTGGAAAGTGAACCTGATGTGCTCCCTGGCATGGTGGACTCTAGCTGTGATGAGCTCACGCGATACAGGATATGAGGTGCTGAGCAGAATGGACATGACATACCTACCTGAGCATCATGGCTACTGGATGGGATATGTTTAGGCTGTCCGGAATTCGGTTTTAACCGAATCTGACCGACAGTACACTACCGGACGAAAATCAGCGGACTCGGTTTAAACCGAGTGTCACTGATTTTCGTTGCTGTTACACCACTTGGCCACTTGATGGAGCCAAAGCATTATAAACTGTGGTGCCTGGCGCCGAGGTGTCAAGGGAAAACAGTGCATCTGGGCCGGTCAGGCACACGGGGAGCTATGGTGTGAATGGCCCAAGGGCAACACCAGGCCCCCTGCCTGGCTCACATGGGGGGAGAGAAGCTGTTGTGCTCTGCTGCCTTACTGTGGCCGGCTGCACCCGAGTACTTCACAGGTCTTTAAAAAGACCATTTACTTAACAAGGCTTTGATGTTGTTAACAAAGGAGTGGGCGACGGGGGTGGGCACCGGGGAAAGAGGCGGCATGCTTACGTTTCTTGCACCACTCGCGGGCTAGTCATATCTGGTCTCTCACTCGTCTCCTCTGGCTCAGCTTTTTCCTCGCCTGCAGCTTTATAACCTCTCTCTCCTGACGCGCGCTCTCTCTCTCGCTTGTGTTTTGCCATTCCGTCTCTGCACAGTGCTCGCTCTGTTATAGTGGCGGCAGGATGGCTCAGTGAGTTAGACGGTGGTCTCATCTGCCAGTCACAGGTTGTACTCCAGCCAAGGGCAACGCAGGCTTTCGTTCGTCTCAGATTGGTGCGTTGTAATCATTAAGCGGGATAGCATCTGTTAGTGTTACCTCTTACAAATGCCACGAAGCGCTACGTAAAAACATTATTCATTGCTTACAACTATTATTTAAGTTGAGTAGACACTGTATGAAGTGCAATATAAAAGCGCGTTATTCAGTGGGGAAATAATAAGAGCAGTGCCTAGATATTGTTGGAGGCGTTTGAAATGAAACTTATTGTCAAGTTAAGCTATAGAGACCCATAATGAGTGGGTGGTGGCAAACATTTGCCACGCATTTCATGGGGTGTCCCTCACTTTAAAGTTGAATAAAAGCGCGTATTATACCTTGGTCAAAGCAACAACATTTATATAGCACACTCTACCAAGTGCCTTGTTTCTCGGCGCTCAGAAAACGTGTTATGACAAACCAGGCGCGCAACACCCATTGGACTCACAGGGCTTCAGCCCCCCCCCCCCTCGTGTGTGGCAGCCCGGGATGAGACACCTTCCCGGGCAAAAAAGCAGCCGCACCCGAGCACTTCACAGGTCTTTAAAAGACCATTTGCATGTTAATGAGGCCTCGCTGTTGTTTCACCCCTTCTAAGAGCCCCTGCAGCTCCACTCTGCCTATTGCTTAAAGTTCAGCCCCCCCCCGAAATTTTTGCTCAGCCCCCCCCGAAATTTTTGCTCAGCCCCCCCCCCCCCCCCCCCGAAATCTGGCTCTAGTTGCGCTTCTGTGACAAACGAATTCACTTTTAAAAAGATGATATGTTGAGTGAAACATTGGACTTTCAAATCGCCCACAGACCTCTGCAGTAGTTGCAGCACCAGTACACCGAGGGTTCTCATGTTTTTTTCGCCTGAAGGTGACTTAGAAAGTGTGTGCTGTGAAATTAATTCTTGTGATCTTCACGCCTGCTTGCAAAAGCCAAAAGCCACTGCTTAGTTAGAACTTTCACCAGCAGATTACGTGCTGATAGCGCAGATAACGCTCCCAGCTACAAGCAAGGCCGGCTTTAGCGCTGGTAATGCCTGTCGCGATAATGTTTTTGGTGCCCCCACCAATTACCTCTTTTACAGATTGCCTCATGAACTGCTATCCCAAAAGGGTTCTCTGCGACAAAAGCAACCACCCACTGAGCTATATATCCACAATAAATACGTATGATGACGTAGGAGATGCTTTCAAGTGCATGTACCTTGCAATCGGGGTAAAGTGGTGGCTAAATTAATGCTCCTCGAAGCCGTGGCTTAGGGTATGAAGGGGTGCTGTCCGAGGACGCCTCTTTACTGTTCACCCTCCCCCATCCCCCAATCTAGCTTTGACCACCTTGGCAACTCAGCCGCAGTACCGGACCCACGTGCCATGGATGGGTGGCTGACTAAATGGGTGAGCAGCTGTATTTCTTTAGCACACCCTGCGGTCTGACCAGGCCTGAACTACCGTGTGGGATTCCAAGCACTGTCTTCAGTTTTGGGGCTAGTGGCCCTTGGATAGCGCTCGGTGCTAGTGGGGAGGAGGGGGGCTGGGTGCTGCTCTCGCTCTTCACTACACTCTTCCTTTCAAGATCTCCCTGGTTTTGGGGGGCCAGTCCGCAGGTCTTGGCTGAAACTCCTGACAGGTGATGACACCTTCAGTTGTCTTGTGTTTTGGCAGTAGCCAATAGGATGAGGACGCCTGCTGGCTGGGAGGGCCCCCTTTTCTACTGAAGCGAGTATGTGCTTCCACAGAGCAGATTTTTATGAAGGGGGGGGGGCACATTTGTTAGGTCTATTGTAGAGCTCAGTGGGCGCTCGACTGCATAATCACCCATCTAAGCAGGCTATTATTCAGTTTAAGTCCCCATCGGAGCCCTGTAGGATTGGTTAGAGGGGGTGGGGGTGGCTGGGTGAGGCGCACACTGATTTTAGATAAGACTAGAAGATCATTTTACGAGCACACAACTATCTCTTATTGGCCTTAAATTACTCCGACCTCAACTCAACTTTGTGGTTGTCTTGTCCCTTGGGTTGCATTTTATCGAGACTGGTCGCCATTTCAAACGTCTGTCCCATGGGTGGGTGGGGGGGGGGGGGGGGGGGGTGTCTATTCAACATGCTCACCAGGCAAGCAGCCCAGTCTTTGGCCTGCGGATCGAACTGATCTCCAACATGCACACTGGGCTAGAATGGTGTGAGGATTACAGATCTGTGCACCATACACACTAGGCCAGCATTTCACCCTTTGGTGTGAGGGTTACACAGATTTGTGCAACATGGCACCCTGGGACAGTATTTCAACCTGTGGCTCGCAGGTTCCATCGCTCTCCACACCGTGCACACTAGGCCAACATGTATCCTGTTTAGTCTGCAGTTTACAGATCTGTGCACCATGCACACACTACACCAGTATTTCAACCTTCGGCTTTCATGTTGAAAAATTCTGTGCTATTCGCACACTGGGGAAACTTGCAACGGTTACGAGTTTAAAGTTCCGGAATAATTTTGTAAAACTGTTATTCCGGGGGAAAAGTCTTCGCAAAGCCCAACTTTTGATAGTGAATCACTTACAGGAAAAACACATGAGCTAAATCCTTCTTTCCAGCAAAGTTTTCCACTCTTTCCGGCAGTCACAAAATGCAAACGTTACATTGCTCCTCAACCCATATATTTTCGGAGGGCACACAGCTTTGCTCTCTGGTGTACCAGAGGGCCGCACTGATGCCTGCAGGGGGTGTAGGCTGGGACAGTGGGGCTGTAAGGTGGGTGTAGGGGAAGCAAAGCATGTAAATCTAATTGCTGAATTGAATTGCCCAATGTGGAACCATAAAACCTGGGGTCCATGCCTGCTTCCCCCCAGTTGACCACATTGTGTGATCCTAGGCTAGTGATACTCAAAGCAGGGCCCGAGGACTGCATGTGGCCCTCCTACCTTTTACATGCGGGACCCTGGTCTACAGCTGCGCTGGGCTGCTTTTTATTAGATTCAGCTCTAACATTAAAAAGATGTTGATTAGATAGGTAAGCATTTTTTGGAGGTTATTTGAAGTTTAAGAAAGGAATTAGCACCGCTCAACTTTAGGAACATCCACATTTTTACAGCCATCTTGCAGCAAAAGTGTAAAATGGTCTCTTCAAAATTAAAGTGTATTTCAGAACTGTTTCACTTTAGTACATCAGATTATATCAGTGCACTGAAGTCTTGTTAGGTCTCGCCTACGCAAAAAAAATCAAGTGCAATAACAAAGCCCCAAATACTTATTATTTTGTTTTGCTAGAGGAAGTCTTTTTCTTAACCCCATTTTTTTGACTTGAATATGCCCCTTCGGCCACACTGCAATTTCATCTTAGCATTAAAAAAAATTCTCTATGTATATTTATTGACAAACACTGTGTGACCAATTCACGCTTTCATTTAAAACAAGCATTTGCAATGCAATAGGTCTCGCATTTACGCGAGTTTGAGCTGTTGACATTGCAAATAACAATGCCTTTTATTTTTGTTTTCGTTTTTAAAACATAAATAAAAGGCTTTGTCATTTACAATGCCAATAGCTTAAATAGCTTAAACTCGCATAAATGAGAGACCTATTGCATTGCAAATGCTTGTTAAATCTGTGCAGCAGAATCAAAGGACAATGGAAAGTATTTCATGACTGAATTAACTTCTGAAATGTAGAGCAGTATACAATTTCTGAAGAAAATGGAAAAAGCAATAATAAGAGCGAAGCGTCACATAAACACCGGTAAAACACTGTTTCAGTTGATTTTTTTGGCGCGAAAATGAGTAACCACTGAAAAGCACTGTTTTTTTAAGGTATGGAAATCACTGGAAAACACTGAAAAAACACCACCAGAATTTACCAAAAATAGAAACTGAAAACAGGAAAGCCTAGATATGTTCAATGGCAACTGGTAATGATATTCTAGCCGGATTTTATCGCAAGAGGGCATAACTGGGTATAATGTACATTCCAGGGCATGCTAAGGTGGCACTGTGCCAAGTTGCTACCATGTGCTAACTGGGAACGACAGGCTCTTGCAGTGATGCACACACTGGGCAAAATGATGAATGGTACTACCTGGCATGATGGGAACTGAGCAGGATGTGCCTCTACCTTGGCATAAGGGAAACTCTCCATGAGGGGTACCTTGTTGGAAACTATTCATGGTATGTGGACTGGGCATGTGGTATCCTGGTCATTATGTGCTAAGTGGACTTAACTAACAAGCATTGGCAAAGCCAATTGGTTTAGGCAATGTAAGAGTTATTGGCGTTGTCAATGTCTTTTAGCCATGTTCTATAGCAGCACGGCTGCTGTTCAGCATGGCTGAACGTCCTTGAAAAAATGCGCGGTCTAGCCGAGACTGAAAAAGTCATATACAGTAACAACATGCAACTCTGATGAACTACACTGTAGCTGCAGAAAAAAGTGATGAAGAAACATGCGGTGAAAGAGTTAAGCAGGGTTTAAAAAAACACTCACGAAACAGTCCTCTGAACCTTTGGATCTGTCATGCAAGGAAGGGCGGGGTAGGTTTGCAATTTCCAAAGTTCGTAAAAAAAATCGGCAACAACAGAAATAGAATTGAAGCAGTCGTGACACAAAGTGGCCACTGAGATTACGGAAGTTCCGCGCAGACAGAATACTAAACTGCATCAGAGATTGATACGTAACATAATATTCAATGCAATTGAATATGAAATTCTTTTTAAGTTAGTTATTTTTTATTTATGACAGCTGTGCTTTCATTAAAATGCCGCAATACCTGCTAGGCAGCAGATGGCGGCTTTTAACTTTCTTTTTAATAAAATTTTCCAAAATTACAAATATTTTGCATTTATAACCGACTGAGAAGTAGATTGTACCATCAAAGAAAGTACAATATTTTTATATTTTTAAAATAGTACGGTGACCGTACACATTGTTTTTAGTTGCTACCGGTGCTCATTAAAACACATATTACAATCGTTCACATTGTATTTTTACTGATCCTTGTAGGTGACTTGTAACCACTAGCTCGTGGCTGAGCACACAGAGGGTGGCCATATTAAGCATTATCAAAACTGGGTGGAGCAGTACTTCATATTAGCGCATTCCCGCATAATTATGATTGTCGGTTGTGTGAAAAGCAGCACTCGCATTAAATGTGGTCAAAATGTCGAAAAGAAAACAGGCCCTGTTGGATGTGTTCCTCCGCGGTTTCTGATTGGTAGAGTGCCTACACTCAGCAAAGCGCTTAACTCCTCTTCAGGGATATAGGCGCCATATAAATCCTCATACCATATCATTTTTGTACCGTTTGCCAATCCTAGATGATCCTGACTTCACACTAGAAATAACGCAAGGTTTTACCCGCAATTTCAATAATATCCACTGGGTGGCGCTTTGAGACTTTTGATACATATTGCAGTTAAATGCGATTCTGTGAGAAGGCTACTAGGGCATATTAATGAACAAGCATTGGCATAGCCAATAGGTCTCACCTTTGGGACCTTGTGTGTTTGCAATATAACAAAAGAGAGAAAGGGATTTCACAACTAAGTTGTAAGGGGTACTCCCAGTCCCCTAAGGTATACAAAATAAACAAAGAAGGGGGTATCCTTGTGTGTTTGGCCAGAACTTTTGGCTATGTTGTAGAGCTTTGTGGCTGCTGTGCATCATGTTGAAAAGTTATAATAAAAAGTGTTAAGCATTTTTGTTACCTTTATACAAACCAAGATGACATTATATACAACTGAACAACCTGATTAAAAAAAGATTTTTTTTGTACTTGCACTGCTGGCAACTTCTTCCTGCCTGTTCTCATGCTTGTTTGTTATAATTTTTTTTTTGTTATGGGGGAGCGGGACATAAATAACGGGGGAGTGGAGGTTGGAAAAGAGTAATTTAATAAGAACACAAGCAGCGGATGGACACTAGGCGAGAATCAACAGATGCCAGATTCCGAGGGCATACTGACGTGATGCTTAGGTGGTGTGCTGATGCAAAATGGTGGTGGTGAGTGATGTTTGGTGCTCAGGTGGTGCCACTATATGGTGTGGATTGGAGGTATGTTGTGGATTGTGGAGTTGAAATATGTTGTTTGGTGTGTAATTATGTGGTGTGTACTGGAAAGGTGTGGAGATGAATTGTGTGGACTGGAAATGTGGTGTTGAGTGAAATTATGCTTAGTGGAATTGTGTCATGGTGTGGAGTGCATTTAGGTTGATTGGTGGTATGTGGCATAGAGTGCATTTATGTGGAGTTTATGTTACATTGAGTAGAGTGCAATTATATGGTGTGTTATTATGTGGAACTGAGTGGTATTATGTGGAGTGTATTTATGTTGCATTGAGTGGAGTGTAATTATGTTGAATGTAATTATGTTGCATTGAATGGAGTGTAATTATGTGGCATGTAATTATGTGGTACTGAGTGGTATGTGGAGTGTATTTATGTTGCATTGAGTAGAGTGTAATTATGTGGCGTGTAACTATGTCGCATTGAGTGGTATTTTGTGCAGTGTATTTATGTTGCATTTAGAGTGTAATTATGTGGCATGTAATTATGTGGCACAGTGGTATGTGGAGTGTATTATGTTGCATTGAATGAAGTGTAATTATGTGACGTGTAATTATGTGCTACTGAGTGGTATTATGTGGAGTGGATTTACGTTGCATTGAGTAGAGTGTAATTATGTGGTGTGTAATTATGTGGCACTGAGTGGTATTATGTGGAGTGTATTTATGTTGCATTGAGTAGAGTGTAATTATGTGGCATGTTACTACGTGGCACTGAGTGGTACTATGTGGAGTCTATGCTGCATTGAGTAGAGTGTAATTATGTGGCATGTAATTATGTTGCACTGAATGGTATTATGTGGGGTGTATTTATGTTGCATTGAGTAGAGTAATTATGTTGTGTGTAATTATGTGGCACTGAGTGGTATTATGTGGAGAGTATTTATGTTGCATTTAGTAGAGTAATTATGTGGCTTGTAATTGTGTGGTACTGAGTTGTATGTGGGGTGTATATATGTTGCATTGAGTAGAGTGTAATTATGTGTTGTGTAACTATGTCACACAGAGTGGTATTATGTGGTGTATTTATGTTGCATTGAGTAGAGTGTAATTATGTGTCGTGTAACTATGTCACACCGAGTGGTATTATGTGGTGTATTTATGTTGCATTGAGTAGAGTATTTATGTGGTGTGTAATTATGTGGCACTGAGTGGTATTTTGTGGAGTGTATTTATGTTGCATTGAATAGAGTGTAATCGTGACATTTGTTAATGTCGTACTGAGTGGTATTATGTGGAGTGTATTTATGTTGCATTGAGTAGAGTGTATTTACATGGTGTGTAATTATGTGGTACTGAGTGGTAGTATGTGGAGTGTATTGATATTGCATTGAGTACAGTGTAATTATGTGGCGTGTTATTACGGGGCACTGAGAGGTATTATGTGGAGTGTATTTATGTTGCATTGAATAGAGAAATTATGTGACGTGTAATTATGTGGTATTGAGTATTATTATGTTAAGTATTTATGTAGCATTGAGTAGAGTGTAAATATGTGGCATGTAATTATGTGGCACAGTGGTATTATGTTCAGTATATTTATGTTGCATTGAATGAAGTGTAATTATGTGACGTGTAATTATGTGGTACTGAGTGGTATTATGTTGCATTGAGTAGAGTGTAAATATGTGGTTGTAATTATGTGGCACTGAGTGGTATTATGTGGAGTGTATTTATGTTGCATTGAGTAGAGTGTAATTATGTGGCATGTTATTTGGCACTGAGTGGTATTATGTGGAGGGTATTTACGTTGCATTGAGTAGAGTGTAATTATGTGGTGTGTAATTATGTGGCACTGAGTGGTATTATGTGGAGTGTATTTATGTTGCATTGAGTAGAGTGTAATTATGTGGCATGTTATTATGTTGCACTGAGTGGTATTATGTGGAGGGTATTTACATTGCATTGAATAGTGTAATTATGTGGTTGTAATTATGTGGCACTGAGTGGTATTATGTGGAGTGTATGTTGCATTGAGTAGAGTAAGTATGTGGCATGTAATTATGTAGCACTGAATGGTATTATGTGGGGTGTATGTTGCATTCAGTAGAGTGTAATGATGTGGCGTGTAATTATGTGGCACCGAGTGGTATTATTTCGAGTGTATGTTGCATTGAGTACAGTGTAATTATGTAGCTCATAATTATAATTATGTGGCACTGAGTGGTATTATGTGGAGTGTATTTATGTTGCATTAAGTAGAGTGTAATTATGTGGCATGTAATTATGTGGTACTGAGTGGTATTATGTGGAGTGTATTTATATTGCATTGAGTAGAGTAATTATGTGGTGTGTAACTATGTCGCACTGAGTGGTATGTAGAGTATGTTGCATTGAGTGGAGTGTAATTATGTGGCGTGTAACTATGTCAAACTGAGTGGTATTATGTGAAGTGTATTTATATTGCATTGAGTACAGTGTAATTATGTGCCGTGTAATTATTTGGCACTGAGTGGTATTATGTGGAGTGTATTTATGTTGCATTGAGTAGTGTGTAAATATGTGGTGTGCAATGTGGCACTGAGTGGTATTATGTGGAGTGTATTTATGTTGCATTGAGTAGAGTGTAATTATGTGGCGTATTATTACGGGGCACTGAGAGGTATTATGTGGAGTGTATTTGTTGCATTGAGTAGAGTGTAAATATGTTGGACAGTGTCATTATGTGGAGTATATTTATGTTGCATTGAATAGAGTATACTTTTGTGACGTGCAATTATGTGGTTCTGAGTGATATCACGTGGCGTGTATTTATGTTGCATTGAGTAGAGTGTAATTATGTGGTGTGTAATTATGTGGCACTGAGTGGTATTTTGTGGAGTGTATTTATGTTGCATTGAATAGAGTAATTGTGACGTGTAATTATGTGGTACTGAGTGGTAGTATGTGGAGTATATTTATGTTGCATTGAGTAGAGTGTAATTATGTGGCGTGTAATTATGTGGTACTGCGTGGTATGTGGAGTGTATTTATGTTGCATTCAGTAGAGTAATTGTGTGGCATGTAATTATGTGGCACTGAGTGTTATTATTTAGAGTGTATGTTGCATTGAGTGCAGTGTAATTATGTGGCATATAATTATGTGGCACTAAGTGGTAATATGTGGAGTGTATGTTGCATTGAGTAGAGTAATTATGTGGCGTGTAATTATGTGGCACTGAGTGGTATTAAGTGGAATGTATCATGTTGCATTTAGTAGACTAATTATGTGGTGTGTAATTATGTGGGACTGATTGTTATGTGGAGTGAATGTTGCATTGAGTGCAGTGTAATTATGTGGCATATAATTATGTGGCACTGAGTGGTATGTGGAGTGTTTTTATGTTGCACTGAGTAGAATAATTATGTGGCACTGAATGATATGTGGTGTTTTTATGTTGCATTGATTAGAGTGCAAGTATGTGGCACTGAGTGGCAGGTGGAGTGTTTTTATGTTGCATTGAGTAGAGTGTAAATGTGGCGTGTAATTGTGTGGCACTGAGTGGTATGTGAAAACACCACAAGAGGCTGGGGAATAAGGTGCTATGCACGGTGCCTTGCATGCTGCCTGCATTGAATGCCTCATGGCTGAGCTTTAACAACATGTGACTGTGAAAGTTAATCCTAAGTAAACATAAAAGAAATGTGTGAGAAACCACCGCTCAACCTATCGTGCTCACATGCAACTCAAATTATAATGAGCTCTGTAAAATTAAAACACGTTTTTCCTCACCTGGTTTACGTCGAGTGGTGGCAGAAAGTAAAAACGAACACAAAACAAGCACGGATGCAAAAGTGAAAGCGACCGTACTATAAATTAGTAACCGGATCCACGACCAGCTGCCAGCCTGCGCGCCGCTGCTTGCTCCCGAGAACCCTAGGCCACGGAGAAGTATATTGGAAGTCTGGAGTGATTCCAAGAGACCCTCTCCTAGGGCAGTGCATGCGCTGCGCTAGGCTCGACCTAAAAACAGATAATTACAGTAGGTACTCAATCAAACATTGTCTGTGATGAAACAAAATAACTCATGCTTGGACTAGCAGTTATGTTTTGGAGCATCAGCTCTCTGAATATTCAGCCTTTTTAGGTCGAGCCTGGGCAACGCATGCTCTGCGAGGCATGCTGTATTAGAGTATGGACTTGAAGCTCCGCCCACTCTCCGCCGATATTTAGCACTGGCTTGTGCCATTGTCCTTTGTAAATGCTGGCTTCTGATTCGTTATTAGGCTTCTTAGTCCCTCCTTAATAGCTCCTTATCTTCATTTGTAACCTCCTATGAGGACTGGCCCTGTGGTTACATGGTATGTCTTATTTAGTCTGTAAGCACTATTTTCTTTAATGAGTTTCTCCTACTGCAGGCACGACATGCTTTTCTGCCACTGGAATCAAGCTATCCTGGCTGAAGAGGGGTGAAACCCCGAAACCAGTCGTAGGATGCTTACTTGCAGTCCAGGGAGGACCTGGCATGGCAGTTCGGGCTGGACTGATCCCATGAGGCACAGGGTCAAGACTGATTTGCATATGGCTGGGTTCAAACTGGAATGGCATGGTGAGCAAAAAAACGATGGATTTAGGCCCAGATCTCTGTACTGGGGTGAATGTGTGACATTGTTCTGCATTCTGTCCAACTGTTTTTGGATTTGTCACCCCGAGAGGGACGGGTATGCCCAGACGTGGGTCCCATGCTCTCCATGCCACTGGAATCAAGCTATCCTGGCTAAAGAGGGCTGTTAGCCCAGAACCGGTCCCAGGATGCTTGTTTCCAGTCCAGGGAGGACCTGGCTTGGCAGTTCGGGCTGGACTGTTCCCATGAGGAACAGGGTCAAGACTGATTTACATATGGCTGTTGCGAGATGTTGTCCTGGTATATGCTGTCCACTAGTTATAGTGGGCACCTTGCACCAGTCCAAACAACCCTTATTGATGATTAGGTTAAAGACAACCTTTTTGAAAGCTATCCTAGTGGTAGCTATGGAGAGCAGCCTTCAGGCTAAGTCTCGAAGGAATGTAAAGCAGCTTGATTTACCAGATTATAACCTCATGAATGACCAAATGAAAGGAGAACAACACAAGGTATATATAAAATATATGTATTTATTACTAAACACTCTCTACTAACCTCTTTATGAGATTAGAGAACAAGGTACACAATATTAAAGCACTAGAACGACAGTAAATAGCACAATACACAGTGGGCTCCAGGGGGAGTCCAACCATATACTAAGAAAGTGGTATAACAACCACGACTTAACTAGACACAGTGCCTAGAGCACGTAGAATCGCTGGGACCCCAAGGAACCACCCAAGGTAGTGACACAGGGGACCCACAGGGGATGCGTGCAGTGTGAGAACACAGGCGCGAGCTCCGTATAACTCTATGGGAAAGTCGTGGTTGGAATTTTAAAGATTAAGGACACTTAGGAGAGCACTTCAAGCAACCCCTTCAGAACATAGAAGGTTCTAAGGCCAGCACCCTTGAGAGTACCGAGGTACCGGAAACCGGTCCCAGGATGCTTGTTTCCGGTCCAGGGAAGACATGGCTTGGCAGTTCGGGCTGGACTGTTCCCATGAGGCACAGGGTCAAGACTGATTTGCATATAGCTGTGTCTGAACTGGGGTTGTGGTTCCGTGAATTCTGAACCCATTCAATGAAGGTTGTCGTATCGTGATGATTTTGATATCAGCGAACCGCGACTGACAAGTGCGGTATGCGTAAGCGTTTGTCATGCTACACCGATGGATTCACTGTATATTTGACGATCTAGTCTGCACCCTTGGGTTTCATTTTGTGCATAACCGCCATTTTGTGGTTGCCCTCACATAGGCTAATGACTACTGGATGACTGTGGCCAAGCGAGCCTCTAAGGACGCGTACACTTTAGCTTGAGTTCGTGTTGACTCCTGTTTGACCTGAGTCAACTGACCCTGTTGCCCGAGGCTAAACTTGTTGAGCCAGTACCTTGTTAAGCAGCTGGTCAGATAGAGATCAGAGAGCAGGACATTATTGATTCTATGGCACACGCACACACCCCTCTATCTTGCTTCTCATCTGTTTCTGCTCCTTCCTTTTATGGCCCTATGGCCTAATTATTGATTTGGGTTGAGGTCTTTTATGATGGGCCCGTCCGGCCTGTTCGAGCAAGAATGTTGGATTTTTGCCTTGTCATTGGCGATGGGTGGGATAACTGAAAGTGGGTTTGTCATTATGTGCTGCCTCTGTAAATATCATCCTCTGATTGGTCAGATTTGTGAGTAATTGATGCTAGCCAGGAACGTGGTTTTTGGCATAAAAGACGATGCTCCGCTCTATTATGTTGAGCAGTCTCCTGAGAACATACACCGTGTTGTACTTCTAGGATCTCTGTTACTGGCTGCAGCTAATAAATTTGATCTTTGATGTCACCGAGAAGAATCCCGGGTCTCTGTACTCTAAGACAGGTGAACCCGAAGACTTCGGGCGTGTCCCCTGCGCCGCTGGGTTTAAATCCCGGTTCTTCAGGGTGGCAAAGTGAGTTAAAGAATGATGATGGATTCAACCCAGATCTGTTACTGGGGGTGAGTGTTTGAAAGGTTTCAGCACTCCATCCATCATCTCCTTGTGTTTACCCGCGTTACCTATCCCAGGAGAGCCGGTTGCATAGGGGTCAAGTGGTGTAGGAAACGCTCGTTGATTTCAATGGCGTGATGCGAAAAAGTGCTGCTGCCGGGAAGATGAGAAGTGTCTGGTGTGGTCCAAGCCTGGATCGGAGCTGAGAAGAACCTGAAAGCAGAGGGGACAGAGTCTGGGTCACTTCACAGTGACCAGGGGCACGATAGACGAATGCCCACCAATGTAGGGTGTTTCAGGTGAGAGAAGGTGAAGCTTGACTCTGCAGCTACGGGGACCAGGAGACGTCGACGATGACCAAAGTCTGCAGGCGGGCTGTCCCACGAAGGATGTCGAGTGCTGGGGGGGTCAGTGTCCAGATTGAACACCAACAAGCCTTGGCAACTGCAACCAAAACGGTCCGAGAAAAGATGCTTCGGTGGGGACCAGCAAGGTCCTGGGGACTCCTCAAGCGATGGAGAGTCAGGGCACGTCTGGAGCAGGAAAGCCCACTTAAAGGCAGAGTTCCCTTCTCAGGGACCCATAGGCCAACGGACCAGGGATCGCGAAGGGACCTTGAGCTGAATCACAAAATACCAGCCCACGGAACACTCGTGGAGTGTAGGCCGGAAATCTTCAGAGGAAATACTGCTCGGGGTCTGGACTACAAGTAGCCCAAAGCACAGCCTGGGGGGTCGCCAAAAAGCATATGCTGCTGCAAATGTACACGGTGCCCAGAGGTTCGGGTTGCACGGTCCCCACGAGGGATGCGGATATCAGAATTGCTGAGAGCACGGATCAACCTCAGACCACGGGAACCCACCTCCTGTGTTGCAGAAATCTTCAGAGTCCTTCAGGATCTGCTTAGATGCAAACCGGTCAGATACGTTTCAGGTGCCAGCCTTGCAGGAGAGTAACTCCTTTGCTCCAAGGGAGATTCTTCAGTCATCCAGCGTAGTGCAGATAGTCGAAGTACTTGGTTTCTGTAGCAGAGTTTTGTCCAGGTAAATCTAAAGTCCTGTAGCCAGGGGTTCCTACTTTATACCCAAGGAAGGGGTGGGACAAACTCTGGGGACTCACCTATGGGAGGGTCAGGACAGAGGGGTGGCTACACCCATGTCCTTTGTCCAGTTTCAAAGTTAGCATTTACCGCGAGGTTATAATGCACTTAAGAGTATATGGTTGGCTGCATCACAAACAACCCCGGAATAGAGGTTCCGATGGCTGCAGAGGGGCTCTGCTCATGCAGGTGCACCCTCTCACATAAAACCCAGCACCCTGCCTTCAGGATTGATAAGGCCTGCCATAGGGGTGACTGATAGGTTTATATGTACAGTGATAAGGATAGATATAGTGAACCTATATACAAGTAAGGGGTGCATGCACCACCTTACAAAGGCTCCTGTAGCAGACCTGTTGGGTCATTTTGAATGGTCTCCCAGGGGTGGCATAATACATGCTGCAGCCCCTGAGAGACCTCTGGGGTACCTATGCCCTAGGTACATAGTATACCATATACTAGGGACTTATAAGGGTACCCCAGAATCCAATCTGGAGTGTACCTAAAGTACATGCAATCAATTTAGAGGAGAAAGCAGCTAGACTGGGGTACTGGATAGCAGGAACCCAGCCAGTCTAAGTCGAAAACAATGAAACATCAGCAAAAAGTGGGGGTAACTGTAAGAAGCAGATCCTACTGTCCTACAGCTGGGTTCAAACTGGAATGGCATGGTGAGCAGAAAAACAATGAGTTTAGGCCCAGATCTCTGTACTGGGGTGAATGTATAACATTGTTCTGCATTCTGTCCATCAACTGTTGTTTTTGCATATGTCACCCCGAGTTATGTTATGTTAATAACTTTTATTAGGCGCACAGCTGCCCCAGCAAAGGGGCGTCCTGGCGCCTGATCAGGTACACAACACAACAGGTCAAGGCTAAGAAAGAGAAAGATCAAATAGCAGAGGCAAACAGATGTGTTTTAATGGCGCGTCTAAAAAGAGTCAAGCTATTTAGGGCGCGAATGTGTAAAGGAAGGGAATTCCATAAATCAGCCGCCAGGACACGAAAAGAGCGACCTCCCATCCTACTCAGCCTGAACCTAGGCTTAGTCGCCAGATGGTAAGATTCAGACCTGAGAGACCGCGTGGGGACGTATGGAGAAATAAGGCCCGCCAAAGCAGGGGGAGAGGAAAGCTTCAGGATCTTGAATGTCAGACAGAGAGCCTTAAATTTGATTCTCTGTCTGACCGGAAGCCAGTGCAGGGAGGTCAGAACAGCAGAGACAGAGCCTCGTCTTGGAAGGCCAACAATGGCCCGTGCAGCAGCGTTCTGCACCCTCTGAAGCCTAGTCGCCTCAGCCTGATTGACTCCAAGTAGCAAGGCACTCCCGTAATCCAGCCGGGAAAGAATAGAGGCCTGAACCACCAGTTGCCGAGTGGGGGGGGGGGGGTCAAAGAATTTGAGGACTGGCCTCAGCCCTCGCAGAATACCAAAACAGGTAGCTGCTGTCTTCTTTGTATGGCTGGTATAAGAAAGATTGGAATCCAGCCAAACCCCCAGATTTTTTACTTCGGCCGCTGGAATGGGGGACACCCCCAGATCAGAAGGCCACCACTGGTCTCCCCAAAGTTCCGCCTGCTTCCCCACAACCAGGACCTCGGTTTTCCTAGCATTAAGCTGTAGGCAGTTGCGACGCATCCAACTAGCCACAGCTATAAGTCCTGCACGGAACCTGGGGGCAGTCACCTCAGGGTCCCCACTGAGTGTCACCGCCAGCTGCGTGTCGTCGGCATACGATGTCATAGTAAGGCCACATTGCCTGACGACAGCGGCCAACGGTTTCACATACAAGTTGAACAATGTGGGGCTTAAAGCAGAGCCCTGAGGGACTCCCAGTTCCAAAGAATGGAAAGAGGACTGGCCAGGTGGAATGGCTACTTTGAAAAACCGGTCCGAGAGGAAGGAGCGGAACCACTGAAGAGCCTTCCCCTCAATACCCACTTCCTCCAAGCGCCGCATCAAAATGTCATGTGACACCGTGTCAAACGCGGCGCTCAGGTCTAATAGTAGGAGCGCCGCAGTCTGCCCCGCATCCAGCACTGACCGCAAATGCTCGGTCATGAAGAGCAAAGCAGTTTCGGTGCTGTGTTGGGCGCGGAAACCATTTTGGCTCTCGTCAAGAATGTTATTACGAGAGAGATGGGCAGACAAGATGGAATTCACGTGTGCCTCAGTGACCTTGGCGGTCCAAGGCAGGAGGGAAATCGGCCGGTAATTCTCCGGGAGCAAGGGGTCAGAGTTGGGTTTCTTCAGAATGGGGCTGACCACAGCTTGCTTCCAGGATGGCGGGACCACGCCCTCACTGAGGGAAAAATTAATCACGTCCAGAATGGGTTCACGACAGAGAGGCGGGAGACGGATAAGGAACTCCGGCTTCAGTGGGTCTAAGGGGGAGCCAGATTTAATTTTAAGGCTCAGAGTGTCAAATGCCTCGTTAGACATGGCCGGCAGGATGGACAGAGTTTCGGACACCGAGACCTTCATATCACTAAGAGCATCCCCGGAAACAGAAGGTATAAATCCTCGATAGATTGTCTGCACCTTCCCCACGAAAAAGGATGCCAGACTTTCACAGTGAGAGTCCGTGCAGATTTCTTGCGAGGTGGCCCGTTTCCCCATCAGGTCTTTGAGTACCTTGAAGATTAACTTAGAAGGGTTAGGGCTGTTGGAAAACTCAGCTGCATAATAGGCAGCCCGGGTTTGACAGATAGCTCTGTGATAGGTCTTAAGCTGGGCAAAGTACAGTGATTTTAACGTGGGATCAAAGGATTTACGCCAGGCCCTCTCAGCTTGCCTGCAAGTTCTCTTGAGTTCGGCAAGAGTCTCATTATACCAAGGGCTGCGATTTTTAACGTGACATTTAGCCCAGCGCAGAGGTATAAGAGAGTCGAGGGCAGTAAGGACCCAGTTACAATACTGTTCATATCCCTGTTCCACATTCTGCAGTTTGCCCAGAGGTTGTGCCTCCAATATCCTGACAAACTCCTCCAACTTGAGTTTACGCCAATTGCGCTTTAAGATCTGTTTATCCACAGGTTTAAATAGCGGATTTTCTAGGAGACATGACACCTTAACCAGCAGATGGTCAGTCCAACCCACCACCATCGGGTCAGATGATCTAGCCCGAACTAAGGTGGTAAAAAAGGGGTCAAGTATATGACCTCCTATATGGGTGGGGGAGGTGACTAGTTGGTTAAATTGCATCGCTTCCAGGTCCGCTAACAAGGAGCTGATGGATGGAGATGACGTCTGATCAAGATGTATATTTAAGTCACCTACTATGCTAAAGTTAGCACACCTAGGAGCCAGCGAGCCAACCATATCCGCAAGGGCGGCCTTAAAAACAGTGTCGTTCCCAGGTGGACGATAGATAAGCACACCACTGAAGGTAAATTGATGACTGATCCTTACCTTAAACAAGGCGCTCTCACACATTGGAAGATCCAAAGCCTTCCACTCAGCTAGGAAGCAGGATTTAGTCGCCATAGCTATACCGCCTCCCCTAGTCGAGCGGTTCAAAGTAAACACCGTGTAGGTAGAGGGGAAAGCCAGATTTATAATGGCAGTGTCAGCGTCCTGTAACCAAGTTTCGGTAAGTAAAATGATGTCAGGAAGGTCCATATCTATCATGTCCCGTAATGACTGATAGTGCTTGACCAAAGATCTAACATTCAAGCTCCATATGTTGAGTTTCTGCTCGGTGCAATCCGTGTGAATGCTACGGGCAGTCCCTTCAGCAGATCGTACCCCAATGGGAGTGGCCAGGGAAAAACTACCGCAAGAACAATCATAAGGTCCAGAGAGAGGAGGTACAGGGACAGGGTTACACGCCAAAAGGCTGTCTCTTATGGAAAAGAGATCAGCACGATCGTACTTGAATGTCGCTATATTACACATGATGGTGCAATGGTGCATACCCGTCCCCCCGAGTGGGACGGGTATGCCCAGACGTGGGTCCCGTGCTCTCCATGCCACTGGAATCAAGCTATCCTGGCTGAAGAGGGGTGAAACCCCGAAACCGGTCCTAGGATGCTTGTTTCCAGTCCAGGGAGGACCTGGCTTGGCAGTTCGGGCTGGACTGTTCCCCATGAGGCACAGTGTCAAGACTGGTTTGCATATGGCTGGGTTCAAACTGGAATGGCATGGTGAGCAAAAAAACGATGGATTTAGGCCCAGATCTTTGTACTGGGTTGAATATATGACATTGTTCTGCATTCTGTCCATCAACTGTTTTTGCATTCCTGCACCATTCAGCATGCTATTCGCACTTTCACTTTCCAAGCAGCCCGGGACAATGGTGGCCGCTTCTTTCACATGAAATAGGTCTCTCATTTACAAGAGTTTGAGCTATTGGCACTATAAATGACAATGCCTTTTGTTTATGCGTTAGATATCAAAACAGATAAATAAAAGGCATTGTCATTTACAATGCCAATAGCTTAAACTCTCGCAAATGCAAGACCTATTGCATTGCAAATGCTCGTTAGTGTAAGCTGTCCAGACAAACACGAGTAAAAAATTATCAGGACAACTGGAATACAGAAATCGGTAGCCAATAAGCAACAGGAGGCCTAAACAGATACTGTACTGTACGATTTCGCACATGCTGTAGAAGGAGCTTTCATGTTACAGACGGCACTTCCTGCAGGGATCTGTCTCTTTCCCCAGCATAGGTTTACTTAATTCCATCATCTTTCCAAGTTCTGAAAGGGAGTTTATTAAACTGGGTTGTTGGATTTTAGAAACAGCGGTCGATAGGGCCAAATTTCTTTGGCATGTTAAATCGACTGTTTATACTATAATAGAACGTGGATGCATTTAATCTAGTCTCATTTATGTCAAAGCAAAATACATCATAAGCGGTCAGCAAGTCAATTTTATATACATTATAAGAAGAAACATTTTGCAAGGAGTTGGGCATTTGAGAGTATTAAATAGATGCAGGAATGAGACACTCCAAGATGGCAGCTCCACTTGCTTTCGGTCTGCTAGTCCGTTATCTGTGTCTGCAGCTGTAGGAGGGAAGGAATGGCACCTGAGAGCAGTTGCTGAGTCCTAGGAGTCTTGTTGGTTTTAGAACAGGTGAGTGTTAACTTAATATAAGGGCAGCAGCTGCTGGCAAACCTAGTACAACAATCGTCTGTAAGGGTAGCTGAGGAACTGTGTGAACCCTGAGGAGGTAGGGCACGAGCTTAGTGCCCCCGAGTTCAGTTTTGTATCATGCACATCGACTCAGAGGAGCAGCAGCATTTGTGATAACATAAGAACAAGATTTACAGCCCGGTTTACAGCGGAAACTTGGAGCGACTGAAAATATGATCGCTCATGTAAAGTGCTCCCAATTAAAGAAAAAAGTAGTTCCAAAACCAGTTGCTAAATGGAGAGCAGTGGATGTATAGTAGCAGTTGGTCTATGGTTTTGGGGGGGGAGGGCTAAACACAGGAAGAGGCATGACACATGCATGCCATGGACAAATGGAGAGAAAGAATAGGAGGGTGACAATGGAGCCAGCAAATGGGAAGCCTATGGGCGGGCTGAAGCCCACAAAGTATATAGAACATGTCTCGAAGAGACGTGCAAGTGCTGCCTCGCTGAGACCGAAAAACTGAGCATCATGTTCCAAATAGGCACAATGGCAACTGGCCCTGCTGTGCTCATCATGCAGAGACTCCTATGTGGCGTAAAATAAAGATATGTGAAAAAGTGATAATTATGTTTCCATACAAAGCATTTCAAAGTCAGTAATGCGCCTTACCTTAGTTAATAGGTCTCATTTAGATTATTATATTGCCAGAGACATCTAGAACAATGATTTTACTTTACATTGCACACCTGTTCTTGAGCAATCACTCTTGTGAACGCGTCTAGAACACGTGACGGGCGGGCTTAGGAGGGCCAGATCCACCCAATATTTTTTTTATAATATCTTATTTTTAGAATAATATCTATGTGAATAATTTCATTTAGCCTATTGATACATAATTGTATTCAAGATGAACAAGGGTTGGCCCAGCACTCAAAACTAGAAGCTTATGTGAATGGAACTGGTTTGTAATCCACAAATTTTAACAGCTCAACTTCAAGTAAACAGTATAACAAGATCTTCCCCAAACAAAAATAAGTGAAACGTGATGAGTTTTGATTTTAGTTATGAAAAGTCTTTATTCTTTTTTCAATTTCTTAGAATTCATAATCGCCAATGCATTTCGTCCTCAAACGGACTTCTTCAGAGATCCGAAGTATTTTATGATCTTTATTTGGCTTATGAGTTTTTTGCATGGGATCCAATTGAATTTAAAAGGAAAGACAGTATACTACGAAAACACAAATACGTGTATTCGTGTTGCTCCTCTTGATCCTAGGGGGATCTAGTATCTACTCGAGTTTTTGGATTGAGTCATTTGGGATATGCATCTCCCCTCTATCGAAAGTTACGTCTGGTTCAGCATCGGCAGAGCCAAACAAACTCATCAGTGTTTAACTTATTTTTGTTTGGGAAAGATCTTGTTCTACCGTTTACTTGAGGTGTTAAAATTTGTGGATTACAACCAAATCCATTCACATAAACTACTAGTTTTGAGTGCTGGACCACCCCTTGTTCATTTTGTCTTAGTGGCACTTGTCTCACTTCTTTTTTGGAACATATGGAGGTCATGTTCCAGGCCCCTGTGCACCATATAATGCAATAATAGACTCAGCCTAGATAGGGTATTGCGGGCTGGTGCGGAATCTCTAGCCTTGACTCTCCTCTTCTTTATAATTGTATTCAAGTTGACATCTGAAAAATCTGGAATGGACCTACATGTGTCTGGAACACATGCTTGTACGTAGGTCGCCTAATGTGTTTGCGAGTTTAAGATCCCCATTGGCTAGAATAGGGAAGTTCAATGTGGATCCAGGATGGCCAAATCCAATTGAGAGTTTCAGGATACCTGCTATGCAAAGAAGTCCAATATTGATCCATTGTATTTAAATTGATCATACATGCATATCCTGAAAGTTTGGCATTGAAGAACAAGTTACTAACCTTCGGTAACGATGTATCTGTAAGAAACATTAGTTAGTTAGATTCCTCACCTTAGAATATCCCCAGGCGTCAGACTGGATCCGGAAGATTTTTCGTCAGCAATACCCCTTGCGCGTCGCTAGGCGTCGTCTGCGGCTCCGCGTCCGTCGTCGGCGTCGTGCGCCGGGATGACGTCGTCGGAGTACTTAGACGCCGCCCTCGCGCGCTGACGTCAGTTCTTGTACATAGCCTTCCGCGCCAGGAACGCAGAGCCATGCAAAGACCGACACTGGTGCCAAAAATAAAATCTAGGGGCCTGAAAGGACAACCTTAACCCTAGATGTCAGTTCGCAGAACGGGGAGGATGGGAGGGTCGGTGAGGAATCTAACTAACTAATGTTTCTTACAGATACATCGTTACCGAAGGTTAGTAACTTGTTCATCTGAAAGAAACACGTTAGTTAGATTCCTCACCTTAGAATAGATACCCAAGCAATACCATCCCCGGTGGTGGGTCTGCGAACCAAGATCACACCAGAAAGTCCTGGAGGACAGAACGGCCAAAGAAGCCATCCCTCCGGACTTGGCTGTCAAGGCAATAATGCCTGGCAAACGTGTGTAGCGAAGCCCACGTCGCCGCCTGACAGATGTCCTGCAAAGGGACTCCCCGTCCCAAGGCAGTAGTAGCCGCCGTGGCCCGAGTAGAATGGGCGCGCAGCCCAACAGGAGGGTCCTTTTTAGCCAAGGAATAGCAGATTTTTATACACAAAACGACCCACCGAGAGATGGTTCGTTTGTGCACAGCTTTCCCCTTCTTAGCGCCCACGTACCCAACAAAAAGCTGGTCGTCCACCCGGAACTGTTTTGTGCGGTCCAGATAAAAGGAGAGCGCACGTTTTGGGTCCAGACGGTGGAGCCTCTCTTCCTCTTTGGAAGGATGCGGAGGCGGAAAGAAGGTGGGCAAGGTGACAGACTGCCCAAGGTGAAATGGAGTCACCACTTTAGGAAGAAAGGAGGGACGAGGCCGAAGGACAACCTTGTCCGGATGAACAGATAGAAAAGGAGGCTTTGAAGATAAAGCCTGGAGCTCACTCACCCGTCTAGCCGAGGTGATGGCTACCAGAAAAGCAGTCTTTAGAGTTAGAAGACGAAGAGGGCAATTGTGAAGAGGCTCGAAGGGAGCGCACATCAGGAATGTCAAAACCAGATTCAAGTCCCACTGAGGCATTACAAAAGGGACAGGAGGGAACGTGTGTGTAATGCCTTTGAGAAAGCGTGTAACCACAGGGGACTTGAAAAGAGAAGGCTGATCAGGAAGCCGCAAGAAGGCGGAGATGGCAGCAAGATAACCTTTCAGGGTGCCCAGGGCAGAGCCCTGCCGGGCCAGAGAAAGAAGGAAGCGGAGAACCTCAGAAAGAGGGGCGGAAAGGGGATCCACAGCCTTTGCTGTGCACCATGCCACAAATTTGTTCCACCGGCAGGCGTATACCGACTTTGTGGAGGGACGCCTGGCTGCCAGAATGATATCACAGACTTCAGGAGGCAAGTCAAATGGCATCAACTGCCGCCGCTCAATCTCCACGCATGGAGGTGGAGGCTGGACAGGTTCGGGTGGAGGACCGTCCCCTGCTGCTGCGACAGAAGATCCTCCCGAAGGGGCAGACGTATCGGGGGATCGGTCAACAGACTGAGTAGCTCGGGATACCAGTATCTTCGTGCCCAATCCGGAGCCACCAAGATGACTTGGGCCCGGTCGCGCCTGATCTTCTTCAGCACTCTGGGCAGAAGTGGTATAGGCGGAAAGGCGTACAACAGACCGCAACTCCACTCGTGACGAAAAGCGTCGCCGAGCGAGTGCCACCTTGGAAATTCCAACGCGCAGAACTGCTGACATTGCGCGTTCTCTTCGGTGGCGAATAGATCTAACCAAGGCTCTCCCCACTGCTGAAAGAGGCCTTGCACCACTTCGGAGTTCAGACGCCATTCGTGATCCATCATGCACCGGCGGCTGAGTTCGTCTGCTCTGGCGTTCAGAGAGCCCGCCAGATGTTGAACCACCAGGGTGACGCCCTGGTGTTCCAGCTATGTCCAGAGGCGCAGAGCCTCCTGACAAAGGGTCCACGACCCCACCCCGCCCTGTTTGTTGCAGTACCACATGGCGGTGGTGTTGTCCGTGAACACCTGCACGACACTTCCCCTGACAGAGGGAAGGAAGGCTTTCAGTGCAAGTCTGATCGCTCTCAACTCCAACAGGTTGATGTGGAGACGAGACTCCGCCGGAGACCAGAGGCCTCTGATCTCCGCCTCTCCCATATGGCCACCCCATCCCAGGAGGGACGCATCCGTCACTACGACATGCTCCGGTTGGGGAAGGGAGAGGCTCTTGCCCTTGACCCACTCGCGGTCCGTGAGCCACCACTGCAACTGCTGTGCAGTACCCTCCGAGATCAAGACATGGTCGGACAGGTTGCCGTGATGCTGGGCCCACTGAAACTTCAGGTCCCACTGCAGAGCCCGCATGCGCCGCCTGGCGTGATGCACTAGTAGGATGCAGGAGGCCATCAGCCCCAGAAGCCGCAACACTAGCCTGACCGAAACCCGGGATAGAGGCCGAAAGATGGGAATCAGGGCCTGTATATCCCGGACCCGCTGTTCCGGTGGATGGACCCGGAACTGCGCCGAATCGAGAACCGCTCCGATGAAGAGGAGCTTCTGAGAGGGACTCAAGTGTGACTTCGGCACGTTGATGGAAAACCCCAGCAAATGCAGGAGATCCGCCGTAGTCTGGAGGTGGGAGACGACTGCCTGGGGCGAGCCCGCCTTCAACAACCAGTCGTCGAGATAGGGGAAGACTGGGACCCCTGATCTGCGCAGATGAGCTGCGACCACCGCCATCACTTTCGTGAACACCCGAGGGGCACTGGTGAGGCCGAAGGGGAGCACGGTAAACTGAAAGTGCTCTTGGCCCACCGTGAACCGCAGGTAACGCCGGTGGGCCGGCAGGACGGGGATATGGAAATATGCGTCCTGCAAGTCCAACGCTACCATCCAGTCTCCAGGGTCTAGGGCAGCTAAAACCTGAGCCAACGTTAGCATCTTGAACCTTTCCTTTCGGAGGAAGGCATTGACGTTCCGGAGGTCCAAGATAGGGCGCAGGCCCCCCTTGCCCTTCTTGGGAACCAGAAAGTAGTGGGAATAACAACCACGACCTACTTCTGGACTCGGAACGCGCTCGACGGCCCCCTTGGCCAAGAGAGCCGAAACTTCCTCGCGGAGAAGATCCAAATGATCCCCCGAGATACGGTGGTGCTGCGGTGGCATGGCTGGAGGGGTCGTCTCGAAGGGGAGGGAGTAGCCCCTTCGGACGATTTGCAGCACCCACCTGTCCGATGTTATGGACCGCCAGTGGAGCAGGTGATGGCGAACTCTGCCGCCCACTGGCGTGGTATGGGCCTGAAAGCTCGGACTAGGAAGGCTTTGAGGCGGATGCTGCCGGGGTGGATGTGGGCTGACCACGTCGGCCTCCATTTCCGCCACGGCGGAAGCCACGTCCGCGACCGCGCGCAGGTTGGTTCTGCGGCTGGTGGCTTTGCGGACGTGAGGAGGCGCCCCTTCCTTGGCCACGAAAGGGGCGAAAAGCGGAGGTGTGCGCCCGCGGAGCCGAGAGGCCCAAGGACTTGGCCGTAGCCCGGGAGTCCTTAAAGCGGTTCAGCGCACTGTCCGCCTTCTCACCAAACAGGCGAGTGCCATCAAAGGGCATGTCCATGAGGGTGTTCTGGACATCCCCGGAAAATGACGTGGACCGCATCCAGGCGTGGCGGCGGAGCGCCACCGTGGTGGAAATCGCCCGACCTAGCGAGTCCGTGGTGTCAAGCCCACATCTTATGGCGTGCCGTGCTGCATCCCTCCCATCGGCCAAAGCCTGGGTAAGACGCGTCCGGACCTCGTCCGGACACAGGGGCAGCACGTCCTCCACCGTATCCCACAGGGAATGGGAATAACGGTCCAAGAGACAGGCGGTATTTAAGGACCGCAGGCCCAAACTAAGGGACGAGAACAGTTTCTTGCCAAACTGCTCGAGTCTCTTGGAATCCCGGTCCGGCGGAGCGGTCGGGAAGGAGGATTGGGAAGTAGAGGCCTGGATAACCAGGCTCTCGGGGGTGGGGTGTTGGGACAGGAAACTGGGGTCGCCCGGAGCAGGGCGGTGGCGCCTGGCAACGTTCCTATCCACAGGAGGAACTGTGGAGGGCTTGGACCAGGTGCCCTGCAGAACGTCAGTGAGGGCCTCGTTGAACGGCAGCAGAGGCTCAGTGGAGCTTGCTGAGGTTTGAAGCACCTCAGTGAGGATGTTGGTCCTCACAGCCACGGCAGGCAACTCGAGCCCAAGGGCCTCAGCCGCCTTGCGCAGCACCACAGAAAATGCTGCACCCTCCTCCGAAGCCACGGTCGGAGGAGAAGTGAATCCAGCGTCTGGCGAGGTGTCCAGCCCGCTGGCCTCCCCCAGTTCATCTGCCCAGTCCTGAGAAAGCTGTGACTGAACAGCCAGAGGGTCCTCGAACCCCTCCCAGTCGCCCCCTTCTTCCGATTCCTGATAAACAGGAGGAATGATCGGAACCGGACTGTAGAGATGGTAGGACTCAAGCGGCGTCGGATGCGGCGTCGGCGGACGCCGTGCCGGCGTCGGGTCCGGATGAGGGCTAAACTGGGGCGTCGGCGTCACAGGCGTCGGCGTCGGTGGCGCCGGTGACGGCGTCGGTGGTTCAGGCGTCGGCGCCGGTGGAGGAGTGACAAGGTCAACCGGCGTCGACTGGGGCCCAGGCAAGGGCCCCGCGGGGACCTGCGGCGTCGAGACCGGAGTCGTCGACGGCGCCGGGGCCGGAGCCGCCGGCACGCGAGGTCGCCCAGTCGAGTCCGCGGGGCCCGAAGGCGCGCCA
This sequence comes from Triturus cristatus, assembly GCF_964204655.1. Lineage (NCBI taxonomy): Eukaryota > Metazoa > Chordata > Amphibia > Caudata > Salamandridae > Triturus > Triturus cristatus. The sequence continues at coordinate 780,348,073 of NC_140595.1, read as the reverse complement.
GCGGGTGTCGACGGCGGGGCCAGGCTCCTCATGGCCGAGAGGAAGGCACTGATCTCCGCCGGCGCCGCGTCAGCCCCAGGGACCGGAAGGTATGGGGGCGGACGCGGCACCTGCGGCTCCGCCGGAGCCGCGGGGGTGGAACCACTTGGACCCTCGGCCGAGTCGCGCGACCGGCGAGGGGAGTCCGAAGAGCGATGTCGCCGCTTGGACTTCTTAGAGTGTTTGGACTTACCCGACGACTTGGAGCCCGACGATCGATGGTGGCGTCGGCTAGGGCTCCGCGAGCGATCCTTGGACCTCCTCCTGGACCGGGATCGCGCACGACGCGGAGCCGAGTGGCGAAGCTCGAGAAGCTTGCGGGACCGCTCCCGCCTAGCCTTCGAAGTCAGGGCCTGACAGTCGTTGCACGACTCCGCGTCGTGGTCGAGGCCTAAGCAGTAGAGGCACCGGCGGTGGTGATCGGTCACCGACATCAGTCGATGACAATCTTCGCAAGCCTTGAACCCAGGCATCCTACCGGCACCAGATGTCGACAGACAAGGATCAAAAATGATCAAAAAGATTTAGTCAAAAAAGACTAAAAGGGGTAGCTCTCCCGGATCTGCGCTTACTGGCGCGGAAAAAAGAAGAACTGACGTCAGCGCGCGAGGGCGGCGTCTAAGTACTCCGACGACGTCATCCCGGCGCACGACGCCGACGACGGACACGGAGCCGCAGACGACGCCTAGCGACGCGCAAGGGGTATTGCTGACGAAAAATCTTCCGGATCCAGTCTGACGCCTGGGGATATTCTAAGGTGAGGAATCTAACTAACGTGTTTCTTTCAGATTTGGCCATCTCTGGGCTAGAACATGTGAATTCCCAGGGGCTTCATACTTGCTTTGACGTTGGTATGGATATGTAGAAAAATATTTTACACTTTTGTTAATATAAAAAAGTGATAATGACTCAAAGGCAGCAATTTCCTGTTTTTGATGGACTGAGTACGTCGAAGAAATGTTGGATGCTTGGGGAGGAGAGGGGATAAGAAATGCCTCTCCGAGACCCTTCAACACAACCAAAGAGAGTTCTTTACTCGTTAACATCACATCCAATGCACTGGTGACCGTTTTGTCGTTCTTGTAACTATGTCTCAATGAAGAAGCAAGCGGACACAAATACAATTTATATGTATTGTTTTTTTAAAAGAGAAAAATGGCAACAATTCAAATACAAAAAGTAATAACTTGAGACACAAATGTACAAAATAAATAGTTACAGTCAGCCTGCTGCCTTTTCAGGGTTGGAAATATAACCCATCCTCCATTAACACAGAAGCGTGGTTGGCACAGGGTGTGGGGGTAGGGGTCTGAATACACATAAATAGAAACATCTGCCAAATAAACCTAAATAGACTTTCAAATAAAAGGGAGCAATAGAATGTGCTTTTTAAAAATAAAAAAAAATAAAAAAGGGAACCAAGTGCGGCCATAAGTGACGGTCTCTGATGAAATAAAGATATCCCTTTGTACTGAAGCACCACGTTTATGATCAAACACAATATCAGAAAGGACACGTTTCCGCCATCTTTGGGAACTCCAGGTGCATTGTGGGTAGTCCAAGACATCGTTTGATCTGGAACTCTGGGTGGCGTCAGCTCCAGTCACAAGATGGCCTTCACAATGTTACGTCTGCTGCCACCGTTTCAAGCAGGTATTTAAAAGGACACTGACCCACATTTCTTTCTTCGGCTGTAGCGTACCCTCTCTACCTCACGGAATGCAGATTTTTTTTAATACAGAAAGGAGGATCTAAGGAGGTGCCTAGACTTTTAAAGCAACAGCAGCCATCTTGGACGAAATGGGCCTTCTTGTGCAAAGAACTGACTGGACAGAGAATGCTCCAGCCTTCAGGAGTCTCTCCCACTCACCAACCCAGTCTCTAAGATAGGATATAGTGTACCGGGTGGGCTAGGGGTGAATCTGGGAGCTGACACAGCCTTTCTGCCCCTTCTGTGTATGCAGATATTCAGACTTTTACCAACAAGGAGGCGAGGTATTCCATGACCAGAATGTCTCCTCCACCAGGTCAAAAAAGCCAAAGAGAAGCAAGCGCTTGGGCACGGAGGGGGACGCTCCAGCCAAAATACACAAAGCTTTGTTTGCAGTTACCCTTTAAAGGGACAAATTCCACACACACCTTACAGTTCTTGAGCAAAGAACATCCAGATTATCCACAAGACAGCAGTGAGCATCCCAGTACACCACCAGGATGAAAAGGGCCATTCAAAGGCTCCCAACACCGCGGCCCAATAAAGCCATAGTCTTTCCGCAGAGGCACACTTCTCTTGGCGCAATTTGAGATCCTACTAGAAATGTGAAGGAAACAGTGAAGAAAATACAAAACCATCAACGAGTTTCAAGGCAGTTGTGTTGCTCAAGCCCCTTCCTCAGTCCTGACTTGGCATCCTGGCATTGAAGCAAGGAAGTCAACAACCCTGATGATACAGTTCCTATGTTGGAGGTTGGCAGTGAGGTATGCTGGGCCTCGCCGAGGCAGGTTGGCAGATGAGGATACAGTAATGCCCAGGATTTGGGTCTGCAGAGGATCCCAACAGCTCGCCCCATACAGAAGCTGGCAGCTCCCTGGAGCTTTCTTTAACCCGTCACAGATGCCAGTGTGCTTCCGGCCTCCATCAACCTATGAAAATCATGCACCTGTGGGACGTGCTACCAGCTCTGAAGTCTTAACCACACTAACGCCGCAGAGTAGATTACATTGATTAGTGCTTTGAAATACATGTCCATAGCAACAAAAAACAAAAACGCCAACAGAAAGCTTTTATCCTTCAAAAGAAATGCCACAAAACCAACAAACAGTTCACTAAAAACACAATATTGATGAATGTGTGTTTGCGCATTTGTACGTGTGCTTGTGGGGGAACCGTCATCTGTCCCTTCCCCCCAGGGTGCAATAAATTCTTCATTAAATGATCCAACATGCAGGACAAAAATGTTCCCTTCCTGGCTTGGCCACCTAATGGGCTCACAGTCCCTCTAGGACCTTTCCACTTGCTAGGCTTTCTTCCGGGAGTGCGTTTGCAGATGCCTGGCAAGTAACACTGTGGTTCAGTTTGCACACTTTCTCGGTCTCATTTCTTCAACTGGGACTTGCAGTGGTGTCAGCTGAGGTAGCACTTTTCGCAGATGTTGATCGGCTGAGAATCGTATGCAAGGGCCAGTAGAGGCACTTCTCTAGCCAGCCAGCTGGTCGCCCAAGTTTAGAGAGAAGTTTTCGAGCATCACAGTAATGTCAGACATAGACTTTTAGGTACAGACGGATGCAGATCAAGAGACTATTCAATTGGTGTGGTCTTGTCCACGTAGGTTGGAATTGTAATGTAACCGTGCAATCAACAATGAACCACTTCCGCTATGTGTTCTTCCAGTACCCACTTGCCTTTCTTACGCACCTCTCTCGCCAACTCCACTCTGTCAAGAACGCACAGCGACAGCGCTTGATCGATTCAACATGAGGAGCCTTAATGTCTCACAGAAAGCATTACGTGGAGTAGCACTTTTTCTTGGGATCGTAGGGCCTGGCGAGAGGAATCTGCCGTGCTGCCTGCAGGACGCGGTAACGTTCCCTCAGGTTCCGCCGCCGGACATGCTCGTTGGTGATCTCTTGCACATACTTGGAAGGAAACCAACCCTTCAGGCCATCCGACAACCTGATACCCTCATACCATCCTAGAAGAAAGAAGGAAAACAACAGGAGAGGTCATTAAGTAGAAGTTTTTTTATTAATTCTTGGTGATAGAACAGCACTTTAATGTGTTTTATTTTTTTCAAACTAGGCATTTATTATAATTCGTGTTCCCGGTTTTATGGTATTTCTATTTTTATATTTCTGTCTGTATTTATCCATATTTATTTTTTGTCAACTTTATCTGTATTTATCCATATTTATTATGGGTTTTGTGAAAAAAATTAAGCTGCAACTGGTATATTTCCACATTTATTTAACCAATATATATGTAGTCATGCTTGGATGCCTGCCAGGTTTCAGTGATATGAACACCCGCAGAAGATAAAACAAGGCACTTATGTGAAAATATGTACATTTCAGTATCAGCCTTGTGCATATCTACTGCTGTTTAAGTCTCTTTACTAAAATTCCTTTCTTTTTTACCCCCTTACCTAGCAAATCACACAGTTATTGACCTGGAAGTCATGGCAAAGTGTATTTAGAATCACTCAAAAAGCACCCAATTCCCATTATTATCCATATTTAAAAATAAACAGACAAGAAAAAAATGGTTTTCAGTCTGTATTTATCTGTAAAAACCAGTAAAAACGAAAAACAGGGAGCTTTAATTATAATGCGGACCTAACTTACCTAGAAAATGTTATTGCACCAGCATCAACTCCAATACGCTGTGCTCTTGATAGAGTGTTACGATTAGATGAACCGGGGTGGGGAGGTCATGACCATTTAGTTAAGACAGTGATGAGTAAGGGGGGGGTCGAGTGTATGACTGTGTTGTTCTTCTTGGCTGCCAAGACTGGAAGGGTAACCCCAGCTTTTCGAGCAGTAGCAGCACCCTCCCCCCCCCCCCCCTTCTCTCAGCGCCTTGAGACCCTCACGGGTGAGTAGCGCGCTCTATAAATGTATTGATTGATTGAGTCCCCACAGAGTGCACTGGTGTTCTTGTTTCCAGTAAGGCTCACCCTCTCCTGTCCTCTTTCACTTTTCATGCTATAGCTCCTTATAGAGGGAGAGTTTGCTCTCTATACTGCAGACTCAGCCATATGTGGGTGTGTGAAAGTCTTAAGTTTAAAAAAAGAGATTAGTTCAGCTTCACACAAAAGCTCAGATTCCCGTCCTTCAGAAGCAAAAAGCCACGCACTTTATCGTAAATTAGACCTGTGGACACTGGGGATGGTCGTCGAAGCCATGAACGGCTGAGTTGACAACACTTGGAGGTGTATGTGGCCTTTATTTCTGGTTCCTTAAGTTTGGTCCTGGTTCCCATTTTCTATAGCCACACATGAGAACCGAGAGTGCACTCAACTTTTGAAATAACTTGTGGGGAACAGAGAGATGACAGAAAACACAGTCAAGATGAGGACACGCATCCATTCAGGCCTCAAGCTTAGCTTCGCAATATGGAAGTCCTACCGAGAGGGACCACGTGTGTTTTACCAAAGTGCAAAGGCTCGTCCATCGATTGGCGTAAAGCGGCATGCCGCACCCGGCGTAAATGCGCCTCTCAGGCCTCTCCTCCAGTACTTCAGGCCAGCTGATGCCTGTGTTAGGTGAAAGCTAAACACCCTCTCCAGAGAGAAGCGCGTGGGACACTAGGGCAGCAGCTCGAACCACTGGGCCTCAAGTCTGGAAAGCGGCTGTTTCCACTCAAAGGCTCTACAGCCAGACAGCAGAGTACACGAGACTGTTGTGATCTCGGTAGCAGGAAACCTGCCCAGGGATTCACCCCTGTGCTCACACAATTTGGTAAACTGTTGTTCCTGTGGCTCAGTTTGAGCAAAGTGACCATGTGGCGCCATGTCACATGATGCAAGGCTCCATGATCTGAGCTTTTATTTAAAAAAAACTAAAGATATTTTGAGAGTTGTAAAATTGTAGCATTCCAGTGAGTAAATTAGACGACTCTCCCCAGGCTGCGGTTACTTGTGACGGACATAGAAGACTGGAAACTATTGGCACAAAGCCACACAAGTACCCTACACATACTTTGTAACTCCTGCACGTACAATTGCTGACACAACTAAAGGTCAGAGGGACATCCTAGTTCGACCATTACCTTCCCTAGTACAACCCCCCTCCCCTCCCATCTACCAGTCTGTCAAACAACCTGAGTCCGCTTACCTTCGGTGGTCTTCCGGAGGACGTTGATGATGTCGGTGGGCTCCAGGCTGAGCTCGTCCGCCTGCACGGCAGTGTAGGGGTCCACACACTGCACCTGAGGACAGTCTGCAAGAAGAGAAGCACATGAAACCCACCTGAAGCCCAGCACTGCAGCTTCCCATCACAGGTCGAGCATTGTTGCTCAAGGGAAGCAGCAAAGGGAAAGAGAGCCACCCTCCCCCCACCACCACTCAGGCACTGGAGAGCAGGACCACACAATGCACCTGAGGACAGTCTGCAAGAAGAGAAGCACATGAAACCCACCTGAAGCCCAGCACTGCAGCTTCCCATCACAGGTCGAGCATTGTTGCTCAAGGGAAGCAGCAAAGGGAAAGAGAGCCACCCTCCCCCCACCACCAATCAGGCACTGGAGAGCAGGACCACACACTGCACCTGAGGACAGTCTGCAAGAAGAGAAGCACATGAAACCCACCTGAAGCCAAGCACTGCAGCTTCCCATCACAGGTCGAGCATTGTTGCTCAAGGGAAGCAGCAAAGGGAAAGAGAGCCACCCTCCCCCCACCACCAATCAGGCACTGGAGAACAGGACTACACACTGCACCTGAGGACAGTCTGCAAGAAGAGAAGCACATGAAACCCACCGGAAGCCAAGCACTGCAGCTTCCCATCACAGGTCGAGCATTGTTGCTCAAGGGAAGCAGCAAAGGGAAAGAGAGCCACCCTCCCCCCACCACCAATCAGGCACTGGAGAGCAGGACCACACACTGCACCTGAGGACAGTCTGCAAGAAGAGAAGCACATGAAACCCACCTGAAGCCCAGCACTGCAGCTTCCCATCACAGGTCGAGCATTGTTGCTCAAGGGAAGCAGCAAAGGGAAAGAGCGCCACCCTCTCCCACCACCAATCAGGCACTGGAGAACAGGACCACACATGCAAATGCAATACAACGCAGCTCTTTAGAGGCTGGAGAGATCGCATCACCAAACTCTTCAATCAGAGTCCTCAACGCCCTTGCACACTCCATTAACAATGTGTCCAGTGTACCCCTCTTCTCTGCCTATGCCCACCATACCACTCCAATCTCACCCTTTCAACTGCCCTTGCCCCACCCCCAAGGTTTCTTGAGAAGCCCTTCAGTCTGCAGAGTTTGTATTACTAGTGCCTCATGTCATTCATTCATTCATGTGGCGCCTAGAGCTGGCCGGCATCTACGCGCAGTCAACACTTGCCCCAGTCTTCGTAGATGGTCTCGTCGCTGGACTCGGTCTGGTCCTTCTTGTTGGGGAAGGCGCCCATCCACCGGTGCATGTCTGACCTGCAGGGTCGGGAGAGAGAGGCAGGGATGAGCTCACATCAAACACAGGGCACGTGTTTATTCCCTTCTTTGACTCCTGTCGGTATCTCGTCCTGTCCAGGTTAAAGTGACAACAAACTGCCCCCAAAGTTTTACCTGGTACATCCAGTGGCAACTGATGCATGTTCAGCCGGAGTCCCTTTCACCTCAGGCCGCTTGAGGGTCTCTATTTTTCTTCCACTCGGAGGAGGGAAGAGCCTGTTGGAGGTGGACACACTCATGCAGCACGCCCTTCCAAGTCTGAGCAAAGCCTCTGCGGATGTCCCATCAGGGTAAGCTTTGTGTAAGTAACGTGTCACTCCTATGCCATCCGTTAGAAAGACTGACATGCTAACAGGAATTCACACGTCTGACCAGGAAGGACACACTACACAAGGCCAGCCTCCAGAGCTATAACGTAACATGTTCTCATTGTAGAATGTTGGGTAATTTGTACCTTGAACTCTCGTCATACAGTAGCCACGGCTGTATGACACAACCACGCTTTCTTTTCCCATGTGTTCCTTAACAATGCGGGTGGAACGACGAATGAGTCTGAACCACGCAATCCATTTACAATGCAAGGCGTGCGTTACAACAACTTGCTTTAGGGGGGCGCTGGACTTTGGAATAGTATAATTTACTAATCCAACTGCAGTCCCCGCAACAGTAGGGAAAGCGTTGGACTTTAAAGTCCAACGGCACTTTGCCTAATGCATGTCCAGTACTCCTCACCCAAAGCTCATCCTCCTGTTACTGGTATGGTACACACACCATATGCGGTTTGCTGCAATGATCCTTTCACTAAATTCCTTGATTATTTGTTCTATAGTTTTATAATGTGTTAAAATGTTCAGAGTCGGCTGAAAGAGAGCACTTTGACACAATAAGAGAACACTTGTGCATTAACGATATCCAGGTTAAACTGTGTGTAGAACACCATGTTTTTTATTTTATTTTAGAATATATTTATTGGGTTTTGAACTTTAACATAGCAAAGTATACATCTCATCAATTATCACAATTCACTTTCACAGATCTTACGTATCATTTCAGACTATTAACTCACAGTTATAATCTTTTAACGTGTGATCCTATGTTCATCATATATTTTTGCTGATGTTTCCATAACAGTTGTGTCAGGTTATTTGTGTGTAAACACCTTAACTTGGTGTTTTTATCGCAGCCAACAAAAGTCTGTCTGCCTGGTGCCATTTTGTAGAATTCTCTGTGCATTTTTCTAATGTTGTGTTTTCCCACTCTGGGGCTGGAGCAGTTGCAGCTATGGAGTGACTGTAGGAGGCCTCATCGGGTGTTGAAATATTCTATTTAGGGCGAAGCTTGCATCGTCTAGAAGCGTCATGACCCAGTAAGAGCCGTATAAGAGACGTACGGCTTGTAACACCGCACATCGCTCTCCAGGTCCCACCCCCTGCGCCAACACTTACTGAGTTGGAGCCTTGAACAGCCGGTCACAGGTCTTCCCCTGGTGGTTCTCCAGCAGCGTCAAGAAGAAGCCATTTTCCACTGCGGCACCATGAGCGGAATCCGTGCAACCCTGGACCTGTACCAGAGAACGGTGCGCATAATCTACCACCACGTGCCGCTCGGAGCTAGGAAAAGAAGGAACAAGAGAGAGTCAGTCACAAGTCACGTACCCCTTCACCCAGCAGACTCTTCAAATCTACCGCCTGCACTTCACAGGTTGAAAAGGTTCCTAGGAGAACTCGGGGATTCACTGGGGCAAATGTTCATGTAATGCCACCAGAGCTGGGTCAGAATCGGCCACACGCAAGGTGCCCTTTGCGGGCTGCCTTTTCACTATAGTTTACAGGGAGACAGAGGCTGCATTCAGTTAAAGGGGTCATCCAGGGAATGATGTCACAATACATCTAAAGCCCAAGGCGACATCAATCAAAGCAACATTCCAGAATGACTATTGTTGGCGACTGCGAGCAGTGCAAGACAGCAGAAAGAGAAGAGACCTGGGGCAGGTACACTACCTCATCCAACCTGACCCAGCCAGCCCGTCCTTACAGCGATGCAAGACTGTAATGCCTATGCAACCACACGGAATGCTGCACATCGGGATACATGTGTGCAAACTCCCGGCTGCTGCTGGTTATGTGGCACTGTGCAGACTCCGAAGTAACAACCTTTGCCCCTTGAGCGTCCACGTACCCTGATCAGTCATGCTGCCGAGATGTGTGCCCCACCCAGTGAGTGATCCGTCGGTGGTAATGGGCAAAGGGGGCCCAAGAAAGGCCTGTCGAGCAACAGGTTGTTCCACCATTGAAGAGAGGCAATGGTGAGACAACCTGGTGCTTATCAACACTAGAGCTTCCCCTGACCCTCTGCTTGTGGCCATAGCATCACAAGATACTGCTGGAGTGGGTGCATGTGGAAGCTGGTGTGCCGCAGTCGCTAGGAGGATGCCTTCATACCCAACAGCTTCCTTACATTTAGTGGACAAGTGAACTGAAAAAGAGGCAGCAGCTGCTGGAATGCCATCGCCCTCTGCTGATTGGGCAATGCTTTCCCAGGAACAGCGATTAACATTGTGCCCAAGAAGGACTGCAATTGTTGGGGATGGAGGTGGGGATCTTGCATTTATGGTGGACCTGTAAGGCAGGCTTGCAGCTGCTGGAGGGTGCGCCTGGCATTGTTGCCTCCTGCTGCTCTGGTCAGCCAGTCGTCGAGTTCTGGGAAAACATGGGGGCGAAGATAAGTGGCCACCACTGCCAGATACTTGGTAAAGCCCCTTGAAGGTGTAATGATTTCAAATGGGTAAAACTGTGATTTGGTAGTTGGGGCTAATGATAATGGGCGGAGTGGATGGGGATATGGGAGGAGGCGTAAAAAAAGTCCCTTGGCGGAGAAACGGGATGACGTACTGCAAGGTGCACCGACAGTATGTGTCAATTCAGTGGCCTCAGGTCTAAGATGGGCTGCAGGGAGCCATCCTTTGGGTTGAGAAGTACATCGAGTAGACACCTTTGCCTCACAGGTGTGGTGACAAGCCTTATTACGCCCTTTTGAATGAGTGTTTGAATCTCTTCTTCAATGAGAGTGAGACTGTCTGGTTATGATGTAGTGGCAAGGCGCTAAGTTGAGCAGGTGGATTTCTAAGCTGTAACCCAGCTCAGGTATTGCTAGCACCCGTTGGCCTGAGGTGATTGCCTGCCTGCGAGGATATAAATCTTTCAGTCTAACTCGGCAGGTGATGGGGAGGGGTGTCTGAGAGTCAGTGCTTTGGAGCGGTTACCCCCCATAAGCCTCCCTTTAGTATGCTCTGCCTGCCTTGGGCTTGTGAAAGACCTGCTGCTGGCACTGGTAGATTTTTACCTGGCATGGGATGAGGTCTTTGCCCGGCCCCTGGTTTATTGCCTGCAAACGGCACCCTTTGGAGAGGCAGAGTGCAGGGCGCCAGCGCACTTCGCGATTGTGGTGTGCTGATTTTTATTTTGAAGCACCCACTTGGGGCCCAAATAGCTGTTCCTTGTCAAAAGTGATTTTAAAGTGGCGGTGTTGGACATCCGGTTTGAACCCCGGGATACAAAGTTACGTGTGGCGGCGGAGGAGCATTCTAATGTTTACGGTGCTGGAGGAAGTACCTGCAGCATCGAGTGCGCAGCAGATGTTCAAGTTAGAAATAATAATCTCATCGACCAGCGCTTCCCACTCTTTCTGTAGATCTCAGGGATGTGCCGCACCAGAGCCTCCATCTCCTCCTAGTGAAATCTGAAGGCATTGGTGATATGCCAGTGGGCGTTTGCACCAACCCCCAACACGCATGTCAGGATCATCAAGGCACTTACTGTCCTTGTGCGGATGGGGGGGGTGTAACCCGTAGCTTTAGTTGAGGTTCGCTTTCTTGCTGTGTTTACCACCAGGGTGTCTGGGAGGACCTGGCCAAGAACGTAAAGTGGCTTGTTGGGCGAAGCCTTAAATTTCCTGTGCCACGACAGGGTCTTTGGAAGTGTCTGGGGTCGACTTCAGCTTACCCAGGAGCATGGGGTGGAACTGAACAGTACTTTCTGTCTTGGAGAGGGACTCAAACAAAAAGTCATTGTTGTCTTGTAAGACATGCATCTCGACTTTATGGTGGTGGGTTGCCTCTGTGGCATGGCTAGATATGCAGTGGTAGCATCTAGCAGGGATGGCTTGCAGGATAGGATTTCAGATCTGGGCATCTGCAGGGTTGACATTGTAACTGACCCAGGGGTTCATACCCATCCCCTGCCCTAACAGGCCAGTCATAAGGGCCTCCCTCTCCATAAAGTCTCCCTGGGTTAGAATAAGAGTGCACTGACCTGTCGGGGTACTCTGGTGGTGGATGGGGACAGGAGTCCGAGTGTGGCAGTGGTAGTGGTGAGTGTCTGTGTGCGGGAACATGGGGTGGAGTGCTTGTGGCCCTGTTCCTTTTGGTCACTGGCGGTCACTGTGTGTCGCATGCAAGCTCCTCCTCGACGGTCGGCCTCCGTTTCTTGGGAACTGAGGGGAGTGATGTGGACTGCTTTCGTGGAGGTGGGTTACCAGTAAACTTGCTAGCCTCTGGGTGTATAAATAGTTGCTTTTGCCTGATAAAAGCCTCAGATTCCTGCGTTTCGAAGTGGCCCTCTGTGTCAACTAAGCACCCTGTGTCGAAGGCGCTCTTGGTGTACATGTCTTCTGTCCATGGGGAGGTTCGTTGTCCCTTGGACAAGAGGAGTGGATGACTGCCGAGACTCCATGCTCTTTACTGGAAGTTTGCTCGGCTCGGACGCGTGCTCTGGATTCCAACCGGAGTCCGAGGCCAGACTCCCACGGGCGCGGTGCTCTGCATCCGAGTGGGCCGCTTTACAGAGCGGGGTTTCTTCCCCTGAACTCGTTGCGCTGGAGCAGTACTCTGGGTCCTCTAAGTCTTCTAGGTTCAGGGCCCAGCTGGCGTCGATGCGGAGAGCTCCACCGTCTTCTTTTTCTTCCTTGGAAGCGATCGAGAACGTCTCCGGCCTGGGCATTGGCGGGCCCGCTGGAACCCCAGAGGGGCCCGTTGGAACCCCAGAGGGACCCACTGGAACCCCAGAGGGGCCCGTTGGAACCCCAGAGGGACCCGCTTCTTCCTCCTGCATGGCGATAGAATATTGCTCACCAAAAACGTCCGGCTCAGAGGACGACAGCTGCTGCATTTTCGAGTGCGCCCAGCACTGTTCCATTTAGTAACTCTTCTTATTCCGAGAGGAGAGGTAAAACTCAGGAGGAGGTGTACTGTAAGGTAGAGACAGAGGGTGCAGACACAGTGCTGGTTAATCCAGGGCTGCTTCGCATTGCACCTTGGACAAAATTGGAAGGGGGTGCATTCCAGCACACCCTTCCTGTTTGCATTATCAGAGGCAAACTCGACGAGGGCAGGCGTTGGAAGTAAAGCAGTGTTCCCACCAGGAGAACTGTTACATAGATGCAGACCCCACAGCAAATGTTTTCAGAGTTGTTGGTTTCGAAGTGGGGAGCAGATAGGGCCCAAAAAAAAGCAGCAACGAACACATGGGTCTCGGAGCCGTTGCTGAACGCATCCATACCCAAAGACAGTGCTGGAGCAGAGTTTTCATTTAGAAAATTCAGGGGTTTTTGAAGCTCTGGTATGTCTATGCGTTTTAATAAATATTAATAAATAACAAATAATTATTTGTCTTGTGCAAGTGTGTTTTTATTAATCAATTCGTTTGTCTTAACATAAGAGAAAGCTACACAAGGGTTAGCATGTGTGTGCTGTTTTTGTTTTCTAAAAAATAACGTGCAAGTTTTCATGATTAAACGTTGCTGTGTGCTGTTTATTTTGAGCACAAAACGCTGTCTGAATTAATGCTTTCCTATGTCGCAAAAGCTAGATAAATGCATACACATAAGGGTATTAGTGGGGTTAACACTGTTTAATCATTATGCTGTAGTAACGTTGTTTTTATTTCTTTTAATTGAGATGGTCTATTGTGGCCTATGGAGGCCTAATCCATGATGGCTGATTTTGAGAGCCTGGCCTCGAGTGAATATGTGAAAGACGTGACAAGGGAGACCCCTGCTGGAAATGGTCTTGAGGGTGACTGACCATGGTCCTTCTATGAAACTTTCCATGAGGACAGCAGCAGTTTTGGGTGTTCTCCAAGAAAAGTGAAAGTGTCCTTGGCAATCTCGAAAGACAAAGGAGCCGTAGAGGAAAACTCTGAACTGTGGCTCGATGGCCGAGGAGAAACCGGATTAAATGTGATACATGTTTTATTTTCTTGGTTCCTGTTCCGTAGTCTTCGCTATGTGTATTTTTCCTGAGCGGTGGTTCACAAATGTTGCAATGTTGCATCCTTTCCTTCTCGCTCTGCTCAGTGATTCAGCGTATTCTTGCGAACTTGATGAGTCTTTCCATTGTAATTTTCATTATAAAAACTGTTAGCTTAGGGAGGGATCTTGCCACCCTTTTGCCACTTGCCATTTTACCTTTGCTGCGTGAAGCTGCGTTGCTGAGGATCGTGCTGAGGACTTCGTCTTGAGAGACTTTACCGAGAGACTTGTCCTGACCCGTTCTGACACTTAGTTAGAATAGGTAACTATGAGAAATGATTTATTCTGATTGATTTTATTTTGACTAATTTTAGATAAAGCAATATAATTTTAAACATGGTGTTGAATTTTCTTTCTTGTCAATCATTGGGTTTATATTTTTTGATCATTATTGTATATGTTGTGTAGATTATGTTATTGATTAGGACAGTCACTAAACCAGATCTGATCGACCTGATATTGATGCAGGGTGTTTAGGTGTTTTTCTTTCCACAGGTTTATTGCTGGTAGAGTATTTGAGCGTATGTTAGTGAAATGGGCCCTAGCGTATGATGAATGTATGTGCATGTAACTGTGTGATTACTCTATCCGTGGTAGTGGGCATATTTTAGATACCCTGATCTCTATCAATTTCCTGGTAGCAGAGATTGATGGTTTTAGATGGTTGTCTTGATCTGATAAGATTGCTTGTACATTGGCTTATTGATTATTGATTTTATTTTGTCAATATTGGTATATGTACTAATATGTTGAAGTCGTCATGTTGAGTTAAATGTAGTGCTTCTGGAACTTGGAAGCTGTTGTAGCAGTTCCGTAGTAGGGCAGAGGGAAGTATATGCTGCTCTCGGGAAAGACGGGATTGTAAGGAATAACGTGTGACAATTGAAGTTGCGCGTTCACATTGTCTGGGTTCGGAATCAGTGACATCGTCGTATGTTACTATTAGATATATTTCTGGTATGTAAGGAGTGTGTATCGTAGTGAAGGTTATCTTTGAAACTCTGGTCTTAAGTCCCAGGGATCCGTAAGGATTTCCGTTAAAGCTTATCGCGGGAGGAGTAATAGGTATTCTCTGAGCTTGTTTGAAGAACTGGGCGAAGTTGCTTAGTTAATGTGTGTTATAATTCTGTAGTGGAGCAGATTGTCTGTTCTCGGGAAACAGGATTCTGTGTGCATGTACTATATTTTTTCTTGCATGAATGTGCGTGAATGTATATACATTTAGTTGATTGTAAGACTCTTTGGACAAGTCCTAGAGGAAACAGTTAATGAATGTATGTTAGTAGGGCAGAGTAGAAGAAGTGCTACTGTGTCAATGAAAGGTTTCTTATGAAAATAGATTCTCTTTTACTATTCTGTGGTTAGCGAAACAGACAATGGAGATGTTTTTATGTTGTAACTAATAGATTTTGTAGAAATTTTGACACGAAGTCTACTGAGAGATTTTGTAAAGGAGGGGTAGACGAGAGACAGAAGACAGAGACAAACTGCAGCGACTGTTGACGTCAGAAGGTCCGCGCTCTGATTGGATAGCGCTAGGATTGGTGCGTTAGTGTGAGTCGCGCAGGGATTGGAAGAGCTGTTTAGTGACGTAAACGCTCCAGGATTGGTGCGTTAGTGGGAATCGAGCTTTTCAACCTAACCTCGTATTGTATATTTATAATACGGAAAGAGTAGAGAGTTTTAGTAAGTGCTAAAATGTATTATCAAGAGGAGAAAAAGAAAAAAACGTTCTTTGGGAAAATTAAAAGGTGGTTTACCAAGGATAAAGAGGTTAAAACGAGAGAGGGTGAGTTGCTACCTCCAGCGAAAACACCTGCATCCTTCATGGTTGCGAAATATGGATTACATACCTGTATATGGTTGCAGAATTGGGTTAGGTATACTAAAGAAGATGGTGTTCTAGCATTTCCAGAACATGGTTCATTTAATTTGGCCGTGTTGGGAAATTTACGGGAAAAGATGGTACGTCTGGACCCGAAGTCGAGACCTACACAGTTCGAGGCTTTAGTGGAATGGGAAGAGGAAGTTCATGAGCGAGAAAAGCAAAGATCTGGAGGGTATTACAGGAATATGTTTGGGAGGAGACATGATCGTGAAACACATCATGATCGGATGAAAAGATGGCGAGATGTTAATATGTCAGAGGGATTATATCCTATGAGAACAATTGAAGAGGGAGCAGTTGGAGTTAATGAGTATGATGATGACGTCTTAAATGACATGATTTACAAGAGACCACCTCCATATAGACCAGAACCAGATGAGAGTACACCAGTTGTTTCTCCGATAAGAGATACAGTCTGTATTATTGAAAAAGAAAAAATGACACCTGAATCAAGAAATAGTAGTTCTTTCAGGGAGAATCGAAGTAGTGAGGAAAATGCTAGAAAATTAGCAAAAACAACAACAGAACTGACTGAGAAAATTAGGGAGTTAACGAAGAATCTGGAAGCTGTTACGGTGCCTGTAACAATAGGTCCGGTTATGCCTGTGTTTGACAAACAGAGAGCAGGTGAGAATGGACTAGTGATTCCATATGTTGGGAATAATCTGACAAATTCAGTTGGTCCTTCAGGAGATTCAGATAAAAGAGCAGAAAGAAGTGACCTGAGACAAACAAGACATGACACATGTAGTGAACTATTGGATGTTAGTGAACCCAGTTGTTCAGGGATGCCAATTTTAGAACCGCAGAAAAAAGTGGTTCCAGTGAGAAAAACTGCTGAAATAACAGTTGATGATTTGAATGATTGGATGAAGGTTCTTCAGAAAAAGGATAAGGATTCACAAGTTATTGACGTGGTTAAGTTACGTATAGAATTAGAGGAGCTTGTGACAGGAACAGTTCCAACAGAAATTCTGAAGAGTCATCATGATGGTGAATTAATGTTTATGTGTAAAAGCATAACATGGAGAGCAAGAAATACTCATGATAGACTAAGAGCGATAGCAAATGAGCAAGGAGTTGACATTGATAAAGTAAAGGTTTTGCAGAAAACTTACAGGATGGATTTCACAGAGAAAGACATAGAAAATTTGAATACTTCTGGTAGAACAGGACAGATTAAAGAAATGGTGGCATTATTGCGAAGATGGGGTGATGTTGAAAAGTGGAAGGATAGGTGGTATAAGAAAAGAGAGGAATCTGAAGATAGAACAACTTATTCAGCATTTCCAGTGAGAGAAAAGGAGAAACCAGTGGAGCATTATCCCATGAGAGAAATACCTGGAGGAGGATATGTACATGTTCCATGGACCAGACAGGATATTTTATCATTTACGAATGATTTCCCTCGATTGAGAGAAAAGCCCGTCGAGTGGTATAGGCAGGTAGACAGGTTTGTGAAATTGTCAAAAGTGCTGTGGGTTGACCTGAATAGTCTGTTTGATATAATTGTTCCAGCAGACTTGTGGACTGAGTGTAAAATAGTTGTGAGTTGGCCTACTGAGGAATATCCAAGAGACCCAAGAACAGGGGCACCAGATCCAGAAGTAATGAGGAAGTATGATCAGGTGATGATATACCTGAAGAGTAAAGTTCCTCCCAAAGAGACAGACTGGGTTAAGATAGATCGAACACAACAGGAAGCAAAAGAATCAGTTCATGCTTTTTACGAAAGGCTGATACTGGCTTTTAAACAATTCAGTGGAGATGAACACCTGGGTGACAAGGATTTGAGTCATTTTGTATACAGATTTGTATATGGTTTAAGACCTGAAATTGGTGAGAGAATTCGTGAGCACACGGTGGATTGGCAGAGTAAAAAAGTAGATGAGATTCTGAGACATGCAAAATACTTCAGTGATGAAATTGAAGCAAAACAAAGAAAGCTGAAAGAGAAAGCAATGTGGGCACAAGTGAAAGTTGCAGAAAGACAGGAAGCACAGTTGGTGGAACAGGCGAATAATCCAGGAAATAATGCAGGAAATAGACCCAGATATGCAGGAAAAGGGAAAGGAAGTCTTGAGGAAGCAAAGAAAAAGTTCCCTTGTCACAACTGTGGCCAGCTGGGACATTGGAGATCTGAATGTCCTAATCCACCATTAGTGAGTAATGAGAATAAACCTTTAAATCAACAGGTGCAGAACCAGAATGAAGGGAATAATCAACAGCAACAACAGAAAGTTGTGAGACAGCAGAGTCAAGAGCCAAAACCGCCCTTGCCGCAGAATAGAGGGGTACAAAAATATAATCAGGACTCAGGATTCTACAATGATGAGCAGGTAAACAAACCAAGACGTTCTAACAAAGTACAGCAGTACTTGTTAAAGAGTGAAGGGAGTGAGTCTGAGGGGGATTATTGACGGTGCCGAGGAGAGGAGGAAGAGTGCATACTTGGTGCAACTCTAGAAATAGACCAGGCAGGACCATTTGTGGATGGGAAAATAAATGAGGAGAGTGTTACTTTTTTGGTAGACACAGGTGCGACAAGATCAACTGTCAGGTCAACAGATGTTAGAAATCTTCCTCTCTCGGATGAAGCAATCCAAGTAGTTGGTGTAGCCAATACACAAATCAGAACACGTCTTACTGAACCAGTAAGAGTACAGATAGGGAAATTTTCAGACATGCACAGATTTATTGTCTGTGACACGAGTCCGGTGAACCTGTTAGGTAGGGACTTATTATGTAAGATGAATTGCACAATTTTTTGTACACCAGATGGAATAGCTTTTGAGACACCAGATGATGATGTTTTCTACCGAATGACTCTAGACAATAGAGAAAGTGAGTTAATTGGTGCATTTGCTGTGTTTGATCCGGAGGATCTGCCTCAAGTGCTGAGAGACACAGTGAAAAGAGCAGTTTGGGATTTTACAGGAGAGGATGTGGGATTGATGAATAATGTAGATCCAGTGAAAATTGCAGTAAAAGAGGGAATTACATATCCTAACATTCCTCAGTACAAAATGACACCAGAAATAATTGAAGGGATAACTCCTATAATTGAGAAAATGATTCAGCAAGGAGTTCTGAGAGAACTACTGAGTAGTCCGTGTAATTCACCGATACTGGGACTGAAAAAGCCCAATGGCAAATTTAGGATCGTACAGGATCTGAGAAAAGTTAATCAAATTGTGGTGGCATGTTGTCCTATTGTGCCAAATCCATCAGTGATTTTGTATCAAATTCCACATGATGCTGAGTGGTATACAGTGATTGATTTGTGTCATGCGTTCTTTTCAATTCCATTGCATCATGACAGCCAGCCGATTTTTGCATTTAGGTTTGGCCAGCGTATCTTAGCATGGTGTCGAATCCCACAGGGGTATACGGAGAGTCCTTCGATATTCAATCAGTTATTGAAGAAATCGTTGGAGAGTTTGATTATGCCTGAAAACTCAGTGTTAGTGCAGTACATTGATGACCTACTGGTGGCATCAAAGACACTTGAAGCTTGTGAAGTGGATACCATAGCTTTACTGAATCATCTGGCAGATGGAGGGTTAAAGGTATCTCCAGCCAAATTGCAGTTTTGCAAGAAAGAGGTTCATTATCTTGGACACAATATTGAAAAAGGTCTGAGAAAAGTGACTACTGACAGGATCAGAATAATCAGAGAAATGAAAGCTCCAAAAACCCAGAGAGAAGTGAGAATGTTCCTGGGTATGGTGGGTTATTGTCGTCAGTGGATAATTAATTTTTCCCTGATAGCAAAGCCAGTGATTAAACTGACAAAAAGTGAAATGACAGATCCATTGGATCTGGATGCAGAACAATTGGCAGCATTTGAAGAGCTCAAAAGTAAAATGTGTGAGGCTCCAGCTCTGGGTATGCCTGACTATGAGAAAGAGTTTGAATTGTACTGCAGTGAGAGAAATGGATGTGCACTTTCAGTGTTAATCCAGAAACATGGACAATTGAGAAGGCCTATTGCGTACTTCTCATCGACACTTGACCCTGTAGCTGTGGGTTTACCAGGTTGTCTGAAATCTGTGGCTGCAATATGCAGAAGCCTGGAACAGAGTGAGGGGATCATAATGGGATATCCTGTAAGGGTATTCGTACCTCACAATGTGGCAATTCTTTTGACAAGAAGCAGAACTCAGCATATGTCACATAGTCGGCTGACTAAGTACGAAAAAGTGATTCTGGGAGCTTCAAATGTGACTCTTGAGAGATGTGTGAATGTGAATCCAGCAACACTCTTGCCGGATATTGAAAATGTGGGTATAAAGATGGAAGATGATCATGATTGTTTGGATGTGCTTGAGTATTGTACAAAACCGAGACCAGACATAAGGGATATTCCCTTACCTGAAAATGACCATGTGCTGTTTGTGGATGGATCATGCTTGAGGAATGATGATGGTGTGCTATGTGCAGCATATGCAGTGTGCAAAGTTTCAGAGGTCATGGAAGCATCACCATTGAAAGGAGTGAAATCTGCGCAAGTTGCTGAATTAGTGGCATTGACAAAAGCTTGTGAGATTGGGAAAGATTTGAGAACAACCGTGTTGACTGATGGTCAGTATGGATTTGGAGTGGTGCATGACTTTGGCCAGCTGTGGCTACAAAGAGGTTTCTTGACATCGGGTGGGACTCCGATAAAGAATGCTGAGTTGATTGGAAAATTGCTTGAGGCGATACAGCTGCCTAAGGAGTTAGCAGTTGTAAAATGTGCTGCCCATGGTCCAGGGGATGATTTTATAACGGTTGGTAACCGTTACGCCAATGATGTGGCACAATATTGCGCCAAGACAAATCAATCGATTAATAAGGAAAGAGAAGGGGAAATGTCTTTCCTTTCTGTGATGTTTACTAATGTCCTAGAAACATGGGATGAAGTGAAGCAGTTACAAAATGAGGCAGGAGAAGAAGAGAAACAAGATTGGGTTAAGGCAGGATGTGCTCCAAGAGAAACAGACCATGTTTGGGTCTATAGAGATGGCAGACCAGTAATGCCAAACTCAATCTTGTCGTCAATGGCAAGGATGTATCATGGCCAGGGACATCTGGGGAGGGATGCGATGGTAAGGTCGTTCAAGCAGACCTGGTACAATGCAAAGTTCAGGACAATTGCAGAGAGCATCTGTCAAAGGTGTTTAATTTGTCAGCAATTTAACACTGGGAAAAAGACAGTGGTGAGTCTGGGGACAATTGGCAGAGAAGGAGGTCCTTTTACAAGAATGCAAATTGATTTCATTGAGATGTCCCAAGTGAACAGATTGAGGTATGTTCTAGTGGTAGTCTGTTTGTTTTCAAGGTGGGTGGAAGCTTACCCGACTAGAAGAAATGATGGATTAACAGTGGCAAAATTACTGTTGAGAGAGTTGATTCCTAGGTATGGGTTTCCAGTTACAGTTGAGTCTGACAGAGGTAGACACTTTCAAAATGAACTCATAGGTTTGATTTGTGAAGCATTGAAAATACAGCAGAAGCTACATTGTGCATACCGACCAGAGGCTTCTGGTGTGGTTGAGCAGATCAATGGCACAATCAAGAATAGAATTGGAAAGATGTGTTTAGCCACTGGCATGAAATGGCCAGATGTGTTACCTCTAGTTCTGATGACTATGAGATCTACTCCAGATAGAACTACTGGTTTGAGCCCGCATGAAATAATCATGGGACGTGCTATGCGCCATGCATTCGTGCCTGTCAATAAGTTGGTGACAATAACTGATGACATGATTTTGGATTACTGTAAAGGCCTGGCTGACGCAGTTCATTCTGTGTTTCACCAGGTTGGAGAAGAAGCTACCACACTTGAGAAGAAGCAAGCCCATGATCTGAGTCCAGGAGACTGGGTGAGGATTAAGGTGCACAGAAGAAGAAATTGCTTGATTCCAAGGTGGGGAAGGCCGAGACAAGTTATTCTGACTACAACGACTGCAGTAAAGTGTGCTGGAGTGAAGCACTGGGTACATGCAAGTCATACTCTGAGAGTTCCAAACCCAAAAGAAGGAACTGGTAAAGAGTATTTTGAAGAGTCAGATTCCAGTGATGGTGAAGATCCTGAAGATACGGAATCAGTGAGAAAAGAAGCAGAGAGAGCTTCAAGAGAATCACTGCGAGTATCAGAGAGAAGATCAGATTCTGTTAAAGAGCCTGAAGTTTCAAGTAGCAGTGGAGGGAAAAGAAAAGAAAAAAGAAATCACACAGAGACTACTCCTGAATCAGAAGAGGAGGAGATTGAAGAACCACTTGAGATTATTCTTGAAGAAACAGGGTCAGAAGAAGATAGAGAGGGACAGATTGCGGAAGACCCCCGAGGAGGTGTAGGGAACATTGATGAGGAGCTAGGTGAAGGGACAAGTAGACAGCAAGAAGATTGCGTGTCGGAGACCCGAGGAGGGACAGAAGTAGGGAAGTCTCAAATAGTGGTGAAAGAATCTGTGGAAGAAAAGAAAACTGCTAAGAAACGAAAGCAAAAGGCAATTGAAACAGAATCGGATGATGAAAATGAACAAACAGAGGGTCGAGTTCTGAGAAAGAGAACTTCGATTGGAGAAAAGAGTGTTAAAGAATTGAAGCCGAAAAAGGTTGTGAAAGGAGATCGTTGGCCTAACAACCGAGTTAAAAGGGTGAGATACAGAGTAATAAGAGCAAATTCATCGAAAGCTGAACAAGTAAATGAAATATCAAGTCAAACTTCAAAGGCTGAAGGAGAAGAATCAAAGAGATCGAAAGGACCAGTAGAAATAAAAAGAGTTAAAAGACCCAACCAAAAGTACAGATCACCGGAATGGTCTTATGTGACACTGTCTGAAGAAGGAAAAGAAGAAACAGTGACTCGAGATAATCCGGAAGTGGTCTTGAGAGAAGTGGTTGAGGAAGATACTGGTGAAATTCTGAAAGTACTCTTGACTGACATTGGAGAAGAGTCGAGTACTGAGGATTCTGACGTTGGAGATCTGATACAATTTGATGTTGAAGAAATTGAAGTGAAGAATGATAAATATCCAAACTGAGTGAAAGAAGGATTCACTTGGATAAGTGAACTTAGAGATCATTTGGATAAACTGAAAGCTGAAGAATTGCTGAATAATTGAAAAAGTTCAAACAGTAGTGGAGTAGTAGAGGCTAAACTAAAATGGCTAACATAGAAGATAATAGAAATAGATGTGCCTTCTTTAAGAGGTGGTGTAGAATGTGCTGCTGTTGTACTGGATTATTAATGCTTCTATGGGGTGTTTTAGTTTTATTAGTTACTTTTAAGGTTGAATTTGGGATAAACACAGACAATATGACTAATGTAGAGAAGAATTCACAGAAAGTAGTTCCAATTAGAAGTAGTAGTTACATACACAAAGATAGGTCAATTAATAATTTTTCTAGTAATGTTTTTTCTAAACTGTTATATGAATATGTGAAGACAATGGAAGTAAGGGATTGCTACGTCTGTATGCAATTACCTGCATCTGTTTCAGAGGGTGTTACTTATCACCATTTACCAGCTACATATGGTATTTCTTGTAGTATTTTAAGTAGTGTTTTTTATTTGTTAAGGAAAATAGATTATAAGATGTCTAACAGAGATAGTATTTTTGGGCACTTGCCAATGAACAAAGAGCTGAATCCAGCTAAAGAAGCTAACACTTTTGGTGAGATTTTTATTGAAGAAAAAGGACTAACATTAGATTACATTTTTAAGAATAATTTAACTTGCAGTTTGAAAGAAGAGGAGAGAGCTTTCCTGGATATGGTAGAAGAAAGGAGAGTGAACATGCATGAGAAAAGGGGAAAATATGAAGTGAGTGAGACAATTTGGGACATTGAGATGGGAAAAGAGTTGAAGAATGGGGCTAGTCCAACTTTAGCTCTAGATGCGCCGCAGAAGGGTAAACTTTGCATTACAAGAATGAAATCCCAATATGATACATATTTTGTGGGAACTAGTGAGTGCCATGATACATACTTCATTGCGACAGGTTGGGGTTTTAGAGGTGGAGAAGATACGATTTTTCCAGGAGTGTACTATGTTTGTGGGAACAAGGCTTATTACAAGTTGCCTGACTATTGGTATGGCACGTGTTATGTGGGCCTGGTTTTTCCTAAGATTTTTCATACAGATAAAATAAGAGATGTAGAAGATATTAACTTATTAACACGTTTTAAGAGAGAAACTTGGTCTGAAATTGTGGGTGATATTTTTGGGGTTTTGATTCCAGCAGTGGGAATTTCTTTAAATGCTTATGGAATTCGGAAACTGTCCACAGTGGTTGATCGCTTATCGACAAATACCGCAGGAGGGTTTCTTTTGGTGAATACGGAATTAAGTGCCGTACGTGCCATGTCTATGCAAAATCGACTTGCCCTTGATATTCTATTGGCCAAGGAGGGTGGAGTTTGTGGAATATTGAAAGTTCAACATTGTTGCACTTACATTCCTGACGAAAGTAAAGACCTGAAGGTCTATATCAAAAATATTACTGATTTGCATGAAGAATTGGTACCACTTGAAGCTGGGAGTTTGTGGACTAAAATAGCTAATAAAATGATAGCTGTTAAGGATTTTATTGCAAAAATAGGTAGTACAATTATAGGTAGAATATTGTTTCCCTTGTCTTGTATAATTGTGGCTTTATTAATAATAAGATTGGTGTGTGTGTGTTGTAAAAACAGGGGAGGGAAAAAGAAATTGAATAAGGAAAAGAAAAATAAGAAGTTGAAAAGAGAACCTCAAGAAATTGAACTAGAAGAATTGAGGGAGAGTGTTTACTTAGAGACAAAGAGAGATGATGAAAGAGTGACTGGTGTTTAATGTTGTGTAAGGGGAAAAGACATTTCTGATTTCTCCTAAAATGGGACTAAATTTTCACTAATTTTTTTTTTTGGGGGTTATTTGGTGATAAAATCACCAAAGGGGGGATTGCTGGAGCAGAGTTTTCATTTAGAAAATTCAGGGGTTTTTGAAGCTCTGGTATGTCTATGTGTTTTAATAAATATTAATAAATAACAAATTAATTATTTGTCTTGTGCAAGTGTGTTTTTATTAATCAATTCGTTTGTCTTAACATAAGAGAAAGCTACACAAGGGTTAGCATGTGTGTGCTGTTTTTGTTTTCTAAAAAATAATGTGCAAGTTTTCATGATTAAACGTTGCTGTGTGCTGTTTATTTTGAGCACAAAACGCTGTCTGAATTAATGCTTTCCTATGTCGCAAAAGCTAGATAAATGCATACACATAAGGGTATTAGTGGGGTTAACACTGTTTAATCATTATGCTGTAGTAACGTTGTTTTTATTTCTTTTAATTGAGATGGTCTATTGTGGCCTATGGAGGCCTAATCCATGATGGCTGATTTTGAGAGCCTGGCCTTGAGTGAATATGTGAAAGACGTGACGAGGGAGACCCCTGCTGGAAATGGTCTTGAGGGTGACTGACCATGGTCCTTCTATGAAACTTTCCATGAGGACAGCAGCAGTTTTGGGTGTTCTCCAAGAAAAGTGAAAGTGTCCTTGGCAATCTCGAAAGACAAAGGAGCCGTAGAGGAAAACTCTGAACTGTGGCTCGATGGCCGAGGAGAAACCGGATTAAATGTGATACATGTTTTATTTTCTTGGTTCCTGTTCCGTAGTCTTCGCTATGTGTATTTTTCCTGAGCGGAGGTTCACAAATGTTGCAATGTTGCATCCTTTCCTTCTCGCTCTGCTCAGTGATTCAGCGTATTCTTGCGAACTTGATGAGTCTTTCCATTGTAATTTTCATTATAAAAACTGTTAGCTTAGGGAGGGATCTTGCCACCCTTTTGCCACTTGCCATTTTACCTTTGCTGCGTGAAGCTGCGTTGCTGAGGATCGTGCTGAGGACTTCGTCTTGAGAGACTTTACCGAGAGACTTGTCCTGACCCGTTCTGACACTTAGTTAGAATAGGTAACTATGAGAAATGATTTATTCTGATTGATTTTATTTTGACTAATTTTAGATAAAGCAATATAATTTTAAACATGGTGTTGAATTTTCTTTCTTGTCAATCATTGGGTTTATATTTTTTGATCATTATTGTATATGTTGTGTAGATTATGTTATTGATTAGGACAGTCACTAAACCAGATCTGATCGACCTGATATTGATGCAGGGTGTTTAGGTGTTTTTCTTTCCACAGGTTTATTGCTGGTAGAGTATTTGAGCGTATGTTAGTGAAATGGGCCCTAGCGTATGATGAATGTATGTGCGTGTAACTGTGTGATTACTCTATCCGTGGTAGTGGGCATATTTTAGATACCCTGATCTCTATCAACAGAATGAAACAATCTAAGATGGCGTCAAGGCCCATGCACATTGAGGGTTAAGGGAGGAGTCACAGCATATCCTCTGACTCAAAGTTTTTCGAAGGAAAGCTAGTTGTAATGTCCGAGATTAACCCTAAGTAGCAGGAGTGAGCAGGCCAGGTGTATCTACAGCCACACATACTATGAACATATGGTTTCCAGCTCAGACAGAACAAAAGTTACTATAGAAAGGGCAGCACTTGGGGTGCAGTGGTAAGTTCTTCGCAAAGTCTAACTCGGTCACATCTCAGTTGCTTATTGCTGTATTGGGTGTTTGACTGAAACTGATGATGCGAAACCTTTGCCCTGACAGTGCTGCCATGTAAAAATGACAAAATGTTCAAGTAATGTGCCACATAACTTGCCTTCTCTTGCTGCATAATTTAGGGAACCGTGCTACATAATTTGATCCCCCCCCCACTGTCGCATCCTTCCAGTGCCCCAGCCCAAATGGACGAAGGTCAACAGTAACCCTGGTGCCACCTACCTCTTTCTGTGGGTGATCAGCAGGAAGTCATTGAAGAGGAAGAAGTAGACGGGCGTAAACTTGGGTTTGATGCCAAAGAGGCTGCCCTTCTGGATGACCTCCAGCAGCTCCCCCTGCTTCTCCAGGTAGCGCGCCTGGGAGATGATTGGTACGGCCTGCAAGAGACGTGGGTGTTCAGTACATCGCGAACAGAACGCGCCATTGTGTGATGTTGTGTGAGTCTGTAGAGCGCGCTAATCACCAGAGAGGGTCTCCAGGCGCTGACATGCGGCAAGCGACAGCGATCCTATCATGCGCATGCGCCATCAGGTCTACGGCTCCCAGTACAATATGTACTAAAACGTGTGCACCCCAGCGCTAGGAGCAGACAAGTGCCGCAAATAAACATCAGTTTTGGTATTTTCACTGCTGGCACGTTTCAGAGGGTGAGGGACAATGCAGAGATAACAGGAACAGAGAAATCTGAGCACTGGAATGCGAGGGGGGTCTGAAATCAGGACAAATATAGAGGGGCAGACTCGTAATTCACCGGGGTCCAGGTGGAAATGCAACTTTTCATGTTATTTTTGCATTACAAGCCTCTGCCCGCGGTTCAGGTGGCAGCATGGTTTAGTGTTCTACTTTTATTCTTTTCATTTGTCTCCCATGTGTGTGTTGTGTTTTTGTGTCTGTTACAATGTGGAGGGGTAAGTGGATATGCGAGTAGGTGACTGAGTCAGTGGGAGGATGAATGGATGCATGAGTGCAAGGATGAGTGACAGGGCGCGTGTATAATGATGCGAGTGCCTCAACGCTACAGTGACAGAAGAGGCGCTTTCATTGACAAGTCATACTTACTGGCATTGCCAACGCGTGCCATCGAAAGCTCACAACAATGTCATATCCGGCAAACAGCGTCACTGCACACACAGGACTCGGAGAGCCAACCCCATCCAACAATTAAAAACGCTTTTTTGCTAAATTTTGGGGCTCACTGGTGTGAAATATTTGCTTTGAAAAGAACGAATTGTAGTAATTTTAGGGGCTTAATATGAAACTACAAAGCCGGGTGTTTATTCCTACTGTAAGTCACTAGGTGGCGCCAAAGGCCGACTATTGCTGCTTCCTTTTTCCTGGTATCTGGGTGGTCACCCATTAGTTGCGTCTAACCTGCATCTGTAGTGTCTAGTTTAAATATTCGGCCCAGATCCGAAACAAAAACTGCAATATTGTACAAGAAGCGCACTGTTCATATCCGGTTAGGAACTAAGATCATTTGTAAGGGGTTACACATTAATGTTGTAATGATACAAACATTGGAAAACGGACCCTATGCGCATACATAAGTGGGTGTTCTATGGCTTTATTCACGTGGGATCGATTTTTTGGACCGACCCAGAAGCTTTACAGCGCGCACCGTGCTATACCTGTACAGAGCGGCGACGCTGACTATCTGAACACACGGAAAACAAGCATTTGCAATGCAACAGGTCTCGCATTTACGAGAGTTTGAGCGATCGGCATTACAAATGACAACAGCTTAAACTCTCGCAAATGCGAGACCTATGGCATGGCAAATACTTTGTTTGTAAAAGCGCCCATGCCGGGGAGGGAAGTGGAAGGGGGGGGGAGGAGGGGTAATGTTCATAAGTGTTTATTGGGAGATGTTTATAGCTATGATAAAACGAAAGGGCGTTGCAAATATATTATGACGCGATATATCGCGGAGACTGTAGCACATCCATGTATAGTGTTAAACCGTAAGGCTGCTCATGATAAAGCTATTAGATGTAATGTGAAGCAATGCTATCAATAAAAAGTAATAATATATATATATATTTTTTTAAAAGCTCCCATGCCGTGTTTCATGCTGATAGAGGCAAAGCCTCTTTCTTTAGACTAGCTGCGTCTAAAGAAAGGTCAGTGGTTGCCATTAAAGTAAAAGCGCGGTATGGGGCGCTTTTACAAAAAAAGCATTTGTTTGTCAAGTTGACGAACAAATGCTTTTTTTTGTAAAAGCGCCCGATGCCGCGGTTTCACTTTAAGAGGTGCCGCAGACCTTTCTTTAGGCGCGGTTCATTTGAAGACAGGGGCGTGGCCTCTATTAAAGCGAAAGCGTGGCATGAGGCGCTTCTAAACAAAACAAAAAACAGTGAATAAAATCGGGGAAAAAACATGCGGCTGCGTTCAGCACCACAAATAAAACAAAGGCGTGGCCGCATCTGTGGCGTCCTGTGCTATTAAAAAAAAAAACAATAATAATAAAGTGTTAGGAGAGAGCGTGTCTTGCCTGCAACAGCAGGCAGGTGACAACCATTGAAAGAAATAGTGCTCGGAGGCTGAAATTAAAGCCTGCCGAGTAACAACACACGTAACA
The DNA here is from genome assembly GCF_964204655.1 of Triturus cristatus. Taxonomy (NCBI): domain Eukaryota; kingdom Metazoa; phylum Chordata; class Amphibia; order Caudata; family Salamandridae; genus Triturus; species Triturus cristatus. The sequence goes on along the minus strand of NC_140595.1, from coordinate 780,319,495 downwards.
GTGTGTCGCCATGGGAGGCTACAAAATGAGACAAGGCAGTACTAAGGAGGGACTACTACGTCTTTTGACCAATGGAACAGCAACAGTTTACAGTGGACAATACCACAAGCCAATGAAAAATATGGGCAGAGAGTGGGCGGAGCTTCAAGTCCCTACCTCAATACAGCATGCCTCGCAGAGCAGTGCATGGGCTGCCCAGGCTCGACCTAGAAGGGTTTTTCGTACTACAATTGTTACCGTGAAATACTATCTGAAGGGAAGTGGTAAATAAACTTTTATCACCCGCTGCTCAGAGCATCAATAGTGGAGAGGGCTTTAACCATTAATTGCCTGCATCGAAATCGGACAACCGAGCCAAAGGCAACTCTCCATAATGAGGCATAGGGCAATTATCAGCTGTTAACGCACGGCAGCAGGTGGACAAAAAAAGTTATAACCACCCAACCACTTACTCTTCCAAACGCAGACAGACACACAGGTCCAGTGTTCCGGACTCCTGGGTGTCACTGATTCATGCTCTCAGTGAACCTAAGACTGCAGGCAAATAACTCTAGTTAATACCAACCATCCTTCTAACATCTTGATTGGATGAGCAAATCCCAGGATTCCATACGGGGCCCAATCAAATGTGGCTACAAGAAACTACTCAACCCCATTACATAACTTGGTCTTTTATTGCCACGTGGCCCGAGTGGCCCCATCTCTGTGTTTGGGAGGTGTTCATGGGCAGGACAGGGCTCCACTGCCAGGGTCTACCCCGGAATCCTCGCTAGATGCTCCTCTACATCTCATTGGCTCGTTCGCCTCACCTACCTTCATTTTGTCGAACTCAATCTTCTTGGTGATGTGGATGAGCTCCTCCATCTGCTTCATTCGCCCCACCTCGCTGTTGCACTCCTCGATGATCTGCGGGGCAGAGGGAGAGAGACGTATGAACCATGGGACGCAGGTAGGGGTTTTCATAGAAGGACCAAGGGATGCAGGTAGGGGTTGCATAGAAGGACCATGGGATGCAGGTAGGGGTTGCATAGAAGGACCATGGGATGCAGGTAGGGATTGCATAGAAGGACCATGGGACACAAGTAGGGGTTGCATAGAAGGACCAAGGGATGCAGGTAGGGGTTGCATAGAAGGACCAAGGGATGCAGGTAGGGGTTGCATAGAAGGACCATGGGATGCAGGTAGAGGATGCATAGAAGGCCCATGGGATGCAGGTAGAGGATGCGTAGAAGGACCAAGGGATGCAGGTAGAGGATGCGTAGAAGGACCATGGAATGCAGGTAGGGATTGCATAGAAGGACCATGGGACGCAAGTAGGGGTTGCATAGAAGGACCATGGGACGCAGGTAGGGGTTGCATAGAAGGACCAAGGGATGCAGGTAGAGGATGCGTAGAAGGACCAAGGGATGCAGGTAGAGGATGCGTAGAAGGACCATGGAACGCAGGTGGAGGATGTGTAGAAAGACCATGGAATGCAGGTAGGGGTGGCATAGAAGGACCATGGGATGCAGGTAGGGGTTGCATAGAAGGACCATGGGATGCAGGTAGGGGATGCGTAGAAGGACCATGGGATGCAGGTAGGGGATGTGTAGAAGGACCATGGGATGCAGGCAGGGGTTGCATAGAAGGACCAGGGGATGCAGGTTGAGGATGCGTAGAAGGACCATGGGATGCAGGTAGGGGTTGCATAGAAGGATCATGGGATGCAGGTTGGGGTTGCATAGAAGGACCAGGGGATGCAGGCAGAGGATGCGTAGAAGGACCATGGAATGCAGGTGGAGGATGTGTAGAAGGACCATGGAATGCAGGTGGAGGATGCGTAGAAGGATGGTGTCCAATCAGGTGGGAGGGCCAGCACTCCTGCATTCACCTGGCTTTAACCAACTCTTCTTTAAGACTGGATATCTTCTCCCTACCCCTGAAACTCCCTCAGTGTTCCAGCTCGGGTCCCTACACTCCTTGCGGTGCGCCTCTAGTCAACTCTTGAGCCAAGAGTTCAACTACGATGTGTGGTATCGGTGAAAGGTTCACGCAAGAACTGACTGGGATGATACCATTGGTCAGCGCTGCAACATAGAGCTCAGTGCCCTCTCTGTTGGTCAAGAGTTTGGACAAATGTCCATTGGTCTTCCTTATAAATGGTGAACTCTTTAGCCTAAAGACCATGAGTAACGCGTCCAACTGGTCAACTTTAAGCCCAGAATGAAGGAGACACAGTTGTAAGCCAGTATTTCCGCCCGGAGTCCAACGGGGTGCACTGAAATGGCCAAAGCTTTGGTCTAGAATCCAAAATGGCTGCACCGCCATAGGCCGGTCCTTACTCCCAGAGTGCACCGGGACAATATCCTTGTTCTCACCTCTAGCTAATATCCTTTGTGGGGTAACAGGACCTGCCACCCCTCTAGTTCTTGTATACACACAGGAGACTCCCAAGGGGACTAAGGTTGTCGTTCAATCTTCGGTTCTGTTTCATTGGCTTGCTTGTACATAAGCAGAATCACTCGGCGCGAGAAGCACTCACTGTAGTTTTACTCGCCCTAATGAAATTCAATAGCACGAATAACCTACTTAAAATAAAGAACTCTGAGCCTACACATTTCATTCCTCAAGAATTCAGTACAATTCCAAGGTGGGAGCACCCAATGGGGCACCGCTCATAAAGTGCCGCTGTTCTTAATAGATCCCCGATCTCTTTCTAAAAAAGATGTTCAAGCATAATGTCCTCACTTGACCACAAATTTGCTTTAAAAGATGAGATGATCATAGCGCCTAGATCCTTCCACTCAACTGCAAAATCCTAACGTTTATTCTGACCTCAGCCACTGATCACAGGGCGCTTTTCGTAAATCCTCAATTTAACCTCAGACCTTATGTTTTCCTTGCTTCAGGCACTGATCTCAAATTAATTATTTTGATCTCTCTCTGATAAATTCTTACCATCAAGCACTTGCAATAAACTGCATCTCCGGCTTCTCTCTGATATAAATCCCACCAGAGAATGTTCATTTCTAAGATCCTAGCACCCGAGTTCCATTCCTCTAAGTCATCAATTCTTGGGACTTGTCTACAGTAAGGCAAACACCATCAATCATAACTCTTGTACTCATTCTGGTGTTTGTTCTAAAACCTGACGCTCATCTACTTTGGCTCCCTTTCTTCGTCCATCCTGAAGTTTATTCTACCCTCAAACACTCATTACCAGCTCAAGCTCCATCACTGATCAATTCTGGAGATCATTCATCAATTCTGGTGCTCAGTCTACCTTGGACTTCTCTCACTTAAAAATCCCTGGAATTTCATGTGGTTGTGTACGATGACTGTGTCCTAGAACAGAATTTGAGGTTATGAACATGACACTTTGACTACAGAGCTTAGTTCACAATTCTAATACTCTCAATATGGCGAACGCTTACACACCGATACCCTTTGATTTTCCCCAGGTTGCTGCCTCCTACGCTTCTTGGCCTTGTTCTCACCTTCGATACGGAATCCAGCGCCTTCAATGCATTCTGCTCCTGGACAGACCCCTCCTCAGTCCTCTTCAGTATGTTCTGTGTCCAGAAGAAAAACAGCTCAAATTAATGAACTTCTAACTGTAAATCGACTCATATTCCACCCTTTCCCAGCATGCTTTGGTACTTTAATGAAGAAACATTCAGCAACATACGATACCATCACCCCGGATGAAGGGGTGGCGGGTGAAGGTGCACACCCTAGTGGCGCGTGCTCTTGAACATAGATTGTTGCTAGGTAGCCAACAGCAGGCGCGGTGCCCTGGTGTGCTCCCGTCTTGGACCTTACTCGTCAGATATGCAAAGTGCTGCTTTGATGATTTGACACGTCATGAGGTCACTTGGCAGCTATGGACATGTCTCCCCTCGCCACATATTTCCACAGTTTCTACAACATTTACAAACTCATCTTTCAGATGAAACTTAGGAATGCTAAAAAGAGTGCGCCAAAACCTTACAATTATCACTTGCAGACCTGATGGGAGTTCACGGCGTTTGCACGGGGTTTAGGCGTGGCACCCCTAATACCCCCTGGGAAGGCTGACTGGTGTTACTTAAGCTCATAACTACGAGTGCGTAAACCTACCTAGGAGTGAGTAGAGTATTCAGTTGTATACCGGATTTGTGTACACCTGCAGTGGCGGCTCCTATGTGCTAAGGCGGAGGAGCGTTGCCCCACTGCCTTGAAGCAGCAAAAGAAAGGAAAAAATAGAATGATAACAATGTTATTATCACTTTATTCTGTCCGACTGCTGCGGCAGCTTGCGTGAGGGGGTGCAGAGAAGGGAAGGAGGGGTAAAACATTCCTAGGTGCGCAATGACTGTTTGGCTGGCCCTCTCGGCCCGCCCAAAACAGTCATGCGCACTTTCCCTATTCTCCATGTAGGCTGCATTACAGCATGCGTGGAGAACATTCCCATCCCTCCAACCCCTGGCTGAGCCGCCACTGCCCAATCCGCCCCACTGCTCCTTCCAGGCAGCAGCAGCGACTGTACACCCGTTTCATGCTTTGTGAGTCAGAAGTAAATTACAAATGTGCTGGTTACAGCTTCTTCCAGATCATACAGGTTTAAACCTTTGTGAGCCAAGCCTTCTATGAAAAAGTGAAATGCCCATCAAACTCTGGCCATACAGCGTCCGCGTCTCCCGCCTCCTTGGACGTGACGGGACACAATGAAAGATGCCTCCTGGGAGGGTTTATTTTAAACTCTCTTTTGGTAATGGTGCTCAGGGGGCTGGAAACAGAGTGTTTGGCAAAGCATGCGCAAGGTACCTTCGGGAGGGATTTGTGATAATAAATAGAGGCAGAGAGGCAGACGGGAGGTTGGACGAGAACCAACTTTAGACAGAAGAGCTTCTATCCACGCACCAAGGTAGAAACTACAGAGACGCATAGAAGGCGACTCAAAATAGATTTATGAATAAATGTAGAAAGAGAAGGGGGTTACTGATCCAAAAATAAGTAGAAACACAAGTTTGGGTGTAATAATTACGATACAATTACCACCCTAGTGAGACAGCAGAAACGGCCTCACAATGAATACCAGTTCAAAAACAGATGTACGTAGATCTGCATTTTTTTTTTTTAAATGAAGAATTATAAACATTACACTACATACTTGTTTGATCCAACTATCCCTCCTGCATTCATTTATTTCTTCAAAAAGCAGGACTTCTATATCCGGCTCATCTGTGCGAATGTAAGCATGCCCTACGATCAATTCTACTATGGTGCACTGCGGTCGTGACGAACCTTTTAAGGCTTACTGTCACTTTAATGTAGATTAGTTTGTACATTTAAGGTGTTAATTTGATCAATAAATATTTTAAAATATCATTAAATAAAAATACTTTGCATATGGGTGCACATTGATGCAAAAAAAAAAATACATTCTTTCAAATTTTCTTGAAGGTTGCAAAGTTTCAGAAATCTTTGATAAATCTGTGGAGCAGAATCTTTGCAACTGTATTCACCACTAATTAACACTAGGATGAAACATGACATTGCACTGCTTATCAATTGTCTGAAGTTGTCGCGTTTTGTTGCTTTCTTTCATTAGGCTTCCGCAACTTCTCTTGCGTTTTTCAGACCCTCCTTTCCTTGCCCTTTTTGACTGCAGCCCTTTATGCTTTTTTAATTGGAGAGAGGATTAGGGCAAAATAAAAAGGTCAAATCAAAAGTTAAATCAAGTGGTCTGGGCTAGACATAACGCGTTCCAGAAGAGTGAAGACATTTTAAGATATCCCAAACTATGTATGGCCCTGGTGTCTCACGGGAGTGGGGTTAGTGGAAACAAATCTCAGTACTTTTTATTCAGACTTCTGCAGAATTTCAACAAGAAATGTGGGTCACAACCTTACAAATATCATTTGAAGACCTGATGGGAGTTCACAGCGTTTGCACGGGGTTTAGGCATGGCAACCCCCTTCATACCCATGACTAAGCGCTCAAGTGCTTTAGCGGACAGGTGGCAGGCTGTACTGTAGGCTGTGCTTGGTTGGAGCAGTGTCGTCCGTGGGAAGCCTTTTGGCGCTGCGCACCACTGACCAGGGTGGTCCTCTTACCCAGACACCGGTCGACGTGCTGACCAGGGTGGTCCTCTTACCCAGACACTGGTCGACGTGCTGACCAGGGCGGACACTGGTCGACGTGCTGACCAGGGTGGTCCTCTTACCCAGATACCGGTCGACGTGCTGACCAGGGTGGTCCTCTTACCCAGACACTGGTCGACGTGCTGACAAGGGTGGTCCTCTTACCCAGACACCGGTCGACGTGCTGACCAGGGTGGTCCTCTTACCCAGACACTGGTCGACGTGCTGACCAGGGCGGACACTGGTCGACGTGCTGACCAGGGTGGTCCTCTTACCCAGATACCGGTCGACGTGCTGACCAGGGTGGTCCTCTTACCCAGACACTGGTCGACGTGCTGACAAGGGTGGTCCTCTTACCCAGACACCGGTCGACGTGCTGACCAGGGTGGTCCTCTTACCCAGACACTGGTCGACGTGCTGACCAGGGCGGACACTGGTCGACGTGCTGACCAGGGTGGTCCTCTTACCCAGACACCGGTCGACGTGCTGACCAGGGTGGTCCTCTTACCCAGACACTGGTCGACGTGCTGACCAGGGTGGTCCTCTTACCCAGACACTGGTCGACGTGCTGACCAGGGTGGTCCTCTTACCCAGACACTGGTCGACGTGCTGACCAGGGTGGTCCTCTTACCCGGACACTGGTTGACGTGCTGACCAGGGTGGTCCTCTTACCCGGACACTGGTCGACGTGTGGACCAGGGTGGTCCTCTTACCCAGACACTGGTCGACGTGCTTGAGTGAACAGCGGGGCAAGTGGTTGAGGGAGAGATGGAATGAGCGTGACATTAACTAGAAGTGGATGGCCAAGCACGGTTACCTCGATCAGCATTTTTATCCGTGTGATCCTCTGGAAGGGAAGCAGCAGGAAGGACATGAATGGCAGGCGCTGACACTGCGGGAGCTCCTGCAGGCGGGTGATCACTGTTGCAAACTGCACATTCCGCTCCCTGCAAAAGAGCACAGACGTTACAAGCTGGACCGGCATAGCCTTATATTCAGAACCGCGGTCCCATGTTCACCGATTGGCATGGGCTAAAATCAACCTCCCCGCAAACTTATATCAAATCACAAATCCTGTGGTTGGTGCATTAACCCATGGAGCTATCTCATTAGCAATCTGAGTAAAAAAGACCTGGGCCCCAGCCTGGTTCTTGACACTAATCCCACCCAGACCCTGGATGGGTGCCAGCACAGCTGGTGAAGCGAGCTAGGCACGTGGGGCAGGCTTGGTGGCATTTCACCCCAGGGTATGAACCACTTCTCTGGAATGGCCTCACCTGGGCAGCAGGGGGCAGTACATGAATTCCAGGAACTGAGACTGGATATGGACCAAATATAAAAGTGGTGGAGAGAAAAGAAGCAGAATGTTTGACATAAGACTCACAAAAATGAAAGGTGCTTGGGGTCAGCCAGGGCAAAGCTGGAGACTAAGTAAGGCAGCCTAGTGGGGCTGACGATGAGCTCTCTGCATAAACAAGCATTGGCAAAGCCAATATGTCTGGAGTTGACGACCAGCATTTTGTCGTTGCTAATGCTTCTTTTGGCATTGTTTTTTTAAACCTTATTTTTGAGGAGCTTGCCGGGTCCATGCAAAAATAAAAAATAAAACACTGGTTCAAAGCAATTTTCTTTTGGCCTCAAAAAGGACAATTTGCCATAACAGTCTCTAGTACTGACGGTCACTGCTTTGTGTGGAAGTTCTTTCTGTGAAAGGGAGGAACGACGTCAATCAGTGGAGGTAGCCAATGGTAGAAGTGGGCTGACCCACTGCCCTATGATGTATGCCTTATTGGATGGAAGAAAAATGTGAATGACAGCAAAAGTGCAATGGATGAAGAGGGGTGATGAGACCCTATGAGTACATCATATATTTACAATTTTAGTAAAATCAAAAGGTCTGGGCTAAAGCCAGACCTATAAACCTAGGGAAGAAAACACATTCACTTGGAGGAAATATGTAAAGAATCTGGGGACTCCACTCTTATTTTCCCACACGCACAACAGGACAGGAGAAAACTAAGGAAACAGTTAAGACAGCATGAGCGCGGAGGGTTTGTGATGTCCCAACATGATACTGTCCCCTCTTCACCATACTCGGTTTTGTTTGTGATCTGGTTCCAGTGGGTCTACGCACACAATACAGGTCTGCGTGTTGACCGCAATTCTTAATGCTCCCACTGAAGTGATGTGCTCTGTAGAAGGCCGCACATATCCAAAGATTTAGGTTCACAATAACTTTAGTGTTATCTAATGTGCAGTTTTCTCACCTGGGGCCACACTACACAAAAAGCGCATTTTCATTGTTCAAATATGTGCGTCGGGCGCCAACAGTGAAAATGTGCCCTATTACGATGAATGCGCAGCCCCCCGGGCAGCTGCGAACTCGCACGGCCCTGGGGGCAGCACATTCAGGTGAAAAAAGAGGTGGATGCTTTACAGCCGATCTGTGTTTTCACAGTGCAGGTGGCAACCTGCCCGCACTTTTGAAGGGGTTTAGAGACTACACCCGCCTGCAAGGGGATGTCTGGGGGGCCATGGGACCCCCCTTTCCCTCCCATCAGAGGGCTCCCATCAGGGGGCACACCTTTTAGATGACGCACTGTCAGTGTGCTTACTGAGGGCTTCTTTGCCTCTGCGCCCACGTCGGTAATACGGCGCGGGCACAGAGGCATAGGGATTCCCTCATTTGCATAGGACATTCCCCCTTGAAGATAGCGCTGGCGCTTTATGTGTGCCAGCGCGATTGGTTTTACAGAAGGGGCCGCACAAGCATCCGCGGCCCCTTCTGTAATACCAAAGTGCCCCAGGGTGTGCAAAGGGGGCGCAAGTGCCAGTTGCGCCCCTGAGGCACTTTATGTAATACGGCACCTGATAATTACTGTTTACGCAGGTTTCAGACTTCAGAATGACCGATAATGTGAGATGTACATATATGTTTCCTCTCTTCAGTGGTTTGCACAGTAGAAGTTCAGGAGTTTGTCTGCCTGGTTTGTACCATGTTGACCTGGTGAAAAAGCAGGCAGGTAAAAGCTCCAGGGATGCACAAGTCGTGCAAGGTGCTGTAATCCCATTTTGTGCCCACAACAGGATTAATGCCCTGCTTGTAACCAGGGCCTATGTCAAATACCCAACATAAAAAGTATCCTTGATGTTACACTCACATTTACACACACTTTTGTGTAACAGGTGTGTTACCGCGCCAAGTCAACTTTCTTGACTTGGAACTGGTAACCTCTAGGCTCTGCAGACTACCGCAGCGCATACCAAACCTCTTGAGCTATCGATCGCGTTGGGCTTGGGTCCTGAAACCTGCAAGTGCCAAAGGCATCAATGTTCCGGCGGAGGTGCTACACCTCAGCTCATTCCTCACACCCCTCTACTGTCCAACCACAGACACCCGCAGTCACTGTCCTTGTTCACATGGGCTGCCAAACCGCAACATAATACGGAGGGTGGTGGTGGACCACAGAATGCAATGCGGATATCCCTGGGTCAGCAGGTGGCCCTGCAGGATTGCCTAGTGGAACAAGCATTTGCAAAGCCAAAAGATCCAACTTGTTGACCTCATGGCTTTAACAATGGTTTTTGGCTATGCTGCACCAGCATCAATCCCTAGGCGTGTGAATGGGTAGTGACATATACGATCATGCATACGGAGCCTTCACAATGACACCAACACCAATTTTTTTCTTTTATTCACCAATCCAAGATGGCAGAAGCCAGTTGGATAGGTAAATATAATATTGTATTTTCTTAGCGTTAAAGGTCTTTTTTTACGATGTGCAGCGGCCCAGCAGAAAATGGCTGCTGCACATGCCCCAAAAAATAAATAAGTATAAATAAACAAAAATGAAAGGACTGTAATGGTGATGAACAGGCATTGAGGAGTGAACCGAAGGGGGTTCTTTGGGGGTTTGGGAACAATGAAGGTGCTTAAAACCACTTTCTGTACTGCAGAGTGGCTCAGCAGCAAATGGCATCTGCCAGGCTATCCAAAATCAAAATAAAAGTATTTTTTTAAGGACGGCAAGGGGTAGTGCAGCATCGAAGAGCATGTGAAGGGGAAGCAAAGTGTTTTTTTGAGCGGAGGAGAATGGTAGAGGGGCTCTGCTCCTGGGAACAGACAAACACAAAAAGATGAATGCCAGCCATCGAATAACAAAAAAGCAAATGAGAGGGACAATTAAGCCAGCCAATGGTACAAGTGGGCGGGCTCTAAGCCCACTGTAAGTTTTTGGTATAGTCCACAAGATGGTTTGGCCTCCCAGACAGCTGAATGGTGTTTAACAGGCGAGACCTAAAAGGACTTGGTGGCGATCCCTACATTTCGCTAGACATTGGAGTGCTTGCATAATGTAAAACATTTCTCAAGCTCTTTTTGTACAATGCCTCGAGACCTCGCAGTTGGGAAAGATTTGAAGGCTTTGAGAATGTGGTTTACTTTCTAAATTATCGTTTTCCCTCTTATACTTCTCTATTCTAGACACCCTGAGGAACTCGCCAAACCATTACACAAATCCTCCTTTCACGCTATTCCTGAAAGGCGGAAAAAATCTAGATTTAAAAAAAAAGGCCTTATATGTGCAACGAACAGCTTGACAGCGTCTGTTTTTGTTCAGATTCAGCGTTTGTATCTTCACTGCCAAATTATAATTTGAGAAGTGCCTCAGTTTCCATGGCAACCCAGTTTTCACCATAGCAACGGCAGTGCTGCAAAAAGCAGCGTGTGCAATGGCACGTAGGTGCAATACCTGGGTAGGTGACCCCAAGATGCTTCCTGGGAATGCACCAGGAATACTAATTTAGCCTGAAAAGCCCTTGAGATGAACACAGTAAGTCTCCTGCCCCATTCAAGGATCGGAGCTGGGAGACCGGATGTGAGACTCTGAGAACAGGAAGTGAAGCCTGATACCAGAGGATTTCCTCACAGGACCCTGGAAGGCCTATAGTGTGGCACAGTCCAAATCTGCACTACAGGTGTTTTATGATACAAATGCGGATTTCTCAGTTCCCTGAAGATTTTAGACAATTTGTAAATATTCCATGGATTTTGGAAATTACCTGCACTTTTTCTATCTCTGCCTGGATTTCCAGGCGGAAATAGTATAGAGGCATCAGACAAGCAGCAGGAATGACTTCAGCCAAGCACTGATTGAGGACTCACTCACTGTAATAGAAGCTCAGGTGAGATGCAGTACATGAACGACCTCACCCACCTAAGTCACTCAGACCTCCTGTGGCCCCCATCGACTCAAAGCAGCAAACACGCGTGCGCTGTTACGTTACAAACAAGGTAAGGGGCGGAACCATTTACTCTGGTATCCGCACACAGAGGCTGCTGCAAAATGTGCGCACCATGCTTACGCGCCAGGGAGGCGGAGAACTCACAAAGGGTAGCGAAAGAGCTGTGCGGAACCTATACAATATACATTTCGAAAAGCGTGTTTGCAAGCATTTGCAAAGTTAAAAATAAGTAAAGTTACGGCATTACAAAAGAATTTTCTCAATATTTTTACCACTGGCCACAGAAATAGGAATATGACTTTTCACTGTCCTTTCTGCAAATCTGACTTCCTCAGATTTCCACTTATTTTTCTGCAGATTTGGGCAGCCGTTACCTAATGGACTTCTCTAGTACTATGTAAAAACCATCAAGCAGCTCAATAAGTGCTTAATTTCTTAAATTAGCTCACCGTTTGAAGACAAAAATGCTACCCTGATCGAAGAAGTGGAACCCATGTATGTAAATAGGGCTGGGGATTCTTTGTTTTTGACCAAAAGAAAATTGAGCAAGGTTTCCGCGAGCAAACGTGAAACACCCAGTTTTGTGCATCAAAAATATTTCAAACAAAATGTATCTCTTGCTTAAGAATTGATCACTTTTGCCACAAATCATTTTGTTTTGAATGCATGACTTTCTGTTAAAGTAATTACCTTTACACTTTTTTTTGGTACTCCATGCCTTTTTAACGCAAACTAATGTTTTTGTCTTAAATAGTTTTTTTTTTTGTTACGGGTCAACTTTTTTGTTCATAAATCTATTCATAACAAGTCAAATCAATCTGAACTACAAAGCGACTGAGTTGAAGGGCTGTGTAATGATGGTCAGCTGAGCTTTTACTTTGATTTACAAATTGTTTCGGGAAAAGGAGAGAACAAAACTTGCCCAATCTTGACTAAGTAGAAAGATCACCCAACCTTGTCCACGTACATTACCGTTAATGTTAATTATTTATAAAGCAAGCGCTCACCTGTACGCGTTGAGAGGACACCGCACACCAATAGGTTAGATGTCAAATTATGATCTATCAAATTAAATGCCTTGCGTAGTTTTCTTAGATGCCTAATGATTGGTCTCTACTCTTAGGACCACTGGCAGGGCGTTCCACTCCCTGGTGGCAAGATCTGGATGGAAGCGGCTGCCATTATGTTCCCTTTTATAGTGAGGACTGGCCATTGTAGCGCGAGATGGAATGAAGCAATCGATTCTTGTGTATAGACTTGAAATTCGGATAGGATTTCAATCAGTCCAAACTTAAGGGAACCCCATTGGAAAAAAAATAAAAAAATTTGAATAGAACTCTCCATTCAATTGGCAACGGGTGCATTCGGGCCACACCTGCTGAAATATGGGTGCAGCTTTGGAGGCCGCGGAGCCCCGTGCGGCTAAGTTCTTGATCAGCTGTATTGCTACTAACAGACCTTCTGGTGAACCTACACGAAGTGCGTTCCAATAGTCTATTCTCAATAGAACTGATGCCTGAAACCAGCCGTGGCCCGTGCAGGTCAGAGCGGTGGGGCCAGGTGAGGGGGGATTTTGACAGACGATGAAAAGGGAAATCTAATTATTTATTTAATTTTCCCTCGCCATCGTCCGTCGAAAGCCCCCCCCCCTCACCCGGCCCCACCGCTCTTACCTGCACGGGCCGCGGCTGCCTGAAATACTGCCTTTGATATGGTAGGGGCAAGAAAAGGCAGGCTTTTATAACTTTCTTTAACTAATGGGAACAGGAAGCTACAACTTTGCTGACATAAGGTTTAACAGCTAAGAGCATACCAAAGTGACTCCCAAATTCTTGACTCGCTGTAGTGGGATTGGAGGGGAACCAAGATCGGATGGCCACCAATAGTTGGCCCAAATCCTCCTTTGGACCTCCTGCAGGAGAATGTCAGTTCTGTCTATATTTAGCTTTAAAGCATTCTCTTCGCCTAATGGAGCAGGGCAGGGAGACAGTTTGTAGAATTGGCTTTCACCCGAGCCTTGGACACATTGAGCTGAATGATAAGTTCAGCTCTGACCGTCCACCCATCAATGGAACTGAAGGCAAGCAGTGAGACTGGCCACCCTTGTTCCAAAGCCGACCGGCAATGATCACAACACTGCAGCAGAAGATCACCAGGGCCGAAGCGGTTGTTTAGAAGCACTTGGCGGCATGGCTCTGCCTTGTTCCAGAGCTGGCCACCATGGGAAGAATCCATCCCGAACTGCCAGGCCAGGTCCTCCCGGAACACAAGCATCCAAGGACCAGCTTCGCTTTAGTTATGGGCTCATCAGCCGGGTCATGCTTGGTTCCAGTGATTCACTGAGCACGGGGTTCACGTCTGGGCACACTCATGCCACTTAGTGCAGTACATGAGACACACAAAAGGTGATGGGAGGCTGCTTGCAATCTGTCTAACCACTGGCAGCCACTCAGGGTAGCATCCCAACCCATCGTTCTTCTGCTCACCAGGCCACCTCAGTTTGGACCCAGCCATATGCAAATCAGTCTTGGCCCTGTTCTTCATGGAAACAGTCCAGGCCGAATTGCCAGGGCTTCCCTGAACCAGAACACAAGCATCCTGGGACCGGTTTTGCCTGAATTGGGGCTCGTCAGTGGGGAATAGCTTGGTTACAGTGGCACAGTGAGCCGGGACCCACGCATGCGCATAGCCTTACCACTTAGGGCAGTACATCTAGAATGATTTGCATATGATGGGGTTCACACTGAGGGGGGGAAAAGAAAGATGAGATTGGGATGCTACCCCAAGCGATGGTCAGTGGTTAGACAAACAGCAAGCATCCTCCATCAATTGAGTGTTTGGTGTACAGGAGCTAACAGACAGGCTGACCAGCATTGTAGCAGAGCTGGCCTCCCAAGGGCACAAAACTATCTCTCAATTGTCCCTATAGAAGTGTTTGGCATATGCCATGGCCCGGCCAGGCCAATCCGAATTAATGAAGATACATCTCCCAGTCGTCCAGACAGAAGGAGTTCTACAAACGGCTGCACAAGGGCTTTGCGTCTCGCGAGAGGCCTACAGAAAAGTACCCGATAGGTACAGTTATAGTGGCAGATATTTGCTCTGCAAAAAAATAGGTGGCCTCCGAAAATCTGGCATAACAGAAGAGACTTTCATTAAAGAATCCAGTTGTCGGAGGTGCTGCAACTCATTCTTACATGAGGGAGCTGTACGTCTTCTCCTGGTACACCTGGTTCCGCACGTAGTCTATGTACACCAGGAAACTGTGCTGGGCGTGGTGGTAGATGATGTCACAGATGTCGGTGATGTACAGGCTCTCATCCACCCGCTCCTCCAGGTCCTTCAGAAATCTGCACACGGGAAACGCAAGAGCTAGCATTAGAAAGACAAACACTGGAACCATGCAATCAGATCTAAACATTGATGCAGAAAAAAACACAAGATTATAGTAGCTCTTGGTGCTTTCAATAACAGAGGAAAGTAGTGCCCACCTCAACCGCACTCACTGGCCGAGACGGGTGGCCTAACTTTCAAATGTGTAATGTAAAAAGGGATGGCCCGTCCTCACAGGTGAACTAGGCGGTTGCCTATGACACCGAGTTAAGACGGGGCACCACATTTGAAGCAACAAACCTAGTTTAAAAAAATACAACATAAAAAACAGCATAAAAAACAGCTGGGCCATCAATTACATGGTTGAAGGTCTCCGTTACAAGCAGCTAGTCTAGGGCCACCTCTGGAGCTGCAGGCTGCACACAGATGTCTGCACTGAGGTATGCTGCAGGACAGTTACACATGACCTCTGGAGTGGCCTCTGTAACAACTGGGGGTAAGAAGGGTCCCCATATCCGACACACTCTGGTCCTTACCTTGCACGTGGCATCATGCAGTGGGAACAAGAAAGAGTCTGGGATGGGTTATCGACAGCAGAAACAAAGACAATTCCGGACCCAACCACTAGATGGCGGAATAATGCACAGCATGTAAATCCAGAAAAGGATTCATGCTGCAAAACATGTGTATTTGTAGCGCACGTTCAACTGTAGGCACCTTGGCGCTTCTTAACGGATGTTTATGGTTACCCAACTCAATTGTACCAAAGGGTACCACCCTAGGCAGGAAACGCTGCCCACAGAGCCCCAGCAACAGCAGAACGACATGTGCGTTTCCACCTTCTACTACTGGACAGACAGAGGGATGTGGGGTCCAAACCCTGCTTTATCCCATATCTAATATCTGGTATATCCGGTCTTACCTTCACTGCTGTTCTGCTCTAAGACCATAATGGATCACGATTGCGCGGGAACTGACCTTTCAACCCATCCATGGTCCAAGCTTGTTGGTGGCTCCATACGCCAAAACGGGCGGGGAATCCAAGCATTTTGGCCAAGACTCTTTTGCGTCTTTATGATAAATCTAAAATTCATCCGTCTGATTTTTTCAGTGAATTTCACTCAGTTATAATTTACCTCAATTTTCAGAGCTGCCGTCACGTTTTGGACATGACTGTTAAAACCATCAGTCATAGGTCACGTGTTCTCTTTTAAGCCGAATATTTTGAAAACCATTGAGATTTTTACCCATTTTGCTAAGGGCTGCAAATGAAGCCAAGGGCGAACCTCCAAACAAACGTATTCAACTTTCATCGTGCAGTTATTGTGACAGCCACTGACCCAAAGGCACCCTACTGATTAAATGGAGAAAAAAAAACACTTACGGACCCACATTATCGAAACCAGACTGATTGCATAGAAACTTTCGAAATCAAAAACTTCATAGAAGCCGGAGGAACCTTTGTGGACAGTTTGGCGAAGGTCAGTCTGAAGGAAAAGTTACAGGCCCTGAAAAATAGTCCCTTAATATAGAAGTCAGTCATAAGCTGAAGTAAAGATTAGGGCAACTGCTTTGCATCAAAAAAGGGCGGCCTCTGGCTGGTGCCCACCTGAGAGGTTTCCAAGATATACTTAACTGATCTCAGTGATCATTCACATGTCAATATAGCCTTATAGCCCGCTGCCAAGAGCTATGCCGGTTGCTAAAGGCCCTGAACCAGAGTTAAAGGTCCGAGTCGCAGGGGAGGGCCATTAACAACCACACACAAAGATGGCACTTGGATCGTATACCGAACAGAAGGCTGGCGGCCTCTTCATCAAGATGGAAGATAATGAAATGGTGAGCACTGGCAAAGGGACGGAAATGCAGCATTCATTTAATCAAGCACTGGCAAAGCCAAAGGCTTTGGAATGTTCTAATAGCCTTATAGTCCTCCTGCCTATTGTTAAAGGTCCTGAACCTGAGTTATAGGCCCGAGCCACGACCAGTATAGCCGGAGGCAGATGGCCTGTATGACTATTAGAACATTCTTCCCACTGAGGGTAGAATGTTCTAAATAAAAATGGGAACAACATGAAGACAAACACTGGAATGTTGGAGCTCCGATCTTACACCAGCCATTACAATTCCAGAGCTACTCCATGGTCTTTAAAGGAGCGCTCAACATTCCAATGTTCTAATCAGTGTTATATGCTTTAGCACATCTATTCTTAAATTTCTATCGGTGGGTCAGGCCTACAGCCAGCTTTAGCTGTGTGGGAGTCTCATGCATTCATAACATTTTTAGGTCAGCACTCGTTATCCTCTGGTCTATTAAATTGCCATTCACATTTTGTTTCTGCTCACCACTTCATACAGTACAGGGTGATGGGTCAGCCCTCTTCAGGGATTGGCGCCCTTGTCTTGCACTGTGCAGGACTGAACTTTTCCTGATCACATCTGCATGTGCGCCCAAAAAGTAGCACAATTCAGAGCCAGGTGAGCTAGTCTCTCCTTTTATTTCTTGTCTTACTCTTCCTTTTTCAATTTTAATCTTAATTTCCATTGCACTACTTGCAAAAAATGTATAACTAAATCATTGCATGCTTGCCAAGGCCCATGCTTTTGCCAGTGCTTGTTTAAATGAATGAAGCATTTTTGCCCCTTTGCCAGTGCTCACCATTTCGTTATCTTCCATCTTTAGGAAAAGAGCACCAGCCTGCTGGTCTGTATACGATGCAAGCGCGGTTTACAAGCGGTTTTCAGCTTCCCCGCTGCCAGCATGGATGCTTGCAACGCTTTAATCGATAAAGTGATACATTCTACTATTGAGGCACTCACAATATAGTTCAAGGACACAGGGCATAGGGTGCAGTGTGTAGGAGGCATAAGTCTAGGATTATTAGTAGCCTACATGCAGCACCTAAGAAATACGTAACCTTTGCATACACGTATGTTTACCAGACCAGTCTTGGTGCAGAGCGGCTAACCAACATGATCAGAAGCAGTAAACTGGGGGTGTCAGGAGTTGGCGGGACTGATGTTTAATGTACACGTCAACATATATTCAAAACGTAGCCCATGAACATACTACATCCGGTCAATGCTGTGCCCGCCGCCCTGGGCTGACCTTTCGCTGACCTCCTTGACCTTGAGGATGTTGGAGAAGAGGATCTTCTTCTCCCGGATGATGATGGTGTCGTCAAGCTCCCTGCAGTCCATGAAGTGTTCGGTGAGGACCGACAGCGAACGCAGGTAGGAGGCTTCGGAGGTCAGGACCTCAAACATGCTCTGCAACGAGGAGGGGACAACAGAGGTGGTATGAGGGATCCAGACATGTTAGCGGGTGATATTCAGAAGCTGGAGCATGGCTCTCATGATCATTCGTCTTTCAGCGAGTAACAGAAGGTGGATACTCAAGCGGCATCTCTACCCAATAAGTCTATAACGCCTCTGGAAGAATTGGAGTCTCACTTAACACTTTTCAACCCTCCGGTTACCCTTTCTTGTTCCAATTCTACTACCTCAACGTGCATGTTTTAGGGGAATTAAAAACGTTCCTCGTTATATTTCAGACGCCTCATAAATTTATCAACCTTCTCAGAGGTGATGCTTCCTCCGTTTTAGGGTGTAGTACAACCTTTGGCTTGAAAGACAAATAACCACCTGGTAATCCAGCCCCTGGCAATGAGGTGGACTTTAACACTCATTAAGGAAAGCCTACATGCCTGGCATGAGTTCGTGGTACCTACCTAAAGTTATTGAAAGACATATTTTGTAATATAGGCAGGGGTGTGGAATTTTATAAACTGTCTACGTGCCAAGGGACAAGATGCTTCAGAAATCTACTTGTCCTGTCAAAGAATCAACTTGTCCCTTTTAATGCCATACCATGAGGTGGCAAGTTATAGAGTTCTCATTGTATGAGAGTATGCTGAGATTATATGAGATTATTCTAATATATCAGGGTTTGAATTCCCACAAGCCTCTGATTTTCCCACGTTTCAAATCTACGTACCGGGCTCTAGGTAGGTAGTAAGGGGTAGTTCTAAGGCTGAATGTCCTATGAACCTGAGCCCACCCAACAAATTGTTTGTTGAAGGGTATTCACCTACTATGCTACAAGCTTTACCCACACTTGTAAAGGTTGAAAGTTTACTCCTGACAAAGGCATGTGTAGAACTTTTCCCAGGGTGGAAAAAAGGGGAATGGAAAAAAAAGTGAATTTGCCATCATAAAACTTATTTTCACATGAGCAAAGATAATATAGCATGTTTATTTGTAAAACACATGTTTACCCTAGGGTCTCATGGCACTGAAATAACATGTTTATCGCCAATCTTGCTTTCGTTTCAGGCTTCTGCATACAATCTGGGAAGATTCTGTGAGCACTATATGTAGCCACAAATTGTTAAATTTTGCAAACATTTTTTAATGTGTTTTTGTACAGGCTCATTGCCAGTAATGCAAACTGAGCTCACAGCATTTCCATGCAGTGCTGGCCTTAATAGTAAAGGCTTTGCATTGATGAATCATATACACATTTTGAACCATTTACACATATAAATACAAATCTTGCCTTAGTGGCAGACAACCCTTTCACAATTAGTACACTAAGCTGGCAGCCAAAAGGTTTGTGATTCAGGGGGCTTGGCCTACATGTCCAGCAGACAAAGTGAACATGGAAAATTGTCCTTGAACCCCAAAAATGTGTCCTGGGCGTAGAGCGATACAAATTCCACACCCCTGGATAGGGCTTGTAGTCCAGACATACACCATCTGCAAATTACAGATCCAAGATTCGTGTTACGCTTCAGTTAATCATGGGTGACTCTTCTGAAACGTTCCCTCCTGTAGATCAATGGGCACAGTGTTCCCCCAGTTTCCATGTCAACACCATTCTTAAAAAACCTGCCTTCCACACTACAATTATCCATGGTCTCCCCCTTTCTCTCACACACATTTGCCTCAGAGGGTACAATCCTCATACTTCTAGCCAGTGCCAACCAGTTGATCAGCCTTAGAAACAAATGCAGGCTCATCAGGACCAACACAAGGAGAGCGGGGCCACCAGGGATAGGTTTCCAGGTTCGGGAATACTCTCCAATGGTTATCCCAGATGTCTTGAGAATAAAAAATGGACCCCATGTGGGGGCTGCCTTCTCTTCAAACTTAAAAGTCCTTCTTTATAGTAGATTGGTTTCTAGGTCATAGGCATGAATGAGTGCGAGCAGTGCTATCAGTTTTGCTTGTTTCTAGTTTTTGAAGAGAGGTGTTAAATAGATCTCAGGAATGCCATTTTACTGATTATTGAGATACAGGAGTGGTGGGTTTATTTGATTTCCTGTCTAACCTTCTCCATTCTTTTTTTTTTTAATTCTCTTTTTATTCTATTTACTTACCGCCCTCTTTCAGTTTTATTGCAGTTTCTAGACAGACGGACACCCCTCACCACTGGGAGTGGCCTTCAGTACAGACGTGTAATTTTTACCATAGGTTAATGCAACAAGTCAAATTTTGTTCTCACTCGAGGCTCCACTATGGGACATGCAACAACAGATTACAATAAATTGCGACTCTGAGATCATATGTTCTGGCTCGACCCGATGGATCACTATGTTACTCAAAGTTTTAGGTTGTGCCTTAACTGTTCAAACGGCATCTCTGATGGACGCAGAGCCAACATGTTGCAGTGGGCCCACTTTTAAGGCCTGTGCCTTCTCCTTGTCTAAAATGAAGTGCCCATATCTTACCAGGCCATAAAAATTAAAAAATGGTTGCCATCTACACCATGCACCGATTTAAAGGGTCTGAGCCGGACCATCAAAACGCTCCTTGGTCAGTCACCATGCTACCTCACGATTGCACGCATGCTGTACCAGCTGACCAGACCCCGAAGCAGAGACTGCCATTTCCAGCTGGTCGCCACCACCCTAGGTTCATTCACTTTCATGGGGCAGCTCCTCCCACCTGGAATTCTTTATTGTTCTAAACTTGATGTTTACCTTTTCTGGACTCTGGTCCACACTGTTATCCTCAGATTCCCCATGCATGTAGGTGGTTTGGCCTAGGCTATCTAGCACAATTAATTAGTTATTTGATCTTTGACATCTATTGTAAAAGAACCTTAATCCTAGCTCAGTGCTCTTGCCCTTGTTCATCTTTCCACTGCTCTTTAGCCAGGTTTGCGCTCCAGAGTTTAATGTATATACATACATCTTTGTTTGACATTGTGCACCGGTATCATTAAACACGGACCGTGCACAAGGGCAGAGCAGTCGCAGTTACCTCTTGCATTTTGCGCTCATCTAAGCTCATCTGATCCAAGATTCCACTTTCTCGGACGGCGGGCAGCTCCTGCCACAGGGTGTTCTGTGGGGTGATGGACCTCCGGCTCCTGGGCGAGTTCCCACCATAGTCTGAGGAGGTGGGTGACCTCTCGTAGTTGACATCGAAACTGGTGATGCTGCTGTTTCGGGGCACCGTCTGCCGCTTGATCTCCTTCCGAATGACCGCCTGCCGATATGTTTGGTACAAGGGCTCTGAGAGAAAGTAAGAAAAAGGAGGACATCTCAGTAATTTGTAAGACACAAAGGAGCCTACAGAGGCATGTCTTGGCCATTACTGCTGTTGAGATATGACACAGCTCTGCAGAAGCACCTCACTTCCAACTTCCAAACTGAGCACAGTAACAACAGACCTCAAACCTGACCTACAGCACAAACATCAGTTGCTTAAAAATAACAACTCCAGATCTATAGAGCAGCATAGCTCTGCCAGATTATAGTATTGAAAAAGAGAATCATGCATAAAAAGTGAATTACAAGTTGGAGCATCCAGTGATATAGGGGGTTGTGACACAACCGCCCACCTCAGATGCAAGGATTGTTTTTAACCCAAGGCAAAAGGATAATGTGTTGTTCAGGAAATCTATTTTTCCTCACTTAAAGGCCATAATTTAAGCCTCTTGTAGCAATCTGCAGCTTTCTTATGGTCATGTGTGATGACCATAAGACAGCTGCCTACAACTAGCAATGAAAACGAAGGCAGCGCCAACACCCTCAGACAACAAATTTAAACTTAGTGCTGGCTCCAATGTGTCAGTCTAGCTCGGTCTGGGTTGCAATTTCTATTTTTTCTTCTGAGCATGCGATATCAGCCTACGCAAGAGTTTAGGAACAGTCGTCTGCTTGCAAAAGTACACGCCTACAGTGGCATCTGAATGAGATCTCTTATTGAGCTATTAAACCCCTTCCTTACACCAGATCTCTCAAGAGACCAAAGATTTTGGGACACTCTCTTCGGGCTAGAGTTGTCCCTGGATAGGAGATGTTCATTGCATCACACCCACCGCAAGGGTGCTACACTGACACACAGTAAGACTGAATCCCATAGGTAACCAGTAAAGGCATCAGTGGTACAGCAGACTTCAACAGGTTCTTATGGCAGGGGTAGGCTAGATTATTTGACTACCAGAGCTCAACCCCCGTAATAGTCCATGAGACAGCTAGTCGGTACAAGTACGGCACCTGCTTCCATAACAAAGATCTCTCTACTGTTGATGCTCCTTGCCAAGAAACTTGCACTACCTGTTCTCTTGATTCTTACTACTGCAAGCCACACTGTTGTAATCTAGTCACGCCTTCAAACCTACCATCCTGCAGGCGGGACTCCCAATCGATAGATTTCGGAGAGGTTATAGCAGGAAAGCTGAAAAGCATTGAAAGAGACAAAAGTTAACTATTATTGTAGCTTGACATATCTAACAAAAATAATGCATACTGCAGCATCAAGTTGGGTGAGACAGTAAGGGCTGCTTTAAAAAATAAATCCCACCACGGGCACCACTTATTAAAGAAATCTAGCTTTATAATCCTATATATATGTCATGTTTCTTTTAGTGCTACTCCACCCTTATGCAAATAACCTTTCTACAAATTTTAAAGCAGTACTGACTGAGTGACTGATAAACGGCTACTCCGATGTTTAAAAGAACTGTATTACTAACATCAAAATGAAATCACTATTCAGCCTTTAAGAGATAACCTACATCCGAAACCACTGTTAATCAGGAAAATGTGATCCTTCAAGGGCAATTTACCACTTACAACACTGGGAAGCTCTACTCTGTGTATCAAAAAATAAACATACATGCCCATAAAAGAAACACATAGAAATTTGAACTAATGTTGCTATTGAGATAAAATATACATATATATTTATGTCTCCTTGGCACATGATCGAAAAACTGCAACACTTCTCTTGGTCAGGTATTCATTTTTTATTTATTCTGTTTCTTTGTTTTTAATCAAGGCATTTACACAATCCTTTTTCCATCTAAAAGGATGGACCAACGCCTTTTGGTGGATTGCCTTCTACTGGGATATATATATATATGTATATATATATTCATCCATATCCTGGTCCTTAAACAATAATCCCATCATTGACGGGAAACATCATTTACAATTACGTCTTCATGATGAATGCCCTTACAACAAGGGCATTACAATGAAAATGTCTTCCAACACAAACGTTTGCTGCTAAAAAGCATCTTTGAAAAATCCCACTTCTGACACCACTCTACGATATTTCCTGCCTGGCTCGTCACTGCAGTCCTCCCGCTTTGATTCTCTCCGTTAGTCTAGCACACATGTTTGAAGACTTTTTATTCTTTCTTTTCGGTCCTTGTAAGGTGTGGACCTCATAGGACCTAGGCCTATGTTTGGTTAACTACTGCATGCCTATTTGCAGAAATGCAATAGCTACTCATAAGTAACGTATGCGTGTCATGATGTTGTAACACCTGCAGATATGTGTCGCATTAATATTCAATGAAGCCTTCCACCTTAAACCAGACCTAATATGTTTAGGGTTTAAAAAAAAAGTAGAGAATTAAAAAAGCAATTTTTGTTTTTTAAATAAAACATTTTGTATTCATGTGTTTGGTTTTATTTTAGAAACATCCCTAAATTGAATTGCATTTACCCTGTTCCTCCTTTGGCAGTCCCACACGGTTGCCTCCTTCTGCAAACGCAGGTCTTCATTAGCAAGAGTCTCTCTGTGCACGTCTCCCTCATCTTAAGAGCAGCTTCTCGGCTCCTCTGTATCTCCCCTTCTTCAAACCACAATTATTCCTTGAAAAGGACCTGCCCCCATGGTTTTATTTAGGAATATCCTGCACCCTTGGGCTCTGGCCCACATGAGCCACTTACTGGGACAATAGCGTACGGCTTCCAATGCCCTAGCGTGCCAATGGAAAGGAATCTTATAAAAATATATTGGGGTTGCGGGACTATTTAACACTTAAAAATGTGGAAGGTACTGACCTGTCCGTCTCTGAAGCTGCATCGAAATCCTGCCTCGTGGGTTCACTGGAGTGGGGTTCACATTCTCCTGAAAACAGAACAGGCATTGCAATATTATCTTTAAATCTTTACACACACCCATACACATATATATAGAATCACACATATGCATATTAGCACACAATCAGCATAAAGGAAGAGTGTGTGAGAAGCAGCGTCATGAAAAGGCTTTGAGGTTTCAGTGGCACGGTGACCTGACGCCTCGGCTTGTGTTACCCTGTAATTTGTTTTGTAATGTGATGTGATTTATTCCATGTTGGGATTGCACAACAGTTGCTTGTGTATTTTCAGCGCACTGCAAATGGTTGTCCAGTTATAAATAGACACCCATCAGCTGACTTGTCCAGGTTATGCAGATGATGACACTGCGGTGTAAACAAGCACACTCGCAGAGACGAGCAGCTGAAATGTGCTTCACAGGCCCCTGGCGACAAGTGATGGTCATGCTGAGACAGGGGCGATTACATGTCAAGCAATCCCATTGACACCTTCTGAGGTCACTGGCCCAGACCATCAAGGAGAACATTATGCTGGAGTCCGTTGAGGAAGTAAAACTTGTACAGCGAACTTAGCACGCATCGCACCGAGAGTCCAGCGGACTGAAATCTGCCCTTACAGTGACTAAACTAAAGATTCTGCAGGCCAGAATCTGCTAATACCAACAATAAACCAAATAACCTGCAGAGTGGAATCGGCTAATACCAACAATAAACCAAAGAACCTGCAGAGTGGAATCGGCTAATACCAACAATAAACCAAAGAACCTGCAGAGTGGATTCTGCTAATACCAACAATAAACCAAAGAACCTGCAGCATGGAATCTTCTAATACCAACAATAAACCAAAGAACCTGCAGAGTGGAATCTGCTAATACCAACAATAAACCAAAGAACCTGCAGAGTGGAATCGGTTAATACCAACAATAAACCAAAGAACCTGCAGAGTGGAATCTGCTAATACCAACAATAAACCAAAGAACCTGCAGAGTGGAATCTGCTAATACCAACAATAAACCAAAGAACCTGCAGAGTGGAATCGGCTAATACCAACAATAAACCAAAGAACCTGCAGAGTGGAATCTGCTAATACCAACAATAAACCAAAGAACCTGCAGAGTGGAATCGGCTAATACCAACAATAAACCAAAGAACCTGCAGAGTGGAATCTGCTAATACCAACAATAAACCAAAGAACCTGCAGCATGGAATCTGCCGACATCAAAAAATAAACCAAAGAACCTGCAGAGTGGAATCTGCTGTTCCCAATAATCAACTAAGAATTATGCTGTCTAGAATCATCTGCTATCAACATTAATCCCTTAACCTGCAGCTTGGAATCTGATTTTACCGATAAAAGACTGGAATTTACTATTCCCTGTATTCAACAAGCAAGTGCTACCTGCATCCTGGAATCTGCGGTTGCCAACAATAAGCCTACGAACCTGCGGCTTGGAATCTGATGTGCTCTACGATAACCAAGGGAACAGCTATCTGGAATCTGCAGTTACCACCATTGATCCGCAGCCTGCAGCCTGCAATCTGCTACTTCCAATATTAAATTCGGCACCTGCTGTTCTCAACATTAATCCTGTATTAAAATTGGAAACAAAGCCTTCATTGTTCTGTCGTCAACGATAAAATAAGGAGTTTGCAGCGTTGAATCTGCCATCACCAGTATTAAACCAGGAACCAGAAGTCTAGAATATCGCCTTGATGTGCATGTGTCTGCTGCTAGTGCCGATGTGTTAAAAGATCCCCCATAGACCACCAAAAGCGCAGTCGGCTCCTTTTAAACGAAACAGTGACATCCGCTCTTGACCACGGATCCCTCAAATCCCGAAGGACCACCAATCTACCTACCTGGGTTAACAATTGGGAGCAACAACAAATCTTCATGAGATGCAGTGGATGCTGGAAGGCAAAGGTGGTGGGGGCGATTGGAAAATAAAAAAGAATAAGACTTACCTGCTGGTCGCCAGCCGCCGCCTCTCCTCCGTCCTTTCTGTTTTCCTGGCTTCCAGACTCCCATAGCCAATCACGACGCTGCTGTTATCAACATGACAGCAGCATCGTGATTGGTCTGAGCAGCCTGGTTCGCCGTTCAGACCGGGACTCGGAGCCTGTGCATGTTCTTCATCCAGGCCGTGCAATCCAGCTGGGTGGTGTACATGGGAAGTGCAGCACGATGGTTTGGCCAGCCCAAGACGGCCGGCCGAACTGTCAGAAGCACTTATGGTGCACCAACCAGTCCTCCCTCTGACGTGAGCCAAGCCCCGCCCTGCCCCGAACAGGCTCCATTATACTAAAAATACAATTATAATAGCGTTCTGTTATCATTTTACTTTGCGCTGCTCATAGAGCAGTGGGGCGACGCTCCTCCGCCTTAGCAGCGGAGACGCCGCTGATGAGATGAAAAAAAGGATTAGACCTTGAATGAAAAATGGAGAGCTTTGGGAGAAATCGCTGTGCTGCATTCATGCCCAGGAAGCGGAAGCATGCCACCATTAATGCTAACAAGGGATGCTTGCACTTGTAGAGTACAACCCTGCATGCTCACCCAAAGAATGCATCTTAATCTAGGACCTGGTGGCCCCAAATCCCTACAGCGCATCCCAGCAGGTCCTGTTTTTAGTAACTCGACTGATATTATCAGAGCAAGGCTACCATCAAAAATTCCTCCTCTTGCTTCCTCTGCCAGAGGAAGACCTCACTGCAAGGAGATGTGGCTTCCATTCCCCTGGGCTCAGCTAGAATGAGTGGAGAAGCAAAAACAATCAGCCCTTCCAACAAACAGCTCAAAACCAAAGGCGAGCGGCTTGTGCGGCCCCCCCACCCCCGATTCACTGTGTGACCAACTTCATCCACACATCCCTCTCCCCAGAAATCTCCGACTAACCACATATTCGCAGTTCAACGAGCCATGATGACGATGAAAACTCAGGTCCCAATAATTCAGACCATTGACGAAACGACTGGGATCTTTCTATTGCTATTAAGCCTACAAGAACAACCGCTATCTTGCATGAAAACACTGTGCCCATCAACATATGAATATATAGTTGGAAGCATTCCCCCATATGATATAAATAAGAATATTTAATAGATCTGTGACCTTATTCTTATGTCTATGTCATAATGAATTCTATGAGCAGTTTATATAAATTTTAAAAAAAGTTGAAGGTGGAATGAATAAGTATGACTCAGTAATAGGGTTGTTGCGTCATATACAATACGAAAGTACCTTTTAATGAATCTGTTTGGTATAGTTACTGAAATGCATATGTATGATGAATTTCTAATTCCCTTTTTGATATAAATAAATAGACTCTATTGTTCGTTACGATCTGGGTTTTTGTATTTATACTTTAATGCCCCCATTCTGTGTTGTTGCCCAAGTATTTTCTCATACAACCTCATATTCGCAGTCATCACGCAGAATCCGAGGAAGGCAAGCATGAAAGTAGGGTCTCTTCTGCATCACAAAAGTCTTGGACCCTACGGTACGCACACAACTCTCCTACCGCTTGGAAACTAAGAACCTACTGCGCACCTTTCATTCACTGAAAACACTACTACCATGGGAAAGAAATCCCGCTTCCCCGAGTCCAGGCAGGCACGCTCATCCTACTGAATGTCCAGTCACACTCAAGAATAAAGAGCATACATTGTTGACGGAGTGTCTTAGAGCTTGCGTTGGTTTTATATGGACATCCTTGCCTAGTGCATAGCTTTTCTCTAACTAAACAGGTTCAAGTTTTTTCATCTCTAAACCCACCTCCACCAACGGTAGTGTTCCCGAAGGATCCGCCCTATCGCCCATCCTCTTTAATTCGACATGCTTCTGAGGGCCAGCCTACTGGAAGCCATCCACATGGGATCGCACTAATTGGCCAACAATACCCAGGTCAACTTTAGGCTGGAAGGAGGTATGGAATATACCATCATATGGCCAGTGCCTAAAAGACATTGGTCATGGTCAGAAAACTTGTGTCTTGCTTACTGGAGCAGTTGACACTTGCCTTCTCTGTTCATCTAGCCTGAAACCTTGGGTCCAACACCAACACCTGTGAAGAAGAGGTGTCATTTGGATGTAATCTTTGGTGGTAAACTCTCCCTTCCTTTATCAAACCAATTCTACCACAAAATGCATTCTTACAACATCATTGGATATTGTGTTTGTGACAAACACCTCACAGAATTGTACTGACATTAGCAAAGGTAATCTATAAGCTTGTATAATGCAAAGTCATTTACACCAACGTATTGCTGAAAACCCTCTTCTCGTTTCTAGGACTACCAGATCGGGCTGCGTGGCTCATCTTTGCACGAGCCACCGGCATCATATCAAACTGGCTCTGAAACCCCCCGATGGCTTCTTCTGAAGCCACAATCTCCGTTCGAAACCATTTACATCATTCATAGGGCAACTCACAGCCACACTCTAGAATCCCACTTGAAGATATTCCGGGCCCTATAAAACATCCAGATGCTTAAGGTAGGTCTGCAACAGGAAATAAATTAGCTATCCAACCAGCCATATTCAAGACACGTAGAGGCAGATCCATACATGTTCAGGGCACTTCACTGCGGAAAACCCTCCCTGTACATGCTGACTTGAAGAGGGTTTCCTCAAGTTCCACAATGGACTGAAGACCCACCTCTTCAGAATGCCTCTGACTAGGAGCCACGGTTTAAATCTAGATCCAATAAAACACAGTCACAAAGACCTCAACTCCAAGACACGCTCCAGCTGCACAGACACGCAATACCAGCTGGATCGTGCTTCACCATTTTCTCGATCCTCCATCAAGTGTTCAGCAACGCACTTCCTTCACCAGCCGGCCTCAAGGTGATCCGAATGGACACACTACCACCTAATCTCACTTTGCCTGGCTGCTGGGCTAACCCTCCCCTCTTGCAGACCTCAGTTTACCTAGTT
The DNA here is from genome assembly GCF_964204655.1 of Triturus cristatus. Lineage (NCBI taxonomy): Eukaryota > Metazoa > Chordata > Amphibia > Caudata > Salamandridae > Triturus > Triturus cristatus. The sequence goes on along the minus strand of NC_140595.1, from coordinate 780,290,529 downwards.
CTACTATACAGGGCATTTTCTGGCAAATTGAGAGTTTAACACCTCTGGATCTCACCGCTCTTTGGTGCCGTGGGAGCTGCATCCTTGGTTCATGGTGCTCTGAGGCGACCACCAGCTGTCTGCAGCACTTAACAAAAACTATAAATAAATGAATAGAAATGCTTCTGTTCTGGGGGAGGTCTGTGGTGAAAGCAGATTCCCTTGTAGATTATTAGAAGATTAAATGGCTTCCTTTGCTGTCCCTTTACCCTCAAACACAGAGCAGTTTCTTATTTTAACTCCAGAGATACGTGTAAAGCAGCTATCCTCCAAAGCCAGGCCAAGCCCAAAACAAGCAAAGGCACCAGGAAGTCATGAGGATGTATACGTCAAGCCGTCACGACTGTGGTACGGGCGTTTCCTTGATTGGGACTAGCAATGGTTGTTTACATGCACTGGCATCTGGAAATGACATTGAGAATGGAATGTCTGCAAACAATGGACCTGAAAGGACCAGTGAGCGCCTTCAATACAGGAATGGGAGAGGAGGATTAGCACCGCCCCCTTTCAGCGAGTGGCGCACGTTAGGCTTTGATGATAGGCAAGCCTGAGGGACCACAAACGACTATAATGTAATTTGTCCTCACAATCTGGGACTGGTTAAAAGTTACGTTTTCTGCATACGCGTAGAACTTACTACCACTACTATGGCATCTTAGCCTATTGCCCTTCTGGGAGCCCTCGATCGATGGTGTCTGTTGGAGTTTGTTTGTATGACAATAGCAGAGTTTGTACAATATGTCCTTCAGATGTGCCTTGTGTAGGTCAGTGTGAAAGCAAATGTTCCTCTTCTAGAGGGAAGCTCATGAGATTTACACATCCTACCAGGTAAATCCAGGTGCCCGGGGTACAGGAACGATTTGGAAGGTTTGCATTTTCCAGGTGGGTTCTCCTTCGACATGGATGGTAATCGGAGAGCTTGTGTTCTAAAACCGCATAATGTGGCTGTCAGACGGAATACTGTCTCACTTCGGGTCTCCGATCACCGACAAGGCACCTATACTCAAAGTTGTTGAATAGTTAATACTGCTTTTGAAGACTCGGATGTCGGTCTGCACTCTCACCCCAGGCACAAGCAGCTGTATGGAACCTCAGAGGGGTGTATGCATGTCTGGGTGCACTCTCACAGCACCGGTCTCCAGTCTGTGTTAGGAAGCGGTCTCTGGTTGCCTCAAGAAAGCTGTCTCGGGCTGCCTCAGGGTGGAGTATCGCTCTAGTTGTTGGTTGCGTCAGGATGCAATGTTAGTCCAGTTGTCTCTTGGTTGATTCCACATGCTATCTAATTTGAGGTGTGTCTCAAGTGTCCAGATGGAGTCTCTCGAGGGGCTGCTGGTGGGTTCGTACTGCGTCAGGATGGAAGATAGGTCCGTACAGAATCAAGATGGAGTCTCACCGGGGACTCTAGACAGGTTGGAGTCTCTCTTCCGTTGGCTCTGAGTGGCACCTGGAAGCTGCCACACTGCAGCCATCTCTTGGGTGCATCGGGTAGAAGCCTCCCTCCATCGCTCTGCAGACTGTGCCCGGATGGATCCTCTCAGAACTATACCCAGCCAGCTCACATGGCCAGCAGTCTCTCCCCAGCACCTCACCTCCCTCCAGGAGGTTTCAGACTGAAGTTCTCGCGGCGCTATTTCCGGGATGCATGGATCTCGAGTCTCACGTCCGCTCTGAACACCTCTCTCCAGGGCTGTACTCCTGCCAAGAGGGCCCCACCCGGCTCAGGTCCCACCCTATCTACAGGGCCTTGAGGGATCTGCTCAGTCACGTTCTGACTCTGCAACACCCATGAAGGGCCTGAGAAACCGGTCTACAGACCCACCGCAGCGTCAAACCAGGGCCTTCAGATGCCGCTAGAATCGTCGTCGCTACAACGGGTCCACTTTGGGCCCCCACGAAAACGCAGCAGAAAGGAGCTTGGGAGCACACGTCCATTCCCGACTGACCAACAGGAATCAAGTTGCTGATTCAGGATTCAGAATTGTGTTTCGTATTCCAGTTAGTTCATGAGGATTATAGTGCACTGCACAGGGCTACACCCGTTGTAACATGCCCTGTACTAGAGTTACAGGCTCAACTTAGAGGTGGCTGCATAACGATTCCCTTTAAGTTTAAAAAAAAAATATTTTGCTCTGGTGGGGCTAGCTGTGAAAAGGGGCGCAAAGGAGGCCACGTTTTGCAGAAAGCTACATTTTATATGGTTCCACCATGACTCCTATTTCAGACCCCTCCTCTACCCCGCTCCCATGCCGCCACTCCAGAGCTGGTCCATGGGCTGGAGAGGTCTCACAGGAGAGGGGGGCAGATACAACACAAACTATAGGTGGGCAGCTCTTAAGAAGGGGAGATGTGTTTCACTTTGGGGCTCTGATTAACTTCAAATACAACCTGAGATTCACTCTCACCGTCTAGGATTTCTTTTAGGACCCCCCCCATAGTAACAAGCATTTACAAAGCAATGGTCTCGGCATTGTTAAAGTTAGAGCTATTGGCATTGCTCATGACATTATTTTTGTTTTTAAAACATTTAAAGAAACGGCATTGTTGTTTACAATGTCAATAGCTTAATCACTCTCAAATGCGAGACATATTGCATTTGCACCCACACACAGAGCCACACACACAAAGCCACCCACACACACAGAGCCACTCACATAGCCACCTACACACACACAGTTACCCACACAGAGAAAGCCACCACGCATAGAGCCACCTACAAAAAAAGCCACCCACACAGAGCCTCCCACACACACACAGAGCCACCCACACGCACAGAGCCACCCGCACACACACACACAGCCATCTGCGCTCCCTCAGCCGGCTTGTGAGTGTAATGTCCCATGTGCTTGTGCTGGCGTCACTAGGATAAGCTAGTCACCATTGCTTGGTTTGCTGCGCGCGTTAATGACAGCTTTGCGGCCGCTCTTATCACCAAAAAAATGTCCCCGTATGTTGGAGCTTCACTCGGGCTCTAAAACAAATATGCCCCCGTCGTTGGAGCCTCTCGGGGGCTCGAGAACACTGCCCCCGATGATAAGCCCCGCTCGGGGGACTCAATACGGACAGAAACCACCCCGAGCCCTCTCCTTACCGAGACTTCGCCTCGGGGACTCAGCTCCTCTGGAGGCGGCAACGCTCCGACGCTTCGGGGACTGCGGGGCTCTCTCCTCACTCACGAGAGCCCCGCTCCGGCTTCCTTCATTTTGTGGGTCACGGCGTCTCCCGGGGCACACGCAGGAGCGCGGGGTAGGCTCCCGCCTGTTTCCTGCTTAAACCACGCCCACGTCCTTGCCTCCCTTCCGGCGCTGACTGTCCCACACAGGGCGCCTGACTTCCGGTTTCGCGGGGGCCGCGGCAGTGATTTCGATGACGGTGCTGCGGGGTGGGCACCCGCTTACAAATAGAATAATTAAATAAGCGGGGTGGGCACCCGCCAACGAGCGCCACAATGCGGGGTGGGCACCCGCTTCAAATCTCGGCAACAAGCGGGGGAATCCCCACGCCGGGGCTTCGCGCTGCTGTCGGAAATCACCGGGCTGCTTCTTATCGGTGCAAATAACTAGCGCGCTCACCAGGACACAAATGTATGTCGCTCTCCAGGCTCTGCAGCACCCAGTTCCAGGGAGAAAGGGGAAAGCTCTCCTCAGCTAGGCACAGTCCAGGGAAAGTCTTTGCGCACCACCGCCTTTCTCCGAGGTCAAGCAGAAATGCCTCGGAGAAACGCAGTGGCGTTTTCGGATTCGGGGGCGTGTTTTTCTTTCTCTCCTCTTGTAATTGGCTGGAATGTTTACATTCCAGAGGAGAGAAAGAATCGAAAAAACACGCCCCCGAATCCAAAAAAGACGGGGCTTGTTTGGAGAGACAATGCTCTTCTCCAATGGCTGACCAGTATTTCAGAGGCCAGCCAATGGAGAAGAGGTAAAAAAAAGGGGCGGGTTAAAGCCCCACTCCTAACATTAAATCTCGGAGCGAGACTGCGCAAGCGCAGCCTTCGAGCCGAGACCTAAAAAGCACCCCATGGATGATAGCTAGCCAGGAAACACACTAAAGAGATTTTCTTCCTCAAAGGGCTGAGAGATTTTCACCAATTTTTTAACAGTCCCCCTTTCTGAGCAGATAACACCCACATGCCATGTTTGGTGAAGTTTAATGCAAAAGTTCCAAGTAATGTTTAATAATGAGGATAAAAATTCATTGTCTTTTATATAGCGCTTCGTATCCCATTTGTGTAATCTCCAAGCCATGTAAATAATGACGTTACTATTACCCGGGTCAATTGTATTGAGTTACCAAACAAAGAGCAAGAAATGCTCGACTTGACTCCACAGGATATGAGCAAATGCCCCACACGTACCAACAAATGTAATTCGGGAGCGTTTCACTCACTGAGCCATTTTGAAAGCATCATTTTGTAACTTAAGGCCCTATATCAAGAAAGCACAGGAAAAACAACTTTAAAAAATCTTTTAACTTAGGAAATCCTTTATCATTATTTGCCAAATCTCGCCTTAGGGCAGTGTTTCCCAAACTGGGGTCCGAGGACCCCCAGGGGTCCGTGGCACATTCCCAGGGGGTCCGCAGGCAGCAGTTTTAAAAGCACTGCAAAGTTCCTTGTAAAATTTGCAGTTTTCGAGCAACTATAAAAGTGTCAATCAAATGCCAGTGATTAATGTACCTGCTGGAGAGAGATGAGTTTTGTCCAGTGGCAGCTTTGACTTATCTAATGTGACACAGAGGGTTAATATGCCTACTGCAAAGAACGTGTACAATGCAGTTTAAAAAACAGTATTTTATGTGCATAGGTCAGTGGGTTACTGATTTTGGTCACAGAGATTCTTTTGTCACTGTGCAATTCATAAGGGACAATCGTAATCTAGCACAGTGTCCTATAAACTGTCCTCAAAGAGCTGCTTGCAAACTGCATGGTAAAAGTTAGCAACATATGTTTATTCCCAGTCTATCATTATCCTGATGCTGCTATGTTCCCACTTCCTGCACAGGAACAATTTTGTAATGCCGTTTTGTCACTTCTATGTGTGCTGCCTAATGCAGCACACATGAAAATTACAAAATGTCATTTTTATTAAAGATTGTTTATGTGCAGGAAGGGCCACCTTCCTGACCATAAACTATCAAAGGTGTTTTGTTTTTTCCATTGGAAAAAAGCAAAAACGAGGCGAAGTAAGGCATTTCTCCTCATTTCGCCAAGTTAAGACCAGGTTTTTCATGGTCTTAATTTTGGTGCTGTCTCCTATTTAGGCTGACCTTGTAAATAGAGGGCAGCGTCAAAATCTTCAGAGGGGTCATTTCCACATCACTTTTGTTTCTTTTACTTGCCATTGGTCAGCACCTCCTCCTTGCCACAGCTTCCACCTTGGGCTAATCTGTGTGTCTCTGACATATAGCATGGACCAACTGCAGTTTATTGTGACCAGAGTCCTTGCACTGGCGGCAGTCTCCTGCAGGTACTCTTTTGTTTCTTTTGGACACCCACTCATATTAAGTGCATGTCCAAAAGAAACTCTCCTTCATCCTGCCCTTGTTTCCCCTTGGGTGTTGGAGTGAAACGCCCACTGCAACTCCCACTGCCCACCTTTTTCACGCTAAGCATTGCGTGAAAGGGGGCCTTATTTACAAGGCAGCGTTAAGCCTCAATAAGTGGCTTAACGCTGCCTTGTAAATAAGGCGAAACCCCTATTGCCACAGGAACATCGCAAAAAATGACGTTCCCATGGCGATAGGGACTTGTAAATATGCCCCTAAAATCCTTAGTAATTTGAGTATTTGTTTAGTGTGCACACGTGTTTATTTTTTCGAATTACTGTTTTAATGTTTGAAATGTCAATCCTACAAATTGCTTGGGGGTCCCCGGCTTCCAGGGTGACTCAATGGGGGTCCTCAGGAGTCAAAAGTTTGGGAACCACTGCCTTAGGGTACAGGTGCGATCACACAGCTATAGGTCATTGTAAGGCAGCAGGAGAAAGAAAAGAATTGATGATTTTCAAAAGTTCCGGGGCACAATAGAAGCAGAGGACATTGTGGAGGAGATACAGCAACTATGAGCCTTGCAAAGAGATTTACAGAACTTTTTTAAAGCATTTTTATAAACAATTTTGGCCTCATCGTCATGTAATTTCCTCTCCAGTGATTTACAGCGATGTTTTTCTCCTCTTGAAGCAGGTGAGAACCAAGGAGCAGAAGGCTTAGATCTTCAGGTGAAGACTTTTTTTGGGACAAGAAGGTCTAAATCCTCAGATAGCCAGCTTTTAAAGCTTTCAACATCAGTATCTGAAGAGCCCGTCAGACTTACTGGAATACATTGAAGGACCTCGGCAAGAGTGATTCCGAAATTTTATGCCACGCTCGAGACCTTTTGTATTGCTTCCTGCCGCCTGTAGTCCGAGGGAACAGTAAACACAAAAGGTACCAAAAATGGTCAGACGAAATTAACTTAAGGGCAGGTTTAACATACACATTTGAAAGACTGGAAAAAAAATTGATCCAAAGTGTATAGGGCCGATCACTAATTGTGATCACTCATGGCATATTAAGTGACATCACTGATGACATCCCAAATTACATCATTGATGACATCACTGCTAACACCATAGTCATCTATGAAATAGAGTTACTGTGTGTACAGGTGTGCGTGAACAGCATGGAAATACCATAAACCCTGGAGGACTATGTAGTTGTGCATATTGAAAGTTATATGGTGCACTGTTTACAAATCATTAAAGTCTGGGGTGCAAGTAGTACTCCATGTTAAGCAAGGTAAAGCGCACCTGAGGTGGTTTGCACAGGTATATTTCAAAGTAGGTTGTGGCTTAAACCGAAAACCTGTTGCAAAAAAACCTGAGAAAGGCCGAAGCTTTTGTAGACAAAAGATAATCAAACACTGTATGTCTTCCACAACAAGATCCTCACCATCTACAAGAACTGTGAACCCCAACCCACCACGGCTGACACTCTCAGCCTCCTTGCTCCCACAGATGGAAACCCCGACCTCCTGCTCACCACATGGGACCAGCTCACCCCTTAAAATACTATAGCCATTATGAACACCGTCCACCCAGGAGCACCCACAGACCCCTGTCCCCACCACATCTTCAACCTTGGGAGCAAGATGATCAGCAAAAAGCTCACCGCCATCTCCAGCGCATCTATCACGGCAACCGCCTTCCTTGAAGAAAGGAAACATGCAGAGGTCAAACCCCTCCCCAAAAAACCGTCCGCCGATCCCAGCGAACTCAAGAACTACCATCCCATCTCTCTACTCACCTTTCCAGCCAAAGTCCACGATAAAGCCATCAACCGCCAACTCACGGAACACCTGGAGAACAACAATCTTCTGGACACCTCTCAATCCGGATTCCGCAACGAAACCGCCCTGATCATTGCCACCGAATTCTGATCCCTTCTTGACCGGGGAGAAACAGCGGACCTCTCAGCAGCGTTGCACACCGTATCCCACCACACCCCTATCAGGAGGCTTCACCACATTGGAATATAATGAGACTCCCTCAAATAGATCGCCTCTTTCCTGCATGGAAGAACCCAGAGAATCTGCCACCCACTTTTCACCTCAGAACCTAAGAACACCATATACAGCATCCCACAAGGCTCGTCCCTCAGCCCTAAACTGTTCCAACACCTACATGTCCCCCTTGGCCAACATTGTCACAACACATGGACTAAGAATCATATCTTACACTGACGACACCCAGCTCATCCTCTAGCTATCAGAAGACCCCTCCACCATGATGGCCAACTTCCGCAGGTGCATGGCGAGCGTCGCCGACTGAATGAAAGACAAGTGCCTGAAACTCAACACAGACAAAACGATAGTGCTGACCTTATGGAACACCACCTCTCCGTGGAACGATGCCCGATAGCCTTCTGAACTTGGGCCCACACCCACTCTGACAAACCATTCCCCCAACCTTGGCATCATCCTAGACAGCAAGCTCTCCATGAAAAGCCAGATCAAATCAATCTCCTCCGCCTGCTTCCGTACTCTTCGCATGAGCCGTAAGATCTTTAAATGACTCCCCATCAACACCTGACGAATCGTCACTCAAGCCCTAGTCACCAGCTGGCTGGACTATGGCAAAGCATTCCACATAGGAATTCCCTCGCATCTCCTGAAGAGACTGCAGACCATACACAATTCAGGGGCCAAACTCATCCTCTACCTCCCAAAGCGAACCCACAGCACCCCTCACCTCAGGAAGCTGCACTGACTCTCCATTCAGAAGAGAGGTCGATGTAAGATGCTGATCCACACCTACAGAGCCCTACACAACCAAGGACCAGCATACATCAACCACCGCCTGAACTTCCACCACCCCTCCAGACCCCTGCGCTCCGCCGCCCTCACTCACACGCCCCGCATTTCCCGAAGTAATAGTGGAGGCCGCTCCTTCTACTACCTTGCTGTGAAGGCCTGGAACTAAATCGCACTACACCTCCGGACCTCATTCTCTCTATTGGAATTCAGGAAAGGACTCAAGACCTGGCTATTCAACTGATCTCCCCCCCCCCCCCCCCCAGCAGCAGAGTTCTCAGCACCTGGATACCCTCACGGGTGATTATCAGCGCTTTACAAGTCCTATTTGATTGATTGGGCACATGCCCACGTTAAATAGTTGTGGGTGGCCACATTAGACACCATGGAATAATTTTGTCAGTTAGGTGTGTGAATGCCAGTAAAAACAGGGTTACATCCACTAAAGGTAGGTGCCTTGACAGATATGTTATTTATCCAACATATTGTCAAACGTTATGTCCATTATCACATGATAGGAGATATAAAATTGCCTTCAGGTGTAGCATGTTGGATTACTTTAAGTCCACAAACCCTATAGGATGCTGTCCTTTACTGAATGATGTCAGCAATGATGCCATCATATATATAATTTGACTTCTCATAAGTTAAGTCATCAGTGATGTCATTTAACATGTCATGAGTGATGTAATATGCGAGATCATAAGCAGTGCATGGTGGGAGCACAAGTTCTAGTTAGCTCAGTAAACTAGAACTTGTACTTGGTTTGTAAATACAAATTTATATCTCATTTTGTTCCTTAACTATAATGTCACTTCAACCTTTTTCCACCAGTGAATTTCTAGGACTTTTGATCATATTTAAAATTGAGCATACGCCCAAGCACCTCAGGCAGCCTGTAGCCAACGCCCCTGCCGCGCACAACCAAAGGCTGTACGCAGTCAAGGGTTGGCCACAAGGCCTGGCCTTGTAACCAAGCCAACGCGTACAGCCAATCCCCACTGCGTACAGCCAATCCCCACTGCATACAGCCTTTGGCTGTCCATAGCCGGACTTTGCTACCGGTTGTGGGCCTAATCCTCCATGCGCAGATATGCAGCCAGCATCCGCTGCTCACATCCTTCGCGTCCAACACTCATTCTCCTTTTTTGTTTACATTTTTCCAGGTACCACAGTACTCCGTGGTACCCAACACGCAAGCTTCAATCCCATGGGACAGCGGTACCATGCAAGCTTCTTTGGGGACGCTTGCACGATACCGCTGTATCATGGGTTTGAAGTTTGAACAGCTGCTCTTGTGGGAGTAACGCGGTACCTTATAGGAGGGCGGCGCTGGGTCTCGCTAGAGTGCTGTGGTACCCACGGCCTGAAATTTTTTTCATTTTAAGCTCCGGGAGATGTGTGGCCGTGGTCCCGACCCCACAAGTGATTGAGTGTCAAAAAAACCCTACCCTGCCCCTTTAAAAAAAAAATCAGGACAATGGGCCCAAGTACTAGAGTACTGTAATGGCAACTACAACACTTGATTCAGAGTTGCAGCCAGATTGCTCAATACCGCGGTACTAAATGGTCAACAGGAAAAAAAGCTTCCTCAGTCCATCATAAGGCCATAAGTTTTAGTTTTGGGACTCCCGCTTGACCAACCGTCCAGATATACCAAACTTTTTTTGCGCATTAACTCTTCCATGTCCAGATCTGGCTGAGGGAAAAGGCTCTTTGAGCAGAGGAGGTGGTGAGACAGCAGCGGAAGACAGGAGAACCCCAGCATGATTTACTGCACGGTGCCCCTCATCTATAGTCCTAGGTTTAGAGTGAGTATGCACATGTCCGATGGCACAGTTTTTATAAGGTATCATCGATAAGGGCATTGACATTATACATCATCGCGGATATTAACCTGCTGAATTTCAAATAGCCACGATATCCGCTGTGGGGGCTTCTGAAAGCAATCTTAGCATCCCTTTGTGTTTTATTACACGACAGACTTATTTTTTAAATGCGTGCTTAGGTATTGATTCATTTACTGCTTTGCCATGGCAGAGAGATGAATGTGAAAGCGGTACTTTGCAGGTCATATATTTCCTGCCTATGTGAACGCACTGCAGTTTGTACTTCAGCTTCTACTGCTAAGGGCGTGATTGTTTGCGTCAGACCTTCCATAGCTGCCAAGGTTTCAGATTGCCATGTGTGACATAAGTGTTATTATGAGTGACATTTCAACGAGTATGAGTGACACTTTCTCGCGAGCAAAATGAAGCAGTTAAGTCGAGGGAAACACAAATATCACAAATTACAACAATTTGCGCAATGAGAAACTGGCATGTATGGTTAGTACCGCAGAGGACCTGAACCAAAGGCTGTGCATGTAAGAGCTTGTAACGTTAGTGGAATGGAGTGGAATTTTATGATATGTTAGGTTACGGGATGTCTTGTATCGAGTACTGTGAAACAAGTCACCTCTACGCAGTTTGCATTACCTGAAAACTAGATCTCCCTCCAGGAGCATTCGCTCATGTCACAGATCACTGCTTATTTGTAAAAGAAAAGCCCTGGATTCAAGCAGTGCGCCCTTGGTGACATGAAGTCTTGTGATAACTTTACCTAGACGCGAACTGAAGGGCATCGGTTCACATCGAACCTGGTAAAACCAACTCAGTCTTAAAATCCTCTGATGCCCCAAGGACAAGTACTTTCTAACTGAATAATATTCATGAAATATTGCTTACTTGTAGGTCGGATGCAATAATTTCACAGGGGTAAAATTAACAGCTGAGCTACAGCACGTCGGCGGCAGCCCGGGCCGGTGCGAGCTGCTTGTAGCAGCGCTGCAGGCGGCGCCATCATTGAATTTGCAAACACAACAAGATGATGGGCTGAAACTTATCAACCACTCACCCCCAGTCAAGAAATCTGGGTTCTTAGCCATCGTTCTTTTGCTCCCTATCCCACCATAGTTTGGACCCAGCCATATGTAAATCACTCTTGACCCTGCTCCTCATGGGAACAGTCCAGCCTGAACTGCCAAGCCAGGTCCTCCCTGGACGTGAAACAAGCATCTTAGGACCGGTTTTGGGGTTTCATCCTTCATCAGCCAGGCTAGCTTGAATCCAGTGGCACAGCAAGCAAGAGACCCACGTCTGGGCCTACCCGTGGCAACTTAAGACGAACACAGCAGACAGAACAAGATGATGGATGGAGTGCTGAAACTTTTCAAACACTCACTCCCAGTCGGGGTATCTGGGTTAAATCCATTGTTCTTTTGCTCACTATGCCACCCCATCATCTTGTTGTGTTTGTGATCAATAAATTTGTGGCACCGCCTGCAAACCAGCCAGCTCGGAGCCGCGCCTTCCTCAAAACTACCCGCTCTGGGTGCAGGATGTGATGTCCCCCGCGTCTCCTGCATGCAGCAGATAGCCTGACTGGTCCCGGCTGTCTTGGTAGTAGTCATTGGCCACTACCTCAATCATAATGTCAGTCAGATCTGCACCGTGGGGAATGATCATAAGTACATGAAACATTTGTAGCACTACAGTTGAGTGAGTGTGAGCCTGTCAGCACTGACTTAGTTCACAGTGCGAGCCCCAAGCCTGCAGGAGCACATTGCGTGCCACGAGCGGCGTGCTGCCAGCTGCCACACTTGGCGCTTTCAATGACAACTGAGACACAACAGATATGAATCATAACGCATTTCAGTGCAGTAATGGGGAGTACCACACTGAAAAGCGTTCGGCTATCACCTGATGCGTGGTTCTTTGCAGGACTGACATATTTTCTATGTTAATTTGATCTCCTCCTATTTTTTGAAGGACTATTTTACAGATTTTTATAACACGAACTTAGGCAAAGGACACTGGGGTGTTTTACAACAGAAGCAGTCTACAATTACCCATTTTTAGGTATGGAGAGATTAGGTGGTTTGCCCAGAATCACAGGGTGTTGAGATGAAGCTGGGATTCAAACGTGGTTCCCCATGGTCAAAGCTGGCAAATCTAGCCATTAGGCCACATCTCTCTCTCAGTTACTTGTTTTCTATTTCTTGGGGCCAAAGGGGTGCAGCTTGGGTGACCAGAGACAAGGGGCCAAAAAACAGTCTTGGAGTCTATAATAGACCCTCAAATTTAAAATTGCTTTATTCGAGAATAAACTCATAAAAGCTTTACAAACAACATTAAAAAACTGTTATAAAACATTTAAATCGGTTGAAAAAGAGTTAGGAAAAATGTAATAAAAAATGTATCACATGCATTGTCTCATAAAATTTACAGATAAAATATGTACACTCTGATTAATGACCTCCAGTTCATTCATTTATCTAAAAACTTTTGTCTAATGGACCATGACCAGCCAAGAAATTTAGAAGTGGCTATTAGTATAAACAATGAAGAACTAGTACAAATAATTCTTAATGCCACTACACTTCTGGTCGTACCTAAGTTCTTACACATGGGAGTAAGCCAGATACATCTGGGCTCTACATAGGATTTACATGCAAAAAAAAAGTGACCGATAGTTTCGTCATGTGCTCCACAGGATGGGCAAGAACTATTTGAGGGGCCTCCCCACCTACCTGTTAGGGATTTAAGAGGGAGAGAACCTGCTCTAATCTGGAAAAGCAACTTCCTATCCCTTGGGCTAGTGATAGTGTCCCAGTATGGTTCTAGACTTGGGAGGAACTTTGCTTGCAGAAATTTTCCAGCCATAATCTCTTGGTTGGTTTCATTCCAAGTCCGTTCTGCCACCTTCTCCCAATAGATCTCTTTAAGTTTAGACTTTGTTGGAAAAGTGACCACCTCCGGATTTTCCCATAACATGTAGAGGCCTAGTTTGCCCAGCATTTTCCTTAGTTCATTTAGCCATCCTATTTTGTGGTACTCATCTGCATTGATTATATCCTTAAATCCTTCCGCATAGTGTAAGAGTACGGGTGTAGTCCAAAGTCTACGCCAATACATAATAGGTCTTAATCTTGCTAAGTCAATTAATGCCTTTCTGCCTAGATCATACCTTAATGGCAGCAGGGGGGTGCTCTTGGGAAGACTTGTGATAAGTCCAAAAAACGTATTTTCCGAAGTTTGTAGTTTCCCTAGGTTCTCATAGCCCCATAACTCTGCACCATAAAGTGATGATCCTAAAGCTTTGGCCTCATATACCTGGAGCACAGGTTTTACTGGTTTTGTTAGGGATTTTCAGTGCTCAGAACCAAGTGCACCAACTATTTGCCTATACTTTATACTTGCAGTATCTATATGTTTGGTCCAACTTAAATCGTTTGATATGTGGATTCCCAAATATGTAAAAGCATTGACAATCTCTAATGGGCGGTCATTCATAACAATATGGGGTTTACGGCCACAAGGAGGGTTAAAAACCATTGACTTAGTCTTCGACACATTAATTTCTAGTCCGTGGTCCTTACAAAATTGATCAAAGATTATTAGAGCGTGTTGTAGACCACTTGGGGTCTTGGATCAAATCAGAGTGTCGTCGGCGAACATTAAAATCGGTATCTTGGTACCAGCCAGTAACGGGGCATCAACATTCTCTGCCAACACGCGGGAAACAACTCCATTAATATACAGTGTAAACAGTGTGGGGGCCATAGAACATCCTTGTCGTACCCCACGCTTCACTGGAAAGTCAGAGGTTACCTTACCATGCCCTCCCCACTGAATCTTCGCGTAATTTGCCTTATGGAGCCTCATTAACATCGTTAATAGTTCTTCAGGGATGCCCAGGTTCTTCAACACTTGCCACAGTTTGGGCCTTGGAACGAGGTCGAAGGCGGCCCGCAAATCTACAAAGACTGCGTACAGGCTACCCTTCCTTAGTAGCATGGTTTTCCATTGTAGAAGGGAAAAACGAAAGACCTGATCCATTGTGCTTACAGATTTTCGGAAGCCTGCTTGAAATGGTGATAAGGCGTTATTTTCCTCCGCCCAATCCAAAAGTCTGTTGACAACCACCCTACCTATCACCTTTTGGATGGTGTCAATTAGGCTTATGGGCCTATAATTACCTGGTTGTGATTTGTCTCCTTTCTTATAGATAGGAATTATAATTGCACATTGCCATGACGCCGGTATATTAGCGCCCTGAGCAACCGCATTCAATAGGAGAAGGATGTATTTACACCAGCGCTCCTTGTCGTTGAGGAAAAGGTCCGCCGGCACCCCATCTAGACCCGGGGCTCTACCATTTGAAACTGTACTCAAGGCCATCATAACCTCATTACTGCAGAATAAATTGTCTTTATAAAAAGAAGGTCTATGTTCAGTCATCAAGTTATTGGACTGAGTGTCTGCATAATGCGGCTTGAAGTAGTTGATCCAGTCCTCCTGGGATACACTATTATCAGGGGCTCTGGTGAACCCCCCTTGCCCCATTTGACAATGTTCCAGAATAGTCTAGAGTCATTTTTGTCGCTTCCTTTAGCTCTCGCCAATGCTGCTCATCCCACAGTTTCTTCGCATTGGCTATGCTTTTTCTGTACGCAGTTCTGGCAAGACGAATAGACACCATATCCCTCTCCCTGATCGCAACTCCTAAGGCTACTCTAGTCTGCCTACACTCAGCATTATACCACTTCACTGGTTTGGCATTTCTTATGTCACCTTTCTTTGCTGGTTTTCTGGAAATAGTCCTTAATAGCTATGAAGAGGTTCTCATGGATTTTGGTTGCTTTATCATTCCATGGATATTTTGGGTTTAATTGTTCAAGAAGAGTTACCACTTCATCAACCTGGGAATTAATGCTGTTTATAGTTTGCTGGTTAGCCTTAACATGCAAGCATTTCAGCCGGCGCATATCATTGGTTGGGACAATCAAAGGGGCATTAACTACCTCACATGCCTCACCCATACTATATGGAGCCCACCATTTATGTTTAACACATAACGGATTGTGATCGCTTTCTATTCTAGTTTTAACCTCCATATCGATCACTTGTCCCCAAAGCTTTAGACTACATAGAACGTAGTCTATTCGGCTACTATGTCTCCCGTTGTCAAAAGTGCAAGCCCCCAACCTGTCACTTCGTGTCCTTCCATTTAATGCCCTCAAGCTATTTTCATAGCAAATTGCATTTAAGGAAATGATATCCTCAGACCATCGGGTGACAGGTTTCAGATGCAATTTGGGGACACCCCATTGCCTATCTTCCTCATCTCCAGCCCAGTCATCTTGAATAGCCAAGGGTTCAAAAGTTCTGTTTAAATCACCCGCTACCACAATTCTGTTATCAAGCGAGTGAATTTCTAGGAGGGAAACCAAAGCTGCACAAACTTCTGACCTTTCTCCCCTATTGCCCCTGGCATAGACATTATAGATGTCAAAACAACCCTTAGGCCCCGAGTCGATTCTAATATGTCTCTACTTCTAGTGTCAATTACTTTAACAGTAAGCGCTAAACATTGGCGTACCCAAATAGTAAGGCCACCCATTGAACGCCCCTTGACACCTTTTATTGCTGGGATGTAATAATTCAGGAAGCCTTCATTAAAGCATGGCTCGCAGAGCCAGGTCTCCTCGAAGATACACACATCGTATGAGTTTACAAAACTTCTCCATTCCTGGGAGTCATGCTTAGAGCCTAACCCCGCTATGTTCCAGGAGACTCCCCATAAATCTTCTGAGATTCCATTAACGGAAGATACAACCGGGATTGCAAACAGACTCAGCTCTTCTACATTGACAGGTCTTACTATTGGACTAGTCTCAGAAGTATCCCCGAAGGTTACACCCAGTTCGATATTAGGTTTTGGGGGGTAAACTTCATTCACATCTGTGGTGTTCTCTATTTCTAAGGTCCCTATTATTTCTATTTGGTCCACGAGCTCCTCAGTGATCCCAATCCCATCAGTTTGGTATATTTGATGTCAATCATTGCAATCCAGTCCTGAGAAGCTTCTCTCGTGAACTCCACCCATGACTCGAGAGGAGAGCTCTTGGAGCTGGGGGCAAGATTTTCTTAACTGGATCTTAGATTGTGCAGGGGCACTAGTCCTGAATTCTAGGGCAAAGAGGTTTTCAGCAAGGGAGGCATGCTTCATTGTAAGTTCTATGGAGTCATATTTGTGATTAGGGGCACTAATCCGTTTTGCCTGCAGGATATCTTCCCTTATCACTGACCGACAACCTCTCACATGACGCAACCAATGAATGGCTTTGTTTGTGAGAGAGTCGGGTAACTCCCTATTGCCTTTAGCAAGTTTGGGGACACTGGTCATGTAGATTTTATTTGAAGGGTGTCCTTTGTTAGTATCGCTAGTCCCTATTTTCCCCTGGATGCTAACAGCTGGTATTTTATTCTTTTCACAGGCTCTAGGCATTACGGTTGTTCCTTCTTTCAAATTTCTTAACTTCTGTTGGGTATTTTGGGCATTCGTTTTGACTCTAGGAGCATTAGATATAAGTGCTTCTTGTGATCTTGTCTGTATGGCAGGTCTATTCTCACTCGGATCAATCAAGTGTGGTACGATTAAGTCATTACCATTACCCTTCGCTGAGGCTTGATTGTTTTTTCGTTTCAGGGGGAAACTATCTTGCAGACTTTTTATTGCATTAGCTTTGATTTTGCATCCTCCCTCGCCCTCACCCCTTACTAATATGCTTAGGTTCTTCACTAATAATTTTAGTGACTCTATTTCATCTCGGAGAAGGATGACAAGATTTGTTAAGTTGGATACTTCTTCGCTCACAGCTACTCCCTTTCTAACGCTGTGATTGAGGACAGCGTCCAAGATAGCCATCTCGCCTTCAGCTGGGGTAATATATGTTTCTAGTGACATTAATTGACCGACGGGGGGCACATTATGAATATCAGCCAGGACTGTGAACCTATTATGACAGGGTATTAAAGGGACAACAACCGCTGGTAAAATATCACTGGTCACGCCTTCCAGTTGATCCTTGGCTGCATGTTCCTGGTCGTTGTTTTGTATGATCACACAGTCCCTATTTTCAATGTCATTATTGGCCAATGTTTTAGGTTTTCTTTTGGCCCGAAACATTGCTGGTATTATTGGTAAAATGTTATTGACTTCTTGGGGTTCTTGTATGTCCCCCTTCTCACTTGTGACCTCCCCGCTACACTGATGCTGATCGGAGTCGATGATCTCCCGACACTCATCGACAAGAACATTAATTCGCTCCAGAACATCTTCGGATGCATGGCTGGCCACTTTTCTAGATTTCTTACCCTTCCTTTTTTTAGGGGGTTTTCCGTCTCCTCCCCCGGCCTCCATAGACTTTCGTTTCCCCATGGCCCAGGTATACGTGCACCTATAGTCAATGTAGACCTGCACACAACACTTATGTTTAAGTCTATTTTACCATGGGCGTAGAGGTGGCGATGTTAGAGATATGGCCCTGCCCTGCCTCGGTCTGCCCCGGACGGCCCCAGACGGCCCGCCCTCTGCCCGGGCTCCGCCCACGCGCGTCCCGCGAGACCGGAGCGGCTGCTTGTTCTTAACTGCCTCCAGGCAGGAGGGGGCAGTCGGCGTCCCCGTCCCAGGGGACGCTGGGAGGTGTAGTCCACTTTATCCTTCCCCGCTCGGCGACCGCGTAGTTGGAGCTGCGGCAGCGGGGAAAGGGAAGAAAAATATCCGCGTTCCTGCAAGGACTTGCCTAGTCCCTATAGCGGTGAATTTTGGCCAGGAAATGTCCCCCACTCAGCCGGAGCGGCTGCTTGTTCTTAACTGCCTCCAGGCAGGAAGTGGGAGGTGGCAGTCGGCGTCCCCGTCCCAGGGGACGCTGGGAGGTGTAGTCCACTTTATCCTTCCCCGCTCGGCGACCGCGTAGTTGGAGCTGCGGCAGCGGGGAAAGGGAAGAAAAATATCCGCGTTCCTGCAAGGACTTGCCTAGTCCCTTTAGCGGTGAATTTTGGCCAGGAAATGTTCCGCACTCAGCTGGAGCGGCTGCTTGTTCTTAACTGCCTCCAGGCAGGAAGTGGGAGGTGGCAGTCGGCGTCCCCGTCCCAGGGGACGCTGGGAGGTGTAGTCCACTTTATCCTTCCCCGCTCGGCGACCGCGTAGTTGGAGCTGTGGCAGCGGGGAAAGGGAAGAAAAATATCTGCGTTCCTGCAAGGACCTGCCTAGTCCCTTTAGCGGTGAATTTTGGCCAGGAAATGTGACCCTCATTCATTAGTGTTTTCCATGAATCAAATCACTCAGCATTTGTATAGCGCAGCACTGTCACCCCAAGGGGTATTTGGGTGCTGTGGATGTGATGTCTGAATGAAGGTCAGAAACAAGCAAAACAAGCATTTGCAATGCAATAGGTCTCCCATTTGTGAGAGTTGAAGCTATCGGCATTGTAAATGACAATGCTTTTTATTTATCTGTTTTGATAATTAACACAAATAAAAGGCATTTCCATTTACAGTGCCAATAGCTCAAATTCTTGTAAATGTGAGACCTATTTAATTTCAAAGAAGCGGCCGCCATTGTCCCAGGCTGCATGGAAAGTGAAAACTCACATAGCGCTCAATGTTGCAGGAAAGCAGGTCATGCCTGCAGTAGGAGAAACTCATTAAAGAAAATAGTCCTTACAGACTAAATAAGATATACCTTGTAACAGAAGTAAAAAGGCCAGTCCTCAAGGGGGGCAAAAAGACAGTTTTAAACTTTTTGTTAACAATAGATTTCAGCAACAGTGCATGCGCAGTCTCAGGCGAAACCCAAAAAGTAAACAGGACTTCAAGTACCCTGCATGCTCTAGCTATTGTTTCCATTCCTTCCTCGAGCATTAGTAAGCTTTTACTGGCTGAATGCAGAGAGGGGAATCAATCCTGCCACGTCATTAGGGGTCAAAGGGTGGCAGGTCACTTCCACTACCACTTGTGAGCCGTGGAATGCACATTCCATGTCCTTAGGATGGGTAAAGGATCCATTAAACATTCACTTAAGTGACTTGTACAGGGTGTAAACATGGCATCTAGCTCTGAATGCTCTTGACAAGACACTAAACCATTGACTATGTCATTGCCCTCTTCTACTCCTTTCAAAAATAAAAAAGTAATTTTCTTCTCACTCTGAATGTATATATTAAACAATGGATTAAAATAAATAAAAACATCCCTGCTTTTCCTGGTTGTTGACTATATGCCGTCAGCTACAAAGCACTTAGGTCCTCTCAAAAAAGAATACTTCAGTGTCCACCCTCCACCGTCCCATAATCTCCCCTGTGAACAAATCTCTCCATAGCACCAACGCCTCTCAACAAAACTCTTCCACAACACAAATTCCTGCCAACCCAGCACTTCCACAGCGCTCTCTCCAAAGACATCCCTAGGCCCTGCTCAACATATCATTTCCATTGGTGCCGTCGAATCGCATTCCCCCTAGAGCCCCCCCCCCAACACATCTCTTCTTATAGCTCCACTGCCCAAACCCCATCCAAAGCCCCTTTATATACATCCCGCCAAGTCCAACACAACCCTCCTAGAGACCCATCCCAACAGATACCTCCAATCACTCCCCCCGCTAATCCTCTTCCACAGCAGTCTTCAAACATAGCCCTGCTGCATCCCTACAATACAAGGCCGCATTCTCTTGGTCCTCCACTCCCTCAAATAGGACCCTGCCCCAATAAATGTAGGAAGCGCCCCCAACCTTTCTTCTAACCATCCTGCATCTCAGTGCAGAAGCTCCTAGACTCTCCCGCTTTGTGCGCTATAGGATTACATACACTATGACTATACCATTCTATCAGGCATGGGGGGGGGGAATGGTACTAGGTCACTATGAAACCATGAAAGGCCAAGAGACCACAGTCCTCAGTGATAAGGAGCGAACCGGACATTACACGGGCTTGATCCGAACTACTGACTGCAAATAACTAAATAAATCCACTAACGACAGAATAAACAGCTGTAGAAACATTTCCAAATCCATCCGCGATTCCGCATCCAGAAACAAATCCTAAAACCGCACGGTTGCTTTGCCTTATAAAGGGCGGTTTTGACTCAGACACAGGCAGGCAGGCAGCTCTGATTGCCGAGACTTCCTTACCGGCCTGTGGTGTGAACGGGGCTATTATGCGGAGAGGCCGCAGAGACGCGCGGTGCACTCTACAAAGGTGCCTCTGTCCAAGACCAACCGCTCGTGCTGGCAGGACAAACTCAGACAAGTGCCAATCAGAAGGAAGAAGCACAAGGGTGACGGTTTAGGAGACACCAAGGGGTGGCGGGGAGTGCGCTTCAGATGTTTCGACAAACACGCTGACATATAATGTTTAAATACATCGTAGGACAAGCAGGGTGCATGAAATGGGTCTAAGGGGCAGTGGCAAGGAATGCGGGGCAGTAAAAAGGGAAAGGAATGCGGATTGGTTGGAGTACTTAGACAGCACAATATTTTGTAAAATAACCTTTTTTTTTTAGGAGATTCAAAACAAATGGCGAGTGTGTGTGCGTTTGTCCGCGCGTTTGTAAAAGTTTCTAGTGAAATCCCACTGACATCTTATCATACCCGACTGAAAGCTCGTGTACCCAACTATTTAATGAAACATACATTTATTCGGGGTGTGCAACACGCCAAACACCCCCACTGATGCTACGGCCCTGCAAATGGGGCATGCACGATTTATCGAAGAATCTAAAACTGGATCAGGAATTTATCCGGTCCAATAAATACCCAAATCAGGTCAAAATCCGCAACTCCCTCTATTTACCGGGCCCTCCCTCCTTTTCACATTTTGGCAGGTTGGTTCTTTCACATCTATGGGGTGGGGGCAGGGGGGCGGTCTTATCGTACCTGATAATCACTGGGTGTGGTGGTGAATTCTACACCCCTTGTAATTTCAATCCCATAGCAAACTGTTTTTTGTGCCTGAATCGTAAAGCTATGACACTTGTAAACGAGGTACCGGACAGATGTATGGACTAAAGGAAAATTAATGAGTACAGAAGTGTTGCTCTAAATATACCAAAAGCCTAGGCCGAGGTTAATCACTGAAAATGAGGACTTCAACGTTCCAGTATGTGAGTGGGCCAAAAGTTCTTGGAAGACACTGTTCATGGAAATTTACAAAACCGGCTGAACCAAGAATCAATTGCGTGACCCCTTATCTTATTTGGAATCACAACCACAGCAAAAGGGTGTGGGAAAACCCTCGAGTACATGAGACGCCTGGTCGCTTACGGGCAGAATGACGCAATACGCCAAGGGCAGGGACAACAAAGAAAATTTGCGACTGCACACATAGCATAAATTCGTGGCTCATGTCAAGGAGGAAAACACTTAAATTACTTACAAGCAGAAAGATGAGCCAACAAGTCAACCGGAAGAGCCAAGGCGAGGCTCTGGATTGGTTCAAAGAACCTGTTCACGAACCGAGCCATGAAAATGTTTGGCATGCAAGTTGTGCAACAAACAAAATAAACAAGCGGCACTTTCGCAATCACTATTGTAGAAAAAAAAAAAACACGCCCGCAAGTGGGGCGCGTGCGCCACAGCAAACATGTGTTTTCAATTATCGCGCCCGTGTCTGGGCACGATAATTGAAACCACATGGCCTTTGGTGCGCGTAACAGACACCAATAGGCCATGGGCGGAGCAATGCGCCCGCCTTTGGCATATTGCGTGCCGTCTTTCAGAATCACATGCACGCATAGGCCAAAAACAGAAGCCAAAAATAAAAGCACACGCACTAGCGTGTGCAATTCCAGGCTCCGTTTTTGAACCCCGGACAAAAGGACTCTCGCTGCGCGAGCAGTGCTACGCACTGCATCGCTAGGAGCGAGACATAAAAAAGGCAAAATGCTGGTCGGGAACTAGCAGAAAGAGGCAAAATAAATGTCAGAAACGAGTGGTGTGGCGTGGCGCTTGGGGTAAGGGGAGTGCATGAAGGTCGGGGCAGAAGAGAATACCCTGAGCCCATAGCTAGCTGGGCACGACATCATGCAGGTCAGGAACCTGTGTGAATTTGATTGGCTGAGAAGCTGTGACAATGTACCTCTAGTAACCATTTTGTGGTTCATGAACCTTGCTCCAGAAAACATTTACTGTCAGAAGTCTAAGTGGGCAGGATCTGTGGGGCACGACGTGCCCATGATTATTTAAATTTAACATAAACAGCCCCCCTACTTTTTGTTAAAAGTTGACTTTCCCGGGAGGGGTAATTCTGACAGTCGAGATGCTCAGCTGAGGTGGAAGGGACTCTCCTGTACTGTGAAGCGGGAGGAGGAACAGGCAGCTAAAGAAGAAACAAGCCTTCTCTGCAATGGCGTTTTCTGCCTTCATGAAATGTAAATGTGCGCAATTGGTTAATCTGCAAATGTAAAGGCTGCTTAGCTGTCAGTATAGGCTCGAACTGCTTGATGCTTCGAGATGACAAAGATTTATTCTTTTGAGGACGTATTGTGAGGGTGTTAATAAACACGAAAGAACTGACTGTCTCTTAAGCAGGACTAACACTAAAAGAGTACCCTAAGATGGAAACGAATAAAGTTTAAGGACGAAAGCCCTCACTCACCCATTGGGTGACATGCTTCATCATCGGGGCCCTCCTGGCACCAACCCAAAAAGGTCCTGTGGTGCAAGCTACTACCCAATAAATATAATAATTAGGGGAGCTTTGGGGGAATGTTTTGATGGCTGTAATACTATGCCACTCAATGGACTCTCAAAAGTGAAGACTTTCCCACGAGGCGCGGAGAGGTTAATGAGCAGCAGCAGAAATTCAAGCAGGGTTGTGACCAACATACTCCCACACTGGGGAATGCCACAATATAGGAAAACTTGTAGGGTTCTCTATCGCTGACAATGCGAGCGAGTACCTGACGTCACATTGCTATCAACAGTTGCGGGTTGTATTAAATTTCAATTTTTATTTACTATACATTTAAAGCAGAGGGTGCGTTTATAGTCCTGAGGAATGCCGGTGACACCTTGATAAAGGGTAAAAAAAAAAAAAAGTGCAGAAATATGTCGGCCTCTGCTTAGTGGGTAGAAATATTCCCCATTTTTCCTTTTAATGACACCTCTGGGGGATTCAAACAAAAAAACATTTCTCCCCAGTAAGTGTTTTTAATCTTCACCTTCACTAAATGGTATTGCCCCTCTGCACATAGTCTTCACACTTGAGACACCATATGAGCGGCTTAGCATTACAGCCATCCAAACATTCCCCTAAGGCCGGCGTAAAGGCTATTACACTGTGTTGGGAGAGGGTTTGGTTCCGGATTACATGGTGTGAGGCGAGGGCTCAGTTTAGGATCTCACAGTATAGGAGGGTTCGCTTTCTGATTACACTGTGTTGGAAAGGGGCTTGGTACCGGATTACACGGTGCTAGGTGAGGGCAGCTTCCTTGATTACATGGTGTGAGGTGTGGCCTTGTGTCTGGGTCACACGGTTTTAGGTGTGGGCTTGGTTCCTGATTACACGGTGTGAGGTTTGGCCTCCGTTTCCGTTTACATTGTGTTAGGTAAGGGCTTGGTTCCTTATTACAATGTAAGGTGAGAGCCAGCTCCCTGGTTACACTGGCAGGTAAGGGCATGGTTCCTTATTACAATGCGAGGTGAGAGCCAGCTCCCTGGTTACACTGGCAGGTAAGGGCATGGTTCCTTATTACAATGCGAGGTGAGAGCCAGCTCCCTGGTTACACTGGCAGGTAAGGGCATGGTTCCTTATTACAATGGAGGTGAGAGCGAGCTCCCTGGTTACACTGGCAGGTAAGGCTATGGTTCCTTATTACAATGCAAGGTGAGAACCATCTCCCTGGTTACACTGGTGGGTAAGGGCCTAATTCCTTATTACAATGTGAGGTGAGAGCCATCTCCCTGATTACACTGGTGGGTAAGGGCATGGTTCATTATTACAATGTAAGGTGAGAGCTATCTCCCAGGTTACACTGGTGGGTAAGGGCTTAATTCCTTATTACAATGTGAGGTGAGAGCCATCTCCCTCATTACACTAGTAGGTAAGGGCATGGTTCTTTATTACAATGTGAGGTGAAAGCCATCTCCCTGATTACACCGCTGGGTAAGGGGTCGGTTCCTCATTAGACAGTGTTCGATGAAGGCTAGCCTTTGGGTTACGCTGTAGTTACTCGGAGCTCCGGCCATTGCAATGCTGTGTGGTGAGGGCTCTGCCCGGAAGACCAGAGAGTGTTCAGACGCAGGTTACACTGTGGTTTGCTTCGAGATGTACAGAGGAGTTTACGATGCTTCATTTCAGACGTACAGAGCAGTTTACGCTGCTTCCTTGCAAATGTACAAAGCGGTTTACGCTGCTTCCTTCTGACAGAGTGGTTTACGCCTCTCCTTTCCGATGCAGAGTGATTTACGCTGCTTCCTTTCAGATGTAGAGTGATCTACGCTGCTTCATTTCAGATGTAGAGTGGATTACACAGCTTCCTTTCCAATGTATAGTGGTTTGCGCTGCTTCCTTTCAGATGCAGAGTGGTTTACGCTGCTTCCTTTCAGATGCAGAGTGGTTTACGCTGCTTCCTTTCAGATGCAGAGTGGTTTACGCTGCTTCCTTTCAGATGTAGAGTGATCTACGCTGCTTCATTTCAGATGTAGAGTGGATTACACAGCTTCCTTTCCAATGTATAGTGGTTTGCGCTGCTTCCTTTCAGATGCAGAGTGGTTTACGCTGCTTCCTTTCAGATGCAGAGTGGTTTACGCTGCTTCCTTTCAGATGCAGAGTGGTTTACGCTGCTTCCTTTCAGATGCAGAGTGGTTTACGCTGCTTCCTTTCCGATGCAGAGTGGTTTACGCTGCTTCCTTTCCGATGCAGAGTGGTTTACGCTGCTTCCTTTCCGATGCAGAGTGGTTTACGCTGCTTCCTTTCCGATGCAGAGTGGTTTACGCTGCTTCCTTTCCGATGCAGAGTGGTTTACGTTGCTTCCTTTCCGATGCAGAGTGGTTTACGTTGCTTCCTTTCAGATGCAGAGTGGTTTACGTTGCTTCCTTTCAGATGCAGAGTGGTTTACGCTGCTTCCTTTCAGATGCAGAGTGGTTTACGCTGCTTCCTTTCAGATGCAGAGTGGTTTACGCTGCTTCCTTTCAGATGCAGAGTGGTTTACGCTGCTTCCTTTCAGATGCAGAGTGGTTTACGCTGCTTCCTTTCAGATGCAGAGTGGTTTACGCTGCTTCCTTTCAGATGCAGAGTGGTTTACGCTGCTTCCTTTCAGATGCAGAGTGGTTTACGCTGCTTCCTTTCAGATGCAGAGTGGTTTACGCTGCTTCCTTTCAGATGCAGAGTGGTTTACGCTGCTTCCTTTCAGATGCAGAGTGGTTTACGCTGCTTCCTTTCAGATGCAGAGTGGTTTACGCTGCTTCCATTCCGATGTAGAGTGGTTTACGCTGCTTCCATTCCGATGTAGAGTGGTTTACGCTGCTTCCATTCCGATGTAGAGTGGTTTACGCTGCTTCCATTCCGATGTAGAGTGGTTTACGCTGCTTCTATTCCGATGTAGAGTGGTTTACGCTGCTTCTATTCCGATGTAGAGTGGTTTACGCTGCTTCCTTTCAGATGCAGAGTGGTTTACGCTGCTTCTTTTCAGATGCGGAGTGGTTTACGCTGCTTCTTTTCAGATGTGGAGTGGTTTACGCTGCTTCCTTCAGATGCAGAGTGGTTTACGCTGCTTCCTTTCAGATGCAGAGTGGTTTACGCTGCTTCCATTCCGATGTAGAGTGGTTTACGCTGCTTCCTTTCAGATGCAGAGTGGTTTACGCTGCTTCCATTCCGATGTAGAGTGGTTTACGCTGCTTCCTTTCAGATGCAGAGTGGTTTACGCTGCTTCCTTTCAGATGCAGAGTGGTTTACGCTGCTTCCTTTCAGATGCAGAGTGGTTTACGCTGCTTCCTTTCAGATGCAGAGTGGTTTACGCTGCTTCCTTTCAGATGCAGAGTGGTTTACGCTGCTTCTTTTCAGATGCAGAGTGGTTTACGCTGCTTCCTTTCAGATGCAGAGTGATTTACACTGCTTCCTTTCAGATGCAGAGTGGTTTACGCTGCTTCCTTTCAGATGCAGAGTGGTTTACGCTGCTTCCTTTCAGATGTTGAGTGGTAAACGCTGCTTCCTTTCAGATGCAGAGTGGTTTACGCTGCTTCCTTTCAGATGCAGAGTGGTTTACGCTGCTTCTTTTCAGATGCAGAGTGGTTTACGCTGCTTCCTTTCAGATGCAGAGTGGTTTACGCTGCTTCCTTTCAGATGCAGAGTGGTTTACGCTGCTTCCTTTCAGATGCAGAGTGGTTTACGCTGCTTCCATTCCGATGTAGAGTGGTTTACGCTGCTTCCATTCCGATGTAGAGTGGTTTACGCTGCTTCCATTCCGATGTAGAGTGGTTTACGCTGCTTCCATTCCGATGCAGAGTGGTTTACGCTGCTTCCTTTCAGATGCAGAGTGGTTTACGCTGCTTCTTTTCAGATGCAGAGTGGTTTACGCTGCTTCTTTTCAGATGCAGAGTGGTTTACGCTGCTTCTTTTCAGATGTGGAGTGGTTTACGCTGCTTCCTTCAGATGCAGAGTTGTTTACGCTGCTTCCTTTCAGATGCAGAGTGGTTTACGCTGCTTCCATTCCGATGTAGAGTGGTTTACGCTGCTTCCTTTCAGATGCAGAGTGGTTTACGCTGCTTCTTTTCAGATGTGGAGTGGTTTACGCTGCTTCCTTCAGATGCAGAGTGGTTTACGCTGCTTCCTTTCCGATGCAGAGTGGTTTACGCTGCTTCCTTTCCGATGCAGAGTGGTTTACGCTGCTTCCTTTCAGATGCAGAGTGGTTTACGCTGCTTCCTTTCAGATGCAGAGTGGTTTACGCTGCTTCCATTCCGATGTAGAGTGGTTTACGCTGCTTCCTTTCCGATGTAGAGTGGTTTACGCTGCTTCCTTCCGTCAGACACAGCTCTGAATCATGTACCGAGTTAAGCTCGGCGAGCCACAAAAGGCTCAAGCCCGATGCCTGGCTCTGCTTAGCTTGGATCCTCGAGCCGAGGCTTCATGTGGTTTCTGCAGCGTTGGGGGAAGGGGATGGGGGCGCATTTATATTCGTAACTTCATCTTGATAACCCATCACTTTCAACAAATGTCACTCAGTGCAGTGATACCATCCAACGCTCTAGACGTGTTTTTTTTTTATTTTGAAGACTATCATAATTTTGCGCGAGGATTCTGACACAATTGACCTGCTACATATGCTGGCGGCTCTCAGAGCCGAGCCAGACTCTTGGCTCGGCTCACCCACCTCTAGCACA
This sequence comes from Triturus cristatus, assembly GCF_964204655.1. Lineage (NCBI taxonomy): Eukaryota > Metazoa > Chordata > Amphibia > Caudata > Salamandridae > Triturus > Triturus cristatus. The sequence continues at coordinate 780,263,005 of NC_140595.1, read as the reverse complement.
GAGGCATCTTTCGGTGTACAGAGGTGAGCCGCCTAATTGTTTCCTCGACTTTGCTGGCACCGGGCCAGGTATTTACCGGTAGGAACAGCACCTCCTCCCCGCAGAATGCCGCCTGTCGGGGCGCGGCCCGGCCCCATGCCTCTGCACCTGCATGGGGCGTCACGTGCAGGAATGACCCAGGCGTGCCGGGCTCGACTCTCGAGGCACGTCATGTCAGGTGGGAGCAGCTCATCCACGCTCTGCATTCTGGTACTTGCAGTCCTCAGTCAGCCCCTCATACCTGGCAAGGGACCGTCTGGCGACACCCCGCCAAGGCGAACGTTGCAAAATGGTTTTGCAAACAAGTAGGTTTTTGCTTTCTTCATCAGACTAGGTGCCCGCCTTCTACAAGCACTCAACGCAGACATTTGTATGTAGCCTTCAGGTCATAAAGTCGCAAGAGGGGCCGACTCAGCCTTCCATCCTTCTGAGGCAAGTTACTTATTCTAATCATTTCAGAATTCCTGCTTCAAGGATCAGCCGGGATTCGTGGGCCAGCTTTCATTAAGAAATGCCAGGGAACTCACCTCAAATAACATTTTGCACTAGGTGTACGCAAATTAGAAATATGAAAATGACAAACGCAATAAAAGTTGGATACATTTCAAGATGTGGATATGTTTACATTTTTGGATTTGAAATTTCAACTGGTCATCCAGGATATTCAATCGCAGTTTAGACAATCGGAATGAGGCAATGGAATTGGCCAATCAGAATTCAAAACGTTTGGCTGTGGCTCTTCCAATTGGTCGGTCTGAATTCACACATTCGGATTACATATTCTAACAGTCGATTGGCGTTTCAACATTCGGAGCCTGGCATTTCTAGTGGCCGGTTGGCATGCCCATGTTCGGGTTTAGACGTTTTACTTATTTTTTATTTCTTATTTATGCAGTGTCCTGGGCAGCAGAAGAGGCCAAGGGCGTTCTTGCACTTTGCGTTAGAACAGAAAGGGCGCAAGATAGAGCACAGAGGCGGGCGAGACACTGAACTCTCGATGCATGCTCGAACCAGACGACTGGCTCTCACTGAGCTCAAGCTCCTTTGGACCCTCGAGCCCAAAACGAGTCGAGCTTTCAAGCGTCTTCTGCCTGCCACCCAGGATGTAATCTCATGCGCCAAGAAGAAAAGAAAAAACATTATAGCCTTGCATGTAAAACAGCAGATGGAAAAGGATACCCCTCTGGAGGTTGAATTGCACAATGTGAAACCAGAAAAGCAGGGATCATTCCCGGCTTCCCCTCTGACTAAACTGTGTGATCCTAGGCAAATATTTCAGTGCGCCTTCTTCCTCTTCCTGATCAAAGACAAGTCCTCCATGACACACGAGTTCAGGATGCGCGCTGTACAAAAACCTCTCCTCTTTGATTTAATAGACAACAATGCTGCTCCACCTAAAATATATAATATGCATGTAGGGTCCTTATGACACCTGCTGTGCCTCTTAAGTCACTAATGCCGTTGTCATCAGCACGGGGGAGGCATGGATGATTCAAAGTTCATGTTTAACCCCTTCCCTGCTCATGACGGAACCACTCCGTCATGAGCCATGGGTGCCGTGTGCTCATGACAGAGTGGTTCCGTCATGCTGCGGCCGTTGGCGGCCGCTCCGCCCACGCGGCGCTAAATCCCCGCCTGTGCGGGCGATTAGCGCAGTGGGCGGAGACGTGACGGAACCACTCCGTCATGAGCACAGCTCACGCGTGGCTCGTGACGGAGTGGTTCCGTCACGAGCACAGCGCCACCGCACCTGCCCCCAAACCCCCCCCAGCGCCACGGCGGAATTCCTGCCGTGGCGAAGGGGTTAAAAACTAGAGGTGGGCAAGCAACTGAAAGCTAAAGCCAGACTCAAGCCTGAAGCCTCGTCTTGGATCAGCTCGCGTACCTGTTGGAACGTCGAGCCCATGACGAGTCGAGCTTTCATGTGGCTTCGGCCTGCTTCCCTCCCTCTACCTAGGGTGTGGTGTTATGGTGAGAGTTGTCGACCGTGGAACCATGTTTGAGTCTCGGCGCAGGGCCGGACTGGGAACAGAAACCGGCCCTGGCAAACTGCTAAGCCGCTTCCCCCCCGATTTTGTTAACGAGGGCTGATATTGTCAACCCCCAGTAACAAAAACAAACCGGCCCCCACCCTAGCGGCCTACCGGGGAAACGTCCAGTGCCCGCTATGACCAGTCCGGCCCTGTCTCGGCATCAGGTCAATTACCTGTGATTCGAAACAAATCCTGTAATTTACACCTGCCTATAAACAATGAAGGTGACCTCGTTTAGGGAAAATGATGCTCATGTAAACTGCTGGGAGTTTGCGTTATATTTAAAGAATGCACCAAGAGGTAAAAACAAAGTTTCAACATACGGAAAGACTAACAGATACAAATTTACTGGCTGATTTGTACAAAGTGAAACCAGAACACCTGGATAAAGTGTAGCCATCCCACTTAAATGGTGTGATCTTAGGCAAATATTTTATTTCACCAAATCTCTGATCATTGTTGGATATGAAAGCACTTTCAAATATGCCAGTTCAGAATAGCAGTCGCACAAAACTATCACTTTTAATAAGTATGATGAGGAATAAGTACTTGTCAGTGCAGTGAAGCAAATTTGAAGAGACTTGATCATATTTTACGTGATATTTGATATATGAATTACATAGCATATATTTTCAGGGCTCGGCTCGTGCACGGGCTCTGAGATCCGAGCAAGACCCTTGGCTTGGCTCTCCCTGCTGAAGTGTTGGCTTGCCCACCTCTATTAAAAACTATCACTTTTAATAAATGCCTCTCAAAGCAGTGATATGATCTGATAAACTAAACTGAAACCCGCCTGAGTGTTAAAGAAAGACACTTCCCAAGAGCATTGGGGAACCACTTATGCAATATTTGAGAACCAGGGCTCAAGCTAAGCCAGCTGGGAATGAGGCTGTCTAAAGCATTAGATGTAAAACTAACTGTGCAAAATGTAAAGATCAACGTGATTGCCACTAAAGCTACATGTGTAGTAGGAACAGCGGGACACATGTTGTTTGTACTGAATAAATACCAATTAAAAAAAAACACAAAAAAAAAACATTTTTTTAATTTAGAGGAGGCTATCATTTTTATTTAAAAAAAGAAAAATTGGGCTGATTTACATGCCAACTATATTCATAGCTGGTCCCAGTATCTTAGTGCCAAACCAGGCCCTAGACTCGGCCCTAGCTCGGATATCTCTCAAATTTGTTGGCTCGCCCATCTCTGGTAGAACCCTTTATGTCGACTGTACACTGGGTATCAGTCAGTGAAGCGTGCAAGCGCCAGTATTGAGGAGCAAACCAGGGCGACAAAATGGCGCCGTTTGCTGGGTTAAAAGTGACCCACTGACAGGCGCAGAACTCAGTGGCGTAGCGAGCACTTTGGTTGCCCATGGCGGTACCCGATTTGCCACCCCGCGGCGGCCGATTTAAGAGCGGGGGTCTATTGCTGCCCCAAGAACGGCAGGTAAAAACGGGGGAGGCTGCTGCCCTCAAACCTTGAGCTGCCCGGGGCGGACCGCGCCCCACCTTGCTACGCCACTGGCAGAACTCCAAGAAAAGAGGAGGCGGGCAATAGGGGAAGATGTTCTTTTAAGATATTAGGGTCAGAACAAGTTTGGAAGAGGCAGTGGGAGAGACAAAATGAATGGGAGAGAGAGAACTCCACGATTAACAGAATAGAACAAAAAGTTAGCTAAAACAAAACGATGTGGAAAGCAAGAGATCGATAAGGGATGTTCCAATGCAGACATTCTAACGTGGAAGATGAAAGCATCCAGCGTGTTAAAAATGGAGGAAGTACAGAAGTTGAAGACAAGCTTGGAAGTGCTTTGAAACAGAAGGGGCTTCAACTCATTTGTCCACGGGGAGAGGCGGGACGTTTTAATTTGCCTATCACATTCGGGTTGAGCGACTGGAATTCAGATGTTTAGCTTTGGTCCTGCCAGTTGGTCGGCTGGAATTCAAACATTCGGGCTCAGATACTCCAATCAGGAGGCCACAATTCAGACATTCATAATTAGACATTGCAACTGGTAAACTCAAACTCGGACTTTTGTATTTAGATGGTCCAGTGGGCCAAATGAAGTTCAGGCTTGTGTGTTGAGGCGTTTCAGCCCGTCCACCAGAATTTATTCAACTGCAGCTCACATATTTGAATTTAGAAACTGCATCGAGGACATTGGCAAGAAGGCATTCCAACTGGTTCATCAGACTTCAGCCTTTGGCCTTCGATATTTGCATCCATCGGTTGCAATTAATAGATTTGAGTTTGAACATTCTAGTTGATTAATCGTAATTAAAAGATTTTGGGCCAGATGTACGACCCTTTCATTTAGCGCCTCGCAATTTACGACTCATTGTGAGTCGCAAATTGCGAGGCGCTAAATGAAATGTACAACAGTGTTATTGCACAGTTTTGCGATTCCCAATGGGGCCGCAAATTGCCAGGCTCATTAGTATTAATGAGCCTCTCGCAATTTGCAAGCCCATTGGGAATGCCAGCCCTCCCAGGGATGGAGGCCTGTTGGGCTCAGCAGACCACCATGTCTGAGACTGCCTTTTAATAAAGCAGCATTTTTTTTTCTTTAATAAAGCCCGTTTTTCTTAAAGGAAAACAGTATGCATTAAAAAAAGAAACGTTTTCGTTTCTCTTGAAGAAGGTGGTAATTTGCGAGTGTTTTGTGACCGCAGTTGCGGTCACAAAACATTCACACATAGCATTGCGGACGCAATTAGGGAGGGAATGCCCCTTCCTAATCGCGACTTGCAATTCCTAAATAGCGAGTTGCAAATAAATTGTGACTCGCCATTTAGGAATTGTACATGGCCAACAGTGATTTTGCATGGGCAAACGGGTTTGCAAACCTGTTTGCGCATGCAAAATCACGTCGTACATCTGGCCCTTTGAAGTGAAAAGAACCCAACGCCACGTGACTTGCAAAAAGAACAAGCAGCGGTGCAGGCGTGTTGATCGGCACGCGGACTGCTGATGGAACTTCTGCCATTTTGATGAGTTATTTGGGATGCTGCTGTCTACACAATCTGTCCCCCGTGGCCTTGAATCGCCTCTGTAGACACGGGATGCTCGCAGACACACTGGTCGCACACCTCCATGACGCACGCGCGCAGTCTAGTAAAGGATGGATGCTTGACTAAATCTCAGCCACTGGTAATCATTTCGGGCCACATTCCCGTTCAGAGTTTTTCAGCTCATCTGCTGTACCGCGGGCCTGGACCAGCCATATGCAAATCAGCAGTCTTCGAGCCAACCCACTAGGGGCGATACAGGCAGGGCTGCAAGCCCAGATGCACTCTGCAGAAACCCCAGAAAAGTGTGCTTGTTTTGCTCTTCGGGGTTTGGTCTGGGCTCTTTTTATTGGAGCGGGGGCAGGGCTGATTTGTATATGGTTGGCCCCTATCTGGGCACAGTGGGCAAAAATCAATGGGTTGGAATACAGCTCTAATCACAATTTCCAGTGGCTGAGATTAATTCAAGTATTTCTTCCATTCTTTTTTTCTATTTCTTGCAACCTAGTGGCCTCTGGTGGTCATTTATGGTGGCGCCATAAGGCAGTTGCCTGCAGTGACATTAATGTAGCAGTAGCCCTGGGCACAGAGGGGTTAAGAAGAAGACCTGTGCACACATCTTACGAAAGCAAGTTATGCTCCACAGCACACTTACCCAACCCTCAACCTCTGTGGCCACAGGCCCGATCCTATGCAATGTCACACCTTATTATAGAAAGGGACTTTATTGGACCCTTGTGAAGGGAAAATATGTGTAGTGTCAAAAATGGGTGTGGCTATGATGTTGGAAGCTGTAGGAACTCAAAAAGAAATTTTTCTCAAGCAGTTGGGCCACAGTGAGCTTGCAGGAACTGACATGTTTCCCCTAGTTCAGTTACACTCCAGGATGATATGATAATGGTGGAGAAAGACAGACAAAGGCATCTTTCAACATGGTCTGCATGTTGCCCCTAATTCAAAGAAAATATATTTCTACCAGCACGCTCACTCTGTAAATTACCTTAACATTTCAGGGCCCCACTCACAAACATCATGGACAAATGCAGCGAAAGCGCAATGGAAGTCCTATTCTCTGTACCCACATGGGATCTGACATATCAAACAAGCACAAACTACGTGCCACGAGCCAAAGTACTTGGGTATAAACTGGGTACCTGTAGAGGCGTCATCCAAAGAAGAGTCATCGAAGTCCTCTCTCTGTTCCTTTGAAGACGAGTAAGAAGATGGCCGCTCCCGGAAGCATTTCATAGCATGATGGCGACGTAGCTGAGTGCGAGTCCTCGATGGCTCCTCCTCCTCCTCTTCCAAAGTGTTCTGCTCCAGCTGTTTCTTAAGGGAGCCTTTCCGAAAGAAGGGCAAGGGCGCCAGCGAGCTCCGGGGTGGCTTGCGGGGAGCCTTTGGGGGAACAGCTGGAGGGAGAGCCTCATTTTCAAGTGAGGTCTGTGACCCGAGTTTGCTCTTCCTGGGGGGTTTAGGGACGGGTGCTGGTTCGAACAGTGGCTCCTGCACGGTGTCGGACACAGGAGTTGAGTCCGAAGACCCACATTCATAATCCCCTGTAGTGGGCGCGCCAGCTTCGTCTTCACTGAAACTCCTGTCAGACATGGACCGGTAGTAGGTTAGGACAACATTGCCCGTACTTGAGCCGTCTGGAGTTATCCCATTGTGGTGGCCATTGGTCATGCCAGGGGCCTTCAAGCCGTTGGCCATGCCAGTGGCGTTTGGTAGGTTCTGCCGCTTCATAGGGTAGCTGCCAAAGGGCTTCTTGTTTGGTAGTGCCATACTTGCCTTAGGAGTCCTGTTTTTGGTGTCCGGGATGACGCCGGCCACGTTCCCGTTCACATCTTCCGAAGAGTCACACTTGGTGACTTCCTTGTCCTCTCGGTTGACCACAAAAACCTGGCGAAAGGGCGGCGAGTCGTCTGCAGAGGAAGAGGAGTCCGAAAGGGTGGCAGCCTCGTTTTCCCTGTCGACTACCTGTACGCTGGAGTCAGGAACCCACACCATCACCATGCCCGGCCTCTTGGCATGGCAGCTGCAGGGGCAGTCTCTCTGGCAAACGGGCACTGTCTGCATGTTGGCATGCTTGCCTTCCGTACCATCCACGGGGGGCGAGAGAGGCTGGTCTGCTCTTAGTTCTGTAAAAATCAAAAAAATGGGAGAAAATAATGAAGTAGTGGACAATGCCATGCTGCACATTTTGAAATTTGAGACAGTAAAACAAAACAGACCATTCTACAACAACCATAACTGGTGACGCCAGTAACAAGGTATTTGCTATAATGCTGGTTTCGCCCTTTACATACATCACATTTTTTTTTATCATGGCAGACGTTTCTCGAACACGTGCAGCGCATTGAAGAGGGTCGTGTCGGGAGTGCTGTTGAGACCAGATTACAGAACCAAGGGAGCAGACTGCTGGGATAGGACTGCACAGAACAAATGCTGTCTTTTAACATATTAACACTAGATATGTTTACAATCTCAGCTGAAGTGAGTTGCCCAGAATCACATGGTTCTTTCAGTCGCGTGCCTATGCTGGGAACGGATCCAAGGGTCTCCAGTTCCCCAAATCAGCAACCCCCCAACTAGACGTCATCCTTTCTCTGGGTCTTAAGGATGCAGATTAGGGGATGTGTAAAGGTTTTCAGTTTCCTTCGGTCTGCAGAGTTCCTGATGTTTGCTCTTGGCACAGTTATCTACCGCATCTCTAGTTCATATTTACCACATAGTATTGTCATTTTCACTCTAGTCTAATCAAACAGAGCTAATTTGGTAAAGGCGCGGTTATTTCTACGCAAATTTACTTTTCGCGGAGCTTTCTCACTGCGCAGAAAGAGTATTAGCTGCAAAGTACATCTTGCGTAAAACCATTTTGTTACTGGTAAAAGCACGTCGGTGACAAGTCACGAAAGCGGGAAAGTGAAATACGTCGCATCCTTGGGGAAGTTGCAAAGATTTCCACGGACATTTTCAGAAAGACTTAGCACGTCCCAAATGCATTGGGCACAATTGACTTGCACCGCTGGGGGTACAGCAGTCCCTGCCCTGCGGCTGGGGGTCGCCCTGCACCCACAGCACCACGGGGTCAAAGTGCAGGCCTCCGTGGCCCCTATACGCGCCCCTGGACTGTGCCGGCCAGGGTACATCGGCACCACAGGGCGGCGCCATCCGTGCCCCATGGCCAGCGTTGGCAATGCGCTCAAGACTGCCATCGTCGTGACCCCAAAACCTTCAGAAACGTCACGGATCAAAGAAGTGATGCGGATCACGACCAACACAGTACATGGACTGGTGTGGGTTACATAGTGCCAAGAGGCCGCCTTTCAAGTACTTTACTTCACGGCACTTCGAGAGTGTGGCGTAGCGTGTCCGAGAAGCCTCTTAAAATACGGCTCTCTCTCGAAGCATTGAAAAAGAAAATGAACGCCTGGCCGACCTTTCGGCGACACCTGACGTCACACATTCCCAAAGTCGGTCTCTGCCACCGGACCCGTCCGTCTCTAGGCAAGGCAGAGGGGCGAGACCTGGGGGTGGCACAGGCAGGAGACAGAGGGGTGAGCCCTGGGGGTGGCAGTGAGGGGTGATAGGGGCTTAAGCAGAAGTCACGGCGAGCAAGGAGCCAGGCCCGAAGGAGACCTACCGCCCTCCCGGCCCTGACGGTGCCTGCTCCCCCTTCCCCTCCGACGGTGCCTGAAGTACCCTCTCCCTGACGGTGCCTGAAGTACCCTCTCCCTGACGGTGCCTGAAGTACCCTCTCCCTGAAGGTGCCTGAAGTACCCTCTCCTGGCGGTTTCTGCACCCCCCTCTCCCTGACGGTGCCAGAATCACCCTCCACTGACTGTGCCTGCCCCCCTCCCCTTACGGTGCCTGAATCACCCTCCCCTGACGGTGCCTGCACCCCAACAGTTACTGCGCCACTCCTACCCCACCCTGACGGTGCCTGCCCTACCCTACCCTGTGTTGCCTGCACCCCTCCCCCTCTGACGGTGCCTGGACCCCCCCCCCCCCCCCCACCGACGAGGTCTGTACAACCCTCCCCTGACGTTGCCTGTACCACTCCCCCTGCCCTGACGGTGCCTGCACCCCCCCCACTCCCTTCCCCTGACAGTTCCTGCACCCCCCTCTCCTGACAGTTCCTGCACCCCCCTCCCCTGACAGTTCCTGCACCGCCCTCTCCCTGACGGTGTCTGCACCACCATCCACTGACGGTGCCTGTACCACTCCCACTACCCTGACTGTGCCTGCACCCCCCCCCCCCCCTTTGACGGTGCAGAGTTTGTCATGAAAAGGTTAGCTGGACTGTCTACTCTACAGAAACATTTCTTCAAGATGAACTGCAGGACATTCGGAGTTCCCTGATGGAGGATTAGTCCCAGCACAGCAGAGCTGTCGCTCAGGTTACAGAGATCCCACAGGCTCGGGCGTCGGAAGCAGAGTTATTAATTAGGTTTCACGGGCCCTGCATCAGCAGAGATCCATCCATCACATTTAAACGGAGTGTATAAGCGAGGCCTCGGACCAGCAGGGCTATCTCTCAGGGTACACAGGTCTCACACCTCCGGGCTCCGGTCCGCAGCAGAACTCTTGTGGGGTCCACAGACCTCGGCGCCAAAGTAGGAAAACTATCGCTCCGATTGCAGAGCCCTTAAAGGGCCAGAGGTCGCACAGTGAGCTTTCTTTCAAGGGGGCACAGAGCTCACTGGGGCCATGATGGAGATACATGCTTACATAGCGCCTCGATCGCAGCACTGCATCTTAAAGATTGATAACAAACAGGAGTTACTATTGTGAAATTCAGCGCCTTCAAACGATGAAAGGCCAGTCACCCGTGCGGCCTGGCACCGACCTACCGAGCACTGCTAGTGGGGTCAAGACCAGCGGTCTGAGGGCCGTGCACCGGTCTCTGGGGTCCAGTCAAGAACCAGTTTAGATTGTTTACCGGCATTGGAAGCTGTGATGACCAAACTACACACAGATCTCCGACGCATGCACATTAACCCACTGAGCCAATTTACAGTGATTGGGCACTGTACGCGCAGACTGAAAGCAGATCTCTGGAGCGGGTGCATCATCGCCAGGAGGAGCTTAAACTAGCGCCTTTGCAGAGGACACACTACCTCAATGAGCCACTCTATGGGCACAGAAATTAGCTACAGGTCTCCGCACAAGGCGCAGACCCTATCAAGCTTTCAGACCACCTTAGCCAGAAAAATAGGTATACATATATATATATATTTTTAAAGAGCCCATTTTCTTCTCTAAACCTGTGTGGTTCAGAATACACACATTTTGATACACTCTGCAGTCCCAGCAGCAATAAAAGTACGCCTGGGCAAAATGTTCATTTCGCATTGTGCTTTTTACGCGAAACTCCAGAAGTTATGCCATTAGCCCACGTTACGAAATCAAGTCCATTCAGGTACGGGTAAAAATTCTACTGTGGGAACCTAGGAACAACCTGAAAAGAACACCAGCTTTTCCTGTTTTGCTCAAAATGCGTCCTTGTGTGCAAGAACGCATTTTGCGCTAAAATATAGCACTACATGCCAGGCTTGCATTTTTTGTAATTTTCCAAAAATCTGCTAAGTATGGAAAACAGATTATAGCATTTTGCACACTCCTAGCTGAAAGGAGTTACTTAATAAATAAGACTCACCTGTGTGCGAAAGAGCGTCTATGAAAGGGCAGTGCATGTCCAGGGACCGGGGAAAAGTCAGTCACATTAGAAGAGAGAAACTGCAAATGTTACTAAAACCCCTAAGGTATCCCTCAGAAGACCAGCCCTCCTCCCCCCCCCACATCCAGCAGGCCCTCCTCATACAGGCCCCACCATACTCTCAAGCAAGAGCCACCGTACCCTACAGACCTCACCGCTCGGGGGCGTGGCTTAGTCAGTTACATTCATGAGGGACACAGATTTCCCAACCATCACTACCATTACAGTGGCAGAGTGGACGAAAAGAGTTATGAATGAAGCACCCCATAAGATCCATCCAGCCCTTTGTTTATTCTTGGCCTGTTTTGTGTGCGAGGGAAGTGGAGGGGTGGGTGTGTAAAGCTCTAGTAAGTGTGTGTTTGTGCAATGAGGGGCGCTAATCCAAGTGGAAGCCCAGCCGCAAACACTGCTAGCCAAGCTAGTGGCTCTTGGAACCAACTACAGACACCAGAATCAATCTATTAGGGGGGGGTCACACCCCCAACCCCCCTGGAGCTACGTCACTGTTCATACTGGCCTACAGACCACTACATAACCCAAGATCCCCGGTCAGCCTTTAAAGTACCCCCCAATACCACACATGGTTCATCATTCCTGACACTCACCCCACCCCTCTCGACAGCGTTCACAGCATTACCCAGGGTAAACCGAGTGTGCGTGCAGTCTACGCCCTGCTCTCGGCTCAGAACCATGGCCGGAGGCCTACCTCACTCAACCCTACACTGCCACGGAAACACTGTACACCCAGTTCAGTGCTATTTCTGACCTCAGACCCTCTGGGCGCAAAGAAAGACAGAAACAGAGCTCTAGACCTAGTAAAGTCGATGGTTAAGTAGTGGGCATGGCACCGAGAAGGGTGGACGGCCCATGGGGTGATCTTCCATTAATATCGACGTGGCATCTGAAAAACCAAGCTCCCACACAGTATGCTTGAGACAAAAGGCAGCACCCCACCATCCTTAGTCACAAACTACAACAGGAGGCCAACAGGCCATCAACTGTTAGAAAACAAACTGTGACTTACTCAACGCTGCACTTGTAGTCGAGTGTCGGGTTGTAGCTGCATATCCGAACTGCTTTTCTGATCCAAAGCTGGGTTGTAAGTCGGCTGAAATATACTTGTAAGCAGTTTTGGGCTACTTATTGCAGAGGAATAAGTTTATACGTATTGACTGATACGGTTGTACTTGCCGATGACTAGGGTTGTAGTTGACAGTCAGCGGCCTGATCGTCCTCGAGTAGATGCTTTACACTGGTTGTCGAGCCGTACGGATGTCTGTACTGGTCATTGAATCGCAGGGCTGTGTTTGGCGTCGAGTGGCTGGATTGTGGTGACCCAGAGTATGTGATCTAATGGCAGCTGTTGTCAAGCTTTGGTGCTGTGTTTGTTCGAGGAAACCGTAGTATCTCTTGAGTGGGAAGATTGTAGTTGTTGTTAAATGCTATAGTTGCGCTTCTCATTCAGCACAGCATCGCACTTGTTAAGTGTTGCATTTGTCAAAGCTCCCGGTTGTATCCGTTAAATGACAAGGCCGTATTACCAAACATGGCAGTGGCATGTGCGATGCTGCAAGGTTGGATTGGTGGTCTGTCACGCAGCGGGCCCGTGGTAGTTGAGAGTCGTGGCTGCTTCCTTTAAGTGGTAGATTACTACTAAAGCAGCAGGTGTTGCATCTGTTAAGAAGCCGGGCGGTTGAGCACGGTGGCTGTGTCCGTTAAGCATCGAGGTCGAACCTCAGTATTGCATTTGTAACCGCTAAGCGGTTTGTCTGTACCAGTCAAGCGTAATGATCGTGCACCTTAGCATCGGGGTTGTACTTGTGCTGCGTTTCAGTTGCATCTGATAAGGGGGCAAGGTAGAGTGTGCTGGTTGTGTCCCTTGAGAGGTAAGGTTCTACTTGTTGGGCTTCGCCTTTGTATCCATCGAGTGTCAGGGTAGTTTTGTCATGCGTTGAAGTTCTACTTGTTCTGATCAGTTGTATCCGTCAAGCAGCGTTGTTTTAGTTGTTGGATGCGGCGGTTGTATTTGTTACGCTGCAGGCCCTACCTGTTGAGTGTGGTGGCTGCATGCCTCAGTTGCCAAGGTTCTTCTACTTGTTAAACATCCCATTAAGCAGGAAGGTTCTAGTTGTTAAACTCCACTGTTGTATCCAGTAAGTGGCAGGACTCGAATAGTCCAACCTTGCAATTGTCTCCGTTAAACAGTGTTCTACTGCCCAAGGTTGCTCTGTTAAGTAGCACGGTTCACCCTTTGAACACTGCGGTGTATCCCTTATGCAACGGAGTTCTACTTTTCCAACGTTGTGGTGTATCCGTTAATCATCAGTTTTCTACTCCTGGAAGGAACACTGCAGATGTCCCTGTTAAACCGCAGGGTTCTACTCCCAGAACATCACGTTTATCCGCTAAGCCGCAGGGTTCTACTCCTTGAAGGTTGCGGTGTATCCGGTAAACCGCAGGGTTCTACTCCCAGAACCTCGCGTGTATCCGCTTAACCGCAAGGTTCTACTCCCAGAACATCGCGTGTATCCGCGAAACCGCAGGGTTCTACTCCCAGAACATCGCGTGTATCCGCTAAGCCGCAAGGTTCTACTCCCAGAACATCGCGTGTATCCGCTTAGCCGCAAGGTTCTACTCCCAGAACATCGCGTGTATCCGCTAAGCCGCAAGGTTCTACTCCCAGAACATCGCGTGTATCCGCTAAGCCGCAAGGTTCTACTCCCAGAACATCGCGTGTATCCGCTTAGCCGCAAGGTTCTACTCCCAGAACATCGCGTGTATCCGCTAAGCCGCAAGGTTCAACTCCCAGAACATCGCGTGTATCCGCTTAACCGCAGGGTTCTACTCCCAGAACATCGCGTGTATCCGCTTAACCGCAGGGTTCTACTCCCAGAACATCGCGTGTATCCGCTAAGCCCCAAGGTTCCTTTACTCCTGGAACGTCTCGTGCACCCGTTAGGCTGCAGGGCTCTCCGTCCTCAGTCCCCGGGTGTCCTCCTCTCCCAGCCCGCGCTCGCCTCGCCCTGCTCTGGCCTCTCCCCCGTCTCTGCCGCCGCGCCTGACGCGTCCTGCCGCCTGCACGGATCGGGTTCCCTCTTACCTCACTGCTTTGGATTTGTTGCTCCGCAGGAAAGCATGTGCCGGGCCACTGCCCTTTCTGGGAGCGCAGTCGGTCGCCAGTGGGGATACCGCACCCTTGGCTCCGGCACAACTTTCACGAACGTTTGTACAACAGCAAGGCTTGCCAAGGCTGGCGGGCAAATATCAAAGGAGGCGGGCGGCACAGGGTGGGCCGACAAGGGGCGCTGCACAGACGACTCGAACTATGCAACTGGAAGCGGCGGGAGCAGCTGTGCAGCGCACGAGGGTCACACGGGCGGTCTGCACCTGTGCTGGGGCTAACGTGCGAACTGGGCCTGGCGTGGCCAGCACTGGGTTCAACGGACGTCCTTGGCAGGGGCTGTGTTCAACATGTGACGCCTTTGGCCCTGATGGGCCTGTACTCTGTTCAACATGTGACGCCTTTGGCCCTGATGGGCCTGTACTCTGTTCATCATGCTAAGTCCTTGCCCCGGCTGGGCCTGTACCCTGTTCAACATGCTAAGTCCTCGGCATGGCTGGGCCTGTACTCTGTTCAACATGCTAAGTCCTCGGCCCTGCTGGGCCTGTACTCTGTTCAACATGCTAAGTCCTCGGCATGGCTGGGCCTGTACTCTGTTCAACATGCTAAGTCCTCGGCAAGGCTGGGCCTGTACTCTGTTCAACATGCTAAGTCCTCGGCCCTGCTGGGCCTGTACTCTGTTCAACATGCTAAGTCCTCGGCATGGCTGGGCCTGTACTCTGTTCAACATGCTAAGTCCTCGGCCTGGCTGGGCCTGTACTCTGTTCAACATGCTAAGTCCTCGGCCCTGCTGGGCCTGTACTCTGTTCAACATGCTAAGTCCTCGGCATGGCTGGGCCTGTACTCTGTTCAACATGCTAAGTCCTCGGCCCTGCTGGGCCTGTACTCTGTTCAACATGCTAAGTCCTCGGCATGGCTGGGCCTGTACTCTGTTCATCATGCTAAGTCCTCGGCCTGGCTGGGCCTGTACCCTGTTCAACATGCTAAGTCCTCGGCCCTGCTGGGCCTGTACTCTGTTCAACATGCTAAGTCCTCGGCCCTGCTGGGCCTGTACTCTGTTCATCATTATAAGTCCTTGACCCGGCTGGGCCTGTACTCTGTTCATCCTGCTAAGTCCTTGGCCCTGCTGGGCCTGTACTCTGTTCAACATGCTAAGTCCTCGGCCCTGCTGGGCCTGTACTCTGTTCAACATGCTAAGTCCTTGGCCCTGCTGGGCCTGCACTCTGTTCAACATGCTAAGTCCTCGGCCTGGCTGGGCCTGTACCCTGTTCAACATGCTAAGTCCTTGGCCCTGCTGGGCCTGTACTCTGCTCAACATGCCAAGTCCTCGGCCTGGCTGGGTCTGTACTCTGTTCATCATTCTAAGTCCTCGGCCTGGCTGGGCCTGTACTCTGTTCATCATTCTAAGTCCTCGGCCTGGCTGGGCCTGTACCCTGTTCAACATGCTAAGTCCTCGGCCCTGCTGGGCCTGTACTCTGTTCATCATTCTAAGTCCTCGGCCTGGCTGGGCCTGTACTCTGTTCAACATGCTAAGTCCTCGGCCCTGCTGGGCCTGTACTCTGTTCAACATGCTAAGTCCTTGGCCCTGCTGGGCCTGCACTCTGTTCAACATGCTAAGTCCTCGGCCTGGCTGGGCCTGTACCCTGTTCAACATGCTAAGTCCTTGGCCCTGCTGGGCCTGTACTCTGTTCAACATGCTAAGTCCTCGGCCTGGCTGGGCCTGTACTCTGTTCATCATTATAAGTCCTTGACCCGGCTGGGCCTGTACTCTGTTCATCCTGCTAAGTCCTCGGCCCTGCTGGGCCTGTACTCTGTTCAACATGCTAAGTCCTCGGCATGGCTGGGCCTGTACTCTGTTCAACATGCTAAGTCCTTGGCCCTGCTGGGCCTGCACTCTGTTCAACATGCTAAGTCCTCGGCCTTGCTGGGCCTGTACCCTGTTCAACATGCTAAGTCCTTGGCCCTGCTGGGCCTGTACTCTGTTCAACATGCTAAGTCCTCGGCCTGGCTGGGCCTGTACCCTGTTCAACATGCTAAGTCCTCGGCCCTGCTGGGCCTGTACTCTGTTCAACATGCTAAGTCCTCGGCCCTGCTGGGCCTGTACTCTGTTCAACATGCTAAGTCCTCGGCATGGCTGGGCCTGTACTCTGTTCAACATGCTAAGTCCTTGGCCCTGCTGGGCCTGCACTCTGTTCAACATGCTAAGTCCTCGGCCTTGCTGGGTCTGTACTTTGTTCAACATGCTAAGTCCTCGGCCTGGCTGGGCCTGTACTCTGTTCAACATGCTAAGTCCTCGGCCTGGCTGGGCCTGTACTCTGTTCAACATGCTAAGTCCTTGGCCCTGCTGGGCCTGTACTCTGTTCAACATGCCAAGTCCTCGGCCTGGCTGGGCCTGTACTCAGTTCAACATGCTAAGTCCTCGGCCTGGCTGGGCCTGTACTCTGTTCAACATGCTAAGTCCTCGGCCTGGCTGGGCCTGTACTCTGTTCAACATGCTAAGTCCTTGGCCCTACTGGGCCTGTACTCTGTTCAACATGCTAAGTCCTCGGCCTGGCTGTTCCTGTACTCTGTTCAACATGCTAAGTCCTTGGCCCTGCTGGGCCTGTACTCTGTTCAACATGCTAAGTCCTTGGCCCTGCTGGGCCTGCACTCTGTTCAACATCCTAAGTCCTCGGCCTGGCTGGGCCTGTACTCTGTTCAACATGCTAAGTCCTCGGCCTGGCTGGGCCTGTACTCTGTTCAACATGCCAAGTCCTCGGCCTGGCTGGGCCTGTACTCTGTTCAACATGCTAAGTCCTTGGCCCTGCTGGGCCTGTACTCTGTTCAACATGCCAAATCCTCGGCCTGGCTGGGCCTGTACTCTGTTCAACATGCTAAGTCCTCGGCCTGGCTGGGCCTGTACTCTGTTCAACATGCTAAGTCCTCGGCCTGGCTGGGCCTGTACTCTGTTCAACATGCTAAGTCCTTGGCCCTACTGGGCCTGTACTCTGTTCAACATGCTAAGTCCTCGGCCTGGCTGTTCCTGTACTCTGTTCAACATGCTAAGTCCTTGGCCCTGCTGGGCCTGTACTCTGTTCAACATGCTAAGTCCTTGGCCCTGCTGGGCCTGCACTCTGTTCAACATGCTAAGTCCTTGGCCCTGCTGGGCCTGTACTCTGTTCAACATGCTAAGTCCTTGGGCCTGTACTCTGTTCAACATCCTAAGTCCTCGGCCTGGCTGGGCTAGCACGGTGTTCAACATGTGCCCAGTCAAGGCTCTTCGGCTGACCCTTCCTCAGTGTGCCACACGGCTGTCTGTGCCACAGGGTTCCATGCCAGCTGACGCTGCATGTCCGGGCTGTGTGACAGCTTGGCTGACAGCGTGACTATGAATGGGGTTTTGAGTGAATGTGACGTGTGCGGTGTGTCCCTGCACGCGGAGGGCAGCGCTGTGCCCTGGGAGGTCTAAAGATGCTAAAACGCCCGTGCTGGATGGGTGGGCATTCTTAAACCTCTTGACCGAATACCTGGCGTTTTGTAATAAAGGTAAACCTTACTAGAGCGGCCATTAAAGATGATGGCAACAGCCCGCCTACCACCACCACTCCTGGTAGGACTCTGCGCATCCAGAAAGAGCTAGGCCCAAACACAAGAGGAAGTGAGACCTTCAACACAAGACATCAGACAGGGCCCTGCCCCCCCCCACCAACACATCCCGGATGCTCTGTGTAGTCGGGTATCGACAAGCGCCCAACACCACACAAAACAACACAAACAAAAAACAGGGCACAATGGAACGGGCGCACATGCAGTGCCTTACAGAAGCACCTGTATCTTCAAGGCACTGTGTCCCCAACAGGCCCTACCACTAAGAAACGACGCACAACCACTACAGTACGCAAAGCATGGATACAACAGAGCACATCAATTCTATATAGTTGGATATCAACCAGCTCACAACTACACGCTCAACAAACAGGCACTCACACAACAGCGCACATTGAACAGATGCGCAGCACCCTACAGATGCGCCCAACAGGAATTCCCACTAGGAAACCAACACCCAACGGTACACATTAGGCAGAACACTGAACTCACGCGCAACACAACTCAGGTATGCCATATAAATGGCTATCAACACCACAAATATATGTATGACAGTAAACAACAAGGGCACACAGCACCTTCAAGTAGAAACCAACCTGCAGCCGCAACAGTATACATTACACAGACCACTGAGTTTACACACAAAACAGCTCAGACACTCAGACATAAGGCTGGCCATCTCTGAGCTCTCAGCAGTATTAAGCAATCCTACCCCCAACCGGACATATTAGTCACAGTGTTAGTCCTGCCCTCCCTGCAGGGTCACCCCCAGACTTTTTGCCTTCACCCCTCCTGTTTTGCCGAGTTTGTTTCTGCTGGCTTTATGACTCTGTACACTTTACCACTGCTAACCTGTGCTAAAGTGCTTGTGTTCGCTCCTTAAAACGAGATAAAATTGGCCTACACCCGATTGGTATTTTTAATTTACTTGCAAGTCCCTAGTAAATGGTACTACGTGTACCCAGGGCCTGTAAAGTAAGTGCTAATAGTGGGCCTGCAGCACTCACTGTGCCACCCACTAAAGTAGCACTTTAAAACATGTCTGAGGCCACCCACTGCAGCTTTTAGTGCAATTTTTAAACTGCCCTTTTGACTTAGCAAATTTAACCTTTTGCCAGCCCTATACCTTACTTTATAACACTTATAAGTCACCCCTAAGGTAGGACCGAACAGCTCCTAGGGCAGCGCGAATGGTATGTAAAAAGTAGGACATATCCACTTAAGTTTTACACGTTTTGGCAGTTAAAAAATGCTAAATTTGTATTTCACTGTTGTAAGGACTACCTCTTTCACTGAATAATGATGGGTTACCTTATTAGATTTGAGATGTGCTAACTTTGCATTGGAAGCAGCTAGAGCTATGCTATTTAGATTCAAATGAATTGTCATTTAAAATCATATTAAATGGTATAGTCGGATTTTAAGTCTCAGTTCTGAAAATGGCACTTTTAGAAAGTTGGCTTTTTTGTCCTAACCCCTTGTTCCTTCTGCCATTATCCTGGGTCACATGACTGGGAATGGCTCCGATGTTGGGGGTTGGGTATTGCCCTGTCACTGGGGGGTGAGGGTCGGAAAAGTTTCAGCGCTCCGTCCATCCTCTCCTTGTGTTTGCTTTGTTTGCCCCGCGTTGGCAGGGTATGCCCAGACGTGGGTCCCTTGCTCACTTTGCCACTGGATTCAAGCTAGCCTGGCTGATGAAGGGTTTTACCCAAAAACTGGTCCCAGGATGCTTGTTTTCGGTTCAGGGAAGACCTGGCTTGGCAGTTCGGGCTGGACGGTTCCCATAAGGCTCAGGGTCAAGACCGATTTGCATATAGCTGGGTCTGAACTGAGGTGGAGAAGTGAGCTAAAGAATGATGATGGATTCAACCCAGATCTGTGACTGGTGGTGAGTGGTGGCGAGTGTCCGTAAAGTTTCAGCGCTCCGTCCATCATCTCCTTGTGTTTGCTTGGTTGGGTATTGCTGCCAGACAGTGAGATAACTGGGGCTTATTTCTGGACAGCATGGGCCATCCTTACAGGATGGCTGGGGGTGAAGCTGTACCTTTTCCCACTTGCACTACAAAAGTCTATGCCTCCAGCACACACAAAGGGGCCTGTCACCAGCCTATTGTCACAACAGTCAGTTTGGAGCCTGGACAGGGGAAGAACTTTCCAGAACCAGATGTGGCGTAGGACAGCGAGTCTCCGCACACAAAGGCTGGATAAAATATTGGATCGCCAGAACCACTCTTCAGATCACTTCTAGACCCGTGGACTCAGAAGAAGGACTGCTCTGCTACTGAAAGGACTGCTCTGCGGCATGAGGAAGGAAGACTGGACCTGCTTCTTGAACCTAGGACCACCAGAGTGACTCAAAGGGCTAGCTGGCCCTTTGTGATCTCCAGGGAAACAAAAGCTCCAGGGACCTTGAATCATGCTCCTGTCCTCTGCTGGAGTGAATTATAACCCTCCCCCACCCCCCAAGTGTTGTCCCCACCCCCCAGGTCCAGGACCCATGAATGTGGTGTTGGTGGTACTGCTCCGGCCTAACCCTAAAAGCTGAAACTTATAAAAAATCTTTCAACTAAAACTGCCTGAGAACTGACAGAAGTCCGAGACATACCTGCCAGCCGACTTGCCGAAGGTGCATCGCCAGCCGCCCTGACTTTGCGGTACGTAGCTCTTGCTACGTCGTTCTCTGCAGTAGCAAATGCTTTCCAGAGGGACCTCTCGATGAAGATATCTGGCCTCGTGGAGTCCTCTTTGGCTACAGCCTAAGTCAGAAAGTAAAACTCTTCACCGCAACATTGTCTAGTGGCTCCCCGAGGACGATGACCTATTCTTGCGTACAGCCTGCTGTCCTCCCCCTCTGAGGATTACCTTCTCCAGGAAGCCTTCAATACTTTTTGTAAGTCTGAAAGTAACTCCTTGACCAGGGTGAACCTGGTACCTGTAGCCGACTTTCGCTCCATCGTGGTCAGCTGTAACTTGTGAGTTTGTCCTAGTATATCGCAACCAGATACCCACGGTAGGCGCTGCCTTCTTTTTACTGCTATTTTCAGTAAAAACGTAAAAAATTCCAAACTCTGGTTCTACTAATTGGATTAAATTAATTTTGATGTCTTTTATTAACTTAAAATGTACTCTATTTTTCTAAATAAAATTAAGTGTGCAGGGTTTTTACTTTAGTACTATTCGTGAGCTGCATAAATTCTTTACACATTGTCTAAGGTAAGCATGACTTCTTTTGTGCCAAGCTTCCGGAGGGTTAAGCAAAGGTTAATTAAGTGACTTTTGGTGGTTCACCCTCACAAGGACTTTGTTTATTATTTGAGTAGGGCATCCACCCCTCTCAACTAATAACCTCATTTCTAACACACAGCAACACACACAGCCAACACTGCACAGAATCTCCATACCTTAAGACCCTCGCAACCTTGAAGCTCACAACAGCACTCCAATGTTCCCAAACCAGGGTAGCCTCCATGGTAAGACCGCACTAAAAGCCAATACCCCCCAGTCAGTCAGGTTTAGGCATAATGTTGACCCTAATGAAGCAGAATACTTTCACTTGCCTTCAACAAGCACCTAAAGGCAGGCAATGCTCAACCAATCCTCCCAGATGGCAAGTACAGAACCTGGAAAAACCTCCATCCACACACACCAGACAACACAAACAATTACAACACAGAGTCACATATTTCCATAAAAGCACTAAATCAAAAATCAGAAAACAGATTCTGGTCTGTGTTAAAGTCCTCGACACCAAGCCATAAAGTTAACTAAACTTCAACAGCGCTGTGAGGCAATAAGATGATTAAAGCGCTATACAAATCTCCACAAAGTAACATGACAAAAGATCACATCTGCAGCCACCCAAGACATTTTGTGACACAAACCTAGACTCAAAGATAGTTTTTGACTTCTGCCATGTGATGGTCTACATACACTTTACCATGTGTGTGTGTTTTTTTCCTGTTACTTTGCTGTACGGTATCACACTCTGAAAAGGGTTTCCAGAAACCAGCTAAGTCTTCCAAAATCCTTCTGCCAAGTCTACCCTAGCTCAGACTGCCCTAACATGATTTAGCATTTTAAAATGCGGATATTTCAGATGTGCCCCTTTTCATATCATTACTTTACCCGCTTCCGAAAGGCCTTAATCTTTTTTTTTTTTTTTTTATTATTTTTGTGCAAGCATGAAAAGATTACAGATGTGGCACGTCCATACCATCATGTCAAACTTACATCTTGTTATTAGTCCACAGCCGTTATGCCCATAACCCTGAGGCCGGGCAGCAACACCTAGGTATTCCAATAGTGTGCAAATGTTTCCAATGTTACGCGTTCCACATGGAACCCCACGATCCTGCTTTTTGTCTATTTTCCACCACAACACCCCCCCCCCCCCCCTTCCCCCACTACCCCCTACAGAACTAATAGCACGTCCCCCTCCAGGGTTGACAGATAGCTCCCAAGTCCATCCAACTATGTGTCACCAGTCCACCGGTTTCATTCGTGCATAGTGCATTAGTGCTTGTCCCCCCTCCCATAACACAATATAGCATCTCGCATGTACGGAATCTCTAAATGAATCACTGTCACTGTCTTGTACGGGTACTCATCGTTATCAGGTGGTCCCTCCCGCCCATCCCCGCCATCTACCCCTCTATGTGTGTCCTCCTATGTGTCCCACCTCTAGGCCATGGTATTGTCTCCATTTGCTCCATATCTTTCGGAATTTCTATCACACTATATGGTCCTGTGAGAAAATTCAAACGTATTGGTCTCACATCTTCACAGAATTGGGGGAGGTGTTGGGAATAGAGCTAACACTAGACCCGAAACTGGCGTTACTGGGAATGGTGACCGAAGTAGACCTGCCGCGCCCACATATCATTTTCCTGGTGTTGGCGCTGGTGGTAGCGAAAAGGGACATTGTGAAATATTGGGGGGTGGCGGAGCGGCCAGTGATAGAGGAATGGAGGAGAGGTCTGGACCTCTATATGGCAGCAGAACGAGTGACATACAAAGCTAGAGGCTGTCCGAAAGGCCTTAATCTTATATTAAAAACAGTTTCCTCATTCTTTTCTCTCCAGTTTATGGCTCATTTATTCCACACGATATAGCTCTCATCCCTTTGTTCCCAGTGTAGTCTCTGCAGTTATTGCCTCCTCGTTTCTGTGTCATTTCCTTCCCAGTGCAGTCTGTTTACTAAGTGCTGTCTCTCATTACTTTCTCCTCAGTGCCGCCTCTCATTCGCCTCATCACGGTTATCTCCCACTCGTTTTGTGCTAGAAATGTCTCTCATTCTCTTCTTCCCTAGACTGTCTCTTGTTATGGTCACCCCTAAATACCACCTCTCACCCTTTTCTCTCTAGTGTTGTCTCTCTTAGATATTTGCCCTCACAATCTGTTTGTCTCACTCCTGCCACTTTATCTCCCTAATGTCGTCTCTTTTTCCCTGTAATGGGGTCTTATCATTATTTCCCCCTCTGTAGATCTCCGCCAGTGTGGTTTCTCACTTCATTCCCTCCAATGCAACATCTCTTCTCATGGGTATGTCTTTTTCCTAATCAATACGCTCGCGTTAGTTAGTACCCAGTTACCGTTGCATTTGGTTCTTCCTGCTTCTGTACAATCTGCCCCCGACCAGAAGTTGCTCTCTCCAATTCTGTGCCCTCTGGCCTTTCCATCCTCCCATCGATGCTCAGATTTCTCTTTCCCCTGCTATACTCGGCGTCCTCTTAATTTCTCCAACAAGCCTGGCTGCTGACGAGGTGGTCAGAGCCTACTTGTTTTGTTTCTTTGCTGCACTCCAGGCCACCTTTTCATTTTTCTGATTCTTTGTAAAATCCAATGTCTGATCCTTGTGCAACCTTAGAAGCGGAAATAATCCACAAAAATGTGGCAGCTCTACACATGACCTGCCGTAACAGACATACTTCACACAAGATGATACGGCTAGGCGTATCTTCAAACGGCTTTACCACATATTAACCTTGAATTTATTGTAACTTTGTTGCAATTCATACTTTGAAAATACTAAAACATTTAACATACAAGTCGCAACAAATTAAAAAAAATCTTGTTCTAGAGAACTTGTCTTTTTTTGCACGGTTTATAAAACACTACATGAAATATCGGATTATTGCGCTGTAGTATATCATAGTTTATCATAAGATAAATAATAGGCTTTGTGGGCATTTGATATTAAGCTAAAGGGACATTTGTAAGAGTTACCACAACCTCGACATTGCATTAGGATCATAAAACACTCTATTCTTTATACATTTTTTTTACATATAAAATCACAGTGCACAGGAATTAGGTTATTCCGGTGAAGAATGGAAAATATTTTTCGGCTATGAAATCATGCTGGTGAAATATACAGTTGGAAACCACTGCTATCGGTGTGATAACAAGAACAAAACATGGATGTGAAGATAACAATGTATGCATAAGAGCCCAGTTCTGTATTGCTTCCTGGTTTCTTCCCATAATCTGGGTTGCAGAGTCCCTGTTTACAAATGTATTCAAACTTTCTCTACAACTTTGTAATTCTCTTGCTTATGACAATTTTATAGCTTTTTAAAAAATTTGCCTCCATCACGCGTGCAGACGTTTGCAGCCGAGCATTCGCTCAACAAGTGTGACGCCATGACTGGCATGTCGACCGGGCACGGTAAGTACCAGGTGCCACCAGCAAGGGGCAGCAAAGAGCTCCATATTGCAGATAGGAACAAAAAATACAGCTATTTTGGCCCGAGATGGGGAGGGCCCATGGGTGTGATGCATTTTTTGACTGTGGCATCGATTATCTTTACACCATCCCTCTAAAGGCCAAACAAAATGAATAATAAAGTGCCCAGTTTCTCCTTCCTAAAGTGAGCTAAACATACCTTTAACCAACAAGCACTGGCAAAGCCAATAAGGTTTACCTTTGAAACCTACTGGCTTTGCCAATGATTTTAGCAATATGTTACTGTAGGAGGCTGGATTAGTATATGGTGCACACTTATTTAAGTCAAGCACCCTGCACTAATCCAGGCAACCCTTATGGTGATTTTAGTGGTCTTAGACAACGATAGAAAGCTCTCCAAGTGGTAGCTGTGGAGAGCAGCCATTAGGCTTAGCCCAGGAGGAGTGTTAAGCAGCTTGTTTTGCCAGAACTAGTCATATAGTGTAGTTTAAGTGAAAAGTAACCACACAGTGTAGTTATAAAAATATTTCTTCATTATAAACACTGACCAACACATTGCAATATCTCCTCCCCAGAGATATAATCATAGTACACACAATGCTTCAGCAATAGAACATGCAAGTGGCACAAATACACAGTGGTCTCCAGGCGGAGACTAAACAATATACTAAAATAGTGGAATGCGGACCACAACTCAAGTAAAAAATGGACCCAGAAGACGTAGATGAGACGGGGACCAAAGGAACCACCGAAGGTAAGTACCCAGGAACCCCATGGAGGCCGTGTGCAGAGTGGAAACACGACCGCGTACTCAATACATGTCAATGGGGAAGTCGCGGTTGTAGTTTTTAAGAAGAAGGACCCTTCCCAGAGGACCCTGAAGAAACCCCATGGAAGATGGAAGGTTGGAGAGTCACCCCACCCGTGGATACCCCGGGAGCCAGGATACCTACACCAGGGAAGCCGGGTGCATGGGTGCAAAGTGATGTTGAACCCTGGTAGACCACAATGGACGACTTCAGTAAAGATGCTGCTGGCGAGGAAGGTGAAAGAGTCTGGTGGAATCGAAGAGTGGTTTCAGGTTGAGAGGTACCTACAAGCAGAGGGGACAGTCTATGCCGCTCAGGAGTGACCAGGAGGCACGGAAGACGAATGTCCACCGATGGGGGAAAATGTGGAGAGTTGACGGCGACCTTGGCGCTGCAGCTGTGCGGACAAGGCGACTCTTTGGAAGACCAGGAGTCATTCACAAGCTGTCTCACATCGGATGTCAAGAGCCAAGGGGTTGGTGTCTGGCGGGAGCACCAACAAGCCTTGGCAGTGGCAACAAACGTGTCAGACGAAAAAGGTGCAGAGTCGGGACCAGCAAGGTCCAAGTGACTCACTACGAACAGGTAAGTCAGAGCAGGCCCCGAGCAAGCAGGGGAGCCCACTGAGAGCAAAGAAGACCCTCAAGAGGACTCACAGGCCGGAGGCACAGGAGTCGCAAAAAGGACCTTGAGCAGGTCACCAATGATACAGGCCCATGGTGCAGAGGATGTGGTGAGGACGAAGGTCTTGGAAGCAAGAGATGCTTGAGGCTGGAACTTCTAGGAGCTCAAAGATCTCTGGAAAAGAGTAAACAAGCCTTGGCAAGTTGACGCAGTGCACAGGGGTACTGCTCCAGGGGTTCCGACGAGGGATACTGGCTTCAAACTGGCTGTGAAGTCATGCAGGCCTCAAGGGAGTTGCAGAACCACCACCTGTGTTGCTGAGCCTTTCGGAGTCCGTGGGAGCTCAGGAACAGCAGACCGGTCAGCTTTGTTGCGGTGTCTGCAGTTGCAGGGGAGGGACACCTTCACTCCAAGGGAGGTTCCTTCGGGTGTCTTGGATGTCCACAGGCCTGGAGAGGAACCTGTATGGAGCACAGGCACAGACGATGCAGGAGACTGATAGGACGACAAGACCAGGAGCATCAAGAGTCTTCCTGGTGCAGTCTCAGTTCCCAAAGTGAAGTCCAACGAAGTCCAAAGTGCCCAGACGGTGGAAGTAGAAGTGGTTTCGAGTCTGAATCTTGTCCCACGACCAATCTAAAGAACCACCCACAGGTGAGCCCTTAAGTACCCTAAAGGGAAACCTATTGTCCTACCTTCCCCTGCTCGAGCGTGGCTCAGGAGCAGGAGGTCAGAATCGTGTCTGTGGTCGGCAGCAGCCATAGTTTGCTGTCAGACTCTGAAAGACTGGTACAGGGAGCACTGAGGGCTTACCGGAGGAGCCCTACAGTGCATGGAATTATATCTCCAACACCGTTTACAACAGGTTTGATACCAAAAATGCCAGGGTTTGTTACAGCCAGTTTAGAGTTAGCCATTGCGTAATGACGCATGGCCACTCTATGTATCGTAATGGCTGATGCACTTACAACCACGGAGAATGGACTCCGAGGTTTTTAGGGGTGTCTGACTCATGCAGGGGCACCCTTACACTTCTAACCAAGCACCCTGTCTTCAGGATTTAAAGGCCTGCCTTAAGGGTGAGTTATAGGTTTTAAGTGCAGTGACCTCAGATATAAGGAAACATATCTGTCATAAGTGGTGCTAACACCAGCTTACACAGGCTGCAATGTCAGGCCTGTAGTCACAGTTTGAGTGGTCTCTCATGGGTGGCATAATACATGGTGCAGCCCATGGTGATTCCCTGGTGTACCTATGCCCTGGGTACCTTGGGTATCCCCCAGATTGGCTACCCTTGTAAGTCCTTAGTATATGGTACCATGGTCCAATTTATGATAGAGGCACAGAGACTGGGGTCCTGATTAGCAGGATCCCAGTCAGACTAGTCAGAAAAACAGAATGACATCAGCAACAAGCATTTACAATGCAATGGTCTCGGCATTGGTAAAGTTAGAGCTATTGGCATTGCTCATGACATTATTTTTGTTTATGTTTTTGTTTTTAAAGAAACGGCATTGTCATGAGCAATGCCAATAGCTCTAACTTTAACAATGCCGAGACCGTTGCATTGTAAATGCTTGTTTCCTTCGTTGAAGCGAGAGGCAGGGAGAAGCCGCCGTATTTGTAGTTTGACGCGCCCTGCCCGCGCCGGTATTCTGCTGTGTCTTCTCTTGGCCACTTGCTTACACAAGCACTTTCTGAGAAACGTGGATTGTTTCATTTGTAAATATCAGCTTCGTGTCTCTTAGTTGCAGAACGCAGGTCGTGGAGCCTGGTTTTTTGTATTCCAGGGTTATGAAAGAATAGGTATCCTAAATAAACAACCTTACTCATGTATTTCACCTTTTCCTGCAGCCAGAGCTTACTTGATTCAACAACAGTCCCCGTTCCTCGTAGTTGACGCACTATCTCCCCAAAACAATTGTCATTACATCGGATCTCCATAATGTCAAGTTTATTTTATCGCGATAATCCAAAGACCACTCAACTAAGTACTGACATATAACATCCTATCCATGAATCTACTTTTAAAAAGTTATTAAAAATACAAACGCTGATGTTCATTAGGAGGACGGATTAAAATATGTCACTTGAGGATTTTACTTTATACTTTCTAATTAATGGATATAGAAGCTTTTTTCAACGTACTTTCAAATCTGAGTAGATGAATATGATATGGTCAAGATCTTGGACTCGAAGTAAAATACATTTAATTGAGCGTAAAGATTTCCTATCAATTTTCTGAAAATTGTGTTCTCAGAAGTATGTATTAAGCCAGTTTGTGGGAGAATCGGAGAATGTTGATGTAGAAGCTCACGGCTGAATCAATATTTAGCATACAGAGTAAGAGCAGGGGGAGAGGACGCCAGGAACACCACCGCCTTTCTCCGAGGCAGAGCAGATGCCTCGGAGAAAGGCAGCCTCCTTTTCGGATTGGGGGGCGTGTTTTGCTGTTGTCTCCTCCCTGAGACTTTTCGCAAAAAACACGCCCCCTGATCCGAAAAGGACGGGCATGATTGGAGTGACGGGACCTCTTCTCCAATGGCTGGCCAGCATTTACTAGGCCAGCCAATGGAGAACAGGGCAGAAGAGGGGCGGGTTCAAGCCCCTCTTCTCCCAAGTCATTAAATCTCCGGACTTCCGGTCTGCCGACCGGATGGTCCCGAGACCTAAAAAGTGGGGTGACCATGAAAGCAGTTCCCACTTTCCAACTGTTACACTATATACATTGCTTATTTTACATAAGTAAATACTTTGAATTTGTTAACATTTATAAACTTGTTGCTTTGGTGCAATTTTGTATCATATTTTGATCCACCCCCCCCCCCAGAGTTTTATATAGCCCGAACTTGACCTGAATCCAATCAGGTATCAGAGCGCTTTACATAGCACCAGCTATGCTACATTAGAGGACACACATTCATTCTTTGTTAGGCACGGGGAGATTAAGTGATTTGCCCAGAATCACAGGATGTATAGCGTCGTTACCGAGACTCAAACCCAGTTCCCCTAGGTCCGAGGTCGAGCGCCCTAGCCGTTAGGCCAACTTCTCTCCCCTTGATGTTACTACTAAGTATTGTCAAAGCCAAGAGGTCTAGGCTCCAAAAGGGTGAGCTGTTGCATTTTATGATGCCTGCGTGGTACATGTGAGCCGAGTCGCATTTATATGTCTGGGTGAGTGCTGGTTGTGGGAGGGCGTTCATAAAGGGGAACAAATGAGAGCTCCAGAGCGGATGCAGGAGGCAGTGTGAGTCAGTGAACCATGTCAGTGTTCAGAGTACATGCACATCCAGTCCTTGGCCTTTCTCCCGTAAGCACCCAGAGATGGTCACATATGTACCATTTATAACAGGAACGTAAATGCTGGTCAGCAGGATGCTGTGTAAAGCACAGCACTGTAGTCCACACGTTTTAAGTCACACCCTTACTAAGGTCTCGCCCTTTAGAGCCCACCCTTTCATCTCACTTAAAAAACTGTGGTCCATACAAGGCTTTTACCTACAAACATTTAAAAGCGGTCTCGTAGGAAAGACCTAAAACTGTGTAGTCCTTGGCGTCAAATCTAAAACTTGCAGAGAAGAAGGAAGCAGAGATCGATCTGCTCATCTGCAGGCCTCACTCTGCAGGCTCCATGGGAGGGCCGGAGCACAGCTGGCGTTATCCGTCACCGAAGGGAGTTCTGCTCCTCAGAGAAAGAAAGCGGAGGGTCTGACCTCCTGCACTGTGACACCCTGGACCCCGATTGTAGTCTTGGGCTCTTAGTGCCACGGTTGGAAACTACTGCCCTCCGTGCGAAAACACGAACAAACCATAAACCAGCATGAGAGCAGCGCCAGGATTGGTTAGTGGAATCGGCTCGAGCACTCGGAGCAGAGGGACCGTGCGAGGAGGACGTCGGACAAGCAGCAAGCAAGGTAAGGGACTATTTTTGTCTAACTCCTAGCCACTCGCCTTGCCTGC
Organism: Triturus cristatus; assembly: GCF_964204655.1. Classification (NCBI taxonomy): domain Eukaryota; kingdom Metazoa; phylum Chordata; class Amphibia; order Caudata; family Salamandridae; genus Triturus; species Triturus cristatus. The sequence goes on along the minus strand of NC_140595.1, from coordinate 780,233,422 downwards.
ATGCACGCACCTACCCACCACCCAATTGCCCACCCCATCAACATATCTACCTGCCAGCCACCCGTGTGGTGAGGCAGGCAGATTGAGGGCCCAGGATTTAGTTGGCATCCATAGAGGTCACAGGACAGTTCTGAATTGATGGGTGGGTGGGAGCGTGCTGCAGTCGATCGGGTGACAGGCGGGAGAGGGTGTGCAGTAGGAAGGGACACAGTTTGCGGATACCCACCTGAGGAGCTGGGTTACATGGCTTATTTTGCACCAGGGTGGGAGAGGCCTCTGAACCGAATTAACCCCTACTGCCTTTCACCTAAAGCATCAGGCAGGACACACGTGCCAAAATTGAAGTGGGGGAAAACTAACCAAGTTCGGCAGTATGCAAGTGACACCATGGCGTGTGACATCCCAAGTGGCATCACTGGAAGTGACATCACAAACCCATAGCTCACAGGAAGTGACATGACATCAGATCATATGTTTAGCAGTTCTAACACGAGTACTTTGAGTGCACTACGGGATTTAAAAAGTGAAACTTTGCATTGGGGTTGTGCCAAAAAAGTGACACAACCCCGACACAAAAGCTGGGTCTCAACTTTTTTTTAACTCTGCCAAAAAACATTGGCAGCTGGGAGACGTGGCAGTAAATCTGTTCTACTTAGTCGGTAGTAGAGTCTGCATTTTAAAATATCTTATGGGGGTAGGACACCTGCTGCAGAGATCGTTGCCCAGTAAATCTCAGGTGATCATACTAGTGGTAAGAGAACTCTGGAGGTGAACACAGTTGCTGGAGAGATCTGCGTTTTGTCTACCCCCGGTTTTTAGTCAAGAGGGTTAACGTGTCTCCTGCAAACCACTTCATGTAATATGCAGACAACAGATTTTTAGGTCTCGCCTGACCCAGCGCATGCGCTGGTCTGGCGAGACTTCTTGAGAGGGCTCCAAAAAGTGCTACCAGGCCAGCCTAGAGCTACAGTGCATGTGCGCGGGCGCACGCGCCGCGTTTTACCGCAAATACTTTCACTTTTGCGGCCACATGGCCGCTTTGATGTTTGATCGCGATCTCAATCGCGATCACTTTCACGGCCGCAACGCCGCTTGGCATAGCCAATAGGTCTCGCTTATGGGACCTTATAAGTATTTAGTTATGCAACTGTTGCATGGCTAAACACTAATAAGGTCCCAAAGGCGAGACCTATTGGCTATGCCAATGCTTGTTATTTTATGTAGCTAGGTAAGTGGGCTATTGCCTTGAACACAAATTATCCTTGTGTTACTTTTAGTTCATAAATTGTTGTAATCCTCCAATATACCATAGTGAGCTATGGAGGACATGTGTCTCCTGCACCTTGTAACCCTCACTGTCTTATGTGAAATCCTACACATTGATTTACACACATATGCTTTATTGTCAATGTGTACCTATGATGTAAAGCGCTCCGACATCCCGCATTGGGATGCATAGCACTATAAAATAAATAAAACAACATAGTGGCATTTAAATTATTTGTGCAAATACTGGGACAGACCAACACATCTGACATTCTTACAGTGCATGCATCTATAGTAAAGGTTAAAGCTGCCTCTCTTAAGTGCCTGTGAAGCGACAAGCTGTGTGTCTTCGTTTCCCTCCATTGCATTGAGCTGAGCGGCTCCAGGCAGCTCCCAGCCAGGAGCCTCGCACAAAAGGAGGGCTGATGGCCCCTTCAATTCTGCCTTTGTCTTGGCCAGTCGGAATTTAAAACAAGAAGCCCCCTCCCTGCCTGCATGTTGCTGCTCAGAAGGAAAGCAGACAACCTACAGGTATTGCTGAAGGGGTCTGAAACCTGCACCAGCAGTTACGGATTTCCAAATAGGCCCATGGGCCCCATCCCTTTTTGGGGCCCCGTGGCAACTGTTGGTGGTGTTAAAATTAAAAATGTATTCGAAGATACTTTGCGAGGGGCCCCCCGGAATTTCGAGTGCCTAGGGGCCTCCACAGGTTTTAATCCGGCACTGTACACCGGGTCGAGTGCAGCATACTTTAGTGGGGCCCACGTCTTGGCAAGGTATAGGGCGTCCACCCTGTGACAATAGTGGAGGGACGCCGTCTGCCCGCATGTACCCTCAACTTGTTCCCTGTCATCGGGCAAATACATTGCAATTAAATACACACCTTTTAGGAATGAAAGCAAACACTCAGCGACCTATACAAACGAGATTGTAAACATAGTTATACAACAGGCTGGAGCACACACCAATATAATAAACCCGCGTAGAAGAGGCCGGTCTGACAGGCACGATAGCAAAGCCAGAACAGATAGAAATATATGTACAGGGAAGAGGGACACGTCTGACGACCCGACACGCACCATAATCAACATCTACCGCAAACAGAAGCACTACAGAGTAAAAAAACACACATGAAAACAGTTGCACCGCCACCACACTCCCACCACACAACCTGCCGCAGAAACTGTTATTTTGGGTCCAGATGAGTGTGGTGTTGCATGTGTGCTCCTGGGCACTTCCAGGCACTATGAAAGCGCGTGCATGAGATCAGCAATGGATGCAACGCGAGATGTACGGAGTCACCTGCATGGAGGAAAGGGGGGTGCTAATGTCGCCCCCCAAGGAGACGGTCACCTACAGACCCTGGCTGCGTTTGGCACTGTTCCACTCCTACCAGCCCCCGTGCCTCGTCCCACGTGCGCCGTTCTGTCTTTACTGCCTCAGAAGCCACGAATCACCGCCCACCCGCTGCCACTCCTGCCAGGCCTGGCTCCTTGCCGTGCCAGCCTCCCGCGCCTTGCTGTTACTGGCTTCCTTCACCCTGGTCATGTAACTGCGTGCAGAAACAAGATGGCGCCGGTTTCCACAAGCACATGTGCAGTGACAACACTCACAGGTCCACACAGAACGGCGGCACGTCTAAACCGCCGTGGTCAGGCTGACACAAGAGCGGTGCGCGCAGAGGGTTAGAAACTTGAGATGTGGACAGTGGACCAAAGAAACATGTGCAGCACCCGTACCGTATATTACCAATTTTGAATACAGAGCAATCTTGTGTGCAAATCCCCAAATGTGCCCCCTGCCCAGAAGCACCTCCCTACCGAGGGGATACGTAAAAACAAAACTGGATTGGAGCTGCACCACTAATAAACAAATGTCCATATGAAGTTTTACAACAGACATTAAGAAATCATGATTCAATAGAAAGAATGGCTGCTAATACGAAGTGTAAAATTATTTTCTTCTTTATTGTTCTGTTCATAAAAACCATCAGCCAACGCGTTTCGTCCTTTTACCATAGGACTTCTTCAGGGCACTAAAAGGCATCAAACCAAATCGCTGGCTTGCACCTTGGTTTAGGGTACTATCCTGTATATATGCTGTTCACTGACATCTGCTCAGTACTTCAAAGTGATAATCCAAGCAAAACTATCCAAATTGATTGGCGAAATCCAATGCCCAAAAAGTAGACGTCAATGCAACACGTGATTAAGTAGCCGTGTGTCGGTGTTGGGCGTGCAGGTTGAAATAATACTAGCACATATTGATGGACTATTCATCTTGTCATGCGCACTTCAGATGAAGTAAATCTCGGCGTGATTCGTTTCCGATCGCGGCCGGATCGGAACCTAATCACGCCGAGATGCATTGGGCATTCGATTTCGCCAATCGATTTGTAATAGTTTTGCTTGGATTATCACTTTGAAGTACTGAGCAGATGTCAGTGAACAGCATAATACAGGTTAGTACCCTCAACCAAGGTGCAAGCCAGCGATTTGGTTTGATGCCTTACAGTGACAGTGCCCTGAAGAAGTCCTATGGTAAAAGGACGAAACGCATTGGCTGATGGTTTTAATGAACAGAACAATAAAGAAGAAAATAATTTACACGTCGTTTTAGCAGCCATTCTTTCTATTGAATCATGATTTCTTAATGTTTGTTGTAAAACTTCATATGGACATTTCTTTGTTAGTGGTGCAGCTCCAATCCAGTTTTGTTGTGCACGCGAGCGCCTCAATGCGTGACACTACACTTCCAGGCCCGTACAGGGCAAGAAATGCTGCACACAGGTTCTGCGTCACACGCAGCATTACCCTCCTCACAGTCCTGCACGTGGCTCCATTCGAGAACCACTACCTGTACACCATGTGCACCCGTCACTGCACAGATGTCCCACTATTTCTGAACACACCCTGCAGAGCCACCGCGCACGGGCAGACATACACCACTGTATCCGGCCTCGCAAGAGCTACTTATGGTTCATATCAGAAGCGGAAATGAGATGGAGAAGTCCAATGAAATATTTTGTGTTGTTGTCATTTTTGTGTGGGACACAACATGGCGGTAATGCAGTAGGTACCAGGGCCAAGTGAGCAGGCCCTGCTTGGGGGTGAGAAGGATGAAGACACCGGGCATGCGCAATGGAAGGAGGCAGGGCCGTCACCAGTGTAGGCCCAAAGGCTGCAAAACATTGTCCTGGCATCAACCATCCAGATAGATTGACCCCCCCAAAAAAACTTGTCCCTAAAAATGTACGGTCTTCATAACCTTCACCAGCTGCAACAAACTTCTACATGATCAAAGACCGTCTTTTCCATAATACCAGCACCCCTCGGAAAACTGTCCATGCCCACAGTCCTAACCAGAACACTGGCACTGCCCATGATGACACACCTACACAACTCCAACACCCCCCAGAACCCTCGCTGTGATCACAGACCTAGCCATAACTCCAACCCCCCCACAGAACCCTCGCTGTGAACACACTCCTGTCCATAACCCCAACACCCCACAGAACACTCCCTGTGAACACACTCCTGTCCATAACCCCAACACCCCCAGAACCCTCGCTGTGAACACACTCCTGTCCATAACCCCAACACCCCCAGAACCCTCGCTGTGAACACACTCCTGTCCATAACCCCAACACCCCACAGAACACTCCCTGTGAACACACTCCTGTCCATAACCCCAACACCCCACAGAACACTCCCTGTGAACAAACTCCTGTCCATAACCCCAACACCCCCAGAACCCTCGCTGTGAACACACTCCTGTCCATAACCCCAACACCCCAGAGAACCCTCGCTGTGAACACACTCCTGTCCATAACCCCAACACCCCACAGAACACTCCCTGTGAACACACTCCTGTCCATAACCCCAACACCCCACAGAACACTCCCTGTGAACACACTCCTGTCCATAACCCCAACAACCCACAGAACCCTCGCTGTGAACACACTCCTGTCCATAACCCCAACACCCCACAGAACACTCCCTGTGAACACACTCCTGTCCATAACCCCAACACCCCACAGAACACTCCCTGTGAACACACTCCTGTCCATAACCCCAACACCCCACAGAACACTCGCTGCGATCACAGACCTGCCCATAACACCAACACCCCCAGAACCCTCCCTGTGAACACACTCCTGTCCATAACCCCAACCCCCCACAGAACCCTCCCTGTGATCACAGACCTACCCATAACCCCAACCCCCCACAGAACCCTCCCTGTGATCACAGACCTACCTATAACCCCAACACCCCACAGAACCCTCCCTGTGAACACACTCCTGTCCATAACCCCAACACCCCACAGAACCCTCGCTGTGAACACACTCCTGTCCATAACCCCAACACCCCACAGAACACTCCCTGTGAACACACTCCTGTCCATAACCCCAACACCCCACAGAACACTCCCTGTGAACACACTCCTGTCCATAACCCCAACACCCCACAGAACACTCCCTGTGAACACACTCCTGTCCATAACCCCAACACCCCACAGAACACTCCCTGTGAACACACTCCTACCCATAACCCCAACACCCCACAGAACACTCCCTGTGAACACACTCCTGTCCAGAACCCCAACACCCCACAGAACACTCGCTGCGATCACAGACCTGCCCATAACACCAACACCCCAGAACCCTCCCTGTGAACACACTCCTGTCCATAACCCCAACACCCCCAGAACCCTCGCTGTGAACACACTCCTGTCCATAACCCCAACACCCCCAGAACCCTCGCTGTGAACACACTCCTGTCCATAACCCCAACACCCCCAGAACCCTCCCTGTGAACACACTCCTGTCCATAACCCCAACACCCCCAGAACCCTCGCTGTGAACACACTCCTACCCATAACCCCAACACCCCCAGAACCCTCGCTGTGAACACACTCCTGTCCATAACTCCAACACCCCCCAGAACCCTCGCTGTGAACACACTCCTGTCCATAACCCCAACACCCCCAGAACCCTCGCTGTGAACACACTCCTGTCCATAACCCCAACACCCCCAGAACCCTCGCTGTGAACACACTCCTGTCCATAACCCCAACACCCCACAGAACACTCCCTGTGAACACACTCCTGTCCATAACCCCAACACCCCACAGAACACTCCCTGTGAACACACTCCTACCCATAACCCCAACACCCCCAGAACCCTCGCTGTGATCACAGACCTGCCCATAACACCAACACCCCACAGAACCCTCCCTGTGAACACACTCCTGTCCATAACCCCAACACCCCACAGAACCCTCCCTGTGATCACAGACCTACCCATAACACCAACACCCCACTAAACCCTCCCTGTGCTCACAGACCTACCCATAACCCCAACACCCCACAGAACCCTCCCTGTGAACACACTCCTGTCCATAACCCCAACACCCCCAGAACCCTCGCTGTGAACACACTCCTGTCCATAACTCCAACACCCCACAGAACACTCCCTGTGAACACACTCCTGTCCATAACCCCAACACCCCCAGAACCCTCGCTGTGAACACACTCCTGTCCATAACACCAACACCCCCCAGAACCTTCCCTGTGAACACACTCCTGTCCATAACCCCAACACCCCCAGAACCCTCCCTGTGAACACACTCCTGTCCATAACCCCAACCCCCCACAGAACCCTCCCTGTGAACACACTCCTGTCCATAACTCCAACACCCCACAGAACCCTCCCTGTGAACACACTCCTGTTGTGGAAATATGGATTTTTCTGATCAGTTATGTCCCCTATCTTGGACCCCAACGGTTCCATGTATGAATCACAAGTACATGTATGTTCCCTCCAGTTCCAGTTATGAAGACGCAAATACATGTGCGTCCACCGTCAACATGTCCTCTGTCAGATCCGCCATGAATAGGCCGGATATTCCATTCCTAAGTATGAAAGGCCACCGGCTTTATATGGTTCACTTATGCCATTTTACAGTCCAGGCAAGTAGGCCCTGATTCTGTCATCAAACTCTTCTTGCCTTCTGCCTCTGAAAGCTCCAGTCTGAGCCTGCATCTGTGACCATGAACTTTGTCTCATCCTCTGCGCGGCTCACGAAGTCTGACATCAGCCTGCTGCCTGCCAAAAACTGTATTTCACCTTCGAAATTATCTGCTCCGTTCCCTGCCCGATGCATTCCTGTCTAGCAGTTTAAGTAAACATTCTTCCAGCTACCGAGCAAAGGCTCGGCTTCTCTGTCTTTATGAAAGTAATTCATAGCCCTATTGCTATGGAAGATTTCCGCCCTCGCATCTAGTGTAGACACTTAGACGCTTGTACACGCACTAATGGTCAGTATAGTCAGTATAGAATAAGATTCTACTCGAAGAGACCTCTCTTGTGGATAACATAGTTCTTTAAACATAGGATGTTAGATATGATTTGGGATTAGGTTGACTTGACCCTCCAGACTTCTGTCGCCATATGTAGAGCCAAATGTCAAGTCCCCTTCACCCCCTAGTTGCACGTCAATCACACGTCATGCTGCTGCGCGCGCATCTATGCCAAGTATAATCTTATAGATCCACCTATATATGACATCATAACCAATTATGTTCCTTTTTACTCCTCATTACGCCCATTTTCGGTTACGCATGTGAATTATTATCTTCCTTATCAATTGTTACGCCTCCCGCATTTGTTTCATTGTAATGTATGTTCTATAAAAGCAATTTCTTGTCAATAATGTACGTACTTCACTTCCTGAACCTTCGTGGTGACGGAACTTGGAGCAACCGATTATAATCGACCATTGGAATAAAGCCCATTCCGAACCTCTAATACCACGGATTCTGCCTCTTATTTACTGAGCTATTTTATTATGTTTCTGTATCAAATTAAGTCCCGGTAATTAAATTATTTACCACATGAATGGCGCCCGAATAGGGACACTTTCTCATCTCACGCGCCGGTGGTGAGTTGCAGGCCCGGTCTCCTGCCACAGCTGGACGGACAATTACGCGTACCAGCAGGATTTCCTGTATCTCCCTCCGGTCAAGCGGGGGCGACTGAGGCTGCGATCAACACCCAGACGAGGCGGTGAGAAGTGCGAAGTATCCCGACCAGAGCCTAGCTGAGAGAGCAAGATCCGAGGTATACAGAGGCCCACCAGTTCCCGAAGTCCTGAGTCGAGTTCAGCTTCCGAAGTGTTCGAGTCGAGTCGAGTCCAGTCCGGTTCAAGTTCAGTTCAGTTTCCGAGGCCTTCCGTTTCCGAGCTACCCGGTGAGTACCATTACTGGGGAGGCTTTCTGACGTGCACATAGTTTGTGCCGGTCAAGACGGGTTTGGGTACACAAATCCGGTCTGCACTGTTTCAGCAGTGTATCTGTACTGTTTAGCAGTATATCTAGTATATCAAGTGTAAAAATTCAGAATAATTCAGTTAAAGTCGAGTATTATGTTTAGTGATTAAGTTTTCCTTAGACCGTCATCATTATTGATTGATCAGGTAAATGTTAAATGTTAAATGTTTTAAGTACGTTCTGCATATTGTGGTGTGAATGACTTCATTATCGTGTTTACTGTATTAAGTTTGTTTAAAATCAAGTATCAGATCAGTTCTCAATATGCCGCTCTTTTCGAAATTAAGGCAGATCACAACAAGAAAAGGGGTACTCGAAGAAGCTGTTCCTATTCCTCCTAGGGACACTCCAGGGTACTTCATGTATCATAAACATGGCTTAGACGCTATATTATTTCTTGATTTATGGGTAGACTACACCAAGGAATTACCAGAAAGTCAGAGGTGGCCCACAGCTGGGACCTGGGATGCAGAGTGCATCATGAAAGTAGAGGAAGAGTTATGGAAAAGGAAAGTCAGACAGTCACAGAAAGACGCCGTTGAGTTATGGCGTAAAGAATCTCATAGACGTACAGAAAAAGCCCTCCGACAGGAAGAGAGAAATAGAGAGAATTAAAAAATAAAGTCCGAGAAAACCTATTAATTGAAGAAGGTACAAGAGTGAAATCAGAACAAATAGACAGACAAAGAAATGCCCTTATGAATGGTATGTATCCCCTTCTGGCCGAAGGATTACCTAAGGCTACTCCAGATACCAAAAGACTTGCCACCCCCATTATTTCCAATAAAGGTACATCCCAAGGGGCATCCTAGAACCGCAGAGGACGTTTTTCTTTCCTCATATTTAGATGACGCAGCTCCCGAGTATGCTAATTCCGCCCCACATAGACCGCCTGCCAGGGAGGTTCAACGCCAAGATCCAGTACCCGTATCTCTACAGCAACAAGTCCTGACACAAGTTCCGGCAAGCACATCTGTTTCTACCTCTGCTCCTACAGCTACTTCTATAGCTGTGTCCACACCTATAGTTGCTGTATCGCGTTCAACGAATCCTTTCACACCCGATACCCCAGATGGGGCTACGGGAGGTGCTACCGACATTTTTTCTACGCCACCCAGAATAAATAAACTTACCTTTCAAGAGTCAGCACATTCACGTACCCCCAAACTCATAAATGCCCGTACGCTTAAGGAACTTCTTGTAGATTGTAGATATGACCCTGTGCCCGGCAAAGAGGACGAAATGATCATGGCATCATTACGCATCAGACGAGCCGCGGTGTATTTAGGGAAATTACCAGGAATGACTGCGCATCTAGATAATATATACCATTTTGTTCAAACAGGGCGAGATTCTGAAAGTATTAACAGAGCTATGGAATACCAGAAAGTGGAGATACAGGGGGAACTGTTACGTTTCCTCATAAATTGTGTGATCAGAAATCAAGACCGACCGGGGGTAGACCCGGAAGCAATGCAAATTCTTACTAGATGGAGCCAGAATATATCAGAAGGGAGACATGATAAGCAAAATTGTATAATAGCCATGTGCCGAAAGATCCGTAAAGAAATAGAACGCCTACACGAAGAAAGATTAGCGGTAGACCAGTTCGAACAAAGCGAGGAGGAGGGATCAGGACTGTCCACAGGACAGTCAGACACCATAGCCTATGTAGGTAGAGGAAGATCTTGTAATAATAATAGATGTCTTATTGACCCGATACGTCCGATATGTCCAGATAATAACAGGAATTTCCAAACACCTATAATTAATATAAGGTCTAACGAGCATTCATTCCAAGCCGCTGACAAATTACTCCGGGAACGAAGGGGTTATCATTTTCTCGATTCTATGGATGAACAAGAATTAGCCAGGTCAGCTGTCCATTGGGTTGACAGTCCCGGAAAGTATAGTGATGATACAGTAGCACGCACATTTTTGAATCTCACCCCAGATGAACAGCGTTTAGCTGGGATTTATATGATTCAACAACTCCTTATACTATATCAGAGTCAGCATTCGGATCCTGGTCTCTTACCTGATATGTTGACTGAATTACTCATGAATAGATGGAGAGGTTCAGGTACTAAATTAATTAAAGAAATACTAGAATCAAGAAAACAGTACATTCTTTTTGTATGCTCAGAACATGTCTCATTACCCATCAAGGAAATAACCACGTATTACATGGACAGACAGAATCCTTTACGAGAAGTACACCCAATAAAGGGCGAGGACAATGAGTTTAAACGCGTATTTGTATATACGCCCATATCGAAAATAGAATTGTTAGAAATGAAGAAAGTGGTACCCAGTCATGACAAAGACCCAGCGGGTTTCCACCGAGAAATTAAAGACATGTTACTCATGGGAGAGTATACCTATCCCGACATTATGACAATATTAAAGGTATTGATGCCTGCTGGCATTTACGAAAAACTCAAGGAAAAAGAGTGGGAGGTGGGGGACCAAAAGATAGACTGGTCAGCATTAGAAGCAGTAGAAAAGGCCCGAACTGCAGGAGCAGGGCTTGGGGATAAAACTAAAGCACTACCAGGTTTATTAGTACAGGTACTGCCACGTTTATTAACTACGAAAAAGGAAGATTGGGGTACAATTTCAGCTTGTAAACAGAAGCAAGATGAAGACACTAGTGATTACTATGCCCGATTTGAAAAATGTTTTGGTATAAATAGTGGCATAAAAGCAAGTAGCGAATCATACCCACACCTGTTTGTGACAAAATTAGTAGAGAATGCCTTGCCTCAAGTGAAGAATAGAGTACTAAAATTCGAGAGTACATGGCAAGGTAACACTCCATCACAAATGTTACAAATGTTACAGTACCATCACAATAGAATTAGGGAGGAACAAGAACATGAACACAGACGCATGAAAGACACGAAAATGAAAATGCTAGTTTCCCAGACAGTTCCAGCTGAAGGACATAAAAAGGGTACGACACATTCCAGTGATTTAACAGGACCTGTAAAAGGGACATGCAATTATTGTAAAAAGCCAGGTCATTACGTACATGATTGTCCAGTTTTGAAACATAATATCGCCATAGGTAATACAAAAGAAAGACCACGGCCACCTAGACAGGATCAGAATGAACAAGGAGCCCCGCAGTATGCACAGTCCATGCCAGCTCCACCACAGTCTATACAGTTTGTGCCAGCTGCACCAGCGCTGCCTGTTGCTGCCACCCAAACCACGACACGACAACTGTACCAGACCGCACAGTACGACTATCCTGATTATCAACGATACGCATGAACCAGCCTAGAGAGGGAAGTTGACTTACCCCTTATCGAGATCCCTGTAGATCAAGAAGGACCTTATGTACATAGTGAATTATTAGGCCAAGACAGAAAATTTTTACTCGATACAGGGGCAAGTCGAACAACCATAAAACGAAGTGAAGTTCCAGGGGCACCCCTCTCAGGCTCACAGAATATTTCCCTTGGTTTTTCAGGAAAACCTATTGTTAATGAAGTGTCACAACCTCTTCCACTTACGATAGGACCTTTGACCCGAACTACAGATTTATTGCTTACTAAATCATGTCCAGAAAATTTGTTAGGAATAAAAACACTGAAAGCTCTGGGAGCTATAATATGTTGTTCTCCGGAAGGAGTAAGATTGTTTTTACGTGATTTTAAAGGTCACTATGTGTCTAGAGACATGGATCCCCGACTGCAGATTTTACCTACACATCTATGGGCACAAGGCCCTACTGATGTTGGTCGCATGAATATTACACCATATCGAGTCACACTAAAGGCAGGAGTGGTACTACCACGAATGCGACAATACAAGTTACCACCAGATGCTGTAGTGGCTTTGCTGCAAATCATTGACGAGCTCATTGCCCAAGGAGTGGTTGTGGAAACAGACTCCAATGTATGTAATTCACCGATAATTCCGATTCTTAAACGAACAGATCCAAAGGCACCGCCAGTATATCGATTGGTTATTGATCTGCGCGAATTGAACAAATGCATTGTGCCACAATTCCCTGTGGTCCCAGATATCTCGTCATTACTGACAGCTATTGATTCCGAAGCAACATTCTTTACTGTAATTGATCTCAAGAATGCCTTTTTCAGCGTCCCAATAGATCCGGAAAGCCAATATTTGTTCGGATTTAGTTTAAATGGACGTAGCTTTAAATTCTCCCGCGCACCTCAAGGATTCACAGAAAGCCCCAGCATCTATAGCCAAGCACTGAAACGAGAACTCAACAGTATCCACATGCCAGTTAACACTGCCTTGCTTCAATATGTCGATGATCTGCTGATCACCGCGAGAAGCGAACCCGAATGTGAGAAAGCATCACTGACAGTTTTACAATTTCTAGCCGAAAAGGGGCACAAGGTGTCCCCTTCTAAGCTGCAATTCTGTGTCCAGCGAGTTGTTTATCTTGGACACTCGCTGTCCAAGGAGGGAAGACAGCTTACACCCGACCGCATTCAGTTAATAGCTAACATGCCAATACCCAAGACACAAAAGGAAGTACGGGCTTTCATAGGCCTCACTTCATATTGTAGGCAGTGGATCCCTCAGTATGCATTTCTAGCAAAACCACTCATTCAGTTGACAACACAGGAGGCGGCCACATCGACTGTTCTCCCTTGGACTCAGGAACATACACAAGCTTTTGAAAGCTTAAAGAAAGCTTTATGTCAAGCACCTGTTTTAGCAACGCCATGTTACAGAAAACAGTTTACACTCTTTGTTACAGAACGCGAAGGTACTGCCTTGTCAGTACTCACACAGGAACAAGCAGGAGCACACAAACCATGTGCTTATTTTTCTAGTACATTAGATCCCGTAGCTCAGGCTTTGCCTGCATGCCTGAAATCAGTGGCAGCGACAGCTTTAGCAATAAGACAGAGCGATGCCATAGTGTTAGGACATCCATTGACAGTTCAAGTACCACATGCAGTAGAGGTTCTTGTAAATAGAACGCAAACACAACACTTGACTATAGCGCGACTTACAGGGTACGAGCTAACATTGTTTCAGCCACATATAGAAATCAGACGTTGTAACACATTGAATCCTGCCACACTTTTGCCAGTAATCGGAACAGACCCACTAGCCCATGACTGTATTGAAGTTATTACAATAACGACGAAACCCAGACAAGACTTAACCGATGTCCCATTGTCAGACCCAGACCTGACGTTGTATGTAGATGGTTCATGTATGAGAACAAGTACAGGAGAGTTAGTGGCTGCTTACGCAGTCACAACAGATACTGAAGTCATTGAAACTAATCGCATAAATACCTTGTCAGCTGAAGCCGCAGAGCTCATCGCCCTGACACAAGCCTGTATTCAAGCCACAAATAAAAAAGTCAATATATACACTGATTCACGTTATGCATTCGGAGTTGTACATGACTTCGGCGTGCTGTGGCGAGAGAGAGGTTATTTAACTTCCCACGGTGCCCACATTCAGCACGGACCCCTCATCCATGCCTTATTAGATGCGATACATCTACCCACTGCAATATCAATTATGAAATGTAAAGCTCATACGAAAGTTACTGATATCATTTCTCAAGGCAATGATCTAGCCGACAGAACAGCTAAACAGACTGCTCAAACTCAAACATCCGACATGACAAAGACAATAGTCCCGACGCCGACACATTGTATGACGGTTAAAGATCCTACTCTTGACGTAATTGACATACAGACACATGCTACACCAGACGAAATAAAGAAATGGACTGAATTAGGAGGGATCCAAACGGACCAAGGATGGATGATGAAGGAAAAGTCTGTGTGGTTCCTTCCTGATTCAATGGTCCAAGTTATAATTAACACTATACATAGTCCAGCACATCTAGGAGAAAAAGCTATGCTAGATAGCATTCAACACATTTGGTTCAATAAACATTTGCGAGCAGCAGCCAAACAAAAAGTTCGTACCTGTATGATCTGTTGCCAGTTCAACCCAGGAAAAAGCGTTCCCGTAGAACGGGGTGGATTTCATCCTCCTGATCACCCTTTTGAAGTCCTACAGATGGATTATATCCAGATGGAACGATGTCGAGGATTCAAATATGTTCTCGTAGTTGTTTGTGCTCTTTCCCGTTGGACGGAGGCATACCCGGTTTCAGATTACACTGCCCCGACTACTGCCAAACAGTTGGTTCGAGAATTCTTCCCACGATACGGTTTACCACGTGTTGTTCACTCAGATAACGGCCAGCCGTTCTCATCCGAATTAATGAAACATGTTTCACTTCTGTTAGGTTATCAGTGGAAATTCCACTGTGTCCGACACCCCGAGGCAGCAGGTCTCGTAGAAAGACATAATCAGACCCTGAAAATTAGATTGTCCAAAATATGCAGGGAGAAAGGTGTCGACTGGGTAGTAGCATTACCAGTTGCACTCTTTTACACGAGAATGGTAGCACACTCTCGAACAGGGCTATCCCCGTATGAAGTGATCTTCGGCAGACCACCAAATATGTGGGGGACGCCTATGCCACGCAAAATAACTGATATTGACTGTAATATGCTGACAGATTACTTGGCTTCCTTGATGTCTGCACTACAATCTTGTCGTTCACAGGTAGCTGCAGCTTTTCCTGACAACACTGAGGTGAAACCCCATGACATAGTTCCGGGAGACTTGGTCCTCGTGAGGAACTTTGATCGAAAGACTCAGCTGGAACCTAGGTGGAGGTCGCCCCAGCTGGTGTTGCTCACCACAAGAACAGCCGTGAAGATCGAGGGCAGAAAAGGCTGGATTCATTCAAGTCATATCAAGAAATTTCATGGACTACCAGCAGATGTGAATACCCCACCTCGTGTGTCTTCACCTATTGACTCAAAACTTCCTTTTGTGGAAAAAAGTAATCCCGAACATTATAAACTAAAGCTTAGGTCCAATCAGTCTAGCAATTTGATTGTTTAAGTCCTCTCCGAGGTGAAGCGGTTGAATTGTCTCTGACATGTATCCCTTGGACCTGAGTAGAGAAAACACCCGAAAAATGTTGAAACGACAGGCGTACTGTAAATCACTGCGTAGTCATTGCATAGTGACATTATTAATCTTGTTTTTCTTAAATCTTTTAATAATTACTGCAAGTATATTGTTGCACATATATTACCCTATTTCTAGACATGTTTACAATGTTACTGCTGAACATTCTTTTAGTGAATTACCTCCGCTTGAGTTGTCTTATAGATTTGCGCTGCGCAATAACACGTTTATCAGTATGTTACATCATTCCCATCAGGTTAGCAATGCTACAAATTGCTGGATATGTGGCCGACTCCCTCCCTATCAGAATTTTAAAGGAATTCTACCTCTCTTTCCATACCCGTTCACACACAACGGCTCCTGTGGAGCATGGTTTAGTTTAATTAATTCTCTAGATTCGAATTCTGCAGTTTATCAAGATAACTGGGTATGGGGAAATTTGAACTTAGTTTTGCTTAAGGTTTGCTACCCTAACAAGGAGGGACTTCCCCAGAGAACCGGAACTGATCTAGAAAATGAAGTGTATGGATTAGGTAATTTTACACTTAATTTTATGATCCTAAATGTCGAATCCGAAGCTACTCCAATTTTGCCCGCTATGTCAATATTTCCAGTAAAGGGTGAATTATGTGTAAGAAAGAATGGTTCCATACATATGGGCCATAGTAAATGCACCACTGTAGTAGAATTTAGTGATCAAGGCAAGTCTACATTTAGAGCTTCCCGCCATTCTTATTTCATATGTGGTCAGACGGCATATGTACGTTTGCCTCTAGATTGGGATGGTACTTGCTATATTGGATTCCTTTTACCACCTGTTTTTCTAGCTCCTCCTGATTATCACAGAAACACACATCTAGTAAATAATAGAGTAAGGAGAGATCTCCCAATAGTCGATTACACTGAAACAGCATGGGAAAAATACACAGATTTCAATAAAGGTCTCTTCCCCTATATAGGTACCGTTACTAATAGTAAGCTGATACGTAGATTAACTAGAACCCTTGAAGCAGTAGTGAACGAAACTATTTCCGCCTTAGGCAATTTAACAGAAGAGCAGTCTGCTATGCGGATTGTTGTGCTTCAAAATCGTCTTGTCCTTGACGTCATCCTAGCCGATAGGGCCGGAGCTTGTAGGGTCATCGGATCAAGCTGTTGCATTTTCATACCAGAAAATTCGCCATCTGTATATAAAGCCATAACTCGCCTTCATAAGATTGTAAGCCAGATACACCAGAACCCAGGCACCTGGACTTGGTCCGGTTGGTTTTGGAGTGAATTGTCTACCTTTGGATGGAAGGTCCTATCTTTCCTAGGTATTGGCCTTCTCATACTATTCAGTTGCTGTCTATGTCTACAATGTGGACCAGCGATCTGTGGTGTGTGTGCCACATCGTGTATTCCACCACCAGAATTTCATTCATCACGGAAGAAGAAAGAAGAACAAATGATGCTATATGAACAGATCAATGGATTGATGAAGATTGATATCTCTTAACGGGCAAGTAGGGGACAAGGAGGGAATGTGGAAATATGGATTTTTCTGATCAGTTATGTCCCCTATCTTGGACCCCAACGGTTCCATGTATGAATCACAAGTACATGTATGTTCCCTCCAGTTCCAGTTATGAAGACGCAAATACATGTGCGTCCACCGTCAACATGTCCTCTGTCAGATCTGCCATGAATAGGCCGGATATTCCATTCCTAAGTATGAAAGGCCACCGGCTTTATATGGTTCACTTATGCCATTTTACAGTCCAGGCAAGTAGGCCCTGATTCTGTCATCAAACTCTTCTTGCCTTCTGCCTCTGAAAGCTCCAGTCTGAGCCTGCATCTGTGACCATGAACTTTGTCTCATCCTCTGCGCGGCTCACGAAGTCTGACATCAGCCTGCTGCCTGCCAAAAACTGTATTTCACCTTCGAAATTATCTGCTCCGTTCCCTGCCCGATGCATTCCTGTCTAGCAGTTTAAGTAAACATTCTTCCAGCTACCGAGCAAAGGCTCGGCTTCTCTGTCTTTATGAAAGTAATTCATAGCCCTATTGCTATGGAAGATTTCCGCCCTCGCATCTAGTGTAGACACTTAGACGCTTGTACACGCACTAATGGTCAGTATAGTCAGTATAGAATAAGATTCTACTCGAAGAGACCTCTCTTGTGGATAACATAGTTCTTTAAACATAGGATGTTAGATATGATTTGGGATTAGGTTGACTTGACCCTCCAGACTTCTGTCGCCATATGTAGAGCCAAATGTCAAGTCCCCTTCACCCCCTAGTTGCACGTCAATCACACGTCATGCTGCTGCGCGCGCATCTATGCCAAGTATAATCTTATAGATCCACCTATATATGACATCATAACCAATTATGTTCCTTTTTACTCCTCATTACGCCCATTTTCGGTTACGCATGTGAATTATTATCTTCCTTATCAATTGTTACGCCTCCCGCATTTGTTTCATTGTAATGTATGTTCTATAAAAGCAATTTCTTGTCAATAATGTACGTACTTCACTTCCTGAACCTTCGTGGTGACGGAACTTGGAGCAACCGATTATAATCGACCATAGGAATAAAGCCCATTCCGAACCTCTAATACCACGGATCCTGCCTCTTATTTACTGAGCTATTTTATTATGTTTCTGTATCAAATTAAGTCCCGGTAATTAAATTATTTACCACACTGTCCATAACCCCAACACCCCCAGAACCCTCGCTGTGAACACACTCCTGTCCATAACCCCAACACCCCCAGAACCCTCCCTGTGAACACACTCCTGTCCATAACCCCAACACCCCACAGAACACTCCCTGTGAACACACTCCTGTCCATAACCCCAACACCCCCAGAACCCTCCCTGTGAACACACTCCTGTCCATAACCCCAACACCCCCAGAACCCTCGCTGTGAACACACTCCTGTCCATAACCCCAACACCCCCAGACCCCTCGCTGTGAACACACTCCTGTCCATAACCCCAACACCCCCAGAACACTCCCTGTGAACACACTCCTGTCCATAACCCCAACACCCCCAGAACCCTCCCTGTGAACACACTCCTGTCCATAACCCCAACACCCCACAGAACACTCCCTGTGAACACACTCCTGTCCATAACCCCAACACCCCCAGAACCCTCCCTGTGAACACACTCCTGTCCATAACCCCAACACCCCCAGAACCCTCGCTGTGAACACACTCCTGTCCATAACCCCAACACCCCCAGAACCCTCGCTGTGAACACACTCCTGTCCATAACCCCAACACCCCCAGAACACTCCCTGTGAACACACTCCTGTCCATAACCCCAACACCCCCAGAACCCTAGCTGTGAACACACTCCTGTCCATAACCCCAACACCCCCAGAACCCTCGCTGTGAACACACTCCTGTCCATAACCCCAACACCCCACAGAACACTCCCTGTGAACACAGACCTGCCCATAACACCAACACCCCCAGAACCCTCCCTGTGAACACACTCCTGTCCATAACCCCAACACCCCACAGAACACTCCCTGTGAACACACTCCTGTCCATAACCCCAACACCCCACAGAACACTCCCTGTGAACACACTCCTGTCCATAACCCCAACACCCCAAAGAACACTCCCTGTGAACACACTCCTGTCCATAACCCCAACACCCCACAGAACACTCCCTGTGATCACAGACCTACCCATAACACCAACACCCCACAGAACACTCCCTGTGAACACAGACCGACCCATAACCCCAACACCCCACAGAACCCTCCCTGTGAACACACTCCTGTCCATAACCCCAACACCCCACAGAACCCTCGCTGTGATCACAGACCTACCCATAACACCAACACCCCACAGAACCCTCCCTGTGAACACACTCCTGTCCATAACCCCAACCCCCCACAGAACCCTCCCTGTGAACACACTCCTGTCCATAACTCCAACACCCCACAGAACCCTCCCTGTGAACACACTCCTGTCCATAACCCCAACACCCCCAGAACCCTCGCTGTGAACACACTCCTGTCCATAACCCCAACACCCCCAGAACCCTCCCTGTGAACACACTCCTGTCCATAACTCCAACACCCCACAGAACACTCCCTGTGAACACACTCCTGTCCATAACCCCAACACCCCCAGAACCCTCCCTGTGAACACACTCCTGTCCATAACCCCAACACCCCCAGAACCCTCGCTGTGAACACACTCCTGTCCATAACCCCAACACCCCCAGACCCATCGCTGTGAACACACTCCTGTCCATAACCCCAACACCCCCAGAACACTCCCTGTGAACACACTCCTGTCCATAACCCCAACACCCCCAGAACCCTCCCTGTGAACACACTCCTGTCCATAACCCCAACACCCCACAGAACACTCCCTGTGAACACACTCCTGTCCATAACCCCAACACCCCCAGAACCCTCCCTGTGAACACACTCCTGTCCATAACCCCAACACCCCCAGAACCCTCGCTGTGAACACACTCCTGTCCATAACCCCAACACCCCCAGAACCCTCGCTGTGAACACACTCCTGTCCATAACCCCAACACCCCCAGAACACTCCCTGTGAACACACTCCTGTCCATAACCCCAACACCCCCAGAACCCTCGCTGTGAACACACTCCTGTCCATAACCCCAACACCCCCAGAACCCTCGCTGTGAACACACTCCTGTCCATAACCCCAACACCCCACAGAACACTCCCTGTGAACACAGACCTGCCCATAACACCAACACCCCCAGAACCCTCCCTGTGAACACACTCCTGTCCATAACCCCAACACCCCACAGAACACTCCCTGTGAACACAGACCTACCCATAACACCAACACCCCACAGAACACTCCCTGTGAACACAGACCGACCCATAACCCCAACACCCCACAGAACCCTCCCTGTGAACACACTCCTGTCCATAACCCCAACACCCCACAGAACCCTCGCTGTGATCACAGACCTACCCATAACACCAACACCCCACAGAACACTCCCTGTGAACACACTCCTGTCCAGAACACCAACACCCCACAGAGCACTCCCTGTGAACACACTCCTACCCATAACCCCAACACCCCCAGAACCCTCGCTGTGATCACAGACCTACCCATAACACCAACACCCCACAGAACACTCCCTGTGAACACAGACCGACCCATAACCCCAACACCCCACAGAACCCTCCCTGTGAACACACTCCTGTCCATAACCCCAACACCCCCAGAACACTCCCTGTGAACACACTCCTGTCCATAACCCCAACACCCCCAGAACCCTCCCTGTGAACACACTCCTGTCCATAACCCCAACACCCCACAGAACACTCCCTGTGAACACACTCCTGTCCATAACCCCAACACCCCCAGAACCCTCGCTGTGAACACACTCCTGTCCATAACACCAACACCCCCCAGAACCTTCCCTGTGAACACACTCCTGTCCATAACTCCAACACCCCACAGAACCCTCCCTGTGAACACACTCCTGTCCATAACCCCAACACCCCCAGAACCCTCCCTGTGAACACACTCCTGTCCATAACCCCAACACCCCCAGAACCCTCGCTGTGAACACACTCCTGTCCATAACCCCAACACCCCCCAGAACACTCCCTGTGAACACACTCCTGTCCATAACCCCAACACCCCACAGAGCACTCCCTGTGAACACACTCCTGTCCATAACACCAACACCCCACAGAACCCTCCCTGTGAACACACTCCTGTCCATAACCCCAACACCCCCAGAACCCTCGCTGTGAACACACTCCTGTCCATAACCCCAACACCCCCCAGAACACTCCCTGTGAACACACTCCTGTCCATAACCCCAACACCCCACAGAGCACTCCCTGTGAACACACTCCTGTCCATAACACCAACACCCCACAGAACACTCCCTGTGAACACACTCCTGTCCATAACCCCAACACCCCACGGAACACTCCCTGTGAACACACTCCTGTCCATAACCCCAACACCCCACAGAACACTCCCTGTGAACACACTCCTGTCCATAACCCCAACACCCCACAGAACACTCCCTGTGATCACAGACCTACCCATAACCCCAACACCCCCAGAACCCTCGCTGTGAACACACTCCTGTCCATAACACCAACACCCCACAGAACACTCCCTGTGAACACACTCCTGTCCATAACCCCAACACCCCACAGAGCACTCCCTGTGAACACACTCCTACCCATAACCCCAACACCCACAGAACCCTCGCTGTGATCACAGACCTGCCCATAACACCAACACCCCCAGAACCCTCCCTGTGAACACACTCCTGTCCATAACCCCAACACCCCCAGAACCCTCGCTGTGAACACACTCCTGTCCATAACCCCAACACCCCACAGAACCCTCCCTGTGAACACACTCCTGTCCATAACCCCAACACCCCACAGAGCACTCCCTGTGAACACACTCCTGTCCATAACCCCAACACCCCCAGAACCCTCCCTGTGAACACACTCCTGTCCAGAACACCAACACCCCACAGAACACTCCCTGTGAACACACTCCTGTCCATAACCCCAACACCCCCAGAACCCTCCCTGTGAACACACTCCTGTCCAGAACACCAACACCCCACAGAACACTCCCTGTGAACACACTCCTGTCCATAACTCCAACACCCCACAGAACACTCCCTTCGAACACACTCCTGTCCATAACCCCAACACCCCCAGAACCCTCCCTGTGAACACACTCCTGTCCATACCTCCAACACCCCACAGAACACTCCCTGTGAACACACTCCTGTCCATAACCCCAACACCCCCAGAACCCTCCCTGTGAACACACTCCTGTCCAGAACACCAACCCCCCACAGAACACTCGCTGCGATCACAGACCTACCCATAACCCCAACACCCAACAGAAAGATGGTTGTATTAATAACATTATGAAAATGGTATATGTGTCTTTTAGCACTGTGCTCCAACCGACCCTTTTGTTGCAACAGCCCATGTCACTTGAAATTGTATCCTCACTCCTTGGAGCACAGTCTCACTCAAGGGGCGGGAGTATCACACCACAGCCTCACTCAAAGGGAGCGAGTATCAATTACATCAGAGCCTCACTCAAAGGGTGCAAGCATCACTGACACCACAACCTCACTCAAAGGGCACGAGTGTCACACCACAGCCTCACTCAAAGGGCGTGAGTGTCACTTACACCACAACCTCACTCAAAGAGTGCGAGTATCAATTACATCAGAGCCTCACTCACAGGGCGCGAGTGTCACTTACACCACAGCCTCACTTAAAGAGTGGAGTATCAATTACATCAGAGCCTCACTCAAAGGGCGCAAGCATCACTGACACCAAAGCCTCACTCAAAGGGTGCGAGTATCAATTACATCAGAGCCTCACTCAAAGGGTGCGAGTATCGATTACATCAGAGCCTCACTCAAAGGGCGCGAGCATCACTGACACCACAGCCTCACTCAAAGGGCGCGAGTATCAATTACACCACAACCTCACTCAAAGGGCGCGAGTGTCACACCACAGCCTCACTCAAAGGGCGTGAGTGTCACTTACACCACAGCCTCACTCAAAGAGTGCGAGTACCAATTACATCAGTGCCTCACTCAAAGGTCACGAGTGTCACTTACACCACAGCCTCACTCAAAGGGAGCAAGTATCAATTACACCACAGCCTCACTCAAAGGGCATGAGTGTCACTTACACCACAGCCTCACTCAAAGGGTGCGAGTATCAATTACATCAGAGCCTCACTCAAAGAGCGCGAGTGTCACTTACACCACAGCCTCACTCAAAGGGAGCGAGCATCACTGACACCACAGCCTCACTCAAAGGGCGTGAGTGTCACTTACACCACAGCCTCACTCAAAGGGAGCGAGTATCAATTACACCACAGCCTCACTCAAAGGGCGCGAGTGTCACACCACAGCCTCACCCAAAGGGTGCGAGTGTCACTTACACCACAGCCTCACTCAAAGGGAGCGAGTAGCAAATACACCACAGCCTCACTCAAAGGGCATGAGTGTCACTTACACCCCAGCCTCACTCAAAGAGTGCGAGTATCAATTACATCAGAGCCTCACTCAAAGGTCACGAGTGTCACTTACACCACAGCCTCACTCAAAGGGAGCGAGCATCACTGACACCACAGCCTCACTCAAAGGGCGCGAGTGTCACACCACAGCCTCACCCAAAGGGTACGAGTGTCACTTACACCACAGCCTCACTCAAAGGGAGCGAGTAGCAAATACACCACAGCCTCACTCAAAGGGCGCAAGTGTCACTTACACCACAGCCTCACTCAAAGGGAGCGAGTATCAATTACATCACAGCCTCACTCAAAGGGCGCGAGTGTCACACCACAGCCTCACCCAAAGGGTGCGAGTGTCACTTACACCACAGCCTCACTCAAAGGGTGCGAGCATCACCGACACCAAAGCCTCACTCATAGGGTGCAAGCCTCACACCACAGCGTCACTCAAAGGGCGCGAGTATCACACCACAGCCTCACTCAAAGGGCGCGAGTCTCACACCACAGCCTCACTCAAAGGGACTGGTTTTGAGTCAGGTATCAAAGTCTCGCTCACTGGATGCGAGTCTCACGCATTCGAACGTGAACGGAGTGGCTCCCCGAGGGTGTGATTCTCACACCTTTCAGTCACTCCAAGCTGGTCGAGTCTCACACTTGGGAGCAAAGCCTTTTTCAAAGGAGCTTCACGCAAAACACAGCCTCAGTCAAATGGAGTGAACCTCCCTCTTTTGAGCACATTCGCTCACGAGTTTCATACGTTGCAGCAGCCTGTCACTCAAAGGATGTTATGCTCACTGCTAGAAGCACGGTCTCACTGGGGGCACACCCTCAGAGAGGGCTAGGTTTGAACCTTGCAGCGTGGCCTTGCTGAATGGATGAGTGTTTAGCAGCGGAAGGGCTGAGTAGCTACAAGGGTGTAAGTCCTGCACGTTGGGGCACAGACTCACCTAAACAGTGTAAGGATCATGTGAACTACAGCCTCATTCAAAAAGAGTGGATTTATGAAACCTGGCAGGAAGCGGTCTCCTCTCCTAAAAAGGTCCATATCCCAGCGCGACTCAGACTGGTGCAAATAAAGATCCTCCATAGAACTTACGTAACTGGTCCCCAGCTGGTGTACATGGGTGGGCTGACGGACGGCTCTTGTCGGAGGGGATGCGCACAGTTGGGCACATTCATACATACACTGCGAGCAAATCCAGGAATACTGGTGCAACATCCACACGGTTATGAGTGAAGCGTTGAAATTAGAAATCAGAGCCCAGGTGCCTCCTTAACATCTGGGAACCTACCGACCTCAACACTTATACTACGAAATGGGTCCGCTTGGCTGCATGATCGCCAAGAGGAATATAGCACAGCTCTGGGGAGCCCCGCACCTGCCCACAGCCATGGCTTGGGAGCGATATCTTGACTGGTGTATGCTAAGAGAGAAAACAGTCTTTGTGGCCAGGGGTTGCCCCCGCAAATGGTCCAAGGTTTGGGCACCCTGGAATGCATACCGGGGCGATATATGTACCCCTCCCTGTGATGCCGATGATAATGATCCCCCATCCCCGTAAATTTCAATGAATCATGCCGCTGTATTGTATGTAACCGGATTCCACTGTAACCCTCAATTGATTCTGTGAATTTGTACCTCATGTCGAGACTGTTTAATAAAAAAGATTTATTAAAAAAAAAAAAAAAAAAGAGTGGGTATGGCCATTTTCGCACGGTCTTCCACTGGGGGTAGGTCTCACACTTCAGTAGCGGCTGCCAGCAGGGTAAAGTGGTGCGGCACTGCTCCTGCTCACAGGCTCCCAGACTCCCCAGCGCCAATCCAGACGCTGCTCTCAGGATGGTAATACTATTACCCAGCATGAGAGCAGCGCTGTGATTAGACGGAACCGGCTGGTTTTACGCTCCCAAAGGGATTGGGAGCCTATTCCTGCTTCTTCTCCATGCTATAGGCCATAGCCTGGAGATATCTAAGTGTGCATGAATGTTTTGCTAGTCTAAGACGGCCGGACAAACTGGCATGCGCACTTGCAGTGACCTGTGCCCACTATTCCTCCTGGAGTTGTGAGAGGATGGCCCCGCCCTCAAACCTGAGCTGGGGCTCAATCATGTAAAATAAAATGAAAATAAAACTGTGTTATTATCATTTTATTTGACATGGTTTTTATCGGCGAACGACCTTTACAACACGGTCATTACACCGCGATACATTTACATCGCGGTCATTACAACACAGGTAATTACAACAGCTTACGCTGGATGGCACTATACACTGAGGAATAGTTTGATTTACTATACCAACACTTTCCCTACTGTTACGTAGGCTGGAGTTGGAATAGTAAATCATACTATTTCTAAGTCCAGCGCAATCACATATTCATTTTTATCTGCTTGCTGAGACAGTGGAGCGCCGCTTCTCCGCCATAACGGAGGGGCTGCCGCTGTCACACTTTAGAATGGAGAGTTATTCAAAGAAGAGTGAATTTGGCCCTCGTCGCAGGGTCTCCCACTGCGTGACACTCTCACACTTTAGAATGGAGGCCAAGTCAAAGAAAGGTGTATTCGGCCCTTGTTGCAGGGTGTTCCGCTGTGGTGCGGACTCACACTCTAGAATGGAGCCTCATTCAAAGAAGTGCAGATTTGGCCCTCGTCGCAGCGTCTTCCCCCGGGGGACAGTCTCACACTTTAGAATGGAGCCTCATTCGAAGAAGAGTGGATTAACCCGTCATCGCGGGGTCTCCCATTGGGGGACAGTCTCACACTTTAGAATGGAGTCTCACACTTTAGAAAGGAGTCTCACACTTTAGAAAGGAGTCTCACACTTTAGAAAGGAGTCTCACACTTTAGAAAGGAGTCTCACACTTTAGAATGGAGCCTCACACTTTAGAATGGAGCCTCACACTTAGAAGTAACAAAACACAGATAACCCTTGAGGATTCATTCACCTTACATTCATTATTTAAATAGTCACCATAGTGAACACAATTTCGCAGAACTCAAATAGATTTCGTATCAACACAAATTTTTTTTGTATCAGAATTAATCATTTAATATATTCAATACTTTCATTTGATAGAGCAATGAGTATTGATCCATATATCATATCATGAATGGCAACTAAAGAACTACTGTCTCGTTCTGTATCATATATGTAGTAGTATGCGACACATTTTTATACAAACATATGGGCAATGTAAACAATCGACCATATATTGAAATCAATTAGTTCATACAAATATAATTCCTGATAACATCCAATGATAATTGTATGTACAAAAGAAGTGTCGTTGCGTCGACGTTTCGGTCTCAATTTTGGAAAATCAAATCCACAAGACCATCCTCAGGACATATGTTGCACCATGAATCTAGCATAAAACAATATATATACATTCAATATACAGTATTAATACACACGTAAAAAATCTTTTGAGTTCAGAATCGGTATCGTCTATACACCAAGGAAACCAGGTGTTGTGCTATATTTGATTCATCCACCATGTGCCAGAATTACTAAACGCCACCCCAATACAAGACAATTCATTGGTCCAAACCGACATTTATGTCACCACAAATGTGAGTTCCACCACAGAAAAGCAAACAACGATACACCGTTCTGTGGAGAACACTCTACATGCAAAATATCCAAAACTCACTCTTAAAGATGTTGGATACACAGGACCTGTTCTCAATTACAGCGTCCCTCAGTTAGGATATCACTAAATCAAAAATCAAAACATTGACCACACAAATTATTTAAATCGAATGAATCAAGTCAAATTCGCCCTAATACACTTAAAATCATCCATTGCGTCAACACAACATTTCGCTACTTACAAAGAAGTCGGCACCAGTCGTCTGCACCATTACTCATAGAAGAGCAGATTCAGCCTTTTTTTATTTTTACAAACTATTTTTCAAATTCTCCGTTTATATCCATAAACAAAAGATATATAATGTGGTACACATTCAGGTATCATGTCACAGATCAGTTATATACATGCAATATGGAAATCGAATTTTAGGCATATCAGTTGGGAGGATGGTCAACATATCCAATCACAGTTTCAACTGGTGCCTCGGCCCATCGGAACAACCTCATTAACAATGCAGCGGCTCGTCCAGTCCAGACCCCCTCCGCCCCTCGTCCATGTAATCGAAACATGCAGGCATATGCACTTAGCATAATCCAGAAACACTACAAATCACATATAAATCATATGTCGAATAATGTAGCTCATCATCCCACTCCCTCCGGCACTATACCATTCTCTACCTGTGAGCAGATTCAGCCCTTGTCGCAGGGTCTCCCACTGGGGGACGGTTCACACACAAGAATGGAGCCTCACACTCGAGAGAATGGAGCCTCACACTCGAGAGAATGGAGCCTCACACTCGAGAGAATGGAGCCTCACACTCGAGAGAATGGAGCCTCACACTCGAGAGAATGGAGCCTCACACTCGAGAGAATGGAGCCTCACACTCGAGAGAATGGAGCCTCACACTCGAGAGAATGGAGCCTCACACTCGAGAGAATGGAGCCTCACACTCAAGAGAATGGAGCCTCACACTCAAGAGAATGGAGCCTCACACTCAAGAGAATGGAGCCTCACACTCAAGAGAATGGAGCCTCACACTCAAGAGAATGGAGCCTCACACTCAAGAGAATGGAGCCTCACACTCAAGAGAATGGAGCCTCACACTCAAGAGAATGGAGCCTCACACTCAAGAGAATGGAGCCTCGCACTCAAGAGAATGGAGCCTCGCACTCAAGAGAATGGAGCCTCGCACTCAAGAGAACGGAGCCTCGCACTCAAGAGAACGGAGCCTCGCACTCAAGAGAACGGAGCCTCGCACTCAAGAGAACGGAGCCTCGCACTCAAGAGAACGGAGCCTCGCACTCAAGAGAACGGAGCCTCGCACTCAAGAGAACGGAGCCTCGCACTCGAGAGAACGGAGCCTCACACTCGAGAGAACGGAGCCTCACACTCGAGAGAACGGAGCCTCACACTCGAGAGAACGGAGCCTCACACTCAAGAGAACGGAGCCTCACACTCAAGAGAACGGAGCCTCACACTCAAGAGAATGGAGCCTCTTCCAAAGACTGCAAGCCGTGCACCTTAGAGCACAGTCTCAGTCAAATGATTTGACTCAAAGTCAAAGGATAAGAGTCTCACTCGGAGCGCAGGGTCACACAAAGAGCGTTAGTTTTGAACAATCTCACACCTCTGAGCACTGCTAGCCCTCAGCCAGTCAAAGGCCACGTTGGCTTTCAAAAATCTTCGGATCATTGGATCACGAGTTTACTTCGAAGAGTCACATTTTTGAATCCAACCCTCAACAGCGTCTCTTCGGTAAGATCCTGGCGGCTCTGCGTCAGGTAAGTGATGATGACTACTGCGCATGCGCGGACTGCTGGGAATGGAATCTAAAGGAAGGAAATGGCGGGCGGGCCGCCTCGCTGTGTGGATGTCACTCGGGCACGGAAGATCCAGACCAGACAGCCTTTGTGCGGAATGCCAAACAGGAGATGTTTTCCCCAAAATAATATCAACACATCTGCTGAGCCGCTTCCTGCAGGCAGTGATGCATTGAAGCGTTGTGGCCTACGCAGGCCTGCGTGTCGAAGGAGCTCCTTTGGACTGTGTAGGACCGCCGGGCTCAGGGGATGGCTATGAGATGCTCTGGTGGTCTCTGAGAAGTTCCGGACTCTGTGTGAATCTACCAGGTCGTGTGTGACCCTGAGATGCTCTGTCTGGCACTGTCAATCTACCATGCGGTGTGTGACCAAGAGAAGCTCTGCTGAGCTCTGGGTGTCTGAGAAGTCCGGTCTGGCTCTATGTGAATCTACCAGGCTGTCTGAGATGCCCGGTCTGGCTCTGTGCGAACCTACCAGGCTGTGTGTGACCCTGAGATGCTCTGCTGAGCTCTGGGCGTCTCTGAGAAGTTCTATTGGGCTCTGTGAGAATCTACCAAGCTGTGTGTCACCCTGAGGAGCTCTGCTGAGCTCTGGGTGTCTGAGAAGTTCTGTTGGGCTCTGTGAGAATCCACCAGGCTGTGTGTCACCCTGAGAAGCTCTGGGTGTCTGAGAAGTCCTGTCTGGCTCTGTGCAAATTTACCAGGCTGTGTGTGACCCTGAGATGCTCTGCTGAGCTCTGGGTGTCTCTGAGAAGTTCTGTCGGGCTCTGTGAGAATCTACCACGCTGTGTGTGACCATGAGAAGCTCTGTCGGGCTCTGTGTGAATCTACCATGCTGTGTGGGACCATGAGAAGCTCTGTTGGGCTCTGTGTGAATCTACCACGTTGTGTGTGACCATGAGCAGATCTGTTGAGCTCTGGGTTTCTCTGAGGTTCCGTCGGGCTCTGTGAATCTACTAGGCTGTGTCACCATGAGAAGCTCTGGGTGTCTCTGAGAAGTCCTGTCTGGCTCTGTGTGAATCTACCACACTGGGTGTGACCATGAGAAGCTCTGTTGGGCTCTGTGTGAATCTACCATGCTGTGTGTGACCATGAGAAGCTGTCGGGCTCTGTGTGAATCTACCATGCTGTGTGTGACCATGAGAAGCTCTGTCGGGCTCTGTGTGAATCTACCATGCTGTGTGTGACCCTGAGAAGCTCTGTCAGGTTCAGTGTGAATCTACCAGGCTGTGTGTGACCCTGAGAATCTCTACTGAGCTCTGGTTGTCTCTGAGAAGTTCTGCCGGGCTCTGCAGGCTCCCAGAATCTCAATTGAGCTCTGTGAGACTACGCTGGACTTGGCGGACTTCTCTGAACTCAGAAAAGCTCTACTGGCCCCGGTGTAGCTCCGAAGTCGGTCTGTCTATGCTTGGTGATACTCTAAGCCCTCTTGAGATCTGGTAGACTCTGCAGAACTAGAAAAGGTGTGTGTGACTCCGAGGAGCTCTGCCAAGCTATGTGTGACTCCGAGGAGCTCTGCCAAGCTATGTGTGACTCCGAGGAGCTCTGCCAGGCTCTGTGTGACTCCGAGGAGCTCTGCCAGGCTCTGTGTGACTCTGAGCAGCTTTGCCAGGCTCTGTGTGACTCTGAGTAGCTTTGCCAGGCTCTGTGTGACTCTGAGCAGCTTTGCCAGGCTCTGTGTGACTCTGAGCAGCTTTGCCAGGCTCTGTGTGACTCTGAGCAGCTTTGCCAGGCTCTGTGTGACTCTGCCGAACTGTGTGCAACTAAGAGGAGCTCTGCCAGGCTATGTTTGGCTCGGAGGAGCTCTGCCAAGCTATGTGTGGCTCTGAGGCGCTGTGCCAGGCTATGTGTGGCTCTGAGGAGCTCTGCCAGGCTCTGTGTGGCTCCGAGGAGCCCTGCCAGGCTCTGTGTGGCTCCGAGGAGCTCTGCCAGGCTCTGTGTGGCTCCGAGGAGCTCTGCCAGGCTCTGTGTGGCTCCGAGGAGCTCTGCCAGGCTCTGTGTGGCTCTGAGGAGCTCTGCCAAGCTATGTGTGGCTCTGAGGAGCTCTGCCAGGCTCTGTGCGATTCTGCTGAACTGTGTGCGACTGAGGAGCTCTGCCAAGCTATGTGTGCCTCTGAGGTGCTCTGCCAGGCTCTGTGTGGCTCCTAGGTGCTCTGCCAGGCTCTGAGGAGCTCTGCCAGGCTCTGTGTGGCTCCGAGGAGCTCTGCCAGGCTCTGTGTGGCTCTGAGGAGCTCTGCCAGGCTCTGTGTGGCTCTGAGGAGCTCTGCCAGGCTCTGAGGAGCTCTGCCAGGCTCTGTGTGGCTCTGAGGAGCTCTGCCAGGCTCTGTGTGGCTCTGAGGAGCTCTGCCAGGCTCTGTGTGGCTCTGAGGAGCTCTGCCAGGCTCTGAGTAGGTCTGCCAGACTCTGTGTGGCTCTGAGGAGCTCTGCCAGGCTCTGTGTGACTCAGGAGCTCTGCCAGGCTCTGCGTGACTGAGGAGCTTGGCCAGGCTCTGTGCGATACTGCTTAACTGTGTGCGACTCTGAGGAGCTCTGCCAGGCTCTGTGGGACTCTGATGCATACCTGCCAACTCATAGTTGCCACCATATGACACACTATATTGGCTCCCACAACACGGTCTCCCAGTGAGGAGCCGATATCACACAGTGGCAGGAAAAACAAGCTGGAAACCACTGTAAACAATGGATTTTCAGCTCGTTTTCCGAGGCTTTAAACTGCAGACATTCATTAAAGGGTGTGAAAACACTCCAGGACATCGGCACCAGCCTCTGCAAGCCTTTTTTGTTTTTGGGAGGAGACGGCTAGGTGGAGTTCAAAAGTGCCTCCTAGGTACTTCTTGGCACGAGACCACGCCCCCTCCTCAAAAGGTGAGATTGTTGTTCAAGTTGGCTGGAATGCTGATGAACTGTTTGCATCTCTGAGAAGCTCTGTCACACTCTGCTGGAGTGTGTGTGTGTATATATATATATATATATATATATATATATTTATTATCTACTGGCGGTCGCCAGTAGATAGTTATAGTTAGGACCGTGTTTCCATAGGAAATCCGCAACATTCTATTTGGAATAACTTTGGCGCCGGTTGACGAATCCTCGCGAAATTTTCAAAATAGGTGGGGCGCTCCGATCCGCTCCTACCCTGAAAGTCTCGGGGGGATTCGTCAAGCGGGGGCTGAGAAAAAAGGGGGGTCCCAAAACACGTTTTCCCCATGCAATTTTCCATAGGGACCTTTAGTCCAAGGTACAGCCCGAACGGCTGAACAGAATTACATGAAATTTGGCAGAGAGGTAGTCCTTAGGTCAGGTAAGTGCCTTTTGCAGGTCTGGTGTCAATCTGTTCAGTAGTTCCTGAGAAAATCAAAAGTAAAATCATATACATATGTGGGCGGAGCCTAACCACACATCTCATCCTGAGATCTGATTGGCTGTCAGCACTTCATCCAAGAAGTGTTGGCAGCCATCTTGGGACCAATATACATGATAGCAACTCATTAAAAAGCATTGCAGTTAATAGAAGGTTTTAAGACTTTAGTTACATTATAAATCATTTGTTGATGGTACCATACTCATTTTAGGAATTGTGGCATGTTCTAAGGTGATTTCACCATGTGAAAAAGCCTTCTGCTGGGATATCATGATTGAGAGAAAAATATTTTCTCATGCTTTTCCCACAGAGGTTTGGAAGGTGATCTATAAGCTAAACTGAGAGCATATTTTCTGTAAATTCACATTATCTTTCTCAGTCATGTGAGAATGAAGTCTGACATTCTCAGTAAAACATGTACATCCAATAAGGGCAGAGACTGTCAGTTGATTCCTTTGTGTTCTACTGCAGCTTCCCAGAGTGTTCCAAAGAACAACTAGAGCGCTAACAGTCCTACTTATGATAAACATATGGCACACCTGAAGCCATCTTGCTTGGATTAAAGTGGTAACTCTTAAAACATTTAATTTAAAAAGGAACAAAATGAGGGGGTTCATTTTTCCATAAAAAGTATGATTAGTGCTGCAGAAAGAAAAATTAGGGCACATTTTGAGTGACTTCTCAAATCCTCTTCTATTTCATTAAAAAATTCTGACATGCAGACTGAAACATGCACTTTCAATACCAGCAGCAGTTTTCCCTGGTGAGCAGTAGCTTTACTACAGTGATCTAATGAGCAAAAAGAGTGCTAACATTCTGAATTTATGGCAAATGTGTGACACATCTGAATGCCTTCTTGATGGAATCAAAGTAAAAAACTGAAAGTATTTCCTACTGAGGAGACTGCAGTAAATGAGGAAATTAGGAAACTTCATAACAAATAAGTCTCCCAAGATGGCCACCAGAGACAAAAGAGCCCAAATGTAGCCCAAATATCACCCAGATGTAGCCCACGTATAGCCCAATGACAGAATGTCCCAGAGTGTTCTTAAAAACAACTAGAGCGCTTACTGTCTTCATTATGACAAAAGTATGGCACACCTGAAGCCATCTTGATTGGAATAAACTGGTAACACTTAAAACAATTAATTTAAAAAGGAACACAAGGAGGGGGTTCATTTTGCCATAGAAATTATGATTAATGCTGAAGAAAGAAAATGAGGGCACATTTTGAGTGACTTCTCAAATCCTCTTCTATTTCATTAAAAAATTCTGACATGCAGACTGAAACATGCACTTTTAATACCAGGAGCAGACTTCCATGGTGAACAGTAGTTTTACTACAGTGATCTAATGAGCAACTAGAGTGCTAACATTCAGAATTTATGGCAAATGTGTGACATATCTGAATACCTTCATGATGGAATAAAAGTAAAAAACTGAAAGCATTTCCTACTGAGGAGACTGCAGTACATGAGGAAATTAGGAAACTTCATAACAAATACATCTCCCAAGATGGCCACCAGAGACAAAAGAGCCCAAATGTAGCCCAAAATCACCCAGATGTAGCCCAAATATAGCCCAATGAAAGAAGTGTGCAAAACACTTATTATTTTGTGTTTTTGCAGTGTTATATAGTGCAGACTTGTCAGGTATTGGAGTGCTTTACATGAGCATTGGTTACATCACACAAGAACAAATTCATTTTGGTTACAGACATGGGGAGACTAAGTGATTTGACCAGAATCACAGAATGTCGAGCTGAAGCAGAAACTCCAACCTGGTTCCCCAGTTGCAAAGTCTGCAGTTCTGGAAGTAACACCACATCCTCTCCCCTAAGTGCAACATTTAATCAAGTGGTCAACTGGATAAAAAAACATAAAGATAACAAATAATTTAAAAGTGCTTTGTCGCTATTTGAAAACTCAGAAAATATGTCCTTATTTTAGTCTTTTAGAGCACTAACCATAATTTTGATGCCAATAAGACCCTCTCATATATGTAATTTCTAAAAGAAATGCTCTAGGTATTACAGTTTTGATTACATCAAGATGACGTCAGGCGTTGCACACTTTTGTAATAAATATAGAATGTTAGCAATCTAGTTGTTCATTAGGATACTGTTGAGAGGCAGAGGCCATGGGCACGGACTCTGAAAATTGAAGGCAGGTAGGAGGGTGCAAAGGCAACAATTTAACCACACTGAGCAGGCAGGAAGGGCCGTGGCAGCACAACAGACTATCGAAGGCAGTGGAAAGGGGGGCAGGGGCAACAAACCAACAATACAGGACTTGCAAGAGAGGCTGTGGCAATGTAATAGACCATTGTGGGCAGAAGGAAGAGGCAATGGTAGTACAACCATACATGCCAACAGACCCGATTCAGCCAGGAAACGTCCAATGTTTTTAAGCTCAAATGGGCTTTATTTTATCTGTCTCCTGTCTACAATCTCCTCTTTTTCAATGTAACTCAAAGGGGAAAATCAATACCCCAGTTTTTTTTCAAAATCTCCCTCTTACCAAGTTCAAAATGTTCGCAAGTATGGTACATTGGATCATGGAAGGAAATGGGGTAGGGACATGGACTTGGATAACAGAGGACAGGAGGGACATGGAGAGGTGCACCAAACTGACCCTGCAGGGCAGGCATCAGGGTTTGCAGCAGCACAATACACCACACAGGGCATGCGGGACGGGAGTGCAGCACAACAATCCATAGAAAGCAAGAGGGAGGGGACAGGACCATGCACATGGACAACAGAGAACAGAGGGGCAAGAGGCAATGGTAGCTAGCTGACCATAATGGACAGACAGGAGAGAAAGCTGCAGCATAACAGACCATAAAGGGCAGGAGGGACGGATCAGGGGCATTACAATGGAACAGACAAGCCAGGAGGGAGGGAGTAGGGGTCTGCACATGTAAACAGAGGGCTGGGGGCAAGGGGGCAGGGCAGGAGCAGCAAGATAGCCATGGAGGTCAGGCAGGATGGGCACTAGAAGCATGACACACCATGAAGAGCAACACTGAGACTGTGATGGCATACACACAGACCATGGAGGGAAGGTGGGAGGGGGTCAGGGGCAGCTAACTGACCACACAGGGAAGGTGGGAGGGGCCATGGCAGCAGAGAAGACCATGTATGGCAAGTGGGAGGGTTAGTGGCAGCACAATGGCTATGATGGGCAAGAAGGAGGGTGCAGGGGCATGCACAAAGGACGATGGAGGATAGAAGGGAGGGTCAGGACCTGTGCACAGACAAGAAAGTTCAGGGGAAGGGGCCTCACAACAGACCGCACGGGGCAGGCAGGAGGAGCAGTTGCAGCACAACAGACCAGAGAGGGCAGAAGGGTGTGGCAGTACAATGGACCATGTAGGACAGGAGGAAGAGGATAGGGGCATGGCATGTGGACAGGCAGGGTGGAGGTGGCAGGGACAGGTTACAGTCATCTGACAATGCTAGGCAGGTGGGAGGGGAGTGACAGCTCAACAGAACACTCAGAGTAGATAGGAGTGGCAGGTCCATGGAACATGGTGGGCAAAAAGGATGGAGCAGGGGCATGCACAAAGACATCGGAGGGCAGGGGGAAGGAGAATAGGGGCAGCAAGCTAAGCACAGAGTTTAAGCAGGAGGTCAATGATGGGGCATAGAATTGGGCAATGGAGGGCAGGAGGAGTGGACTGGTACATCATACTAAATTGAGGGCAGTGGCAGCACATCAGACCATGCATGGCAGGAGGGAAGAGGCTAGTCCATGGATTCACACAACAGAGGATAGGGAGGAGGGGGATGGGGCAGCAAGCTAACTGTTCAGAGAAGGCGGGTATTAGGAACTTTATTGTTTTTAAAACGTGTGTCTGTACGAACTACTTAAAATATGAACAAGTATGCAGCATAATCTCACTTTTATTCAGGAAGAAGAGGACGTTTGTGACTGTCTCCGGGCTCACTTGGAGAAACACCCCCTGACCCTCCACCCCCTATCGCAAAATGTAATGCCCGTGAAAAGGGTTGGTGAACACAGTGTTATATAGAACATAGTCCTGAGAGCACGATTGAAAATGAAAACTAGATATAGTGTATGGTATAAACTATGCACCAAAAAGTGTGATATAAGATGAACCGGGCGTGAAATATAATATGCAATACATTGTGTGCAATTACAGATTCATTGGAGAGCGCGAGATAGCACAGGCACTAGCGCGTGCTATGCAATATGCGCCTTGGAGTGTAATATGCACAGGGCAGTGTTGTGTAACCTAACTAGTCTCTAAAGTTGTAATATAAAATATGTGCTGGGGAGTGTAACGTTGCATATGCACTGTGACAAAGATATGGATCCCAGATTGTAATATGTATGGCATAGCGCTGTGCGTTATAACATAGGCATCGAGGAAGGCACGTTAGATGGGGCAATATAACCCGTGCGAAGACAAGTGTGGCATGACATATTCACGGGGTGGTGTTACAGTGCACATGGGCTAGAGAGTGTCATAGCATATGCACTAGCTAGTGGAATACAACACAGAGGTGTGTGGCACTTGGCAGGCAATGGTGGGTGTAACACAGCATTGGGCTCTGCCAGGAGCGCGCGGTGACTCTCAAGTGATGTTCGTCCCTTTTCCAGAGAGTAAAATAAAAAGTATTACACATCCGGCAGTGGATGTGTGTTTTATTAACCATGAGGGGGGTTTCTTGCATAGTTTGTCGAATTTTTGTCGAATGCCCTTTGAATGGCTTGGTGTGCATGTGTATTAAATGTGCCCGTCAATAGCTACCCATGTTTGTATAAATAAACGACAAGGGTGTCTACCGGGATTAGGCACGGTAGGGCATCAGACATGTCAGAGCTTCACTAGTGGTGTAAATACATTCCACGTGGATTCATTGTATGCATAGTCGCCGTTTAATGAATATCACGCAAATCGTCATGGTGATAGGTACGTACGGTTTGTCCAGCATGTCCTCGGTGTGTCTATAAATATATATTTTTTAAAAATAATAAAAAACAGTGGCCGGCCCTGGGGATTGGGGTCAAAAAAATATAATTAGGAGACAGGCCCTGGGGGATGGGGTCATCAGGGCCAATAAATTAGAATAAGAAGGGGAACCACACAGCCCCCCTTCTTAAAAAATTAAAATAAATAAAAGACTGGCATCGTGCCGGAGGCCACGCCCTCTCCTTGCAGCACTCTGCAAACGCGCCCCCTGGCGAATTGTAAGTTGGGGAATTAATTCCTCTTCAATACTGAGGGTCCCTGAGGGCCAACTAGCCCAACAGGCATCTCCAGTATGCGCCAGGGAGCTGCGCTGCAGACAGGTGTTCTGAGGCCAAGCCCCTTTTTACACCTCTCTGCAATGCAGCCCTGTGGCGCTTACTGGCGGTACCTAGTGGTCTAGTTTGACCCTAGGGACCCTTAGGATTCAAGGGGACTTAATCGCTCAACTTAGAACAGCCACAGGGCGCGTTTACACAGTGGTGAAGGGAGGGGACGGGGCCTGAGGTGACGTGTGCAAACACGCACTATGGCACGTTTTAAATTGGGGATATAATTTCCCTTCAATACTGAGGGCCCCTGGGGGCTAACTAGCCCACCTAGTGCTTCCAGTAAGCGCCACTGAGCTGCATTGCAGAGAGGTGGTCCAGGCCGTGCCACTTTTTACACCTCTCTGCAACGCAGCTCTGTGGCACTTACTGGAGGTACCTAGTGGGCTAGTTGGACCCTAGGGACCCTCAGGATTCAAATGAACTTAATCTCCCAACTAAAAACGGACACAGGGCGTGTTTACACAGTGGTGAAGGGAGGGGACGGGGCCTGAGTTAACGTGTGCTAAAACGCCCTGTGGCCTGTTTTAAGAGGTAGTTTTAATCCCCCTGCCCTATTATATACTAGGGGCTTACAGAGGAGGTCATGCTAATCACAGGGGGACCCCAACGCATAATGTTCCCTAGTGTATGTAGGTGTTTTCACTGTATTCTAAGTGTCTTTTAACATAGCACTGGCTCTAGGACTGGTTAGTCAGACTCAGTTACCACCAGTATCCGTCTGAAAAAGTTGAGGGTACAGGATGATTTTGCAACAAGGCTTCTTTCTGCTCTTTTTGTTCTTTCTGCACGTTATCCTTCTTCCTGCACTTTTCTTCGTCTTTGAGGACTTCTGTTGCTTCTTTCTGCACTTCTTTATTTTCTTTCTGTGCATTTTTTCTTCTTTCTTCACATGTCCTATCTCTGTAGGCATAGTTAGAAATTAGCATTTAAAAAACCTTTGAAATTCACAGAAAAAACTATAGGTTTCAGGCACGTTATAGTTAGGAATTCGCATTTAAAAAACCTCAGAAATTCACTGAAAAAACCATAGGTTTCAGGGGCGTTATAGTTAGCTGGACTTTTCACTTGTACAAAACCATTGAAATTCCCCCGTTATAGTTAGTTAAGCTAACTATAACTCGCGCGCCCGCAATGCACTGCTGACGACGTCACATATTACATCACTCATGACATGGTCAGTGACATCACTCATGACATCACTGATGACATCTCAAATGACATCACTGATGACATCACTGATGACATCATCCTTGTGATAGAGTGGCAGACCTCCTCTCACCCTAATATAACCTTTGATACACACATTCAAAAATAGAGACTAAATTTTTCAAAACAATGGACATACCAATACCAGTTACAACAACCTCTTCAGTAATTCTAAGATCCACATACACATCCACTCATTCACCAACAGTCCTATACAGTCACTCATACATGTACTCACTCATCATATGTACTCATACACCTATACATCCTGGTACACAATGCCACTCATCCATAGAGTTACTCACACACATAGTCACTCTTGCTAATAAAGAATCAAACATACATTTACTTGCATATACAGTTCTACACACACCACCACACTTACTTCTACGGAAACTTACACATACTTAGTCTTTTAAATAATCACTTATAGAAACACATACTTATTCATACAGAAACTCTTTCAATCTCTCACTCTCACATATACTCACTTATATACACCAATAGTCACATATACTAGTTTAAAACATATGTAGTTACTGATAAAGACACTATTGAGACAGTCATTCACTCACTAACACACCCATACACACTCATCCACCCATACAGTCCTGCACACATGCTGTCTTCAACACATACAAACAGTGAGTCACTCATTCATGCACCTATGCACTACGTAATACCCCCCACCGAACCATGCAGACACTCAGACTGATACTCAAAAAACCAACTAATAACCTATATAGACACCCATGTAGCTACTCACCAACCCATGCAGCCACTTATACACAAAGTGAGAGACTGATACAGATATTTACATATTTAAACATTACTCACTAAGCCATGTATTCACTATGATACACTTAAGTCAGTTACACAATCAATTTTTCAAAAACAAATCATCCATTTAGACACTTATGTACCCATTTATTCTTCCATCGACCTTGAAATATACATATATAAAACATATTTAATTTTCAGAAAAACACACATTCACTGGATGATGTCATCAGTGATGTCATGAGTGATGTCATTTGAGATGTCATCAGTGATGTCATGAGTGATGTCACTGACCATGTCATGAGTGATGTAATATGTGACGTCATCAGCAGTGCATTGCGGGCGCGCGAGTTATAGTTAGCTGAACTAACTATAACGGGGGAATTTCAATGGTTTTGTACAAGTGAAAAGTCCAGCTAGCTATAACACCCCTGAAACCTATGGTTTTTATATATATATATATATATATATCTCACAGTCCAAGACCCCCCCACAGAAGAAGATCGGGGCACACACAATGGCTTTCAGGAACCGGCAACTTTATTGGCAGCATGACGCGTTTAGGAATGAATTCCTTCATCAGATGCTCTCAGACAACCAGTGTTGCCAGTGTCTAATCTTTAAATGGCGCTGACTTCGCTACGATAGGCGAAGGCAAGGCGTGGCAGAGATCAGGGCGTCTCAGGTAAGTACCTCCTTTCCCAAGTGGGTGGCGCTCACTGTTCTGCCTGCAACACCAATGTCCAGACACCACGCTGCCGGCCCCTCAATCCCAACATCCTGCCGCTTGACTGCCCTCCAGGAAAACCCGGACTGGATTTGCGGACCGAAGTCAGTCCCAACAAGTGATGTTTTCCTATCAATTTTCGGGCCGCGGCGATGCGGCAGTGCTCCAAGAACGTTGGAAATACAAAGTTTTGCCACTCTACCTGCTGCATTGCTTAAGGATGGGGTGCCCAAGGTGCTTAGTGGCCATGCACCAAAATATCACAGTCCAAGACGCCCCACAGAAGAAGATCCAGATATATATCTCTGTCAGTTTGAGAGAAACTCTGAAATTGCTGGGCTCTGTGTGACTCTGCCAGTCTCAGTGTGTGCACCTGAGAAGCAATGTCTGTAACTCTCTGTACAGCTCTCAGAAGTTCTGTTTAGTGTAGAATGACTCTACGGGATTGTAACTCACACACCTCTCCCTGGCTCTGTGCGGCTCTCAGAACCTCAGCTGGGATATCTCGGGCTCTGCAGGTGTGTGTCCAGAGAGCTTTGCTGTGCTGTGTGTGTGTCAGGAGTGCTACCAACAATATGCACGGGAGCAAAACGACGTCAGTTCCCAATGCCCCACAACAGTTTTCCCAGTAAACACGTAATTATTTCTCGTGAATCACTGCGGAACCCACTGGGGGGGAAGGGGATGGGACAGAGAAGAGACAGTCACAAAATATGTTTATAGTGGTTCTGCCTCTGGTTTTCACTCTTCTTGCGTGTTCTTCTCTGGTGCAATTTGGTTTACAGATGATTGAACTGCAAGAAATTACACACATTAAACAACTGCCTCTGATTAACTGTAAAAGAATACTTTTCACTAAAGGTTACCTACCCAGTTATCTTGTGACCTATGCCTCTCTTCACGTGATGTTTATTATCTTGCTTCCTGTAACTGTATAATATTCTCAAGTTAATATTGTGCATAATTTCCTTTTTCACCAACTCTTCTTTTTTTTCTTCTAGATGTCCTCACTTACTTCTTTACAGATGATGCAGACTCCTTCTTGGTCTCTGGTAAGTATTCCTATCTACAGGATTATTAGTTATATGCTGAAACTACGTTTTACTTTTTCCTTGTTCACCTGAATTGTAACTTATAAACCTAAATATTTACATTTGTGAATTTTGTCACCCAAAAGCCTGTAACCAACTAATGCTCAGAGAATTGTCCGGGACTGAAACAATAAGACTATTCTCGAGTTCTCAAGTACTGCTCAATGACTTGTGCGGACTCTTCCTTTTCTTTTAACAAACGCTATTCCCACTAGGCGTGGTATGCTCACTTAGCCTAATGCCCATGCGCTATCGAGGAAGACTAAAATTTCCTCTGACTCCCTGCACGCATGCCCAAATACACAAAAACTAATATCGCCAGCTTACTGACTTGTGCTCCGGAATGACACTGCTCGCTCCAATTGGAAAACGACACAACGAGGTAAGCGTAGAAGTTTTGCAGCGCAACGTTATTTTACATAGCTAACCTCAGGAAACGTCATACTGCTCAAAATTCCTCAGATGAAGTGCGCGCTAATGTGGGCGCTTCACCTGGAACTTCCAAACTGCCTCGAGCTAGGTAACAACTAGCATGCTGCTCGATAGTTAGCCTCTTGGTGGCCATCTTGAGTTTCCACTTTGCCCAATACCTCCTCCAGTGTTGGCCTATTCTAGCCTCTGTGGGGTTTCTAAGGCTGATCACACTAACCCTTTCCTTTTGGGGGGCTGAGTGACCCGGACAGTGTGACTGCTGAGGTCTGCTTGAGTCTGCTAGGCTCTGTGTGCATCTGCCATGGGACTGCTCTCAGAACCTCAGCTGGGATATCTTGGGCTCTGCAGCTGTGTATCCAGAGAGCTTTGCTGCGCTCTGTGTGACTGCTGATGTCTGCTTGAGTATGCTAGGCTCTGTGTGCATCTGCCATGGAACTGCTGGGGTCTGCATGACTGCTGGAATCTGTGAGAGAGAGCTTGGCTCTACATGCTTCGTCAGGCTTACTGGGACTCTAATGGTGTCTTCTCAAGTCTGCCAGGCTCTGTGTGAGTCTGCCATGTAATATGGGACTGCTGGGGTCTGCTGAGACCTGTGAGAGTCTGCTATGTGATATGAGATTGACGGGCTCTGCTGAGACAAGTGTGATTCTGCCATGAACTATGAGGCTGACAGGCTCTGCTGAGACCTGTGTGAGTCTGTCATATCCAACGAGATTGATGGGCTCTGCTGAGACCTGTGTGAGTCTGCCATGTACTATGAGACTGACAAGCTCTGCTGAGACCTGTGTTGGCCTGCTAGGTTCTGTATGCTCTGTCACACTTAGCGTGACCTTACTTGCCTCTGCCAGAGTCTGTAGAGCTCTACCAGGCTCCGGCTGAGTCGGCCATGTACCAGGGGGCTACCGGGCTTGGCTTCACTCTGCCAGACTCTGTCTGAACGTACCTGGTGCTTGTGAAATTCTGCTAAGCTCCATGTTACACTGTCGGACGCTATGTGAACCTCCTTAGCAGTGCCTAGCTCTGCCAGGCACTGAGTACCAGTGGCGGCTGGTGACGTTTGAAAGTGGTGGGGTGTAAAAGTTTGGAATGAGTGTCCTGTGGTGAGCGAGTGTAGTGAGCGAGCCTGACTGGCATTAGAGGGAGCTCGGGTGCTCTCCCCCCTTGGGAAAAGTTTGAAAAAAGTGGGCAAATGGTGCATTTTCAAGAACATTTGAGAAAGCACGAAGGTTTATAAAGCAATTGTGAAAGTGTATAGTTAAAATATTTAAACACATAATGCTCCATATCTTACTGAATTCAAATTGATTAGTGTAGTGTGTAAATTCAAATTGTACATTGTGACAAGCAAGGTTTGTAATTATCTTACCTGGACACAGGGTTGTCTCTGCACTGCATCTGGTTTGTAATTTAAGCTGAAAATCTTCCCCCCGTATTGATTATCTTATAACAACAAGCAGGGGTATTTCAAAATGAAAATGTAAATTATGTTTTGAGCAAATTGTTAAGTTTTACTTAACTAAGTTAACACACAAGGGTCCCTGCACATTGCAATCCTTTTGATGTGCAGAGCTGCCAGTGCACGGGGCGACTAGTGTGTAGGAGAGTAGGGTCTGCTTTCTATGTTCACCCCCACTTTTTGCTTTTGCTTTACTGGTTTTCGACTTAGATGTGGCTGTGGGCCTGCTAATCAGACCCACAGCCCTGCTGTTCTCTCTCTAAATTAATACTATGTACTTTAGGTGCATAACCCATTTGGATAGGATCACCTTATTGGCCCCTGTACAGTGTACCCTAGGTACCCAGGGCATAGGTGTACCCTAGGCCTACCAGGGGCTGCAGCATGTATTATGCCACCCCTGGCCTGGCCTTCCATTTTGACACAACTGGCTGATCACTCAGCTGGGGCAAGGTCGTGTAATCACCCCTTGCTTAGGTGTAGTATTCCTATACCTAACTTACATATAGACACATGTGTACCTATCAGTCACTCCTATGGCAGGCCTTGACAATCCTGGAGGCAGAGTGCTTGGTAACATGTGAGATGGTGCTCTAGCATGAGCTGAGCCTGTCTGCAGCTTTCGGAACCTTGTCCTTATAGCTGTTCTATGATATAGCCTACCATATACTCTTAAAGTGCCTTATAATCTTAGACGGTTATGGTAACTATGGTTTGGCTTTATCAAAACATGTCGTGTAAGGTGTCTAACACTAGGGAATAATACCCCCATGCCATTTCTGGACATGAGAATATTATTCCCCCCTTCTAGAGGGAAAGACATGTTAAAATCATACTTCAACTGTTAGCCTCTGACCAAAGCCTCAGCATCACAAAATGGATGCTGCTGCCACG
Organism: Triturus cristatus; assembly: GCF_964204655.1. Classification (NCBI taxonomy): domain Eukaryota; kingdom Metazoa; phylum Chordata; class Amphibia; order Caudata; family Salamandridae; genus Triturus; species Triturus cristatus. The sequence continues at coordinate 780,189,094 of NC_140595.1, read as the reverse complement.
ACACAAGTCTGACCTCCTGCAGCTGGGAGTGATCCCAGCCAGGGAGGCCTGGACAATAGGTTTCCTGCTTGGGGAGGTGCTAGCACCTCCCCAGACAGCCTTTAGTGTATTGGGGCAGGGTGGGCTGAAAGGAATGAGACATGCCTGGGGCACACAAGGTGTTCCTTGCATAGTCCAGTTCAAACCGGCGCTGGGGCACTCCAGCCCCAGCTCTGGCGCGAAACTGGACAAAGGGAAGTGGGTGTAACCACCCCCTCCCAGGTCCCACCCATAAGGCGTGACCTAGCAGGTATCCCAGCCCCCCAGATTAGTATAAGAGTGGGAGTTGGGCCTCAAGAGATTAGATTATCCTGAACCTGCAAAACTGAACAGAAACTCTGGACCTTCGACATTCGACGAAAGAAGAAGACTGAAGAATCTCCCTTGTAGCCAAGGAGTGGCTACCCTGTGCAAACAGGCACCATCAAGAGACTACCCTTTGCTTTGCGACCGTTCTACGAGGAACCGACTGCAGAGCCCGACCAGAGCCTTGACTTCCAGACTTCTCCGACCCTCATCCACATCTGCAGCAGAGCTGAGATCCGTGGAGGCGACAAGCGACGTGGGACCGGCTACCTGGGAAAAGTGGCTAGTAACTTACAGCGCAGCTTCTGAGGCACCCTCGAAGTTGTGCACCGGGGATTGAGAAGCCCCAACCCCAAGCACCATCTGCACCGAAGATCAGCCCCCCACACTCCACGAGTCCTGCGTGGGGCCCTTCAGCATTTTCCTGCTTGCCGCGTCTGTCCGGTTGCTTGCCCGCTGGCTAGTGGCCTCTGTGACGACGCACCCTGAAATCTTCTGCGCTGGTTTGGCTCCTCCAGACTGGCTCCCGCTTCTCTGCAAAGAAGAAGCACCCCAGACCTTCCTGGTCTGCACCAGAAGTAAGTCCTTTGTTCTTCGTGGGTTCCGCTTGCCAAGGCTTGGTGAGTCCTAGTCCAACTTCGACGCCGCCGACAGCAAGAGCCTTCGTGGGACAGCTCGCCTCCTGGTCCTGGTCGTCCTCGACGCTTCCTGGTCCTCCTGGCTGCAGCGACAAGCTTCACCTTCACCTGCAACTCTTCACGACATCGCCTGGTTCCTTCCTGGTTCCACGTGGTCACTGGCTAGTGACCTTGACTCTGTCCCTTCTGCTTGCAGGTTTCTTCTCTTCTTGATCCCAGCCTTGGGATCCACCGGACACTCTTCACTGACTGCCTGTCAGCATCTTTCTTCAGGCATCCATAGGAGTCGACGACTAAAACGACGCATCTTCACCCCTATGCACCCGCAGCCTGTGGGCTAGGTAACTTGGGTACTCCGGTGCTCATCAGGATAGTGACTATCCTAGTGTCTAGTTTTCAAGTCTCAACTTCCTAGCTACTCCGGAAGTGTCCTAAATCTACCGTTTTCTAAACTGTACTATTGCTATTGACTTTTACGCATTACGCGTGAGTGTTTCCACTCTGCACACGAATCCCGTGGGCCTCCCACTTCCTAACTAACGCTAGTGTAGTGTAGCCCCAGCGATTCCCTAGGCCTAGGCCTATTCTATTTCCGTGACAGTGGTTCTTATACCACTTACTTAGTATATGGTTTGCGTGGCCCCTAGGGCCTAACTGTATTACTTACCTGTGTGACTTACTGTATGCATTAATAAGACTGTGTTGTACTTACCTCTAATCTCATAAAGAGTGCTGAGGGTTTGCTTAGAATAAATACACTTTATTTTATATATATATATGTTGTGGTGTCCTTTCATTTGGTATTCAAGGGATTATATATGGTATCACAGCTGGCTTCACATGCCATTCAGAGTTTAGCCTAAGACTGCTCTTGTCCATGCTACCACTAGGATAGCTGGTCTATAAGGTTGACTTTACAACCAATCACCATAAGGGTATTTGGACTGATATAAGGTGTACACTATAACTAGTGACATCATACATCAGGCCAACTTCTCACATAGTGCACAAGTGGAGCAGTCTGTGGGGCTGCAGTGCTCCATGCAGCTTGTGCTGAGGGCTGCCTGCAGAGGTTTTGTACACACAGACTTCAATGCAGCTACCAGTACATACTTCTAGCCAGGGCACAAGTCCTAAAAAAAGAAGTGGGGGGACGCTCCAAGTTAGGTGGTGTCACCGGAAGTGACCTCACAGCCGGAAGTGACGTCACAAGATGGAGTCCCCACTAATTAACAAAGGTTAGAAGTCGATGGGGGCAGGTTCAAAGGGAAAAGGAGAATGTTTACGTTGGAATTAGTCACGTATTGACACTCAAAGGAGCGGGGAAATTAAAGATGCGCTTGTTCGGTGCGTATTTATTGCCCACAGTAAATTTGCCGGTCTCCGTCTGAAATGCATAAACACATACTGACCTTTTCTAATATACGGTCACGAGCGCCCGTCTGTCATACTGAATGGCTCCATCAACGTGAAACAACTTAAAGAGCTCTGTTCGCCCTCTCTCGACAATAGAAGGTTAGGTTTGGTGAGTGCTGAGCGCGCGCGCAGGCTCGGGTACCGGCTCCATCTTTTGGGCAGGGTGGACGGCGTCCACCCGGTAAAAACCCGGTAAAATAAGTGGGGGGACGCCGTCCACCCGCGTGGTACCCCGACTCGAGCCCTGCTTCTAGCTTAGTGCACAACTGACTGTAAGACTGTCAGTGCACAGAACTAGCTGTCCACAAAGCCTGCTGTGCAGGGATCTGCCTCGGTTAGGATACTAGAAAGCGCATCTGCTTCCAATACTACAGACCACAGAGCTAGCACTGTACAGACCCACCAAATGCCAGAGCAGCCTTGAAAGGTTTGCACGTGTGCAGGGATGCTAGTGTGCACGGCTCCCCGCAGGGCTGTCAATGCACAAAGCAGCCTTGAAAGGTTTGCACGTGTGCAGGGATGCTAGTGTGCACGGCTCCCTGCAGGGCTGTCATTGTGCACAGTAGCTCTCCTGGCTGAGAGAATATCTGTTCTCCAGCTCTCCCAACTCCCTACCCCCTCACCTGGTTTCACAGAAATTAAACTGTGTTTTGATCTGTATTGAGATTGGAGAAAAGGTCTTGGGTTCGGCTCCGACGCACGCAAGAGCCCAAAAATCTTATCACGATAAAGTAAAAATAAAGAAAAAACAATGGAAATGAGGAGCCGGTCTAATGGAAGGAAATGCAAGCTTCACACTTGGCGCCTGAGCTACTTACAGCACAGTACACCAGCATCGACGTCGACTAAAAACTCGGGTAGCGCCAGTGCCACATGCAAGGTCAACACAATCAGCCACAAACGGATACCTTATTTGTTTTATCCCCTTTTATAGTTTTTTTTTTTTAACACGGCAGTGCACACCTTCGCAATTAGCAGATAACCATAATGTATGGACCAATTCAGACAGGATGCATGATGTAGGTGTGTCCACTCCACTGTCCACTCGACTCCACTCCAGACAAAAGGGGATTTGCACTGAGATATATGTGATCACAAGACTCCGAGTGGGGACAAATCAAGTGCGAGGCCACAAGTTCAGGTGCGGCCTCGCTCATCTCTCCAACGCTCCCTTGTGCAATTTTTGCCGTTAGCAATGTGCGGCACACCAGAAGGGAGAGACTAAGAAAGAGACAGGCTGCCTGAGCAGAAATGGCCAATCACTGCGCAGCTTCATAAAGCATACAGAAATTGGTCATGCATGCTCTGTGGACAGGAGCCTACCACCCTGTGCGGCCTCGTGTGCACACCACTGCACCAGAGGCTTACTAATCGCATCTCTCAGCCAATCCAGACGCTGCTCCCTTGCTATTGCACAGTATGAGAGGAGCAACAGGCTTGGCTAGGGCAGGCAAACTCACCGCTCATTAGGAGACCGGCAGCTGCGGCTTTGATTCACCCCCAGCTCACTAATGTGCAGGTGGAGACTTTTGGAGAGCGGCCTCTAGTGTGCAAGTTGGGCAGCTGCGGCTTTGATTCACCCTCACCTCACTAATGTGCAGGTGGAGACTTTTGGAGAGAGGCCTCTAGTGCGCAAGTTGGGCTCGCTGGAGAAAGGCAGCAATCCAACCCAATATGTGCGCTTTGTGGGCTCATGAGTATGGCGTCCATCAAACTCAATATTGTTTAAGCCCAACCCCCAGGGCTTTAAGTGGGCCGGGTCTCACCGGGTCTGAGCACCGGCAGTTTTTTTTAAGGGGGCCTCGAAACGGGTCTCTATCGGGCTCTGTTTTGTGCCCTGGCACAGGCGGCCCGTGTTTTTTTCCCGGACTGCGGTGACAGCAGCACTTCGATGTGCGCGTGGTGAGCCTTGTAGAGAAAGGGAAATCCTTTAAAGAGTCTTTTCTCTCTGGATTTCCCTTCTGTTTTTGAAACTCAGGAGCAGCAACATTGTCGTGGTGTCACTTTTTCAATATTATATACAAGCTATAGTTGCTGCTTATTTATCTTATGCAACTAACAACCACTGACAAAGCCAATAGTCCTGACACGTAGGTATGATGTGACTTGTTGTATCATATATCTGGATGCAATGACAGGAACAGCAAAATACAAGTCGGGCAGCACACTATGCTAAACACAGATTTTTAGTTTACGTGTTTTTAAGCCACGCCCTTAATTACATTGACCACGCCCCTTTGGGAGACCCCTTCGTTTTTTCATCCCACTTAAAGCCCTGCCAACCCCCCTCAGGGCCCGCGTGCACTGGCTTCCAGGAGCCGCCTCAGACAACCGGCCCGCAACTGAGGGCTGATTGCTGCGCGCAGAATCAGATAAGCTTTAAAATGTACATACGTTTATTCACATTTAATGGGGCAAAATATGAGTGGGCGACACCTCAACGCCCTATGGGAGGAGCCACCCCTGGTGAGATCACTGGTGGTGTACTCCCCCAAGAAGCTCTTCTCCACTCTCTGACCATGACGCTTTGCGCGGATCTACGAGTCTCTCCAGCGGCTTTCTTATTTTACTGCACACCATCTCTAGCAGCGAGGCTGAATTTCTGTTTTTGGTCATAAGGCAGCTCTCAGTGTTTAACAGTGCAGAAACACAGGGCCCTGGGAGGCTGGAAAGGATACAAGAGAAACCCTCAGCCCGCAGCGATCTGATTGGCTGAGTCTGGGAGGAAACGCGGAGATATAGAGGCTCAGAGCTGGTCTCACAGGGGGTTTGTTATTCCAAAACCAGGCCTCGGATGATAACGCTCACAGCTGGCTAGCGTCAGGATGGGTGAGGCACTCACAGCTGGCTAGCGTCAGGCTGGGTGAGGCACTGAGAGCCGGGGTGCGTCAGAGGCGGCTGCTGCTTCTAGAACCTTCTGTGGATCGGGCGTCAGATATTACCTGCCACTCTCACAGCTGGCTAGCGGCAGGATGGGTGAGGCACTGAGAGCCAGGGTGCCCCCGAGGCAGCTGCTTCTAGAACCTTCTGTGGATCAGGCCTCGGATATTAACACACACTCACAGCTGGCTAGCGTCAGGATGGGCGTGTGCAGGGCCCAAGCGAGATCACAGAGACAGGGTGCCTCCGAGGCGGCTGCTTCTAGAACCTTCTGTGCATGAGACCCACACATGCCAACGGACTCGGTTCAGGCGGGAAACTAGGCCTCAGGCCCGCCACTGGTTAGTATCATCCTGGGCGAGTACGGGGCCCGAGCGAGAGGACAGAGCCAGCGAGCCTCCGAGGGGGCGGCTTCTAGAACCCTCTCCATGCTTGCACGAATCAGGCGTTTAAAGGTGCCACGTGTCCCCACTTCACGAGTGACATCACTAAACAGTGTTGCAATTTCAACCAATAGCAGGTTGCATTCCGAGGCTTGTCGTTTTGCTTGTAAAAGTCTATTGTCCTGGTCACGATGCACAATAGTTACAGGAACACGAGGTGCTAAAAAAACGGAAGCAGGGAAAGTGCTATGGACTAAAAGTCAGTACTTAAATTGGTGCTGTAGGAGTGCAGGTACCCTTGTCCCAGACTACCAATGCAGAGAAGTGCTGGTACTCTCCAATTAAAAGCATTGGAGCAGTGATGAGAAGTGCCGGTACTATCCCTTCCAAATGAAAGAAGTGCAGGTACTGAGTACCTGCCCATTGAAAGCACTGCTAGAAAACCAGAACTGTAGGAAGATGTTACAGGTGACATGACCCACTCTGTGGGGGTGAGGAGTCTGTTCCTCACAGAACTGTCCATGTCCTACTGTAAGACTGGGAAAAGGTACACTTTGCAGAACGCTCCAATGAACAAACGGGCATCTCTGGAGTGGACTGCTCCTAGCCTATTCCATATGCCAGGAAGCTCCTGGGAGGGAAGAGGATGGATCTTTCTGGAACACAGAGCAGGAGAACAAACATTTCAGATATGCTGGTCATTGCGGAATGTTCTGGATGGGAGGGGATGCCCCTTCCAGATCATTCCGTGTGCCACCAGACCTTTCCAGAAACATGTGCGTGGACCTTTGGAGATCTTCCGGAGCACTCTAAAGGCAATCCCTGCCCCAGCCAGCCGGGTACAGAAAACAAATACAAGAGAAAATAACAATCTCATATTTAACCCATAGATCTGCCTTTAAGTGAAAGTTCAACAAAGCAAACACAAGGACATGACGGATGGAGCACAGAAACTTTTCAGACCCCCCCCCACAAACAGATAAGGGTTGAATCCATCATCGAACAGTCCAGCCCGAAGACCTGGCTTTGCAGTTCGGTCTAGACTGTTCCCATGAGGAACGGGGTCAAGACTGATTGCATATGGCTGGGTCTGAACTGGGGTGACGCAGTGAGCTAAAGAACGATGATGGATTCAACCCAGATCTGTGACTGGGGGCGAGTGTCTGAAAAGTTTCAGCGCTCCGCCCATCATCTCCTTGTGTTTGCTTTAAGTGAAGGTTCGGCTGGTCAAAATAATTTACTTTTACCTAGAGCGGATTCCTTCTGGAACATCCTGTGGACTCCTGTCATGCTCTAGTTTAACCCACTTGGCCGGTGTATTAGACTCTTGTCATTTTCCTGGAGACGGGTTTCCTGTATGAGACCTTAGTCTCCAAGTTTGCCTCCAAGTCCACCATGATCACACCCCTGCCTCCAACCACAATGGGACCAGGGAGGTGAAAACCCATACGTAAATGTAAGAAAAGGACAAGATTTGAAATGCGTGATTGGAGCTGGCCTACGAGGTACGATCTACCTCTGCGTGTAGGTGTATGTACTCCGGAGTATGGCTATACGTACAGAATGAGATGCTTGTTGGGATTTACGGAATGTTGTATTCCAGGCTACTTGCGGACTGATCCATGCACAAGCTCAACAAGGCCTGGAATAAATGTAATGTGTTGGTGTCCAACGTATCCATGCCAGATTTTCAGAATAATCACCAACAAAAAGTTGCTTTTATTTAAACTCCGTTTATTAACGTATCAGAGATCGATAGCCTGAACATTTGTACTGGATCAGGGCATCCTGCATGAACACCCATGGTGTGTCCGTGCACTACTATGTTGAATACTTGTGGTGTAGTTGGATGACTCTTGTCTGTGGCTTGACATAACGCCTGAGATACTTGTTGGACCTGCCTTGCTGCATGGACATGTGGGAAGAGGTAGTGATCTTGTAGGATTATTCGGCAAGACCACTGCCTGTCCAGAGGGGGCCGGAAAGAGAGCGAGTGTGTGCAAGTATGTTCAGCCATGGTTGGAGCGCTATTAAGGCTAATGCGGACAGCCACCTTACAACATCAGTACAAATGGCCACTAGATGGCGCCAGATTACAACACACCGACTCAAAAATGTCATTGTTGCCCTGGGAAACGGAATGCTCAAATGGCCAGATATCATTGCACGTCTTAAAAACTTTAAACCAGAGGTACCTTTAGAATAAAAACCATCTATGTAAAGCATTTTACCCAAAATAAAATATAGTTAAACTGAGATGGAAGGCTGAAAGCGTCACTGTAGTTTGGGTACCCCAGCTAAAGACGCTCTTATTTTGTGGCAAGTTTACTGCGGCAAGTTACTCCACGGAAGACTTTTGAATGCGCCACACAAAGGATGTAGAAGGAAAATCTCAATAAAAATGTCACACAGTACAATGCCTTGTTTATCCAGACTTTCTACCACTATTCTTCCAAAACCACCTTTTACTTTCTACTCTCAGCGTCATTCCACAGCTCACCTAGTACTTTCTGACCACTCTCCAGCGTTCCAGAGCTCAATCCAATAACCAAAATCCTCATACTACACAAAACAACAGCCATACCAGAACCAGAACCCCTTACTATACAATGTGGCTTCCTTTACATTGCAGGAGTTCAAAGCAAATCCCAGAAGCATGGAAGGTGCTACCGTGCTCATGGACTTGGCAAGTCTACTTGTCGCGCTTTTAAGGCGATACAGAGCCGATTGCTTGCTGTAGCATTTGTTGCTGCACCCACTTAATTTCCTCTCTGCCGTCTACACCTTCACCCAATTGAATCCTCAAGCTACCCCTCAATTCCTCGTAGCATTTACAAGTTAAAATAAAAGCAGTTTATTTTAACACATGTGGTCCAAATATACAACTGCACCGTTTACACTTCAAGTTATAAATATTACACTCATCTGCAGGTTCATGCACTGAATGCCAAAAACAACAATTCAAACATAGATATTGTTTGGAAATACAAACAATTAAAAAGCTTTCAGTGAGGCTATTTTCATACGGTTTATTATATATTCAGGCCCTAAAAATGGTCAATGAACACGTAAGCTCATGCAATAGCCGATGTGCTGTTCCCTCTGATACATTTATGGAGTAACACAACCAGTCGCACCAGGCTCGATTTCGGCTATACCGTCTTTTTGTAGCAACACACATTTTACTAATGGAGCCAGTGCACGGGTGCTGGGTGAAAGGGGTATTGGGGGGAGGGGGTCTGCAGCACCCCCCCAGAAATAATTATGCTGAGTTCAGAAAGTGAATGAGCAATAAAGATGCCTTTATATTTTGGGTTTATCGTGTTGTGTTTGTTGCCTGATAAAAGACAAAGGTCAAATGTCAGGTTATCTTTTCTGACAAATTGCTGCTTATTCCAAACCTGGGATGCACTTCTATTTCTCTGGCTGCAAAGTGACAGGTTATTGTAAAAGCGATCTGGGTGGCAATCCTGTTGCGGTACAGGAGGTGATCAGAAAAAACTGACATCCTACAGCCTTTCCTAACACACAAGAACATTTACATGGCAGTAAGTTAACTATACGCATATTATATCAGGAATTGGAAAGCAGACATTAAGCCCATTTTTTGTAATTCTAAGTGTGATGGAAACATAGAATTTAATAATATCAAAACAAATCAAGGCACTTTTCTTGGTGATGTTGTTACATTTGCATTTTCAATGGTTGTTGTTCAACATGGTTATGTTATGGCATAGTAGCATCTTATGAGAAACAGTTCTTGTTCCATTTGGAACCTTAAGGGACTGTGATGCTCTGGGCAGTTATCTCTGTCTGGATGATGCTGATCAGTCACCTTGGGTTGCTGTGCTGTTAAAAATAAATCCATTTTAAATTTATTGGACCTGATATGATAAATCGTCGTTTAAACCAGATTCCCACACATTATCATTTTTGCGCTATATAATTTTACCAGTAAAACTACATATCTATGCAAATTTAGTGGTCATTTCAACGGAAACTTTGCTGTCTGTAAATGACCGTGTGCTACCACACCACTGCCCCAAAATGCACCACCAGCTACAAACCCCACCCTTAGCATTCTCCTGCTGAATGGTCGTGGAACATTTGCTAACCCTGTTTATTTTTCTTTGCCGCTCACATTTTTCACAATCCATGTGACTTCAGTGTCATAACATTAATGGCAGCACCCCACACTCAGAAAATTGTTACAGCACCACCTTGGGTGTCACACTCCGAAACAACTCCATCGCCTACACCATGGCCAGATGTGCTTTTCTAGTAAATTGAGATTTCAATGTAGTTGTCTAATCCTAGAATATGCAGGTTATAGGAGGTACACGTGCACAATGTTTTTGAGCAGCCTCTGTTTGAATTACACATTCTGTCCAATGCTTCCACACCTTCTACAATGCACCTTGAGATTTCAGGTAAATCAGGGTCCATACCCTTTCATCTACACAACTCCTTAGGACTTATATTTGTTTAAACCCAGATAAACCGTTTCTGGCCAACACTAGAAGTTTAACCTCAATATTTCCAGACTTGGAAAATACAACATCTTTAACTCAATGCTTCCCATTGTGACAAAATTGTTCGACCCCTGCTTCACATCCTAAACTTTCCTAAGGCTCTCACATACCCTTGGTAATAACCCGCCTCTTGGACTTTAAAAACGAAACAAGAAACAATTGAATATTTGCCATGGTTCTCTTAAGTACTTGTCAGTGGTTAAATTAAGAAATGCCAAGTACACCCAAATAAAGTTGATTACCAACTCAAGCAAACAACTATTTACCACTAATTGATTCAAACTTTCAACCCACCCGTTCCTTTCAGGATGGTATAAGGGCTTTACAGTGCTTCATGCTATGCTTTTCCGTCCCATCAAATAGATGCGAATATCAGTATCCAACTTCATACGATAACTTCCCTGTTTCAATGTGTTATCCAAAGATCTATATATCAGTCCAAGTTAATGTTCTTGCTATTTTGAGACAAGCTGCTCTTGTAAAGCACACATTTTGAAATCTCCCACTATACAGCAAGTTTATTGTGGGCTTCAGGTTTACGTGGTTATGAGTCATGGCTGAAACAAACAAAAGAGGAGTACAACGAGTTGTAATATTTCCGGTCCAAGAAGAGATTGCATCCGAGAACATAACATGCAAATATGCGATAAACGCATAGTGAAAATGTCCATTTACCACTTGAAGGGCAGGTTTGCACACAAAGCCAACTTAATGTGATTGAATTGGTTTGAAAGCCAGTTCTCCACTACTTCCACGATATAGGGGATCTTCTGTGCCATTGTTTGGGAATGAAATGAACTAAGAGTAGGTGGTACTTATTAAGCAAAACAAACAAATGCCCCAAGAAACAAAAGTGATGTGTGGTGAATCATGCATAAAAAACATTCCTTCAGAATTCTCAGAGGGATCAGGAATTTTGCTGCTAGTATCCCCGTACACAGTTCCCAGGTTCACTCCTTGGTTGGCTCTCCTTCACAATGCAATAACTCCCCCTTGAGCCGTATGACAGTGCCCAATGCATATTGGCTCTCTGGGCTATTGTGGCACAAGATGTCACTGCAGCTGCACCCCACCCCAATGCTGGCTGTACCAGTTTGCCATGTGGTGCTTTCACAATGCTAGCATTGACCTCCAAAGTAGTGAACATGGCGATTTGTAGTCCAAGGTTTGCACTTCTTTAACACAACACAGACTCTAGGCACTTGCATAATATATCACATGCCAGACCCTCGAAAGATCTTTGGAATTCTGCTAGCCTACCTGACAACACTGCTCCACCCGCTGCAGTACTCTCTCGCGCACGCAAGGGTTGCCGCAACTGCACATACACTAAGATTTTCGTTACAAGAGAGCCACCAATCAAAGGCACGTTTTGTTCTACCGCAAGAGTGAAAACCACCAGGCATGGTCAAGAGATCGCAAACACCACGAAGCCAGCACACACAAAAAAACAACTAATTTGGGCACCATCATACACTGTGCATATCATGCTAATTATCACGTACCTCGCTCATATCTTTCAAACAACAAGATACCCATCCCATTCCCAGTTTCACTCCTTCATATGAAAACACACATGTGGTCAGATGTCCCACGATATGCCTCCCCAAAGTGTAAGAGAGAGAGACAGGAGTCAGGTCAGACGCAACGGGCTCCCTCAGGGTAAAACAATGGGCATGCATTAGAAGTGTGGTATCAATCTACTTCAAGAATTCTCGCTCTATAGAAAATGCTTAGGGGGACCCTCTGGCAACAGCTAAAGGAGGCATGGGATGAGCGATCATGAAAGAAACATAGTTTAAGAGGATAAACATAGTATAGCTGCTCGTATACAGCACCACTGCTCTGTAGCGTCACGGTGGTAGCCCCCTGCTAGGGGGGGACCGGAGTGAGGTTCCCCCTACACACTTAGTAGCATCAGCCACCACCCACAAGGCAATGCTCCGTTCCTCTAAATCCTATTTTCTGGTTGAGAGCCATAGAGTATTACTGCCCTGAGTATAACAATGCGGTCTTGCTATACGAAGGCCTGTGCACGAGTTGTACAAACCACTCTCACATAACGCTACAAAGCAGGAGATAGAATGGAGCGCCCAAGGACAGTTCAGTTTGCGGCGTGAGGTGTATAAATGGTCAATGTTGTTATTTATGGCTTGGCCAGTCGGGGTCACGCAGCTCACCAGGAGTCAGCGATGCATCCACACAACACAACCCTATCACCTTACTGTCCTACAAAGAACGCAAACGGGGCATTATCGCGGGCTAGAGATGTGGCAACATCAAACTAATTAGACAAAGCCACACACACAGGACTGGCTTATCAAGGTTCGTAGGACAAGGGTAGCAAGAATACTCCACTACCACTATGTCCCAAAGCCCACGGCAGCAACCAAATTGGGTGAGATACTGGTGGCGGAGATCAGGACCTCTGAGCAAAGCAGCCAACTCTTGGCAAATCCCTTTGATCCCCTGAGCCCCAGGGTTCACGCATATCCATCGAATAGCCTTCCTCGTGTTCCTGGCACAGCCATCCGCTGCTCAACCGATAATGCACCCCGTGCACAGTTGACCGATACTCAGCAGATCAGCCCAGCACCACCCATGCCTTCTGTAAGACTACGGATTGCCAGCCCCGTCCATCCTTGAATTGATCTTATGTCTACTCTCCACTCCAGCGCCTCGTCTTCTTCAGCGTCCCACTCCTTCCAAGCGAGGTTCAATGCGGAGTCATTTCCCACACAGGCTCTTGGTACAACCATTGAATACGCTTCGTGCACAATAACTAGGTACCTTGTCTCTTTGCATCGGTTTGAAAATGGTTCTTCTCCATCCTGGCACAACAAGATAAACTCTCGCCAAACGTCTGGCCTTGGGATGTACCCGTCTCCTCACCACGTGTGCAGTAATGAGATAGCATGTCTCCATGCTTTTGTCACCAAAAATGTGAAACATGCTTTCTCACACCTGGCACAGTTTCATGATCTTACTTCTCACTCTTGGCACAACAGTCCGATCACCATCTGAAGGCTCCTGGGTCAATGTATGACCATGTACCCGAACTGCCAACATAGCAATGCGATCACTCATAGCTAGCGGGCACAATATATTATGCCATCTCCAGCCTCCTGCCACTGTTTGATGGCCTGTCTCAAGGGTATTGGCACAGTCATTAGACGAAATCAAGGCCGGAGAGGGTCAGGGGGGGTCACTGTTCCCAATAGTGAGGTGTAGACAGATCAGGAGGGACAGTCAACTAGATTGTTTCTTGTTGCCCTCACACATCCCTGGGGATGTGATGCTTCATCATTGGGCGGGGGCTCCTCGTCACTCCTGACCTGTCTACACCTCACTATTAGGAACAGTGATCCACCCCCACCCCCGTCCCGGAGTTGGTAATAGTTTTGGAGCACGGGCACTGGACCTTTACCTGCTCCTAGTCCCCGCTCTCTTTTTGATACTACCGTCATTAGACGGCCGCCCCCACTGATGATGCAGCAATGTGAAAATCAGTCACTACGACCCTGCTGATTTCTAAGCAGATTCTTGATCTAGAAGCAGCAACAAAGGACACATAGGGCAGTTTTGTCTGTCGTGGGTGATGTGCCATCTTACCGCCTTGCATGCTCCCTTGGCACAACTGTCTAATTTAATGGCTATTTTCCTCCTTGGGCACTAATGTCCCATTTACTGGTTACAGACCCGATTTGCCCCTATGCATTGCTATAAGTGACTGCCTATGCATGGTTTGCAAAAGAACAGCGCTGAGAAGGTCTCTCGGTGCAGGCGGGCAATGATGCCCATGGGCTCGCATCACAACACTGGGCCCCCCTAACGTAGACTGTTTCATATTCTGGCGCCAATGCATTAAGGTGGGCCGCCAAACAGGAGTTGAACTGCACATCTGCGGTCCAGATGGGAGCGAGAAGTCTACGCTATAGGATATATCGCGGGAGCTGAATTCACTCCAGTAAATAATTGATGATGATCGATACGAAGCCTCTGCTCTTTGCCTGGAGCTCAGAGTGGTTCATGTGGGTGGAAGTAAGAAGCCGTCAAGCACAAGGCGAGCTGATGCGCAGTAAATCACCAGGTATTTTCCAAAGACTTACCTCTCCGTGACGGGTGCGGCATAATGCATCAGCACAGCTATTATCACCAGAAAGCACCGGAATGGAAGAGGAATGTCCCCCTGGCGTGTGGAACTTATACTTTAGGTAACACAGATTGCTGTAGTCAGGACCAACACACCTGCCCTCCCCTCACCCAGGTGTGCTGTTCTCACCGGTCCCTGGTTGGAAAGTTACCTGCAGGTATGAGGAAGTGCTCAAAAGTTTACAGCACAAGTTCCATTTTTAAGCACGGACTTTCCGCAGTCAGCATAATTTTGAAAGAATTGAAAGTTAAGAGAATTAAATGTCAGACCATTGACTTGGAGGTGAAAGGGGACATGGGTTCGCTCTGCTCTCTGGTTATAAATGGGAGGGTCGAGGGGTGCAAGTGAGCTTGAGGATTGAAGGCAGACAGTACTGAGCAGGGATTGGCTTAAATGTCCCCCCTGGGCAGTAAAGAGGTTGGTTGGCCTAGAATAATATGGCGACTCTACTAGGAACCCGTCTCCGCATTTAGTTGTATTGCAAATTTCAAGAATACATCACATCAATAAAACCAATGCACCAACAGATTCAAAATCACCCTCTACACCCCCACCCCTGTACCTCTCATGAGACAAGCTCCCATAAAGGTACTTCGTCTTTTAACCCAGCATGCACATTCAATTTCTTCTCGCGGACAATCCTTCACTCACCAAGATGGCTGCCTCCTTCCAGGCGACAGTGATTTTCCTTAGCCGTGTCCACTTGCTCCACTGCTCCCCGACTCCCAATCGATGGCGCTGCCTCCTCGACTCCATTTTCAGTGCTTTTTAAGGCAAAGTTCACAGCCTTGCATTTGAGCAGAGGCAAGGCACTATCGCAAGAGCGTCTGGGCACCCTGATGGGC
This sequence comes from Triturus cristatus, assembly GCF_964204655.1. Lineage (NCBI taxonomy): Eukaryota > Metazoa > Chordata > Amphibia > Caudata > Salamandridae > Triturus > Triturus cristatus. Next base: position 780,173,902 of record NC_140595.1, on the reverse strand, counting down.
TTGGTAGGCTGTGTTGGTGGTCGCTTTTCCGGAAGCGGCGGTGGTTGGAGGGGCTCCTTGTCCTGTTGCCCCACAGCCTGGTCAAACTGTCCAACGATCTTCTTGACATTACCAGAGTGCTTAATAGAGTTTAGATGCTCTTTCACCTGTTCCGGCGAGACCGGCGGATCCACAGGAGAGGCTGATTTCTGCAAAGGAGCAGGCTCTGTTGGGGATGCAAACACTGGGGAGGTTGCTGGGCCTGGGGGACTCATTTCACTGGATACAGACCCTCGTGAAGACGTTTTGTCCGACTCGGGCATGGGTTCCGGCGCCTTCGTATCGGGGTCAGATGGAGCGGTGCCGACATGGTTTCCAGGGTGCAGTTTTTCTGAGACGGGCCTGGGAGGCAAATAAGGCCGCGGTCTCATGGGCGGCCTCGCCTTGATGATTCGTGTCGGTTTCTGGACCGGCGGGGTCGGGGGCGGTAAAGGTGAGGCGGAAGACATTTTCTTACCTTGCTGGGTCATCAGAGCTCACTTGTCATTTCCTACAAAAGTATGAGAAACCACATCTGATTAGTTTATGATCAACATGAGGTCAACATTTACAGCTCACCAGCAACTCAATAAATTACGAAATACACCAGCATATCATTTTTAAAAATAGTTTTTTTTTTCCTTTTCATTTTGACAAATGCAGGTAAAGTTTTTGGGAAGTATCCAAGTAACAAAAAAGACGAAACAGTAATTACTGCGGTGCTCTTCGTTATTTTGATGCATTTCTGCCGGAGGCGAGCAGTTCTTCTTCGGATTGTTACCCACATAAACAGATGAGACCTTGCGCACTTTGTTACAGGAGGTGCGCCCAAGGTCTGGATCAAACTTCCCTAATAACTGGTGGCGTGCACAATCTGCGGGATTTGCTTTCGTGCGATTATACAACATTTCTCCAGAAAAAATGGCTAAATTAGAAGTAATTATGCAAAGTGCCAGTTTTGCACAAAATGCATCAGTGTGTCCATTTTGGATGCAAATATGAGTTTTGTGTTGAAAAATAGCACAAAACACACAATTGCGGCTAACAGCAGCCGCTTGCTTTCTGGTTGCTCTTGTGCTTTGTAGTTGTTCTTGTTTGTGTACGCTAGACTTTTGTGCAAATGATGCAAATTAATGCAACATGGTGTAATAGCGTGGTTTCAGGCATTTCACACACCAAGCATAACACAAAATTACCAAAATTAAGTGAGATTATGCCAGCGTAATGACAATTTCACCTGAGCCTACTTAACCAGGTAAATACATTACATTTAGTTGTATTGTAAGCAAATTGAGCGTATCTGGGTATGCTGAAACTGATCTGGACCTTTATTGGGTGACCATGCTGTAAAATGGTCCCTTTCACTCTTTTACTAATCAAACCAAAAAAGCAATTAAAAAAAAAAATCTATTTCCTTTGAAAAAGTGGTGGTATAGATAGCGGAATTAGTGTTATTAAGGAGTGTTAGAATTTCCAGCCTCTGTTTAGAGAGGAAAAGAGACAGAGTGTGAGAGAGAGAGAGAGAGAGAGAGAGAGACAGTGTGCGAGAGACAGTGTGCGAGAGAGATGTGCGAGAGAGAGACCGAGTGTGCGAGAGAGACAGAGTGTGCGAGAGAGAGACAGAGTGTGCAAGAGAGAGACAGAGTGCGCGCGTATGTCCTTAAACATTTATAGAGTAGACGGCGCCCTGTCGGGGCAGGTGCGGTGCTCACAGGTGCAAGTTGCGTGTCAACATTTCCAAAATAGAGTCCTAAGTACTGGTCAGTGCTTACTCAGGTGGTTAACGTGATTATTTGGCGATATCACTGGATTTTTGAACAAATATCAAACTATATATATATATATATATTTATATATCTCTACAGCTACATATATATATATATATATATATATATATATCTATAGCTATGGTATTTATTAACCCTGTAGGCATCTGTTCATTCATTGGCATGCTTAGCATACTCCTGCCACCTAGTGTTGGTCTCAGACATGTGCAAGTTGTTTTTCTTCTAAGATGATTCCTAGGTCACAAGAGGCAGCCTTCATCCCCCCTCTCATGGTGCGTTCTGTTCTGCATGGGCACCAGCTCCATGGTAGATTGCGTTCCACGCCGCACGAGTGAAGCTGTATGGAGGGCGGATGAGAGAATATGGTGCATAAGCGCTAGGTATAATGAAGTGAGATAGTAAAGAGGTCTGAAGCAAAGCACAGGTGTTCAGAACTACACGCTATGGACAGATGTTTACAGGGCACGTAGCATCTTCCGTTCATGGCCTGTGTGGCTGTAGATACACATGCTGTGCATAGACTGTATAGCAGTATCCTCCTATGGACAGATGTTTACAGGGCACGTAGCATCTTCCGTTCATAGCCTGTGTGGCTGTAGATACACATGCTGTGCATAGACTGTATAGCAGTATCCTCCTATGGACAGATGTTTACAGGGCACGTAGCATCTTCCGTTCATAGCCTGTGTGGCTGTAGATGCACATGCTGTGCATAGACTGTATAGCAGTATCCTCCTATGGACAGATGTTTACAGGGCACGTAGCATCTTCCGTTCATAGCCTGTGTGGCTGTAGATACACACGCTGTGCATAGACTGTATAGCAGTATCCTCCCAGCCGCGCCGGCATGTGTGCGAAAGATGCACGGGTGGAATTATAGTCTTAATACGGCTTGGCCAAATAAGGCTTGTTGCCTCGTCAATATATCCACACACTTTTTTAGTTTTAGTAAACGCGTGGGATTAACTATGTGGCCTCTTTCCAAATATCAGTTACGGAGATGTTGCTAGGGAAGGCACCAGTGGCCCGTTTTTGACGAGTAGTGTGCGCCCCGAGGGGAGTCTGAAGTACCCTTCCGGCCTTGATGTAGCACGGTTGAATACGTCTGACAATCCACCTGGCTATGCCAGCTCATGAAGGGGCCTGCCCACTGTGAGGCAATTAGTTGGTCAGATTGGCCGAATGGTTTGGTCCTGGTTATCTAGCGCAGGACGGACCACTGGACATCTAAAGAATGCTCGTTCTTCTGCAGAGTCTGGCTGTGAGAAGAACACTGGCAGTGCTTAATTTGTAAATAGTAAAAAAATATATATAAGAGCTAGGTACCGTGTCAGGAGGGCACTGCACCTTACACCACCCATTGCCCCTGCCAGCGCTGCAAAGGACAGTACCAACACAACTACTAACCGTCCCACTCTTACAGGTGTGACGGTTCAGACTGTTCAAAGCCACCCAAAGCTATAAGAGTGGCTTGGGCAGCAGGCATTAGTCATTTTTAGTGTATATTGAATTAGTAAACATCTGTGAGTGAGCTCATCTCGAGCTTAGACAAACATCGCCACCATATGGTGGGCTGTCATAAGTGCAGAGTGCCGGAAGCCACCGGCTCAAACTTAGAACTGAACACTGGAGTTCCATGGTTTGACAGAGATGGAAAAGTGATACTGCCTTAGGAAGGAACTTATGGTTGGCCTCCCCTCTCTTTTTCTGATTCTACATAGTCCAGCCAGCCTTCCGGGGTAGCTGCGAACACCCCACCTCCATCCTAGCTCTAATGGAAGAGGTGCGACGCAGCGGCCAGGGTGGCTTACTCCGGAACACAGGGGCTCACGGTTCGATCACCGGTGCCAGCGGCAGGTCAGCCCGGAACCATGTGACTCTGGGCAATAGCTTGCTTAATCTTCCCAATGGCCCCCAGCGCCTAGAGACCCTTACGGGTGATTGTTTGCGCTTTACAAATACTGGATTTACATTGCTACCAGTCTAGTCTACCGGCTGCAGTGTGACCCAGGGTCCCGCTCTCCGCTCCTTTTCTGAAGCAAGTAACCCACTCAACCAAGTACAACACCGAACCGTGCTTGCCGAGAACTGGTGCAAGCCATTGGACCACCGAACCCCACCCCAACAACCCACGAGGGCCAATGGGGGCCGACTTCCTACGGTCAATAACACCATCTAGACGCAAATCCCAGGGAGAGAAGTTGCTGCACTCAGACCCCAGTAACCCTTTCACCTGTGAGTGCGGCCCCTTTTAGGGGACACACAGCCATACTGGGGAATTGACACACTCAGGGCCGTTTCTACCACTAGGCAAGACTAGGCGGCCGCCTAGGGCGGCAAAAGGGGGAGGGCGGCAAAAAACATGAGTTTGGGAATATCTAATGCATTAATTGTTCTAGCCTGGATGACGGGGGAGAGAGTGATGGTAGTAAAAGGGAGGGGGCGGCATTTTTCAATTCTCGCCTAGGGCGGCCAAACACCTAGAAACGGCCCTGGACACACTACCTGCATGCCAGTTTCTCTAACAGGAGTCCCCAGGGCACAAGTCCTAAAAAAAGAAGTGGGGGGACGCTCCAAGTTGGGTGGTGTCACCGGAAGTGACATCACGACAGGAAGTGACGTCATGAAATGTAGCCCCCTCTAATTAACAAAGGTTACAAGGCGATGGGGGCAGGTTGAAACGGCAAAGCACAATGTTTACGTTGGAATTCCTCACCGTATTGACACTCAAAGGAGCGGGGAAATTAAAGCTGTGCTTGTTCGGTGCGTATTTATTGCCCACAGTAAATTTGCCTGTCTCCGTCTGAAATGCATGAATACATACTGACCTTTTCTAATATACGGCCACGAGCGCCCATCTGTCATACTGAACAGCTCCATCAACCTGAAACAACTTAAAGAGCTCTGTTTGCCCTCTCTCGACAATAGGTGAGGTTTGATGAGTGCTGAGCGCGCGCGCAGGTGCAGACTCGGGTACCGGCTCCATCTTTTGGGCAAGGGGGACGGCGTCCACCCGGTAAAAACCCAGTAAAATAAGTGGGGGAACGCAGTCCACCCGCGTGGTACCCCGTCTCGAGCCCTGAACAGGACGATAGGGATGGGGCAGAGTCAGTCATATTTCCTGACCATGTTTTATAGTAGGAAAATGTTGCAGTTTCCACTTACGCTTTGTGACTCCAGTTTCAGCAGTTTCAGTGCAGAAACAAGGTATAGCTTGTTCGACGGCGCGAGATGTCGTCAGCAGGTCTCTGGCATTACTCAAAAGAATAGAGTCTACAGCAAACTTTGTAGTGTTGGCACAGACTGCAGTTTTAGGGAAGAGAGTAAGGGTGTGCCACCGTGAACAATGCCCACTTCCTGCCAAGAAGCACCTTGGCAGGACCTCTTTTTCTGTAATCCTCCTTGGTGCCCGCTTTCACTTTCTTCATTCGTGTGTTTTTTCCAGGCAGGTGTGGGACTTGCCCACCCACCTGGCAGACTCCAAGAGTTCCCATTACCCATCCATCAGTACCATGACCTGCTCTCACAGGCACGCTGTGACCGGATAGGTCTTCGAGGCGCTAGGTACAGGAGGAGGAACTGAAGAAAAGACAGACAGTAGAAGGGGCGGGGCTTACGAAGACTGAAACTGAAGCTAGTGTCCCGCCACCATGCTCATTCAGACTATTTCGCTCCCTTTGCAAAATATCGCCTTTTTAGGTAATTTTTTCTGATTGTAATCCCCAAAGTAACCAGAATATAATATTGCAACCAGACATAAAAGCAGCAGTCGAGATTTCCAAAAGTTTCAAAACAGTCTCTCATTGGGACCTACTAGGAAACACTGACCATATAGCATTACCAGCCTGAACGTTCACGGTTTTAAGTACCACGGGCTAACGCATAAAATAATAAAGTATGTTATGTCCATGTACACTATTTGTTGCACTCACATGTTTGCATTTTTTTAAAAACTTTAATCACTTGAACCTAAAGCCGTATTGGTTCCTATTTTGCACGGAATGGATGCAAGGTTCACGCTCAACAAGCAGTGCATGGCGGAGGCAGTTTACTTCTCATGAAGTACATTAAAGCGCCTAGAAGACAGACGTCTTCAGACTTAAGAGTCAGACCCGAATCCGAAACACGATAATTCAGGCCCCAGCCGTGCCCTTCGCGGTGTTGAGCGTCAAGCAAGCGGGGAGAGCAGGTTGAAACAACGAGTACAGCTCCAGGCGCTGGAACACGTCGTGTGAGCGGCACGGCGTCGTGATCGTGAGGTACTCAAACAGATTATCAACGGTACGACTAGAAATACCTCCGTACCAAGACCATGTGAGTATAAAACACCATCTGCAGCTTTTTGGAAGAAAAGCGACTAAAATGTGGCTTGTGATAGGCTATTTAATTAGCGCCAGATTTGTAGTGCAGGCGCTCGGCCCACTGACCTGAACTCACCCAAGCATGGCGCTCTGCCAGACTCGGGTGGCATCTTCTTGGCACGGGCTGGGAGGCTGGCCCGTCCTACAGCCATCACCTGACAGGCAGTGGGTCTCCACCGGGGCAGTCCTTGGGAGATGCTGGCAGCCGCGTGAGCCCCCCGAGGCACCGCCGGGCCTCCCTCGTGGTGGACGGGATCGCACAGCAAGGCACCCCTCGGTACCGCGGAATGATGTCTGCATCTGCACTGCAGGCACCCCGGAAGTGCACTGTGAAATCACGCGCCGACTCACCAGCATTCTTCTCATACCAGCACACACTCACCTGCAATGGCATGATGGGGGTGCGTGCACGTGCGGGTGGACAGGATCTCACCGTCTGGAAGGGAGAGCGTGAACCGGCATACCCGAGAGGGTGTGGAGGGTGGTAGGGCAGGTTAATGTTAAGAACAAGAAGAGCAGTTCCTATGGGTAGCTAGTTGGGAAGTGAGAGGAAGTAGGGAAGAACAGGTCTTTCTTCGTAATGCCCTCACACACCCCAAGGGATGTCATGCTTCATCATTTGGGCATTTGCCCCTCGTCAGGCCGGCGCTGCAATGCCTGACGGGCTCCCGAAACCGGGGCTCTTTGTCGGGGATCTTTTGAAGAAGCCGTATGGGTGCGTGTGGGTGTGAGGGCAAGGTAGTGCACGAGGAGTGAGATGTTTAAAAAAGGTTTAGGGCCGTCCTACTTATTTCAGTAATTTTATTAGTGAGGTAGCTCTAGCCTTGGCTTCTTCAAAAGATTCCCGACAAAGAGCCCCGGTTTCGGGAGCCCGTCAGGCATTGCAGCGCCGGCCTGACGAGGGGCAAATGCCCAAATGATGAAGCATGACATCCCTTGGGGTGTGTGAGGGCATTATCAAATCAGTCTTGACCCTGCGCCCAATGGGAACAGTCCAGTCAGGCCAGATCCTCCCTGGACTGGAAACCAAGCATCCTAGGACCGGTTTCAGACCTCATCAGCCAGGATAGTTTCACCATCAGCCAGGATATCTTGACTCCAGTAGCATGGAGAGCACGGGACTCACATCTGGGAATACCCGTCCCACTCGGGGTGACAAATGCAAAAAGAACAATTGATGGACAGAATGCAGAACAATGTCATACCTTCACCCCAGTACAGAGATCTGGGCCTAAGTCCATCGTTTCTTTGCTCACCATGCCATTACAGGTTGAAGCCAGCCATATGCAAATCAGTCTTGACCCTGCGCCCAATGGGAACAGTCTAGCACGAAAGTCCGATCGCTCAGGGCATTCAGATGCCTGCAGCGGAGACCTGTGTGCAAACTTTAGAACTCAAGATCAAATCCAAAGGAAATGGCACCGTAGGCTAATCAATCAATCAATCAATCAACCATTTATAAAGTGCGGCAAATCACCCATGGGGGTCTCGAGGAGCCGGAGAAGTCCGCTTCTGCGTGGTGGGATTCAGTCGAACATCCAGGTCTTGAACTCTTTCCTTAATTGCTGGACAGATGGGGCAGTCCTGAGGTGCAGGCTGCTAATGCGCCAGAGCGTCATGGTATGACAAGGAGCCCAGCTCAGTAGGTTCAGCTCTTGCTGCAGAAATCCGTATAACCTTCTTTTCGCAGGTTTGAGCACGGACAGGGCTCACTTGCCATTCTAAAATTGACAAAATGGTTTATGTTACTACCCTGAATGCCAGTGCCTCAACTACCACTATCTAGAAGACACTACATCGAACAGGTAAGCATACAACGTACTCAAGAACTACACTGTACATTAGCCATACTGAGCCTATATGAAACACTTCTCCTTGACCCCTTCGCCTGTGTCAACTAGGCCTATAGTGAGTGTCCATGAAGTGATGTCTATGTAAGTGTATTCCGATGTAGCGGCGGCTATGCAACAGCGTGTTGAAGTGACAGCTATGAAATAGTGTGTCGATGTAGCTGCATGTGCTGAAAAGGTGGCTATGCAATAGGGTGTTGGAGTCATGGCTATGTAATAGTTTGTCGATGTAGCGGTGAGTGTTGAAGTGGCAGCTATGCAATAGTGTGTCGATGTAGCTGCGAGTGTTGATGAGGTGGCTATATAATGGTTTGTTGATGTAGTGGTGAGTGTTGAAGTGGCAGCTATGCAATAGTGTGTCGATGTAGCTGCGAGTGTTGATGAGGTGGCTATGCAGTAGTTTGTAGATGTAGCGGCGAGTGTTGAAGTGGCGACTATGCAATAGTGTGTTGATGTAGCGACGAGTGTTGAAGAGGTGGCTATGCAATAGTGTGACGATGTAGCGGCGAGTGTTGAAGAGGTGGCTATGCAATAGTGCGACGATGTAGGGGCAAATGTGGAAGTGGCGGCTGTGCAATAGTATGTTGATGTAGTGGTGAATGTTGAAGTGGCAGCTATACAATGGTAATATTGATGTGGGGGCGAGTGTTCATTTAGTGATGGCCATGAAGTGAAGTCCTTGTAACAGTATGTTTGTGTAGTGTTACCTATGCAATAGTATGTTGATGTAGTGGTGCATGTCCACGTAACCGTATGTCGATATAGTGGAGAGTGTCCATGATGTGGTACCAATGGAATGGTACGCTGATGTAGGGGCGAGTGTCCATGATGTGGTGCCTGTGTAATGGTATGCTGATGTAGGGGCGAGTGTCCATGATGTGGTGCCTGTGCAATGGTATTTTGAAGAGGTGTCAATGAAGTGGGTTCCATGTAATTGTATGACGATCCAGTGGAGAGTGTCGACACAGTGATGTCCATGTCATGGTATGTTGATTTAGCGTGTAGCACTGAATGTTGATGTAGTGGCGTTTGAGTCGTGGTATACTAATGTGATGATGAGTGTAAATGCTACTGGCTATGTAGTGGTATGTGGATGTAGTGAATTCGATACTGGTGTCAATGTAAACATATGTTGATATAGTTTATTTAGTGAGCAGTAGCAAGCGTCGATGTAGTGGGGTTTATGCAATAATATGTCATTGCAGCCGATTCACGGATATGGTTCAGTGTCAGTGCAATGGTGTCTATGTAAGGTAATATGAATGTAGTGGATTCCATGTGGTGGGTGTCGATGCAATGGTGTCTACGTAGTAGTATGTTGATGTGTTGGATTCCATGTGATGAACGTCAACGCAAGGGTGTCTACGTAAAGGAATATTGGCATAGTGGATTCGATGTGGTGAACGTCATTGTAATGGTGTCTACCTAAAGGAATATCGATGTTGTGGATTTGCTGTAGTGGGTGTCGATGCAGTGGTGTCTACATGATAGTACGTTGATGTGTTGGATTCCATGTGGTAAACGTCAACGCAAGGGTGTCTACGTAAAGGAATATTGGCATAGTGGATTCGATGTGGTGAACGTCATTGTAATGGTGTCTACCTAAAGAAATATCGATGTTGTGGATTCGCTGTGGTGGGTGTTGATGCAATGGTGTCTACATAATAGTATGTTGATGTGTTGGATTCCATGTGGTGAACATCAATGCCAGGGTGTCTATGTAATGGAATATCAGTGTAGTGGATTTGATGAGGTGAACGTCATTGGAATGGTGTCTACCTAATGCAATTTCGATGTAGTGCATTCGATGTGATGAGTATTGATGCAAAAGTGTATGCATAGGGATTTGGATGCGGCAGGTTTGATGTGGTGAGTGTTGTTGCAGTGATGCCTACGTAATGGTAGGTCAGTGTAACTGATTCAATGTGGGGAGTAGTGATGCAATGGTGCCTATGGAATGGAATATTGTTCCAGTGGTTTGATGTGGCGTGTGATGATGCAATGGCATCTACGTAATGGTATGTCGGTGTCGCCGATTCACTGTGGTCAGTGTGAATACAATGGTATCTATGTAATGGTATGTTGTTGTAGTGGATTTGATGTGGCGATTGTCGATGCAGTGGTGTCTACCTACTGGTATGTCGTCATGAGTTCAATGTTTGTGTCGATACAATGGTGTCTATCTGAAGGTATGTCGCTGTTGTGGATTTACTGCAGAGGGGGGGGGGGGCATTGTTAAAATCACCACCACTAAGCTGTGCTGTAGTGTCTCCATTTGAGAAAGTGCCCATATGCTCGCCTTCATACATGTCATAGCTCATCAACATACATGACAGAGGTTTACTAGTGAGCAAGGAATACTATGGTCAGGATATATGAACAGAAATGGCGATCAGCAACCGGTATGGACTCGGACTGTGGTTACTTGGAGGACGCGGACGGGTGGTAAGTGGATGGATAATGATGGGTCGATCTGGGTGGTAGGCGGACAGTCGTAGGATGCACACAGCTGCTGATCAGCCTCCCGGCTCATACTTTTTCATTGCGGTCTGTGGATCTCCTTCAGTAGCAAACTTGTCTGACTAGCTCCTAGAGACAGCCTGGTTTATGGTGGGCGCTCTGGTTAATATTTCTGGGTGAGATGCCAGGAGCAGGGAAGTACTACCAAAGGGGAATACTTGTGACTGTTTGGGGGTGCTACATGGGCCAAAGAACGCCCAAAGAGTGCAAGAAGAATGCGGAACCCACTGCAACTTCCTCGTCATTTCTAATGCTAGGGGATTGTTAATTCCTCTTCTCGCATGAAGAGGTGACCAGTGCTTTAAATGGCAGAACCAGTTGGTATGGATTATCTGCACTTCTTTAATTTGAGATTTTCAGAGAAGTAAACAGGTCCTCTGGCATTAAAGTCCCTGTACTTCGTTCCACGTACCAGTGGTGGCGGAAGCCCGAGTGGCACAGGAGATCGAGAGACACCCCCAACAGGTCAAGACTTCTATAGAGCTTAAGCAACATGTTCTTGACTCTTCCCCTGCAACCCTAGCATTCCACAGGACCCTTCTGTCTAGAAATCTCACATTTGCCTAAAGGTCAGAGCAGCTGTCTCTCAAGCAGCATCAACCCCTGGCTCACAGTCACAAATTCTTTCAGGTGTACGAGTGACTTCACAGATCATACGGGTGAGTGACTTTGCAGATCATATGGACAGGTGTACAAGTGACTTCACAGATCATGCGGGTGAATGACTGTGCAGATCATTTAGACAGGTGTACGAGTGACTTCACAGATCATACAGGTGAGTGACTTTGCAGATCATATAGCCAGGTGTATGAGTGACTTCACAGATCATACAGGTGAGTGACTTTTCAGATCATATAGACAGGTGTACGAGTGACTTCACAGATCATACGGGTGAGTGACTTTGCAGATGATATAGACAGGTGTACTAGTGACTTCACAGATCGTTTTGGTAGGTGTATGAGTAGGGTGACCAACCATCCGTAAATTTCACGGACCGTTCCTTATTTTAGTATGAGGTCTGTAAGGCGTCCGCAATTTGGAGTCCCCAAATTATGGACACCTTACAAATATCATATTAAAATCAAATTGGGGAATTTCAGTAAGTTGCTATTCCCCTGTGAGAGGCCCCATGAGTTTAAAAGTTTGAGGCTGCCTGCGGCAGCCCCTCCCGGACCTCTCAAAGACTGTGGACTGGCCCATTGTCATTCTGAGCCTGCAAACAATTATCACAGATAGAATGACACTGGGCCCTATTACAGTGACAGCATGTGGTGTGCCTTCTCCTGCACAAACCTTGATTGCAGAAAGGGCCTGATGTCGCTTTGCAAAGCTGCGCACATACTGAAAAACTGTGAAGTGCACGATTGTCTCAACCTTATATAAACTTATTTTGACTTGTACTTATTTTGGTTGTCTATTTACTTATATACTCTTGTGCGACCTCCTCTATGTCTCTAAAACGCATGTTTTGTCCCAAATTTTTGTCCTGAATTTTGACCTTCTGTCCTGAATTTTTGTCCTGAATTTTGACCCTTTGTCCTGAATTTTCACACTGACCGTCCTGAATTTGCACCCATACCAGTTGGTCACCCAATGTATGAGTGATGTCATAGATCCAACAGACAGGTGTACAAGTGTCCTCTTAGCTAGTACAGACAGGTGTATGAGTGACTTGGCTGATCGTACAGACGGGTGTATGAGTGACGTCTTAGACCATACAGTCAAATGTACCAATGACTTTAAAGATCTTACAGACCGGTTTGCGAGTGACTTCCCAGGTCGTATGACCTGGACTCTGATGCATACCCAGAAAAAACACCACACTCCTGTCAAAACACCTACCCCATCCCAAATCCAAAGAGAAACGAAAAAGGCTTCCAGTACACTCAATTAAACTCCTAAAACACCACACACATCATCCTGGCTCACACTCATTTTACTTTCACACTGGGTCACACAGACCATTTTGAAACTTAACATTGAACAAACAATTCACTAATTACAGAAAACCAAACATTAGGAAAACAGACACGATCAGGTGATGCTTCTTCCAGCTCAATTCATGCCCTGCCCAGATCACCACACAGGGGCTTCCAGGTAGAGAATGCGCCGCGACACCAAAGCTAAGATGGCAAGCGTTGTCGAACTCTGAACAGAACCAAAACTGATCTCCCACTCGAGTGGGACAAGCAGCGGAGATGGCTCTGGACCCTGCCCATCCAAGAGCCAGAACCATGCCGGTGGCAGATATGAACACCCTCCCCTTCGCCGGAATCCACGTACAAGCACAGCTACACAATCGAAGCAACACAATACATGCAAGCTAGTGCTCATCACATACAAAAGCAAGGCCATTCCCACATTGGCCACCAGCGAACCACGCCCCACCAACCACAGGCCCCACCAACCACAGACAGCTACGCGTAAGCATTCGATTTCATCTCAGTGCTCTGAAGTGCAGCACCATATGACATAAGAGCACAACTCTGGTCATCACACAACACCAAAGCATTTCCTACCTTGGCCGCACTAAAAGCCACGCCCTTCCAACCAAGTGCAACGTCAGAGTCGCGTGTGACCGGTCCTCCTATGCACTTCTGCACCTGGTCATTAAATGAGGAGCTGCATGAAGGACATTAAAATACAATGCACATCACTCTGCTTATATCTTTCTCATGGCCATAATGATGTTTGTACCCCACAGCTGTAAAAGGACAGGGTTTTATTTTGATCGAAGCGGCGCGTCTGTCCTCGTCGCCTGTATTTAATTTCCGATCATGTGTCTTGAGCAGACTGCAGCTGAATCTATAGCTACTTCTCGTGACCTGGCTGTTCCCAGATTACCTGAGGGTGCACAGGTCTGGTTAAAGAATTGCGGTTGTATGTACAAGCAGGCTTGACCCGTCCTACACTTGCCTAGCACCTAAAAAGCTTAAGGGCAGCAATAAGAACACCATAACCCCCTCTGAGCATCCCTCCAACCCTCACACATGACACTATAGAACCACCTTGTACCAACCAATCACAACACTAGGGGTGGGCGAAGAGTTTTTTCTCTCGAGCGGCTCGGCAACGTTAAGTTAGTGAGTGCTCAAGAGACAAAAATGAGCACTAGACCTCCTCCTGGTGAGATTTCTCAAACACGGGCGGTCGCAGCAGGTCATGACCGCTCGCTTTGAGAAATCTGCTGCTCACGTTAATGAAGCTTCAGCTCGAGTAGAATGTCTACTCGAGCGGCAGAAAGTAGCAGCGCCGTATGGCCCGATGCAAAGTGTTGTTCGCCCTGATCTTATAGTGCAGGACAAACTCCTGGCGCTAAAAATCAATACGAGCAGCGCGACTTTGCCACTGGCGGAACTCCGCGGAGCGAGATAGAGTTTTTCCGGCACTCTACAGAGTTCTGTGAAAGAAAACTGTCTGAACTCTGTCTTACACAACACACAGGCTAGCCGCTTACCGACCACCCAGAAGCACTGGGCCACGTCTAGGGTATGCAGAAGACAGCCAATAGAGTCTTAGCTCTAAAGGTTTTTGCATTTAAAGTCATGCGGAAGCTGGCAGTTAGGTTTCGTCCGCAGTGTAAAGTAAGAACTGATCACCTCAAGGAACCTGGGAAAATGTAGGGTGCAGGTTTATAGATGGTGACAAGTGGAGGATGGAGAGCTGCGTCCTGCTTCTCCTTCATGAGGTGTGAGTTTGTACGCCACCTGCTGTGCGCGTCACATCTGCTGTGATTGGCCCTGTGCAGCCCCTTTGTTGGTGGCTCTTCGGGGTGCAGGGGTGGGAAATGCGGTGAACACCCACATAGCCATATCTTTATCCATATTCATAACCCCCCCAATGAATTTTGTCCATCCCACAGACCCACGCCTATTTACCCGTAAACAAAAGTGGCTACGTGTGCAAATTGAGCAAAAGAAAACGCCCCCGACACTTCAGTAGGTTTTGGAGGTGGTGGGGAAGCCAGGTCTACACACGGAAACATTTTCCATGTAGAGGAAAAAGGAACCAAGGTTACATGTGCAAATGCCCATTTTACCACCACACCTGGTACAAAAGATGTGTCTGCAGCAAATCCTTAGGAATATGAGCGGCAGGAGCAGGCATGAAAAATCCAGGCTTTTAGCACATTTTATTGAGAAACCTCAAAGTCAGAAATCTCCTCCAACTGAAGGAGGAATTCTGTGATGGATACATTTCCAGCTTTTCTGTGGTTCTTGGAGCATCGGATTAGTACATTTGGCCTGGTCCCAAACAATGCTTGAGTCATGCAGCCCAACAAAAGATCCACGCCCTGCCCTACAACAGGCTGAACTCTGGGTCACATGTGTCCGTGCTTTGAGTAAGCAACGCAAGACTGCACCCCTTCTGGGAAACACATGCACAGCTGCGCTGGCGACCAGGTCAGCAAACCTGGCGCCCAAGTCAGCAAACCTAACTTTTTCCGGGAACGTCTGTCCATTCTATCCTTAAATCTTTTTCCCTCTGTTTTTTATTCTTAATGCTGTGGTGCAACATCTGCTTTTATAAAGGATTCCTCCTCCATCCCTTTTCATTCAATTTATATTTCTTAGACAGTGGTTCTTAACCTGTGGTCCATGGACTCCCGGGAGACCGAGACGCGTAATCCAGGGGGTCGGCGACTGTATTTAAAAAGAAATAATATTAGCGGATTAATAAAGGGTATATACATAAAAAAGCACACCCAGTAAATTAGGAGGCATTTGCCACATGCAGGCTAAAAAGAAGGCGGGTATCATCTCGATTTGTGGGAGCAGCAGACAGAATTTAATAGGGGCGATTGGTGGCCTCAATTGACGCACTGGTATGCGCCGACCAAACAGCATGCATTAGAGCAAAAAAGACAACGTTAATTGCTAGAGCCTAACAAATCACGTCACCTTTTTTTTTTTTTTTTAAAGAACTTTTTGAAAAGATCTAACCTTCCCATTAAAAGTTTGATTTTTGCATGTTTTTCTTTGAACAAAATTAAATATTTCAGAACTGGTTTGATGTATGTTTGCTTCTCTATTTTTCTGTAGTGTTTGAGGTTCAAGTTGCATAAATTGTTTAGGTGAGGGCAATACTTGATTTGTAAAAAAAATAAAAATAAAGAAAAGTGCCAGGGCTCTCGTCAGGAGGCCACTGCAGCTTGCACCACACATCGCCTCTGCTATGCTGCCAATGATAGTAGCAACACAACTACTAACCATCTTACTCCTACAAGTGTGACAATTCAGACTATTTAATGCCCTGAAAGCTATAACAATGGCTTGAGCAGCTGATTATAGTTATTTTAATGTAATTTGAATTCATAATTAACTGTTGCTGTGGTCATCTCTAAATTAGCCAAACAGCACCACGTTGTGGCAGACTGTCACAAGCACCGATATTGACAATTAAGCGCTGGTGCCGAGCACCGGAAAACACCGGCACAAATTCAGCACTGGGTAGGGGGACCGTGCTTTCAGCAGTGATTCAATGGGGGCCACAGAAGTCGAAAAGTTAAGGACAGACGTTTTGGATGTTTAATTCCTGTTATCTAAAGAGGGCCTTTATGATTTTATTTTCAGGTTTGGTGTTAGCCAGACATTTTGACTTTATTAAATTATATATATATATATATAATCCTCGCGAGATTTTCAAAACTAATGGGGCGCTCCGCTCAGCTCCTACCCTGAAAGTCTCGGGGTAATTCGTCAAGCGGGGGCCGAGAAAAAGGGGGGGTCCCAAAACACGTTTTCCCCATGCATTTTTCCATAGGACCTTTAGACGCAGCTACAGCCCGAACGGCTGAACAGAATTACGTGAAATTTGGCAGAGAGGTAGCCATAAGGTCAAGGAAGTGCCTTTTGCAGGTCTGGTGTAAATCTGTTCAGTATTTCCTGAGAAAATAGCATTTAAAAGCATATCAATATCTATACGGGCTGTGCGCGCACCCTGCCGTGCGCGAGCGCAATTCTGATTGGTTGTTAGATGTCGGTAAACATTCGAATCGGTCGAAACCAGGAAGTGTCGGCCGCCATTTTGTCTCTCGCAGTCTGAGGGGGTGAAAAAAAAAAGGAGGAGAACGTGAAAAGGTGGCAGAGTGGACAGTTCCTGACCCCCTAGCCTTGGTCAGGGGGTCACAGAAGGACCCCCAAGGGAGAAAAAAACGTTTTTTTTTTAAAATCGCGAGGTGCGCGCACCGCGCGCGCACGGCATGCACTGCGAACCGTGGGAGCTCGGTGCGCAAAGCGCACCGAGCGCCCACAGCGCGCGCGCGGTGCGTGAAGCGCACCGTGCGCGCAGGGTGTGCGCATCTCGCGATTTAAAAAAATAAATAAAAAATTCACGGTGCGCGCACTGTGAAAAACCTTAAAAAAAAAAAAAATTCATACATAACTTTAGCATTTAAAAAAACGTACAAATTCACTGAAAAAACCATAGGTTTCACACACGTTACAGTTACGAATTAGAATTTAAAAAACCTTGCAAATTCACTTAAAAAACCATAGGTTTCACACGTTATAGTTAGCTGGACATTTCACTCGTAAAAAACCTATGAAATTCCCCCGTTATAGTTACTGTAGGCAACTATAACTCACGCAACCGCAATCCTCTGCTGATGACGTCAGATATTACATCACTGATGACATAGGTGTCTTTCTGAAAAATAAATATTTGTAATATATGTATAGCTAAAGATTAATGGAAGAAGACATGGGTAAATAAGTGTCTAAATACAGTGATGTAATATCTGACGTCATCAGCAGAGGATTGCGGTCGCGTGAGCTATAGTTGCCTACAGTAACTATAACGGGGGAATTTCATAGGTTTTTTACGAGTGAAATGTCCAGCTAACTATAACATGTGTGAAACCTATGGTTTTTTAAGTGAATATATATATATATATATAAATACGCACATATATATATCAGCAATCCTGTTAATGACACAACAGGCGCTGACTCCGTGGAAGTGTGACAAGAGAATTTTAATCCAAACGAGAGATATATAGATATATATATATATTTTTTTACTTATACTGCCTTTCAGTCAGCTCTCTTTATCCATAAGTTTGTTGCTGTCATTTATATATTTCTTCTGCCCACTACGGCATGAGACAGCCCTCTCCAGCCACTGGCTAAATTCACTGTGAATTACGGCATTCTGTTCTTTCACAAGGAGAACATCCTCACACAATGTAGTTCTCATCAATGCCAAAGACTACCATGGATATGTGTTTTTGAGACCATTTTTTTTTTATTTCAGCCAATATTTGTTCTTTTGTATTGGTGACCGCCTGACTTCTCCCGAAAAAATAAAGTTTAACAAAAAACCTGTCAAAAGAAAACTAGCATTGACAAATGCACAAGTATGGCAGCCAATGTTAGACCTATTGGCTTTGACATTAGCGGGTTTCCTTTTCTTTCATCGCTCAACTGAATGCCATGGTACTGCTAAGGTTCCGGTTTCCTTTTCTTTCATCGCTCAACTGAATGCCATGGTACTGCTAAGGTTCCGAACTGTGCCAGATCCAGACATTATGTCCTAAAGTGGCGATTAGTGTAAGGAGCAACGTGATAGGTTGTAGCCATGGTACTTAGGGCAGACACTCAGTGCTCCTGTAGAGGGCCCATGGTGTGAAGTGGCTGGACACATGTCAAGAGTGCACAGATGTTCAACCTAGAATTCATTCATTACAAATATTTACTAAAGTAATGACTTTATACAGCCCATACCATCATCTGAATCATCGCTTTATTGACGATGTGCTTTGGGTTAAAAAAGTGTGACAAATCACATTTTTTTCCTGTGAAATTTTCCAAAATTCAAAGTAAATCTCATAAACTATGCTTCAGAGCAAAATGTGGGTTGCCAGTATGCTGCTTGACTCTTTAGCCAAGCACACACTTCACGGTAGAATGCCTTACAAAGTATGGACAGGAGCCTGGTTCGAACAGGCCACATACTTTCTTTGAGAACCAGTCGCGGAAGGTGTCTTGCGACATTTTTTAAGGTGCGGTGTATGCTTGTTAAAAAAAAAAAAAAGTTTTGAAAATACGCGTAATGGAAAATTAGGGAGCATTTTTCGAATTTTGCCAATGTGATTACATATTCGCCCAGGATCTCAAGCCTGCGTCAATCAACCATACCACACTCTACCCTGGGATCCCTCGGGGCTCTGTCCTGTACCCCAACTATTGAAGACAGTTGTCTTCTCCTGGAGGTCCACCCAAGATGGGGTTCTCCCTGCTCATCGCTAGATGGACGACATCTATGGATGTCTTTGACCCAATGACCGCAAAGTATGTACAGCTGCTGGCCACAAGCCTCAGCCACACCGGAGAGTGGACGCATGTCATCTGGTCATACCTCAAGGACATCAAAGCCGACAGGTGCTGAGACCATCAATGCAAACACAAGCTCCTACGGTGGGCCTGCTGCCCACTTATGCACACTTCAGACACCAAACCCAGACGACGACTGTGGGAGTCATGGCTGACTTACCGCTCTTGGTCAAACACCACCTGAATGAAGTCAGAGGGTGACGCTGTGGCACCTTCGTCTCCTGGGCAAGCTTCGCCTTCGAGCACTCCCCTGCAGACCTTTCCCGAAGAGTGCCAAACCAAGCCCTGGTGCTCCCCCGACTTCACCACCTTAAAACTCCACGACAAGGTATCTGGGGCGGCTGCACGACTCCGAGCTGGCCAGAACCCTGCATAGCACAGATTGGCCACCCAATAGCACAGATTGGACACACCCGCCTGTCACCCTTCAGGGCGCCCGTCTTTCAACCGTGAACTCATCCCTACCTGCATCAGTAATCCGCTAGTCTTTCAAACGTTACCAAGAACTAACCTGTCCTAACTGACTTAACACTGCCAACCACCACACCCCACATCTCATGCCCTGCATACTGCACCCGACTGTTCTTTCGCCTTTATCCTATTGCATGTTGGGTACTCCGCTGGCCCAGCAGGGTGGCACCATTCACAAGCTGGATAACCTCATCTAACAGATAAACGACATAGTACCTACATAGCAAATGACGTTCATTCTTTGAGCTGAATACACGTTTCATTCATTCATTCGAAAACTGCTGGTAGGCCACTTAACTGTATTTTATAGTTCACAATCTACTACACGCATGGCCCTGCAGCTCTAACAGAGTCTGGTATCTTCCAATCCTGGTTTAGATGTTTCAAGCACAGAGCGGAATCCAATCTGGTTCCTCACGTGGTCTCCTCAATGGTGCATGAGTGGCTCTGGTACTGTTTACAGAATGCTTGTCTGAGGCAATGATTGGTTGTAGAGCTGGATGGGTGGCTGCTGCTCTTGTAGATTACCATGTGGGTCTTTTGGCTTGTGCTTTGCGATTATGTCGATATATGTTCGTGATACAAGATCGACAGATCATATATTGGCCACGTCAGCGAACAGGAGGACTGTATATCCCGAGATATGCACTGAAAGGAGCATCGCGTTTGGAGTCCTACAGGTTGCATGTTAAAGAGTCTACACTAAACTCAGTGGCCAGTGGCCTCATGGGGTTTATATCCAGAAGGTCTCGAAAGTGACCTCTTCCATGCTCCAGTTCTGAGATACTTTCAAGCCATGATACTACATTGCCTGTAAAGTACTAACAGAAGAATCAATTATTCTGAGGTTTGATTTTAATCTGTCTATGGCTCCCCCTTCTCCTCGCCTCAAGGAAGCAAGATTTTATTGGTCCTGAAGAAGGTGGTCTTCTGATTGGCTTTCTGCACTGAAACGCTTGTTGGCACTTTCTATTGGTCCATTGGAAGAAGACTTCTAGCGTGGATCTATATAAAAAATGGGAAGTTAACACACCCGAGTTTCAATGTTTCTTCAGGGACCATTCTTTCAATATGAGAGGGAGGAAATGAGGGTGAAGATATGGTTCCTTGTGCGACCTCGACTAATACGGGTGAATAACGTGTGTAATGTACACAATTTACTGTTTTTCATAATTGGTGAAAGGTATACTCTGTGTTTTTAATTAATTAATAGCAAATTATTTTGGTATATATATATATATATATATGTATGTATAGATAGAGATAGAAAACAGATACATAGGCGTTCTTGTTCTATCACATAGAAAGAACAAGCATTTACAATGCAATAGGTCTCGCAATAGCGAGATTTTTACCTATTAGCATTGTAAATGGCAATGCCTTTTATAATATTAAAAGACTGTCATTTCCAATTCCATTAGGTCAAACTTTAGCAAAAGCAAGACCTATTGTATTGTAGAGCGCGGTGTCCCTAAAGCGGGTGCCGCGCTCACTAATAAAGTAAAAACAACAACAACAAAAAAGAAACAAAGCGCGGTGTCCCTGAAGTGAGCGCCACGCTCACCGTTAAACTTCCAACAAAAAAAAGAAAAAAAAAAAAGAAACAGAGCGCAGTGTCTCTGAAGCGGATGCCGCGCTCAACATTATAGTTAAAAAATAAATAAATAAACTGAGTGCGGTGTCCCTAAAGCAGCGCAGCGCTCGGCATGCAAATAAAAAACAAAAAAGGTGAGGGAATGCGCGGTGTCCCTGAAGTGGACGCTGCGTTCTTCTAAAAAAGTAGTAATAATAAAAAAAAGCTTTGCCATTGTGAGCGAGTGCTGTGGGGGTAGGGGGCAGCCGCTTTTAAAGTTAGAGCGGTATAGCGCTCTATACGAAAAGCGGTGGGCGAGCTGCAAATACAAACAAAAAAGTAGCCGCCATTGTTTGTTCCCATAGTCAATAAACAAAATATTGCTCGCCCACATATAATGCAGTCCGTGTAACAAGCCAACTAAAGGGTCCAGTCGTTATGGGAGGTAACAAATGCAGACAAGGCAGTACCAAGGAGGGACTAACAAGCCTACTTACGAATCAGAAGCCAGAATTTATGAAGGACAAAGACACAAGCCAATGACAAATATGGGCGGAGACTGGGAGGGGCTTCCAGTGCATACCCCAATACAGCATGCCTCGCAGAGCGAGCAGCGCATGTGCGCTGCCCCTAGGCTCGACCTAAAAATGAATAAAAACATTATGGTCTGGTAGGTTTTCTCTCGGTTTAACAGTACAGAGTACACATATACCCTTGTGACTGTCCAGAGCACATCTGTACAGCTGTGACTGGACAGAACGTGGAGAACTGTGACTATACAGAGAACTTAAGTGCAGCTGTGACTCTACAGAGTACATACAGGTGTGACCATAGAGTACATACATATAAGATTTACAGAATATACATATACACTTGTGACTGTCCAGTGTGCTAATTCACTCACGCCAACCAGTGCAATAGAGCTGGGAAGAACGATTTAGGGTAGCTATGCGCTTTATAAATCTCGAAGAAAAGAATAGGATATATACAACGGTGGATGTAGAGGGTAAATGCACACAGCGGAGCCTGGACAGACGGCATGAACACAGATGACGGACTGTACATAAACACACGCCTGAACACACAGCGTAGGAGCTGCAGTGCACACATCCGCCCTGAGTAAATAATCCGGTATCCAACACACCTGCCCTTGGCTGTGTACCGGAGATTACAAGCGAGTCAAGAGCACTATTTACAGGGATAAGGCAGCTCTGGTGAAATGCCACCACCAGGCAGACATGTTTATTCTGAAAACTCGAGTTGAAGGCCAGATATCCGTTGTTAAATGATCGCATGACACCAGATGGTAAGAAATGTTGATAGGGCCACAAAGTAGACGCGAGGCATCGGCTACATTTAAGTTCTGTATGCAGCATATACGGCACGTGGCCCTCTACGTACATACAGGGAAGAGCGCATCCAGGGCCTGCCACCAGGTCCCATATGTTACACAGTCAAAGGCTTCTACATGAAGGGGCAAAGGGCACCCTTGTATGTTGTATACAGAGGGCGTGGTCCTCTGTGGGTTCAGCGATTGTTTTTAAATTGACCCACATGGTGGCATCTCAAATTTGCGATGAACCATGAATATTCAAGGCTCAATCTTTCGCCCCACACTAGTCATCCCTGACCCCCAAAATTACATGATGTATGCAAATGATTGACCTGGAGGGGAAGGCCCTCTCCATAAGAGCTATGCATAAGCTTTTCAGTCTCCCCTTTCACTTTCAAAGCCCAGCATGGCCCCCCCAGCACCAGGCAACAGCGGTGGGTGATAACAGAAGGCCGATCTTCAGAGACGCGGACGATAGTCCTTCTTTTAGATCTAATATGTTACTGACTAATAGAATGTCCACCTTTTGCACTGCAGTACTAGTCCTTCCATTATGCCCATAGCACTGTAGGCATGATGGAAATACTAGACCAGTCCTAGTGTTCAGCAAGCCAAGGTGCATAACACAACACATGGCCCCATGGGGCACGGGGTTCTGAGCATGTATTTAGTGTACATGGGCCTGGTGCTGGGCCATGTCCGTTGCATACTTTCAGCCATACCAAGTGTGCACTAAACCGGAGTGGCATGGACACAGGCATTTGGGAATGATGTCATTGGTGAGGTATTGAAGGAGGTATCCTGTGCGGTCATTAGCAGTCCCTAAGTGTAGGGAATCAGTTCTTGGCTAAACATAATTGACGATGGACAGTGGGGTTGAGGTTTAGGCTTGTATACCCAAAACCTCTTTCAGCTGAATTTTAACAGGGACTTTGTAGCACTATATATTAGGTGTCATGCCCCAGGCAGCTTTCAGCTCTCTGTATTAAAAAGCCTATTGTGCACCATTCCAAAGCTTACACTGGGTTTGGAGCCTGCCCATTCTTTACCATTGGTTAATTAGACTGTCACTCATCTGCTTGCTTCTTATTTGATGGCTTGCCTTCCTCTCCTTGTGTTTGTCCTTCCCCTGGAGCATAGCATTTTTACCATGCTCCTGATTGGCTCACTTATTCTTTCGATTGGTTCACCTGATTGGGCCTTTGCTATATTGTCTTCTCATGGCATGGAACACCCGAGAAACCAGGGCAAGCCCATTTCAAAATGGATGCCGGATGACTGAACATCTGTTCTCATTATCAGCGCTCCAGCCCTTACAGGCATCATGCCTTCCACAAAATGTAGAAGCCTGGGGTCGTCTTCCTCCGCCCCCTGGAAAACTGGTGTTGGATCTTTTATTTACACTAGATCGAGGAATGATGCATGCTTAGCAGCATTCCCAACACCTGATCAGTCTTCGAGCACGACAGTGTGCCTTTGTCTCAAGACCTGTTTGGGTTGTGAGAACCCTTGTGACATCATCGACCCGGTGGCCCATTTACAGAGTCAGTTGTTGGGTTTCTTGTTCCCAGAGTCCCTTAGCTCTCTGCCTGAAACACCGCTATGGGTGGGTCCCAGGTCACGAGGGGGACTTTCAGCAAGTCATGTGTTGGCAGGTAAACTGACACTTGTAACCCAGGCCACTGCATTTATTCGACAATGCAGAAACAAATTAATTCAAATGTTTGACTAAATTTCTGTGGCAAAGAAAAGGCAAGTTATGGATCATAGAAAGGCACATTTTGAGGGATATCACGTGTTTAAAGGGTAAGAATGTCATTTTGTCTCCCATTCTTACCGAGCTATTTTGAGACCAACTAAACCCTCCGATATCTCAATGCTTTAACAAGCACTGGCAAAGCCAACAGGTTTAGAGTTTGTACAGTATGATATAGGATTGACCAATTCTGGTTTGCGACAGATCTGCTCACTGTGACAATACTGCAGTAACTTTAAAAAATGGCGCCACGACGAGGTTGCTATTGCCGTGTGTGTCATTTTGTAGGTGCTTGCCTTATGATGCAAGCACAAACATGCGCCACTACATATGCGCTCACCAACAGAATGACGCCGACATGGTATTTTTTAATTAACAGATCTCAGATGATCTGTAAATTAAAAAAAAGTCATTTTAAGTGCGTAAAAGTGCTTTTTCTGTAGCGCAGCACGGACAATCAAATGACAGCTACTGAGCCTTTCAAACACATTTAATGTAAAAATAAAAAATGTAAATACCTGTGAGGGGTGGGGACGAAACGAATGAGTGGGTGGGAAGAAGAAATGGGGAGTTGGGAGTAAATAAAAAAAAAAAGCCAGATTGGAAGAGGAGGGGGAAAAGCAGCACACAAGAGAGAGAGAGAACAATACGGAGAGCGTGGGAGAAGGGGGCTTGGTGTGGGGAGAAGCACACAACAGACAGCAGAACACGAAGGAGAGAGCGACCTGGAAATGAGTATTTGGCAGGGGATAAACACAAGAGGGAGATAGCTAGAAAAGGCATGCACTGTCATGGAGTGCTTAACAAAAAGAAAAAAAAAAGTTCCCTGAAAGTGAGCAGTGGAATGATCCAAGGAAAACGGAGAAAAGCCATCAAATAGGAAGCAAGCAAATGAGTGACAACAAAGCCAACCAATGGAGGCAGGGGGCGGGCTCTAAGCCCACTGTAATGTTCTTGGTATAGCTCACAAAAGGTCTCTCACAACCTTTTGTCTCATATGGTAGGCAGAGCTAGAGATGGTGAAACTGAAATACACCCGTGGGTTGAGCCTGGATGGGATTCACAACGTCTCAAGCCTGTAGGTTAAGTTTTCAAGGAAAATGAAGCCAAGACCTGAAGTAGGCTGACCCAAAGTCCCTCAAATTAAGTACAGAATACAATCGGTTCACCATGAATGGCTCATTCACTGTACATGGCGAACCTAAAAATACATAGGGCATGATTTAAAGTATGGTGGGCGGCTTGCCATCCATCAGGGGGGCAAAGGTCATTCCTGCCCCCACCTGCCACATTTAGAGATCTCTGCCGACATCTGCAGGTACAGAAAGTTTGGTGAGCAGCCACCACGCTTCAGGCGGCCGCGCCAAATGGGAGTTCGTTTTAGGAAACAAACAATAAATGACCCCAACACCCTGGACATTTTCCTTCAGGGTGTAGGGGTCGTTTTTATTTTTTTCATGTTGGGACCCCCAGAGTTTCCCTGGCAGTACTGAATTGGAAAGAGCCCATGAGACTGTCCACTCTAAATACTACAGGAGGTCTGAAGTCCCTAAACCCGACCGTCCCAACTCATTTGATGTAACTTTACGACAGCAGAGCCAGGGGGCGCACCGCAGTCAGAAACAGGATGGCCACACGAGTCTCAATAGAGCGGGGGACTGTCAGTTTGGCGGACAGGGTACTCCACCACAATTGTTACGGAGTATGCTCACTACCAAACTCAAAATCAAGTCCACAGTTTATTTTAACCTCTCCTGTGCCCATGACGAGATAGTCTCGTCATGGAGCACGGTCGCGCTGTGCCCATGACGAGACTATCTCGTCATGAACCCCACCCACTAATGAAACGCCTGGCACAGGAGGGGGAAAGGGCGTGGCACAGAAGGGGTTAAAGAAAGAAAACTGTACTCATCCAGAAAATCCTATGCATAACACCAGTTAAAACTGTTACTGGTTTAGTCTTATGTGAAGCCCAAAGGTTCATTGTATTAACACTCATTTCCATGTCCCTGATTAAAATAGTGTGTGTAAACTATACACAGTGTTGCACTCAGCAAAAACACAAGTCTAGATGTTCATGACTCTTGTAATAAAAGGTGCACCCCTTTTATTCTGCACATCCTGCTTAGGTTTTAACATTTCTCAGTTTCAAGGTAACTGTGATCGCACTGTGGTCTCTCTGGCGCATCCTTTTCGGTTTAGTAACATCTTTGCAGAACAGTATTGTATGCCATACAGTGTATGTCTCTCTAGAAATCACTTAAGAAATGAAGACATCAGACCTTTAAAACACGAAAAAACGGTTTCTAACCTCCGAGTGCCCTCTCACAATAGCTGCTGATGTGTTTGTCTGGAATATAAACATGAATTTGCATGAACAGAGATACAAAATATGTTGTTGAGAGGGCCATTGTTGTCATCTTACATTGAAATATCCAAAGATTTTGTTTCCTGCTGCAGACAAAAGCTCTTTATTTACTCCATCAATTGGGGATATTTTTTGAATCATAACAACAAAACCACAGAGCAGTATTTATAGCACAGGGAAAAATTAACATATGAAAAATTAGAAGAAGAGAATAAGGCGAGAAAGAAAGAGCGAAGAATGAATATCAGGACGAAGGTGACCTATCCCAAAAATTCAAAAAAGAAATAGATACCACTTAGACATAGACATATTGTTTACAGATCACATTTAGAGGTAGTTAGAGAGAAATGAAGCGATTAGTTCCACTGAAGGCTTGACCAAATCCTTCCGAATTTGACCCTTGATGACGGGCCACGAGCTTTCGCAAGTGCAAGCTGCATTTCAAACACGCCTCTCAACAATACCCAGAAATCAGAGATCTTAGGGGGCGCCACGTCAATCCAAACCCTGGCAATAGACAGACGGGCAGCGCTAATAATAATTGAAATTAAGAGGATAGGCAGATTGCCTGGGTCTGCTACCACCCCCAGGACTATAGCCTTCTCATTTAATTGGATCTCCTTACCGGCCAGCCTACTCAACACACAAGTAATATCATACCAATATGAAGCTAGTCGGGGGCAAGCAACAAGCATATGTCTAAGATCAGCGGCATACTCATTACATTTAGGACAATAAGACTTCCGTGAATCAAGCGAAGTAGTCCATTTTGAGATGAGCAGCGGAGTATAGTAAAGCATGAACATAGTACGATGTTGTAACTTCAGATTAATTGAAGTAACAGCAGAGTTAATTATGGCCATTGAGACAATGATTTATTTCGCACTGATGTTCATTAAGAACATATGAGTAAGTTTAGCCGCCATCTGCAATCCGTCATTTCTATTTGAAGACCTAAAACTCTGATATATTTTCCCGATCTGCCCCCGACCCGAAGTCTTAAAAATAGCTCGTAGTAACTCTGTGGTATAGGGGAGGGCAACTAAGCCTTTCCCTTGTAGAAGATAATCCCTGACTTGTAAGTACTTAAAAAAAGAGTTATGGGATAACCCAAACTCTTCCCTTAAGGAAGAGAATGACCTGAAACCAGATTCATCATATAATTTCCCTAGCAGTGTAATTCCACACTGTTGCCAAGTCTTGCATACAGAATCCGAAAATATGCCCGGAAACCTAGGATTGTCCCACAGAGTAATAAATTCATGTAAGTCTGGTATAGAAAAGTTTCTGCCGATGTCCTGCCAAATATGATAAACGTGTCTGACAATCTTAAAACAAACTCTCTTATAGTAGTTCGGATCAGACATGTAATGTAGAAGAAACCCAGTATTTAGACCGTACGTGAGTTGGTACGCAAGCCATGTTTTAGCCACATTAGGTCCTAAAAGCAGACTCTGAATGCGATTCAGAAATGCTGACCAAAAGTAAGTCTTAAAGTCGGGGAGAGAAAAGTCCCCTTGTTCATATGTCAATTTTATATATTTAAGAGCTCTTCTAGATTTTTGAAAGCCCCAGATAAAACTACCAATAGCAGAATCAAGCCGTTTAAAAAAGGACATTGGGACTCGTAGAGGAATGGAGCGAAACAAATAGAGAAATTTAGGCAGAATATTCATTTTAACTACATTACATCTCCCGATGACGGTCAGAGGGAGTCTATGCCACCTACGCATATCAGCAATAGTTTTTTTGAGCAATGGTTCATAATTTAGATCCATAAAGTCCTCTGTACGACTGCTAATACAAACACCGAGATACATAGCAGAGGTAGTTAAGCCTAGATGAGATGCTACAAGTGTGGGCACATAATTGAGAATAGTCTGTGTTTTATTTACATTGAGCTTGTAGCCCGAAAAAGAACCAAAAAGTTGTGCCTCAGCTGTTAGTGTAACTATAGACGTCTCAGGCGTGGTAGTAAAAACAGCAATATCATCAGCGTAGGCTGTAACTTTCAATGTCATACCATTAAATAAAACTGGAGATATAACATTCTGCAGAAGATGTCTAATGAATGGCTCAATGTAGAGAGCAAATAATAAAGGGGAAAGTGGACACCCCTGCCGTGTACCCCGCTGAATACTAATAGAGCTGGATGTACAGCCGTTAAGTTTAATGACGGCAGACGGGTTATAATAAAGTCGCTGGACCACCGAGACAAACCTCCGACCGAGGCCTAGAGAAAGCATAGTACTCCAAAGAAAACCCCAAGCAACGCGGTCGAAGGCCTTCTCGGCGTCCAGCATTATCATGCCAATTCGCTGAGCCAGGTGACCAGCAACGTCAAAGGCAGAGAAAGCAGTGTTTACATGAGCTACCGTATCTCTGCCGAGGACGAAGTCGTGCTGTACATCTGAAATTAATAGAGGTATATACGGGGCAAGACGCGAAGCAAGAAGCTTAGTAAATATTTTCGCATCTGTATTAATGAGCGAAATCGGTCGATATGACCCTAGATCCTCAGCAGATTTACCCTTTTTAAGAAAAACAACAACGTTGGTTCTATTCCAGGAGGGTGGCACCTCCCCTCCCTGCAATATATTGTTGATTAATTCCAGAAGAACTGGCAACAATAAGTCCTCAAAAATTTTGTAGAATTCAAGAGGGATGGTATCCTCGCCCGCTGCCTTACCATTGGGCAGAGACTTAATTGCTGCTTTCAATTCAACCAGATCGGCCATATTCTCTAAGCAGAGAGTATGAGATACATCCAGCAGGGGTATAGTACTTTCTCTTACATAGTTCATGGCAGCCTGATGATTATAACTACCAGACTCCTTATACAAATTGGAATAAAAGAGCTTAAATTGCTCAGCGATATCCTCAGACTTTGTGTAAGTTATGCCGTCTACCCCATTAATAGTCTTAATATTAGCCTTTTGATCAGCAAGTTGATAGGCTAATACCTTCCCCACCCTCTCCCCGTATTCATACCGCATTGATCTAGCCTTCTGGAAGTTGTTCGCAGCCTTATCCTTCAGTCTTCTACAGAGTTTGGCCCGGACTTCAATAATTTGAGCGTATATCCACGGCTCACTAAGATCTCTCGCCATGATTGCCATGGCATGTTGTTGCTCCAGAGCAATATACTACCGGTGTTCATTGCAGAGCTGTGCATCTTTAAATTTATTTTGCTGGACAATAAACTGGACAGTAGCCCCTCTAACACATGCTTTTAAACAGTCCCACACCATCCCAAGAGAAGAAGTATGACTATTATTAGTAATATAATCCGTTAAAGCCAGATACATGTGATCAAAAAAGGCCGGGTTATTTAAAAGATGCTGAGGAAATGAAAATTCCCTAATTGAACTTTTGCTGAAGGAATCTAAATAAACAGAATGCAAAATGGGATTGTGGGCCGAGGTTACTTTTGGACAAACAACCATATGTGCATTAGCCAGGAGTCTATGATTAATTAAAATCCTAGAGTATTGTTTATGGGGGTAAGAAAAAAAAAGTAAACCCTGCATAGGTAGGAGACAGCAGTCTCCAAGCATCATCTAGTTGGTGAATATGTAGTAGATCTCGAATTGCAGCCCTAACCCGAACCATTCTGGCTCTTACAGACGTATTTGTGTCCAAAATACAATTGAAATCACCCATTACGATAAGGTCGCCAGCCCAATCTAGGAGTTCCGAATTCAAATAAGAAAAAACATCAGGGTCGTCCGAGTTAGGGCCATAGACCATACATACCGTGACCATCTTTCCAGAAATAGAAAGTTGTGCGATTACCCACCGACCCCGGCTATCAGCAAGCGTACGTATTACAATAAATTTAGAGGCTTTATCTTTCAGTAGAGAAACCCCCCTAATAGAGACCGTCTGTAAAGTGCAGACGATCAAATCAAAGCCAAGTTGTTTGAAGAATTTCCTATATTTATAGGCCAGATGAGTTTCCGCTAATCCAACAATTTGGGGCTTAAATCCTCTGAGCTCTTCAGCAACCAACCACCTTTTACTAGCCAAATTCAGACCACGAACATTCCAGCTCCTAAATTTTACTCTAGACATTACCAAAGAATTCTGCAGCACTAAATATTTTCCTCTCCTCACGTTTCTCGTTGTTAATACAGAACATTTCCTGTGCTATTTCATCAATTCTGTGATTGTTTATCCCTGACCAACCCCCCAACCCGAGAATCCCCACCCCTCCCACCCCAGTATCTTAAGAAAGGAATCACCCCCATTAAGGCTGTCCTGACCCGACAGCAGAAAAGAAGGACGTCAGCACCAACCCCCCCAGGGTCCCCCCACCATGCCCGCACACCTACCCCCACCATACAGTTCATCATTTCATCATTTCCACACAAATACAATTCCCACTTAACAGTAGTGACAATAAATGACATTTCCCACCCCCTCATGCTAGAAGACGGAAAGGATAAGAGAGATAGGGGAAAAAAGACCATCAGTCAAAATATTATCAAAATCAAGGATTAGGAGTAATTTGCCAGTTAGCAAGCGCCTTTTTAGCCTCCTGTTCGCTTGAAAAAAAAATATGAGCGACCATCTTTGACCACTTTAAGTCGAGCAGGCTCCTGCAGAAAAACCTGAGAACAGACAGACTTGAATGCGTCCATGAGTTGACGAAGCTGCCACCTCTTATCCATAGAGGATTTGCAAAGGTCAGATCTCACGAAAATTGACATAGAGTCGACTTGAACAGGAGCTGTTGGTCTAGCTTTAAAGAAATTGGCCTGGCGAAGTAAGAAATTACCCAGAAATATCAAAATGGGCCTAGAGAATTTTGTTTTGGCTTGAGAGTTAGGTGTTAAAAATAACGGAAGACGATGCGCTCTTTGAACCTGTGTGTCCAAGTCCCAGTCCCCCAAATCCGGGAAGGCTTTCTGTAATAAACCCACGACAAACGCACGAGTATCGGAGCCTTCCGGCCCTTCCGGTACTCCAAAGATCCTGAGGTTATGTCGCCGCTTTCTGTTTTCAAGATCATCGATCTTTAGCTGAATAGAGACCAACTGTGAGTCCTGTGGGGTGATTATCTTAGTAGTTTGAGTATTAGTTTCCTCTACGTCAGCCAGTCGTTGCTGCAGCTCAGTTACATCGGCTGTTAGATGATAGACCTTAGTAGTGACCTCGGATAGTGCCTTTTTTATTTCGATACTGTCAGCCCTTGCCTGCTGATAATAAGCTTGTGCTTCTGCTCTCTGACTATTTTAAGACATGCATGATATCAGAAAGAGAGGGCTTGCCCCCCCCCATCGTGTCTTCTTTCCGACTGACTCTAACCAGGAGTGTAAGTTGTCAGACCTTCTAGAGCATCCTGGGAGTCAGAAGGGGATGGTGAGGTAATAAAATCGGGTACTGTGACTGAAGTATTAAATATAGCTTGCGTTGTGCCCTTAAAGGCACAGAGCGGTCTATCAGCGAGCTTTTGGCCATGATCAATGCAGAGAGCTTCAAGTGGGGCTTGAGCAGGCTGAGGGGTACGTGTTCCAGTAGGAGCAGTGCTAGGGGTGAGGGTATTAGATGGAGTATGGTCCGGGAGGATAGGGCAGGTCGTTGGAGAAATCGGGCCAGTAGGCACATCAGACCTACTCACCGGAGAGGGAACTGACATACCCCCCCTGCGAGCCAAAATTAGACAATCTGGAGACCATATTCCTCACTTCGCCCTTTGAAGAGACCCATTGACGCAATGGGCTAGCACCTGGACCGATCTTAGACGTGCTAGTGGCCCCCTTCAGACGGCCAAGAACATCTGTAATTTGGGCCTGGTCTCCCATGCCACCACGACCCCTTCCACCTTTACCAGGTCGATTCGATTTGGGTGCCTTATCCTTTTGAATTTTAGCCCTCGCCGAAGTATTACCCTCTAGAGCACACCCATCATTATTCTTAGTCTTAGACCAGATGTTGGCCTGCTCAGATCCAAGTAGCGTAGATTCCATGGAGGGCGATAGATCCTTCACAGGTTCAATGATTGAGTTTGCTTGCTCCTCACTGCCACCAGCTACACTGCCAGTGTCATCCGGCAAACAGTTATTATTAACACCCAGAGTAGCAACCTGTACTAGATCATCAGCGTGTTCGCCGTCTGTACTATTCATGACCTCAGATCGGGGGGTGCACCTTGGGACTAGGGTCAAGACTAGAGTAGAGATCCCAGCTTTAGCGTCAGAGAGAAGAAAATCGCCAGGGACCACTGAGTTGACCACACCAGGGGGCTCCCTTCTTGGGCTAGCACAAGGCCCCTCTACAGACTCCTCCACACTCCCCCAGCCCTCATTCACTGCTGCGTTAAGAACTTCAGCCATCCGCGTAAGAGGGAGCGAGGATTCGGAGCCACAGGACCGGAGAAGCGTTGTAACTTTACCTGAGCGTAAGAGTTTTAAAATAGACTTCCCGACCTGTGGCTCCTTTGAGCTAATTGAACTAACTGGGGCTATATTGGCTCTGTGGGCAATCCCTGCATTTTCGATATCAGCAACATCAATGGTAGAATCAGTCTCAGAGTTAGTCTGACCTGTTAGGCAGTCCGTTGGGGGAGGATGGCCATCAGTCTCTGCTTGGGCCCCAGTTCGCCCTCGTCGATTAGCACGGGGGGGCATTCCTGCAATCAGCACCCTTGAAAGCCCTTTCAGCCCAGGAAGATAGCTTCTGTTGCATCCATTGCCGATCACCCAGAAATCGGCAGACTCACCGCTTAACAGCCGTGGAACGCCATAATCCAATGATGGGAAGCACAGAGTTGCTTGAAGCGTCTTCCGGACTGAGAGCCAGTCGGCTACGCGAGGACCGTGAATCACGTAGCTGACACGGGTTAGCCGGCACATTCGATAGTTGCTTTTCACACACCAGCCAGAAAGAAAGAAGGTAAGAGCAGCGCCGCGACTAGCAGCAGCTTCCGAAGTCTCAAGCCGAATTTAAAACGCGGCTTTTTTTTTTTTAAGAAACCACCTCACATAGAAGTGATTAGTTTCCTTGTGATTGATGCGGGAAAACAATACGCATCGTAGGCGAGGAGCAGCACTGCAGGCAGGTAGGCAGGCAGCCCGGGCCCCCGGAGGATGAGAGCGCGTCCTTCAGTGGCAGATACGATCCGCCATCTTCCTTCCAGGGGTTGTCCTAGAGGCTTTGGGGATATTAAAAACATTTGGAAAAGATATATATCTTTTTGTAGCTATATTGTAGTGGCATTTATATATCGTTTTATACCACGCACAAGGTACGAACGGCATTTGCGGGTGGGTAGCACCATCCTCTTTGGGAGTGCCATGGATGAAGGAAGGTCTACGTAGGTAGTGTTTTTCTGTTGAATGTGATTACCAAAGTTCTGTGTTTATAATGTTTTGTCGCCATGAGTGACGTACCTAGACCTTTTGCCACCCGTGGCGGTCCCTGCGTTTGCCGCCCCACAATGGCCGCAGGCAAGACCAAAGAGCGCGGGGAGACAGACGACGACGAGGGTAAAAGTGCCACCGCCCCCAAAACTTGTGCTGCCCGGGTCGGACCTGTCCCCCTTGCTACGCCACTGGTCGCTATGCCTTGGAGTGAACAGAGATTAAAAGGAATGCAACACGTTTAAAGTATTCGATGCTGGTGTATGGAGTAGGGCTTTTGTCTGCAGTGTAACCTGTGTGGGACGTCTTTTGGTGCCGTCTGTAAGGCAGAGACTACAAAAACTGGGTCGCCACAAGTGCATAACTATGCAGGGGTGTAAGAGAAACGTGCGAGAATAGATGTGTAGGCACATGTGGGTACCTTCTTTCTGTGGGGCGGTTTGTGTGGTTCAGTTCAAATCATCTTGAATAGGGCATATGAAAGTGCCGGGGGGTAAGGGGAGCATCTTCCAATGAATGTAGCATATGCTCCGATGGTACCACATTCTATCAGCAGAGAAGCAACTCATAGCAAGAGTAACTGCACTACAGACACAGTATGTGCAAGAGTCGGGGGTACACGCGGGTGGACGGCATCCACCCACTTTCTTTACAGGGTGGACGCCGTCCACCCTGCCAAGAACTTGGGCCCCACTGAATAATATGCTGAATTTGTCCAGGAGTAATTTCCAAACACCGGGACACTTTCAGCAGCGCCTGGACGTTGTTCTCTGCTTTCGATCAGCAAAAACATGTAGACGGGGAGGGGGCCTTTTCATTTCTGACTCCTGCTGGGCCCATAACAAAGGCCGAATCTGAGGGGCCACCAGGCCTCCTTCTGTTCGAGTCTCCTGGCTGGGACCAGTCAGGAGCCTCACACCTGATGCAAATGCAGCAGAGGGGAAACAAAGGCTCACACCTTGTTAGCACTTCACACATACTTGAGAGAGGCAGCTTTTCACTTTGTTCAGGCTCTGTTCATGAGATATGCATGCTCTGTATGAATGTCAGATGTGTTGATCTTTCCCAGTATTTGCTCAAAATAAATAGCATTTTATAGCACTTACTACCCCTGAGGAGGCGTTGTAATAATGTAAAAATCACAATTTTTTATTTTAAAGCACTATGGGTAGAGGAAGCTTTAGGCTGACAAAAGGCAACACTGGTTTATGTGAAGCTTACAAAAGTGTGAGTCTTCTGCCTAAATCAGGAGGGTTTCCCTGTATACTCGAAATGTGCTCAAATATACTCATGATAAACCTGCTAAACATACATGTGAGGCCTTAAGAGCTGGTTTCACTTCTTGTGATGCCACTTCCTGTGATGTCACGTGCTGTGATGGTACGCGACTCATGCGCCGCGATGTCATGCGCCGTGATGGCCCTTGCATACAGATTAATTAGGCTAGTCCCCCCTCTTCTTTTTTAGGTCTCGCCTGGCGTTAGCAGCGCACAGCGCTGCTCGCCATGCGAGGGCTTTTTGTAATCAATTCAACATGTCTACGCGTACGGAGGGACAAAGATGGCGTCGGGCTGTCCATATACAACTGCAAATGCACACGGATGTGGACAGCCCAACGCCATCTTTGTCCCTCCGTACGTGGGCACAAGCAAAAAGCCCTCGCATGGCGAGAGCAGCGCTGTGCGCGGCTAACGTCATCGGGCTGTCAACATGCGCGTGCATATGCACGCACGTGTATTCGGACCCGACTGGACTGGGACGTGTATCTTTTCAAGTATTTTAAATTTGACGTTTCCAGTTAGTCTAGCATCTAAGAATCATGAGCCAACAATAAAATATGACATGTTGTTCTTTACAGCGCTTACTAGAGTCCTTTGTGTAGTTTCTAAGCGCCGTGAAAAACATGTGCTTGCAGAATGCATTGTGAAAACACTCGTTTGATCCCCCTCGGCAGGATGAAAAGCCTTGGTCCTGCCGGGATCGAATTCGCCGAACCATCCTGCAGGCTGCGTTCCCTTACGTGGCTCCCTCGGCGGAAGTAGCTCGGTGAGGGCCAGTGCTCTAGAGAGCTGTGCGCAAACGACAGACCACAGATTCGAACACCCAGTAAAATGTCCTCCTTTCAGTGCGGCGCTGTGCCAGTAGGCGCTATATCCGGTGCAGTGCTTGGATTTGTTATTGTGGTAACAGCACCTCTATGCGCGAACCGACCTGCCGTGGAGGTCTGTGCGATCTTCAGGTCATGGTTTTCCACCCACCGGATTCAACTTAACCTTTCATCATTTTAGCGCAGCTGCAGCACCGTTGTGAACCCGAAACTATTAGTGCACTAATATTAGTTTCCTCGTGTGCTCCTGGTATCTATGCTCCTTTGAGAAGTCTCGGGAACAATTGGCTTAATGGGTTCAGGCGCCTTCTACAGCGCGAAGCCTCTGCTGGTTCAGTGATGTGATGAATGCGCCCCCTGCAGGAGGGTCAGCTTAGCCTTTCATCCTTCGAACCTTGATAAACTGGGGACTGGTTTAGGTGGCTAACAATGACCATCTATTTTATCCACACTCAGTGAGCGAGGGTATGCTCAGACGTGAGTCCCTTGCTCATTGCACCATCAGGATTCAGGCAAGCCGGGCCGACGAAGGCTGTGATGCCAGAAACCGGTCCCCGGAAGCTTGTTTCCTTCCCAGTATAAGAATTGGCTTGGTAGTTTGGTTTGCCCTGTTCCCATCATGCACTGGGACAGGTACAGACTAATTTGCATGTAGCCAGGTTCTGAGCTGGGATGGTGCAGTGAGCTAAAAAACGGTGATGGATTAAAACCATGATCTCTTGACTTGGTAAGAGTATTCTGCATCATTCAGAAACTCTGTCCATCACCGCCCCCTTTTTTCCCAAATCAATGACCATTTATTAAACAGGGCTAAGGGTGAACATGCATGTTATGTTACCTTTTAATTTATTTTTATGTCATGGGTTAGATTCAGTTCACGTCACATGTCATTAAAGAAGCTGTAATGATGTGGCAAGTGCCGGCCACAAATACTTTTGTATTATTGTGTGTGTACTAGGTGTAAGTTCGTCTGATTCTCCGGACAGCACCTGCATCAAAAGGTGGAATAGAAGGCGCCTCAACCCATTAAGCCAATTGTCTCCGAGACTTCTCAAAGGAGCATAGACACCAGGAGCACACGAGGAATGTAAAGAGCGGATGTGGAGAGGGAGAAAGAGAGAGAGAAAGAAAGAAAGAGAGAGAGAAAGAAAGAAAGAGAGAAAGAAAGAAAGAAAGAGAGAAAAAGAAAGAAAGAGAGAAAGAAAGAAAGAAAGAAAAAGAAAGAAAAAGAAAGAAAAAGAAAGAAAAAGAAAGAAAAAGAAAGAAAAAGAAAGAAAGAAAAAGAAAGAAAAAGAAAAAGAAAGAGAGAAAGAGATAAAGAGAGAAAGAGAGAAAGAAAGAAAGAAACAAAGAAAGAAACAAAGAAAGAAACAAAGAAAGAAACAAAGAAAGAAACAAAGGAGAAAGAGAGAAAGAAGTAAAAGAGCACTAGAATATCTCTTTTCTGATTTGATTTAACTCACAACACAGAAGCAGCTGTACCTGTTCGCGATACGCACCTAGGGCAATGCAGGGGGAAATATACGGCCGAGTCCACCTGGTGACCTCCCTGGGTTTGAGGAAGGCAGGGTTTCATTTCCGTATTTCTGTTTAATTCCGAATTATAACGGGGCATACTGTTGACAATGTCGGACTTAAAAATGGGAACGTTTTCTGAAACAAGTAGGCATTACACAAAAGATCGTAAGCGCTATATCCATGTTGCGATACAATTGGAAGCGCCAATGGGTGTCGCTTTAGTGTGCTGACGCTTGTAAAACACAGGCCTTCACAAACGCAGTATTCATGTGTTGTATGCACGCATTTGGTTTACAGTTTTAAAGCTAGTCCCGTAGGCTCTGCCAATGCTGGGAAGAAAGTAGGGAAGAAAAAAATGTTTTCTGTATAGACTGTACATAGGGGATAAATAACTGACTGTGAAAGTGTGATGATTGATTGTACTATTCAGATGTAAAATAGTCCCGCACACACTTCAGTGAAAGCACTTCCAGGAAGATGGATTCACAGACCAACCAGCGAATAGCACAACGTGAGAGAGTGGCACAATTGGCGGAGCCACACCCACTCTTTATATTTTAAACTAAAGAATCAATAACAATGGGTCTATCAGACAGCTGCACACTAAAGCCACACCTAAAAAGGACATGATTCTGCCAAAATTTAACAGGGCTGATCTTCTAAAAATGATAGAGCTGCTTAACAAAAATAAAACTTTCTCTACAAACATTGGCAAAGCCATTTGGCCTCACCTTTTTAAAAACAGGAGGCATGCTGTTGGGTTTGCAAGTGCTTGTTCCTTTAATGAACAAAGCAATAGGTGTTGCTTTTGGTATTGTAAATAACAATGGCAAAAGGCACTGCCATTTACAATGCCAATAGCTCCTAAACTCGCAGTTGCGAGACCTATTGCATTGTAAATGCTTGTTTAGGACCTGTGCCCTGTGTCCTAGGAAGTCCACCCAGGAGCGGCAGCGCAGGAACCCAGAGAATAGTCATTGAACTATCAGCCACAGTATATGCTCTCAGAAGCCCACGGACGTGTGGCAGTGCAGAAACTCATAGGCATGAGCATTATACAACCAGCCACCATATATCCACAGAAGTCCGTGGACGTGTGGCAGTGCACAAACTCATAGGCATGGGCATTATACAACCAGCCACCACATATGCACTGAAGCCCACGGACGTGTGGCAGTGCAGAAACTCATAGGCATGGGCATTATACAACCAGCCGCAGTATATGCACTGAAGTCTACGGACCTGTGGCAGTGCAGAAACTCATAGGCATGGGCATTATACAACCAGCCGCAGTATATGCATTGAAGTCCACGGACGTGTGGCAGTGCAGAAACTCATAGGCATGGGCATTATACAACCAGCCACAGTATATGCTCTCAGAAGCCCACGGACGTGTGGCAGTGCAGAAACTCATAGGCATGGGCATTATACAACCAGCCACCATATATCCACAGAAGTCCGTGGACGTGTGGCAGTGCACAAACTCATAGGCATGGGCATTATACAACCAGCCACCACATATGCACTGAAGCCCACGGACGTGTGGCAGTGCAGAAACTCATAGGCATGGGCATTATACAACCAGCCGCAGTATATGCACTGAAGTCTACGGACCTGTGGCAGTGCAGAAACTCATAGGCATGGGCATTATACAACCAGCCGCAGTATATGCATTGAAGTCCACGGACGTGTGGCAGTGCAGAAACTCATAGGCATGGGCATTATACAACCAGCCACAGTATATGCTCTCAGAAGCCCACGGACGTGTGGCAGTGCAGAAACTCATAGGCATGGGCATTATACAACCAGCCACCATATATCCACAGAAGTCCGTGGACGTGTGGCAGTGCACAAACTCATAGGCATGGGCATTATACAACCAGCCACCACATATGCACTGAAGCCCACGGACGTGTGGCAGTGCAGAAACTCATAGGCATGGGCATTATACAACCAGCCGCAGTATATGCACTGAAGTCTACGGACCTGTGGCGGTGCAGAAACTCATAGGCATGGGCATTATACAACCAGCCACCACATATGCACTGAAGTCCACGGACGTGTGGCAGTGCAGAAACTCAAAGGAATGGGCATTATACAACCAATCACCATGTATGCACTGAAGTCCACGGACATGTGGCACTGTAGAAACTCATAGGCATGGGCATTATACAACCAGCCACCACATATGCACTGAAGTCCACGGACGTGTGGCAGTGCAGAAACTCAAAGGAATGGGCATTATACAATCAATCACCATGTATGCACTGAAGTCCACGGACATGTGGCACTGTAGAAACTCATAGGCATGGGCATTATACAACCAGCACCCGTATATGTACTGAAGTCCACAGACGTGTGGCAGTGCAGAAACTCATAGGCATGGGCATTATACAACCAGCCACCACATAGGCACTGAAGTCCACGGACGTGTGGCAGTGCAGAAACTCCTAGGCATGGGCATTATACAACCAGCAACAGTATATGCTCTCAGAAGCCCACGGACGTGTGGCAGTGCAGAAACTCATAGGCATGAGCATTATACAACCAGCCACCATATATCCACAGAAGTCCGTGGACGTGTGGCAGTGCACAAACTCATAGGCATGGGCATTATACAACCAGCCACCACATATGCACTGAAGCCCACGGACGTGTGGCAGTGCAGAAACTCATAGGCATGGGCATTATACAACCAGCCGCAGTATATGCACTGAAGTCTACGGACCTGTGGCAGTGCAGAAACTCATAGGCATGGGCATTATACAACCAGCCGCAGTATATGCATTGAAGTCCACGGACGTGTGGCAGTGCAGAAACTCATAGGCATGGGCATTATACAACCAGCCACAGTATATGCTCTCAGAAGCCCACGGACGTGTGGCAGTGCAGAAACTCATAGGCATGGGCATTATACAACCAGCCACCACATATGCACTGAAGTCCACGGACGTGTGGCAGTGCAGAAACTCAAAGGAATGGGCATTATACAACCAATCACCATGTATGCACTGAAGTCCACGGACATGTGGCACTGTAGAAACTCATAGGCATGGGCATTATACAACCAGCCACCACATATGCACTGAAGTCCACGGACGTGTGGCAGTGCAGAAACTCAAAGGAATGGGCATTATACAACCAATCACCATGTATGCACTGAAGTCCACGGACATGTGGCACTGTAGAAACTCATAGGCATGGGCATTATACAACCAGCACCCGTATATGTACTGAAGTCCACAGACGTGTGGCAGTGCAGAAACTCATAGGCATGGGCATTATACAACCAGCCACCACATAGGCACTGAAGTCCACGGACGTGTGGCAGTGCAGAAACTCCTAGGCATGGGCATTATACAACCAGCAACAGTATATGCTCTCAGAAGCCCACGGACGTGTGGCAGTGCAGAAACTCATAGGCATGGGCATTATACAACCAGCCACCACATATGCACTGAAGTCCACGGACGTGTGGCAGTGCAGAAACTCATAGGCATGGGCATTATACAACCAGCCGCAGTATATGCAAAAGTCCACGGACGTGTGGCAGTGCAGAAACTCATAGGCATGGGCATTATACAACCAGCCGCAGTATATGCAAAAGTCCACGGACGTGTGGCAGTGCAGAAACTCATAGGCATGGGCATTATACAACCAGCCGCAGTATATGCAAAAGTCCACGGACGTGTGGCAGTGCAGAAACTCATAGGCATGGGCATTATACAACCAGCCACCACATATGCATTGAAGTCCATGGACGTGTGGCAGTGCAGAAACTCATAGGCATGGGCATTATACAACCAGCCGCAGTATATGCAAAAGTCCACGGACGTGTGGCAGTGCAGAAACTCATAGGCATGGGCATTATACAACCAGCCACCACATATGCACTGAAGTCCACGGACGTGTGGCAGTGCAGAAACTCATAGGCATGGGCATTATACAACCAGCCGCAGTATATGCAAAAGTCCACGGACGTGTGGCAGTGCAGAAACTCATAGGCATGGGCATTATACAACCAGCCGCAGTATATGCAAAAGTCCACGGACGTGTGGCAGTGCAGAAACTCATAGGCATGGGCATTATACAACCAGCCACCACATATGCATTGAAGTCCATGGACGTGTGGCAGTGCAGAAACTCATAGGCATGGGCATTATACAACCAGCCGCAGTATATGCAAAAGTCCACGGACGTGTGGCAGTGCAGAAACTCATAGGCATGGGCATTATACAACCAGCCACCACATATGCATTGAAGTCCATGGACGTGTGGCAGTGCAGAAACTCATAGGCATGGGCATTATACAACCAGCCGCCACATATGCACTGAAGTCCACGGACGTGTGGCAGTGCAGAAACTCATAGGCATGGGCATTATACAACCAGCCGCAGTATATGCAAAAGTCCACGGACGTGTGGCAGTGCAGAAACTCATAGGCATGGGCATTATACAACCAGCCGCAGTATATGCAAAAGTCCACGGACGTGTGGCAGTGCAGAAACTCAGGCATGGGCATTATACAACCAGCCGCAGTATATGCACTGAAGTCCACGGACGTGTGGCAGTGCAGAAACTCATAGGCATGGGCATTATACAACCAGCCACCACATATGCATTGAAGTCCATGGACGTGTGGCAGTGCAGAAACTCATAGGCATGGGCATTATACAACCAGCCGCAGTATATGCAAAAGTCCACGGACGTGTGGCAGTGCAGAAACTCATAGGCATGGGCATTATACAACCAGCCACCACATATGCACTGAAGTCCACGGATGTGTGGCAGTGCAGAAACTCATAGGCATGGGCATTATACAACCAGCCGCAGTATATGCAAAAGTCCACGGACGTGTGGCAGTGCAGAAACTCATAGGCATGGGCATTATACAACCAGCCGCAGTATATGCATTGAAGTCCACGGACGTGTGGCAGTGCAGAAACTCATAGGCATGGGCATTATACAACCAGCCGCAGTATATGCATTGAAGTCCACGGATGTGTGGCAGTGCAGAAACTCATAGGCATGGGCATTATACAACCAGCCGCAGTATATGCAAAAGTCCACGGACGTGTGGCAGTGCAGAAACTCATAGGCATGGGCATTATACAACCAGCCACCACATATGCATTGAAGTCCATGGACGTGTGGCAGTGCAGAAACTCATAGGCATGGGCATTATACAACCAGCCGCAGTATATGCAAAAGTCCACGGACGTGTGGCAGTGCAGAAACTCATAGGCATGGGCATTATACAACCAGCCACCACATATGCACTGAAGTCCACGGACGTGTGGCAGTGCAGAAACTCATAGGCATGGGCATTATACAACCAGCCGCAGTATATGCAAAAGTCCACGGACGTGTGGCAGTGCAGAAACTCATAGGCATGGGCATTATACAACCAGCCGCAGTATATGCAAA
This sequence comes from Triturus cristatus, assembly GCF_964204655.1. Lineage (NCBI taxonomy): Eukaryota > Metazoa > Chordata > Amphibia > Caudata > Salamandridae > Triturus > Triturus cristatus. The sequence goes on along the minus strand of NC_140595.1, from coordinate 780,131,116 downwards.
AGTCCACGGACGTGTGGCAGTGCAGAAACTCATAGGCATGGGCATTATACAACCAGCCACCACATATGCATTGAAGTCCATGGACGTGTGGCAGTGCAGAAACTCATAGGCATGGGCATTATACAACCAGCCGCAGTATATGCAAAAGTCCACGGACGTGTGGCAGTGCAGAAACTCATAGGCATGGGCATTATACAACCAGCCACCACATATGCATTGAAGTCCATGGACGTGTGGCAGTGCAGAAACTCATAGGCATGGGCATTATACAACCAGCCGCAGTATATGCAAAAGTCCACGGACGTGTGGCAGTGCAGAAACTCATAGGCATGGGCATTATACAACCAGCCACCACATATGCACTGAAGTCCACGGACGTGTGGCAGTGCAGAAACTCATAGGCATGGGCATTATACAACCAGCCGCAGTATATGCAAAAGTCCACGGACGTGTGGCAGTGCAGAAACTCATAGGCATGGGCATTATACAACCAGCCGCAGTATATGCAAAAGTCCACGGACGTGTGGCAGTGCAGAAACTCATAGGCATGGGCATTATACAACCAGCCACCACATATGCACTGAAGTCCACGGACGTGTGGCAGTGCAGAAACTCATAGGCATGGGCATTATACAACCAGCCGCAGTATATGCAAAAGTCTACGGACCTGTGGCAGTGCAGAAACTCAGGCATGGGCATTATACAACCAGCCGCAGTATATGCACTGAAGTCCACGGACGTGTGGCAGTGCAGAAACTCATAGGCATGGGCATTATACAACCAGCCGCAGTATATGCATTGAAGTCCACGGACGTGTGGCAGTGCAGAAACTCATAGGCATGGGCATTATACAACCAGCCGCAGTATATGCATTGAAGTCCACGGACGTGTGGCAGTGCAGAAACTCATAGGCATGGGCATTATACAACCAGCCGCAGTATATGCACTGAAGGCTCACCACAAACAGTGCCGGACAGAGGGGTAGAATGCAGGCTCACCCCGGACAGTGCCAGACAGGTGGGGTATGATACAGGCTCAACACGGACAGTGCCGGACAGGTGGGGTAGGATGCAGCTCACAAGGGACAGTGTGATCCTCTGCAGGCTCACCCCGGACAGTGCCGGATTGCTCCTCTGCAGGCCTACAGCCTCTAGCTGAACGGGCACTTCTTGGTTTCTATCCAGCTGGGCCTGCAGGGTCCTCGTGCCTCCTGACCCCTGACCCGGTCAGCTGGGTCCGTCTCATGCTCTTTGACCTTTTGGGCAGGGGCTTGTTACTATCTTCTCACCCGGGGGACTGGGGGTCTCATTCAAGGCAGCTCACTGAAGCCTGGCTTCTTGCAGATCAGAGGCCTGTGGCAGACAGCTGCGCGCCCGCCGCTGGCACACATCTGCTGCAGGCCACAGCACGCAATCTCCTCAGAGTCCAGACAAGTTACAAAACCCCAGCCCCGGGGGAGGGGGGCTCGCCTTTATCTGAAAGTGTTGCCTCTGGCAGGAGGCCAGGCATCCAAAAGGCCAGCTTTCTTTGGAAGTTTGAACACGGGTCCAGCCTCTCCCCAGCCCGTCCAGCCTTTCCTCCAGATGTGTCGGTTTCTACCCGCTCCAGGTGTTCTGTGGACTCTCCCAGGCATCCTCGGGTAGGGGCGCCGGTTGCCAGGCAACGCTCCATCACGGGAAGGGAAGAGGGAGCATCAGGCATGGGGAAGCAGGTGTGGAGAGTGGTGGTTACGAGGGAAACAGACGCAGGGTCCAACAGGGAAGCAGATGCAGGGTGAAGGGAAAAGGGTAGGAATGCAGGGCTGAGCAGGTGCAGGATTAAGCAAGGTAGCAGATGGTGGGATGCAGGGCTCAGCAGGAAGACAGATGCAGGGATGCAAGTTTTAGTAAGGAAACAGAAGGGAGAATGCAGAGTTAAAGAGGGAAACGAATACAGGCATACAAGGTAAAGCAGAGAAACACAGGTAGAGAAGTAGGGTTAAGGAGGGAAGAAGATGAAGGCATGCAGGGTAAAGCAGAGAAACACAGGTAGAGATGTAGGGCTAAGGAGGAAAGCAGATGAAGGCATACAAGGTAAAGCAGGGAAACACAGGTAGAGAAGTAGGGTTGAGGAGGGAAGCAGATGAAGGCATGCAGGGTATAGCAGAGAAACACAGGTAGAGATGTAGGGCTAAGGAGGGAAGCAGATACAGGCATACAGGGTACAGAAGAGAATCAGAGGTAAAAATGCAGCGCTAAGGAGGGGAAGCAGATGAATGCATACAGGGCAAACGAGAGAAACAGAGGTAGAGATGCAGGGTTAATGAGGGAAGCAGATTATGGCACGCAGGGTAAAGAAGAGAAACTAAATTAGAGATGCAGGGTTAAGGAGGGATGCAGATACAGGTATACAGGATGAAGAAGAGAAACTGCTGTAGAGACGCAGGGTTAAGGAGGGAAGCAGATGATGGCATGCAGGGTAAAGAAGAGAAACTAAAGTAGAGATGCAGGGTTAAGGAGGGAAGCAGATGATGGCATGCAGGGTAAAGAAGAGAAACTGATGTGGAGATGCAGGGTTAAGGAGGGAAGCAGATGATGGCATGCAGGGTAAAGAAGAGAAACTGATGTGGAGATGCAGGGTTAAGGAGGGAAGCAGGTGATGGCATGCAGGGTAAAGAAGAGAAACTGATGTGGAGATGCAGGGTTAAGGAGGGAAGCAGATGATGGCATGCAGGGTAAAGAAGAGAAACTAAAGTAGAGATGCAGGGTTAAGGAGGGAAGCAGATGATGGCATGCAGGGTAAAGAAGGGAAACTGATGTGAAGATGCAGGGTTAAGGAGGGAAGCAGATGATGGCATGCAGGGTAAAGAAGAGAAACTGATGTGAAGATGCAGGGTTAAGGAGGGAAGCAGATGATGGCATGCAGGGTAAAGAAGAGAAACTAAAGTAGAGATGCAGGGTTAAGGAGGGAAGCAGATGATGGCATGCAGGGTAAAGAAGAGAAACTAAAGTAGAGATGCAGGGTTAAGGAGGGAAGCAGATGATGGCATGCAGGGTAAAGAAGAGAAACGGATGTGGAGATGCAGGGTTAAGGAGGGAGCGGACTGGACTATGGCAACACGCTGTCTGCAGCGATCACCGCGCGCCTCCTGAAGAGACTCCAAACAATACAGAACTCAGTGGCAAGACTCTTACTCGCCCTCCCCTCCCAGTTCAAGACGCTGACCCCTGCATAAGGAAGGACCAGCGTACATCAACAAACGCCTGACCTTCCACCAACGGCCCAGACACCGCGACTCAAGATTCATCTCCATCACAGGCACCCCACGATCCCACGAGCCAACAGCAGAGGGCGCTCCTTCCCGCAGAGGGCGCTCCTCCCCTTCCCACAACTGGCAGCCCAGGCTTGCAATGACCTCCCCTGCACCCCAGGATCGCACCCTCACTCCAGCGATTCAGAAGAGAGCTCAAGCCCTGGTTGTTTGATTAATCACCTCCACGCAGCAGCGAACAGCTCCAGCGCCTCGAGACCCCCATGGGTAATATACCGGCGCTCTACAAATGACTGATTGAGCAGATGAAGGCATACAGGGTAAAGGAGAGAAACAGAGGGAGAGATGCAGGGCTGAGGAGGGAAGAAGATACAGGCATACAGGCTAAAGAAGAGAAACAGAGGTAGAGATACAGGGTAAGGGAGTAGAGCAGATACAGGCACACAGGGTAAAGAAGAGAAACAGAGGTAGAGATGCAGGATTAAGGAGAGAAGCAGGTCCAGGCATACAGGGTAAAGAAGAGAAACAGAGGTAGAGATGCAGGATTAAGGAGGGAAGCAGATACGGGCATACAGGCTAAAGAAGAGAAACAGAGGTAGAGATACAGGGTAAGGGAGGAGAGCAGATACAGGCATACAGGGTAAAGAAGAGAAACAGAGGGAGAGATGCAGGATTAAGGAGAGAAGCAGGTCCAGGCATACAGGGTAAAGAAGAGAAACAGAGGTAGAGATGCAGGATTAAGGAGGGAAGCAGATACAGGCATACAGGGTAAAGAATCAATCAATCAATCAATCAATCATAACATTTGTATAGCGCACTACTCACCCGGAAGGGTCTCAAGGCGCTTGGGGGGAAGGGTCCGCTACTGCTCGAACAGCCAGGTCTTGAGTTGTTTCCTGAAGGCGAGATGGTCCTGGGTCAGCCGAAGGTGGATGGGGAGGGAGTTCCATGTCTCGGCCACCAGGTAGGAGAAGGATCTGCCTCCGGCGGTGGCTCTTCGGATGCGTGGTACGGCGGCGAGGGCGAGGCTAGTAGACCGTAGCTGGCGGGTGGGCGTGTAGAAGGTCAGGCGGTCGTTGAGGTACTTGGGGCCCAGGTCGTGGAGAGACTTGTGTGCGTGGGTGAGGAGCCGGAACGTGATCCTCTTCTTGACGGGGAGCCAGTGTAGGTCTCTAAGGTGGCCGGAGATGTGGCTGCGTCGGGGGATGTCCAGGATGAGTCGGGCGAAGGCATTCTGGATGCGTTGGAGTCTTTTCTGTAGCTTGGCTGTGGTTCCGGCGTAGAGGGTGTTTCCGTAGTCCAGTCGGCTGGTGACGAGTGCCTGGGTGACCGTCTTCCTGGTTTTGGTCGGGAACCATCGGAAGATCTTGCGAAGCGGAACAGATGTAGAGATGCCGGGTAAGGTAGGAGAGCAGATACAGGCATACAGGGTAAAGAAGAGAAACAGACGTAGAGTTGCAATATTGAGGAGGGGAGCAGATACAGGCATACAGGGTAAAGAAGAGAAACCGAGGTAGAGATACCGGGTAAGGGAGGAGAGCAGATACAGGCATACAGGGTAAAGTAGAGAAACAGAGGTGGAGATGCAGGATTAAGGAGAGAAGCAGGTCCAGGCCATACAGGGTAAAGGAGAGAAACAGAGGTAGAGATGCAGGGTGAAGGAGGGAAGCAGATGAAGACATGCATGATGATTTAGCAAGAAGGCAGGTGCAGAAATGCAGGGTTTAGCAGGGAAGCAGATGCAAGGATATAGGGTTAACTTGGAAAGCAGATGCATGGCTAAGGAAGCATATTTGGGTTTAAGAGAGAAACAAATGTAGGAATAAGGTAGGCAAAGAAGTGGGGATGCAAGATGAAGGAAAGCAGCACATGCAGGGATGTCACAAAGGTGCTCTGTCCTCCAGAGGAATAGGTAAAATACTTGTGCGCATGCGACTAATCAGCTGGGCCCATTTCACAGGCTGACAGATGGGCTGTGTCCTGATGAAACCCACAGGTGGACACATTGGGTCGAAACGTTGAAGACACACCTTGGGTTGTTTACTGAACGTTCAAAATGGAGGCCTGAAACAATTGAAGGATTGCCTCGGTCACCTACTGTGTAACACGCCCTGGTTTCTTTGTGCACTCGTTGTTGAGTTTATAGTTACTTTTTTTAGTGCCGCACTCTCTGCACTGTTTTGAGTCTCTATTGAGCTTTTGTGCTGTGTGAACTTCCTCTCTTTGTAGAAAGAAAAGCTCACGTGTTTGCTTTGCATCTCTATATGCTTGTTAGTTCTCACAGGTTGCATAAGCTCACGTGTTTGCTTTGTATCTCTAGATGCTTGTTAGTTCTCACAGGTTGCATAAGCTCACGTGTTTGCTTTGTATCTCTAGACGCTTGTCAGTTCTCACAGGTTGCATAAGCTCACGTGTTTGCTTTGCATCTCTATATGCTTGTTAGTTCTCACAGGTTGCATAAGCTCACGTGTTTGCTTTGTATCTCTATATGCTTGTTAGTTCTCACAGGTTGCATAAGCTCACGTGTTTGCTTTGCATCTCTATATGCTTGTTAGTTCTCACAGGTTGCATAAGCTCACGTGTTTGCTTTGTATCTCTAGACGCTTGTCAGTTCTCACAGGTTGCATAAGCTCACGTGTTTGCTTTGTATCTCTATATGCTTGTTAGTTCACACAGGTTGCATAAGCTCACGTGTTTGCTTTGTATCTCTATATGCTTGTTAGTTCACACAGGTTGCATAAGCTCACGTGTTTGCTTTGTATCTCTAGATGCTTGTTAGTTCTCACAGGTTGCATAAGCTCACGTGTTTGCTTTGTATCTCTAGACGCTTGTCAGTTCTCACAGGTTGCATAAGCTCACGTGTTTGCTTTGCATCTCTATATGCTTGTTAGTTCTCACAGGTTGCATAAGCTCACGTGTTTGCTTTGTATCTCTATATGCTTGTTAGTTCTCACAGGTTGCATAAGCTCACGTGTTTGCTTTGCATCTCTATATGCTTGTTAGTTCTCACAGGTTGCATAAGCTCACGTGTTTGCTTTGTATCTCTAGACGCTTGTCAGTTCTCACAGGTTGCATAAGCTCACGTGTTTGCTTTGTATCTCTATATGCTTGTTAGTTCACACAGGTTGCATAAGCTCACGTGTTTGCTTTGTATCTCTATATGCTTGTTAGTTCACACAGGTTGCATAAGCTCACGTGTTTGCTTTGTATCTCTAGATGCTTGTTAGTTCTCACAGGTTGCATAAGCTCACGTGTTTGCTTTGTATCTCTAGACGCTTGTCAGTTCTCACAGGTTGCATAAGCTCACGTGTTTGCTTTGTATCTCTAGATGCTTGTTAGTTCTCACAGGTTGCATAAGCTCACGTGTTTGCTTTGTATCTCTATACGCTTGTTAGTTCTCACAGGTTGCATAAGCTCACGTGTTTGCTTTGTATCTCTAGATGCTTGTTAGTTCTCACAGGTTGCATAAGCTCACGTGTTTGCTTTGTATCTCTATATGCTTGTTAGTTCACACAGGTTGCATAGATTTACAAGGCCTGTTCGCATCTGTCCCATGGAACCGTGGTTTTATGCTCCCATAATCATTTGTCAGCAGTCGCCTGGCTCCCCAGTAAGTTTTGGGGGGGGGGGGGGGGGTGAACCTGCTAACCACCAGAGTCTGGGCGCTACTGTTGAATGCCAGAACGGACACATGGGGCTCTGTAACCCAGTGCAGGGAAATAAACTGTGCAACAGTGACGTCAGAGTGAATGGTACAGCTTTTCCACAAGGTGCTAGAACGGATGTCAGCAGGGAGCGAGAAGGGGGGCAGGAAAGGGTATGAAGGGACAGGGACGTGACATGGGGAAGAAGAAGGTGGGGGTAACAGAGCACAGGACAAAGAAAGTGCGGGAGGGGGGGGGGCGGTCCGATGGGAAGACATTGAACTGGGATAGGTTTTAATTGGCGGTCTCAAATGTGGCATCTGCCAAATGGTACAGTCAGGAGACAAACACGAATTACGGAAAGGGCACGGAATATGGGAGAACACCTGTGTGTGGGGGGCCTGGGGAACATGGTCCTTTTGTCCTGGGGTCGTCTCCTGAGAAACACCGCTAACAGACATGACGGGGGCAAGGAGAGCCGGCGTGCCAAACAAATCACATCTAACAGGCAATGCAATGCTGTGGCAACGAGGCGCACTAAAGACCCCGGTGAGGCGGTAGGCGCTTTACAAATGATGTCACATTCCCACGATAGGTTGTGGACGCAACCGACACCCCCGTCGTAGGAGAGAGCTCAAAGTTTCATTTCAGGCCTGCGATGCTCAGCCGGCCCTGTCTGATATCCCATCGCTGGCTTTAGGGCAGTGCAACTGGTGCAGCCGCACTGGGTGCGGACATGGGGGGGGGGGGGGCGCTGACCTCAAGGGGGGGGGGGGGGGAGGTGCTTAGCAATAACTTACTAGTTCAAAACACCTTCTGCAGAGGTCCTTGAGCATCCAGCTTTCAGGCAGCAATAAAAATGTCAAGATAAAGCTTGTGATTAATGTTCCTGTGAGAGAGAGATCAGAGTTGTGTCCAGTGGCAGTGTTGACTCCCTATAAAGTAGCGCAGAGGGTTGATGTGCCTGCTGCAAAGAACGCGTACCGTGCAGATCACAGATCTGTATTTTATGGGGATAGCTCAGTGCATTGCTGCTTTTGTCACAGAGATCCTTTTGTACTACAGTTCATTAAATACAACCCTAATATAGAGCAGTGACTGTTAGGAACTGTCAACAAAGAGCTGCATGATTGCAAACTGCATACAATAAGGCAGGATGTTCGGGGTTTTCCCCGGTCTTGCATTATCTATTGCTAATGTTGCTAAAAAGGGTTCGTTTGCGTAGATATGCATTCTTATTAGTAAAGCCAGCCTTTACCAGCACATTAAAATAAATGAAATGTATGTGAGAGAGGGTCTATGGAGAGAGGAGGGGCACACATGAAATGTAGGTGAGAGAGGGGCTATGGAGAGAGGAGGGGCACACATGAAATGTATGTGAGAGAGGGGCACACATGAAATGGATGTGCGAGAGGGGCTATGAAGAGAGGAGGGGCACACATGAAATGTATGAGAGAGGGGCACACATGAAATGTATGTGCGAGAGGGGCTATGGCGAGAGGAGGGGCACACATGAAATGTATGTTAGGGGCTATGGAGAGATAAGGAGCACACATGAAATGTGTGTGAGGGGCTATGGAGAGATAAGTGGCACACATGAAATGTATGTGAGAGAGGGGCTATGGAGAGAGGAGGGGCACACATGAAATGTATGTTAGGGGCTATGGAGAGATAAGGGGCACACATGAAATGTATGAGAGAGGGGCACACATGAAATGTATGTGAGAGAGGGGCTAGGGAGAGAGGAGGGGCACACATCAAATGTATTTTAGGGGCTATGGAGAGATAAGGGGCACACATGAAATGTATGTGAGGGGCAATGGAGAGATAAGGGGCACTTTACCCCAGTGGTAGTCAGGGAATTCGAGGAGGTGGTCATCCGGCGCCAAAACTGATTTTCGTACCAGGCACCAGGGCGCTATTTGCTGGCTGCAAACATGGATGCGTGCATCCTTCCGAAACACGTGTACAGCGATTTAACAGGTTCGCCGCTGCCCCGATTTCCAAACGTAGGCCGCTTTTTGTCTATCTGACTCGCTAATGGGGTCGCTTTTATGTTATTGCCTGTGCCGGTTTTCTGCCCCAATCCAACCCTGCTTTCTAGCGCCTGGAAACAGAGAGATGCGCTCAGCCACCTGCCATCTCGCGTCAGTCGCATGGGAATGTGTCCAACAAGGAAGGCGGGGCCTCCGGTACTTCAGTACAGGCGCGTCGGAGTCTGCTATGGAAGAAAAAAAACACCTGCCCATTTACCGAGTCATCCTCACGCCAGCCGCGTGACCTTGGGCACCTCCTGCCTTCACTGGCACCGACTCACCTGCCCTCACCCTTGTGATGACTGGCACGACAGGCTGGCAGACACGGTTATATTATTATTTTGTATAGCACAGCGTCCCGATTTTTGGCTCCCGGGAACGGGAAGCGTGCACACGTTTGGGGTTGGTATTTGTGGGATTTCGTAGCTTAGGGCGCCGGCTAGGCGCCCCGGGGGAAATTGACCAGGCCTCGGCGGGAATTTCACTTGAACTGTCACTGACCAGTGTTTTACCGGCCTGCTCAGTATGTTTTGTGCCCACACCAATGAAAAGGAGTGAAAAACGCATGAAATCCGGTGTTTGTTCACTTTCGAACTATAAACCCAAAACAGCAAAAACAAGAATTAAATCACTAAAAGGTATGTGAAAATTAAATTATTTCTAAATAATCATTCAAGCAGACAGGTTGACAAAGGAATAGTGGGAATTTTCCACAAATCACTCTAGTTATTAGCTCTTGGCCCATCCGGTCCCAACAGGTTAACAAATAACAGGTATTTTTTTTCTGAGAAAGGGGGCAACCACAACTTCCAAGCGCAGACCACTTGGCGCCCTCGCCTGTTTTTTTGGGGGGGTGCATATACAATTAATATGTAGCATTGTAGGGCTTTGCGGCGTGGGGACAGTAATAAATGAGCGCCTGTGCCAAAAAAAATACCTCTAGTAAGACTTGCCCTGGGCTAAAATACATAGATTAAAAATGAACACACAATCCGATAGATGCTAGGCGGAATTAGTGCCAAGAGTCTGACTCTAAGCGCCAGCTCCCCACTGCTTTCGCCGGCGCGGCAGTCTGTCAGGGTAACCAGGTTTGTGGCTTCGCCCTCTCCATTATTCCCTGCAGCGTTTGGTTTTACTCTATTTTAAGTTCTCTCTGCGTTGCTGTTTCCTATCCATGTTTTCAAATAAGTACATTCTACTCGCCTTTGCGGCGAGGCTTCTGAGGGAAAATGTGATGTCAGTCTAGAGTCTAGACTAAAGACAGACTCCCGCTCAAACGGTGGCGTGAGGGGAGATCGGGCACTGCGAGCTGGGAACGAGGCTACACAGGACTTGTGTTAAACAGCGCTTGCACCTTCATCCGTGAAGCGCTATAAAGAGCAGGCACAGCTTGGGATGGGCGTCAGTGTCCCGGGAAGGATGAAACGCCGTGCCAGCCCTGCTGGATGCAGCAACCGAGATCGGAATATTAATCAAAGACCTCAGCCACAGGTGCATGGATATACTGAGCTGCTTTGCTGGCTGGATTGCATGGAGGGTTGCACAACCTGGGCTGTGGGGTAGAAAGGCTGCCTGCCCTTCACACGCCTCTGCCTGAGGGGTCGGTGGCTAAGAGTTCAGTGACTAGATGAAAGGCACAAGCACTGCAGGTCTGGCGCCGTGTTTCTCTTCCCTCCCCGAGCCAACTTTCCACATACCTCACCGTGCTGACGTCACGGTCCTCCTAGACAACAGTCCGTATCTGGACCCCACCGGGTGTTAACCTGCCGGATATCACCCCTGCACGGCATGTGGCGGCTCTCCACCCGTCCTGCTCCGGTCTGCTCCAACCCTCAGTGTAAACATCACCTGCTGCAGGTGGATCGTCGGAAATTACGGAAGGGGCGTGGCCACCGAGCGTGAGGTCTTTAGGGAAGACGCAGGCTTTTCAAGGACGACCCCCCACCTTTTGTGTCCCTCTCTCATAGAAAGCGTGGGTATGGCAAGGCGGCTTTTACACTCCTCGGGCTGTGCAGGTTACATTCAGTAGCCTGGCTGTGACGTCATAAACGGAGAATACCTTGTTACAGTGGCTGTTTGTGATGCAATGGGCTTAGGACTCTACATTCTAATGACTGATGGCATAGGCTTAGAACGCTACGTTCCAATGACTCGTGATGTCATAGCTCACAACGCTACATTACACTGGCTTTGAGATGTCAGGTAGGCTTACACCGTACCGCCCACTGGCTGTGATGTCATAGGCTTAAAATGCTCCATTCCAACGGCTGTTTGTGATTTGATGAGTTTAGAACGAATCATTCCACTGGTGGTTTGTGATGTCATGAGGTTAGACCGCTTCATGCAATAGACGGCTTGTGATGTCATACGCTTGGAACGCTTCATTGTAATGGCTGTGTGTGATGTCATAAGCTTAGAACTGTACATTTCACAGGCGGTTTGTGATGTCATAAGCTTAGAACGCTTCATTGTAATGGTTGTTTGTGATGTCATAAGCTTGGTACGCTTCCTTGTAATGGCGGTTTGTGATGTCATGAGATGAACAGGTTTCATTTCAACCGGTGCTTGTGATGTCAGGAGCTTAGACCGCTTAATTCCCTCGCCAGTTTGTGACGTCATAAGCTTCGAAGGATGCGCTCCATTGCTGTTGGATACGTCAGAGGAGGGGCATGGTGTATTTTACCGACAGTTGCCTATTACCCAGACGAAACGTTGCATTGCACAGTTTGAGACGTTAGTGGCGCGGATGCAACTTGCACAGTGTAAGGTCAGAGAGAACAATACACTGTGCTGGCTATTTTTGATGTCAGTTGGGGCATGTACATCCCACAAACTGCGGAGGGTGGCAAGGAAAAGGACAAACGCCTCTCTAGGGACATCTACTTAAATCTGGGGCTCTCCGTTACCACGCGCCACCTGTGATGCACCAGGACTACAAGACCCAGAATGCCCTGGTCAGTTGAAAAAGCCCAACCCACCGCATCTCCTAACCCAGGTGTCACAGGTGCTTCACTCACCGCCCGTGTCCAGTGGGTCCCAGAGACGCCTCGTCCAGGGGAGTCCTCACTGGGGGGTCCGCGCTCCCCGCCCTCCCCAGGATCCGTTGGAGATGCCTGGGCGGGAGACCTCCAGACTGGCGCCGGGTGACTTCATTTCCTGCCCCGGGAGCGCCTCGGGATGAGTCGGGGGTTGTACGTCGTGTTCCTACCCCCACACCTCGCCTTCCCACCTCCCACACCTCCGCCCACCCATTGGCGGAGAGGGCAGGGAGGGCGCGGCGCCCTGCCCTCCGGTCCGGGACTGCCCTCCCTCCATGCGATGGACCCGGAGTGCATGCGGCACAACCTGCCCCGTGTCTAGTGTCTCCGAGCGCTGCGAAGAGGCCCGTTGGCGCTGTATGCACTTCTGACAAGTAGGCGTTCGATCACCCTCATCATTCTCCAAAGCCAGGCATAGCCCACCACTGGCACGAGTCTGCACCGGCCCCCCTTCCTCCAGTGGGGAGGAGGCGGGATGCCCGCGCTCTCTCCGGATGGTTAAGCAGCTGAGCTGACTCAAACAGGTTGGCCACAGCACGAGTCCCGGCCTCCCTGCGTCACCAAAAACGTGCGATCTTGGCCAAGTGTCTTACTTCCCCGTGTCTCAGTTCTGCAATCTACTAAAAGCGCAAGTGCTTAGACACCGGCGCGCCCGTCTCCGCTTTTAAGCGCTGCATCCAAACGAACTTTCACATTTCACCCGGAGAACCGAAACTGCGACGACTCCTGTTCTTCTGCCAGTGAGGTCTCGAAGTAGAGGCACCGCTTCCGCCTGTCAGCCAAACGCTTATTAAATGACTACTTTCCCACACTACGTGTCCTCACGTGCGAGCTAGAAATGTCACGATTGGGGTGTCCCGCCTACCCGAGAATGGCTGACACTCTGGGGCTTATGACGGTGGAAGCCACTCCGACACCTCAGGGGGTTGAACCAGTGCTGCTGGGGCACCCTCCGTTACGTTCGACGTGCATGCTGCTCAGATCTGTATATTTTCGAGGCGAAGGTACCAGTCCCAGCTAGGTAGCTTTGAGGGTTGAACACCAGCTGCCGATAACAATAAACATCTGTATTTAGCGCCAAGACACCCTTGGGTGAACATGCGCTTTAGAAGTACACGTTGTGTGTGATAACTGTCAGTGACCTGCATGTCCCAGTTTCCTATCCTGGGAAGATAGCTCAGTGGGTTATCGTTCAGCTTAATAAACGTTTGCGTAAAACCTCTCCACATGACTCCACTCCACACTGCGTCACTGCACCCCTCTGTGCACAGCTCCATGCCTCTCAACTCTACACCACTCCACTCCGAGCCAATGCTCTCTACCCCCACACTACTATGCACCACTGCACTCTACACCACTCTACTCCGAGCCAATGCACTCTACCCTCACACTACTATGCACCACTGCACTCTGCACCACTCCACTCCGAGCCAATGCACTCTACCCCCACACTACTATGCACCACTCCACTCTGAGCCAATGCACTCTACCCCCACACTACTATGCACCACTGCACTTTACACCACTCCACGCCAATGCACTCTACCCCCACACTACTATGCACCACTGCACTCTACACCACTCCACTCCGAGCCAATGCACTCTACCCCCACACTACTATGCACCACTGCACTCTACACCACTCCATGCCACTGTAGTGTGCAACACTGCTCTCTACACTTTACTCAAAACCAATGCATTCTACTCCAATCTAATCTGCACCAAATCACTCTATTCAACTCTGCTCCACTGTACGCCACTCTACTATGTACCACTGCACTCTCCACTCATGCCACACTATGCCACTGCACTCTACGCCAATCCACCATGCAACACTGCACTCTACAACACTCTATTCTATGCCACTACTGTTTATGCCACTTGACTCTACTCTGCCACTGCAGTCTAGGTCACTCTATTGCACTCTGTACCACTCCACATCACTCTACACCACTTTCCTCAAAACCAGTACTCTACACCACTGCACTCTACTTCACTTTACTCTGCACCACTGTACAGCACTGCACTCTACGCCACTACTCTACTCTACACCAATGCACTCTAAGATACTTTACTCTGCAGCACTGCAATCTGCCACTGAACTCTATGCCACCACTGCACTCTACTCCACACCAATCTATGCCACTCTTCTGCACTCTATGCCACTCTGAGCTACTGTTCACTACTGCACTCTATGCCACTTCCCTCTAAGCCTCTCTACTCTACACCATTCTACTCAGCCAGTGCACTAGTCTCCACCCCAACTACTATGCACCACTGCACTCTACACCAGTTCACGCCACACTGCACTCTATACCACTCCACTCTACCCTGCACCACTCCACTCTACGCCCCTTCACTCTACTCTGAAACAATCTATTCTACGCAACTGCACCCTATGGCACTGCACTTTGTGCCACTCTACTCCACTCTGTACAACTCCACTTTACACCACTGCAATCAATGGTGCGTCACTCTACTTTATGCCACGGTGCTTTACGCCACTACTCTATGCCACTGCACTCTACCCCGTACCACTTTAGTGTACACTGCACCACTCCACTCTGAAACAATCTACTCTATGCCGCTACAGTCTGCGCCACTACACTCCACACCACTGCACTCTATTCCACTCTACACCACTGCACTCTATTCCACTCTACTCTACACCACTGCACTCTATTCCACTCTACTCTACACCACTGCACTCTATTCCACTCTATTCTAAACCACTGCACTCTATTCCACTCTACTCTAAACCACTGCACTCTACTCCACTCTACTCTAAACCACTGCACTCTACGCCAATTCACTCTACACCACTTTACTCAAAACCAATGCATCTTACGTCACTGTACCTATGCCAACTACTTTGCACCACTGCACTTTACGCCACCATACTCTACACCATTCTTCTCTATGCCAATGCACTGTACACTGCGTCACTCTACATTGTGCTCTGTCACTGCACTCTACGCAACGCTATTCTACTCTGCACCACTGTACTTTATGTCACCGCTCTCTGCACCTGACACTGCACTATACACCACTGCACTGCGCACATTTCTGTCAAAGCACCCTACACCTCTCTACTCTGCACGACTTCACTTTATGCCACTTCACTCTACGTCACTCTACTCTGCGACACCGCTCTCCCCGCCACCGAAATCTACACCACTCTACTCTGCATTGCTCCACTCTGCCACTGTACTCTACGCCAATCCACTCTAATCTACTCTACACCACTATACTCTACTCAGAAACAATCTACTCTATGCCATTGCAGTCTATTCCGCTATATTCCACTCTGCGCCACTCCACTCTATGCCAATCAATGTTATACCATTACACTCTACACCACTTCAGTCAAAACCAGTACTCTCTACGTCACTGCACTCTATACCAATTTACACTGCACTGTACCATACTCTACGAAACTGCACTCTACACCGCTGCACTCTACGTCACTTTACTCGAAACCAGTACTCTCTACGTCACTGCACTCTATACCAATTTACACTGCACTGTACCATACTCTACGAAACTGCACTCTACACCACTGCATTCTACGCCACTTTACTCTGCAGCACTGCACTCTATGACACTGAACTCTATGCTACTCTACGCCACTATACTCTACACCACTTTACTCAAGACTACTGTACTCAAGACCACTGCACTCTGCACTTTACGCCACGTTACTCCAGGCCACTCTACTACAAGACACTCCAAGATGCTCTACTCCATTAAACTCTGCTCCACTGACACGCTACTCCACTCTAGGCCATTCTACAACACTACGCCACTCTATGCAACTCCCTCTATGCCACTCCATAACACTTTACTCCACTCTGTTCTATCATACACTACGCCACTCTATGCCACTACACACGGACGATCTACTCCGCTGTACGCCACTCTACTCTATAACACTCTACGCAACACTCCCTACGCCACTCCACGCTACACCACGACACTCTATGCTGCTCCACTCAACTCTTGACACTGTGCTCTACTCTATGCCACTCAACTCTACACCATTCCACTCTACAACACTACTCCCTCCACAACACTGTATGCTACTCCATGACACTACTTCACTCCTCTCCACACCACTCAACTCTACTGTACTCCACTCTACGCCAATCCAGACCACTCCACTCCACTCCACTCAACACCCCTCTCCTTTACCCTACTAACTTTTAGGCATGCTGACCAGCAGCCACTCTGAGAAGAGCCAATAGATCTTGCCAATGCTTGTTGCTAGCCTGTGCCCTCCTTGCAGGTTTTACCCCTGCCCTGCACTCTTGCACCACACCCCGTGCAAGCTTTATGGCTGGGAAGTGTTTGATTGCCTCACCGCTGTGTGCTGCAGTGCAAGGTGCAGACTCGGCCTCGCCCCAGGAGGGCGGGGCTTAAACTGCTGAAAACACGTCATCTTTTAGCAGAGTTGCAACTGCGCCTTCTCTACGCGTTGCTTGGCACATTTACAAACAAACTGCACAGAGACCGCTTTATCGAGGCAATTGTTGGCAGCGGCCTCAGGGTGCCACCAACGACAGGAGCCAGATTGTAGAAAAGGGCCTGAAAATAAATATTTGGCCTGTTTCAAGTGGTGGGAGAAGCAGCCTGCAGCGTCACCCGAAGGAAGCCATAGAGAGGACGGCGGCATAGCGCGGCTCCCCTGCCGACTGTGCTGGAGCAATTTTGAGCAGCAATTATTCCATGGGGAAACAAGGGGGACCCCGTCTTCTGTTCCAGTGACGTCATAGGGGCGTGGCACAGGCAGGAAGTAAGGAGCCAGCAGGTAGGGAATCGCAGCGCTGACCATGTGAACCAAAACACCCATTATAGCGTGTGTCAGATCCACAAGAAAACAAAACTGCGACTTAACATTTAATGTGAATATAAAGGGGTGGGACTCGAGCCGCGGTAATATAAAAAAAATAAACAAACACCAGTCAGATCGAATCTGACAGCCGGAGAAGAACAGAGCGGCCTTTAGTGGTCAGACGGACTCAAGTGGTCTTTCCGAGCTGGCTGCTGTAGCGCGGCGGGGCCACGTGGACAGTGGGCCGCAACAGCGCTTAAATAATGTATGCCACACTTAGTTGTACTTTCTTGGCCGGAAGAACCTGAGCGGTCTCCAGCCGTTTATTTATCCCCTCGGGTCGAGCCCGGTCCGAGGGGTGTATGCATGCATGATTGTGGATACACTGTATGAGAGAGCCCGGGTGGCTCTCTACATCCCTCCTTTCTTTCGGTGCCAGACCATCAGGTACTCCTGAGTCATGGAGAGGTGCATACAAAGTCTTTCAGTCTTTGACTTGGCGCAGGGTTCGGCCGGAGACCATACCTCTGGATCCAGGAGCTGGAACCGGCCACTGCGCCGGATGGAGTATTCAGGGGTAACTCGATGCTTCGTCTGGATGGGCTGACCCTGCCACGGGAACAGCCTCTTCGCTCACCCTTTGTGAGTCCCTCGGCGACAGACTCAGTGTTCCTGGCGAGACTGGTGGGGAGAGACCCGGGGTGGCCTCCAGATACTCCGAGACTTCGTGACCAGGGTCATTCCCGCAAGTCCTCTTGAAACTGGACACATTTCTCGTGACGGACTGCTGTCCCCGCTGGGTAGTGACCATGGTCCCTTGGATGCCCACGACAGTCCATTCCTCCGGCTCGTAGGGTGTCTGGAACTTCCAGCCAGGGTGCCTGTCCTTGAGCACTACACGGTCTCCCACTCTTAACTGAGGCTCTTGTGCCCGGCGGGCCTCACTGGTCTTGCAGTTCGTCATCTTCCTTCTTGCCTGAACCACTTCATTGTTTCGTTCCAACGGCTTCCACGTCGGGTCCGACGGGATACTGTCGCGCGGAGGCCACTTGAACAGTAGGCGAGACGGCGCGCACTTGGTTGTGTTGTGGGGCGTCTGTCGATAGGTGCCAAGAAAGTGGTCCAGAGCTGCCTCTGCGTCTTCCCCTTGGTCTACGGAAATGCGCAGTGCTCTGTTAAGTGTTCGCATCAGACGCTCCACCTCTCCGTTGCTTTGAGGCCACAGCGGGGTGATCATCCGGTGATAAATTGCTTTGCTCTCGAGGTACTCTTGAAACTCCCGGCCCTGGAACGGAGGTCCGTTGTCTGACTTGATTTCCTCGGGCAGTCCCATCATTGCAAATGTCTTGTCCAGAACTCTCTTTACATGGGTGAACGCTGTTGACGCCACCACCTCCACAACAGGGAACTTCGAAAAAGAGTCTACCATGACCAGCATGTGACGTCCGTCGGGGAAACTCCCGAAGTCAAGGCTGACTTTTGCCCAGGGGGTCTCACTGGGTTCTTCGGTAATCACTGGCGCCGGATCACCCCCTGTGATTGTGCAGGCGTGGCACTGTCTCACCATCTCTTCCACCATGGAGTCCATTGCGGGGAACCAGACCTTGTTCCTCAGCCTGGCCTTCGTCTTGGCCATCCCCTGGTGTCCGACGTGTGCCAGTGAGTGAGAATCCGCTTCTGCAGCCTTTTCGGGACTACGATCAGATGTCCTCTTAGAACAACCCCTTGCTCCCCCCACCCTGAGTTTGTGGCGCACTTGCCAGAGCTGTTGTCGAGCGTGGCTGACCTCCATCCGGAGAGGGCGGGTTCCATCCATGAAGTGCGCCCATCCGTTGTTCCCCAGTGCGGTTTTCACCCGGGACAACGTCTCATCTTCATTGGTGGCACGGCCGATCTCCTCGAGCGTCATGGCTGTAGGGCACGCTCCTTGCGACACCATTTTCACGAATGCTTTGGCGTTGCACGCATCCGTTGAATGTCCTGAAGGCGATATGGATTCCGGGTGGTGTGATAGGTAGTCGGCCGGGTTGTGGGCCCCGGGACGAAACACGACCTTGAAATTGTATGACTGCAGCTGCACCACCCATCGCTCAATTCTCGGGGGCGCCACTCTGGACAAACCTGCGAAGAGCGGGAGTAAAGGCTTGTGGTCGGTCACTATGTGGAATTCTTGGCCGCACAAGTAGAGGTGAAAATGTTGACACGCCCATTTAATGGCCAGGGCCTCCCTCTAAATTTGGGCATATCTTGTCTCCGTGTCAGTGAGGGCCTTGCTTGCGTAATCCACCGGCCTCCAGACTTCAGGGCTGTTCTCCTGAAGAAGGACCGCTCCCAGGCCCACTGGGCTGGCATCACAGATTAGTTCAGTGCGCCTCCCCGGATGGAAGTAGGCCATTACCGTTTTGTCCAGTAGTCCTGCCTTAATGTCATTGAATGTTTTGTTGGCGGCCCCAGTCCACTCCCACTTGTGATCATTGCGTGAGAGAGCCCGGAGCGGCTCCGACATGTCAGCAAAGTTTCGAATTAAACGTCCGCAGTATGTGGCCATGCCGAGAGAGCTTCTTACTTCTGTGGGGTTCTTCGGCGTGCTGGCTGCTCGGATGGCAGCGGCCTTCTTGGGGTCCACTAGGAGTCCCTCTCTGGTGAAGGTGTACCCAAAGAAATCAACAGATTCTTGGTAAAACGAGCACTTGGACTTGTGAAGGGTTAACCCGCAATCTCCTAGTCTCTTCAGGGTGGCTCGGAGATGTGTGATGCTCTTCTAACGTGTCCGAGAACACCAGGATATCATCACTGAGGTTAATCACGCCCTGCAGCCCCGACAGTGCTTCTCTGATGGAGTTTTGGAAGAGTTCAGCTGCCGACGACACCCCAAAGCGGAGTCTCTTATACCTCCGGAGGCCAACATGCATCGAAAAGGTGGTGATATACCAACTCTCGGGTTCAAGTTCCAACTGATGGTATCCTGCGTTTAAATCCAGTTTCGAGAACCACTTGGCTCCGTCCAGGTCTGCCACTGTATCATCTATGGTGGGAGTAATGTGGCGTTCTCTCTTGACAGCTGTGTTCGGTAGTCTCATGTCCACGCAGAGCCGGATGGCTCCAGAGTGCTTGGGTTTGGGAGCCACGACCAGCGGGGACACCCATGGGGTGGGGCCAGAGACCTTCTCAATCACGTCAAGATCTTCAAGCTTTTTCAGCTCTTCCTCCACCTGCGGGCGAAGATTGAACGGCACTCTCCGGTGCCTGAGGGCGACTGGTCTCACTGTGGGGTCAATGTGGAGTTTGAATTTCTTCGCATTGAATTTCCCTAGTCCTGTGAATAGAGCTGGAAACTCCTTCAGAATGGCTTCGGCGTGGGAGTCATGGATCTGTTTGGCAAAGAAGACGAGCCCCAAGTCTTCAGCTGTGTGGCAGCTGAGCAGTGTCCCCTTTCTTCCCTCTGTGATGTGGAACCTAGTTTCCGTGGTATACTTTCCACTGGCGACTTTGGCATGGATGACTCCACGGAGAGGAAGAGGATCAGTCCCTCTGTAAGTATAAATCCGGGCCCTGGAGGGCGCAAGCGGTGGTCTTGGCAACAGGTGGTCATATTGCTCTGAGTCCATCACGTTGACAGAGGCGCCGGTGTCGATGAGGGCTTGAACATCCATGCCTTCTACTGAGACAGAGCACATCGGAGATGGCCTTCGGTGATGGTCCGTCCTGTTGACATACGACACCACAAACACCTCGTCGTCATCATCTTCAAGAGCAAGATACCGTTCCTGCTGCTGAACCTCCTTTGTCTATGGTGAATAGTCGAGAGAGTTCTGGCGAACGCGTTGTGATATGCCTCTTGGCTTCGAAATGAGTCTGTCTGAACCGTCCACCGCGGCACACTTTGGTGTAGTGATTGAGCTTGCCGCAGCGGGAGCATCTCTTTCCTTTCGCCCCACAGACGGCTGTCGCTAAGTGATCTTCTCCACAGTATCCACACTGCCCTCCAGGTTGCGGTCTTGGTACTTGACGAGCTGTGTTGGGGTGTCTTTGGATTGTCTCGATCCTCTCTTCTTTGATCGGCGGGTGCCTAGACGCATGTGAGGCGGCGACTGGCATGTGTAAGGCAGCCTCCATTTCCTCAGCTTGGACATCCGACAGCTCGTGGGAGCAGGCCAAGACAAGGATCTCGTCCAGCGAGATCCTGGGTTGACGAAGGATCAGCTTCCGCAGGAGTTTGGAGCGGCACCCCCGGATGATTTGGTCTCGTATTTCCTCCCTGTGATCCGTGAAGATGCACGTGCTGGTCAGCCAGCACAGCCACGCATAGAACATATCGACGGACTCTGTTCCCGTGTTGGGGAGCGTTTCAAAGAGGTCATAAATTTCTGAGCCTCCGTAGTAGATGAGAAACGACCGTTTCACGGTGCCATCGGTTTCTCTGGTACCTTTGAAATAATGGTTGAGCCGTCCAACCCACGCTTTCCATCGTGGCACAGCCGTGGCAGGGTCTGAGGCTTGACTGAACGGTGGTAGAGGTGCGACAGCTGTGTGGCTGTGCCCTGGGGGCGGTGCATTGGCACTCCTGTCTTGATTGCTCTCCCCGGCCTGTTGGCTGGCAGCGCCAGTCATGGATGGGTTGCTCATGGCAACCGTGCGTCTGCGCGCAGGTGTGAAGGCGTGACTTTGGCGCTGGGAATCTGTGGGTGGATGTGCGCACTAATGCGTGGCCCGCACGACAGACTGTTCTTTGGCCTTGATGGTGCAGAAGAGGCGACTTTTCTCTTTGGCGCTGACTAGGGTGATTGGCGACTCCTTGGCGCGCATGCAGGGGAACAACCAGGCACCAAACCACTGTTTGTGCTGGTGGGCCTTGCAGGGATTCAGTGTGTCTCTTTTTTATTTTCTTACTCCTCCCTTGCTACATCTGATGATGTCTGGGATGTGGTCCTGCTCTCACTCCCGCTCTTCCTCTTTGCCTTACTGGTGGGTGCAGGCAGCAGGCTGGGCAGCTGTTACAGTGGGGCCTTGCAGCATGGACAGGTGGGCGTAGGAGTTGGGGCCTAGCAACAGGCCCAGATGCTGGGAGAGGGCGGCGGGTGGGCTGACGGCAGGAGCAAGATGCCTTCTGCCGGTGTAGGCAGCGGGGAGCAGGAGAGGAGGCCACGTCACCGCAAGGCACACGGCAGGACGATTCCCACGCGGCAGTCACTCACCCCAGATGCCTCCGGCCGCAACAGGCGCCGCCAGCAGAACGCGCTCCCGCTTGACAGGGAGACGCGTGGGTGGGCGCAGTGCACAGCGGCTGAGGACTTGGTACTGGTCCTTACAGACATGGGACGGGCAGCCGCAGCAGAGGGGGGGGTTTGCACAGGCCGCAGACGCCGACAGAGGCTCACGGAGGCACCAGGCAGTTCTCCTCGCAGCAGGCAGGAACGGCAGAAACGGAGCGACATGGGTGGGCACCGACCAGGCAGCGATGCACAAGTGAGGCGCGACTGGCCTCGTCGCCAATGTAGCGCGGCGGGGCCACGTGAACAGTGGGCCGCAACAGCGCTTAAATAAGGTATGCCACGCTTAGTTGTACTTTCTTGGCCGGAAGACCCCAAGCAGTCTCCAGCAGTTTATTTATCCCCTCAGGTCGAGCCCGCCCGAGGGGTGTATGCATGCGTGATTGTGGATACACTGTACGAGAGAGCCCGGGTGGCTCTCTACAGCTGCGGGGGTGGACAAGTTTATTGTTGTGAAGAGCTGGTTCGAAAACAGAAATTTTAGGGGCGAGTAAACTGTAAGAGCCTCGGGTTCACAGAAGGTCTACCGCGAGGGAAGGTACTGCCCTGGGAAGTACGTAATCAAGGAAGGCACCGTTACCATCCCGTGTGACGTCACTGGCAGAAAATGAAGCCAATGCTTGGTCAAACCATGTGAAGCTGTCCAAAACTGACTCGAGGACAAACGGACGACCATGAAATTAAGGGAGATGGTTACATCACATTGTGCCCGATTAATACAATTTATAGACCAACTTTTTTGCACTGTCTGCAACAACTGCTTTTAAGGAGGTTTTCGAGAGGGCGAAGACGGTGAAGGCAATCCGACCTTATAAATAGTATGACTGAGTCCGAGGGTCGCCATGACATCGTCTGAAGGGAAGCGGGAAATGGCAGTAATGCTGAAAGTTTATTTCATACAATGAAAATCATTTGGTGCTTAAAGTTATTGTGTGCAGTGCTTTTTTGGGGGGGCGAATTAAAAAAAATGCACAAATGAATTGTAATTTTATTTATATAGCGCTTACTACCCCTGACGGGGCATTGAAGAGCTTCTCGGCGAGTAGCACGCTACTCCGGAACCCAAAGTGGATTATTCAAGGGAAATCCAAGTTGTTCATTTGAGCGCTGGACATGCGAGTCTGTTAGTTGGATCGAATAGGATAAAGGAGGGAAGAGTCTAGAGGGGGTTATTTGGGAGACCACACACGTTAGATGAGGTTTGGGATGAGTCAAAGGCGGGAAGAGTCCAGAAAGAGTTATTAATCCAATCTTAAATCATATGCTGAAATGGGATTCTCGAAAGAGGGCTGTCCTCACAGACTCTGGCATATTCTGGACAAAACACGTCCTAATCTTAAAGGACGGCCGTCTGCTCCTCCGCTGGAGTGAACGAAGTAATGCTCTCATCGCAGAGATCCTCTGGGTCGAAGGCGCACTAGGGACTGGGCCTTTAAATGCATTTGTATAAATCGGGTATTTTCTTGTTATTACCCAGGAGGGTGACGAATCCAGGCGATGATCCACTTGGCCATGACCTGGGTAGTCCAACAGGCCACGGCGAGTTAACAGAACCATGAGTACTCTCAACATCGAGCTGTCATGTGGAGAGGTGTGGTGCAGCGGCCAGGGGTGTGGAGAGGTGTGGTGCAGCGGCCAGGGCAGCTGACTTCGGAGCACAGGGTTCACGGTTCGATACCCAGCTCCGGCGGCCACTCAGCACCATGTGACTCTGGTCAATAGCTCACTTAATTTCCACGAGGGCCCCCAGCGCCTTGAGACCCATAAGGGTGAGTAGTTCGCGCTTTACAAATACGGATTTACATTTACATGCAGGAAACACAACTCTGTCAATAATTCGAAGAGGGGATGCAGAACCCAGACATCCCGATAGTTTACATGGCAAGAGTGTCGTTATGTCCTGGGTGCTACCTCAGACCTAGTAGGAAATACTCACAAGCTGGTGGCCGACTGGGACAACGCACAATTGCCCAGTCCGAGACCATCCCCCTCATCTCCAACGACCATTGAGTTATCCAGAAGCAAATCGTTCTCACCACACACAAGTCCACAAATAAACCTGGCTTTGCCTTCATTAGACATAGCCTTCCTATGAGACAACGAGACGGAACTTTGAACCAGACATCGTGCCTTTTGCCCGACACAGGCTCAGACATTTTCAAGTCGAGTATACCAGAGGTCTTGGAGGGACAAGTGGTACCTCATTTCGAGATCAACGGCAGGAAGCGGGGGTGGGGGGAGGAAGGGACCTCGGTTACCACAAGGTGCCATCCCAGAGACTTGTCGAAGTTACAAGGCGATTCCAAAACTTTATCCAACAAGGGCATCCAAATAGGATCTAGGAGGTGAAAAGGGATTTCCTTAGCCCACTAGGGGGCCATTATGGGGGACCTGAGATGAAGTGGTGGTACTCCTTAATCCCCAGAGGGACAGTTGTAATCTTGAGAAACGGTGGGACTGGCTCTGACTTGTCTTGAGCTTGTTGTTAAAGTGTGGCAAGCCCAATGCCTGAAAGAGCTACAAAGAGAATGAAGTCGCATTGGTTTGAGTACCAGCAGGACAGTTCCAGTTTTCTCAGGATGGGTGAACTCACCACTGACACCAGGGTCCCCAGTAAGTTAACTCACCCAAGGAAATCAATAAACTTGTATATAAATTTCTCCACAAAAAAGTGTTGTCATTTCTCATGCTGCAAGTAATTGTGTTCTAAGCTCTTGATGTTCCATCCACGTCCTCATAGGGTTTGGAGTATAAATGCTATGGAAATATCACTTGATGTGGTGCCTTAACAATCTGCGTCACAGCGGCTGGTAGACAATGTTACCCCACTGCCTTGCAGGCGCTTGACGCGCAGTCCCTACATGGTCGCCAGCTTTACCCTAGGTTTATTAGCACAATCGCTTACCCGCATCAGTCCCAGAACTTTGGCTTAATGTCCTGCTCCTGTCCCCATCTCTGCCTCTCTGTGTACCTGCTTCCATTTTCAGTGACATGGTATAGCCTTAG
The DNA here is from genome assembly GCF_964204655.1 of Triturus cristatus. Lineage (NCBI taxonomy): Eukaryota > Metazoa > Chordata > Amphibia > Caudata > Salamandridae > Triturus > Triturus cristatus. The sequence goes on along the minus strand of NC_140595.1, from coordinate 780,106,041 downwards.
AGTCCGCCGTAGGAGGCTCTACCGGCCATTAAAGGCCCACTTTAGCATTAAAGGGAGCTACAGAGGGTTCTAAGGGTATTACAACATTTGAGGGCAGAATGTTCTAATTTATAAAATAAAGGCCTCAAGGTGCCCAAGGGGGTTGAAATCCCCACGAGCTCCGAGAGGCCTTTGTTCACAGCAACGACTGTGAACAAACATTGGAATGTTGATGCTCTGCGCTTCTATTGGCCATTAGAAGCCCGGAGCACGACATTGTCTTCAAGGGAGCTCCCAACATTCCAGTGTTCCAATACATTTTAAGGTCACAGCTGGGTCTTTCCGTCCAGCCTCTCGTACCCTCTTTCTTCCTCTCCCCCCTCTAGTTTCATGCCACAAGTGCTATCCCCAAAGCACATTCGGGGATGAATGTAACATAGGTCGGGTCAGTTTTTGATGCCGATTGAATTTCCGATATGGAGTCGCATATCCAGTTGACCCAAATGGTACTCTTGAATGATGTTGCAGTTTCTAATTCGCGAGGAGTTAAACGCCCATCTTTTCGGGAAAAATCCAGTCATTTTTTTCTTGCTCAGTGGTGACTGAGGCCTGTATTATACCGTTATTTCCCAGGTTCATATTTAAATCAAATATCCCTTTTTATGCCACCTACACTCCACAACAGTGAAATAAACCAAGGGTGGCCTGATCTCAGTGAGGACAAAGGTTCTGTTCTTCGGGGATATTGATTTTATTAAAAGGGCACCTCTTGCGTGTTTCTGAAATGCCAATCTGCAGCCTCACCCAGCCTTGTGCTACTTTACAAAGTACTGGTTAGAAAGAGGTTTCTTCCACCTGGGCGTTGCCTGTGCGCTGGACTTTGTCCACTCACCTGACCCCTACAGCCTACACGCCTTGTGTCTGAGAAACATAAATCAGAATTTTTGAGGTCCACTTGGTGGCAATTCAGATTTACCTGAAAACTAAAAAGTGAGACCCTAACTTTTATAGTTCTAGTTCTGACATGAGTTTGTTATCAGCTTCCTACTGAATTATATATGGGTTTAATCAGAGGATAAACATATTGCGATAATTCATCCAGCTGAAATACGCAGTCATGTCAGGGTTGAAAACTGGCCTCGCAGGGGAGAGCAGTTTGGGATTGGCCAGTATGTGATCCAGTCCCGTTATGGACTCACAACCGAGGCCGACAGGCGGCCTTCTGAGTCCTCCCTGTGCTCGGGCTCCCTCCGTGCCTCCTCCTCTAGGGTAGAAGGTGTGCTATTGTCAAGGGCTGGATGAAAGAGTCCATTCTTTCTGGTTTGTTTTAATTGCCCGAGGAAGGAGTGACCCTTCCCAGTAGCCGCAGCACCACCCTGCACCATACAGACACTTACCAAGTGACCACTGCAATCTAGAATCAGCCCTCAAAGCGGGAAAAAAAGAGACTACGGCAGATAAAACCCTCCAAGGCTGTCTTGATATTCTTGAAAGAAGATGAAGCAAGAAGCATGACTGATCAGCAAGGCAACAAACCCTCAGTCAATCAATCAATCAGTAGATTTGTAGAGCACTACTTGTCACCCATGAGGGCATCCAGGCGCCATGAATCAGGGCTGGCAAAATAAACAGAAAAGAGCTTTTGGCAAATAAGGAATCTTGCAGCTGAAAGAATGATACCAAAGTCAGGGACAAAAATGATAGCAAGAGGAGGATTAACAACCACAAAAATAAGCCTCCAGTGTGTTGCAATGCATCGTTTCCCAGCACTGGCTTTTTAGGTCTCGCCTACGCAGCGTGCATGCGCTGCTTAGGAGGATCTTTAGCTGTCGCTCAGGACATTTTCAAGCACACACTCGTGCTTGTGGCGGCATCCACCTTGCGGAAGTGCGCAGGGGCGTGCCACAAGTACAGTGCTTGAAAATGAGCGCGAGGCACTCGCTCTCCACTCTCTTTCGCCTCTTTGTGCCCTCTCACTCACTGTCCGGCTCTATGCCACAGCAGCCTGCTTACTCCCTGTCTCTAATCTTTGCCCTGCTCTCACCCCGTGCTTCCGGCGCCATCTGCCTGTCCGGCTCTATGCCACAGCACCCTGCTTGCTCCCGGTCTCTACTCTCTGCCCCCGCCCCTGCTCTCACCTCGTGCTTCTGGTGCCGACGCTATCTAAAACTGCAAAGTATAAAACAAATATCCGTGCTTTCCACACCTCTCCTCCCTTGCACGTGCCAGTCCTCTCATTGCTTTTAGTGGCTCTCTGTCCTTTCACTGCCTCCCCTCCCCCCTCGCTAGTCAGTTCCAGCACTTGTTTCCTTCTCTTCCACATTCGCACACCACCCCCCCGCCTTCCACATGCCTCCCTTGCCTATGTATCCCACGCGCCCTTCTTCCCTTTCCTATCATTATGATAAACATCGTCCATAGCTTTGTTGATGTGCCCTTTCTTCGTGACTGGCCCTAGCACCCCAAGATGCCACCTCTGCAAAATGCACACGTCCCATTCACAACAATCCAGTGACTGTCATCTCCATAAAGTGAATATTAAGAAAGTGTGACAAATAAGTGTCCTCTGTGTCACTTACTCACATGTACAAAGCAGATTATTGTATGTATTAACATACAGATGTGTACAATAAGCATGCTATGTTGCACATTGTAGGTACATGCATACACGTACACATAGCAGAAACAGGTATATAGAAACATACAACTGTGTATAGTGAGCATGTTGGTATCTTGCACACATTATGCGCGTTACATGCACGCTTTGCAGCTCTCACCCCGTGCTTCTGGTGCCCTCTGCCTGTCCGGCTCTATGCCACAGCACCCTGCTCGCTGTCTCTACTCTCTTCCCCCCTCACACTCACCCCGTTTTTCCAGTACCTTCTGCCTGCTTAGCTCTATGCCACAGCACCCTGCCTCTACTCTCTGCGCCAACCCCCGCTCTCACTTTTTAGTTATATTTCATGTTATTGTATGTGAATGTTTTAACACATTTATTAGAACTTTCACATACAATAATATAAAACCTAGCTAAAAACTTAAAAGATCCCGAAGGCGAGACCCATTGGCTATGCCAAAGCTTGTTAATATAGGATTTAGGCAGCAGTGACGTCACAGGAAATTGCCTGAAAGCCATCATGGATTGATAAAAAAAATATAGTTTGAATAAAATTGGCAGCCATATTGGTATGGGTACTTCAAGAAGATTGTCTATGTCTGCCACTGAGCCAGAAGGAAACAACACGGAGAATAACTTGAGAGCATGTGAATCTCTTCTAGATCTCTATTGTTTCACGTCAAAACGGAAAGGTTCGACGCTCATGCCTCATACTGAGGGAAACAGCAAGAGGTGAGAGTGGGAATGTCCAAACTCCATCACAGTCTCAGGGGCTGGCAGAGGACTGTAGTGCATAGCATGCCCAAGTTTAGCCCCTCCGCTGCACTGGGCGAGCAAAGCTTTCCCAGTGCCCTCAAAGCATGAAGGCTCCTTCATCTCATTGTTGCACGGAGAGCAGGGCTGCCAGGAGTGACCTAGAATAGGGATGGGTGGAATATTCCCACTAGCAGAACTGGCAGAATTTTGGCTGCATCGCATTACTCTTTATAGCGGAGTTCTGGCCATATTCCACAGATCGCCATGTGGCAGAATTTTCCTCTTTGAAAGCTCCAGAATATGCAAGCCAGATTTGGCATCCTCTAGTGTGATTTTCTAACGTGGGAAGGGGGGGGGGGGGTTGATGGCAGTCATGGTCAGAGGGCTGCTGTTCGAGTAAATTTGCTGCCGCTTGTGTAGATTTTCTACTCGATTGGCAGAAAAAGCAAGCGTTTTTCCGTAACTCAACAGAATTCCGCAAAGGCAAACTTCGCAAGTTCCGCCCTCCCCTAGCCTGGAACAAAACATGGGCACAGAGGGAGGAGTCACTGGACTGGTCACAACAGCTGATCACTTTTTTGATATCAGATTCATTTAATATGCAGTCACAAGACTTATGTAAATAACATGCAGAGGATGAACTTTTCCTAACTCAGGTGTGTTCTGCTCCAAGGAGCCGGCTCAGAAAAGACCATCACCCTGATAATGAGGCATGAAGTTATTTATTTGTCATCAGAAGGTCCAGCGCAGCTTGACGGTGAAAGCCCTGAAGGGGGGGCCATGCTCAGTTCTGACACAATTGCAACGCACGTTTTGAAGCAGAGAGGAGACACAGATGAGCAGAGGGCCTGATCCTATGCAGAGTCTGTGATCTTTCTGAAAATTAAGGAATTATCTTGAGAAATCTGGTAAGCCTGAAACCGACTCACTAGTGATTTCATGTTGTAGGAAAAAGGGGTCTTGGTCAGTTTATGGAAAGCCTTTAATGGCCACCTTTTAAGGATAAGATGTCCACCCACAGGCTCAGGAGCCTTGCTGCAAGCCCTGGAGAAAAGGCTTTACCCAGACTCCTCTGCCATGAACACATGAGGCATTGCTCTCCCTCATCCAGATTCCAACCTGGTAGAAGACAGGAGCCGTTTAATGTGAGCGAAGCTTGCACTGCAGCTCTCGGTTTGATGTGAGAAGTAAGCTTGCACTGCAGCTCTCTCCGTTTGATGCGGGAAGTAAGCTTGCACTGCTGCTCCCTGTTGGATGTGTGAAGTAAGCTTGCACCACTGCTCCCTGTTGGATGTTTGAAGCAAGCTTGCACCGCTGCTCACTAATGTGTGAAGTAAGCTTGCACTGGTGCTCTCGGTTTGATGTGTGAAGTAAGCTTGCACCGCTGCTCTCGGTTTGATGTTTGAAGTAAGATTGCACCGCTGCTCTCTGTTTGATGTTTGAAGTAAGCTTGCACCGCTGCTCTCTGTTTGATGTGTGAAGTAAGCTTGCACCACTGCTCCCTGTTGGATGTTTGAAGCAAGCTTGCACCGCTGCTCACTAATGTGTGAAGTAAGCTTGCACTGGTGCTCTCGGTTTGATGTGTGAAGTAAGCTTGCACCGCTGCTCTCGGTTTGATGTTTGAAGTAAGATTGCACCGCTGCTCTCTGTTTGATGTTTGAAGTAAGCTTGCACCGCTGCTCTCTGTTTGATGTGTGAAGTAAGCTTGCACCGCTGCTCTCTGTTTGATGTGTGAAGTAAGCTTGCACCGCTGCTCTCTGTTTGATGTAAGCTAGCACCGCTGCTCTCTGTTTGATGTAAGCTAGCACCGCTGCTCTCTGTTTAATGTTTGAAGTAAACCTGCACCGCTGCTCTCTGTTTGATGTGTGAAGTAAGCCTGCACTGCTGCTTTCTGTTTGATGTGTGAAGTAAGCTTGCACTGCTGCTCTCTGATGTGTGGAGTAAACCTGCACCGCTGATCCCTGTTGATGCGGGAAGTAAGCTTGCACTGCTGCTCCCTGTTGGATGTTTGAAGTAAGCTTGCACCGCTGCTCTCTGTTTGATGTGTGAAGTAAGCTTGTACTGCTGCTCTCGTTTGATGTTTGAAGTAAGAATGCACCGCTGCTCTCTGTTTGATGTGTGAAGTAAGCTTGCACCGCTGCTCTCTGTTTGATGTGTGAAGTAAGCTTGCACCGCTGCTCTCTGTTTGATGTTTGAAGTAAGCTAGCACCGCTGCTCTCTGTTTGATGTGTGAAGTAAGCTTGCACCGCTGCTCTCTGTTTGATGTGTGAAGTAAGCTTGCACCGCTGCTCTCTGTTTGATGTGTGAAGTAAGCTTGCACCGCTGCTCTGTTTGATGTGTGAAGTAAGCTTGCACCGCTGCTCTCGGTTTGATGTGTGAAGTAAGCTTGCACCGCTGCTCTCTGTTTGATGTGTGAAGTAAGCTTGCACCGCTGCTCTCTGTTTGATGTGTGAAGTAAGCTTGCACCACTGCTCTCTGTTTGATGTTTGAAGTAAGCTAGCACCGCTGCTCTCTGTTTGATGTGTGAAGTAAGCTTGCACCGCTGCTCTCTGTTTGATGTGTGAAGTAAGCTTGCACCGCTGCTCTCTGTTTGATGTTTGAAGTAAACCTGCACCGCTGATCCCCGTTTGATGTGTGAAGTAAGCTTGTAATGCTGCTCTCTAATGTGTGAAGTAAGCTTGCACTGCTGCTCCCTGTTTGATGTGTGAAATAAACTTGCACTGCTGCTCCCTGTTTGATGTGTGAAGTAAGCTTGTACCGCTGCTCTCTGTCTGGTGTGTGAAGTAAACTTGCATCGCTGCTCCCTGTCTGATGTAAACTTGAGTCCTACCTACAACATGTAGTTCTTTTTTGCGAGGGAAGCTTGCAGTGCTACTGCCTGTTGTGCATGTGAGAAGCTAGCTCTCATGCTATCAGCGCTATGCATCCTTTGTTGCGTGACGGAGACTGACAGGGTAGTTGCCTCTGCTTTGTTATTGTATGCGGGGGAACCTTCTTCTGCTGGCCCCTGTGTCTGTGTGTGCGTGAGGCGAGCTTGCAGTGCTGCACCTCAGCCTACAAGCAATGTCCCAAACGGAGGTATGTCCAAATGCTGGCTTTGCCTTGTGTCCGAATCCCAACACTTATCTAGTGCTCAAAGTTCAAAATTCCTGATGTACACAGCTCTTGTACAAGCAGTTGAAATGTAACCCACTCTTTCACAATAAGTGGCTATTTTTTTTCTCCAAAAGTGCAGAAGTCCAAAGTTTTTCCTAGGAGCCGGTATTGCCAAACACCAAGGCTAAATAATTTGGATTCTGCCTCATGCTTTTCTTACACCACTCCACACTTTGTCTCGTTATCTCACTCTTTCGGGTTCTTTTTCATCCCTTCTTTCTTCACTTGCCACTGTTTAACTATTTTTCTCTCCCTTCCTTTTCTGTCTCTCTCTGTTGGTCTGTATCAAGGTCTGATGATGAAAATTAAGTCCTGGTTTCCAAAAATGAGTGCCGGGACCGACCACCTGCAAGCACCAGCACACATTAAGCATGGTTTAGGGTATATCCGAGGGACATTTTGAGGGACAAGTGTGCAGTACACATTTTCCAGCCTTGCTCCACAACTGCACAACTTCACTTACTTTTTACAGTGACTTGAGCAATAGCTCTGCCATCGGAGGCTAAGCTTCTAGGATTTCTGTAACCCAAATGAATAGCCTTAAAGTCCAAAATCCGAGTCCCTGAGAATTGTGCAAATTGATCTATAGCTCTTCTATCTGAGACCCTTACCGATTAACATGAGAGATAGGTCTGCTGTCTGAAACCTGAACCTGTAACATGTTTGCTTTAATAGCTGAGGTCTGCAAATGAGAGATCTCTGTCACCTCTTAGTGCCATTTTGTTGTTAGGCAGTGTTGTACCACTCTTGCAGTGTTTATGTGCGATACATAACACACAACTGAATGGTACTCAATCGATCGACCCCAGAAGACGGAAGGCAGTGTTGTGGTCAATGGAATTTAAATCGGTGACTCAGTGGCCGGTAGACCAGATCAGATGTCCGTGGCAAGCCTTAAGTCATGGAGCAATCTGGCCACCATTGCCCAGGAATAGCTTTGCTATCCGAAGCCTGAGGTATGTGCAGGGCCACTGGAATTATGCGGTGGAAGAGGATCAAATTATGCAGCAGGGTTGAATAAATTATGCGGCAAGAAACGGCAAATTATGCAGCATGATGTGGCACATTTTATGATCGTATTACTTCATTATTTTGTCATTTTTACACCTGGCGATATAATACTGTCTGGGAATAGAGTGCACTTTATTAGTTTCAATTTAACACCCAACTAGAGCAATAAGCAACTTAAAGATGACTAGTCAAACTCAGCGAAAGGAGTTCCGGTGCACCGGAACCTGAGTCGCTATATTTTTTGTAACGTTTGATCCGTTTGAGCTAGAAACAATTTTTTTTTAATATCAGATTATGCAGCTGATTTGTTTGAGCTACAATTTTTTTGTTTTGTTATAATCCGCAGATTATTCAGCAGATGATGAATTATGTGGCAAATGCGGCAAATAAATAAATATGTAAAATCGCTGCAGACGTAGAATTACTCAATTAAAGTGGCCCTGTGTATGTGTAACTTGATGGAAAGTCAAACCTACAGACATTTTCACAAAAATGATGAGTTTTATATGAAGATAACGACAATCGAACACAGCCTGCACAAAGCGCGCAGCCTCCTTCTGCCGCAGCGGAATGTTGTCCTCCATAGAGGCTGACTTCCAAGTGCGGGTTAATAGGATATGGATTGCCGTATAGACTGGGAACAGAAGGCCGTACCACCACTCAATGGGAGATGACTTAAGGTGCCTATGGTTCCTCAAGCACTCAAAGCGCTATGTCTACAGGTATATTGCTATTCCAAGGCTTTATAGTGTAGGACCAAGACAGTCTGCTTTGGTTTGTGCGAGATGAAGGTGCGATGGTACAACAAGACTAGTGATCTCCTAACCTAAAGGAACCCTGGGGCATGCACTGCTGTAAACGCAACCGTCCTCCCCTCATTGGCCCATTTGGTAACTGTCACCTTCCTTCCTTGCCTACAACAGATTCTTACAGTGAGATTCCAACTTGTGGGGCACGCAGTATCCCGGCCCCCTTTGTTTTGGTCTTCGTTAATGCTCAAAATTGTGTGGGTAAACCTTGAGACCAAAGTAGCCATGTGTCTCTGGCCAGACAATGGGACTCGTTGATAAACAGATGTTTTCTGAGGCCCAGGAGGATCATAGTCCACCTACATGGGCAGTAAGGCTTGTATGTTGATGTAATATCTGGATTGCTAAGGGAAGAGTCAGCACAAGTCGCGCTGTACCCTGTTGAAACTGGCAAATATCGCTCACCGGCAATCCGAAGAAGTCTGCATTGCAGGACTTTCAGGTACAATTTGACCAAAAAACGGGGAACAAATACATACCTCTTCACAAAAAGACTAACAATGTACAGACTTCACCTTGTACACCGGTCCTGAAGAAAGCCCACTGACCCATCTGGGCAAACGAAGGGCTGAAACATGTCGACCCCACTTTGGACTTTATAGTACGTGAGACTGATAATAAGTCTATACACACACAGAATTGTTTTTTAAGACAATCGTGAACCTAGACCATTAAAAAAAATTCAATCTAGGTCAACATGATTTTTTAAACATCACACCTATTCTCACTTCACTTCAACACACCCACCACCCACTATTTTCTATCTGATCATTACTGCAATAACCAGTGGTTCTCCTCCGGATGGAGGAAGCATACAACTAAAACAAAACCCTATGATGATGCTGTCACGTTTTTAAGATAAGGCGGAGAACCAAGATATACCGCCTCGCGAGTTGAGTACGTGAATGAGTTTTTTTTTTATTGAACTTAACGGATAAGACTGCAGACCCTGGTTACTCAGGTCAAGTGATCCATTCCCAACTGATTTTGAATGTTGATGTAAATGCACATCATTTTCGTATCCATTGCAGTAATTCATTGAATTTGATGTCTGGCCAGTTAGGGACCTTACTTCTCTGGAGTCAGGCCAGTGACCTCCATCCCAGTGCCCTCAAACCTGATAAACATCTCATCTGCTCCCTCCCCCACCCTCCACACTTGAACAACAAGCCCTTCAAGGAGAATCTAAAGCCATAAAATGGACATCCACTAGCCATCTACCACACACCCCTCAACCACCCAACTGGGGAAGCATCAACAATCCCAAATCGAGCCAACAAAACAGATGCTGTCCTCTTCTCCTCCGAGAGGTCAGCTCCTCAAGCCAAATCCATGACCACTGTCCTATCTTCTTCAATATTTGTGGCACTCAGTTCAACTCCCTTCCACTTTCTTGATCCTTTCTTCTTCCTCTCTAGATGTGTTCTTTTGCAATTCTTCCGATTGTGGGGGGAGATTTAGGGTTGAGCAAGCACTCTTCTTCTTGTGTCTCCTTTCCAATCCAAGGATCTTTTTTGGTTCAATTAGGGATTTTGACTGGTACATCTGACCTTGCTAATGGAACAAGAGGAGAAAAAATTGGCCCGATCTGTAAGGCACCTCGTGAAAATGAAAAAAGTCTGTTACAGGATGAAAAGATTACCTCGTCTGCAGAATAACAGCTGAAAAATCTTGGAACAGGACGATGGTGTGGCCCTCAAAGCTGACATAACCTTGCTTTCTTGCTGCTGTAATTATCCTCTCCCACTTGAAAATGGTGAACTCTTAGTAGGATGTCTGGTGGTTTTGTTACATTGAAAAGTTGGTGCCGCTGTACAATGGGTTCTGTCCAGTTCATTATTTCTCCCTCACCTGGCTGCAGCACTAGTAGCCGACAGAGGCCCCCCCAATATTGCTTAATTCCGCTCCATGAGAAAGTCCCTGGACTCTGACATTGTTGTGCCTGGAGCTGTTCTCCAGATCTTCCACATGTCCCTGAGAATTTGGTTTTGCTCTTTCGAAGCAATGCGTTCCTCTTTTCCTCTCATTCATCTGTGCAGCCATTACTAGACTCTTCCAGGGAGACCACCTGCTACCCTAAGGTGGTCAGGTCTTTTTTGACTTTCTGGAGGTCTTGTTTAAGCTCACCCACTCCTTGAAGAAAAAGAGTCTTTCAGTCCTCAGAAGAGTTTCTCCATAAGGTCTCTTTTCACAGGTACTGCAGTAGCTTCATTCTGTGGGAGGGAATTTGTTCCTGTGGTGTGGATCTGCTTTCGATGAAGCATACGTTTGACTGGTTGATCCGTTTTCCCATTCCCAGAGGCCATGTCGCTAGTTCGCCAAGGGACTTAGTACAGCAACATCAGGGAACTGCCTCAGCGATATCCCCCAAGGCCACCCGGTGGGGTCTTATGTCTGAGGGATCAGTATTTGGAGTCTTTTCAGGGAGCTTTGCAGGTCCTGCATTCACCCGCCATGATGGGTGATGGCTATGGTTTAGTCCTCGCCATCATTCTTCAAAGTCCGAAATACATCCACAAGCTACCCAGGGAGTCTAGCTTTAGAGTCCAGCCCACATCTGCCAGTAAGGGCTTGAAAAACTGAAGTCAGTATCACGTGCATCGGTCTAGTATCGGGCCAACCACACCCAAGGGTCTCACATCTCTCCGCCCAATGCAGGTAACGAGACCACTGCCTCAAGGTTCACCTAGTTTCACCTCCGCTTCAGGAGTGAAGAGCAGACAAGCATCACAATCAAGACCGCTCCCTAATATCAACATGTATTTCTGTATGCATCCGGGCCCAGAATGGCATTAATGTGAAGTGTCTATTCCTACCGGGACTTCGGGGTGCCCTGGCGACAAACCCCTATGTCCGCTGCACCTCACGCAGAACGGTTTGCCCTCTCGGGCCCTTGTTCTCCAGAGCAGGTGGAGTCATCCCCACTCATCTTGAGTTCACTGCAAGAAAGACTATCCAGCAGCTTCCACTTCTCTCTAGAACAGGAGGACACCGACCCCACTAGCATCCCGTTGGTGCCTTTTCTCGGGGATGTCCTGCCCATCGATGCGGGCCTGGACCCAATCCGTAGTGGTCCCAATGCACTGGGGCTAACATCTTGGGGTCGAGATTCGTGCCGGGAGCCCCTCTGGTCTATGCGGCCTCCGGGCACACATCTGGTAACCTCAACTGCTCCATGTGCTTGGCCGTCCCTCACTCACAGTGATCCTGCACGGAGGGAGTGCACACCCCTCTCCCTGGTTCCCCGGTCTTTTCAGCTGGGGTCCCTCCTTTCTTCAGGCAGTCTCAACAGATCGAGCGGGCCTGGGTTGTGCCGGCAGCACCACAACCACCAGTCGGAGTCGTAGCTCAGTCACGAGGCTCTCCACTCTCTGTTGCCGATGTGAGGCTGTTTAAGGGTGTCTAATGTGGTGGTAGAGTTCCCCAACTCCATGCAGCTCTAGGTGGACAGCTGCATCCCACGACAACCAGCGACACCTAGGGTCTGAGGTCTCCTGACTGTTGCATCAGGGCGAAGGGGAGAGAAATGTTTCCCATTCATCTGCCACCTGGGCCACTGCCCCAGGGGTCAACTTTAATGTCAAATCTGGGATAGGATGACGAGAGAGAGAGTTTGTCTCTCCCCGAGACATTAGAGCCAAAACTGGAACAGGAAACAAGCACTGGCAAATTCAATGATTCTTACCTTTGTGACCCGCTTAGCATTGCCAATGATTTTTAGCCCAATGTCTAAAGGTTTAAAAAAAAAAAAAGCCTTTGACAATGCTGCCCGCATCAGTTTGCAGGTACGATCACCGCACAAGTGAGTACCTAGAAAATGAAGCAGGTGCTTTTTTGTTTCAGCTACCGATCCAAGTAGAAAATAAAATGCACATAACCTTTTTTGGGGGGAGTGAGCAGGGTGGGGTGAAACAGAAGCAACAGCGAGGCAGAAGCAACATGGGGAAAAGACGGAACGTGGAAGCAACATTGGAGGGTGGAGGAGAGGCTAACCAACAAGGGGGACGGGGAGAGGAAGGTGTAATCAATATGGGGGACTGTGGAAGTGAGGCGAAAGCAACATAGGGGAGGGCAGAGCGAAAGGGAAGCAAAACAGGGGCTATGGGAAACAGGGAGGGCATGGGTGGGTAGAAAGAACAGAGAGAGAGAGAAGGAGGGCACGTGTGGGGTGATGCAACACAGAGGGTGCATGGAGGCACTCCGGAAACAGAGAGAAATGCGAGTGCGGTACAAGGACGCTAGCTCGATAACACATGCACCCGCACGGAGTGCTTAACTAATAATAAAAAAGGGCGCTTGAAAAGCAAGCAGTGGAAGCAGAAATGCCAGCCAATCAAACAGATTGTAAAGAGGCAATGTTCCATGGGAGGGGCAAAGACAAGATCGACAAGCTGGGACACAAATCAGAAACGCGAGTGACCTGGTAAGCCAACCAACGGTAAACAATAGGCAGACTCAAAGCTCCTCTATATTCTTGGTAAGCCCACAATATGGTAGGCTGGACCTAAAAGTGGGGATGCAAGTTTTGATGAAAGGTTCGAGGGTGTTGGGAAATAGGCTACTGGAACAGTAAGGTTAGGTAAAATGAGCAATAACAGTCTGACAAACTAGATTCAAGGCTGGCTAGGTCAGCAGATAATTCGATATTTGTACAATAAAGAGGATTGTTGGCAGATATTTCGATGTTGTGTAGTACATGGGAGTAAAACCAGTGCTTAATTTGAGCCGGTGGTTTCTGGTGCTCGGCACCGTTAGTTGATTGTTGGCGCCGGCACCTATGATAGTCCACCAGATGGTGATGCTGCCTAATTTTGGAATGAGCGCAACACCAGTTGTTTAATAGTTCTACATACATTACCAATGACTTACACCTGCCACCCCAGACATTCTTATAGCTTTGGGTCGCCTGGAATAGTCTGAATTGTCCACCTGTAGAAGTGTTACGGTTAGTGGTTGTATTGGTTCAGTTATTGGCCCCGCTGGCAGAGGCAGTCGGTGGAGCCTCCTGTTAAGGGCCCTTGCACCTCTATTTTTTTTTTACAAATTAAGCACGGAGTAAAAAACGTCTCTCCACTCGCTCAGAGGGCATTACTCTTCTTGGACCCACGTTCACCTCCAAAAAAGTAAAATGCCTCCATAGACGATGGGACCACCCTCCAGGAACACCTCCCTGGTTCTCCATGAAATGTTTCATGCTGTGATGTCACTGGACCCACCCTTTAAACCCACTCCATTTCAGCGTCTTCGGAGATACAAAACTTTTAAATGTATGAGCTAGAAACACAGCAACACCCGGACAAAGCTGGGGGCGGGCAAAGCCGGTGGCGTCCGCTGCAGGAAGGGAACGGGCCGGGTGGGCCCTATCTGTTGTTTAGAACCCCTGTTGCTGAGTGTTTTTCTCAAGCCTTCTCCCTATCTGCAGGCAGCACCTTTTTGGAATGCTCTGAAAGGAAATGACGCCCGTGTTGGGCCTGTCTGGCGGCTTCTGACGTGGTGGCGGCCGGGGCACAGACTCCACGTGCTTCCTGCGCACAGGGCCCGTTTCCTGGTCTGTATTTTTATCCCGGGTTTCCTGGAGTTCACAGATGGGGGGCGGCGACGACCCCGCCCCAGCCGACCTGGAAGGGCCCAGGGATACTGCAGGCTAAGTATAGCCTGTGGCCCCCAGAACACCCCCCTCCCCCCCCCAAGCACTTGCCCTGCTGTAACCCGCCGGGTGTGAGGGAGTGGCGCTGAAGTGAGCAGCCCTCCCCGAGGGACCCCGTACCCATTAATAACACAGTGTCTGCTTTGCAAAAATACCCATAATTCCAGCCACCGCTCCACTGCCAGGGACCGCAGATGTGGTCTGAAGCCCCCCCCCCCCCTTACCGCTTCGTTTACAAAGAAGGCACATGTCAGCGGAGATGGGCGATTCCAACCCTGCCTAACAATGGCATCCGAGGGAGAGCAAGGCCTAACAAAGGCACCCGGGGAACTTTCACGCAGAGCCGTGGGGCACCAGAGCAAGAGACCGCACGTTACGCGCCTTGTGGTTATTTTGTAAACGTATAATTAAAAGGTTACAAGGCTTAGTAGGTACTAACGAGAACGAATTGTAATTTTTTTAAAACCTCCCCTTTCACCGCAAATTCACATTTCCTTCCCGTAAAAGGCGCAGTGGCGGTGGAAATGTGTCAGCGTGACCCAGCAGGAGACATGTCATTTTCAACGTCAGGCGGAGTTTGGGAATTTCACTCAGCGGCGCCTTTCACGTGCAGGTTTTGTTTGTATTCGACAATTAGTGGCTTTGAAAGACGCCTGATGCGGACAGCGGTGAAAAGGACAACAAATGACGGAGGGGGCGGGGACAAGCACGTGGGGGGGGGGGGGCAGGGACAAGCGCGGGGGGGGGGGGGAGGGGGGCAGGGACAAGCACGGGGAGGGGGGCAGGGACAAGCACGGGGGCGGTACGGGGGGGCAGGGACAAGCACGGGACGGCAGGTTCTGGCATGGCGATTCACAGGCCGGATGTACAGACTAATAAACGGAAGTACACGGAACTACTGACCGTGGTCAATGTGTGATGGAAGGCGTGGGGGCACTATGAACGCCCATTCATGGAAATACCAGGGGTAGCAGAACTGATACCTTTTCATGCAGCTTTTCACATCCTGCTGACATCACAGGGTTTACCCTCCCTCGACCCCCCTTAAGCGCCTAAACAACCCTCTATCTTTAGTGCTTAATTTGTGACAGAGTTTGCCCTTGCTCAGCACCACTCTTAATTTTTAACCCTGGCACTTGTTTATGACTGACTACCACATGGTGGCGCTGTCTGCCATGCCGGTTTTTTAGCAAGGCACATCAGGTAAATGTTTAAACAACTTAGAGTACATAAAAAAAAATAAGAATACCATATCCTTACATCTTTGGGTGACCTGGGGTAGTCCATAAGGTCACAACTGTAGCAGTGCGCTGGTTAACAGTTGTTACTGGCCTTTGGCAGGGGGGGCCCTGGGTGGTGCAAGCCCCCGTGGCCTACTGAGGAATACCTTGGGCCCTGGCACTCATTTAGTGCTGTATTGCGAGGGTTGCGGAAGGGCAAGGCATTAACTATTGAGGGAACAAAGAGGGGTCTGAGAACCCGGCTTATACCCGAGATGAGGAGTAGCCACGGCACTGCCAGCCCGGGCTAGCGGAAGTACTATTACAAAACAACGGGGTGACCCAAAACTAACCCGAAGGACCTGGGTAACTTGTGATACAGACAACAGCGGTCCAATCGGAAAAACCAGGAAGCTGTTTTTACCACGGAGGGCCCGATTAATTGACTCCTCCTAATTCACTTGGATGACCCCACTCTGATTCAATCACAACCGATTGGACCACTATTGCCTGTATCGCCAGAGGTAGCAGGAGGTCCGGTTCATTACGTCATGTGGTGTCAATCGAGGCCTATGGAGGTCGCACCGAGGCAAGGGCCACAGGGAGATGTCAAATCCACCGTAGGGGCGGTATGGGGGTCGGTTAGAGAAAGAAATGTGACATCAGTGCGTAATTTGTAAAAAAATAATATATGCCGGGGCTCTCGTCAGGAGGCCGCTGCAGCTTGCTCCACCCATAGCCCCTGCTAGCGCTGCAAATCACAATTCAGACTATTGCAGGCACCCAAAGCTACAAGAATGCCTTGGGCGGCTGGAATCTCGTATTTTTAATGTATACTGAATTAACGAACAGCTGCTGTTGTGTTCATCTCTCAACAGGACAGAGAGAACCACCATTTGGCAGGTTGCCATAAGCGCCTGTGTTGATAATTAAGTGCCGGTGCCGAGCACCGGAAACCACCGGCTCAAATTAAGCACTATTATGTAACAGGGCACACCAGATGATTGGGTAGGAAGCCATACTGGGGAAAAATGCCCAAATGTCAATTAATAAGGAGGGGGGAAAGGCCCCATGGCAGAAGCATTGAGCGGGGTTGGCTGGTCTCTGGAAGGGAGGCAGTCCGGGAATCTGCCATCCTATCTTCAAGGGCCGCACACTGATGCAACGGTATCACAGCTCGACACCCAGGTGAATGCTGTAAGTAAAGGCACCTGCTCTGTCTTCAGTCTTTCAGTTCAGGCCTCGGCAGGGCAGTGGCACTGGAACTATTCTCAGAGTAGGGGGCGCTGGCATCAATGTTACATCACGAAAGTCGTAGGGATTGTGAGAAATTCAGGCATCACACAAAGAGCAAGTGTCGAAAATAAGCCACGCCAGTCCAGCAGGCGAGTGGTGCGGGTGTGGTCTGTAGCTAGTCGTGCATTTTAGAGCACACTGTCGCAAATATATTACTAAAGCATGGTATGGTAGCACATTTTAATTTATAAAAAGCACTTTTCATCCATTGAAATGTCAAAAAATTCACACGGACATGCAGTTTTACTGATAAAACCATAAAGCGCACAAACAATGTGTGGAAATCGGGTGTCAGCAAATATTTATCATTTGCGCTTCACCAAGTAAAGTGTCTTGGTTTGCTTTGATCCCTTTAAATCTTTGCTGGTATCACACTTCAGAATTACAAAAATTACAGAATGGCATTTGTGCTTTCCTAACTGCTGCTATATTAGGAAATATTTGCACAGTTCATTTGCAGGTATTTAAATCTTATGTTCTAAAACTGATGAAAAATACTGACATCCTCTCGAATTGCCTTTCACACTCAATGTGCCCCAGCAAGATTGTCGGATGGTTTGCTTTGCAGAATTCTCGAACTCTGCAGCGGAGAAACCAATCCACCCCAATCTTTGTGAAATATTTTTCTTGGAAGCTGAGCTGATGACTCCATCTTTCAATGAAAGGTACATTATTAGATCTATTTATTGTGTTACAGCAATTTTCACTGATTCTGAAAGAAAGCTTCAATCTCCCTTATAATGATGCAGGAAGGGAGAGGTTATGCACATATAATTAATGCTATTTGTTTTTTTACCTTATTTACAAAAAAATAGACTGATTACCTTTGACAGAATACTTAACAAAAAAAAATCCATATTTTCAAATCCATGTACAATTGCAAATTATGAAGTGGTTAAACCTCCTCGAAGACAATGTTAAGTTAGGTTGGTTCTATCTAGGAGTAAGAAGGAATTTGAAATTTGGTTTCATTACTTTGCTATGTTGCTGCAAATATTGCATTTGAATACATTTCTATGACACGTTTTTCTGATTTTCTTCCCTTTTTGTGTGCTTTTCTGCTCTCAATTTCTGTCTTTTGTGTACCTCCATATCTTTTTAGCTATCTTTTCATTCTCATATTATGGAATTACATTTTATTGTATTTTGTTAATGTTTTTGTAATCACATGTTATTAGTTTTCTTGTCTTCTAATGGGTTGCCATTATACCCAGGGCCGGCCTTGCGCTGGTGGGCGCCCCGTGCTACAATCATTTTTGGCACCCCTCCCCCCCCTAAACCTCCTCTGATTCTGTCACTACCACTGAGCAACCGTTCCTTTTATCTCTCCCTAGCCCTTCTCTCACATACATTTCATTTGTTTTTTTTAAAACTGGTAAAGGCTGGCTTTACTAATAAGAACTAACCCTTCTTAGCAACATTAGGAAGAGATGATGAAAGATGAGGAAAAAACCTAACATTTATAGAGTTTGCATGCAGATTTTTGATGACAGTTCGTAACAGTCACTGTTCTGTATTAGGGTTGTATCTTATGAATTGTGTTAACAAAAAGGATCTCCGTGACAAAACAAAAGCAGCAATCCACTCAGCTTTCTTCATGAAATACAGATCTGTGATCTGCACCGTACGCGTTCTTCGCAGCAGGCACATTAACCCTCTGCATTACTTTATGGCGAGTCAAAACTGCTAATAGATAAGATGCTATCTCTCTCTAGCAGGATCATTAATCACCAGAGTTATCTTGACATTTTTATTGCTGCCTGAAAGCTGGACTCATGAGGAACTCTGCAGCAGATGTTTTTATATCATAAGTTATTGCTGAAAACAGCGCCCCCCCTCTGCCCCCCCCAGTGCAGCCGCACAGGGTGCACCTCCCTAAAGCCAGTGGCGTAACGATAATTTAGGGGGCCCCCCTGTAAGGTACGTGGAGGGGCCCCCTCCAGACTCTATCAGGAGCTCACCGGCCAAAGTGCAGTGCTGAGGGGCCCCCTGGAGCTTGGGCCCCCCCCCCCCGCACTGCGGGGGAAGCGGGGCCTGTGTTACGCCTGCCTAAAGCAGGCCCTGATGAGATCTGTCCTTTGTTTATGATATTGTTTATTCTTAATGAAATAAAATTTAATAAACAAAAAAGGTGTATTTAATCCTAAAGCCAGTGCTCCAGACCCACTATTAATCAGGAAAGGGGTAGCTTGAGAAGTCCTTCTTAATTTACTGTTCGCATTTGTCGCTCAACCTTCCTCTTGGTTTCCTGCACAGCTTTGGGAATCCAACATTTTAAACCAAGGCAAGGGATTCGGCTTGGCACTGCGACTGATTGGGCGATGGCCCCCGAAGCCTCATTTCCAGAGCTTTCATCTGCCCATCAGCATTGGTGCCCTAGCTCCGTGATACTTATGGTTCCATTTAAATAAAATACAAAACTAAAATAAAAAATAAAATGTTTACGTTTTTGCTCTTCTCCATTTAGAGCCCATGCTATAAATGCCAAACAGGGGTTTCTCACACACTAACAGGAAGTAGAGCTGCATGCGGTGATGGCACCTGGCCACCAGGAGGCAGTGCTAACAGGCTGGAGCTAACGCATTTTGGAAAGAGGCAGGAACCCCGAGACCAGGAAATACTGCAGCTAGACCACCCATATCAACCAGTGCTTAATTTGTAAAATATTGAGTGCCAGGGCTCTCACCAGGAGGCCACTGCAGCTTGCACCACCCATCCCTATCGACCTTGTCATTGTTGCCAAACCAAGTACTAACCATCTCTCTCGCATGTAAATGCGACAGTTCAGATTATTCCAGGTCCCCAAAGCTAAAGGAATGGCTGGAAGGCGGGTATTATCAATTTTAATGTATATTGTAGTCCTAAACTACCGTTGTTCTGCTCATCTCTAAAGTAGATGAGCAGCGCCACCATGTGGTGGACTGTTCCTAGTATGGTGTTCACTATTAGGTGCCGGTGCCGAGCACCAGAAACCAATTAAGTGCCGGTGCTGAGCACCGGAAAGCACCGGCTCAAATTAAGCAATGATATCAACCAACCAAGACACCCCTCAGATGTTCACATCACTCTACACCCACCAGGCGTATCCTGGTTCATGCGCGGCAACACTCTAATAAAGCTGCTGCCCGCCTGGGGTCATGGATAAGTGAGATGAGAAAAGGAGCATGGGCACAGGGCAGAGACTGTCAGCAGCTACACTAGGCCTACATCTCGCATTGTGGGTATGGCCACAAGCGACGGAAGAGAATGAACTCAGAGTACGTGGATAAGGAATCCGTAAAGAGGTTTTAGTGAAGCTAGAGGGCCAACAACCAGTGCCAGGACTTGTGTCGTGCTGAAAGATCTGGGTCATGTTTGAGGCCACTGCTGCCTTCCTACAGGTTGTTTCTGCCTCCCTCACTAACAAAGCGTGATGGGAGCACAGCAGTGGCACGGTGGTCTGTGCCTCCCTCACTAACAAAGCGCGATGGGGCCACAGCAGTGGCACGGTGGTCTGTGCCTCCCTCACTAACAAAGCGTGATGGGAGCACAGTAGTGGCACGGTGGTCCTGCTCATGTAGCAGGAGACCAAAATCATTTGGAATAAGAATTCCAAGCGTACCATGGGTGGTTTCATGTTTTTTATATGCAAAACACACGTTTCCACATGGTGTTGCGTCTATTGGGCATGTCCGATTGGGTTTCAGTGGCTACCACAATGTAGGGTGACCCAATGGAGAGGATCCGGTCTTGCAACTGGTTGCCAAAGTAGTGCGAGCATCTTCTTACCTTCCTTGTTTGTAGCCCTCTGGATCTCTGCCCTAGATTATCCAAGAGGAAGCCTTTGAGGGTCGGCTCTTGCAATATTCGGCCAACTTGTACCAATGCGTGATCGATGGGGCAAATTTATCGGTGCATGTGTCTAATTGGGTGTTTGTTCCGTACACCCTGGGTGAGCAGAGGATGTCTCATCCTCAAAGTGGCCATTGGGTGTATGATGTCACAATATGTCTGTTCAAGTGACCCCTTCCTCAGCGGCAGGTTATCAGCGCCTGGATACCCTCGTGATCAACGTGCAGTCCGGTTTGATTGGTTGAGGTCTGAAAACCCAAGCTGACCTCATCAAACAAAGGAACGTTCTAGAATTCTGATTGTTGGTGACGGTTAGTGACGTAGGACCGGGTAAAGAGAGCTGTTTTTTTCTCTCCATTGGATGGCCCCTTTGATGCAGTATGCACCTTGACCCCATGATGGCACCCTCCAAACAGTGCTTCCGGGATTGGTCTTGTTCACTCAGTTTCCGCTCTCAGTGTTGCGATAGCAGCGGGTGACGAGTGTGGGGCTAGTGCTGAGTGTGCGAGATTTGTGTTGTTGGGAGATTAGATATGTCTTGAGCACCTGGTGACGTGTGAAGAAAGGCGATTGTGTGTGTGTGTGTGGAGATATTTTTGGCCTGTGATAGATCAGTCCTTGCAGGTAGGCGGTAAGATTCGCCGATCCTTCAGAAAGGATCCGCTGTGTGTGGTGCGAGTTGATTGGATTACAAGCACACAGGGTATCAGAGTGTGGTGAGAACATTACTACTGCTCAGAGGTGGGAGATTGCGTCAACTGGACAGAAAAGCTGTGATAAGGGGCCGACGGTGCAGGTAGTGGTGGAGGTCAGAGCCTTAGATTCCAGAGCGGAGCTCTTATAAGGGAGTATTCCTCTAAAGCTGATTTTTTTTCTTTATTTTGGTGTTTTTACGTAGTGCGTACAAAGCCCGAGAGCAGCGGGTGTTTTGCATAGAGCACGGTCCAGAGACGGTAACGAGTGGGGTCTTTAATCTGCTGGAGTCAAGAGCCATGTTCTGGGAGCCTTCCTGGAGGCCAGAAGGTCCCGCGTTGAGCAGATGTCAATGGAGGTCTCACCAGAGGGCCAGTAGGGTGGAAGCGGGCATTCATGAGCGGGCTGGTGACACCTACCAACCACTCATTGCTCCTCGAAGGACAGTCTGGTGACCGGGGCTGGATGTTGAAGTCAGGTAGGCAGTATGTGGGTGCCTTCCTCTGGAAGACTCCTGGGCATGTTACATGGCATGCTCAGAGGCTCTTGGAATAGAGCGCCCTCTACCGGCAAAGAGTGGATAGACCACAGGTGGGGCGCTCTCCCGGTTGGATGTAGATTTCTACATGGTGCATTTGTACCCTATAATATTCTATTCACAAGGATTTCTTGAGCCCATGACTACCCAGATGGGCCTCCTAGCGCTGTGACAAGGGAGTGTCCTGCAAGGGGGTGTGAATCAGGAAAGAAAGGTTGGTAATAGTTTTCTGAATGCTGTATGTCACACCTGTCCGAAGGCTTAAGAAAGAACAGGAAGAGAACCTCGCCCTCCAGCTATCCAGAGGTCGCTGGCATCTGAAGGACGTTGACAACTCTATCATTTCAGCCATCTTTTTTTTCCAAACTGTTTTTTATTAACTTTAAATTAAAGTAGTCAATGACGCAATATGTTTATAACACTATATATCACATTAGGAGGAAGTGAGTCAATCACAGATTTACAAGGTAGTGACTGAGAAGGAACCAAGATGGCGTCGCTGCTGAAGCAAGGAACAGAACTAACGAATGAAAACACGAAGCCTGCCCCGAAGCCCCATATTACGGTACATCAACTGCGGGAAATGTCCACATCAAAGATTTCGGGTCGCCAGAGGGGTACCAAAATAGTCATAAATGTGACACAATGGAGGGAAATATTGTAGGTTTTAAGACACGGAAGAGAGGAGCTAGATTATAGGTGACTGCACTGCTTAGATATGTCACTCAGTAGTAGTAAGGGTATTGCCCACCTCAGATGGCCAGCTGCCAAAAGACCATAAAATAGGTTCACATTCACAAGGGTATGAGAGGCAATACGTTATAAGTTTCACTGTGTTTATACAATAGTACAATTAATTAGAGAGTCCACGCAGAAGCTTGTATTCTTAGTTGTTCTTTAATCTTGAGATGCTTAGAGTTCGATACAGCCAACGCGTTTCGCCCAAACATGGGCTTCTTCAGGGCAAAATATGGGAGCCAATGGAGCGCATAAGAACATGAAGGGTGTAAATGTAGAGTATCGAGTAGTCAATGTGGATCTCACAGAGCACTTGCTCTGATGATCCTGGGCGATTGAGGACACTAGGTAATGCCTCTGGTTGAACTAATTCCTGGGTAGATTGATTTCTAGCAAGGTGATGGAGGTCCTATGTGGGGAGCCTTGTGTACCGGTGTGTCCGTCGGAGTACATCTACTCATCAGAGCAAGTGCTCTGTGAGAGCCACATTGACTACTCGATACTCTACATTTACACCCTTCATGTTCTTATGCGCTCCCTTGGCTCCCATATTTTGCCCTGAAGAAGCCCATGTTTTGGCGAAACGCGTTGGCTGTATCGAACTCTAAGCATCTCAAGATTAAATGCGGATCAGACCATATCCCACTCAGAGGCTATGGGCTGTTGGTTACACCAGCCATGTGACGTTACATGGTTTTGCTGGTCAATGACTTATGGAAACAGTTTATGGCAGCAACAGCTCCGTGCACGGGGAACTGGACCATAGGAGCCACAAAACAGTTTACAAGTTGAGTACATAAATTGCTTAGCTCCCTTTTGTACATCTTTGAAGAGGGCACACTGTAGTGCAAAGGAAGCTTCCGGGTCACAGGGTCACATGAGGCACCTCCAACCAGTCTTGTGTTTTTCAGCCAGCAGCATTTCCCACTCCCGGACTTTCTGGTCCAAGTGTAAAAAACTACAAGTCCCAGAATGCAAGGTGTTGGATATAAAAAACAGGACTAGCTGATGTGGTCAGGCTGAACTTGATTCACTAGGTAGCTGTGTTTATTAGACAAAAGACTTTTTAGTTCAAGAACCTTTAAGAAGTTCTTTATATAAAGAATGTAAACTCATAGCGCACGCACGCACGAACGCACTCGAGAATCCTCAGCTGGCGGGTAAATCAGGCCACGGAAATCGATGCCCCACCCCTCCCGGGGGTACATTACAAGGAGGGGCGTCGGCCAATGTCTTGTCACAGCAGCTTGGGAGTGATCCGTCACTCTTTTTGAACAAAAGGGTGGGTGTCCAGTTACGTAATCAGGCAGCTGGGGGGTGGGCGGGGGTTGCTGCGTTAACGCTACTCTGTCTGCTCGGCTCGGCGACGGCCAAAGTTGTTCCACGAGGCCTCAGAGCAGAATATTCACGAGACACATTTACAAAGAGGCTATGCACGGACATCTTAAGGATTTTGGGGGCCATGGCTGGGCCACAGGTATTTTGGGGGCCCCTGTTCAGAACAGCTTTGAATTCACGATCCAGTTTCAGCTCTTTCGCGCCCTCTTTGGCCAGGTCACTGGCAGTGCAGACACACTCCTCCACATTCTAAAGTGTTTACATCTCATACTCGGGGATAGTGACGTGTTTTCAACATGGTAACAGAGCAGCAGCTCACTAATATTACTGCAAATAATCCTGACGCCCCTCCTATGTCTCTACGTGAGGTCCTTCTTTGATCTAAAATAAACTTTTTTTTATGGATGTTGAATGAAACAAGCGCAACAATTCTCTGTAGAATGTTTGTCACAGACACTGCACATTACCCACATTACAAATAAATGAAAGGAAACAATATTCAAAACAATCTATTTAAGAAATATTCAAGGTCATCAGGGCAAGACTGCAGAACAGAGGTAGTTCTATCGGGTGGGGGGGGGGGGGGGGGGGGGGGTTCTGGAAGGTTGGGGCCCTGGGCCGGAGCCCACTTTGCCCTTGACTTAAAATGTATCCGCGGCTACACAGTAAGGGATTATTTAAACTATTTGGCATGAATCTGTCCACGAGACACCCCTGGCTTATCTGATAAGAAAGTGCATTGGTTAATGCACATGCAGTAGAGGTATTTACCTTTAGCGCCAAGGAATACACAGGATCACAGCTGGGTCGACAATGCTATATCTCCCTGCAAGGTGTCCAAAAATGAGACCCATTGAGTGGTGACAGACAAGCCGGATTATCGTTGAAGAAGCAATTGCGGTGGACGCCATACGAAGGGCAGGATTACAACCGGCGAGGGAAGATTCAGTCATTTCCTTTTGTACGATTATGTGAATTTCTGAAAATGTGAAATTACGTGAAATTATGCAAAATGCAAATGTGGCTTTTACTGCTATTTTTTTAGTGCAAAATACATCCTCATATCCATTTCGGACAGAAGGAAACAATTAACGGTTAGAAAAGTGCCATGAGCAACAGCCACTTGTGTTCTGTCCTTTCACATTGTTCCCTTGCTCCGGCGATAGAATTGTTACCCAAACGGTTTAATGTCGTGTTCTATAAGCATTTAATAACTTTTCAAGACCGAATTCACGCAGAATTTCAACATCAAAAATGAGGGACGGTGTGATGTCTGATGTCCCCATCCGCAGGTTCTCTAAACACGTGGGCAGGGCCGGCTTTAGCGCTGGTGGCGCCCGGTGGGACAGTCTTATTTGGCACCCCGCCCCATGACCTCTTCCTCGGATTCCCTCACTACCACCCAGCAAAAGTGCCCCTCATCTCTCCATAGCCTCTCTCTGACATACATTTCATTTTTTATAGTTCAACTCAGTTCACTAACTCAGTTCTGTTATCTGCATGGTACACGTTGCTTGCAGCAGGCACATGAACCCTCTGTGCTAGTTTAGGATGAGTCAAAACTGCCACTAGACAAAATTTCAATCTCTTGTAGGAACATTAATCACCAGAGTTATCTTGACATGGTAATTGTTGCCTGAAAACTGCTGAACTCACAAGGAAGTCCGCATGCTTATAAACAGGTTATTTTTAAACCCAGCACCGCCCACCAAAGTCCGTGCCAGGTGCAGCCGCACCGGTTATACTGCCCTAAAGCCGGCCCTGCACGTGGACGGGTCACCCAAACCATGATATCGGGTGCATGTTACTGAGGGTCAGAGTCTAGAAGGGAGATCTTACTAGGGTCCAGATTCACTTTCCTTAACTGACAAACATCACAATTCACATACACCCATGAAAGGATTATGGCAACTCACTTCACCTGAAGGCGCCCAAAGCCATCATTAGCAAATTACAGGTCGTGCAGAACGCAGCGGCACGGACCTGGTTAAAGATGCCTAGACACACCTCAGTCGGGAAAGGTGTGGCGGACCTACAATGGCTACCAGTTGTCCAAAGAAACAAATGTAAGGCCTTGTGCATTGCCACAGAGCACACCGAACGCAAGGACCGCCCATCTCTCGTCAA
This sequence comes from Triturus cristatus, assembly GCF_964204655.1. Classification (NCBI taxonomy): domain Eukaryota; kingdom Metazoa; phylum Chordata; class Amphibia; order Caudata; family Salamandridae; genus Triturus; species Triturus cristatus. The sequence goes on along the minus strand of NC_140595.1, from coordinate 780,080,285 downwards.
CTCACTGCCCCCTACATCCCCCAGAGGGTTCTCAGCTCCTCCAACACTCATAGGGTCTTGGTTCCACCCATTGGAAGAGCAAGAAGTGGAGGACAGTCCTGCAGCTTCAATGTCTCTAGCTCTGGCATGCCCTTCCCCGGGCACCTTGTACATCGGACAATGAACTTTCTTTCCGAAAACTCCTCAAAAGCTGGTTATTGGAGGGAGCTTTAACATAGGAACTGTTGTTCAACGAGCACTGCGATGCCTACGGGTCGCCATGCGCTCTATAAATCCAACTAGTGTATTATAGTAAAGGAAAGTGAGATCAAGAGCACCAACATATCCATGCCAGAGCACACACCCCTAACACCACATCCAATGGCGCACACACGAGGAACTAAGGGTTGTGATGGACAGCTACAATGTGATCATTGGGGGTCATGGGCCATGACATGTTTCTACTTTGGACACATGGGGTAGTGTCTACGTCATTCTCTTTGTTTACTTCCTTGTCAGTGGCTGTGAATGGACTCTTCTTTTGGCTACAGCCCTTCTGCCCGGGATCACTGGGGCAGGATCGTGCTGCAGGTTGGAGACAATACAGCATAGGGGTAACAAAGAGACCGCTGTAGAGGGAGGGTAACTGCGCAATGCTGCGTAGGACTGTCCGAGCAAGGTGTTGTAACAAATCTGAAACAAGCAATAGCAAGGCTAACAGGTCTGGTGTTGGCTGCGGACTATTGGTTTTGCAAATGCTTGTGAACAACTTTTGTAAAGTTTTACAAGGCGGCTACTTTTGGTATGTAAGTACACACCGCGCAAGAGTAGAATGCAGTCACTCACAGAAAAGCAAGCCAATGGCTGAACGGGGCTGGTCCATTTCCCCATGCTGTATTGTGGTGGTGGGTGGAACAAAAATGTGAATGACACACTAATAAACCTATGGATGAAGAGAGCTGGTGGAAAGCCCAGATAGGTGAGACTATTGTATTTATAATTTTGTTAAAATCAAACAAACAGTCTTTGCCAATGCTAAAAAAAAAAGATTAGAATCAATGGATGCTTTAAGACCATTTAAGAGGAACTAGAATGTCTGGTGTTCTGTACGGCTTTGTACTTTTACTTCCGGCACTTTTAAGTTGTATTGGCGGCTACCAAGACCATTGTCTGCAAAGTTCTAGTTAACTAGCTCCCATTTCGCATTACGTACGACAGGTAAACACCGAGACCTGTTGTTTCCACGAAACATCTACCCTACTCTCGACGGCTGGCATTTAAGAAATTTGGCTTACATCTCTTCTGGGCAACGAGTCGAGTGTGTCATATGCCAGTGTTACAATTAAGGGCCATCACTCTGCACTTACTGCTTGGCAGAGCACTACAGAGCTTAGGAGCTGATGAGTTATTACGCAAGAGCAAGATGAACACCGGTCCCGTCACAATCTGCTCCTTTTACTGCGCAAATGGAGATGAAGAGATTGAATAGGTCCAACTGAGATCCAAAATGTTAAAAACAGCACGCGTTGCTATGGTCTGGGAGCCTCTCAAGGCTTTCATAAGAGGGATCTGAACGAGCCGTTCGATCCACGAATTTACACATATGCAGTCACTGGAAGATGAACACAGGGGTGCGATTGCTAACGAGGATTCGGTCGTTCCGTACCTGACTGACAAGCTCCAGGCAGCGAATCTTTATTTAACCCGTTCGGTGCGCGCGTCGGGTGCCGCGAGAACTACCTGGCTAATGCTGCGCATGTCCATTGGCCGACGCGGCGGAATTTGCGCCGCGGTCAACGGGTCAATACAAATATATAACATTTAAGCACACACAGTTCGGTACATGTTTGTTTTTAATCTTCTTTGTTCACAAGTCGTAATTAAGTCCAATTGACACAAGACCAGGTACTTGAAACTCTTTTTTTACTTCAAGTGCAGATATGCATATAGTATCATCCAAGAACTCCCGCAGCCGACACACGTTTCGTCCTCCTGGACTTGTGCTTGAAAGTTATTTATTTGTATAGATAGGTCTGCACTGTTTAAAAGCGTGGTCGATTTGCACCAATGGTGGCTTGGTGCACAACATTTTAGCACCACCGAATTCACATTTGTTTTACTGTTTATACATCATAGCCAATTACTTGAAGTAGATGTGCAGATACTAAGGCTGAACCGCCGCATGTTGCTGGTTGTTTTCTGTTTAGACACTAGCGAATCTTCATTTAAAGGCATTTCAGAAGGAAATATTTATTGAACATGTGCAAGCTTGCAGAGTCAAGATGCTGGTTGGGTTGTGGCGCACTTTAGGAAAAAAAAGTACGAATACAATAAAAAAAATGCAGAACTAAGAAAAACACAGAGGGTCTTTTGTTAGGAAATCAGAAAGGTATTGGGGATTATCTAGGGAATACTTTTCCCAATACCGTCTTAAGAGAGTAGTGACAGGTCTTGGGAATGCCATTAATATTGGAAAAAGTTTAATTGTCCTGAAATATCCACACCCAAGGAAGGACAACTGATCCAGCCCGCTTATTTTCAAGAAGTCTCAGCTGTGATTGTTTCGCTAGCTGACGGCAAGACTACAGGAGCAGATGAAACATCAGCGGAATTTAAAAAATAAATTTAAGGAGTTTATTTCCCCTCTTTTTATGGCTTTTGGAAGCTGAAATGTCTGACAATTTAGAGTCAGACCAGCGCAGTTATCTATCCTTAACAAAGATAATACTTGTCCCTCAACCTAGCAACCAATTTCCTTTTCAAATTCTAGTATGAAGATTAAAAATCTACTTATCATGCGCTAAAATGTCAGAATAAACATGGTTTTGTCTGTGGTTGTAACACATTTTACCATCTAAAATCTTACCAAGTCTCAAATTGATTTTGTTTTCTCTCATCATTGTGTTCAAATGGTAATTATTAGATGCAGAGAAGGCCTTCGACAGAGTGAGATCACTTCTACGGGCTGTTATGAAAATATCTGTTTTCCCTGCAGTCGTCACCGCAGTGAATAAGGCCCCTTATCAAGCACGGCTGACGTCTTTCTGAATCTGAGGCACAGACTACGCATGGCTGCAGATTGAAAAGGTTCAAATTATAAATGGGTGAATATTAAAGAGGCACTAACTCAGAATGGGTTTATGCCAATGAGGCTCAGGGTCAAACTGGAAGCAAATTAGTGGGACCCAGAAGTAAAACTGGTCCATATTAAGCCCATTTGGCAAAGGACTGCAAGATAGTGGCGTTCAGAGTCCAAAAGGATGCCTCGTTATTAGATTACCCACAAACACGCGCATATAAATGAGGGCTAAATTAAAAACGGTTGCATAGTGATAAGGTTCATACTCCAAACTGTATGTTAGGAAGTTAGGGATTTCAACTGGCTGAGAAAATGTGATGCGTTTTAATGAGCTCCAGATGCAAACGGGTGCATGTTAATCAGATACAGACCGCAAAGGGTTGTCTATTAATTACGGTCAAATGGAAACAGCTGGTTATTAATTAGGTCCAGGTTTCAAATGTTTGCATTTTCCTAGGGGCTTGATTCCCAAAGACTGCATTTTCGGGTGGTCAGCTGCAGAATGGTTGTATATTAATGTGGTCCAGATGCAAATTGGTGGCATGTATATATTTACTTCAATAGTAAACCCCCATGTCAGGAGCAGTGGGTGTTGTATGCAGTAAGGGAGTATGGTACATTTCGGGATGTGGTTCAACAAGTGGGTGGGGTTAGGGCAGAGTTGGGGCCGTTACTCTATACATGGGTCCCAGGGACAGAAGACACTAATTTCTTCCTAAATGGCAGAGATGGTGCTACCCGAAGAGTGTACCTTATGCTTCTTTCTGAAGTAGGCGAGTCGAAGAGTCTGATGTCTGTCGTGGTGTTTGGGGTCCAAATGGCACAGCCACCGTGAGTTGTCTGATGCCACGGGTCCACGGTCACAAAGGCTTGAGGAGGCCACGAACAATCTATAGTGTGGTCTGAGGCAAGTGTGAGCCTGAGGTAAGAGGTCTTAGCGCACACATAGGTAACTTGGTGAACAGTTGTGTGCAGTACTCCTACAAGGTACCTTTCTTCCAGTCTCCAAGGTGCAATCCTTGCTTTTATGGGGCGTGCTTTTGAGCCGCAAAGCCTGGATGAGGAGTTATGATAAGGAATAAAACCTGCAATCCTGTAATGTTTCTTGCAGTGCTGCTATCCACAAATTATGGATGGAATGCGGAACTAATCATACATTCAGCCCCCAATCAAGAGATCTGGGTTAAATCCATTGTTCGTTTGCTCCCCATGCCACTCCAGTTTAGACCCAGCCATATGCAAATCAGTCTTGACCCTGTGTCTCATGGGAACAGTCCAGGCCGAACTGCCAAGCCAGGTCCTCCCTGGAGTGGAAACAAGAGTCCTGGGGCCGGTTTCAGGGTATCATCCCTCATCAGCCAGGCTAGCTTGAATCCAGGTATAGCACCATTTTTGAAGTTTGACCTTAGGACACACTCTTTTGTGCCACCCCCTCGCTCGCTCAATCATGTGCGCACATTAATATGGGCACAAAGAGGCTGCCAGCTGCCAGAGGAGAGAAGACCGAAAAAGTTTGTAGCTAGCAAGTCGAGCAAAGGCGGACGCTTGCTTATCTCATGAATGAAACACGCGACAACAGAACTCAATGTATTTTTAAGCTGAACAAAGGACCGCTTTGTTACCGCAGAAGCTAAAAAAGAAATCAAATTAGCAACCTGAACAAGGGAGATACAATGTGTAACTATCCCGAGCAGCAACAGGGCACACGTTCGGAACTTCTGAAAGCTTGTAACTGGGCGGAACACAATAGTATACATTTGGAACTATTAGGTAGAACAAGGAGGCGGAGTTAGTGAGCAGAACGAACAAAGCAGAAATAAGTTGTACTACTTAAGGGAAAAGAGTAGCCTAAATTCTTTTAATTATTGAGCTGAAAATAGCAGGGTTTGTATCTTTTGAGCCAAACAAAGGTGGCCAAGATTGTAACTTTTGAACTCAATGAGGTAATATAATTGTGTAACTCTCTATGGCGGTAACTACTGTTTTATAATTGCATTTATATAGCACTTACTACCCCTGATGAGGTGAAATTTGTATAGAACGCAAACCTAGCCGAGAGACAAACAAGCCTGTACGTGGTAGAAAGCGGCGATACCATCAAAGAGTGATTCTAGGCAGAGGTGTTACATTCTGAGAGGCAAAGAGCATTGTTATTGTGTCACGACGTAGTGCTCTTTAAACAATTGTATCACTCTTGTTCTTAAACTGAAGATTTGTGTCGGCAGCCCCGATGCATACCGGGAGGTGTTCCCGTCTTGGGTGCGTAGAGGCTATTGTGGTGAACAAAGGACAACACGTACGTAAACAGCGAGCAGAAGAAAGGAGTGCCCCTTTGTAACAACTGAGCAGAACAGTGTAGCACCGTTTAAAAAAAAATAACAAACCCAATTACAGAGCCCAGGTTTGAACACAATCAACACAAAAAAGTAGCAGAGAAAGACAATGAATAAACTGAGCAGGTTATCGCAAGATTTGTACCAAGCGAGCTGAACAAAGTAGCCAAAAGGTGTAAATATTCAAATTAACAAAGTATCCTGATGTCCTTACTAGTGAGCGGATATAAATAGCTTAGGTTTGGCACTAGGAACCTGAACAAAGGAGGCGGGTTTGTAATTATCAAGCCGTACAAAACAAAGTTTCTACTGAGCCGAACAAAGGACCCCCTGTTTTTAAACTATCGTGCCTAAGCTTGCATGCGATGGGCTAAAACAAGGCACAAGTCACGAGCTAAACATGGGAGCACACATCTTTAAACCTTGTGCAGAACAAAACAAATCAGATCTATACCTACTGAGGAGCACAAACAACATACATTTCTAGGTGTAGAGCTGAAACGAGTAGCCCTGGTGAACGAGAAGCGAGCTAATCAAGCTAGCACGCGCTCCTACCAGCCAATGTGAGCAAAGGAGGTCTGGTTCGTGCCTCTGAAGCACAACAAATGACCACTCCACATGTTTGGAACTTTTCAACTAAGCAAGCAACAGACATTCCGATGAGCAATTTTAAAAGGAAGCCTTGAGCTGCAGCTGGCTCGCTTATACCCAAGACAGAGCCCTCCTTTGCCCCAAACACTTTCCATATGCTAGGTGCCGGGAGGAGAGTATGGGGTGCATAATATCAACATTATATACCTCTAAAGATGTCCCTATATATATGCAAAACGCCCCATGTGTATACATGTAAATTATATATATATATACATACATACATACATACATACACACACACACGTATATATAATTTATTTTAAAGTGATTACAACATGAACTAAAACCTACTCAGGCGCATAAGGTGCTTCCCACACCTCAACAGATACGGCAAGAGGGTCTCTGTTCTGTTCCGTAATGTCCGGCTTCAGCAATGGTTTGGGGCCTATCCTCAGCAGACCCACATATCCCTCCACTATTGTTTTCAAATAGTTCACAAATATCATTCTAGAAGAAGGTGGCCATCAATGGACCAGTGCTTTACTCCGGAGATTTCGGAAATCTTGCTCAGGCGGTGCCGCTCTTGGGTGACTGGAAACGGGCTTTTGTTCCAAAAAAGGTCCAACAATACTTTTAAGACTGGGAGCCCGGTTGTAAACCATTTGTGAGTGTGAGTTCAGCTTACACTTACATATGGCTTGGTTCACTAGTACACATTCATGCATTGCTTTTACAAAATGCACATTTATGCTTTTAAACTCCATTACTCTGAAGTAATAGGATTTTGGTAGTCAGTGTGCTTCATGGAGAGCGGGCCTTCAGGGGTGAGAGTGCCCTGGAAAGTTTGCGCACAGCCACAAACTTGTGAGTTTGTGAATATGCACTTTATTTAGGTCCTATACTGTGCTGGAAACCGTCAGAGATTAATCCTTCCAAGGACGACAATATATCAAGTTCAAGGGCAGTAATGTCCAAGGACCGCACACTAAATTTGTGGAAAGGGTTTCTACATGGGAAAAAAGAGTGAGAATGCACATTTGCCAAGCTTTTTCAAATGCAAAATTCTGTATTATGTACAATTCCGCATGCATACCTGCTTACCCTAGGGACGACTTCTGAATTCTTGGCTAATTCCAAAATGCGTATTTCTAATCCAAAACAAGGTGTAAACATATGGGTGAAAATGTATTTCTTTTGGTGAGTTGGGCCCACCGCTTCTGTTGAATGCCATAGGGGTGGTGTTTTCCACTCCTGCACCTTGGTAAAAATCTGTGCACTTGATTGTGCCCCAGAGTAACGAACACTGATTTAGAATCCAAGCATTCCACGCTTCATTTTGAACGGTCCTCAGTGTGACACCCTAAGTGTGATGCATATGCAAAGACGTGCATCCCGTGCTCACTGTGCCAGAGGCCTGAAGCTGCACACTACTGATGAGGTGGAAGTAGGCCGAAACCAGACTGGGGTTGCTTGTGTTTAATTTCAGAGGGGACCCGGCCTGTAAGTTCGGGTTGGACTGTTCCTATTGGAGAAGGACCAAGACTGATTTGCATATGACTGCTTCCCGAATGAGGTGGCACAGTGGGCAAAGTAAACATGGGCTGGGCTGTGGCCCAGAGTGATTACCAGCCGATCAGATTAATTCAAGCATTCCATCCATCACTTTGCTGTGTTCTTCTATAACACCCCAACACCCAGGCCAGCTTTCAGCCCTGTTCTGATGCTCTTTGCTTGTCACCCGGTGATAGATTCATCGCAGGCATAGGCAGGGTGTGCAGAGCGCTGGTCAGAGAAATTTGCCAAAAACAAGAGGTCGGCGCTCTGCCATTGCACGCCCTCGCTCCAGGACTGACCACAGAGAAAATAATGCATTTCAAAGTGACGTGGCACATATTCAGGATCCTGAAGTCAACATACACCTTTTTCCAAAGAAAAAAAGATATTTTAATTTTTTTTAGAATCGTGTTTACCTGTCCTCTGCCCAGTTCAAGATTATCCGCCCCTTCGCAGTGAGGTGTAGCGCCAAGTGTGTTGAGCTTTCCATAGAGAAGCCGTGGACCTCAGGGTTTAAGAGCCATCACCTACACAGAGCAGAAAATATATTTTGTTTAAAAAAATACTTGTTTAAACTTTATTGCATTTGGTATCACTTTAACAACAGTACACAGCTACACAATTCTGTTTCTCAGCTGTTCTTTGAACAGGGGCATCAGAGCGCTCTAAAGTCAATGTGTATGGGCTCAGGGGCGTGTGAAGTTGGGCAGTTCAAAGGAAGGAACCCCAAACATACCAGCCCCTCTTTTGGGTAGTGTCGAACCTTCCTCCTTGTTCTGCGCCTCTTCCAGGGTGGCATTGATGTGAGTGAGCTCACCAGAGACCGGCGTCCCGTCACTCCAGTGAGTGAGCCCTGGCATTTTACTTCGGCTCTAACTACAATCCAGGCCTACTGAACGACAAGTTACTGGAGTAAATATAGCGAGAAACAACAGCTGTTACTTTTACCAGGGGCGAGGACCAAATTAGGTGGCAAAGTTCACAAAATTATGGGACAAAATTATGGGACAAGAAAGGTAAATTGTACTGCAGTAAGTGACACGTGTGATAGTATTACTTATTTTGTAATTTTCACATAATTGAACACTGTGTGCAAAGGTTTTACCTCATTAGTACCAATTTATCACCCAAATACAACAATAAACAATGGAAACGACTACTAACTAACTGAGATTTGTAGAGAGTGGTTAATCACCCGCATGGGTATCCAAGTGCTAGACTCTTGCTGTTGAAGAGACGGGATCAGTCAAAAAGCCAGGTCTCGAGTCCCTTTCTGACTGCCAGGAGATAGGTTTTGAGGTGCAGGGGAAGGTTGTTCCAGGACTTAGTGGTGAGGTAGGAGAAGGCGCGTCCTCCACTGGCGCTTCGGTGGATGCAGGGAATGTGAGCATGGGGGGCGGAGCGCAGGTGTCCGGAGGGTTGGTGGAAGTTCAGGCGGTGGTTGATGTATGCTGGTCCTTGGTCATGAACGTGACCACTCAACATTTCCGAAAGGGCTAGTACAAATTAGGTTTCTTAAAATCTGCAAAAATTATGCGGCAGATGATGGATTAAGTGGCAAATGCGACATATCCCTAATTATGCAGAAAACACCATCACAGAATCGCACAATTCCAGTGGCCCTATTACTTAAAATTAAGTTCCAATACAAGGATAATAGTAACATCTGTTATGCACAGTGCTTAGAAACAGCGGAAATGTGGTTTGAGTGGTTACGTAAAAACAAATTACTCTATGATTGTATCATTGACGTCCTACACCAACCTTGCAGCTACACACAGGGCAGTCTTTCGGGGGTTGGTGGATGTTAAGGTGGACATAAATCAAGGCTGATGGATGCTCGTTGCGGTGCTTGCAGATGCAGGGGAGTGACTCCTTCACTCTAAGGGAGGTTCCTTGGGGTGTCTTGGATGTCCACAGCCCTTGCGAGGATCCTGAATGGAGCACAGGCACAGATGACGCTGAAGACTGGCAGGAGGACGACACCAGGAGCAGCAGGAGCCTTCCAGATCCAATCTAGTTCCCAAAGTGAAGTCCAACGAAGTCCAATGAGCCCAGACGGCTGAAGATGAAGTGGTTTCGGATCTGAATCTTGTCCCACGACAAATCTAGGGACCCACCCACAGGTAACTTTTAAATACCCTCAAGAAAGGGTTGGGACAATTCAGGGGTCCCTCCCAGAGGAGAGGCTGAACAGGGACGAGGATACTCACATGTCCTTTGTCCAGTTTCGCGTCAACGGCTCCCTGAACTGGTTTCAACTGGCGTATGCAAGGGTGGCACCAAATGTGCCCTTCAAAGCAGTCTGGTGGCACTGGCAAGCGCCCCCAGCCTAGCCAAACACACTAAATCCTGTGTGGGAGGTGGTCACACCTCCCTCTAACAGGAAACCAATTGTCCTACCTTCCCCTGATTGACCTTGGCTCAGCAGCAGGAGGGACGAATCGTGTCTGTGGCCGGCAGCAGCCATAGCTTGCCGTCAGACTCAGGAAGATTGGTACCGGGAACATGGGGGGGCTTCCCGGAGGAGCCCCACAGTGCATGGCATCATACCTCCCACACCATTTTGGATATGATTCCAACATGTTTGATACCAAACATACCAGGGTTCGTCACTACCAGTTTATAGTTAGCCATCTCGTAATGACGTATGGCCACTCTATGTATCGTAATGGCTGACGCATTTACAACGCCTGGAGAATGGACTCTGGGGTTAGTAGGGGTGACCTGCTCATGCAGGGGCACCCTCACACTTATAAACAAGCACACTGCCTTCATGATTGAAAGGCCTGCCTTAGGGGTGACTTATAGGTTTTAAGTGTAGAGACATCAGGTATAATGAAACTTATATCTGTCATAAGTGGTGCTAGTACCAGCTTACACAGGCTGCATTGGCAGCCTGTAGTCACAGTTTCAGTGGCCTCCCATGGGTGGCATAATACATGCTTCAGCCCATGGGGGAACCCGGATGTACCCATACCCTGGGTACCTTAGTACCATATACTAGGGACTTAGAAGGGTACACAAGTAGCCAATCTGGGGGTACCTAAGAGCTCACCATGGTCCAATTTAGGGAGAGAGCACAGTGACTGGGGTCCGGAATAGCAGGATCCCACTCAGAGTAGTCAGAAAACAGATAACACCAGCAAAAAGTGGGGGTAACCATGAAAGCAAATCCTAATATATATCCATCTCTCCATCTATCTCTCTCTACTCTCTCTCTACTCTCTCTGTATATCGATCTCTATATCTGTATCTCCAGCTGCACAGAAACTCCAAAATCACAGAGACATGTCACGCTCACTCGCAGCAAGCTGATGAAGGTAGAGTTTATTTGGAAGCACACTCAACGCGTTTCGACACGAACAGTATCTTGATCACGAATGAGAAGGTGAAAATGAGAAGAGACATGAGTAATGACCAAGGTGCATAGCTGGGTGCCATCTTGGAGCGTCGTAGGGAAACCCAAATGTCAAAGCAAGGGAATACTTTTTGAGGCCACAATGTATGCATCTGAAAGAATAGTCAGACAGTACAGAATCGGAGACGTGTTAAATCATAGAAATAGGCAGACTGCCAGAACTCTGTGAGAAATATCGCCTCAGGAAGTAATACAACAAAAAGAATAATATGTATGTTACAAATTGTAACAAAGAGTATAATCAAACATAATAGAACACGGCTAATATTCCCACATTCCAGCCCAAGTGGAGAGACCTTGAAAATGAAAGGCATTTTTCCCAGGGTAACGCCCAAGTGGCTGATGCGCGGTGCCGCGGGTGTATCAATCTCCATTGCAAAGTCTTCAACAAGAAAACGTCACAGGTTAAACTAAAAAAGAAAAGTTCTTTGACACATGAGATGGTCAATAAATATTTCCATGGAAGTCAAGGTGCCGTCTAATGGAGACTTAAAGAAATTGAATTATTAATATAAAGGATGGGCAATGGAGAGGTATTGATTGCCTTTAAGTTACATCCACTCTATCAGTTCACGTGGGGCCGCAGCACGTTATTAGATGCATTATCTGCTCGGGCAATCTACCCCAGAGAAGGGATCCTTCTAGACTCTGGGACTATCTCTGCAGCCACTTCAGAAGACCCACAGCCAAGGAGCTGCATTTCCAAGGCTGTCAAGGCATGGCAAGGAACTATGGAACATAAATTAAGCTAAATGTTTAAAGAAATGCTGAAAAACAAGGAAAAACTTGCACTAACAGCTCCCTTGAACACTGGTACAGGAAGATTAAATGTGGAAATTGTCGGGATATCTGCACTGATCAGGACGGAGGTTTACACGGTGGGCTGGGAAATATAATTGGCCCCAGGTGATGAATGATGCAAGTTACAAAAACAACAAAAAAAACAGCAAATACCTCCTTCAAACATAGACTACAAGTAAACCAATTTACTTCTAAACAATCTATACAGCAGGGCTGTCAAGCCAGGCCTAACGACGCAGGTTGACCAACAACATATCAAAGCACAAAACATGTTAAGGCACAGTGTCTATACTGGGAACAGGCGCGCTGATCTAACAAAGGCCAAAATATTATGCAAAAATGAAAAACTGCAACGTCACTTTGGCCAAGTGGATCAGACGGCTGCGTCACAACTTTGCCACACACTGCCACATCTCCCAACACCTTCGCACACTCCACTGGCTCCCCATGGAGGCTAGATTCACCTTCAAGATCCTCACCCACGCACACAAAGCCGGACCAGCATACATCAACAGCCGAATCGACCTCCACACATCCCAAAGAACCCTACGATCAGCCCAGCTCTTCTACCCCATTGTCCCCCACACCAGAAAGACCAGATCGGGAGACCGCTCCTTCTCCTTCCTCGCGGCCAGAGCCTGGAACGCCCTGCCGCTCCACCTCAGAGAGACAACATCGCTCCCAATCTTCAGGAGAAACCTCAAAACCTGGCTCTTCGACAGACCTACTCCTTGATGGACTGGAGCCTGCACACCCCCTCCTCCCCAGCGCCTTGAGACCCTTAAGGGTGAGTAGTCGCGCTTAACATACCCGTGATTGATTGGTTGATTGAACTTTGTATTGAACGGTGGCTCCTGTGTCCGATCTGGACTGCAGAGTGGGCCGGACAAGCAGGCACGGCAGAGGTTTTGCGGGGCCAGAGTCGTCAAACTGGAGTGGGGCCCCTCATGATCTGGGTTAAACTTTAAAAACAGGTCCTGCAGGGACCCAGAACCCAGGACAGGCCACGGCGGGTGCCATGAGGTAGTGTTACGTGTTAGCTGCCTAGTCATTGGCATTAGGGCCGTTTTCAAATCTATAAATACATGTTGCGGACATAGTGTGGGGGCTTGGAAAAGCGCAGGGTCTGGGAAATAATGCCCCCCTCTGTCACCCCCACCTCTAAAGGGCCTGAATACAAAAGGGTAACTTGATAGATTCACTCACCCGAGCGAGTCACCTTGATTCGAGTTTACAGCACAACTCTGAATGGTTGCTGGTGGGAGGCCCTGCGTCATCAAGGGGGGGCGCAGATCTTCCCCCTTCCCGGACGGCCCGTTTTACAGGGGGAGATGGTAAGGGCCCCCGGGGTCCCAGGAAAGAGGGGGGGTCGTCATCAGCTCTCCGCGTGCACCTCGTCCTCTCTTTATGGCATTGGAAAAAGAGGCCGTGGTTCTCCGTGTTTTTAGCCCAGTGCTGTGCCCGAAAACGGTGGTTGTTTCTAGCCACAGGCACAGCCTGCCCAACAATGGCCGCTTGTCTGTGGCCACCTCGTTGGGCCTGGAATGTGGCGACAGCGTCCAGGCCTCCTAACCACATCCCGTAAACTGACCATGCGTTAGTAATGCAAGGAACCAAGGCCAGGAACTCCAGGCTCTCACACTGTCATGTGCGCTCTGTCCCAGACAGCCTGTCCACGAGCCCCAAGCTCCTCACGCTGTCTGTCCACGTGCACCAAGCTCTACACACTGGCTGGACATGATCCCATTCCCCCAGCTCCTCACGCTGCCTGTCCAAGAGCCCCAGATCCTCACGCTGCCCGAGCCCCAAGCTCATCACGCTGCCTGTCCATGGCACCGCACAGTTTGCCGTCTGTCCAGTTTACACTGGTGCGGTCTTGTCCATGTGCACCAGACACCTTGCAGTTTACACTGTATCCAAGTGCCTCATGCGGTCTGTCCATGTGCACCAGGCACCTCGCAGTTTACACTGAGTCCAAGCGCCTCATGCGGTCTGGTCTGTCCATGTGACCCAGGCACCTCACAGTTTGCACTGTGTCCAAGTGCCTCGTGCGGTCTGTCCATATGCTCCAGACACACTGTGTGCAAGCGCCTCTTGCTGTCTGTCCATGTGCACCAGGCACCTCACAGTTTGCCCTGTGTCCAAGTGCCTCGTGCTGTCTGTCCATATGCGCCAGACACACTGTGTCCAAGCGCCTCTTGCTGTCGGTCCATGTGCACCAGGCACCTCACAGTTTGCAGTGTCCAAGCGCCTCGTGCTGTCTGTCCATGTGCACCAGGCACCTCACAGTTTGCACAGTGTCCAAGCCCCTCGTGCTGTCTGTCCATGTGCACCAGGCACCACACAGTTTGCACTGTGTCCAAGCGCCTCATGCGGTCTGTCCATGTGCACCAGGCACCTCGCAGTTTACACTGAGTCCAAGCGCCTCATGCGGTCTGGTCTGTCCATGTGACCCAGGCACCTCGCAGTTTACACTGGTGCGGTCTGCCCATGTGCACCAGGCACCTCGCAGTTTACACTGGTGCGGTCTGCCCATGTGCACCAGGCACGTCACAGTTTACACTGTGTCCAAGTGCCTCGTGCTGTCTGTCCATATGCACCAGACACCTCACAGTTTGCACTGTGTCCAAGTGCCTCGTGCTGTCTGTCCATATGCACCAGACACACTGTGTCCAAGCGCCTCTTGCTGTCTGCCCATGTGCACCAGGCACCTCACAGTTTACACTGAGTCCAAGCGCCTCATGCGGTCTGTCCATGTGCACCAGGCACCTCGCAGTTTACACTGAGTCCAAGCGCCTCATGCGGTCTGGTCTGTCCATGTGACCCAGGCACCTCGCAGTTTACACTGGTGCGGTCTGCCCATGTGCACCAGGCACCTCGCAGTTTACACTGTGTCCAAACGCCTCATGCTGTCTGTCCATGTGCACCAGGCACCTCACAGTTTGCACTGTGTCCAAGCGCCTCGTGCGGTCTGTCCATGTATACCTGACAATCTCACAGTTTACACTGTGTCCTAGTGCCTTGTGCTGTCTATCCATGTGCACCAGTCACCTCACAGTTCACACGGTGTCCAAGCATCTCCATGGTGCGGTCTGTCCATGTGCACCAGGCACCTCACAGTTTACACAGTGTGTACAAGCGCCTTGTGTTGTCTGTCCATGTGCACCAGGCACCGAACAGTTTGCACCGTGTCCAAGCGCCTCGTGCTGTCTGTCCCTGTGCACTAGGCACCTCACAGTTTACACTGTGTCCAAGCGCCTCGTGCTGTCTGCCCATATGCACCAGACACCTCACAGTTTACACTGTGTCCAAGCGCCTCGTGCTGTCTGTCCCTGTGCACTAGGCACCTCACAGTTTAAACTGTGTCCAAGCGCCTCGTGCTGTCTGTCCCTGTGCACTAGGCACCTAACAGTTTACACTGTGTCCAAGTGCCTCGTTCTGTCTGTCCATGTGCACCAGGCACCTCACAGTTTACACTGTGTCCAAGCGCCTCGTGCTGTCTGTTCATGTACACCAGGCACCTCACAGTTTACACTGTGTCCAAGCGCCTCATGCTGTCTGTCCATGTGCACCAGGCACCTCACAGTTTACACTGTGTCCAAGCGCCTCATGCTGTCTGTCCATGTGCACCAGGCACCTCACAGTTTACACTGTGTCCAAGCTCCTTGTGCTGTCTGTCCATGTGCACCAGGCACCTCACAGTTTACACTGTGTCCAAGCGCCTCATGCTGTCTGTCCATGTGCACCAGGCACCTCACAGTTTACACTGTGTCCAAGCGCCTCATGCTGTCTGTCCATGTGCACCAGGCACCTCACAGTTTACACTGTGTCCAAGCGCCTCATGCTGTCTGTCCCTGTGCACTAGGCACCTCACAGTTTACACTGTGTCCAAGCGCCTCGTGCTGTCTGCCCATGTGCACCAGGCACCTCACAGTTTGCACAGTGTCCAAGCTCCTTGTGCTGTCTGTCCATGTGCCCAGACGCCTCGTGCTGGCTGTCCATGTGCCCTAGGCACCTCACAGTTTGCACTGTACACACCACAAACTAAGCTATATTTAAGTGCTAAATATTATTACAGCAATCCTATCGTATTCATTGTATCGCCCTTTGGAAAAAAGACAGAACAAATCACCGAGGAGGAATCAAGCCTACGGCATGCAGGTTACAGGCAGCTCTCTGCAGTGGACACTCAACCTACAGAGCTATCTTACTAGGGTTCGATAGCACAGCTTGCGTTGTAGTTACAGATCTGTACAGTATGAATATCTATGTACCAGGCCCCCTAACTTCGGGTTGTGACCCTGCAGCTGCAAACATCCGTGCAGCAAGCAGCCAACCTGCTGAGCTCAGCGGCAGGTGCACGACCTCCCGTGCCTCCTCAGACACACGGCTGCCTGCATATGAAGGTGGCGACAGGTATTTTTCACGGGGCGCCACAACAACAGGGTACAATATTCCACCGGATTGCGAGACAACTTAAACCGGCCTTGTTTCTAGGGCAGACTGAGGGCCCAAACAGCAAAATGCCATTTTGCCTGGCGCATAAAATCTCCTCGCTCAACATGGAAAGCTGAGAAACCTGCATAACTTTTGAAGAAATAAACTGGGTCGAGCTGCGGTCCCACCAGTGTCCAGTGGTTTGGCTGGGACTGAGCGGCAGAACAGAGGGGCCCTGTGCACGGCCCCGGTCCTGAGATCCCAGACCCAGCGCCGGGACCTGGAACTTTCCAGGCCCGCCCACTCCACAAACAAACTGCTAACTTTCCCAGAGGGGCCGGAAACGTGGCGCTTCCTGCAGGCTGCAAGGGCAGGAGAAGCGGCTGCAGGCTTTCCATGATCAGAGCAGAGGACAACAGGGAGCGGAGCATCTCGGGGCCGACGGATGCAACGGGTCGGTCTATGTGACAGGGTCAGCACCAGTGGTGTGCGCGTGCCTGGCGTGGGAGCACCGCTGGGCACCAGTCCCGCCGGCTGCGGGGCTCCGAGTGCGCATGCGCGCGGCTTAAACTGATGCACTGAACGTGTAACTCTGCAGTTGGTAGCGCTGCGGGCTGTGTTTGTACAGTGCAGTTGTAGTGACGTATGCAGGGCTCAGTGTACGACCTGGTGCTGTAGTGTTGAACCTGCGTCAGCGGTGTTTCACTTCTAATCATTTAGGGCCACATTCACAACAAGCCTTTGCAATGCAATAGGTCTCGCATTTGCGAGAGTTTGAGCTATTGGCATTGTAAATGAAAATGCCGTTTATTTATTCATCTGTTTTAAAAACAACACACAAATAAAATACATTGTCATTTACAATGACAATAGCTTAAACTCTCCCAAATGCGAAACCTATGGCATTGCAAATACGTTCGTGCTATAACATTTTTTTTTTTAAAGCGTTAGGGCAGAGTGTCCTGCCTGCAACAGCAGGCAGAACAAAGCTAATTGAGAAAATAGTGCTCAGAGGCTCTAATTAAAGCCTACCGAGTAACAACACACGTAACAGGGGGTGTCGCCATGGGAAGTTACAAAATGAGACAAGGCGGTACTAAGGAGGGACTACTACGCTATTGACCAATGAGCAGCCAGAGTTTACAGTAGACAATGACACAAGCCAATGAAAAATATGGGCGGAGCTTCGAGACCCTCACAGCCTCACAGAGAAGCGCATGCGCTGCCCAGGCTCGACCTACAAAGTGTGGGAAGCTGCGACTCATTCCTGTCTTTCCAAGAGTGAGTCCCACCTACATGAGGTGGTACTGATGTAAGGCAATTGTACTTATGGGCTTGGTGTGGGCTATATGAGGGCCTATGAACTGTTATGAGATGAATATTGGAAGGTAAGGGTGGTGTGTTGCAGGTTATGTTAATGTAATTTGCGAGTTATATGCACATGTCTGCTATATCATTTGAAGGTTGTGTGATGGTCTGTTGGGGCCCAGGTGAAGGACTTTTTAGGGCTATGTTGTGGTCTGTTGTGTGTTATGTGGTGGCCTTTGGCAGGTATGGCTGGACTGTCGAGTATGCGGTCATATGATGCAGAGATGGGTTGGCCTGTTACCAGTATCCAGTAATCTGTCGTTGTCTATTGAGGGTATAAAGTGGTCTGATGCAGGTATTGACTGGTATGTGGTGGCCTGCTGGTGGTAGTGACGGCCTGTGGGGTTTGGTTGGGGCAATCTGATGCTCCACTGGGGGTGTAACGTAATCCGGTGGTGGGTTAGTGGTAGTCTGTAGGAGATAGTGGTAGTCTATTGAGGATATGTGGTCTTCTTTTGGGGGAATGTGGGGTTTGATAGAGTCAGTGTGGCACTGTTTGGGGGTAGGGATGGCCAAAACTGTTCCACCGCCAGAGGAGCAGTTACATGGAATAGTTTGACTACCCTTAACGCCTAGCTCCTCACTCACGGAGCACCAGAGAGGCTGCAGGCGGAAGGGATGATGGGAACATCACTGAAACGCAGCGTTGCCCTATGAGCCCTATGTGTAGAGTGGGCGTCGGTCAAGGAAGTCCATCATGACCCGCTTCGAGGCCATCGCTTCACATAGCTCTTTAGCAGTTTTTGTGAAAGGCCTGTGAGTCTCGAAGGTAAAACATACCAATTCCAAGTGCATTTTTAAGAAATAATGTTCATTATCTGCCCTTTTATTTTTTTTTGTCAAAACAAGACTGTCTTGTTTCGGTGCATGGGAGCAACACGCAGTTTTAATAACTAATATAATTAATGTTGGCATTAATATAGGAGTTCAGCATTTGCACCCTGGAGGATGGGCCAAGACGATATGAAGATATTGGAGTGGTAAAGTCGATGGACCTGCAGCGTGTTTACTTATAGTTTGCTAACATCGGTAAAGGTGGGTTCCCATTACGGTCCTCAGAGAGGGTGCCCGAGGAGTGGCTTCTAGGAGGAGATCGCTATAAAGCTCCCACTCTCAAGGTGGACCACGCTTGTAATCCTGTTCTGGGAGGTAATCACAAACCGGCAGAAGTGCAACAGAAAGACAGCAGCTTCCAGGGCACAATGGCCGAATGTGGTCCAGGTTCCGATAGGGAAGTCATATTACAAGCCCAACAACTGGATGAACTGTGTTGGAGGCGAATTACAAATTAATCACCAGATCAGTAAAACTCAGCCCTCATTGGCAAAGCCAATGGGTCTTGCCTAAGGGCAAGCTGTAGGAAAGAGACCCTTTTTCACATGGTCACCCCCACTTTTAGCCTGGTATCTGATGCAGTTTGACAGAAGTGCACTGGCTTCCTGCTATCCAGGTCCCCTGGGCCAGATCCCTTTCCCTAAACCTGTACAATTGTTCCCCCAATTGGCAATACCTTTAGCTCCTCCTGTAAGTCCCTAGTAAAGGATACCCCTGGTACCTAGGGCAGGGAAGCTAAAGAAGGTCTCTAAGGGCTGCAGCATTGATTGTGCCGCCCTACGAGACTCCTCAGCACCCATATGCAGCCTGCCAGTGTAGGCTGTGTGCCATGGTGCAGAGAACAGTGAAAACACTACATGGCACCCCTCCTGTGTGCCATGCCTGCAGACACCACAAGCAGTATAGATAAGTCACCCCTACAGCAGGCCTTAAAGTCCTACGGCAGGGCGCACTATACTACATGTGTGGTCCTATCTACCTCAGCAGATATGCCCCTGTGATTTCTAAGACGATTCTTAGATATTGCAAGTGGACAGGGAGGCCATTTTGAGTACATGTGCTGGACACTGGTGTTTACAAGTTCCCCAGCTACATGATGGCTTCACTGAAACCATAGATGTTTGGTATCAAACACCTCGTATTAATAATCCCACACTGATTCCAGTGATGGATTTATTAAAACATGCACCCAGAGGGAACCTAGAGGTACCCAGCTGGAG
Organism: Triturus cristatus; assembly: GCF_964204655.1. Classification (NCBI taxonomy): domain Eukaryota; kingdom Metazoa; phylum Chordata; class Amphibia; order Caudata; family Salamandridae; genus Triturus; species Triturus cristatus. The sequence goes on along the minus strand of NC_140595.1, from coordinate 780,060,665 downwards.
ATGTTGTCACCTCCTCCAAGCAGGATGGCGAAGTAATCATCATATCAAGCCAGGAGGCTTCAAAGGCCTCGGCCACCTTTGATATGCGATCCAAGGCTTCCACAGATGGAGAAAATGCCACCCCCTGCCCAGGCCCACTAGAACCCAGGACAGGCGGGAAAATTTGCTAATCTGGAGGCCTATTCCACTCTCCGGCTAGTGCCACCCCTAGGATGGGCTACCTGAAGTGAACACGACTTGTAGAATTCCACCATCTTAGTTTTGGCAGAATTAGGCACTCTGGGTCAGGGTTAGGCCCACTTTCCACAGGAAGTGGTCATATAGAGGGTGCAGACACCCTAAAGGTGAATAGCCCAATGGCTTCTACCGGTTACCCCACGTAATACCCCTAAATGGAGTATTTAGATGGCACCCCTGACACCAGGACCTTAGATTTGACGGATCAAGAAGAGAGGACAATGAAGATCCGTAAGAAACGTGAGAACAAAAGACTGACTGAACTTTTGGCCGCCAAACCTTGCCTGCCTGCACCAAGTCTCGACAATCATGACCAATAACTTGTTCTGCAACTGACCAGCTTCCACGAACCCAGGGAGAGTGCCAGCTCTTCGCAACTTGCCAAGTAATCTCCCTTGGAGTAGATGAGCAACTCCCATGCAGTCTGCAGGCACAGAAGGGCAAAGTTCAGCTCACTGAGTGGCTGTTCACCAGCCAGCCCGATGCCACAGCCCTTCAGCCCGATGCTGCAGCCCTTCAGGAAGAGGTACCTGTGCTCCTGAAGGTCAGATATGTCCCCCACCAAGTGAGAGGACACCAGGACCAACCAGAGCTGCACATGACCAATATCCGGGCTACCAGACCCCGTGTGGCAAACAAAGACCATGAGAGTCTAGTCTAGACTTCAACGACACCGAGAATGTGCAGCCGTCAAGGGACGACAGCACCACAGAGGCCCACTTCCGGAGTGGCCCAACTGCCCTGATTTTTGCATCTTCAACCGGCGAGACCAACAACCACAAGGCCCTAGGATCCCCAGAGCCCAGCCGACCTTATCACTCTGCACGAGCACCCCAGCCCGGGTACTGACAAACTGACTCTGCTCCCTTGTTCCCAGGACCCTTGGGACCCGAGCCCCCTATTGGAAGCTCACCAACTTTTCCCCAAGTCCCGTCCTGCAGCCTGTTTCTAGGTCCCCGCCTTCCTTTTACCAGCATATCATGCACAGCTACCAACCCGACCAGCTCTTCTGTAACCGGACCCCCAGGGCAGGTACAGAGTAACTGCTGGTGGTACTTTGGACCTGGGCCCCAGGCCCCCTACAACCCCAATTCCCGAAGGACACCCCAGAAACCGACCGTAAATACTATTAATCTATTCCTCTTCCCTACATAGGAAAGCATTCAAGTGAGTGCTTCACTTACCTGCAAAATGCAATATTTAAAAGAGATACTTGATAACGAAGTTCTTGGTGTCAAAATTTATATAAAAATACAATTCTTCTAAATTGGTCGTAGATTTATTCTTGAGTGTGTGTCTCATCGATTGCCTCTGAGTACAACAAATGCTTAGCACTGTCCTCTGATACGCCTAACTGCTCGCCCCCACTACCACGAAAGAGAGCATTTGGGATATCATTTGTGCCTCTGTAAACCAACTGGGGGTTGGTCTGGACTCTTTACACAGTGCACCTCGTTTTAGTCCACTATATAAAGAGCCAGCTTCCTACATGAGCTGTAAGCTTTGCCAATAGGGCTTTGAGGTGGTCAATGGGAGGGCGTGTTGGAGTTATTGGGCAGTAAAAGAAATAAACAGCTGTATGAAGCGGCCAGTGCTGGCCGCGTCATATTGCTTTTTTTCCCCTTATGGCGGTTGGGGCAGGAGAGTAATGAGCAATAGGGACAAAAAGAAGGTGGGAGGGGAATAAGCAACACGGACAGGGTTGGGAGAGAAAAACAACATAGACGGGGTGTGAGGGGGAAGAAGCAACACAAATGGGGGATGGGAGGAGAAGAAGCAAAATGGAGGGAGGTGGAAGAGGTAGTAGCAACATGTAGGGGTGGGAGGGGAAGAAGCATCATGGAGAGTGTAGAAGGGGAAGAAGCAACACTGAGGGTGGGGTGGGAGTGGAAGAAGCAACATGGAAGGGGTGGGACTGGAAGGAGCAACATGGAAGGGGCTAGGACAGGAAGAAGCAACATGAAAGGGGTGGGAGTGGAAGGAGCAACATGGAACGGGCTAGGACAGGAAGAAGCAATATAGAGGAAGATGGTTGGGAAAGAAGCAACTAGAGAGGGCTTAGGGGGAGAAGCAACATGGAGGGGGTTTGCACAGGGAGGAAGCAACAGAGGGGGTGGGGGGGGGAGAAGCAACACAGAGAGGGCTTGGGGGGAGAAGCAACATGGAGGGGGTTTGCACAGGGAGGAAGCAACAGAGGGGGTGGGGGGGGAGAAGCAACACAGAGAGGGCTTGGGGGGAGAAGCAACATGGAGGGGGTTTGCACAGGGAGGAAGCAACAGAGGGGGTGGAGGGGGAGAAGCAACACAGACAGGGCTTGGGGGGAGAAGCAACATGGAGGGGGTTTGCACAGGGAGGAAGCAACAGAGGGGGTGGGAGGGGAAGAAGCAACACAGATGAAGGCGGGAAAGGAAGAAGCAACATGGACCGGGGAGGGGAAAACGCAAGAAAAAAAACAGTACCTCAATCACAGCAGCAGAAGAAACCTAATTCAGATGAAGCAACCACTACTTGATCTGTGAAGTCACCTCTTGCTGCCCAATTAGAAGGTAGGAAATAACAATGAGGCTCGCGAATGGTAACAATGCGCGGTTTCCAAGCCCTTTGAAGAACACAATATCTCTTACCAGCGGGCGCGCATGCGCAGAGGCCAATGAGACCTAAAAATGATAAGTCACATTGAACTACAGATTGGACAGAACCTGCAAGTACATGTGCACCTTTCCAAACATAATATTAGTTGAGCGTGGTTCTCATTTTGTATTTTATACAACTAAATTTAGTTAAAAAAACATTTTTGTTTTACAGAGTATTTTTGGCATAAACATATCTCAAAAATACAATTAATATAGTCAGTTAATCTCTACCAAGTCCAATTTTAGCTCTGCTTTGTGACCTGGAACCCCACAGTGCACAGGCAAACTTGAAAGTAATCTAACTGTTAAATGTTTTGCAACTGCTTTTAGACTGACCCCTATTTTATTTGGCTGTGCAGTTATCTTCCCTGTTGAGTAAACATGTTCTTATCGTCTGAACCACACTTCCCTTTTACAGTTGATAATGAAAGCTTGCATTTCCTCGACCCGTAACTCTCTGCTTCCTTTCCATGTTGTGGCAGTTCCCACATGCAGAGGTTCAAATCATGCACAAGTGACACTTTGCAGTGGTTTCTTCCGTTGCATCCGGGACGATATATGCGGCAGGTTGGATTTACTTTTTCAGATGTCAAACATGTCCCACTGCAAAAGCAGGTTATTGGGTTGTTAGGTCTGACTTCACTGCACAGCTGTCTGCAAGATCTTTTATTTATTTATTTTAGAGTTTTATATAGCGCAAACTCGACCCGAAGATATCAGGTAACAGAGCGTTTTACATGAGCACCAGTTCCGTTACAGATGGACACATTCATTTTTGTTAGGCGCGGGGAGATAAAGTGATTTGCCCACAATCACAGGATGTTGAACGCCCCTGATGAGACTCCAACCGGGTTCCCCAGCTTCGAGGTCGACCGCTCTAGCCGTAAGGCTACATCCTCTCACCTATTGTTTCCAATTCTTTAAAATACACAAAAAGTGGACTTTGGCTCCACCTACAGGAGCATCACTCTCTCACTTTATCATATTGGCTCCTTGGTGTATCATTCCACCTCCTATGTGCTTGTATAGCAATGCATGAGGGACTATTTTACATTTCAAAAGTATACGGAGTGATCACACAGATTATGTATATAGTAGATCTTCTCTATAAACATATTTCAGTGCAGCATACCTTTTAATGTTTTAGTCAGGCCTCAAAATGCAGTCCAGACTTAGCTGCCTTCCCCACTGCTTGTTTTAGCTCCTTTTACAGGTTACAAAGAAAAATCACATAGAATAAGGTAAGAGATGTCTCAGCTAATAACAAAATAATGTAAATTAATTGAAGAGACAATTTTTCACGAATTAAGGCACACCTGCCACAAATATGTTTGTGTTTCTAAACAACACCCAACACCGCCAGAGCAATTTACACTGGGGAAGAAGGTCGAATTCTTGTGATTAGTGTACGATTGTTGTCCCAAGCATGATCTGTTGTGTTCGTTGACGGTGCTTGACATCCAAGAAAGGCACGCGGGGACGTTGTCAATACTGGGACCTCCAAGTGGGGGCGCTGTGAAGCTGGAGATTTTAAACTGTGAGAATAAGTATTGAGTGTATTTATCAGCCGTACAGACCTCACAACACTCAAGTACCAGAGACTTCAGGGATCTCCTTTGGGGATGGACTATTTCTATTGGTGTCGCTTCACTAACGGGTCATTACAAGGAGGTACCTCACATGTAGACCTTTCAACCGTGTTAGACGGAGGCGGAGTCATCCGCTAGCCTACGGCGGCTTCTGCTGCGGAGAAGCACTGGGTAAGGTACTGAAAAAGTGTCTCAGCTCCTCTAGAAAGCCCTGTGATGCCTGGGGGACTTGAAACACTGAATGAAATCAATACAGTGAATGATGGGACATTGGGGAGAAGCTTTGCACGGGTCGCGGGGTGTTTCAGGTATTATTAAAGTGCTGTGGAGGACGGGTCTGTAATCGAAAATGGGGAGATGGGGGGAAGATAGAGAGGTGTGACAGAAAGCAGTCTACTAGATCTGGTAGTGGGGCGGAGTGGATAGACAGCAGTGGAAAGGCAGCTGTTACAACCAATCCCTGGGATCGGTACTGGAACTGATGTATCAAAGTAACCTCACTGTTCTTGGGATACAGCAGGGTGGGTGCCTCGAAGAAGCAACATGTACATCCCGTAGGGCCATACGCTAGTTTGCAGGTCCTTGGTGTTACAGACTCACAGTTCTTACATTTCAGGTGCTGTTACTAGGCTCGCAACCACCGGTCTGTTCCTTTGGTGAATGTAGGTGAGCGAGAGATCGGTTCAGGAGTAGTGAATCATTGCTTTTTTTGGTTCAGACTCAAAATAGTTGCACAGAGTAGCTACTCCTCCAAGTAACTACCAAACTCCGCCAACCTCCTGGAACACATGTGCAACATCAGCCTGAACTAGCTGGTCACTGACCCCAAACACCGAGCAGGACACACACTGGACCCGATTTTCAGGGCCAGCGACAGAGTCAAATACAGTCATTCCACAGAACTCACTTGGACCGACCACTCCATTGTCCACTTTACCATTGCAGAATCACCATGCACCACCACCAACCCCCTAATGTCACCTTCCGTAACTGGAGCAAAGTGACACAAACCCAATGGAGGTACGCCCTCAACACCACCCAGCATGACCCCGCAACCAACCTTGAGCAAGCAGTCCAGAACTTCTAAATGTGATCACCAATGCCGCCGAAAGAGTCTTCTGCCCTACGGCCACAGAGAACATGATCCCGCCTTCACAGGTACTCTGCGACGCTCCAGCAGACCACTTCCACAAGATATCCACCATCTACAAGAACTTCGAGCCCCAACGAAAGCCACTCCCGATCAGCCGCTCACTGCTTGGGAACAGCTCACCACACAGATCACCACAGACATCATGAACTCCATCCACTGGAGAGCATTCATGGACCCCTAACACACCACCTCTTCAACCTCGTAGGCAAAGATATCAGCCACCAACTCACTAGCATCCTTAACCCATCCATCGCCACATCCACCTTTCCCCACACAGTGGTGTAACAATAGCCCCTGCAGGCCCCACGGTGCAGGCCCCCCCCCCCCCGAGCTTCAGAGCGCTCCCTCCAGCACTGAGCATGGGCAGAGGGCCCCTAGCAGGAGAGCTCCTGACTGGGTCTGGAGCATGGGGGCCCTCTCCATGTGTTTTGCATGGGGATCCCCTCAGGTAACGTTACCCCCCTTCTTGCTGCTCCCTTTCCCCGCCAAAGTCCTCGAGAAGACCATCAACCAGCAGCTCAGGGAATACCTGGAGGTAAACATCCTGCTCAACGCCTCCCAATCAGTTTTTGCACCAACCACAGCCCCGAGACCACCCTAATCACTGCCTCGGACGACAGCTGCACCCTTCTCTACAGAGGAGAATCAGCAGCCCTGATCCTCTGCAACCTCTCTGCAGAATTTGGTCCGTATCCCTCCACACGCTCATCAAAAGACTAAACCACATCGGGATGCAGAAAGATGCCCTCAGATGGATAGCATCATTCTTCACAGGATGAACTCCGAGAATCTGCCCACTTCCCTTCGTCTAAGAACCCAAGAGCACCATCTGCGGCATCCCTCAAGGTTCATCCCTAAGCCCCACCCTCTTCAAGACCTACATGACACCTCTAGCTGACATCGTCAGAACCCACAACCTCAACATCATATCCTACGCCGATGACACCCAGCTCGTCCTCTTGCTCTTATCAGACCCCACCACCACGAAGACCAACTTCCACACTGCATGAAAAACTACGCCAACTGGTTAAAGACCAACTCTCTAAAACTCCACACTGACATGACCGAAATGCTGATCTTTGGAAACAACGCCTCCCTTTGGAACAACACCTTTTGACCCACCGGACTCCGACCCACACCGATGGACCACGCCTGCAACCACAGCATCATCCTGGACTGCAAGCTCTGAAGCGACAGATGAACTCAGTCCCCTCAGCCTGCTTCCACACTCTCCGCATGCTCTGAAGAATCTTCAAATGGCTCCCTATCGATACGAGGAAAACTCACTCAAGCCCTAGTCCCAAGCCGGCTGCACAACAGCAAAACACTAAGCAGAAACCACCACCCTCATCATAAAGAGAATACAGACTATATAGAACTCAGCAGCCAGACTCATCCTCAATCTGCCTAAACGGACCCATGTCACCCCACACCGTAGGAACCTCCACTGGCTCCCCATCCAGAAAAGATGCTGATTTAAGATATTGAAACAGGCCTACAAAGACCTCCACAACCAAGGGCCGGCATACATCAACTACCTCCTGATTTCCCATACATCAACTCCCGCCTGAACTTCCATATATCAACTCCCGCCTGAACTTTCATACATCAACTCCCGCCTGAACTTCCACCAACCATCCAGAGACCTTCACTCTGCCACCCTCGCGCAGACCTCAGCGCATCCGCCGAAGCCACAGATTTCAGGAAGAGACTCAAGACCTGGCTTTTCAACTGAGCCCTGCTACCCAGCGCCTGGATAACCTCACGGACGATTAGTCACGCTATACAAATGCTGATTGATTGAAGGTTTGTGTTAATGATGAGACCCCCTCACAAGCCCTCCACTGACACTTCTCCATAGTTTTCTAGATCAGTTAATGTGCGTTGAGTTCTTTTGGGGGAGCCCTGTGAAGCCCACACACATCAGCTGCACGGTGTAAGCGGTGCGCACTGCTCTCCGTTTAGTTCCCACAGGTTTGGTACAAGCTGTAGTCTGCTTAGGAAGACTTTAGGAGGCCAGGCGACCACTTAATGGGCCCATCCTGGAAAGATTATAGGTATGTCTAATGTGGCCCTCAAAAGATGGGCGGGGATCTCTTCTGTGGACTTGTGTTTCTATTTGGGTGTTTTGGAATTCAAGGAGAGGTGGTGCCAGGTGTGTTAAGCTTCTCTAGGGCTGGAGAAAGGATGTCCACTTTCTTATAGTGTCGGGCACTTCCATGTCGTGTCTCTTTATCCATTTCATTTAAGTGATTTGCATGTGGGTGTCCTGTCTATTTATTAAGATCCATAACAACTGGAGGTAAAAAAATAAAATTAAAAATACATAGCCGCATTTCGGCTGTCTTTTTCTAATTTAATATCGGAACGACTCTACCTAAAACTGAACTCTCCTAGAAGGAGCTCATCCAATCACTACCATGAGCTGCACACAAGCCCCGCCCTTCCTTACCAACCTGGATGGACCGGCACCACAATTGGTCCCAAAAGGTAGCATCACTCGGATTTTGATTGACAATCTCTCGCTCAAATCCCACACTGCCTGGTACCAAGCGTCATCAGAATGACACCTGACTGGTGTGATGCACCCCTCCAAGCCCCTCCACACGCCCTGGACTCTCCCACCTGGACTGCAGCCCCAACTCTCGCCGTGCTGCTGCATCGCTCTTGCTCCGGTCGTCTTCTTGCTTTTCCCCCCATTTTTTGAGTGCCTTCTCCTTGCTGTCCCCTTGTATATAAAATAAATAAATAAAACGCAGTTAGCAACTCCAGCGCCTTGAGACCCTCGCGGGTGATTTGCCGCGCATTGTAAATCCTGGATTGATTGAAGCCTTGGTCACGGGCCTCCTCACTTCCAGCTTGACCACACTGAACAGTGTCCTGCAGGAAGCCCGCTCCGACTCTTCGGAGCCCTGAAGGAGTACATCTACTCCACTCCCACCTGGACAGAACTACACAGCTCCACTCCAAGGACCCACCTCACCCTCCGGTGCCCACGTGTCATTTAAACAGTGTACCATGCCACCTGCTTGAAACAAGCATTTGCAATGCAATAGGTCTCGCAATGGTGAGATTTTGAGCTATTGGCATAGTAAATGACAATGCCTTTTAATTAGGTGTTTAAAAAAACCTGCAATAATAAAAGGCATTGTCCCATTTACAATACCAATAAATCAAAGTTTCTAAAATGTGAGACCTATTACATTGCAAATGCTTTTTGTTTACAAGCGCTCCATGCTGCGCTTTCACGTTAATAGAGGCCACACTCCTTTCTTTAGACGAGCCGTGTCTAAAGAAAGGTCTGAATGTCTGCAACCACTATTAAAGTAAAAGCGCAGAATGAGGCGCTTTTACCAAAAAAAACACATTTGTCAAGTTGACAAACAATTGCTTTTTTTTGTAAAAACGCCCTGTTAAAGCGCGCATGGCGCACTGAATGTTGCAGGAAAGCATGTAGTGCCTGCAGTAGGAGAAATCTAATTAACCCCTCGAGTGCCTCGCCCTTTCCCCGCCCTGTGCCGGCCCTTTCATTAGCGGGCGGGGTTCATGACGAGATAGTCTCGTCATGGGCACAGCGCAACCGCGGCCCATGACGAGACCATCTCGTCATGGGCACTCAAGAGGTTAAGAAAAAATAGTGCTCACAGACAAAATAAGATGCACCCTATAACAACCGAAGTATAAGGGCCAGTCCTCATGGGAGATTACAAATGAAGACAAGGCGGTGCTAAGGAGGGACTAACGAGCCTATTAATGAATTAGAAGCCAGCATTTACAAAGGACAAGGACACAAGCCAATGACAAATATGGGCGGAAAGTGGGCGGGGCTTCAAGTACATACTCTAATACAGCATGGCTCGCAGAGCAGCGCATGCGCTGCCCTGGCTCGACCTAAAAATGTCCCTACCTCAGGAGGGCAGCCAAACAAACCAAGCCATGACCACACCAGACTACACATCAACAGACGCAAAAGGAAAGGCCATGAGACAGGCTACTACCACGAGACTCACTTCTCAACTTCAGAGGAGTAGTAAAGACATCTATGCGATGAAGACCATCTTCAAGGGCCCCGCCCACCGCCCAGTCTGGTCCACTGAGCAGAATCAAGGAGCTGCCTCCCCCTTACTACGTACAGAATATTGAATCTCACTGCAACTGTGCACAGCACAGCGCTGCTTACCAGGTATTTAACTGTGACCTCCGACACACTCTCCTTGGCCTCAATCTCTACCCTCCCTGCCCCTCCTCCCACTTTGTAGGGGATGTATGACCCAACAGAAGAATGCTCCCAAGCAGGGCATGCTGTGGGCCCTCCTTGCAGCAGCAGCATCGCTTTCCCAATGTCGCAAAGGGCCAAAGAAACAAAAAAAAAATTGTTTCAATTTTGTAAGTTTCGCAGTTTGTGAGGCTTTCGAAATTTGAACAAATATATCAAATTTGTGAACTGCCAAAGTTCACATAGCCCGAAAGAGATGCAGATTACTGGGTCACAGTTTGAGTTTTAAATATCATCACTCCAGGAAGCACATATCAGACGGTGACGTCACTCTGACTCAGGCATCCGATGGTGACATCACACCATGAACCAGAGATCAGACAGTGACACCAATAGGAATCATTGTTGTATTACAAACAAAGGTCCTTAAAGAACATTTTATCATAGTAATGAATGTAGACTAGGATCAGTGCTATATCACAGGATGTCCAGCCGGACAAACAATTTAATAATTCCAAGAATTGTTAGGCATAATCGGGAACACACAAAGAATAGAGTGCGACAGTCCTGCGTCCTACATACAAACAAAAGACAATTACATTTGGACACTTAGTAATTCAGGCGAAAAAGAGGAAGCTTATGGTCAGTGGCGATAAACGACACACTTTCAATAAACAATATTCACACTTGTTTTAACGCAATGGTTTAACGTGTAAATATGTTTCAAAGGTCGACCTCGCGGCTTTCCAAATCCTCCACGGATATCCTTGTACCAAGGATTCTGCCCTTAATTCTTTTAGGCAGCATGTTTAACTCAGGACTGTAACTATACCGTCCTGATGATGATCCCATATTGTGCTAAAGGGGATCGAAACGTCGTCGACCTTTGAAACATATTTACACGTTAAACCACGTTAAAAGCTTGTCATTTATCACCATTGACCATAAGCTTCCTCTTTTTCGCCTGAAATACCAAGTGTCCAGCAGGACATCCTGTAATATAGCACTGATCCTAGTCTATATTCATTATTATGATAAAATGTTCTTTAAGGACCTTTGTTTGTAATACAAAGTTGATACCCAAGGTCCTTATTTACCTTGCGGGTTCCCTTGTTCACCACAAAACACCAATAGGAATCAGGCTCCAACTGTAATATTCTTCCAGCAAGCAGGCTTTAGTTTATGCCGTCATGCCTGGAACCAAAGAAACTAGACGGGAGGCAATGACATCCGTCCCTAGCCGAAGGGGGCGGTGGCAGATTTTTATGACATTTCGTAATTCAACTGCCAGCTTGTGGCATCCCTCCAAGAAAGAGATAGCAGATTGAAACATCCCTTCCCAACCCAGACATCAGACTGTGACATCATTCCAGGAAGAAGACATCAGACTGTGACATCACTTCACGACCCAGACGGACAGTGACATCATTCTAGGAAGCAGACATCAGACAGTGACATCAAACCATGAGCCAAAGGGACCACACAGCAGACCGTGACATCACTCCAGGAAACAGACTGGGACACATCTCCAGGTCCTGAACATCAGACATTGACATGATTGCAGGAAGCAGACGTCAGACTGAGATCTCGCGGCAGGTCTCAGACATCACAGTTCGACTTTACATCTCTAACCAGAGGACGGGCTGTGACATCAGTCCAGAAGTCAGGTATCCACCTGTGACATCACACCAAGAACCAGACATCGGTCTCTGACATCATTACAGGAACGAGACATCAGACTGTGACATCAAACTAGGAACCAGGCTTCAGACTGAGATATCAGTGCAGGCCCCAGGCACCACATTCAGTCTTTACATCGCTAACCAGAGGTTGGGCTGTAACATCACTCCAAGAGCCAGGCATTCAAGAACCAGACATCGGTCTGTGACATCGCTCCAGGAACCAGACCTGCAACTGTGACATCACACCAGGAACCAGACATTAGACTGTGACATCACTCCAGGAAGCAGACATCAGACTGTGACATCACTCCAGGAAGCAGACATCAGACTGTGACATCACTCCAGGAAGCAAACATCAGACTGTGACATCACTCCAGGAACCAGACATCAGACTGTGACATCACTCCAGGAACCAGACATCAGACTGTGACATCACTCCAGGAACCAGACATCAGACTGTGACATCGCTCCAGGAACCAGACGTTAGACTGTGACATCACTACAGGAACCAGACGTTAGACTGTGACAATACTACAGGAACCAGACATCAGACTGTGACATCAAACCAGGAGGTAAAGGAACCAGACAGTGCCTTTGTGTGTCTTGAGTTTATCACCAAGGCCCAACACCAGTTCTACAAATGTACTGATGTAGCGCCAGTCTAGCTGTAAAGTGAAGGAGCGCTACAAAATAATGGCAAAAAAGCAAGAAAGAAAACAAGCTGGGAAAGGGCACTTATTCCAGTATGAACTGGACTAGGGCAAGAGCCCTTCAAAGGGAAGACTGAACCCGATGCAATGGAGAAGGTGCGGTAGCTATAGAGTGCATATAAAACGAGTGACTGCCACCAGAGCTCATTCTCTGGAGTGAGGGGGCGCTGGTCAGTGGGGAGCTCACTCGTGTCAGGGAGACCTCGGTAGAGTTGTCGGGCAAAGGAAGAAAGTTCGGCGCTCCACGGAAGTGGGCCTCCCGAGTTTTTCCCGGTGGTTAGGGGCCCTCCCATTGGTGGCCAGGAGTGGGTGGGGCGTGCTGGCCCGGCGGGCGGTGAATGGGGGCGCCCTTGGGCGGTGAGCTAATCACAGCCGCCCCGGTGAGGGGCAGCATCCTCGGCCTTCGTCATGGCAGTAGCCCCGGGAGGCTGCCGCCGAGTGGAGGAGGGATGGGGCAACAGTGTTGGCACAGATGGGGAGGAGGAGGAAAACAAACAGGGATTAATGAGGGTTTGTCCACGACACCCTTCTCTGTGACAATCATGTGTACGAGGTAAACACGAATGTCAACATCAATAGATAATCAATTCTAATATGTTATCGATAATTTCAGATATTCAGACGATCAGAGCATAAGTGTTTTTCTATAACATCAAAGATCTCCTTGGCAACAAGGGCACTCTTAAGAATAGATCTCCGTAGCAACATGCCTGTCACGGCTGTCTCGTGTCAGCAGAGACACCCTCGGACAGACCTGGCTTTTAACTAAAAAGCGCGTTGCATGCTGGAACTTGTAGTTGATACTCCGTCAGCCCTCTCAGAATACAGAGTCAAGTTGGATAGAAAGAAAGAACTGGTCGAAGGTGACAGAGATCCTGGCTGCTACGTTGACCCACCGAGCTACCTTACTGAGATTGAACAATGACATGCAGGGTACAAACACATCTCTGTAGCAGCCCTATTAACCTACTGAGCTATCCGACTAGAAACAACTATGACCTGATGGGAGCACAGAGATCCATTCTGTACAGCAGCCACATCACCCACTGAGCTATTACACAGGATTTCATTATGTTTTCCTACACAGTACATTTCAAGCTGTCTCTTTCACAATTTCTCTTCGAAATAGCTCTTCCACCACTCAATCAAGGCACGCCCTTCATCTGCAGCTAAGCGGCCCCCTCACCCTCTTCATCATCGGTAGACGGCTCTCTTCCTGCGGCCCCGGCTGCCGACCCCTTTAGTCATGCCACGGCCTGGTGTGCAGCCGGTGCCGCGGCCCTACACGCCTCTGACCAGCGCAGGAACCCCTGCATTAGATGCTGGGAGCTGCAATGCGCAGTGCTTAGAGACGCCTCATTCCTGCAGAAAGCTCACAAAATCAAGAAAGGTGAAAACGCTTTCCTGCCCTGGCGTTCCTCCCTGGGGGGGGGGGGGGGGGGGGGTCGGGCAGGCACTGAGCTTCTTCTAGTGCCCTCCTCACACCACCGTGTCGGAAAGCTTTGCAAATTACCCACTACCTATACTAATGTTAACAATGTTTCCATTTAGCGCTTCAACCTACAGTCGTTTCGTTTCCAAGTGCTGCAGACAGCAGGATCCTCGTTCTACCAATCTCGTTGGGCTGAGATTGGATTGGACACGCTTATCACCTGATGTCAGCAGTGAGCAGCAGGTGTTAGCAGTGAGCATTTAAATTACCAATCCATCGAAAGACGCCATCTTCTCTTTGTAAATTCCAGTTCTCTATTCTACCTGTTTTCTGTAACTAATTGACATTCCACGGCCTTAGCACTTTCATTGTATGGCTAGAAGTCCTTCCTTCAAGGACCACTGTGTCTTCCACTGGACAATCCCCGGCACTGGATGGAACTGGACCAGCCCCACTTTCTGGCCACTCCATGGGATCTCTCGTGGACGGCACCGATGTTTCCCACATAGCTCACACTATAAAACAAAACGCTCCCTCCCGCCCAAACTCACCCAGCGGAGTCACTAGCGCTCCGCGGACCCACTAACAGTAAGAAGCGCTATGTTAACGCAAGTGGTTCTTCCTGTTGGTTTGACAGTTGCAGCGCCGAGCCAATGACACTACACGACACCGTAGGTTGAGGCATCGCGTGTTTTTTAGTGACAGATTTATATAGCGCGAACTCGACCCGAAGGTTTTGGGGAGCTTTACATCAGCACCAGTGACGTTACGCAAGGACACGTTCATTTTTTGGCTGGCACGGGGAGATTAAGTGATTTACTCCGAATCACAGGATGCCGAGCCGAGGCTCGACCCTGGTTCCCCAGCTCTAAAGTCAGCAGCTCTGCCCGTAAGGCCTCCTTCCCTCACACAGCTGAATATTTTTTAATTCCTTGCTAAAATGATGCTCACTTTATTTCTCAACGTTTGACGATTCTAAATAGTGTTTTTTTTGTTTGCAATCAATTAAGGTCACTTCCTGTTCGTCTTCTCTTTGGAATCCTGAATTTCTGATGCGGAAGTGAGGCACGCTGTGCGAGGAGCAGAAGGGAGACGGCACGGGCCTGCTTCCCTGGACTCCCCATCTGTCACTGGCTCCAGAGAAGCACCCCCACTCACAACCTCCTCACGGCTGCGCCAGCGACGGCTGGAACTGTGTCTCACCAATTCTTGGAATGGCACAAAACTGGCAGTTCGCTCCAGATTCTAATTACTGAGCTAAGCAGATAGGGAAAGGGGTCTGGGTGCGGGGCGTCTGCCAAAAAGATCGTTAGACGACCTAAAAATGAAGCCCCGCACTTCCTGTCAGGCGCGCAACACCCATTGGACTCAAAGGGCTTGAGCGCCCCCCCCCCCCCCCCCACCCCCCCGTCGCGTGTGGCGGCCCGGGATGAGACAGCTTCCCGGGCACACACACAGCCGCACCCGGGCACTTCACAGGTCTTTAAAAGACAATGTACATGTTAATGAGGCCTCGCTGTTGTTTCACCCCTTCTAAGAGGCCCTGCAGCTCCACTCTGCCTATTGCTTAAAGATTCAGCCCCCCCCCAAAAAAAATTCAGGCTTAAGGACCCCCTCCTGACAAAAAATTCTAAACCTATAGGCAGAGCTACTGGAATTATGAGGCAGGTGAGGACCAAATTTTGCGGCAGGCTTGACTAAATTGTATGGTAAGAAAAATAAATAATGCTATGTGATGCCGCATATTTTGGGATAGTATTGCTTCATTATTTTGACCTATGTACACACAGTAACACAGAGGAAAGATTTCACCTCATCAGTACCAGTTTATAATGAAAATACAGCAATAAACAACAGAAAGATGTCTATTCAACCTTTGTGAAGGGCCTTCCACTCCGCAGTAATCCATGTTGTCACATTAGAAGCTCACCTGGCCCTGGCCCGGTGCAGCAGATTTCCCCTAAAACCCTGGCAGTCTTATGCAGAGTTAAGCAATTTACCCATGCCTCTTTCATCTCACCGCCTCCCTTCCATCCCTCTCTCCTCTTCCAACCCAGGATCCCTCTCTCACTTTGCAAGCCATTTTATTTCACCCCTTTTTACAACTTCTGAACTCTCCCCAGTCAACCTTTCACTTCACCTTTAATCACCTCTTGCCATTCTGTCTTTTCACTGCCCTTATATCTCGCTTTTATCTCATGGCCTCTCTGGACCCACTTCTCTCTCCCCTCAGCACTTCATTCCCCTGAAATCTCTTCCTTCACATTTTTGTCTATTTGTATCTTACACCTCTCCAGTCCACCATTCATCTTTCACATCTCCCCTTTGTTCTTCTGCACCTTCTTGAACCAACGTCCCTCTCCCGTTACCTCCGCACCCACCTCAATACTCCCTCTCTTCCCCCATCGCTGCTGTCCCTCACCCACGTCGTACCAAATTCTCTTTTTATGTCACAGATCATCTCTCAGCTATCTTCTCACACAGTTTAACAGTATCCCTCCCATGTGCCCTCACCTTTTGCTCACACTCACTTTTCCTCTTGCGTTTCTGCACTTCTTCAGCACTTCACATTTTTCCTCATCCCGGACCTCTTAAATCAAATTCTCTCGCTCCCTTGCTCTCCTCTTTCATCCCATCTACTCTCACCCTCTCATCTCTCCTCACTGGGCATACCCGTATGCTCCTCTCGGCCTGTGCCAATCTTCTTATTGTTCTCTAATTAACAAAAACATGAGAAGTCGGCCTCACTGTCTTGGTCCGGGGCGCACAGTTATGGAACTTGCACCCACCTTTGCTTCGCTCCACCATTAATCTATTATCCTTTAGGAAGCTATAAAAACCTGGCCCTATGCCCTGTAGGTTACCCTATTTTGCTGGTTCTCCTTCCCCTTCCGTGTGTTTCTCATTTGCCATTTCAGCCAGCAGATGGCTATCAGCCCCGGGACACCTTTTTGGAAATAAAAATAATGGACAGAAGTGTGACCTGGAATGTGCGACCCCCTTTCTATCACTCCACGACCCCCCTGGGGGTCGGGCCCCACAGTTTGAAGACCCCTGAAATAGAGTCTGATATTTGCTCGGGTCTTGTGTTATTTTTTAAATTATTACATTGATAAAAACTAAGTAAATGAGGCATTAAGCGGGCTACGTACCGGCTTGATTAGCAGAGTCAATGCCACACATTCTTAAAGAGGTGATATTCTGACCTTCCAAACACAGTATTTTTGCACCCCTGTATAGCAACGTCTCTCTCAATATACCAACCTTATGGTCACTAGATGATTCCATGTCCTCAAGGCTTCCGACTTCCTGCCCTGAGCTGTCCGTTAACGTATTGCACCCTGGGGTTTGTATTACTTGTTTCCACTACAGATAAACCAAGTGAACTAACAAGTGAAATCAATAACCTGAAAAGGTGTACCCCGGAATGTCGAGAATAGCCGTGATGACATGCGTTTCTGGTAGCCTTAACCGTGCGAGTTCTATTCCAATGTCTCACACGTCTCTCGAGATTCCTTAGGAGTCCGTGGCCAACGTATGAGGTGGAGAAAAGTATTTGGGGGTTTGCGCTGCTCCCCCAGCTGGATACTCTCGCGGGGGGCTGTGGCTTTGTATGTAGGTGCTGTTATAATGCCCAAATAGCAGCCTCGAGGCGCGTTGCACCAGTACACTCCTTAGGACCGTCACAGGCCTCTGGTGACCTTTATGCAGTTATGCGATGATAGGAATGTGGTGTAGCGGTCTAGCTTATACACCACCACGTGACCTAGAGGATCACAGGAAGTGCGGGCGGCCATTAGCCGGAGAGAGCTGCGAGAATATGCAGGCTCCGTACTCTCCCTCCAATGAATAAATGCACTTAACCTCTGGCCAGTTTCCTGCCTCTTCCTTCATTGGGGCGGGAGGCCAGCTTTACAATGGCGACGAGCATGGTGCATGCGGCTCTTCATCGCGGCTTTTAACCCGCGCCTGCATGGCACCAACCATTCTCTATGAGATCACGCCTTGCGTGACTTTCCACGCTTGGAGGGAGAGTGTACCAGCGGGACGCCCAGCGGGTGGTGGCGGTTCCCGCCTTGATGTAATATGAAGCGGAGCCGTCCCAGATGCCACTGATTGAAGGAACGCTTCACATGAGTGTTTCTAGCTGAGTCCAACAGCCTACAGCAACGTGCCAGTAAGTGTCTGCGAAAAAGACAGTGAGAGCAAACCTACCGTATGCAGGGTGAGTGATACCAAAGCTTCCAACGACCGCCCTCCGTCCTCTGCTGGGACGCGTACCAACAGGAAGCCGGCACTGAAGTCTATGGTTCCCACCAAGTCGCCTAGCGACCACAAGGGTTGTTGCTACAGGTGGGGGAGCCAGTCGCTCCTGGCTAACGATAGACGCTGCCCAGCCTTTCGTGTGAAATGTTCCTTTTGTGGAGTTACGGGCCACTTTGGCAAAGTGTGTAGACGGAGGCCCAGTAATGCCACTGTTAAATGCATCATGTATGAGTCAGACATGGAAGGGGGGGTGGGGGGGGATTGCGCAGCCGATGATGACAGTATCTTATGCATTAATGACCAAGTCCTAGGTATTGATTGCTACAGCAACAGGAAACCATCATGTGTATTAACCATAGGGGTGGGGGGTCCAAGTTTCCATGGTAGCTGACTCAGGGTCCCCGTATACCATTATTCAAAATATTATTTGGGAGAGGGATTTAGTTCCCACTTTAGGTACCCATCTCCACCCCACTGACGTCCACCCAGTCACCTTCACAGGAGAAAAAATTCCCATGGTGGGGTTCCGCACACTTCTCTTTGAATTTAAGGGGAGGACTTCCATGGGCAAACTGTACGTAGCAGAGATGGGACCCTCCGTGCTAGGATGGGCAGACCAAGGGGAGTTAGGAATTCAACTCAACCCAGGCGGAGCAACACAAGTGCTCATGACGGACCACCTACCAGGACTGGAAATAGTGAAACTCAAAGAGGACTTCCCCTCTGTCTTCGGCGGCACCATAGGCAAACTCGCAAAATTCACCCACAGGATCTGCCTGAAGGAAGTAGCCACACCTGTCTGCCACAAAGTCATGAATATCCCATTCAATTGCAGAGACGCAGTGCAGATGGAATTGCAGCGCCTGGAAGACAATGGCGGATTGAACCCATTGAAAGCGCTGAATGGCTGGCGCCCCTGGTGGTGGCACGCAAACCCATCGGGAAGGTGCGCCTCTGCATTGACCTCAGGGAACTAAACAAAAACATTATAGTTGACAAATTTCCACTGCCGAAAATCAATGAAATGCTAGCCCAGACCAAAGGCATCAAGTGGTTCTCCACCATTGACCTCACGGCGGCGTATCACCAAATAGCACTTCATCCTTCCTGCAGGAAATTAACATCCTTCATCACGCCATTCGGATGTTACAGATTTCGCCGCATGCCTTTTGGTATGGCGTCCGCGGCTGCTGTTTTTCAAAAACTTATGCATAAATTGCTTAAAGACATCAATGGTGTCTTATATTTCCAGGATGATATACTGATCATGGGGAGAACCAAACAAGACCATGATAACAAGTTGAAATTGGTGCTACAGATCTTGTCCACCAACGGTCTCACAGCGGAATGGGAAAAATGCAAGTTTGGCCTGAGCTCAGTCACCAACTTGGGGCATGAAATAAGTGACTGCGGGATTGCCTCAAAGAAAGCGAATGTCGACGCAATCAGGTCTGCATCCACTCCACGTAACAAAGAGGAAGTTCATTCGTTCTTAGGATTGGCCGAATTTTACAGCAAGTTTGTACGGAACTTCGCCACCAAAACGCACCACCTCCGTCAACTCTTGAAAGAGAAGAATGCCTTCTTCTGGTCGGATGATGCCACAGCTGAATTTGAAGCAATCAAAGCGGCCATCTGCGAAGCTGTTCCCCTACACGGTTTCGATTGCTCGTCCGCCACTATCTTGACCACAGATGCCAGCGACAAAGGCCTAGGAGCGGTCCTGTCGCAGATGTCCACGGATGATACGGAAACCACAGTCAGTTTTGCATCCCGTTCCCGCGCCCCCAACGAGGAGAAATTCAGCGTCATAGAGAAGGAGATGCTGGCTGCAGTTAGGGCCATGGAAAAATGTCGTCAATATCTCTGGGGCTCCCGGTTCACTCTCAGGATGGACCACAAGCTACTGGTCAAAGTCCTCACATCTAGTGGACATGCCAATGCCACGCCACGCATCGCCAAGATGACGCTCAGCCTGTTGGATTTCGTATACGATGTAGCCTACTGACCCGGGATGCAGAACAAAAGTAGCGGACTACCTCAGTCGGTCAGCTGCAAGAGCGGAGGTGCAGACCCACACAGAATCGGATGAATACTCCGTGGCGTTCAGAACGGACCAGGAGGAAGTCATTAGTGCACAAGACTGGAAGGCGGCATATGATGCGGATCCCCACCTGATGAACGTAACAACGTATGTTACGCAAGGCTGGCCAGAGAAGAGACACATCAGTAATGATCTCAGAAAATACTGGGAGGTCCGAGATGAACTTTCTCTCCGTGATGATGCCACATTCTTACTAACAGGGACCAAAGTAATCCCTCCCCAACAGTTAGTGGATCGCCTCCTCACTATCCTGCATGAAGGCCACTTAGGAAGAGTGAAATCGAAGAGACTCGTCAAAAAATCCTACTGGTGGCCCGCAAATCGACACCCAAGTGGAGAGGTACATGAGGGCATGTGAACAGTGCGGGAACGCAGACAAATCACAGACCTTGTTGCGGCCACCCCTAGGGAAGTTTCCTACACCTCACAACCCCTGGGAGGAGTTGTCCGTCGACATTCTGGGCCCCATCCTGGATTCGTGGGGAGTACCCAAGTATGTGATCGTTCTTATTGACCGATACTCCCAATGGCCGGAAGTAGAGATATGTGAGAAAGTGGATACGGACACCGTCATTGCGTTTCTCACCACCACATTCCTACGTGAAGGGATCCCGAAAAGCGTCGCATGTGACAATGGGCCTCAATTTACGTCCGACAAGTGGATGGCTTTCACAAAACGAAATGGCATTACAACCAGACACCCCCCAGTCTACCACCCTGCAGGAAACGGCTTCACGGAAAAATGTAACCGAGTACTCATGGGATCCGTATGCAGAAATACCAAGGCCCAGGGATCCCAATTCTGGAGGAAATTGCCCAATTTATATGTGACTTATTTCTTGTGGAGGTTGACTCAAGACACTGGACCTCTATGGTCTCAAAAAAGTACGTGCATTCAGTTGTGAGTCAATTCACTCCTTCTCAATTAAGTTTAAAAGTGAAGAAAATCAATATAGATTAATAAATCCAAATTATTATTTTATTTGTTCAAACAAAAGACTTCTGTTTCAGATAATCCAATCATTCAGGATTGTATTCTGTATTGTTTCTTTCTTAATTTTTCAAATAAGGCGAACAGGCATATTTGAAGCAGAAGTGAACAGCCGACACGTGTTTCACCCTTATGGCTCAGTATCGGGCCAGGTCTTTCTCAAGGCTGAAAGAAGATATTTATGAAACGATATTAGATGGATTAGGATCTCAAAGTTATCCAATGTCACCCGGTGGTATGTAAATAAAGCAACCGTGATATACAAAAACAAAATAGTGACACTACAAAAGTGCTCAAAGGAACGTGAGGGGGAAGAAAGAAAAGGAGAAATATTCCCATTATTCACATAAGGGAAAGAATTAGTATTTTCTCAGGTGTAACAGTGATGAAGGCACTCGGTGAGAGTATTATTTTAACATACAAGGACCTTGTCGAATTCAAAGAATAGGCAACCTTAGTGACAATATAGTATTTGTAAATTTGTTTATAGGCTCCGTTTGAAAAACTGGTTTGTGCTGCTTGCTATTGCCGGGACTGCCTGGTTTCCTACCTCTGCCCTTGGAACTTCTGCAGCGCATCGCGGCCCCCGCTGCGCGGGTGCCGCTCGAGGGACTGGGCGTTTGTCATCTACTGCCTGGGATACTGCTGGCGCCTTGACTCCACGCTGTTGGCCCCGCTGCGCTGTGACTAACTTTGGTGAGGGGACGTCGCTGGATGCTCGTTTTGCGGTGAGCGACCGGCATTATCGGGACTGCGAGGACCAGGGTGCTGTGCGTGAAGCTGAACATCCACACCTGGTCCTCTTCCCGACTCCTCCCCCAACACCTTCATTTAGGCAGTGCAGCCCCTGCATCACGGGCTTCGTTTGAAAAACTGGTTTGTGCTGCTTGCTATTGCCGGGACTGCCTGGTTTCCTACCTCTGCCCTTGGAACTTCTGCAGCGCCTCGCGGCCCCCGCTGCGCGGGAGCCGCTCGAGGGACTGGGCGTTTGTCATCTACTGCCTGGGATACTGCTGGCGCCTTGACTCCACGCTGTTGGCCCCGCTGCGCTGTGACTAACTTTGGTGAGGGGACGTCGCTGGATGCTCGTTTTGCGGTGAGCGACCGGCATTATCGGGACTGCGAGGACCAGGGTGCTGTGCGTGAAGCTGAACATCCGCACCTGGTCCTCTTCCCGACTCCTCCCCCAACACCTTCATTTAGGCAGTGCAGCCCCTGCATCACGGGCTTCGTTTGAAAAACTGGTTTGTGCTGCTTGCTATTGCCGGGACTGCCTGGTTTCCTACCTCTGCCCTTGGAACTTCTGCAGCGCCTCACGGCCCCCGCTGCGCGGGTGCCGCTCGAGGGACTGGGCGTTTGTCATCTACTGCCTGGGATACTGCTGGCGCCTTGACTCCACGCTGTTGGCCCCGCTGCGCTGTGACTAACTTTGGTGAGGGGACGTCGCTGGATGCTCGTTTTGCGGTGAGCGACCGGCATTATCGGGACTGCGAGGACCAGGGTGCTGTGCGTGAAGCTGAACATCCGCACCTGGTCCTCTTCCCGACTCCTCCCCCAACACCTTCATTTAGGCAGTGCAGCCCCTGCATCACGGGCTTCGTTTGAAAAACTGGTTTGTGCTGCTTGCTATTGCCGGGACTGCCTGGTTTCCTACCTCTGCCCTTGGAACTTCTGCAGCGCCTCACGGCCCCCGCTGCGCGGGTGCCGCTCGAGGGACTGGGCGTTTGTCATCTACTGCCTGGGATACTGCTGGCGCCTTGACTCCACGCTGTTGGCCCCGCTGCGTTGTGACTAACTTTGGTGAGGGGACGTCGCTGGATGCTCGTTTTGCGGTGAGCGACCGGCATTATCGGGACTGCGAGGACCAGGGTGCTGTGCGTGAAGCTGAACATCCGCACCTGGTCCTCTTCCCGACTCCTCCCCCAACACCGTTTCCTTGCCCTTTATAAACAGTATCTCGCCCTCACGCGCTAGCGGGACGCGCGCGGGTCTTAGCACGGGGCTAAGACCGGGCAAAGAGCGGGCCGTTTGAGGCCGTTCGAGACTGTACGAGCCTGGACTGGACACCCCCTTTGGCAAGTGTGTTCTGCGAAAGGCACTAAGCAATGGCTACTGGTCTGTTGAGGCTGGCTCCCAAGGGTGGGAGTGTCGTGGGGACCCTTGATAATTTTATAACACGGGCTAGCAATGTCCTTGCCTATGAGATCGCCGCTACTGAACGCAGACTATCCCTAGAACCATCGTTAGGGAAGCGATCATCCCTGGGTGCCATCACAACCATTCCCTCCCCCAATAACCTTGCACACCCTCTACTAGGTGGTTCTCCAGTTGAGGTTCTGTTAGATGAGCCCCCCCCCTAATTGCTCCCACTCAATTTAATTCAACTGCCCCTGGGCAAAATCAGGCTGACCACCTTCTTTCAGCCCCTATTTTTACGTGTGCCACGACAAGATCGATGGCGGATAGGTCCGCCAGAGGCAAACGGCCCGAGGCGAATCTCCCAGCCACAAAAGGGAAAAAACGTGTTTGAGGTCCTGTGAGTTGTCCCACTAAAAATAAACAAAAAAAATTGCCCGCTCCTAACCAAGATAATATTACTCCCTTAGAAGTAAACGACCAAGCAAACTTCCCGACCCAACACTCAGCGGTATCACCCATAACCATTGCTTCAAGTTTGGATACTCAGGAGGGACTGAGCTCTAGTGCTTTTTGGAATAGAATGGCTGCACTAATTGATGGGAGGTTGTCCCCCCCCTAATCGAACGCCTTGCGGCCTTGGAAGGGAAACTAGCATCACTATCCAACCTGACCCAGCCTAATATAGTGGCATCCGTGCTTCCAGCTCGGAATTTGCCATGCCAACAATCGACTACCTCACCTCTCATTTTGCCCATTGAACAGGCGACTGGCTACTCCTCTGCTCCTAATGTAGCCCAATCTGGTGGGGAATTAATCAATACTAAAGTACCTAGGCAAGCTCGAGCTGCCACATCACGACAGGCTGACACACCATGTGAACCAGGAAGCTTAGTGGGTCCCCCACCCCAATGTTCCCTCCCTTCCTCGACCAATATTGGAACTAATCCCCCCCCTTCTTCTAACAATCTCCCAAGACTAGACTTACCTCCAGAATGTAGCCCTTATGTTGTGGTCTTAACAGGTGTACCTGAATTACCACAAGGCAGAGTTGAACCCTATCAGTCGTTGAAGAACAAGATAGTTCATTGGTTGAATGTAAAAAGACCCCTGCCTCCAAATTTGAATGGGGAAATTCTGATGGTCCGAAGAGTATCTTGGGTAGGCCGGGGTGTGAAGAACATCAAGGGGGACTGCATAATTGTGAACTTTAAAGATCCTAGGGTGGTAAAGTATGCGGGCGAGTATGTGGGTGAGGGTGGCTGGAATAATACGATTGATGGAATTCACTCCCCCCTACTCTCATATTTCTATCCGTTGGGAGCATTAAACCACAGGAGGAATATACCTAACGTACAACCGGCTGCAGAGAGATTATGCATAGGCCAAAACGGAAACCAAGAGTCTGATTTACAACGTGACTACCCCAACATTCCATGTCACAATAGGTTCAGTGCCTTGGATTGTGTCGACTGACTGAAGTTGGTTGCCAATTCCAGGAATTCTGCCCCAACCCAGACAGAGCCTATTGAGAGCCTGGCTGTACTTACACAGCCCCAGGCTACAACGGGTTCAGATACCTTGAATTACCTCGTCGTTGCCTATGACCCTGGGCCACGGGGAGAATCTCCAAATTGCCCTGTAGCGTCTCTCGAATGTCCAGAAATCCTAGACGTCAGGAATCCTCTATCTTTAGGTACTGATCAGGGCATCTCACCCGTTCTGAGCTCGACTATGCCCCTAGGTGGATCCCCCAACCCAGGGCTACTGCGCCAAATTGAATTGATGACATCACCCCCTGAGTTAACAGTGTCCTGTTCTGACACCACCCTTGTCAACACTTTTTCTACTGATCCCTATACGGAGCTAGGCCCAACACCTATCACTGTAAATGGCAACCTTAGAACTCCCCCGCCTATAACATCTATACCATCAAGGTCCTACCTTGCCCATCCCCCTTCACACAAGGCTATGGGGCTGAAAATTCTGTCCTGGAATGTGGCAGGTCTGTCACGGCTGTTAGAATTCCCCGACTGGGGGGACTTCATTGACGGCCATGATATCTGCCTCTTTCAGGAGACATGGGCATTGAAGCCCTACCATCGTGCGGGGTTTGCTACTTTCTGGGAACCTGCAGTAAGGCCAAATGGGGGAAGGCCCTCTGGAGGGCTGTCTATTTGGGTACGGACTCATTTGGATTGCGTATTTAAGAGAATTAATACTGATTCGCCGGATATTATGTGTGTAGCTATGTCCAAGAGGGGAAACCGGGTATTGTCCATCGTAAACATATACTCTCGCCCTGTGAGGTACGGCCAGGAGTCCCCCACTCTGAGTAGTTTAGATGCTTTTTTGAGCTCTATTATTAATATCGATACTCTGGTAATTGGTGGTGACTTTAATTGTCACTACGAACCCTTAAATGGGTTGATTACCTCTGTATCCCAGGATGAGGATCAAGAGTGGGCTATACCACCCTCCAACTCTTATCCCACGAAGGCTTGGACGCCATTGATTCTCCAAGTCACCCAACTGACACTTACTTACTCATTAAGGGCATGTAATGGTAGGTTCCCTGCAGATAACCCAGGTAATCCTACATTTGAAAGAAACGATCAAGCGTCCATCATTGATTATATTATGCTTAGCATGGGACTATGGCCAAGTATTCTGGACTTTCGAGTTCACAAACGTAGCGAAAGTGACCATAACCCCATTATTGTGACCTTAGAGGGTTTTACAAACAATCACTCTACATCTATAGTCACACCTAGTGTTGTTCCCTTGATCACATCTGATGGCTCCCGAAGAGTTAGGTGGGAGAAGTTTGCTCTATCTGATAGAAATCTCGGTGTAATGTATTCTGAGATCTATCCTCTTTTGGAAAAATTAATGGGAGCCCCAATCTTATCAGAGGGCTTCTCAGATTTTGAGCTGATAGGAGCAACACATATAGAACTATGTGCCAGGCTTGAGACCCACTTCAGTCGGGTAATTAAGAGAAATCTACCACCTACAAGGGAGACCCCTACTTGGTTTAACAAATCATGTAGGGAAGCAAAGCTCTCGCTTCTGTCAACGCTTAAAAATGGAACCAAGCTAAAAATAAAGGAATCCAGGGCCCACTTTAAGAAAATTATTCACAAAGCCAAAAAAGAGTGGGAAAATAGCAGATGGGAGGAAATTTCCCACGCACTAAAAAACAGGGACCAAAGATCATTCTGGAATTTAATTAAAACTGGAATGTCACGTCCAACACAGGCGCTTCAACCCAATCTTGGCCAAGAAATCTGGCGCACTTACTTTAAAGAATTATACGCAATTCAGCCCTCAACATTGCCCACCCCCCTCATCCACACTACCTTGCACCCTCCTCCAATTCAGGCTTTGACCCCGATGTGCACCCTCAGTGAGGTTAGAGTTGCTCTCACTAAAATCCAACCGAACAAAGCCCCAGGCTTAGATAGGATCCCAGGTGATCTTTTCAAAAGTGAGCCCGACATCTGGGTTCCTTATCTATCTGGTCTCTTTAACGCAATCCTAGCAGGAATGCCGTTGCCATCCACCTGGGCCGGCGCCGAGATCATACCAATACACAAAAAGGGCTCGCCACTTGATCCGGTAAACTATAGGCCAATTAGCCTAATAGATGTCGCCCAGAAGATTTTTGCTAGCATTCTCTTAGGGAGACTACAAACCTGGATGGAGGAAACCAACATCTTGACCCCCCTCCAGGTGGGATTTAGAGCTAGGATGTCAACTGTGGACCAATTGTTTAGGCTGCAAATGATCCACTGGAAAAGCATAATCTTAGACGGGGGCAGCCTTTACCTCACGTTCGTTGACTTAAAGTCTGCCTTCGACATGGTGGATCGTAGTCAACTCTGGGAGCTAATAAAGGGGATGGGCGTACCTCTTTACCTTTGTGATTTATTAGAACGCCTCCATAAGGACACTTTTGCCAGAGTCAGGTTTGGACTCCATGGAGATCTTACCGACCCTTTCAGGGTCGAAAAGGGAGTCAGACAGGGCTGCGTTCTAGCTCCAACACTCTTTGTCCTCTTCCTGAACGGACTGGTTGATGATATCTTGGCCTTGAGTGACATAGATTCCCCTAAGTTGGCAGGCAGGAAAATTCCCGTACTTATGTTCGCGGATGATACTCTGCTCCTGTCAAGATCACCTATGGGCATGGCTAGAGTTTTGGATGGCTTTGCCAACTTTTGTAGGAAAAGGAACTTAATAATCAACGTGAACAAGACTAAATACATGGTGTTTCACGCGGATACCATCAACCGTCCAATACCGAAATTGGACGGACTGCCCCTAGAACGGGTGAACACTTTTGATTATCTTGGCCTGACCCTCAATAACAAAATGACCTGGGTTGACCAGATTTCAAAAGTAAATCTAAAACTCGTCCAGATATCAGGGGGGATCTTAAAGATGCTTAAAAATAGCCCCCTAAAACTAATCAGTCCATTGGTAGAGATTTACAAAAGTTAGGCAAGGGGGATGGCAGCCTATGGTGCGGAATTATGGGGTCATAACCCATCCTTGATTTTAACTAAGTCAGAAAACAAATTTTTAAGACAGCTATTCGCACTTCCGGTGAGCACCCCTATACAGCCGCTCAGGATGGACCTGGGTATACAACCAATTGTGGACATGGTCGCCTCCAGGCCAGTAATGTACTGGCGACGACTATGGAGCACTCCCGAACTGGCCATCTTTCAGGAAGAATTGAAATCCATCCTACTGCTACCAAGGGTAGGTGCTATCCCTTGGTTAGCTCATGTTAGGAAATCTCTCAGAGATATAGGGAGAGAAGACCTCTGGCTTTCACCTGAGGACACTTGTCCCTCTTTGCCAAAAAAATCATTGGCAAAAACACTGCAGGAATTTAAGCTAACTCAGATCATTCGATCAGTCAATACTTCAAATCTGACCTCGGCTTTTCTCGAGGCCAAAATTAGTTATAGCTTTGAGTCTGCAATCGACTTGATCCAACCTGTATTGGCTAAAAAACTATACCTACAATTCAGGCATGGGTCTCTCCCCCTGTTCTCAAGAACAAATAAATGGGCTGGCGTACCAAGGCAATCTTGTCCTGGGTGTGGTGTTACTGATGAAACTGAGGTTCATGTTGTAATCTTCTGTTTGGCATATAAAATATCTCGTAGGAAATGGATAATTCAACTTGCTAAGAACATAGGGGTTACGAACCATAGAGATCTCTTCAGGCTGCTGAAATATGATCCTTCCCCCCCTTTACGTCACTGCGATAGCTAAATTTCTCTTTTCTATGTGGCTAACCAGAAGAAAACTACTACCTCACTAAGTCAATCACATTGGCACCAATCCTTGTTATTAATCTGTTTTAATCTGTGAATTGCTCTATTCTATTGTTCTTATCAATCATGTTTTAAATTTGTAAATATTACACCATGATATTTTATGACTTATGGCTTGTAGCCGAAATAAAGTTTTTCTGACTGACTGACTGATATGTTTATAGAATCAGGTGCTGTTAGTACATGCTTTCAGGCTTTGGAGAAGGATTAATTATATCATTCCCATAATTGAGATGGTTTGATCATGCTTCAGAAATGCAGGTGTAACCAAATATGACATATGTGTTAGATCAGTTATATACCTTAATGTTCAAGGATGCAACATAGCATATTAGCTTCACTTTTCAGAGTCACTGCACAGTACGTATCT
The DNA here is from genome assembly GCF_964204655.1 of Triturus cristatus. NCBI lineage: Eukaryota > Metazoa > Chordata > Amphibia > Caudata > Salamandridae > Triturus > Triturus cristatus. The sequence continues at coordinate 780,031,792 of NC_140595.1, read as the reverse complement.
GCGCCGGAATAAAACAAGAGAAAAAAAGAAAAAGAGAAGAGGAAAAGGGGAGAGAAAAAGAAGGGAGAAAAAAGTATGGATGCCAGCGAAATTGTTCAGGTTGTGTTCTTATAATATGTTGTACTATGGATGGTATTAAGTACTTGAAAGGCTATTATTTAGCCCTTGGCATACTTGGAATTCATACTCTAGAAAAATTATCATATACTCCCTGATCTCATAGGGCAAGACATTCAGAGCTCTACAGGAAATTTAATAAATTATTTTAAATAAGTAGAAAGGTAGCTGATTGGAGGATGTTATACTCTATATTCTCATTTGTTTGAACCGTTATTTATACGAGACCCTATATCGTAAAACGGGTCCGTCTCGTTACGAGTCAAAAAACCATTGAGAGTCATAATACCGGGATAATTCCAGACTGTTTAAACCGTTATTTATACGAGACCCTATATCGTAAAGCGGGTCCGTCTCGTTACGAGTCAAAAATCATTATCAAAGGTTCGAGAGACAGGCGGCCTTAGGGTCACTTACTTGAAAGTCATAATCCCAGGATAATTCCAGGCGCTTGTTCTTCCCACCGGAGTATATTCACGTTGTGGTCCACGGCCATCTTTAAAAGGCTACGGAGTCCGGTCACGTGTCTACGGCATTCAGAGAAGGTTAGGCTCGTCATGTGGAGCGCCATCTTAGAATGTGTTGTTTTAATATTACATTCCCCCATCATTTATTTGAAGAGGGCATCGAAAGTTCAATTTTTGCTTTTGGTTATTGACAAATTATCTTGTTATGTTTATTTAATTAAATATATATCAGAATCCGGAAAAAAAGAAATTTAAACGTATTTCATGCGTCTATAACTCTACCATGGACACGTGTTTTCAGAGGTCCGATATGCTGTACTAGAAACGGTCTGTAAAACATGGTATGCAGATCCGACAGATATGTTGCGGTCCAAAATCATCATTCTTATTCAATTTATATATATAATAAAATTTAAGAGAGCTGCCTTTCTATAAAAATAGATTGGTTAATTATCGAACCTGCAGGCACTCCTAAATCATAGCCGGCATAGGATATCTTTACTGAATCAGTAATTGATATTTGTTGAGTTCATATTTGGTGACTTGGATAAGGATAGTATTCCTTCTATATTTCCTCTAAATGATCACCGCTGATAAATCCCGAGGTAATAATGGGCTCTGTCCCTCTCATATTATTGTAAACTTCATATTTTAGGAGAAGATTGGTGCAGTGCTGCAAATCAATATACGGAAAACATCGATTGGACAGAGCTAACGAATTCAAGAGTGTGCACAATGTTAGTGCAGCGTATGAAACTGCTTAAAGGGGAAGTATGAAATACACATAACGGACAGGACAGGAAAAAGGGGGAAGGAGCCATAATAGAAAAGTTCTTTAGAAACATAGATGATTCAGAAGGAATATATCACAAACATAGCATTTCTTCGATTTTCCTATAAAACAGTACTGGTTAAGGCACCCCAGGAATGAGTTCTTCTCAGGGTGTCCTTGCATTCTGTTCCTTCTGGTGGCCTCTCACACCAAACAGTCTCATAATAGTTGATGACGTAGGGCATCTTACAGCCAATGATGCCATTCATGATCTTTGTTTAGGCCTGTTTCTACGGTCCCATAGCGTATTATGTAGGCACTTTCTTTCTGCCGTAGTCGCCGTTCCAGATTGCCTCCTCTTTCATGTTGTTTTACTTTTTCCAGACCACAGAAGACGAAATTGCGATTATGTTGATGGTGTGTTATAAAGTGTTCAACCAAAGGTTGTCTATCATCAGATTTATGAATGTTCCGATAATGTTCCTGTATTTGCATTTTGAGTGGACGAATCGTACTCCCCATGTAGTGTTGTCCACATGGACAAGTGATTAGGTAGATTACATTCTTGCTTTCACAGTTTATAAAGTCTTTAATCTGGAAACTCTGACCACTTATTATGTTCTGGATTTTGGATTTTCCCAATTTGCATACTGAACAGTTGGCACAGGTGTAAAAACCAATTGGTTTCTGCAGGAAAGTCATAGTCTTATGTTGAGTTTGAAAGAATGATGGGCACAAGGAGTCACGGAGATTTTTACTTCTCATAAAGCTAAGTTGAGGTTGATCTTTAACTGCATCTCTTACTGTTGGATTGAGTGTCAGCAGATTCCAATATTTTTTCAAGATTTTACGTATATAGTGATGACCATTGCTGAAGTGAGTAAGAAATCTTATAGTAGATTCCTTCCCATTTTTTGTCCTGTTTAGCAAAAGATTGTTTCGGTCCAATTGGGAAACATGTTGTTGTATGTCTTTAAGCGAACAGTATGCATACTATAAAGAACATTCCATCAGATGAATATCGCAGGGCTCGAATTAATTGCAGTTCAGATAAAGCCTTTGATATAAAATCAAAAGAGATCACAACAAGACTCACACAGAGAGGATATAACAACTGTTCGCTTAGAGACATACAACAACATGTTTCCCAATTGGACCGAAACAATCTTTTGCTCGGATAAGGGCGAGATCAAATTTCAGATGCTGTTTCAGAGGGCGCCTGTTCCATGCCCCCACCACCTCCCTCATCGCTGGTTGTTTTCTGTTGGATTGAGTGTCAGCAGATTCCAATGTTTTTTCAAGATTTTACGTATCTCAGTAGCTCTTTTTTCCAAATTTTGTTCATTACAGTTTTCTCTATTTTTATAAATTGGAAAGGGAGTTTTATTGTGTTGCATTTTTGACTTTTTAGCTGTTCTAAATGCTTTACACATTTTCCCTATGTTAAGCCGATCTGCTCTGTAATACCAGGGGTTGAGGTCAGGTTTAAATTACTGACTCCTTTGCCTGGACACAACAAGACAGTGACATTATTACTTGTAGTGGACACCAATCCACCCCAACTCATAAAGCGCCTTCACACGGTATGGGAGGCGGCACGCTATTGTGCTTCCTGCAGGCGACGCTAGTGGCAATAGGAGGAAAATCAACAGCAAAATCCAGTCCACTAGACACAAAAGAGGCCCCCAGACAGCCAGAAAAACAGCCCACACTCTGACCTATCGGACCAGCCCTTCTGGCACAGCTAGATTGCCCGATAGACCAGTTTGCCCTGGTTACCAGCCCGTTAAGATTAGTTATAGCCTATTGTTAAAGCACCTTATGTACATCAAATGCCACAAATGTAAAGAGTTGAGCTCACAACAGATTGAAAGTGAGAGCTGTATATTCCATGTTATCACACCAAGATGCCTTTCATCTGGAGCGCCTTGCTTGTTTAAACCTATGAGATAGCGCTTAAGCTAGTCTTGACCTGGATAGCAGCATCGCAGCGCTTTTCAGTAGTCCGAGTAGAGACTTTTCAAATGTTCCTATCGCAGACAAGAGTCATTATGTTGGAAAATATGCAAGGCAACCTGGATTTCTTAGCAAAGGCAACAAGCATTGGCAAAGCTTATAGGTCAGGCTTTAATAACACGTGTAGCCATAGCACATTAGAGCAAGACACTTGAGAGGCGAAGCAAGCATGGACAAAGAGGGCTATCGATGTAATGTAGTCCCTCATGCAGTTCAATGTGTGCCCTGGATTGTCGGTGGAAGCATACAACTAAAGAGCCAATAGGCTTTAGGTAAGAAATGAATATTCCACTGTGCTGAACCAAGATATAATTGACAGCGTCGCTAGCCCATGGCTGAAAAATTCCAGTGGAATTGAGCCAATGGTTTAAAGGGGTGTGTCCGAAGTCCACTCTGTATATGTTGTTAGTAATGACCCCTTCTTCATCTTGCTTTTTCCTTGCTCCACCTGTCTCTCCATCCCCCTGTCCGTCTCAACCACTCATGTTTCCCTGATCCCACCTTCCTATTGGATTCACAGAAGATCTGATGAGAAGGGATCCATGCAGGGGAGGGAGGGTGGGACACCTCCCCATCACAGAGTCCAGCTGTCACTCACACAGAGACAAGACAAGCCCCCGGACAGGCCTGTAGCTCACAAGCAAGAAGGCGTCCTTCAGCCGTGTTTTGCTGGTGTCTGGCTTTGTAAACACTTTTCCTGGAAGATCACACACCTTGCATTTCACTTCAAAGCTCTAATTATTGGGTACTGCAGATCAGCAGCCTGAGGGAAAGGCTGACTGTTGGAAAGGGCTGTGAGATCCAGAGACAGAATCATGCAAATGAGGCCACTATGTTAGTTTAGAAAAATGTTGGTTCGTAAAAGGGGAATAAACTCAGAAATTGCTGAAGTTCACAAAATTGCAATAATTAAATAAAACATTTTCTATGCCAACATTGCAGAGGTGAGTTAAAAGAAACGTGAAAACACTAATGCTATAAAATCAGTAGACGAACTTCATTTAGGAGGCCATATTTTTAATATTTTAAAGCCATACATTTGAATGTTTGAAATCAACAATGATTACATGCTGGCAGCGAGGCACATGCCTGTGTACCGAATTTATAAAGCGCAAACACCTACAAAGCAAGGGCACAAAGTAGAAGAGAAAGTATTACAAGAAGGCAATGGGAGTCTATGGCAGGTGGTAGTTACTTTTAAATAAAAAAAAATGTGAGCAGTGATGAACCTCATACAGGATTGACATCCTGCACCGGACAAACGTCTCGGGGTTATTGAGACAGACAAGTGTGCCAACTGGGGTCTGCCTTCCGCTTGAGATGTATAGGAGTCCGTCATTTAGTAAACCTCCACAATCATTTATGAAAGGTTTTTTAGGTCTTGCCCAAGGCAATATAAGTACTGTCTCTTGTATGACACATTGTTTTCTAATAGTGGGCTTAGAGGCCGTCCATTGCTTACCATTGGTTGGCTCCATTGTCCCGCTCATTTGTTTGCTTATTTGTCAGCTGACATAGGCTTCCTTCCTCTTTGTGTTTTTTTCCCTCCCATAGAGCATGAATTCATTTGTCCTCCCACTGATTGTTGTTTTAGGTGCTATTTTTTTCTTTCTTTTTAAGCACTCTACGAGTGTGTGTGTTGTTCAGTCATCTCCCTCGTTTACTCTTCCATCTGTGTTCCTCACCCTTCCCTCCTTCCGTTGTCCGTGTTGCTTGCCCCCACACACCATTCCCTCCTTCCGTTGTCTTTGTTGCTTGCCCCCAGCTGTCCTCCCTCCTTCTGTTGTCCGTGCTGCTTGCCCCCACACACCATTCCCTCCTTCCGTTGTCTTTGTTGCTTGCCCCCAGCTGTCCTCCCTCCTTCTGTTGTCCGTGCTGCTTGCCCCATCTCCCTTCCCTCTTTGTATTATCTGGGTTGCTTGCCCCCTCCCTCTGTTGTCTGTCTTGCCCCGCACCTGCCATAACAAAAAACAGAAGTGCTATGACACTGGGACCGCTGGCCGCACCAGAACGCTTATTTGCGCCAACACCCTCCGTTGCCCAAGTTGATAACCAGACGCTATCCGTGCTGCTGCCGACCCCACAGTAAAATAATTCTGTAACCCGGGCTGTGCTGGCAGTTGTCCGTGTTGCCTCCTGCCCCTCCAGTCGTCCCTCAGAGCACTAGGACACGACCAGCACTGGCTGCATCATAGCACTTAAATAAACAAGCATTTGCAATGCAATAGGTCTCGCATTTACGTAAGTTTGAGCTATTGGCACTGTAAATGACAATGCCTTTTTTTATGATTTGCTTTTTAAAACATAAATAAAAGGCATTGCCATTTCCGATGCCAATAGCTTAAACTTGCATAAATGCAACACCTATTGCATTGCAAAGGCTTGTTTGCTAAGCTGCTGGAATTTCCTTCTTCTCCTTCCCTATCAACGCCCCCTTACGCCCTCGTGAAGCAGGCGCCTCTGGGAAACACTACCTCAGGGATCGCACAGGCATTTTCCTTTTCCAAAGTTACAAACGACGAACATGCAGAGTTGGACATTTTTGCATTTAGGTCACCTACAATTATTACCTTAGGGGAATCCTCCGAATTACTAATGTCACGGATAAACATGAAGATTGAGCTTACTAGATAATCATACATTTTGCCCGGTGGGATATAGATTGTTGTACACACAAGCACGGCATGCTGTTGTCGTGCTCGTGTTTGATGTAGTCTTGAGCGTAAACCTTGCTTCAGGCTCGTGTCCATTTTCATAGAATGTCGTCATCCGCCACATAATGCATTGGAGGTTGGTGTTAACGGTGGGGCACGTGGAGCTTCATTTGTATTGGGGGGTAAGATATATATATATATATGGTGGTAATGACAGCTGTTGTTATTACTGTCTTGGACTTACCGCTGTCAACACGTCGCGCTGGAAATAAACGTTTGAATGTTTACAATTAACGGACTCTTCCTTATTAGTGACAACCTAGATCCTACATAGAGGTTATCTATCAGAAAACAAGTATTAACATTTTCCACAAGGGAGCAGCAGTCTCTAGTCATTAAATCAGTGTCCGTTCTGTTGGAAACCTCTGTACTATTTGGAAAGATGTTCCCGCACTACTGAATACGCTAAAATGCCAAAGGACATGAGATTGTCATTTTATATAAACCACAAATAATAAATCAAGCAGTGCAATTTGACAATGCACTACGTTAATGCATGAATTAAAGACTTAATATAAAAATAAAAAACAAATACAGTATAATGTGTTCTCAGAGTGTGTAATATATTTAGGAGTCCATAGTTGTGTGTTCGTTTTGTACTTCAAACATTATTAAATCAAATTATAAAGGGTTTTTGTTTAGCTTCACATCCAACCACTTTGTGGCGATATGGTGCTGTGAATTCCAAGTGTGAACCAAAATTAAAGCGTGTGAGAGACAGCAAGAGAAGGAAAAATATAGGAAAACACAAAGTCAAAGAGGGACATGGAGCGATGGTGAGAGACAGCGAGTGAGATAGACAGCAAGAGAAGGAAAAATACAGGAAGAGATAGACAAAGTCAGAACAAGCGGCGCGAAACTGAAAGTGATCGCAATCGCGATAAAACATCAAAGCGGCCGAGCGGACGCGAAAGTGAAAGACTACGAGTGCTTTCAGGCTGCCAAATGGTGCGCGCGCCCGGCACACATGCACAGTAGTTGGCGGCCTGAAAGCACTCGTTTGCACTTCCAAAAGTGCTTACTATAAGTCTCGCCAGAGCAGCGCTAAAGCGCTGTCTCAGGCGAGACCTAAAAAAGCTTTCAGCCATGCTGCACAGCAGCCACGCTTCTGTACAAGACGGCTAAGAAACATTGACAAAGGCAATATCTCTCGGAGGCAAGACCCATAGCTTTGCCAAGGTTTGCTAATGTATTGCTTATTGTTCCTTTCCTAAGGCCAAAAAATGACGTTTGCGAAGAAGCTATTATCCAGAGAGAAGTGTTTAGTTTTCCTCTCGGAACGCCCCCATGTTTTGCCACCTGTTGTAGCCACATCACCTGTTGCAGCCGAGAATGTTATCTTCTAAATTACCTAAAATTTCTGGAAGTGCCTCGCCCTGTTAGTCGCACAATATAATGCAGCCCAGGCAGGGCGTGGCGTTCTTTTAATTATTGATGAGTTTCAGAGGTGCTATGTGTATCCAGAGTTACATCAGGGTGCAAAGGAGAGGGGATTAGTGTGTAATCGGAAGAAAGAGATGGAGCGTGAGAACGTGTCCAATCAGATGAGAACGTGTCCAATCAGATGAGAACGTGTCCAATCAGGTGAGAACGTGCCCAATCAGGTGAGAACGTGCCCAATCAGGTGAGAACGTGCCCAATCAGATGTGACTTCCATTTTTCTGCTAGGTTTTTAATTGTTGCAGAAACAATCAATAGAGTTTTCAGAACATGTTTATAGACAGTGTGGTGATTTGTATCAGGAAATGGGTCAAGCCATGATGGGGTCATTGACAGTAATAGTGTGATGCCTGCCTGCCTGGTCCCTTGACTCACCCCTCTTCGCTGCCCAACCCCAGTTGAAGGCCTTCTGCATCAGGCATCAAGCCTTATATGGGCCAGAGAAATCTAACCTCTCCAACATACTTTCCTCTTCCACACCTCCACTAATCAGTGCCTGTTAGCAACACACATGTAAGAGGGGCACCTCTAGTGGGCAAGTGTTCACATGCCCAGTGCTAGGATAATGGAACTCTTGTCTCCGAAACGTCACACTCTGGGTAACCTGTTAACTAAAGAAAATACACCCAAGAGCACAATGACACAGCCAATAAAATGCAGCCATCGAGTGGCGAGAGGTGTTGCTTGAAGAGGAGGGGCTTCATCTTGCTCATGAAGGGGCAGAGGGAAGATGCCCAACAGATCCAATGGCATTGCTAGGATTTTATGGGCACACATTGGACCACAGATAAAAGTGGTGGGGCCTCCTATAAAGGTTAAACTGACATTATAGTTAGAGGTCGGAATGGGACATGCAACAATGTTAAAAAAATAAATAAATAAATAAATAAACACGAAATACGCTAGTTATAGATTATTCAACTACCTAGAACTTGAACAACCCCCAACGAGGAAGCTCGCACAGTACCACGGAACCAGGGGGTATACGCTTGTACAGCGGCTACCCAGTAGTACTGGAGAACTTCACGGCAGGCTTGCCTTGGGTCCCTTAGAGCATCTTGGTACCGGGGGCACAGAAAATGTGTTTAAAAAAAAATGTATCACTAAGGGCAAAGTCCTTCTCTCTCCTTCCCCCAAAAGGGCCAGAGGATCAGGGTGTCTCTACCCTGCTGCCTTATTTGTTATTATTTTTGTTTTTTCAGGACACGGAGATCAAGCTCCTGAGGTCTCTAAACGCCTGTACAACACTTTTCTGAGATGTTGCGGTTGGCCAATCAGCATGCAAGGTCGTGTGATACAGTCCTGGGTGCCACCGGACCCCATTGGCCAACAGGAGAAAAGGTTCTCCCTGGACCCAGTTGTCCAGAGATCACTAACCTTACTTGGAGATTAACTCTTTCATGAACACAGAGAGCCCCACGTTAAATGCAAATTTGTCATGAACGACTGCGTGTATTTGAAGCATACAGTCCGAGTAAAGTTCTAACTTTCTGTCAAATTTGGTGTAATTCTGTTAAGATGTTTTTTTCTGTATCGAAGAGTAAAGTTTCCTATGGGAATTAACATTGAAAATGTACATTTTGGGACACCCAGTTCTTTCTTGGTCCTGCTTGATGGATCAGCACAAATCTTTCATTTAAGACGCCAAACTAAGTAAGTGAACTTTTTTTTTTTTGGAAGGTTTCGTGCAGATTCATCAAACAGCACCAACGTTATGAAAGGAAAGTGACTTACATTGACATTAGCGCCACCAGCTTAATAGAAACATGTTTGCTTAAAATGTTGAACTCTGACTTTATATGTAAGTAAGCACATATATACATACCTACATACAAAGTCAGATTTAAACATTTTAAACAAAGGCCACTGCTTTGCAATGAAAGGTGGTTAGACAAATTAATGTGTGTGGAAGGTTAAGTGTCTTTGTTTTTTCTGTGTCGCCTCCTTGTACATTTAGCAGCTGTGGTGGTGGGCATAAGTCACGGCAACGACAAAAAGATGAGAAGAGACACATGCTCCCATCTGCCCCCCACAATCCCCCTGAGATGCCACTGGACAGATCCTGGCTGGCACGGACGTCCACATCATGGAGGTGTTTGAGAAGGAAGACTTCACTATTAACAATGGTGCTGTTTTTTGTGTTTACTAATTTTAACATAACTATAGCCGGAAAAATATGCATTTCCTGAAGCTATTTAAAACAAGCATTGGAAATGCAATAGGTCTCGCATTTGTTTGAGTTAGAGCTTGGATGTGTGTGGTGTGTAGCGAAATTGTTTTGTTGAGTTTATGTATGTGGTTTGCTGTTTTATTATGTCATGTGGATTGGAAATGCGTGAATTTAAATTGTGTGGTATGGAAAGCTTTGGATTTTGTGGTGAAGGAAAAATTAAACAAATAGGTAGGAGCTTTGCTTTAGATCTGTGTCTTTTGTTGTTATAAAAAAAATGAAAAACTGATGTTTGGACTCATAAGTGGAGCCCTTTTGTGGTTTACGGTTATGATGTTCATGGGCACGATGGAGAAGCGACAGAGGCATTAGTGGCACCTACCAGAAGAGAGAAGGTATTGCAACAGTTGCCACAGAAAGAAAGAGGCAGATGGTCCCACCTACCAGAGGAGAGAAGCTATTGCAAGAAGGCTGCCACAGAAAGGCTAGACTGAGTGAATCCAGGATCAGGAACAAGCATTGACAAAGCCAATCAGTCTGGCATGGCTTGCCAGCCTTTTGGCTTTGGCAGTGCCTACCTTGTTTTATTATGATGACAGCTGATTGGCTTGCTTAACTAAGCAAGTATGGATGGCCCCCTTCCGTCTGAGTAATCCTTAGACCCGCAAATGTAATACGCGGCCATATTTTCATCTGATGCTTGCTTTAAAAACAAAGTCTAGTTTATTATATCCGGTGAAAAACAGTTGCTTGATTCATATCTGGTGAAGATCAAATGTTTATGAAGTAAGGTCTAGTTCATTATATCCGATAGAGTCAGACGAATGAGTGTCATATCGCCGTGTGCCCTTTAAATTCCCAAAGTACCTTGGAGGCATGCCACATTTTCAAACGACCCCTATGTCACGAGCAGTGCTTCACAATACTATAGGCCCAGTTAGCACTCTTCTCGTAATACATTTTACAAGTCATGCATACCGCAGGTCTGTACTCTGGAAGAATATTCCTGCCGTACAGATAATACCTCAATCAACAGACCCTCAACGGAACACACCATGTTCTGCTAAATTCACATCCATACCAAAAGAAAACGACGAAAAATAGTACGACCAACAGAAAGAAAACCAGCCCCAAGACTTACTTGTATCTGCCAATATTCTCACAACAAGATGCCGAGAGACGCCAACAGCGGTGTGGGAAGTTCGTCTCCCAATTCGCGTACCGCGTCCATTCAAATTTGAAAGTATTTAAGCCAATCTCCATAAACACCATCACACATTGACGTAAGTAGGGGTGTCTAGTGAGATAAAGACCTATCCCACTATGCCACGTCAGAGATTTACACATGGAGGGGGCGTATTGTGACTCCCTCAGAAGTAAAACCTTCCCGCAAAGGAAAACTTTAATGTAATGCCCTTCTATGACAACAAGAGGCCGTGTCAGAAGTTTTTGAAGAAAGCTTTATTGGCTCCAAACACGCTGTCCAAGCAAATTATTCTACCCAACACTGCCGCAGAGGCCATGGTTAGAAAATCACCATATTTAAGTAAAACACTGACTGTATTCTTGCGCTGCCAGACCCTCAATAATGCAATCCATCTTGCCTGTGCACTGCGTCCCAAACACACCACAAACAACAAAACACTGCAATAGAACAGGACATAGATTGCTACAGTTCATTTTACCAATGCACTCAGTCTCCAACATACAGACGTAGATGCTCTTTCAACACATGCCCATGCTTCCAACGTGATCAAACTCTTACAGCCATGGTGAGCGTGGGCAGTGGGTTACACGCTAAAGGCAAGGGCAGTGGCATCTGCTCCAAGCACGCAGGACTCCCACGTGGCCACTCAAAGCCATGGTGAGTGCAAGCAGCAAGTCACGTGCATGACTAGCACAGCTTGGCAAACGCTCACAAAAGGAACCAACAAGAGTTCAGAGCCGAGAAGAGTCCAGCACGTTAGGCAACTCACCGTTTCAAGTAATATTGTTCCCCCAAATACAGCGAGCCATTTGAAGCGCATACTTCCATCGACACTCTTCAGTATGGTTTGCCGACATTCGCTTACAGCCGCCGATCGAGCCACCCCTCGCGCACACCGGCTCCTGAAGCAGCTTTGCGCATGCGCCTTGAAGCGATGCCATATTTACATCAGGCACACATGCGCGAGACAAAGAAGGAGTGCGAACACCCAGCCAAAAGCGGACAAAAACTGTAGTTAGTGACCACTGCTTCCGGACTACACAAAAGTCAGTTTGACATTAACAGCCACTAAAAAGCCAGCTAACAGGAGCTATGGCAACATTCAGCAAATGGCAAGCGGCAGGGGAAACTACCGGCCGCTTGCCACCACATAGAGACAACTTGATGCCTCGTAGAGGCAGCGCATGCGCTGCCTATGCGAGACCTAAAAATATAAAAGAAAGTGAGGCTTCGTTTTTTTTTTTTTTTTTTTTTTTTTTGTTTTTTTTTTAAAATCGGTTCTGTGAGTCATGTCTGCCCATCCAGTAGATGTGCAGATTGACAGCACAGCAAGTATAACAAGCATTTTCAACGCAATAGGTCTTGCATTTGTGAGAATTTAAGCTATTGTCAATGTAAAGGACAATGCCTTTTATTTATCTGTTTTGATAATTAACACATAAATAAAAGGCATTGTCATTTACAATGCCAATAGCTCAAACTCTTGTAAATGCGAGACCTCGGCCGCCATTGTCCCGGGTTGCTTGGAAAGGGAAAGCATGCATGGTGCGCTCAAAGTTGCAGGAAAGTATGTCATGCCTGCAATAGAACTGCAATGGAAACACTTCCCTAGAGGTGGCATGATACAGCCAATGACACGAGGTGAGAGGCATTTACTCTATGAAGTCTGATGTTTGTTTATGTTCAGACTAGGGACAAGGTGTTGCAGAGAGCTAAGCTGTCAGGTCATACCTAAAAACGACAGACATCCCTATGAAGCTGAGATGTGAACATGCATTTTTTTTTTAATGAAAACACTAGTGTTTTAAAACGAGTATTGATGCAAAATATGTGCATGCATCTAGCTCTAAACACTTATAAATCTACAAAGTGGAGTGTCCATATATCAATTAATTGAATTGAAATATGCTAGTGCAACTTCACTATTTCGCAGTGCATGAAAAACAAATGGATAAATTCTAATAAGATGAACAAAAAACAAATACAGATAAATGCAGACGGAAATGCCAAACAAGGATTGACAATTCCAATAGGTCTGGCTAATAAGTGAAGTGCCTCTTCAGCCAATGGTGAATTTGGCCATTCAATATGTCATCATACATTCACTCTGTCATTCATCTTTACACTTTTGCATCAGTTCATCCACCTACTAACTCATTTTAGCATTCACCAACTTTACCAGCCAAAATCAAACACAGAAGCTTAACAAGTATAGGCAAGATAATTTAAAATAATAAAGAAGTAGACAAAACAAATAATACTGCCACATAAACATGGCAGGCGTGTGCTTGAAATAAGAAAACAAGCCACAAACACAACGGTGGGAGGCATCTTAGAATGTAAGTGCACATGGCGTATATATTTACTGTGCAGATCCAAGTTGCCTGGCATATTTTTTGAACATGGCAAAGATCTTGGAAAAGTAAACAATAATAAACTATGGAGAATACCATTCCAAGATGGCCACCCAGTTTAAGAAGAGCACTGGTTACAAGGAATAGGGTCCACTGCAGATGAAGTGAGCAGCAAGCAAGAAGCCTTGCAGCATTTTCTGAGGAGTTATTGTGTGGCAAAAAAAAATAAGAGAAAGAATGAAAAATAGGTGACCTATAGAAGGAGGAAGTAGAACCCTAAATTACAGATGTGCACGTGTGATCGAGCAAAGTACCGTCACTCACAACACAACACTGGCAATGGTTGAAGCTGTCGGACCTATTGTCGCAGTCTATATGCTGCTATGGGCAGAAACTGAATGTGAACGACACTCAAACTATCAATGGCGGAAGAGGGCAAACCAAAGCCCTTCTATGATTTTTATGTTTTACTGGAGCCTGAGAGTCAGCGAAAGCTATCAGGCCACATCTAAGAATGACATTAACACACACACAGATAAATACGCTCAATAGAATTACAAATTATGTTTGCCAAAAAAAAAAACTCTGAAGAAGTTTTGTGAGTGATTCTGTGGAGCGGAGATATGAATGTAACATTTGATAGTGCATGTGATAGATCACATACCACAGCCGAGTATCATCAACGAGCTGCCGCTGTCATCTTAAGCGCAATGACAGAGTTTTGTATGCATGACATATGGCGCATGCGTAACCCACACACACACAAAAGCACTCACTCCTCTTCTGTACATAATAGTTGGTCCAGGATCGACTATTGGATAGTCACGGAACAAGCATGCACATGGGCCCAGGGCGTCAGACACCTCCCTAAAATGCTATTGGACTATAAACCTGTCCTGCTAACCCTACAAGTCCCCATATTAACTCCACCACCATTTGTATGGCTGTTCAATGCAGCTTCTCTCTTGGACCCCTTCTACGCCGAGACAACTCACGCGGCAATAGAAGACTTTTTTGCAATCAACAAACAATCGGTAGATAGTGCAGGCACCCTTTGAGAAGCCTTTAAAGCGACCCTGCGTGGCATCTGCATCAGTACCACTGCGGGGATCCTTAAAGATATCCGCACCCAATTAAGGCAATGTGAGGTACGCATTCAAAACTGGAAATGGAATACGACAACACTCGCAGTGCAGATATATTAGGTAACATTCGAGAAGAAATAAACGCATATAATGCAATAGCGGACGATGAACTGAAATATAACACAAAACGTCACACAGCGCACGAGATGGGCGAGGGAGGCAGACCGGGGGCGCATACTTGCACACAATGTGCGCAGAGAACACAAGCAACATACTTTTCTACAAATGGTAGATGGCAATAACATAACACACTATGACACAGATGGCAATCTAACCACTTTTATGGACACCTATGGTGAGCTGTATAAAGCACGGGACACGGCGCACACGCAGGAGATACTAAACTATGTTGAGGATATTGCATTGGCATGGCTGTCGGACGGTCAACGTGAATTGCTAGCACAACCGTTCACTATAGAAGAAGTACAGGCTGCTATAAAAACACTACCGAATGGCAAAACTCCAGGACCCGATGGCTATACGGGTGAATTTTACAAAACATACTCCAACCTACTTAGTCCATATCTGCTAGAAATGTATGATCAAGCATACCATAGACAGACTCTTCCCCCAACACAGCGCAAAGCACTAATAGTAGCATTATTAAAGCCAGATAAATACCCGGAGTTGGCTGAATCATATAGGCCACTATCTTTAATAAACATGGATACTAAGATACTAGCTAAGATTATTGCGACTAGGCTACAACCACTTATGACAGCTATTGTCTTGCCTGACCAATCGGGATTTATACCATCCCGATCAACAGCACTTAACCTTCGTACAATATTTGCCCTCTTACATCAACTCAATGCTGAACTGGAGGCTTTGGCTGTACTCCTTGATGCAGCCAAGGCTTTTGGTTTGGTCGAATGGACTTAACTGTTTACGATTCTGCAGCGCATTGGACTCCCACCTATGTTCATAAACTGGATTAAACTCCTCTACACTAAACCCACTGCGCGTACAAAGTCAATAGACATATATCAGATGCAATACCAATACAACGCGGCATGTGGCAGGGATGCCCATTATCCCCCCTATTATTCTCTATTGCATTAGAACCGTTAGCTTGTAAAGTACGACAGCAATATGCTCTCACGGCCTTAAAATTCAGTTTACGTCCCATTGGCATATCGCTATTTGCAGATGATATGATACTGTATATTAGAGATCCCAACGCCAATCCATCACCAATACTTGGAGAATATATAAAATTTGGTAGGCAATCCGGTCTCCAGATAAACTGGTCCAAATCGGCAGTGATACCACTCACTGAAAGTACGAAAGCACCACACATGGACTTCCCGCTAGTTTGGCGGGACAAGCCCATTACATACCTTGGAATTTGGATTCACCGCGACTCTGAAATCGTACTCCGGATAAATTATGGTAAAATGCAATTGACAAACTAGAAACACAAATAGCCCGATGGATCATGCTTCCTTTGTCTTTAGCGGATAGGATATCCCTTGCAAAAATGGTGATCCTTCCTAAGCTGCTTTAACTTTTCACTAACATCCCTATCACACCACCAGCCCCCATTTTTAAACGCCTGCGTACAAACTTGATTACATTAATATGAGCTGAGAAACAAGCCAGAATAAGTCTACACACGATTGTGAGAAGGTGGCTCGATATATGCTGTCCACTAGTTCTAGTGGGCACCTTGTATCAGCCCAAACAACCCCTTATAGTGAATTGGTTAAAGACAACCTTTATTGAAAGCTATCCTAGTGGTAGCTATGGAGAGCAGCCTTCAGGCTAAGTCTTGAAGGAATGTAAAGCAGCTTGTTTTACCAGTCTATAATCTCTTGAATGATCATATGAAAGGACAAGCACACCAGGTATATATTTAAAATATATGTATTTAAGATAAAACACACCCCTCTAGTCTCTTTATGAGACTGGAGTTCGAAGTACTTAATTTACAAGTTAGCAATCAACAGTAATAGCACAAATACACGTTTGGGCCCTAGGGGCGTACCAAACCATATACCAATAAAGTGGTATAAGAACCACGACTGAACTAGACACAAGGCCTAGAGCCTGTAGAATTGCTGGGACCCCAAGGAACCACCCAAGGTAGGGACGCAGGGGACCCACGGGGGCCGTGTGCAGTGTGTAAACACAACCGCGGGTTTCCGTTAGCTTCTATGGGCAATGTCGCGGTTGGAAATTTAAAGATTAGGGACACTTGGAATCGAGTCAGGACCAAACCCTTTTGCACTTAAGATGTTCTAGGGCTAGCACCCACGGGAGCACCAGAGTACTCGAGTTATCTCACCCAGGGAAGCCGGGTGTATGGGTGTCTTTTGGTGTCGGGTCGCGTAGTTGATTACAATGGAAGCTGGCGAAGAACTGCTGCTGCCGTGAAGAGGAGAAGTGTCCGAGGAGATCCAAGCCTGGATCTAGGATGGAAGGAACCTGAAAGCAGAGGGGACAGAGTCTGGGTCACTAGCCAGTGACCGAGGGCATGATGGACCAATGCCCACAGATGTCGGGTGCTTCAGGTGAGTTGATGGGTGTCTTGACTTCAGCCACGAGGTCCAGGAGGCGTCGACGTAGTCCACGAGCCAGATTCGAGCTGTCCCACAAAGTCTGTCTAGTGCTGCGGTGTTGGCGACCAGAATGGACCCAACAAGCCTTGGCAACGGCAAAGCACTGGAATTCAGAGAAAGGACTGCGGTGCAGACCAGCAAGGTCTGAAGGACTCACCCAGTGAGGGTAAGTCAGGGCACGTCTGGAGCAACCAGGAAAGCCCAAGCAGAAGAGGAGTTGCCTTCGTGGGGACCTGCTAGCCAATGGGCTAGTGATCGCGACGGAGCCTCGAGCGGTCGCACTTGAAACTGGCCCATGGGTCACTCGTGGAGTTTAGGCCAGCAATCTTCAGTGCAGGAGGTGCTCAAGGCTGGGGCTACTCGGAGACCAAAGTACAACTTCGAGGAAGCCCAGAAAGATGCTGTTGCTGCAAAAGATCACGGTGTCCAGGGGTCACGGTTCCACGTCACCCACGATAGCCACGGGACTCAACTTAGCTGTGGACTCAGGGTAGCCTCGGGGAAGTCTGGAAATCCACCTCTGGTGATGCAAAGACTTCGCCGTCCGGCGGGAGCTTCAGCGATGCAGACCTGTCAGTTGCTTCTTTGGTGCCTGCCAAGCAGGGGAGTCACTCCTTGACCCCAAGGGAGATTTCTTCAGTCTTCTAGTCAAGATAGAATGTCAAAGGTCCAGGATGTACGTTGCAGAGTTTCATCCAGGGTAATCTAAAGTCCTAGGGACTGGATTCCTATACTTAAACTAAGTTTAGGGGATGGACTAACTCTAAGGCCCCACCTATGGGTGGGTCTGGAAAGAGGGGTGATTACACCCATTTCCTTTGTCCAGTTTCGTGCCAGAGCAGGGGCAGGTAGCCCCTGCAACCTGTTTGAACTGGACTATGCACAGGGACACCAAATGTGCCCCCAGTGCAGGTCTTCAAAGCACCAGAGAGTGCTCCCGCCCAGCCCCAATACACATCTGCCTGTCTGGGGAGGTGGTTACACCTCCCTTCGACAGGAAACCTATTGTCCAGGCCTCCCCTGCCGGAGGTTCGGTCAGCAGCAGGAGGCCAGACCTGTGTCTGTGGCAGAGGCATCCATTTTGTGATGCCAGGGCTCAGGAAAGTCCTACCGGGTTTGACCAGTGTGAACATGTCTCTCCCTCTAGAAGGGTGGAATGCTACCCCCGCCGCCAGAACTGGCGGGGGGGGGGGGGGTAGTATTCCAGAGCGTTTGACACCAAACACGACATGTTTCCGTGCAGTCATCCCAAAGTTAGCATTTACCGCGGGGTTATAATGCACTTAAGAGTAAATGGTCAGGCTGCACCACAAACAGGATCAGAGGAGATACTCTCAACGCTGCAGAGGGGCTCTGCTCATGCCGGGGCACCCTCTCATATAAAAACCAAGCACTCTGCCTTCAGGATTGGTAAGGCCTGCCATAGGAGTGACTTACAGGTTTTATATGTGTGTGCAATGGTAGCGATATAGGTAGCCTATGCCACAGTAACGGGTGCAAGCACACCCTTACCCAGGCTGCTGTAGCAGACCTGTGGTGCCATTTTGGAGTGCTTCCCAGGGATGGCATAAGACATGCTTCAGCCCCTGGTAGGCCTCTGAGGTACCTATGCTCTAGGTACATAGTATACCATATACTAGGGGCTTATAAGGCACTCCAGAATCCAATTAGATATGTACCTAATGTACATGCAAACCATTTTAGAGAGGAAGCAGCTAGGCTGGGGTCCTGATTAGCAGGGCCACAGCCGGACTAAGGTCGAAAAACAGTGAAACACCAGCAAAAAGTGGGGGTACCCATGTGAAGCAGAGCCTACTCTCATACAACAATGACACTGCCATACGCCTCAGGCGGGTTTACAGTGCCTGATCTATACTTATAGTATCTATGCGCCCAGGCGCAATACGCGCAAAACTGGTTCCATCCAATACGTTATATGCTGCACCTCGCAGTAGAGGATGGTGACGCCCATCCCATTAAATTGGCACATATCTTGCCGCATCACCGACCTCATTTGACAAAACATTAAATTATTACAATACGCACCACATCCCTGGGATGGAAGCGTATTAGTCATCTTACAGACAAAACTCCGATTTATGCACCAAACATGCCTCTGGCTCAACACCCTGCTCTGTCTGTCACACAGGAAAAGGGGGCTATGAACTTACTGGAACAGGTTGGCATCACGGTGATGGGCGACCTCTACCCTAATGGCACGTTCATAACTCCAACCGATTTGACATATGTGAGTAATCAAACACTGCTGTTCAAATTTGCGTATCAGACTACGTGCAGCTATCCAAGAACTCTACCCTACATACCCAAATGAGCCTCCCCCACTAGACACACTACAGTTACTAATAGCTGCTTCAGACAATGCCAACATGGTAACAAGACTCTATAGAACCCTACAAAGGGAAATTGGCGCCAACACCCAAAAAGCACATGACAAGTGGAATTTGTTGTTAGATAAGCCACTGAGTGCGGATGAATGGCAGTCCTGTTGTGCACTCACTGAACTTCTCACTCCTAATGGGAATTTAAGTATTATTCATTTTAATACTTGCACCAGACTTACCACACTCCATTTAACTTACATAAACATGGCCTACGGACGGATGCGAAGCGTAAACGCTGTGGGACTGACCAGGCTGACTTTGGACATCTGGCATGGCACTGTAGCAAAGTAAAGCTATACTGGGAACAGGTAATATCTATGCCAAGTGAAATCTTAAATTGTAAACTAGATTGCACGCCACAAATATGTCTGCTGGGGCATCCAACGCATTTGAAATCTGCCCAAATTTTTTTTAGCTGCCATAGAGCTACTTGTAGCAAAACGGAGCGTACCAATGCACTGGGACAGCACAAAAGCACCTTCCGTAAACCGCTGGATATTGGACTCCATTTATTGTAAAGACAATTTTTTGGTATACGCAGAAGAACTGCCCACAGCTGCTAAACCCTCTAACTTCTGGGAACCCCTTACTGTCTACTTACGGGAACATCCTGATCTCTTTAAAAGCGATGCACAGCCAATGTCATTGCTTTCATATTGTACTGTTGCTCGGATATGTTGCTACTATGCTGACCATCACGAACTGTTGTGCTATGTACAATTACTAACTGTTTACTGTATTATACAGGCTTGACAACGATTGTACACATTAGTTGGAAATACTTAAACTTTCAACAAAAACAAAAATACCTTTTATAAGTGATTCTGAAAATGCCAATTTTCTTCCCTGGAGATTTGTCAGGGGGCACCAAACACCAAAATCCTTGCCTACTAAGGTAATCTGTGAGATTCTAATCCGTGAGTTTGCCTGTAAAAATAAAACTACCTGTAGTGTTTAATTGAGAGTAATAACAACCCACCCTTAGATGCCTATTGGCTTTAACATAGGATTTCACAATACAAAAAAAAGTCAGGCCTACTGCCTTTATCATAACTTTTTGCTATAAACAGACTGGATACATGTCATTTGACATAGCTCTTCCCAATGAGCCAATCAGGATTAAAACCTTCATCCTCGGCTTCTCAATATAACCAAGTGAGCCCTATTGTCTTGAGTTGAAGCTTTCCCACAATGCACTCATCAGGCATACAGTAAACAAATGACTAAAAAGTACACAATTACATTTGGCAAAACAATATACAACCCCTCCTAGAATGGTCTATCCAGGAATATCACAGTGCAAATCTTCTATCGCCAGGTTTTGGTTTTTTAGAGGTGTGCACTGCACACCAACACCCTTGCATACTATGGTAATCTATGCAAACCCATGTAACAAAATACATAGCTACAGCCTTAAACAGAGGAATGACAACACACTCAAAGACCTACTGCCTTCATCAGAGGCTTTCCCCAATATATAACTCAGTTATTCACTTGGTCATAACTTTTCATAACAAACATATCAGACAGAAGGCAACTGAGATATTTCCCAATGACAGCACACTGGGCATGACTGCACAAGTGAATGCCTCCCACCACTACATCCTGCTTCCACACCCTGAAGATGCTGAGGAAGACTTTCAAGTGGCTCCCAAGCAACAGTAGAAAAACTGTCACTAACGACCTAGTCACCAGCACGTTGGACTAGGTGAACACCCTCTACGCTGACATCGCCAAGCAACTCACTAGAAGACTACAAACCATCCAGAACTTGACAGCCAGGCTCAACCCCCAACACGGAACTCACACCACACCACACCGGAGGGAACTACACTGCCTCCTGGCACAAATGAGCTCAGTTCAAACTCCTCAAACACACATTCAAGGCGCTACACAACTCAGGTCCCACCTACCTGCATACACTCATCTCCTTCCGCCAACCACCCAGACACCTCAGCTCCGCTGGACTCCTACTCACACACATCACCTACACACAGAACCAGATCAGGAGGGCAGACGTTCTCTTATATCGCCCCTAAAGTGTGGAACGACCCCCCTCTCTGCACCAGAGCTTGCTTCTCTCTTGCATTCCACAAGCAGCTGAAGACCTGGCTTTTCAACTCACCGACCTACCACAGGCAGGGCCAGGCCCACGCATCTGTTCACCGCACTCACGGGTGAAAGCGTGCTTTACAAAGACACGGAACATAATGCTGTATCCTAAGACAGGTAGCCAGGTAGAGTTTTCTAGGTTTATTAGTTGCAAGTTGCTATGTACATCAGTCTTAAAGCCAGCTGAATCCATTGCGCCAGCCCATACTCCAGCTGACACCTCAAGCATCCAGGCACCCAAACATTCCATTCAGGACTCTCGCACCAACATTCCATGCACCACACTCACACCAGCTGAGCAGCTAGGGAGTAAGTAACCAGTTAAATACAACACAGGCTACTACATAACAAATAACCAATCAGGTCAATAGGCTTGTATACTGGTTTCTTAGTATAAAAAAAAAATCTGAGGCCTACGGTATTGAGCGTACCCTTCCTCGCTAGGCAACCAACAGGCATAGTCATAATAAAATCGTAAATATGTACAAACTTGGAGATGGCACAACAATAGACACAGATTTCCAGTGTGCGAATCTTCCACCCACAGGGTTTATCAAAGGGAGCAAGGAAGACCAAACCCCTATAAAGTGCAATCCAAGCACTCTTTTTAGGTGAAAGCATACAACTGCTGTCCAATCAAATGCTGTAGTTAAGGTGATCAACATGTAGGTGGAGCCAAAGTCCCTCAATCGCTACTGATCTGAAAGCTCTTTCTCTGTCATCACAGAATGTAAGGACTTCTGCACTTTCAAGCCAGACCTAATCAGGAGCACAGAACTGGAAACCTTCCTTGTAACGGAGACTCGGAGTAGAAGTACTGGGTCCTCGAACCTGTAAATGTATTTTAGGGCCCTCGCCTCTTCATCCCATTTCAGTAGGGCAATATTGTATTTAATGTTGGGGAGGGGCAAGATGGGACCTGAAATATTGCTTGACTAAAGTCACCATTGACATTAAAAAAAAACTCGCTCAGATGTCAGTATTATCTTAGAGGGTCAAAGGGTTCACGCGAGATGCGTCCAAAACAAGCAAATAAATTATTGATTTCCTATTGGCAGATGAGAGAGAGTCGCGGAAGGCCCCTGCTTGAGGCCGGTGACGTCAGCGAAACCCCAGCTGGACAACACTCCGAGGCACCACGGCCATTTGAAAAAATAGGGCTGAACAGACTGAACCATTTCAGCGTTGCCTTTACCGCCATCAGACATAAGATACCTTAAGTGGTATGTTAGATTTGCAGGCTTTGTGCATGGTTGTTTGTGAAGAATGCAGGTGACGTGCATTGTTTGGGCCTGGGGAGTTTAGTTATTGCACGAGCAGCATATAGCGTCGGTCAGATTGTTATTGGTGCGTGATGCTGAAAGTGCACCGGTCGTCGCGGTGGCCATGATGGGGTCAGGCACTGCTGTAAAACATTGTGTCCAAACCAAAACGGTGCCTGACAAGAATGCAGTATGATAACTTTTTATTCCAAAAGTTTCCTCAGGTATGTTGTGAGAGCACTTTTAAAAATTCACATTAGTGGAGCCCCATGCTATACAAATGTCAAATTACAGTAACTTTCTACAGTGTTCGCTCAGATGTAACTCAGACGGCCCTGACAGCAGTAAGTAGCAAAGTGCAGCCTTCGTCATCCAGCAAATGTAGCAACTCCTAGGGTCAACCTCTCTCAGCGACGCCGTTTCCTGACCATCTCGCTGCCTGGGAGGAATGCCTCTTTTCAGTGTCATCCTGTTTTGCAGTCACTCTCCTCAAACAATCAGCTCTAAGTCACGCTAATGCAATCCAAAAATACTCTTCTGGCATGACAATTCAGACGGTGGCCAGAGCACGAACACGGGGTACATACACTGATGCATATATTAACATTTTGGACAATGGTTTTCTGGTCTGCCTCCTGTGAAGATGTTCTGTTTATTGTACCCTCTCTCTCCTGGTGACATCAGATAAGTCCTTTCTTGCTGTTGACATTTCACCTAGAATGGGTCAGAATTTAGCCTCTACTATTCTTAATTACTTCCAGAAATGGGGCAGGAGTGCCTATTCCGGGCAGTGTAGGAAAAAGTGTCGCTCAGTCTCGCCACTGCTGGATAATCCAGGCCTCTCTGGGCCCCTAGTCACGTCTGTGGTCACCAAACTGTATTTGGCTCCAGTGTGTGGTCACCAAACCTGTATTTTGTTACTGTATGTAGTCACCAAGTCTGTATTTGGCCCCAGTATGTGGTAACCAAGCCTGTATCTGGTTCCTTTAGGTGGTCACCAAGCCTGTATCTGGTTCCTTTAGGTGGTCACCAAGCCTGTATTTGGTTCCAGTATGTGATCACCGAGTCTGTATTTGGTTCCAGTATGTGGTCACCGAGTCTGTATTTGGTTCCAGTATGTGGTCACCGAGTCTGTATTTGGTTCCAGTATGTGGTCACCGAGTCTGTATTTGGTTCCAGTATGTGGTCACCGAGTCTATATTTGGTCCCAGGTGTGTGGTCACCGAGTCTGTATTTGGTCCCAGGTGTGTGGTTATCAAGCCTGTATTTGGTTCTGGTATGTGGCCACCGAGTCTATATTTGGTTCCTGTATGTGGTCACCAAGCCTGTATTTGGATCCTGTATGTGGCCAGCAAGCCTGTATTTGGTTCCTATATGTGGCCACCAAGCCTGTATTTGGTTCCTGTATGTGGTCACCTAGCCTGTATTTGGATCCTGTATGTGGCCACCGAGCCTGTATTTGGTTCCTGTATGTGGTCACCAGGCCTGTATTTGGATCCTGTATGTGGCCACCGAGTCTGTATTTGGATCCTGTATGTGGCCACCGAGTCTGTATTTGGATCCTGTATGTGGTCACCGAGTCTGTATTTGGATCCTGTATGTGGTCACCGAGTCTGTATTTGGTTCCAGGTGTGTAGTCACCAAGCATGTATTTGGTTCCAGGTGTGTGGTCACAGAGTCTGTATTTGGTTCCAGGTGTGTGGTCACCAAGCCTGTATTTGGTTCCAGGTGTGTGGTCACCAAGCCTGTATTTGGTTCCAGGTGTGTGGTCACCAAGCATGTATTTGGTTCCAGGTGTGTGGTCACCAAGCATGTATTTGGTTCCAGGTGTGTGGTCACCAAGCCTGTATTTGGTTCCAGGTGTGTGGTCACCAACCATCTATTTGGTTCCAGGTGTGTGGTCACCAAACATGTATTTGGTTCCAGGTGTGTGGTCACCAAACATGTATTTGGTTCCAGGTGTGTGGTCACCAAGCCTGTATTTGGTTCTAGGTGTGTGGTCAACAAGCCTGTATTTGGTTCCAGGTGTGTGGTCACCAAGCATGTATTTGGTTCTAGGTGTGTGGTCACCAAGCCTGTATTTGGTTCCAGGTGTGTTGTCACCAAGCATGTATTTGGTTCTAGGTGTGTGGTCACCAAGCCTGTATTTGGTTCTAGGTGTGTGGTCACCAAGCCTGTATTTGGCTCCAGGTGTGTGGTCACCGAGTCTGTATTTGGCTCCAGGTGTGTGGTCACCAAGCATGTATTTGATTCCAGGTGTGTGGTCACCGAGTCTGTACTCGGTGAGCCTTCGCAGGCCGTTGTGCATCAGGCACTAGACAAGCATTGGGTGAATGTGAAGTCTGGTTGTGGAAGGTTTTGTAGCTTTCTGTGCTGTTGGAGAGCCCCAGCTGTGTCCCTCTCTTGGCTGTAATGCGGTTCTAGGATCCTGAGAGATATCGCTTCCTGTCTGTGGCTTTCCATGGTGTGTTGCTGGCAGGTGGTGCCGACCCGGTTGTGAATATTTTGTGGGCTGGTGTAGTACATTCTGTAGGGCCTGCACACTATTCACAAACCTTGACAGGAACTTCTGGACATTGAGCCATAGACCCCAGGTGTGGGGGTGTCTGCCCATTTTGTGCACTCCTGTGAAGCATGTCTCGAGAAATGGAACGTTCCAGGACTTTTAACCATAAACTAAAGGGTGGATAAAAATGTTTTTGTTGCGTCAAGTGGTCAGAGGGTTCTTTAGGTCTCACCTACCAAACAGGGAAGGCTGTCTGGTTTGGGAAAATACCTATTTTCAGCTTACAATGGGCTTAGGTTCCGCCCCCCTTGCTTACCCTTGATTGGCTTTATTGCCACTAATTCCCTGACTTTTATTTGTTAGCTTGTGTGGGTTTTCCTTCCTCTTCTTGTATTTGTCCCGCCCCTGGAGCACAGCCTTATTACTTGTGTCTTCCAGCTGTCTCCCTTGTGTGCTTTTCTCTCCCCCTCCACCTTGTTCCATGCTGCTCTCTCTTCCCGTGTGCTTCTTCCTACCTCCTCTGCGTTGCGCTCGCCCTCTTGTGCTTCTCCCACACACTTTGCTTTCTTGCACACATGCGTCTCTTTTCTGCTGCTTAGATAGATTCAGGGCCGGAAGTTTACCCAACAAAGTTTTGCAAAAAAACACATGCCAAACCAGCATCAACAAAGGCAAACAACCGGGGACCGCCACCAGAACTACTGGCTTTACCAATGCTGCAAGTCAGGTGTTTAGTGTTTTTCAACATGCGTTCTCTTAGTGTATTCTGCTGTGTATGTCAGAACGTACTGTGTCCTTGTGAGCCACATGTGTTGAATGTTGAGACACACGCCTCTCAGTAGAGGCAAGGGAAGCGGTGAAGACAGTGTGGCTGTAAGGGGTAGTTTGGGTTACTACTTTCCGTGCGAGTGTGATTTGTACACAGCTTTTTGGTCATGCATAGGCAGTCTGTCACAGTCCATGCCCAAAGTTGCGA
This sequence comes from Triturus cristatus, assembly GCF_964204655.1. NCBI lineage: Eukaryota > Metazoa > Chordata > Amphibia > Caudata > Salamandridae > Triturus > Triturus cristatus. Next base: position 780,005,571 of record NC_140595.1, on the reverse strand, counting down.
CAGTGGTGGTGGGCTACATTTTGGGCTTTCCCCGAGGCGGCGTCCCGGATGGGTTGGGATTTTACTGTGGCTTGCTGGCCAAATCCCTTCCAGAGAGGAGCCTTTAAGTTTGTATGGGGGTTGGGGTAAGGGGGGGCTGGTATTATTTGACACTTCTCCATGAAAACTGGTTAGTCTGCGTTGGGCCTCTCTGAGCATGCATTACACCAGAGCCAAGCCCATTGGCTTTGTCAGTAAGGCTGGCTGTTCAATGCCTCTTATTTCCCGACACACTCCTCACCTGGGCATCCTCAGTGCAGACACGGAAGGTCCAGCATTTATCACTGAGGTAATGATCCGACGGAGTGGATCACATCACTACCACCACAGACCACCCCTTGCCACTGGAGGGCCGGCAGACCGCACCCTCACCAGGGTCTGTGCTTGGTACAAATTACTATCACCATGGTCAACCACCTGCAACTGGAGCGCCGACACTGCACCTACACCAGGGTCTGTGTTCAGCATCCATTACTACCACCACAGACCACCCCTTGCCACTGGAGGGCCGAACACTGCACCCACACCAGGGTCTGTGTTCAGCATCCATCACTACCACCACAGACCACCCCCTGCCACTGGAGGGCCGACACACTGCACCCACACCAGGGTCTGTGTTCAGCATCCATTACTACCACCACAGACCACCCATTGCCACTGGAGGGCCGACACACTGCACCCACACCAGGGTCTGTGTTCAGCATGCATTGCTACCACCACAGACCATCTGGTGCCCCTGGAGGGCCGACAGTGCACCCACACCAGGGTCTGTGCTTCGCAGACGGGGTGATTTAAGGGTCTTGAAACACAGCTCGTGTCGACGCATCGGCTCACGGCAGGTTAAGGCCCTGCAGTAGGGACGATCAGTGCCAAGAGAGAGAGGCCAGAGCCGGCGGATGCACGACGCGGGTGCACGAGACACACAGTGCTTCAGAGGGGCCGGTACTGTCAGGTACCGGGGACCAGCATTTGTGCGCTATTGTGAGAGGGAGGGCGCGCGCGCTGCTCAGCAGAGGGGAAGCACTTTTAAAGGGAGTGTGCCAGCGCTTCTCAGAAGCGAGCAGGCACTCTGGGAGAGGGCGCCTGAACGCCCGTAATTCCATTCCAAGCACTAGATATACACAATCTAGTGCATGTGCACAAATGTATACAATCATGGAGAGTCCCCAAGCCACTCAGGTGAACGCGTCCGCCCACTGGGCAGCGCCTGCCCAGGGTGAATCCACCCTTGGAGACTGCCCAGTGATAGGCTAGCCCTCACCCCCACACCCCCCTCCGACACCAGCAGCAGCCCCTCTCCAGTGGACAGGGCCCCGCTGCGGCGCTTCCACCCCTCCACCATGGGCAGTGCCCATCAGGGGCATTTCCACACTCTACACAGTGCAACCCACGCTGGACTCCACCCGCCTGAGCAGTGCACCCACCCTAACACTGGTTTGAGCCCCTGTAGACCACGCCCCCTAGTGCTTTTACGCCCCCCCTCTCCCCCCCCCCCCAAAAAAAAGCACAGGGCTTCTAAAACATTGTGTGCTGCCACCCCCGAGTTAGTGCCCCCAGCGATTACCACACCCATGAAAAGTGCACAGCACCCCTACTATCTCAGAATTCTCCCCCTCCCTCCCCGGTCAGTGCCTGCACCTCTTTACTATGTCCGTACCCCCTCAATCTTTCTACGGCGCTTCGCACCCCCCTGGGCAGCGCCGACGAGTGTTTACTTTAACGGGCGGGAGCTGGTTTCTACGGGGGGCTCTTCCATATGGGCTGTTCGGTCCCCCGGCCCTGGGGCCTTTGCACCGCCAGTGACACCCCAAAACCTTGTGTATTACCCATCCTGAACAAGCCCACCACCCCTTTTAGTCCCCCCGAGTGGCACTGCCCCATCAAGCTCTCAACCCCCAACATGGACAAGGACACCCACCCCTTAGCGCCGGGGCTTCTCATAACCACCTCCACCATTGACAGACCGTGACACCCCCCCACAAATGAACAGCGTCCGTGCCAACACCGCACAATGCGCCCGCGGAGCACCCCACATGACATGGACAACAGCCCTCCCGTCCCTGCATCCCATCCCCAAAGCGCTCGTGCAGCCCTGTGTGCACAGCTCTCCTCCACAAGTTGCCTTTACGGTACCGATGCACCCCCTCCCCCACCCCGCACCTCTAGCAAGGTCTCTCCATCTCGTTGTCAGCCACAACCCACAGCACTGCCCGTTCGCTAACAGTGCCCCATTGGCCAGTATCTTTTCAGCCCATGGCCAGTGCCCCCCCCCCCTTCACATCTCACCCCCAGGGCAGTGCCCCACAGTGCGTCTGTCTCAGAGACAATACCTCGCGCTGGAACGGGCACACATCACACACACGGGCGTCTCTTCCTTCTCAAAGACAAATGCCCCAAACCTGTCCCGCTCATAAACCACACAACAGCCCCCACACTGCACAATGTCCATCGTGTTCCCCCAAAATGCACCGCACCCGCTTCCCCGGCATGCACAACGCCCCCCCCCCCCCCCCAAATCCCCATCCCCGTACCTGCAGCCTGGGAGTGAGGGTTCCGGACGGGGTCCGCGGCTCTGGCCTGAAGGAAGGGGGCTCCAGTCTAGTCGGGTGGGGGCTCCAGCTTGGGGAGGGGGCGGGGGTAAGGCTTCCAATTTGGGACAGAGGGCGAAGAAAAAGGGTCTGCGGATGGGGGTTCTGCGTCCAGCTGGAGACGGTGGAGCAGACAGGGAGGGATGGTGGGTGGGGATGATCGGTGGGGGGGGGGGGGTAGAGGAGGGTAGCTATAGGGTAAAAGGGCAGGAGGGTGAACGGGGGCTTGGACGGAGGGCGCTGGGGGCCGGAGACGGAGAGAACTCTAGGGGATGGGATGGAGAGTTGGGCTGGGGAGGGAAGAGGCCGGGCTACATGCGGAGGGGTGGGCTGGGCCTGGGTGGAAGGGGCCGGGCGAAGGCAGGAGAGGTGGCGCTGGGAGGGGAGAGGGAACGGGGGAAGCTGAGGAGGTGGGCAGGAGTGGAGGGGGCTGGTCCTGATGTCGAGGGGGCTGGAGATGGTACAAAACCGTGATCTAATGCAATCTGTGCATGACTCAATCAGATGAAAGTTGCCACGAATCTGGCAGAATCTATACTCAAAGGGGCGAGCACGTTTCCTACTTCCAAAAACAAAGTTTATTTTTAAAAGAACGGATGCACTTTAGCGCTGCGAGGCTGCACTTGTGCGCACGCAGCGCCATATACAAACCTAAATAAACACACACACTAGTATACATTCGAAATTGGTTTGGGGAAGAGGGGCAGTGCACCCAGCAAAAGAGTGATGGGTACTAATAAGCATAGTACCCCCAGGGGCACCCCGCTTTCCCCCCTCCCCCAAATTAGGTTACCCAAAGAAGACACAAGAAACAGTTGTAAGTGGGTAACAAATGCTGCAGGTTTTATTACATAATTCCAGGATATGTAATAGGTGGGTTATCTTACGGGCGATCCAAGGGCAGGCGGCCATCTACTTCACCTGCCCCGCCTGATGAGCCGGGCAGCACGGGAACGACCCGCAAGTGCTGCCCCCCAAGTGATTCTTTTTTCGATCACGTGCCGTTGAGATTCTACTCACACCCCCCCTCTCGGGGCGGAGCGTCGCATAGCAAGCCCCCGGTTGTTCAGGCCCACAACCGCCCGCAGGCCTAGCGGGGCGCCGACCGGCTTCCGGGACCTCTCTGGAGGCTCCTCGTTTTGGCTCAGGCACCACGTGGTGCCGCGCAGAGGTACCCTTTGTACCGGCCTGCTTCCAGATCGCCCTGTAACTCCGCCTGCAACGAAAAGGAAAACATTAAAACGTTCAGCAAAAAACCCCACCCCACCACACCACGCCGGGTAAGCGGTAGGGAGGGTAAAAAGGCGAGGTGGGCGACAAAGAGGTCGCCAGTGAGGGTGGGGGAAGGCTAAATAGCCTTCCCCTCACACCTGGGCCCGGAAGTGACGCGCATTGCGCGTCACTTCCGGCCCCCGACACGAAGGGGGGCAACAATCAGGATCCCTGCCCCCGCCCCCCCCGAAGGAGGGAGTGGGGAGGGGTGACCGGGGCCCCGGGGCCACTAAGGCGCCGACCGCCGAGTGGCCCCCTACGGGGGCCGCGGTCAGCGGCATAGTACCCCCAGGGGCACCCCGCTTTCCCCCCTCCCCCAAATTAGGTTGCCCAAAGAAGACACAAGAAACAGTTGTAAGTGGGTAACAAATGCTGCAGGTTTTATTACATAATTCCAGGATATGTAATAGGTGGGTTATCTTACGGGCGATCCAAGGGCAGGCGGCCATCTACTTCACCTGCCCCGCCTGATGAGCCGGGCAGCACGGGAACGACCCGCAAGTGCTGCCCCCCAAGTGATTCTTTTTTCGATCACGTGCCGTTGAGATTCTACTCACACCCCCCCTCTCGGGGCGGAGCGTCGCATAGCAAGCCCCCGGTTGTTCAGGCCCACAACCGCCCGCAGGCCTAGCGGGGCGCCGACCGGCTTCCGGGACCTCTCTGGAGGCTCCTCGTTTTGGCTCAGGCACCACGTGGTGCCGCGCAGAGGTACCCTTTGTACCGGCCTGCTTCCAGATCGCCCTGTAACTCCGCCACAGCCCTGGAGGCGGCTAACCGTCGCAGCCAGGGCCCCCCACCAACCCGCTATAGTCTTACCAGCACCTCTCCTATCTAGGGCTTCCTGCAACTAGCTGGAAGGGAACCATCCCTGCAGACAGAAGGGTTTGACATTCTGCCACCTCAAGACAGTTTGACAGTGCTCGCGGGACTCAAACCCTGTGAGATCCCTTATAACCACAGGCCCAAGACATACCAGTGAGCTATAGCTCCTGGATTGTAGATGGCCCCATCTATGCCCCCAATCCCTAGACGCTATCCCAATCGGATAGGGTCTGTTGAAATAGAGGGGCCTGTGAAGATGTGCGATAACTATTCGCCCCCCAGCGGGAAGGTTACACCTATTCACAATCCTGGGCCTGCCCGCTTTGACTATTATGACGAGAAGGGTTACTTAACATTTGTACAGTCCCCTCAGATAGTTAACCTGGGGCACGGGAGTGCACCTCACTGCCAGCGCGTGACCATGGGCAAGGGGCGACTCTTGCCCCTGCCCACCATCCCTTATACCTTATAGGAATTATGCCACTACGGATCCCTCAGTGATGATCCCTTAGGCATACCAGCTACGGGAATCTGTTTGGCTTAAGCGTTGCGCGCGGTCATAAAGTCCCCTTGTGTTTGTCCCGCTGACACCCCAGATATTGGGACAGCAGCACCAGTCTCCTGCAGCTGCCGTACGCGACCAGTGATTCCGGTGGGGAGTGCCACCAACCGCAATGGTCCTCCAAGCATTACGGAAAGCCCATTTTTACCTGGGCCTCTCTCCAATTGATGGTGATTACACCCAGCTGAAGGCCGGAGGCCCGCCTAAGGAGCCTATTCACTTGTTTTGCTACCCGGCTCCCTTGTGGGAGGGCCACAGAGTTAGGGCAACGCGTGTGCTCCCAGGGCACGGTGCTGCTGGAAAGCAGATATCTGATACTCACACGCTGATACCTTATCTGTTGCTAAATGCCCTGCTGCAGGGAGTTTCCCAAGAACCGTAGACTTCGCGGTCCCACCTAACTTGATCCCATCACCTGGGGGGAACCCAGTGGTGGCAGGACCTGCATGGTAACTCCATCCCGGCGTAGCTATCGCTTATTTGTGCCGCCGAAGCAGGCCATGCCCCCTTAGTCTCAAGTTCTACCCCTAGAGGATAACCTTGGGAGCAGACAAGTCTGTGGGAACCAACCGGAAACTTTGGTGCAAATACCGGCCCTATTCTGAGCGTAGCGAGTGCTGCACGGTCAATAATGCCCTGATGCCCTGGGGCTCTACGTGGTCTTTACCAAACTTTGAACGACCGCACACTTGCTATATAACAACCATACCACCCACCAGCCGGGTGGAATGTCTTCATTGAAGCAACCCGAAATCTGTCTTTGGTTGCAGGGGAATGCCCCCCAAAGTACATCTGGACCTATTCCTATATGGTTCCTTCAGCTACTCCTCCTGCAGGCCTAACTCTTGGTTATGGTGCCCAGCTCAGTGTTCTGCAGGCCAATCGGCTTAACCATGAACTATCGGTCGATTTGAGACAGAGGTAAACCACGGGTTGCAATCCGCTCGCGAGCGGCGCACCCGCAACCACTTGGACAATCACGCCGGTAACCTTGTGCCGTGATTTAGGCCCTAGTGATGCGCTATGTGGTGACCACTTATTCTTTTGCCGCTATGTCAGTGCGTCCCCGAATTCAATGCGATTGGGGCGCTGAGCTGCACCCATATCTAACCCATCTAGTGGCTCAATCCAGACTTCCTTTAGCATTAGATAATAACTACCATTCTATCTCGGTTGCGTTGCCCTGCCCGACTAGGCACCCACCCGGGTGTCTAGGTTACAGTTAGATATGTGTGAGTTCCCCATGTCAGTGACCGTTGAAGGCGGCCCACATAAGCATGTTGGCGGGGCCAAGTTGCGGGCTGAAGCATACCTCTTTTAGACTGTCGGCAGCGACCCGTGTTTAACTGTTACTAACATGGCAATGACAGTTCTACGTTAGGACTATCCCCACACTGGTCCGCCCTGCCCAAGGACTGATGCACCTGGGAGGGCGAGGCCGTAAGCAATGGGGGTGGGTAACGAGACAACAACAATGACAAGCGACCCAAGCCCCCTTTCAGCAAAAGGTTGGAGACGAGCGACACGTGGTCACGTGTGGTCAGGATCGGACTGCGCGACCCTTACTGTAATTAGCCCTTATATGTCGCGCGAACTCGACCCGAAGGTAATGGCGCGCCGTTCATGAGCACCGTATATACATACATCATCAGGCACGTGGATAATAATTATCTGGCCAGAGTCACCGCGTGACCCGCCCGAAGGTGTTGGGAGTGCAGAACATGAGCCCCGTATTTACATACCTTATTCGGGCACGGTCGATTAGTGATTAGCTCAAACCGTACTGCGCACCAAATAATTAGAGCGCCGGACACAAGCACCGACCAAATAACCCGTTCCGGTGCAGGAGGAGTCGTAATGCCCGGGATCGCCTAATGCGCGCGAATGTGGGCACGAGCAACTTCTTGTGAGTAATACATGTACCTGTATCATGTGTCTGCATCATAGGAAGCCAGCCACCACATGTTGCCTATTTATCTAGCGCGCGCTCGACCGAAAGGTATTGGTGCAAATTTTGTGAACAATGCCTGCACTTGTATCAAGTATCTGCCTTATAGGAAGCCAGCACATACATGTTGCATATTTGTGTCGCGCAAACTCGACGCCAAAGGCATTGAAGCGCTGTATATGAGCACCGTACTTACACAAGCCGACACGGGGAGAATAGGGGATTCGTACCATATAACACGATCGCCGTGCCCGGCCACACGAGCACCGCACCAGATTAACCCTTGAGGAGCGGGGGGGATTAGTAATACCCGTAATCGCGTGATGTGGACAGTGCATGTCTTGGTATCATGTGTCCGCCTTATAGGAAGCCTGCAATTACATGATGAATAGTTATATCGCGCGAACTTGACCGGAAGGCATTGGAGCACTTTAACATGAGCACCGTATTTATATTACCTCTTCAGGCAGGGGGTGTTTACGACATTCATACCATATTACCCGCTCCCCGACCGAACCGCGCGAGTCCCGCACCAGATTCTCCATTGAGGTGCGGGGGGGTTTATTAATGCCAGTAATCGCGTATGTGAAAATTGCATGCACTTGTATTATTTATCTGCCTTATAGGAAGCCAGCAATACATGTTGCATAATTATATAGCGCAAGCTGAAGGTGTTGGAGCGCCTTACCTGAGCACCCTATTTACATTACACATTCAAGCACGGGGAGCTTACAAGATTCGTATCATACTAAACGATCCCCGTGCCAGGTCCATTGCGCCTGCCGCACGCAGCCCACTGCATGCCCCCCCACCCTCAACGGCAGCGTAGCCGACGGGAGGGGGGGCGATAACCTTAACCAGGGAGCGCCACATGTGTTGCACCTCCCGCGATCAGCGGGGACCCAGGCAGCTCCCAGCCGTGCAGTGCTGGTGTTTTGGGGCCGTGAACCCACGCTAGTCTCCTACGTGCTCGAGTATATGGAGCAAAATCTTGCGAGCCATGCATGTACTGGTATCATGGATCTGCCTATATAGGCAGCCCGCAATTACATGTTGCATATTTATATAGCGCGAGATCGACCTGAAGGTATTGGAGCGCTTTACATGAGTGCCCTATTTACGTTACACATCCAGGCACTGGGCGCTTAATTCAAAATACAATATTACGTGATCGAGTGTAACAGATAACACGAGCACCGCACCCGATTATCCAGTGAGGTGCGGGGGGTATAGTAATGGCCGAATGCGGACGCAACCCCGCGGGCCGGACTGGTTACCCTAAACCAACAGCCAACTCACAGGTTACAACGCCTACCCCTTGCCCCCGCTCGCCCCAGCCGCGTGGAATACCGAAATTCCTTCAAACCTGTACTGTGCGCGAAAACCCTAAAGCGCCGGGCACTAGCACCGCCCATTCCGGAGCAGGGGGTGTCATACTGGCCGAAATCACCAAGGATGGGGCGCACCACGAATGCAGATGGGCATAAAAGGATGGGCATGGCCCCCATGCGGACCACCCTGATTCATTTGCTTTTATGGAATGGTCAAAAAATGATCGAATAAACTATAACTACTTCTTCTACTAGTCCCTTTGCAGGCTGACTCGTCAACAGTCTGCATTAAATCACAAAGTAGAGACTGTTGATTTCACCCACGACCCAAAAATGTACATCTTAGCGTCCAACCATCACATCATAAAAAGTTGAATATTATGCATGTGCAGATGCAGATTTAAAGTGTATTGGGTTCCGAGTTGACAAGAAAGATTACAGCGATGTCACCTTCTATGCAGGCAATCCTTGGTCACCCCCTTTGCACAGCCCTTTCAGCGCCTTATATGTTTGATGGTACTAGTGTTTGAACACTACGCCCTCTAGCTACCAGGTTTGACGTTTTAGTTAGGTCTTTACAAAGGATATATGCCAAATAATCACTATTTATTAACTACATCTTTTATCGCCACGTGAGATGAGATCTTATAAGGCAGTGAGTGGGGGTGGGCTCAGGCGCTTGGAGGAACATCGGGTATCATAGCGAGGCGGAGCACAGTTGCGGACACCATTCCTTTTATATCCGGCACAGGGAGATTAAGTGATTTGCCCATGATCACTGGGTTGTACAGCGCCATTGCCGAGGCTTGCAACCGGGTCCCCCCCATTCTATAAAGACCGCCTGAGCCCGTAGGCCAACTACACCGATTCACCCCGTCACATGTTTCACCCCGCCGAGTGGCCGGTTGCCGTCGCTATGCACTATGCGCGTCATTCTTTTTAAGCCGCTAACACCTTGCATCCTGTGACATGTTGTTTTATGTCGCAGGAAAGTGTTTGCACGGCTGAAAGTTAGTTCTAAAACCCCTTTCAGGGCACAGAAAGATTAAGCAACCGACCTCGGGCGCGTTTACATGAGCCCGTATTAGTATTACGCCCGGCACGGGGAGCTCAGTAGCCACTTACCCTATTTAATGTGGGGATTAAGATTAAGTGATGTGCCCCGAATCACAGAATGCGGCCCCGAGACTCGAAACACCAACCAGATTGAGATTGAGGACCTGAGCCTCGGTCCTTGTATACGTTTCGCTCTTTATGCATATATCCCGTAGCACCGTATTTACATACACATTGAGGCACGGAGTGATTTGCCCCGAATCACAGAATGTGGACGCGACCTCGCGGCTCGCCCCTGGTTAAGTACCCTGTATCGTTGTCAGGGCCAAGGGCCATTCGCTATTCAAATCACAACCCAACTATAGTTGTACATCGCGAAGGTCTGAAAGCGCTGTACCCGAGCACCGATGTAAAAGCCGACAGACGCATTTGCTCCCTACGAGTGGAATCAGGGTGGCCTATCGACTCGCGATGCGGACGCGGCTCCGAAGCTCTAAGACCTCGCACCCCCTGAGTCAGTGCGGCGGGGGTGAGGAGATGCCACGACAGGCGGACGAGGTCCCGCACAGGAGGACACACCATGGGACAGGGATGCTCCCACCGCTCCCGTCCATACGCCCGGCCTCAGAAACCGGCACCGCTCCCCACTCTCCCTTGGGCCATATCCGTTCGCTGGGGATGAAGGTGTCTGCCGAACCAGGGATCAAACCAGGCGCGTCACATTACACAGGCCCTAGTAGAATCAGTGGCTGGCCTATCTCGCGATGCGAAAGCGGCCCCGAGCCGCGAAAACACAAACCAGATTCGGACCCTGAAGCCATGAGGCGTGGTTCATGTCTAGATTATGCTTTTATGCATATTTTATGAATCGTCTCCGCATTCAATATTAAAGACAATACCGACTCTCGCACCCTGGTCCCCCGCTCCGAGGTTGCTTGTTTCTTGTTGGGCACGCGGAGATTAAGTGAATTGCCCCGAATTACGGGATGTTTTGCCGACGCCGAGGCTCGAACCTGGTTCCTATTTACAATGTCGGCAGCTCTGGCCGTTACGCCACAACCTCTTTTCTCACGCTGATATTGGTGAAAAAGACACCGTTTTAGAGATTAGGGTCCCGCACAGGAGGACACACCATGGGACTGGGATGCTCCCACCGCTCCCGTCCATTCTCCGAGCCTCAGTGAACTGGCACCGCTCCTAGCGGGCCTTGAGGACATGAGCCTCGGTTCATGTATAGGTTACGCCTTTACGCATATTGTAGATAGCGCGAGCTCGACCCGAAGGCATTGAAAATATTTGCTGAGTTTTATATAGCGCGAACTTGACCCGAAACCAATTAAGTATTACAGCGCCTTATATAGCCCCCGTTACGTTACATGAGGACCCACATTCACGTTTTGTAAGGCACGGGGAGATTAAGTGTTTTGCCCCGAATCACAGGAAGTTCAGCGGCATTACCGAGACTCGAACCTAGTTCCCGAGGTCCGAGGTCGAGCGCCCTGGCCGTTAGGCCAACTCATCGTAGCGAACGCTCTACATAGAACCATAATTAAATTCATGTTTACGTACATATAATTAGGCACGGGAAATTGAGTGAATTAGTGATTAAGTGACACAGAATGTGGACGCGACCTCGCGTCTCGCCCCCTCTGTATTACTGCACCAGAGGCGGCCGCGCAGCCGACGGACCACAACCCTTTCCCCTGCGTTTCCGGCAATACAGTTGTCAGTATCGCGAGCCTCAGCAGCTCATTGGACGCCAACCCCCACCGGTGGGCGGCGCCGCCCTCGCGAGGGCAGCCCTGCACTACTCGCCCCGTTTCCCCCGATTCAACGAAAGGACGCGGGCCGAGGCCCGCCCCAGGCTCTTCAACGCCCGGGAGCAGGCAGGCTGCAGGGCACGACCATCGACACAAGGGGACGGGGCCGCAGCTCAATGGCATCAGCCATGCGTGGCCCGCACTCCCCAAATTCCGCAACGGTCCGAGCGAATTCCCAACTGCGCATGCTCATTAGCCCAACCCCGCCTCTCCAAACCCCCATGCACCCATCTTGCGCCCCCTCCGCCCGTGGCGATCCTTGCCACAGGGCCCCGTCGACCTGGTACTGCCCAGGGACAGGGCCGGGGCGGAGTGGGTGCTGCAAGACTCACCAGAAAGAAGCGTGGGAGCGACGACAAACAACAGTGCCGCGGGGGCCGGAGGCGCACGAAGACGGCGCGGACGACGGACCGATGCGGTGAGTTAAAGGCGAGGTGGGCGACAAAGAGGTCGCCAGTGAGGGTGGGGGAAGGCTAAATAGCCTTCCCCTCACACCTGGGCCCGGAAGTGACGCGCATTGCGCGTCACTTCCGGCCCCCGACACGAAGGGGGGCAACAATCAGGATCCCTGCCCCCGCCCCCCCCGAAGGAGGGAGTGGGGAGGGGTGACCGGGGCCCCGGGGCCACTAAGGCGCCGACCGCCAAGTGGCCCCCTGCGGGGGCCGCGGTCAGCGGCATTTCCAGCTCGTGACTCAGACTCTGCAGTTCTGGAAACATCCATCCAGTGAATAATAGTGACCCCACTGCGCTTTTCTTTCAGGGGCCCCTCAGTAAAGTCGCGCCTGTGTGCTTTTCTTTCACGGTACCCTCAGTAAAGTCACGCTAGGTGTGTTTTCTTTCAAGGGCCCCTCAGTATTCGTGCTTGGTGGAGTGCTTTTCTTTCAGGGGCCCTCAATAAAGTCACGCCGTTGTGCTTTTCTTTGACGGGCCCCTGAGTAAAGTCGCGCTTGGTGTGTTTTTCTTTCAAAGGCCCCTCAGTAGAGTCACACTTGGTGTGCTTTTCTTTCAAGGGCCCCTGAATAAAGTCGCGTTTGGTGTGTTTTCTTTCAAGGGCCCTCAGTAAAGTCTCACTTGGTGTGTTTTCTTTCAAGGGCCCTCAGTAAAGTCGCACTTGGTGTGCTTTTCTTTCAAGGGCCCCTGAGTAAAGTCGCGCCTGGTGTGCTTTTCTTTCAAGGGCCCCTCAGAGTCACACTTGGTGTGCTTTTCTTTCAAGGGCCCCTCAATATTCGTGCTTGGTGTGCTTTTCTTTCAAGGGCCCCTCTGTAGAGTCGCACTTGGTGGGTGGGGTGGCTCTCCAACCTTCTGTCTTCCATGGTTTTGTTTTCTGGGTTTTCTGGGAAGGGTCCTTCTTCGTGAAAACTGCAACCGCGACTTCTCCATTGACTTGTATAGAGCACACAGTCGTGTTTCCACTCTGCACACGGCCTCCTTGGGGATCCTGGGTACTTACCTTGGGTGGTTCCTTGGGTTCCCGGCTCTTCTAAGTCTTCTGGGTCCAGTCTCGACTTTGGTCGTGGGTCGCATTTCATTTTATTAGTATATTGTTTGGTCTCCGCCTGGAGACCACTGTGTATTAGTGCTACTTACGTGTTCTATTACTGAAGTATTGTGTGTATTGTGATTATGTCTCCGGGGAGGAGATATTGCAATGTGTTAGTGAGTGTTTGTAGGCAGGTAGGATCCTTCTGCATGGTTACCCCCACTTTTTGCCTCGTGCTAAGCTGTTTTTGACAAGTCTGACTGGGATCCTGCTAATCAGGACCCCAGTTTCTCTGCTTTTGTCCTTAAATTGTTATGGTAAGTACTTCGGTATGTCCCAAATTGGATATTGTGTTACCCTTATCAGTCACTAGTATATGGTACTAAGGAACCCAGGGCATAGGTACCCCAGAGGTCGCCCATGGGCTCAAGCATGCATTATGCCACCCATGGGAGACCATTCAAAATGGAACTACAGGCCTCCTATTTCAGTAAGCTGGTGCTAGCATTACTTATATTCTGGAAAAAATTCTTAACAAAGAAGGCCTATGCCCTGACAAAATAAGAAAAAACCGTGAAGTTTTTTGGATTTTCTGTCTGGATACAGTCAAAAAGGGCCTGAACTTGGAAATACCCTGGGATCAGGCGATTATCTAAGTCGGGTCCAAGTACTAACCTCTATTACACAGTCTGTTACCTGTTGGTTGATTTAATTCTAAATTTCGATGTTTCCAGATTTAGTACTACCATCATATAGCTGGCTAGCTATATAGACCTATGTATATTTCAATATTCGATTATGATTCATCTATTAGACAAATTATTTTATTGTATACGGGCTTCAGTATAAATTATATGAGGCACTCTGTATATACTACATATGTGCTTTTATGAGTTAGTTTGAAGATGGTGTGCACAACTTGTGTGTGTTTTTCATTTATTTATCTTTGGGATTTTTACGAATCTGAATTTTTTATATGTTATCAATGCGCTGTTCCATTAGATCGTGCGCTTCGTATCACTCTCTTGGCTTTGTATTTCGGTACACACATTGAGATTCAAATCTCTCTAGAAACACCCATCTTTTCATTGACCTTTATGCTTTGTTTTATATCATTCCCCGTTCCAAGATGGCGCTGATAGCTGCATGATCTATTCGTCTACTGTTATAATTTCTATTTAGTTTTATAATTTCAAATTTTCTAACTATATCATTTATAACATTAGCATACACTTAGATTTTTGGCATTACACATCACGATACGTTTGTTAGGACGAGCTTCTCTTTTCTTTATCCGTCTTCGCTATTTAAGATCGGAGGTTTTGTCCATCCTCTAATCGTTATACGGGTCGCTATGTGATATGCGCCATCTTGAGTTTAACAGAATAGATAATCGAGGCTATGGTCCGCTTTTTATTTCCACTGTTAGACCTTGTTAGTGCCATATGTTTCCTATTAGTTTAATCAACTAGAGTTTGGCGCGCGAAACGGTTGGTATATATAGGGTCTAGCGACAAACACTAGTGTACAGTGTCGTCTGCGGTTCAGATCGGACCTCTGGTCATTTGTCGGAGCCACCTGTGCGATTCATCAAGGACCGAACAAGGCATCATATTAGTGCCATAATTATAAGAATAACTTTAGCGTTACAATAAATATAACTTAATGTCTTATGTAGACATTTCTTTTTATTATCTTTACTTTAGGCGCATTTGGGAACATTTTGGTGATTCCCTGTATCCTAAATCATCACATTAGCCATCCCTCTTTCCTTTCAATTCAGTTGGGGAACGATAACGGCTAACTCTTAAGTAAGTAGTCATTGATAGAATGGCGGTCTTCTATTCTTGGCAAATATATGTTTGTGATACGATATAAATACGGTCATTTATTTTCATCTCTCCTACATAGTGCCTGCTTTTAAGGATATTGGCATTCAACTGTGAAGGTCGGCTCGGGCACAGATATATATATATATATATATATATATATATATATATACTCGTTGGGTGATCAACGTTAGTCATCATGTCTAAACCCAAATAAAGTAAGTATAGTAGGATATCCATCTCATTCCCGTATGTATTTGGGTTCACATATATATGATAACATCTGTACATATTCATTTACCCATTTATATCACATATTTTATTTGCCCAGATAGATTTCTGCAATATCTGCAGCATAATCTGGGCAACCCTTTTTGGCCGGGCTTGGATTCGTTACCTCTGGTGACTCCCTCCTCAAGCCGGGCTTGGCTCCGCTACTTCTGGTGATTCCCTCCTCAAGCCGGGCTTGGCTCCGCTATCTTTGGTGACTTCCTCTTCAAGCCGGGCTTGGCTCCGCTACCTTTGGTGACTTCCTCCCCAGCCAGGCCTTGCTCCGCTGTATGGTACGCCCGGACTACATCCCCCAGCATTCCCGCTTCTCCCGAGGACGCCGCTCACACATTTTCCAGGCGCCAGGGGGCGCATAAAGGCCTGTGTGGGGCCGAGGCCCCTGTGCAGCATAATCTGGGCAACCCTTTTTGGCTGGGCTTGGCTTCGTTACCTCTGGTGACTCCCTCCTCAAGCCGGGCTTGGCTTCGCTACTTCTGGTGATTCCCTCCTCAAGCCGGGCTTGGCTCCGCTATCTTTGGTGACTTCCTCTTCAAGCCGGGCTTGGCTCCGCTACCTTTGGTGACTTCCTCCCCAGCCGGGCCTTGCTCCGCTGTATGGTACCCCCGGACTACATCCCCCAGCATTCCCGCTTCTCCCGAGGACGCCGCTCATGCAATTTCCAGGCGCCAGGGGGCGCATAAAGGCCTGTGTGGGGCCGAGGCCCCTGTGCAGCATAATCTGGGCAACCCTTTTTGGCCGGGCTTGGCTTCGTTACCTCTGGTGACTCCCTCCTCAAGCCGGGCTTGGCTCCGCTACTACCGGTGATTCCCTCCTCAAGCCGGGCTTGGCTCCGCTATCTTTGGTGACTTCCTCTTCAAGCCGGGCTTGGCTCCGCTACCTTTGGTGACTTCCTCCCCAGCCGGGCCTTGCTCCGCTGTATGGTACGCCCGGACTACATCCCCCAGCATTCCCGCTTCTCCCGACGACGCCGCTCACGCAATTTCCAGGCGCCAGGGGGCTCATAAAGGCCTGTGTGGAACCTCGTCCCGCGGGACGCGCGCGGGTCGCACCGGGAGAAGCCCGGGACAAAGGCGGGCCGTCTTAGGCCATCAGAGGCCGAAGGAGGCTGGGCTGGGCCAGTTCTCTTGGCTGTCTGAGTGAGGATATTTTCAGGATATGTAATGTTATGTTTGAGGTCTGCTTGTGTTGTAAGCAGGTGATTTTTTAATCCTTTTTACTACTGTGTGGCCAACTGTTTTGATTAATTTGGTATAACAATCGAGGGATGTTATATTGTTCTACTGGTTTTTGCTTTGAGAGTTTGGTACTGGTTCATACGGAGAACTAATAGGCTTGAGATAATGGGCAAAACTAAAATAGTGACTAGTCGTCCTTGTACTAGACAAAATATGGTTCCCAATACCCCTCTTCCAAGCCTTACGGCTATTGATAAAATGTTGCAAAAAACTATAGGGGTGGTGGCAAATGCAATTGAGAATACTGAGCGACGTTTGTCTCTTACCCCAAGTTTAATTTCTTCTCCATTACTTGGGAATGTTTCTACTCCTATAGATAACAATCTGGTTTCGTCGCTTGCATCCTCATTTGCTGAGCTTCCCCGTGCTCAAACTATTTTTGTGGCCAGCCCTGCGGCCACTTTATCGAACATCACACCATTACCCCAGGATTCCCAAGTAACATCTAGGACCCAAAAACCTCGGGGTAAAAAAAAGAAGGCAAAGCCATGTACTAAACCTCCTATAAACAACCCTGCACCTAAAACCTCTTTTAATTCAGGTCCAACACAATTGTCTGCCTCTCCAGCACCTCCGGTATGGGCTACCCATCTATTAATTGACTTACAAACTCAACTGGAATCACTCATCACTTCCCAATTTAGAAGTCTGATGAGTAAGATTGATCGAGTGGTATCTTTAATTAATAGCAAACCATCTGGGCATCCATTTGCCCCCTCTGGGAGTTGGATTTCCCACAAGCCTTCTGCGACTCCTTTGCCCAGTCACCAAGGCACTAGTTCTACTGCATGTCCATCTGGTTCTAATGACAGTGGGGCACGGGCACTATCTAGTTTGAACATACTCCCTCCCATTCTAGGTTTTAACGTACCTGATCTCTCCTTACCTTCTAGGCCGTCTATATCCGTTCCTAGTATGCCCCCACCTCCCTCTACTCTTTTTATTCCAACATCTGGTAAGAGGAGAGTGGATAGTGCTTTGATACCCCAATTCAAAGATGGGAATGTTCATAGTACTAGGCAACTACCACCATCACTTTTTCCACACTTGCCTCCGGAGGCCTCGCCATATGTGGTGGTTCTCACAGGTGTTCCCCCACTGTCTGGTGCACGCCAGGAATCCTACCCCGAGCTGAAGAACAAGGTTACCCACTGGTTGAATACTTATAGATCTTTACCAAGAGGGAGTTATGGGGAAATTCTGTTTGTGCGAAGGGTGGGCTGGCTGGGAGTGAACCAAAAAGATAAGGGAGGGGATTGTGTTATTATTAATTTCAGGGATCCTAGAGTGGCTAATTTTATTCTCGAATGGCAAGACCCGTCTTCCAAGAGTCTAATCTTACCTCTGCCTTTGAGTTATTTTTATCAACGGCCAGTTGGCTTGGCAAGGTCTGACCTAAGGAATCCTTATTTTGGTCCACAAACTGTTGCCTATAGTATTCCTGTTGCCAACTCCTTTGGATGCTTGGACATCGAGGCTTGACTAGTCCCTCGTGTGGGGGCCACAGGTTTATTATATGTTCGGCCTAACATCTCCAAGTCAGAGGGGGAGAGTGCAGACGGCGGTTTTTCTACCGTTAGCTTTTCTAAAGCACCTGCGATTCCCCCTGGCTCTAATATTGGTATATCTGACGATGATGTAGATTTGTCTCTAGTATCTCATTGAGGTCATCCCGTGAGCTCAAAGATTGTATCTTTTAGTTCCCCCAGTAATGCAAACTCTGGCTCTTTAATAGGGTCATGGAATGTAGCGGGGTTGGGTCTTAAACTCTCCAACCCCGACTGGGAGGCACTGGTAGATAATTACGACTTCAAATCCCTCCTTGACTCAGCCAAAAATAGACCCAAAAAACTATTCGACCTCCTCAAGAACCATAACAGCTCTCCCCCAACCTCCAAATTGGAGGACTCCACAAAGAAAGCTGCGGATTTCGCTATATTCTTTGACAAAAAGGTGAAATCGCTTGTAGATCAGGTCATTCATCCTACCCCTACAGAGGAGCGCAAATCCTTAACCATTTGGCAAAACTTTGACCCCATCTCTGATGACGCCCTCCTTAAATGCATCCTCGATACAAAGCCCTCTAACCACTCTCTTGACCCCATCCCTAGTGCCATTGCCATGGACTTCTATACCCATTCTCTTTCCTATTGGACCACTCTGGTCAACCTCTCCCTCAGTCAAGGCTCCCTTCCTGTTTCCTTCAAAAATGGACAGGTCACCCGTCTGCTTAAAAAACCCACCGCTGATGCGAACGACCTCAACAACTACCGTCCCATCACTAACCTACCCTTTCTTGCGAAAATCACAGAAAAATGTGTAGCGAAACAACTCTCTCACCATATCAAGGACAATGATCTTCTGGACAATTTCCAGTCCGGCTTCATTCAAAACTGCAGCACTGAAACAGCCCTGCTGCTAGTGATTGATGACGCGCTGCGGATACTCGATTCAGGGGAGTCTTGTCTTCTAATTCTTCTTGACCTTTCTGCAGCCTTTGACACAGTCAATCACAACACTCTCCTTAACACTCTTCAACAGAGAATGGGCATAGAGGGCACTGTGCTCAAATGGTTTGCCTCCTTCCTCTCTGATAGATCCCAAATGATCAAAATAGCGAACAGCCTTTCATCTCCTTTAGCGGTCAGCCAAGGTGTCCCTCAAGGCTCTATACTTGCACCCACACTATTCAATCTCTATTTAGAACCTTTGGGAAATCTCCTGAGTAAATCCGGGATCCATTATCATCTATATGCGGACGACACTCAAATCTATCTTAAGGTGGCCTCCACTCACGATCTCTCCTTCCTAAGCTCTACTCTCGACTCCATTCAAAACTGGATGTTAACTCATCAACTGATCCTGAATCCCTCCAAAACTGAATTCCTCCTCCTCTCCTCATCACTTTCTCCTCCCCCAGTGCAATCATGGATGGATCAGACTAATCTACTGAACAATAAACCCATCATTGTCGAGAGCGCAAAATCCCTTGGTGTCATACTCGACAAAAAACTCAATCTACACTCCCACATCGATTCCATTGCAAAGTCTGCTCGATACCAACTGCGACTTCTTTGGGGGATTCGTCGCTTCTTCCCGGAGCACGACCTTAAAACCCTGGTCCAATCGCTGGTTCTCTCCAGATTGGACTACTGCAATTCTCTTCTTACTGGCCTCCCCAAAACCCACCTGTCCCCCCTAAAGTCCGTTCTCTATTCAGCAGCTCGTTTCATTTATGGGGCCAAAAGAAGCGACCACATCACACCCATTTTATCCACCCTCCGTTGGATTCCCATAGAGGCAAGATCTATCTACAAGACTGCCTGTATCACCCACAAAGCCTTGCACTCCTCCTCCCCTCGCTACCTGACGAATAAACTGAAACTCTCCGGAGGCTCCAGACCTTCACGTAATGCAGAAAATTTATTGCTTGAACCTCCCACTTTCAAGAAGGAAAGATCGATGGCCCAATCCTTTTCAGGCAATGCGGTGAGAATCTGGAACTCACTTCCGCCTCATCTCCGGACCACCACCTCTTCTCAGGCCTTCAAATCTGACCTCAAAGCTCTCCTCCTTCAAAGACACTTCCAAATTTAATTTACGCCCTCTATTTTCTGAAGGAAGTCCTGCCGTTATAGGAAATTCTGTTCTCCATGCCTATAGAAGTGCCTTCCCAGTGTGTTTTTGTGTGTTGAGTGTCTGCCATTTAGTGCAGTAGTATACCTCTACTTGTACTTTGTACTCTTGTATAACATGCAGACGTCTCCTTTCCTTTGTAACGTATCGTTAGCTACCTCTTGTATTTTGTTTGCTTTTGATACTTGCACAACGGCCACCACTGCCTCATGTAACGTAACTTTTATTTTAGTGTTTTGAGTGTCTGCCATTTATTGACCTCTATGTACTTTGTATGCTCTTGTAACCTGCACACGTCACTTTTTTTCCTTTTGTAACGTATCGTTTGCTCCCTCTTGTATTTTATTTGCTCCTGATACTTGCACAAATGCCACTATTGCCTCATGGAACGTAACGTTTGATTTTGTAACATGCTCACTTGTAATTTTTCTCCTTGTGTATCATTACTGCTCCTATTGTGAAGCGCTCTGACACCTTCGGGTAAAGTCCGCGCTATATAAAAACACATTAAATAAATAAAAAAAAAAGAGACTTGGATGACGACTTCTCCGGTCAGGGTTGGTTTTGCTTCTTACAGTGTCCCGGCGGTGCAGGGTCCCAGGGGGTGACCCTCGGGGGGCCTATGTACTTGGGTGGCTACCCACCTGGGGTGTACAGTTAGTGTCATCGATTCCCACTCCTTGGATATTCTTTGTACTATTCTGAAGTTCGGGGATGGTACTTCGATACTGGAAATTAATATCTATCTACGCCCCATCCCTTTACAATTGGGACCTACCATTCTTAATGCCCTCAATGACCTTTTGACTTTGTTTTCTACACTTCCTTACAAGATCATTGGGGGTGATTTTAATTGCCACTTCGAACCCCTGGTTGGCATACCCTCCATTACCTCTGAGGTAGATTTATCCTGGAATATACAGGATTGTTTTATGTACCCTGCTCTGCGTCTTACACCTCTGGCTATTGAGATTAACAAGCTCGTAGTATCTCATTCTTTGCGAGCCTGTAATGGCAGACTTGCTCCAGGTGCCCCTGGGAAGCATACTTATAACAGACTGGGTAAAAGCTCAACCATTGATTACATCTTGGTAACCGTGGAGTTTTGGTCCCATCTTAAATCTCTTACCATAGTGGTCAGGGCCGATAGTGACCATAATCTCCTCAGTCTGGAATTTTTGCATCATTTGGACCCAGCACGAGCCCCAGGGACTTCGGTCCAATCTGCAGTACCCAACCTAATAGCGGTGGCTGGCGGACGTCGCATTAGGTGGGCCAAGTTTTTGTCTACCCCAAACAAAATTGCGGCTTTATATTCACATGTGGTCACCCATCTGGCCGAAGTATCTGTTCTCATGGAGGCCAGACAGGGTTTATTATACTTCGAAGATCTAGAGATTATCCACACCAAACTTTTTTCAATGGCCGCTAGTTTTTTTTATATCACGGTAAAATCTAAGCTTAATGGGGTGAGGAAACAAGGCAATTGGTACAATTCTAGCTGTAGGGATGCTAAACGGGCACTCTTATGGGATAGCCATGATTCCAGGACTTTCTGGAATTTAGTCAGGTGTGGTAGATGTGAGGGATCCCCAGCTATAAAACCTGGCCTCAGTGAGGAGGTTTGGTTGAGGCACTTTAAGCCCCTTTTTATGTCTCGGCTAGCGAAGGCTGCGCTTGCGCAGTCTCGCTCGCGAGATTTAATGACCTGGAGAAGAGGGGCTTGAACCCGCCCCTCTTCTCTCCTCTTCTCCATTGGCTGGCCTCTTAAATGCTGGTCAGCCATTGGAGAAGAGGTTTGTCTCTCCAAACAAGCCCCGTCTCTATCGGAATCGTGGGTGTGTTTTTTCGATTCTTTCTCTCCTCTGGAATGTAAACATTCCAGCCAATGGCAAGAGGAGAGAAAGAAAAACACGCCCCGAATCCGAAAACGCCGCTGCGTTTCTCCGAGGCATTTCTGCTTGACCTCGGAGAAAGGCGGCGGTGTTCAGGGCGATTCCCTATTGTTCTAAAAGCAGCAAAGTGATTTAGACGTTCTAAATGTGCGGAACTGTATGTCCCAATGGCAGCGTACACAGCAAGCGTGAGATCTAAAGGTATATACATAACGGGCGATCTAAACGCCGGAAGGCATGAGGAAAAGTACAACTAACTACACGTTCTAAAGACAACAAATGTTCTATTTGCAGTGTGACACCCTATCGTGTGCCGTGATCTGTGATGTTCTTACTTAAAGGGGAGGTGTAGGCCGCCTCTCTTAGGGGGGTTCCCCTACTGGATTCTATTTACGCTGTCTGTGCATCTGTTTCTTCCGGTACAGCACACTGTAGACGTGTAGACTTTTATTTCCTCCTTACATCGTGTGCCTAGATTGTGCTTTCTCAGAAGTGGAGCCGAGAAAGCCATGTGCATGACTGTCAGCGGTGGGGGCGGCGGATTCCACAGACACGTTGGATCCTTCTGCGGGCAGGCGGGGGCTTTTTTTGTCTGTCTGGGCGCCGCGTGCCACCACACCAGGAAGAAAACTACTGCCGAAAAGAGCGCACGGACAGAGACGAAATGCCCCACTACGGTTACTTTTAATTGCACCAAGAATGAGGGCCCCTATTAGACGGAGGCGGGGGATTCGCGATGACAGAGATCCGCCCACGGTTTGAAATTTTGGCGGGACGGAGCGGGCTTTGTGAAACCGCTCAAGTCGAGGTTCATCATCCCCTCCACTTTAATTGGAATATTGTACGCAGTTCAAAAAAGTTTGTATACGAGCCCTACTCACCCACTGCTGTCGCTTTATCCTCAGACTCCCTCCACCCAGGATGGTTGTCACAGCAGTTTACATTTTGGTATTTATTTTTGTAACTCCCCCCGCCACCTTTGCTGGGACCATCATTGCATCGTCCAATGCACCTTTCCCCGTACATTGATTTTACCACTCATACCGGTGACACTGTCCATTCTGCGCACCTCAACTTTATGACTTTCCGAAAAAATTGCAACTCAGGATTTGGGTAGAAGGTGTGGACAGACACCGGGCGTTGGGGCAGTAAGGCGGGAAGCGAAGGGAATGGAAGAATACCGTGGTTGGGAGACATTCGGAGGTGGCGGGAGAGATGCTTGTAAGTTGTAATCCATTTGCTATGTTGCTCTCACTGCATAACGGAATTACTGTAGCCAGGGCTTTAAGTGGGATGGAAAAACGGGGTGGGGGGGGTTCTCAAAGGGGCGTGGCAAATATAATTAAGGGCGTGGCTTAAACACGTAAATTAAAAATCTGTGCTTAGCATAGTATGCCGCCCGGCTTGTATTTTGCTCTTTCTGTCATTTTATCCAGATATATGATACAACAAGTAGCATCAGACCTACAACAAGTAAGGACTATTGGCTTTGTCAGTGGTTTAGTTGCACAAGATAAATAAGCAGCAACTATGGCTTATTATATGTAATATTGAAAAAGCTTCCACTTTAAGCCCTGGCGACAACACGACGATGTTGCTGCTCCTGAGTTTCAAGAGAAGGGAAATCTTTAAAGGATACAACGCTAAAGCTAATTTCTCCACTAGAGAGAAGTGAACACGCATGTCAATGTGCCTGCTGTGACACAAAACGGACCGCTGGTGCCAGGGCACAAAACAGAGCCCGATAGAGACCCGTTTCGAGGCCCCATTTAAAAAACTGCCGATGCTCTTCACTGGTGAGACCCGGCCCTCTTAAAGCCCTGGCTGTAGCGTATATGTGTGTGGGAGGCTTTGTGTGTGTGTGGGAGGCTCTGTGTGTGTGTGAGGCTCTGTGTGTGTGTGTGTGGGAGGCTCTGTGTGTGTGTGTGGGAGGCTCTGTGTGTGTGTGTGGGAGGCTCTGTGTGTGTGGGAGGCTCTGTGTGGGGGTAACTCTGTGTGTAGAATTCTCTATGTGAGTGGTGGGGGTAACTCTGTGTGTAGGTTGCTCTATGTGAGTGGCTGTGTGTGTGTAGGTGGCTCTGTGTGTGTAGGTGGCTCTGTGTGTGTGGCTCTGTATGTGTGGGTGGCTCTGTGTGTGTGGCTCTGTGTGTGGGTGCAAATGCAATAGGTCTCGCATTGGAGAGTGATTAAGCTATTGACATTGTAAATAACAATGCCGTTTCTTTAAATGTTTTAAAAACAAAAACATACAAGAATGTCATGAGCAATGCCAACAGCTCTAACTTTAACAATGCCGAGACCATTGCATTGTAAATGTTTGTTAGTGTTCCGACAAGTGACACTGTGGTTGAATCATTACCATTTTTAACTAATATATCTCCCCAAGTCCTTATTGAAGTAGGGGTCCCCGATCCATTACTCTGTACTTCCTCTGAAATTCAGGCTGCCCTATTGAGTCTCTCCTCTGGTAAAGCCCCTGGTCTAGATAGGATCCCTGGGGATCTATTTAAAAGCGAACCATCGGTTTGGGTACCATACCTATTGATATATTATAATGCAATCTTTTCTGGTATGGCTATCCCTTATACTTGGAAGGGTGCAGAAATTATCCCTATCCACAAAAAGGCCTCCCCTTTAGATCCAGTAAATTATCGGCCTATCAGCCTCATTGACGTCCTCCAGAAGGTGTTTGCCCGAATTCTATTAACTAGGCTTGAAAGTTGGATGGAAGAATTTCATATTCTATCGCCCTTTCAAGCAGGCTTTCGCCCTAGAGTCTCCACAATTGACAAACTGTTTAGGTTGCAGCTGGTACACTGGAAAACGGTGTTTCTGGGGAAGGGTTCTCTCTACCTGATCTTTGTGGATCTTAGATCCGCCTTTGATCTGGTACAGAGGGATAAGCTCTGGTTAATCTTACTTGAGATGGGCGCTCCCTCATACCTCTGTGACCTCTTCAAGCGTCTCCACTCTGGAACGTTTGCAAGGGTTCGCTATGGTATGAATGGCGAGCTCTCTGCGCCCTTTCCGGTAGATAGGGGTGTTAGGCAGGGGTGTGTGTTGGCCCCTACCTTATTTACCTTATTTATCAATGGTTTGATTTCACATCTCTTGGGGGCAAAGGATCTTGATTCTCCGACTCTAGCAGCACGCAGAATACCGGCCCTAATGTTCGCTGATGACACCCTTCTACTTTCAAAATTTCCAATGGGTGCCCAGCGAACCTTGGAGGCCTTTTGTTCTTTCTGCTCCTCTAGAAATTTGGAGATAAACCTTTCTAAAACCAAATATATGGTTTTTAATTCCAAACCATCAACTTACCCCCATCCACACCTGGAGGGATGTTTTCTGGAGAAAGTTTCCACATTTGATTACTTGGGAGCTACCCTGAATGACAGGATGGAGTGGGACTCCCATATGGTCAAGGCTAATCTCAAGTTGATTCAATCATCAGGTGGAATCCTAAAGGTTTTTAATGAATGTTCTTATAAACCTTTGGGTCCCCCAGTGGAAATTTACAGGGCTCAGGCTAGGGGAGCGGCATTATACGGCGTAGAGCTTTGGGGCCATGTTAACGCCAGCTCTATGTCCGTTACTGAAAACAATTTCATTAGACGTCTTCTAAACCTCCCTAAGAGTACTCCTTTGATCCCCTTAAGACTGGATTTGGGAATGTTCCCTATCCAGGAGCCTATTTTTCATCGACCTTTGTTTTACTGGAGGAGACTTTGGTCTACTCCAGAGTTATTAAGTTATAAGGAGGAGCTAGTCGACCTTTCGTCTATTAGGGGATCGGGTAAAATTTTGTGGCTTAAACATGTTAAACAACTTTGCTACGACATACATAGGGAAGATTTGTGGACCTCGCCAGAAACATCTTGCCCTCTGATTAGCAAGAGGGCGCTGGGGGGTATTCTTAAACAGCATCACCTGAATCTCCGTGATCTGGACTCTAACCTGGGCAGGCTGTCTCTTAAATTTTTGGAGGTGAAGGATCATTATGTTTTTGAAAATTTTTTGGATGACATCCAGCCCTCGCTAGCAAAAAAACTTTATCTTCAATTCAGACACGGATCTTTACCACTGCGGGCTTTGACAAATAAATGGATGCCCTCCTTTTCTAGGTGGTGCCCCTGCCCTGGCTGCGAGCATGTTGGGGAGACCGATTTGCATGTTTTGCTTTTTTGTCCCTCTTATATCAGGGCACTATTTAAATGGATCATTTCCCTTTGAAAATTGAGAGGTTTTAGGGATTATAGGGAAGTTTTTAGACTATTAAAACATGATACGACCCCTGTGTTTGTCTTTGCCACTTCGAGATTTCTCCTCTCCATGTGGTATGCAAGAAATGTAATAGTTAAGACAAATCATGTGTAGTATTATGATGTTTTACTTACTGATTTACTGTTCCTTTTCTTGGTCATTGATTGTCTCATTGCTTGATTTTTTTAGCATATTTTAACTATTTTATCCAATGTATTATGGTTTAGTATGTTCTATGAATTTTTATCAATATGTTCTTGTATTATATACTTGTGCTTTTATGGTTTTTAACCGAAATAAAGCTATATGAATGAATGAGAATTCTGCAATATATTTTTTAACTGCCCTACATCTTTCTTCAGTCCTATTACCGGTCCCCAGTCCATCTAAGGACATCTCAGCCTTAGATTTTCGTGATTAAGTAAGTGCAGCTGCTTTCCTATCCATAATTTAACTGTAGGAAAATTAGATTTACTATCTAGAGATTCAGTAATGTGAGGCTATCTGATTCGCTTCTATCTATATCTGCTCTGTCATTCTTTTAATAACTTTTTTCTTTATATTTAATTACTTTATAAGTTTCTTATTCTTTATTGGTTCTCTCTGTTTCTTGTTTTCTTTTTCTATCCTTTACTTGAAAAAAATTTGTACAAAATGTTGTTGTGAATATTGTATTATTGTATTATAGTAGTGTTAATAATGTTCAATATATGGTGAAATGCGTGCAAATATGTATATACTTAAGTCAAGGTCCTAGAGATGATGTATGTTCCACTCTGGTTTGGTTTTCAATAATTCATCAGTTATAAAGGAGAAATGTCGACATTGAGCCCTATATTAGATGCATGATATACTATTATGAATTCCTCTCTCTTTTTCTAGTAAGTGACATATTATTAGCCGATAGGATTGTATAATGTATAGAGCATAAATAAGTACTTAAAATCTAGGTGCATATGTATTTAAATCATGAATTGTAACCACAATATTATATGTTGTTTATATCTTATACAGTTTTAGTGCAATAGACGGTCTCATGATGAAGGCAGTAATGCCGAAACGCGTGTAGCTCACAACTACCGCATTGCTTCCATCAACCACATATTTATAAATTATTTTGTGATTTGTTTTGATGATATAACAGTCATTATGTCTTTTTCAATGAAATATTCTATTGTATATTCTTTTGTTCACTGATTTGTAAAAGTTACTATATATCAGGTTGTCACATATGACATTAAACTAAGATAGAAAATAAAAAATATCAAATGAAGAAATAAAAACTATATATTTTTCTAAATTGTGTATGAAGATTCTATTTAGTGGTTACATTTATGGTTTATACCTGGAATACGTTGTGATGTATGTTTATTCACTTGCTATAGTACTTTACCCACATGGTCTTTTTCCCTACGTATAGCAAGTTTACTAGTTATGTAGGGGTCCCCTTTTTTCCAATTAGCTAGCATCACTTACTAAATATAGAGGTTTCCTATATCTAAGGGTCACTGCACTTAAAACCTATAAGTCACCCCTATAGCAGGCCTTTACAGCACTGAAGGCAGGGCACTTGGTTCTAATTGTGAGGGTTTCCCTGCATGAGCAGGATACCCCTACAGCCTACAGAGTCCATTCTCCAGGGTTGTAAGTGAAGCAGCTATATACCATATAGAGGGGCACCGCGTAATTATGCGATGACCATCTAAAAAATGGCTGCAAAGAATCCTATCATGTTTGGTATCAAACATGTTAGAATCATACCCTAACACCGTGAATGGTGTGGGAGGTATGATTCCAAGCACTGGAAGAGCCATCCGTTAGGCTCTCAGTATTCCCGGTGCCAGTCTTCTAGACCCGGACAGCACAAAATGGTTGCTGCTGACCAGAGACTTGATTCTGCCCTCCTGTTACTGAGCCAAGCTCGAGCAGGGGAAGGCAGAACAATAGGTATCCTGTCACAGGGAGGTGTGACCACCTACCAGACAGGATTTAGTGTACTGGGGCTCTGTGTGTGTGCTTGCCAGCGCCACTAAGTTTGCATGAGGGGCTCATTTGGTGCCTCCGTGCATATTCCAGTTCAAACCAGCTCTGGGAGGCATTGGCTCCAGCTCTGGCACGAAACTGAACAAAGGACATGGGAGTAACCTCCCACCTGTCCAGACCCCCCCCTGGAAGGGTCCTCTGAATAGTCCCAACCCTTTGTTTAGGGTACTTAGGGGCTTACCTGGGTGTAGGTCCCTAGATTTGTCATGGGACAAGATTCAAGTAAGACATCACTTCTACTTCTACCGTCTGGACACTCTGGACTTCGCTGGACTTTGTTTGGGCTCGACTTCGTCCCCCTTTCAGTCTGCTGCATTGTCTGTGCCTGTTTACCATACAGGAACCTTCCAAGGCCTGTGGGCATCCAAGACACCGGAAGGAATCTCCCTTGAAGTGAAGGAGTCACTTACCTGCATCTGCCGGCACCACAACTAAGCTGACCGGTCTGCTGATCCTGAGCTCCTACAGACTCCAAAAGGTTCTACAACACAGGTGGTAGTTATCCAAAGCTCTTGAGGCCTGCCCTGCCCTCTCACCAAGTTTGGGGCCAGTATCCCTCGTCGGAGCCGCAGGCACCGAACCCCTGTGCACTGCGTCAGCTTGCCGTTGCCAAGGCTTGTTGGCTTCCTTCCACCAAGATCTTTAGGCTCCAAGTAGCCCCAACCTCAAGCATCTCCAGTGACCAAAGTCTTCATCTACATGGCATCATTTACACCGTGGCGTGCGTCTTTTGGTGAGCTGCTTGAGGTTCTCTTGCGACTTTAGTGCCTCCGGCCTGTGGGTCTTATTGGGGGTTATACTTGTTTCTTTTGGGCTCCCCTGATTACGTGGGACCTGCCCTGACTCCCCTGCTTATGGTGAGTTCCCTGGATCTTGCTGGTCCTGATATTGCACCTTCTTCGACTTCTACATTGATTGCATTTGCCAAGTCTTGTTGGCGCTCCCATCGGACGCCAACCCCTCAGCACTCGACATCTGATGCGGGACAGCTCGTGCACTGCTCCTGGTCTTCTTCATTATCGCCTGGTCCTTACAGCTGTAGAGTCAAGGTCATCGTCAACTCTCCTGGAACTCCCGACATTGGTGGGCATTCGTCTGCCAGATCTCCTGGTCACTCCTGAGTGACATAGACTCTGTCCCCGCTGCTTGCAGGTACCTCTCAACTAGAATCCACCTTCGGGTCTCCACGGCAACATAGCTAAGTAACAACTCGCTGCAATTTAACAGCTCCAAGACGGAGGTGTTGCATTGCTCAGTGGATCGGGTTTCACGTCCTCTACCGCAAGACTTCTGGCCCCCTTCTGTTCAAGGCACAGTAGCAGCAGCAAGCTCGGTTCGCAATCTGGGTGTGACCATGGAACCCAATCTTCAACTTGAGGGTTTCATTGACAAAACAGTGTCTTCCTGTATGGGGCTTCTACGTACCCTACGGAAGATTCTTCCTCTGCTCCCTGCCCATGCCAGACCAGAAGTAGTGCGTAGTATCATTCTTAGTAGACTTGATTACTGCAACGCACTACTTCTGGGGGCTCCCATCACGGCACTGGGCAAACTGCAACGGGTCCAGAATTTTGCTGCCAAGCTAGCACTCTCTCGCCGACGGTTTGACTCATCATCTGCAGCCCTCAAAGATTTGCATTGGTTGCCTATTGTTCAGCGGGTCGAATATAAAGCTCTGTGTTTGGTCTTTCGGGCCTTACATGGTTTGGGACCACTCCCTTTACAGGAGTTGTTCACTTGGTACAGCCCTGCCAGACTTCTCCGCTCTGCGTCAGCCAGCTTGGTAACGGTCCCCAAAATCCGGAGGAAGCGGATGGGGGGACGCTCGTTTGTCTACATGGCATCTAAGCTGTGGAACAATCTCCCATTGTCGCTTAGATGTGCTGGAGACTTTCTACCTTTCAAAAAACAATTAAAAACTCATCTGTTTCCTAGGATAGAGTAGCCTGTCGCTGTTTATACAGGTTTAGTTGGATTATAGCGCCAGGATGCCCGTTGGGTGATTGGAGCGCTTTACAAATATGTTATACATACATACATTCCACCGGACACTTTCTCCTTCTTCAGCAGCAGCACTTTCCTGAAGTCCTCTATTGGATTCAACAGCGCTTTCCGACACCACTTCACACCTATGCACCCGGCTTCCGTAGTGTAGGTAACGTGGGTACTAGGGTATCCATGGGTGGGGTAGCTCTTCAACCTTCTGTCTTCCATGGGGTTTCTTCAGGGTCCACTGGGAAGGGTCCTTAATCTTTAAAAATCCAACCGCAACTTACACGTTGATTTGTACGGAGCACGCTGTCGTGTTCCCACACTGCACACACACTCCATGGGGTTCCTAGTCACTCACCTTGGGTGGTTCCTTGGGTCCCCAGCACTTCTACGTCCTCTCAACATTGTCTGCACCCGAGTCGTGGTTCTTATACCACTTTCTTAGTATATGGTTTGGTCCCCCCCTAGGGTCCAATGTGTATTTTGTGCTATTTACTTGATTTCTTTGCAAAGTATTGTGTGCATTGTGCATATTTCCAGGTAGGAGATATCTAAACGTATTAGAGAGTATTATATAATAAATACATATTTTTATAAATACCTTGTGTGGTTATTTTTCACTTAATCTATACATATAAGATTGCATTCTGGTAAAAAAGCTGCTTTACACTCCTTCTGGACTAAGCCTGAAGGCTGCTCTCCACAGCTACCACTTAGAGAGCTTTGTAACGTTGTCTAAGACCATTAAAATCACCATACCGGTTGTCTGGAATAGTGCAGGGTGCTACACCTACATAAGTGAGCACCATATACTAAGCCTGCCTCCTACAGCTTATTATTCTTGTACCCAGGGCCGGCTTTAGGGCAGTGCGAACGGTGCCACCGCACTGGGCGCTGACTTGGGGTGGGGGCGCCATGTTTATAGTTTTAAAAGCTTCAGCTCCAGATTCCTTGTCCGAGCCATGTTCAAGCATCATTAAAAATGTCCCGAAAGATAACTCAGGTGATTAATGTTGTTCTTGGTGAGAGACACGAGCTTTGTCTGCCAAGAAGGTTAATATGCCTCTTGCAAAGAATTGTCCCATTCTGCATACACTATACATAGGTCAAGGGGTAATCGCTTTTGTCAGCAAGATCCTTTTGTTGCTTGCAGGTTAAAAGTTAAAATCCTAATATAGAGCAATGAGCTATTAACTGCCATCAAAGAGCTCATGCAAACTGCACCAAATATATTACAGCGACATGTTTTTTGCCCAGTCTTTCCTTATCCTAGTACTGCAAAAATGTTTCATTTGGGTAGAAATCAACTCTTATTGTTAAAGAAAGCCCCTAACAATGATGTTACATTTAAAATTCTTAATTTGTGCTTTTCCAGGCCAAGGACTTTTAAATGGTACTGCCTACCAGTATGAATGACATGTGACTCCTACACATTGTTGTCCTCTGTCTTAGGTAATCCTATACACTGATTTACACACGCATGATTGTCTCCGTGCAACGTATGTGTGATGTAGTGTTCTGAGACCCTAAACTGGTATGAGGGGTGGTAGAAAACTAAATGAATCTAAGAGACAGTAGTTATGGTGACTTGGGGGGCATTGTCAAGTGGTGGTAGTGAGGGAATCCGTGGTTAGGTGGTCATGGGGGGGGGGGCGCCAACAAACATTGTCGCACAGGGCGCCGCCAGTACTAAAGCCGGCCCTGCCTGTGCCCACGATGCTGTTGCAGCAGGGCTGCCTCTATGCCTCTGCATTGTGGTGACCTTTAACCACTGTGTTGATCAGAAAATATTGCACTTGGATCGGCCATCTCTGGTGCTGCATTACTGTTGACCACAAAAGCACAGCACAGCACCGCACCTTTCTGTGTCTAGGCTGGCAAGGTATGAAGCATTGCTACTGTCACACATCACATTAGTTGCATGGCTGCAACCTCACCGCTGCCCACCTAACAAAACTTTGCATTGATCTCCAGAAAGTTGAATAGTAAACCTTTGCAAAGGGCCATCCACTGCGTGGCAACACGTGTCACTTCGTTTTTAGTAACTTTTGAACCATTTTAGCTAGAAACAACTTTAGTTTTTGTTCAAATCTGCAGATTATGCATCAGAAGATGGATTATGCGGCAAATCCATAATTATGCAAAAAACGCTGCAGCTGCACAGTCGCATAATTCCAGTGGCCCTGAATATGGTTTTCTAGGGAACCCACTGGTCAGCCTAAACCATGATTCACTGATAATTAATTTTCCTTTTGTTAATGAACCCTTTGAGACTTTGATTGGTATGTCAGGAGGGTTTCTTTGACAGTGTTTCAGGAGTCAATCCATGCTCCAGATGTCTCCCTGTGTTCCAGGTGTCAGTCCATGCTCCAGATGTCTCCCTGTGTTCCAAGTGTTAGTCTGTGCTCCACATGTCTCCCTGTATTCCAGGCGTCAGACCATGCTCCATATCTCTCCCTGTGTTCCAAGTGTTAGTCCATGCTCCAGATGTCTCCCTGTGTTCCAGGTGTCAGTCCATGCTCCAGATGTCTCCCTGCATTCCAGGTGTCAGTCCATGCTCCAGATGGATCCCTGTGTTCCAGGCGTCTGTCCATGCTCCAGATGTCTTCCTGTGTTCCAGGTGTCAGTCCATTCTCCAGATGGATCCCTGTGTTCCAGGTGTCAGTCCATGCTCCAGATGTCTTCCTGTGTTCCAGATGTCAGTCCATGCTCCACATGTCTCTCTGTGTCCCAGGTGTCAGTCCATGCTCCAGATGTCTCACTGTGTTCCAGATGTCAGTCCATGCTCCCACATGTCTGTGTGCTCCAGGTGTCAGTCCATGCTCCAGGTGTCTCAGTGGATTCCAGGTGTCAGTCCATGCTCCAGATGGATCCATCTATTTCAGGCATCAGTCCATGCGCCAGATGGATCCCTGCATTCCAGGTGTCAGTCCATGCTCCAGATGGATCCCTGTGTTCCAGGCGTCTGTCCATGCTCCAGATGTCTTCCTGTGTTCCAGGTGTCAGTCCATTCTCCAGATGGATCCCTGTGTTCCAGGTGCCAGTCCATGCTCCAGATGTCTTCCTGTGTTCCAGATGTCAGTCCATGCTCCACATGTCTCCCTGTGTCCCAGGTGTCAGTCCATGCTCCAGATGTCTCACTGTGTTCCAGATGTCAGTCCATGCTCCCACATGTCTGTGTGCTCCAGGTGTCAGTCCATGCTCCAGGTGTCTCAGTGGATTCCAGGTGACAGTCCATGCTCCAGATGGATCCATCTATTTCAGGCATCAGTCCATGCACCAGATGGATCCCTGTGTTCCAGGTGTCAGTCCATGCTCCACATTTCTCTCTGTGCATTCGGTGTTTGTCCATATTCCTCGTGTCTCTTTGTGCTCATGGTGTTACTCCATGAATCAGGTGTCTCCGTGTTGTCCAGATTTCTGTACGTGCTCCACATGTCTGTCAGCATGTCCATGTTGCAGGGGTCTTTAAGTGTTTCAGATGTTTCTCAGTACCCAGGGTGTCTCTGTGCTCGAGGTGCCTGTCCATGCTCCAATCGTCTCTCTCTCCTCCAGGTGTATGTCTGTCCTCGCCTGTCAGGCATCAGACCATGGTCGGCCAAGGCGCACCAAATTTCGAACATTATTACTTAGCAGCTCAGCTGCTATGGCAGGCGAGATGGCTGGCTGAGCGATGTTAGTATTGAAAATGTAATTGACTTGTTGCTCATACTTCGTTCTTTATTAAGTTAGCATTCATGGCACCATTTTATTAGTAGCCGCCATTTTGTTCCATGATGGAAGCTGAGTTTCACATCCCTTGCCTCAGCAGAAAACTGCCTCGATGTCTCCTTAGTTGATATTACTCCAAGGCCGAATTTCGCTGCACTGATGAATGTACTCTTTATTATGGCATACCTTTGCTGTTAGATAGGACCATTCCCACCTTCTATAATGGCGGGTGCGGCCAGAGTAACCTTGAGGTGGAGACAGCATGTACCCGGTCTCAGGACCATAGCTCATCCTTTTGTGCCTCTTTTGTTTGCTGTTGCCTGAACTAGAATTTTCCAGTCTGGGTGTGTTCTTGTGGAATTTGAAATGTATAATAACTGATATTATGTTGAGGGGAGTCAGTCCCTTGGCAGCTATCTCATGAGGCTGGTCAGACTGGGTTCCGCTGCAGCGCAATACAAATAAATAACTTTGGTTTGAATTCTCTACTGTCTGACCGACTCTTCATTTGTTTGGAAGGCAGAGAGGTGGTCATAGGTGACCCGGGTGACCCTATTCGGGTCACTTCCTTCAGTTGGCACCTGAACAGGAACTCCATCGGGGGACCCATCCTTGCCCTCTGACAGGTGAGGAGGACAGGGCTACGTCAGGTCGGATGGGCGGATCGGGGATCCCTGCACGATAGACCCCAGTACTCGCAGCTACCCCGCCTGTCTGATCGGGTGGTGCCTCGCCCAGTGGTTGTCCCGGCTGGGGTCCTGAAAGGTGAAATCCTTGGATTTGACTGTTTGGTCCAAAGAGTCGGCAGTGGAGAATAAATATGTTCAACCTGTGAGCACCATGTGAGTTTGCTTTGGTTCTTTGTGATTATGGCGCCCCTTTTAATAATTTTTTGTATGGTCTGCGGACCATTTGCTTTGCACTCAGTAGGTCTGCGGACCGATTTGGGTACAGAGTGTCTGCTGACACTTTGCCAGGTAACGCAATGGATTTGGCTTACTTTTGAAAATGCCTGGAATTTGGCTGATTTTGGGTTTCATGATATTGACTTTGGTTTGTCTCTTTGGTGCAGTCTGAGGACTGACTTTAGGTTTTCTTTGTTCGACATGGTCTGAGGACCGACCTTTCACAAGATATATGCAAATTATTTGTGTGGTACGAATAGTGAACTTGTTTTCCTTTTAAAATGCCCTGCTGGAGCAAGTTGTGTTGTTTGGGGTGCTGTTGTTATTCCGCTGATGCTCAATTGGAGGAGAGGCAGCCTCCGCCTCCGGAGGGCATGTATGTGAAGCATGGTCCTGGTCCTATTATGTTTAGTACACTATGGCACAAATATACGAGGGACAATGCGGAGTTGCAATGGCCGCTAACAGGTACCTTTGATGAACAGAAATTGAATTTCCTGCAGGATAAATTGTTTGCAAGATGAAGTAGGCAGTCGATGTTTGATTAGCTCCAGGTATGGCAAAAGGAAGCTAAGCAGAGACGAATGAGAGCAGAATAGGATGCTCGAAGAGGAAAGATGCAAACAGTAACCCAGAAGGCAGTAGCGTATGATAGGGAGAAAATAGAGAATGGTATAGAGTGTGCTGACTGAACGTTTAGGTTTCAATGTGATTAATCCTATGTTGCTCGAGAAGAAAATGATACCTTCATAGAGAATCTGTTAGATACTCGACCCCCACCTCCATATGCTCCGCAGAGAATATATCCAGCTGTTCCACAGCCCCAGTCCTCTGTCTCTCTTACTCCTGCCTCTGGTTCTCCTGCTATTGACTTGGCTGCTTCGGCTACAGCGCCTCCTGTTTCTTCCTCAACTTCGCCTGCCACGCCTGCAGTGACTGCAGGTCTCTCTGCTACACCTATTGCTCCAACTTCTTTCCTCTCTCTATCACTTACACCTACGACCCAGTCGTTGGTAACTCTGGTGCCTGCTTCTTCGACTGTTGTGCCCTCTCCACATCTCCTCTCCCTGACGTTATTGAGCATTGGAACGCCGGTGCGTGGACTGGATGACGGGGCGACTGCAAGGGAACGAATGGGGCGAGTGTTGATTCGGTCTGATGTGGGGGGATTCAGAGAAGATTACCATCTAACCAGGCTGCCCAGTGGGCCCGGAACCTGATTTACTTTGTGGAAGATGTGTGGAGCGTGCTGAAAGAGTATGAGCCGTTTGTACAGCCGCATGGCTTCAAACATATGTCAGCTACTTTGATTGGGTTGTGGGAACAGTGCTTTAATGGTGTTGCACCCCAAAATATTTATGATATCTGGGACCGCATGTATGCTGCTGATGCTTCCGGGTTACTATGCGCTCTATAAAACCCACATTCATTCATTCATATGGCCCCTAATGACGTTTTTAGTAATGTTGCGACGTTGATTGCATACCGAGGCAGGTTGCACCAGTAGAGTCCAACAACCGTGTCCCAGTTTCCAATGAGGGCGGTGCATCTGATCTTCCACCCTGAGATACTGGAGCTGCGAGACCAGAGGGATGCTGTCGTCAGGCAGCGAGTAGAGGCCAGCTTCCAAGAACAATGGGTTTATACTCCTTGGAAGAGGAGTGAGGTCTTGTCTCTTAAAACTCAGTTAGTTACCTGACCCTAGAAAAAATCCAACTGCATACTATAAAGAATTAACAGAGGCTGCGTCGTCGATGGTAATGACATTGGCAGACTTTGAGAGGTTTTTCGGATTTTTGGTGCCACTTGACATCTGGCGGCAGGTGCATACGCAGAACCACGTTGTGAAGTTGGGTGGCACTTGGGATGAGATCAGGGCATGGGATAAAGAGAGGAAGCCTGGTGAGAAGCCTAAGGCTGAGAAACTAATTTTGCCAGGTCGAATTATCACTTACATGCACTCTCTAATTCCACCTAGAAGAGTAAATTGGGACAAGTTAACAGCATGTCATCAGAAGAAAGATGAAAGTGTATCTGATTTCTTTACTAGGTTTGAAGGTGTGTTTTGAGATTTCAGTGGACAGGACTTGTCGATGGAGGGAGGTGTCCGACTGCTTGTTAACAGATTTGTTACGAATTTGCTTCCCGAGATCGCAACTCGGTTGCAGGCTTCGGAGAGCACTTGGACTACCTCCTCCCCATCAGTGATATTAAGCCTGGTACAGTATTATGAGCATGGGGAACAAAGAGAAGGGGAAGGTAGAGAAGAAAAATAAGGAGTTGAAAACGAAGGTGTTGATGCAGCAGGTGTCCAGGGGGAAGGATAGAGGACGAGGCATTGGTCCGGCTCGACAGTTGCCTGCACTGGGAAAAATGCCTCGCCTGTGGGGCCAAACCAGTGTGCATATTGTAAGGACGAGGGACATTGGCATAGTGAGTGCCCGACGTTGTTGCAAAAGGTTGCTGTCCGTAGAGGACGGGGTTCTCGTGAATGGGGTCGTGGGACAGGTGGCCATGAAGGCTAGGGAAATGTGGAACAGCAAGGTCGCTCTGATCAGAACTATTTTGATGACTCTCGTGGGCGACAGAACTATCATCATGCCTATGATTTGGGTGAAGTGATGGGGTTAACTCATGGTTAGAACAGCCACGGACAGGGTGAGGGATCAGTTCAGATCCCTGTAGATCAGTGCGGACCTTATGTTACTGCTGATTTGTAGGGCTCAGCAAAAAAATTCTTGGTGGATACAGACGCAATGAATAGCTCTGCTTCTCGTTCACTGGTCCCCGCGGCAGCTCTGTCCAGCCAAAACCATGTTTCGGTAGGCTTTTCAGGTATACCGGTTGTGAGCCCCATTTCCGAGCCTCTTGCCCTGACTATTGGTCCTTTACTGGCGATTTGCCCTTTCTACTGACATCTAACTGTGGAGAAAATTTGATGGGTTTGGACTTATTAAACAAGTTGCACGCGACAATTTCTTGCTCCCCGGATGGTGTCTATATGACAATAGGACCCAATGTAGTGAGTTCCAAGCAATGTTTGTCAAAGGATGAGCCCATTCCTGCTGGATTTAAGGATGTGCCAACAACTCCGGTTTCTATTAGAGTCAAGGACAACGCTGTTCTCCCTCATATACCTCAGTACAAAATACCGCAAGCAGGGGAGCAAGCGCTATTGCAGATTATACAGGAATTGTTTAAGTCAGGGATTGTTTAAGAGACAACTGCAAATGTGTGTAATAGCCCTATTCTTACCATTCTTAAGAGGACACACTTGGGTTCCTCTGATGATCATCCAGATGTCCATCGGTTTGTGATTGATTTGCGTGAGGTTAATAAGATAGTGGTCCCTCAGTTACCAGTTCTCCCCGACATCACTACCCGTCTGACTATGATTCCTTCCTCTGCCTTCTGTCATTGATTTGAAGAATGCGTTCTTTAGCATTCCAATTCATCCAGATAGTAGGCATCTGTTTGGATTTGCCCTTGCCGGCGGAAGTTTTAGATTCTGTTGGGCTCCTCAGGGCTATACTGAGAGCCCTAGTATCTATAGTCAAGCTTTAAAAAGCCAATTGGATTCCCTCATACTTCCCCCAGGTAATGTATTATTGCAGTATGTGGACAATCTCCTGATCACTTCTGACACTGAAGACGGTTGCAAAGACACAACAGTTAAATAGTTGCTACATTTGGCCCATCACGGATATAAAGTGTCCCTTTCAAAATTCCAATATTGTCGACAGGAGGTCACCTAGTTAGGTCACCTACTGTCAAAGGAGGGAAGGAGACTAACACCTGTACATATTAGTGCTACTGTCAAAATGCCCATCCCTAAGACTCAGCGGGATGTGCGAGCTTTCATAGGCATTACTTTTTATTGTTGTCACTGGATTCCTAACTATTCTCTACTAACAAAGCCGCTGTTGTGACTAACCATTAAAGATGTGCATGTACCCTTGCCCTGGATGCATGAATGTCAACAAGCTTTTGAACAACTAAAGGTTGCGTTTTGATCTGCGCCTGTACTTGGCACGCCTGATTATCAGAAGCCGTTTGTGTTGTATGTACAAGAGACGGCTGGCTGCGCGCTCTCTGACTTAACACAACCCTTTGGAGGTAAGTAGAGGCCATGGGCTTATTTTTCTGCGCTTCTTGATAACATCGCGAGAGCCCTCCCGAGCTGTCTAAGAGCGGTCATAGCCATGGCCGTCTCTATTCGACAATCGGCAGGGCTCATCCTTGATACCGATCTAACAGTCATGGTACCACATGCTGTGGATACACTTTGGAACAGAACAAAGACGCAGCACCTTACCAGTGTGCATCTGACTGGCTATGAGCTGACCCTATTCGCACCACACGTCACCATCAAAAGATGTGCCACTCTGAACCCAGCCACGTTACTACCCCTCCCTTCTGAAAGTGAGGAAATAGATGTGTATGATTGCATTTTTCATACCGAGGAGGAGACGAAGGGACGGGTAGACCTGACTGATGTTCCCCTATCTGAACCCAAAGGGGAGCTATATGTCGATGGCTCTTGTTTCAAACTACCAGATGGCACAACAACTGCGGCATATGCCATAACCACCTTGCGCACAGTGGTCGAGAGATCACAAGTTCCCTATCAATCGGCCCAAGCTACAGAGTTAGTTGCCCTTCTTCGAGCTTGTGAGCTAAGTGAGGGACTGACTGTTAATATTTATACTGACAGTCAGTACACCTTTGGAGTTGCCCACAACTTTGGGCGGCTCTGGGCGTAGAAATCATTCCTGACTTCACACAGGTTAAAGATCCAGAATGGCCCATT
Source organism: Triturus cristatus (assembly GCF_964204655.1). NCBI lineage: Eukaryota > Metazoa > Chordata > Amphibia > Caudata > Salamandridae > Triturus > Triturus cristatus. The sequence continues at coordinate 779,966,043 of NC_140595.1, read as the reverse complement.
GATACACAGCCTTTTGTCAGCCCTGACACTTCCCAAGAAGTTAGCAATAGTGCAGTGCAGTGCCCACAAGGCAATTACTGATGATGTGGGAAGGGGAAATGCCTTTGCAGACCTAACAGCTAAGAAGACAGCCCAAACAAAAATGAAAAGAATGTTTGTGGCAGGCCCTGCTAGATGGGTACCCAACGTTACTATGTTTGAGGATACACTGGATAGTGTCAAAGAGATACAGAGTGAGGCAACGATTGAGGAGCAAGGAGTATGGCAGGAAAGCACAGCACGTTTAGACGAAGACGGGTGCTTAACGGATAAGTCAGGAAAGCAAAGGTGGATGTTACCGGATGCCTATGTTCTCCCTTTAGTCACTATGGTGCACGGCCCAGCTCACATTGGCACCATGGGCATAGGCAAGCTATTGGACCCCGTGTGGCAGAATGAAAATATCCCGAAGGTAGCTTCCCATTTGGTTAAATATTGCATGGTATGCATGATGTACAATCCTGGGAAGGGCACTCCTACGCCCCCTGGCAATTTTGCACCCCTTTCGTTCTCTTTTGAGGTCCTTCAGATGGACTATATCGAAATGGAGCAGGTTAACAATTTGAAATATGTGTTGGTGGTTGTTTGCGCATTCAGTAAAGGGGCTGAGGGTTACCCCACTAAGGAGAACACAGCTTTAGCAACGGCGAAAGCCCTCCTGCAGGAGTTCTTTCCCGTTTTGGTTTGCCTCATTTGATTTGGAGTGACAATTGGCAGTCACATTAATTCAAAAGTCATCCAGTTGGTGTGTGATGGGTTGCACATTAAACAGAAGTTCCATGCTGCACACCACCCCCAATCAGCAGACTTGGTTGAGAAGTACAATGGTACTCGCAAACTGAAATTGGCAAAAATTCAGGAAAGCACAGGATTGAAGTGGCCAGATGTTTTACCATTAGCTCTTCTGTCAACAAGAACTATGGCACACACTAGAACAGGATTGTCCCCATATGAGGTTGTGTTTGGCCGCCCACTAAATGTTTTGGGCTTCCCTCGACCGAAACACTTCTCGGATATTGAGTACCCACTGTTAGTGGACTATCTTTTTGAGTTGACTAAAAAATTGTGTTCTATTCATCAACAGATACACGAGGCGCTGGAACCACCAACAGAGGGGCCTGAGCACACCATCCAACCCGGGGATTTTGTTCTCATACAGCACTTTCAGAGGGGAGGGAGCCTGGAGCCTCGCTGGAAAGGGCCTCTGCAGGTGCTTCTTGCGACCAGAAGTGCCGTCAAAGTGACCGGTAAGAAGAATCGGCTCCATCTCAGCGATTTCCGCAAGGTGCCGTTGCCTCTCCCCTATGACAGGTGGGTGATCGATGGCATAGGTGACCACGAGATGGAAAAAGTGTCACGCTTGATCGCTTTTTCGGATGCCCGACTGACATGGGTGCAAACAGAAGAGGAGAATGATGCAGCATTGAATGAGGCTGTCCCCCCAGAAATAAGGGCCGTCCAGGATTCTCCTCCACCTGGCCCACAAGTGCTTGAGCATCAGTCCCTTGGCCCCTCTGAATTTGAGCCCCTGTTTACTGATCACTCTGTGTCCGGAGTGGCTAGGTACAGTTTGCGCCCCCGACGGAGGGACTGTGCACCAAAGGAAAAGTCATATTAGTAGGGATGGACTGCATGGATGAAGAATAAGGTGTATGTACCCTGTCCGCGGTACCAATGATAGCTTAGGGAAATGGTGTATCATCTCAGACACTGAATGGGATAAGCTGAGGGTGTCTTCCCGAAATGGGGGGTGCCCTATCCTGTACGACATGGGATTTCTTCAAAGGGCTGCGATTGTGCTGCCCCACTGTAGATTAACAATAGGAGTCTACCAGTGAGACTCCGACGGACACTGGGAACATTTGCCCCTTTTCGTTTTTCTTTGCCATCAGCCTTATTGCGTTTCCTTTCTTTGATTGAAATTTTTCCATTTGGCCTCCCAATTGTTGAGGAGGAACAGCCTTTTGCAGCATCACGTTTGGAGCGGAATTGGGTTGGTTGGCCCAGTTGGTCGAGAAAGAGTAGTGTTTATGCTAATTATTCTGATTTCCTCTTATAGCAATACTTGGAATAATGTGGTTCCCGGAAAAAAATATCCTGTGCATTCCTTGATTGGTACAACACGTGCCCCCCCTGAACATATGTTTGTAACCTTGGCACCTTACAAATGGGAAAACCGAAAGACTTATAAGGATAATCTGTTCATAGAAATGTTGCACCAGACACATAATGCGTCTAACATGACAAACTGTTGGGTGTGTGGACTACTTCCCTCAGTGACCCATAAAAGTGAGAACTTATTTTCCATGCCGGTTTCCTTTATTAATAGCTGTGAGAGGTGGTTTGCATTGCTTAGTATGGTACGTTCACCTCCCTCATTTAATATGTTAGAAAGAAAGAGTATTGGTCCCCGCACCAAAACACAAAACGTACGCTTTCAGCATAGAGTACCTCCTGGTGCTCCTACAGGTTGAGAGCTGTTCGGCAGATTGTTCCTAAGCTCTTGCATGCATGCATTCAAAGGAGTAAGAAAGAGGACACGGAAGTAGATGATTTCCTGGGGTTTAACACGTTAGAATATTTCCAGTCCATTCAGACTCGTGATGTCACTGAAGATAAGCCAATGCCACTGTCGGTGGTTAACACCACAGCTAGTTTCTGTGTCCAGGGGAGCAGAAAGGTGGAGGTAGGGGAGAGCAGGTGCAACACTACATATAAGCTGAGAGCGACAGATAGTCCACCCCTGGTACTACCCCCTAATGTTTACTTCGTTTGTGGATCACAGGGACATGTTTGGCTCCCTGAGGGATGATCAGGTAGGTGTTATCTTTCTTACCTTCCGTATATATAGCTCCGCCCAATTACCATAAAGACCATCGATTGCAATGTAGGAGCACATACCTGTCCAGAATAAGGTGGGTTATTAACACAGAAGATGGAGATCAGACAGACACTACTCTGCAGCAGTTCACCGATGCTATGAAAGGTATTATACCTTTTTGGGGCCCTATGTCCAATAGCCTAAATATTCGTAGACTGACTAGGGGGGTGGAAGGAGTGATAAATACAACTGCTGGTATCCTAACTAATATTACAGCTGAGCTCCAGGCTATGAGACTTGCTGCACTTCAGAACAGGATGGTGCTAGATGTCATCCTTGCTAATAGGGGTGGGGCCTGCCGTGTCATCGGAAGTAGTTGCTGTATATACATACCAGACCATGCTCCCAAAGGATATGCTGCTATACAGAAGCTCCATAGGCTTGTCTCTGACATACACCAGGAAAATGGCACGTGGTCTCTCACAGGGTGGTTTTGGGGCCTATTTGCCTATGTCCCCCTCAAGTACATACATCCAACCACCCTCCGGTGCTAGCGGAATTCCCCCAGTTACAGGCGGGTCTCCTCACCTCCCTCATGCGCCAGGTGAAGTCAGGCTCCCCTAGAGACCCAGCACCCCCACATGTCCTAGTCTCCGCCAGTCAAACCATTCTTCCCACACTGCTTAGAGTACTTAATACCTCGATCTCTACTAGCACAGTACCAGTAAAGTGGAAGCAGGCCATGGTAAGGGCTCTGGTCAAAAAACCTAACCTTGACACCAAGAATCTCAACAACTTCCGCCCGATCTCCTTGTTGCCTTGGGCAGCCAAAATCTTGGAGAAACACATAAACAGCATATTAACAACCTTTCTCGAGCAACACCATCTGCTCGATCCCTCCCAGACTGGTTTCCGCCCAAAGCATGGGACTGAGACGGCACTGTTGGCAGTCACAGAGGAGTCCAGGAGAATCTTAGATCGGGGAGGATCGGTGGCAATCATCCTCCTCGATCTGAGCGCGGCATTTGATACCGTGAACCACGGTATCCTCCTGCAGCGCCTCCTGGACATCGGAATATATGACAAAGCTCTGGAGTGGTTCAGGTCTTACCTGAGTGACAGATCTTTCCAGGTCTATGAAGGTAATGTCACCTCCTCTAGCAAGCCTCTGAGGTGTGGATTCCCGCAGGGATCATCGTTAAGCCCGCCGTTATTTAACGTCTACATGAGGCCACTGGCTGGGATCGTCCGTCCTTATGGTATTAAGATCGTTACCTACGCGGACGATACCCAGCTGGTGATCTCTCTGGCACGGGCAGGTGGACCCTCAGCTAATGTAGACCTCGCTGGCTGTATGGAGATGGTCAAGAGCTGGATGACCAAGTCTTGTCTCAAACTCAATGAAGACAAGACTGAGCTTATGCTCCTGGGTCACAACGTACCACCCACCATAGGCACTCTCTGGCCTCCCAGCTTAGGTCCTGCCCCTGTTCCCAAAGACGCCATCAAGAGCTTGGGTGTCTGGCTTGACAGGTCCCTGTCTTTCAATCAACAGGCAACAAAACTATCTGCCACCTGCTTCGGCATCCTGAGAGTTATCAGGAAGATCTTGCCTCTTCTCCCCTTTGAAGCAAGGAAAACCGTGGTTCTGGGCCTGATTCAATCGCGGCTGGACTATGGTAATGCCTTGTATCTTGGAGCTCCTGACTCCACCCTGCGCAAACTGCAAATAATACAGAACTGCGCAGCCAGAACACTCTTACAAATCCCCCGCAGATCGTCAGCAAAACCCGGACTGAGGACACTGCACTGGCTCCCTGTAAAGGAAAGAGTAAACTTCAAATCACTCTGCATTGCTCACTAGACTTTCTGGTCCCTAGGACCGGCAATCAATCTCCCCCTCATCACACCCTATCTCCCCACAAGACAGTTGCGCTCCACCACTGCGAATCTAGCCATTGTGCCGCCAATAAAGAAATCAAGGTCTGGAGGCCGCTCCTTCTCTTACAATGTAGCTAAGAGGTGGAACGCTCTGCCCCAGCATCTTAGATCCAATCCTGATGTTCTCTCCTTCCGCAAACAGCTGAAAACGCTCCTGTTCACCACATAACTGTGGAGCTGAATCTGCCTCCTCCTAACCCAAACCTCAGTTGGTATGCTCAGCGCTTGGACGCCTCAGGGCAGCTACGTGCGCTTTAGAAATCGGAGTTCATTCATTCATTCATTCATTTATGACCATACACAATAACGCAGTGAAGATACTACAAAGGGACAACACACAAGTAGTTATAGAAAAATGTGTATCTTTATATAGGCTTAACACAAGGCTCAAAAGCAATCAAGAAGCCACAATGCACGTAAATATAGATTCACTTGAAAAGCAATAAAAGCGATCAAAGCGTGTGAAACGAACTTAGTTCGAGGCTGGTGTCTACACGACCCGGTGATGCACAATGTACCTGAAGTTTAAAGGAGCACGGCACGCAGCTTCGCGAGGAAGCCGCGATGATGACAGTCGGAATCGCAGAGGCCTCAGCCCCCAGCTGCAGCGGTCCGCGGCGTGCACTCATGATGATCCTGAGATGGTGATTAAAGGCAGGCGTTCAGCGGCACAGCTCCTCAGCTGCAGTGGTCCACCGTAGCGATAGCCATGATTCTCATAGCACAGACAAATATGGGCTCTCAGCGGCAACAGCTCCTCAGCTGTGGCGGCCCACGATAGCGATGATTCTCGTAGCACAGGCAAATGCGGGTTCTCAGTGGCAACAGCTCCTCAGCTGCAGCGGCCCACAATAGCGATAGCGATGATTCTCGTAGCACAGGCAAATGCGGGCTCTCAGCGGCAACAGCGATCCACAATAGGGATAGCGATAATTTTCAGCCCGTGTTCCCCGCAGTAAACCCAGAGGCTCTGGAATTCTCGACAGAAGCCTCACCTGCGAGTAGAATCCCCCTCAATAGGAATTCAGAAGGCTGATGGGTGAAGTCTAATGTCCCTGAGACTTCAGCAGAATGTAAGCTCAAATCAGGCCCTTAGGTAGTTGCTTCAGCAAGATGGATATAAGTTTCAAAGTCCTTTCGCTCTAGTTACACGGACAGAGGTTCGTCTTGACATCCAGAAGTAACACACCGTGTAGGGGTTTTAGCACAGATATTTATACCCCAAAAGTCTTTGGTCTCAAAAGTCACAAGTCACTGACGCCAGCAGGAACCAGTTTGGTGTGGTCCTGGAGCACTTTGTTTACGAGGCGGCATCCTGCCTTTCAGGAAGAGGGGGTCTGCCATCAGACACACAGTAGGAGGTAGAGCCATCATCCACCTTGCCAGGCACAGCCCTGCTCAGATCAAAGGGTCACCTGTCCCCATACTCCAACTGCAGATCTCTCTGTTCAATCCAGGTCGGGCTCAGCCTGCCCTGTCCCTCCAAAACCAGACAGCCAATACACATACCAACAGAGCACACTGGAAGACTCAGGCAAGAAAATACCCATTTTACAAAAGTGGTATTCTCAGACACAGAATATAAAAATAATCCTCACCAACAGATGCACTCTAATATTCTGAGCTCAGGCATACTAAATTCGACTTTCCAAACATATTCCTTGGGTCAGCTAGGATTATAGGGAATACCAATTCATTAAGTCATTTTACAATAGGGAGCATTCGCGCGGTGGCACTGGATGGCAGTGGCACAGCGCCCAGAGCCTCTAACACCAGCAAACACAGAGGAGAAAAAAGCGAAAGGTGGAAGGGAGACCCACACCAATGGTGCCAGGTCTAACACGTGCCCCCTCCAGCTGAAATGTGGGGAGAACTGCCCACCCACTTGGGGGTTCTCATCAGGGCGGGGTTCCACCGTAAAGTCCATACCCTATAGGGAAATAGACCACCTCAACAACTTTGGATTTTCACCCCTCATCTGCATCAACCATCTGAGGGGCCTGTGGTCCGTCTGAACCCGGAAGTGAGTCCCAAACAGGTATGGTCTCAGCTTCTTCAGTGCCCAGACCACAGCAAATGCCTCACGCTCAATTGCACTCCACCTCTGTTCCCGTGGAAGTAACCTCCTACTAATGAAGGCTACCGGTTGGTCTAGGCCCTCTTCATTGATCTGTGACAGAATAGCCCCCACACCATGCTCTGAAGCGTCTGTCTGGACAACAAATTCTTTTGAAAAGTTGGGCGTCTGAAGGACAGGGGCTATACACATGCCAGTCTTCAGGGCGTCAAAAGCTTCCTGACAGGTGTCCGTCTAGTTCACAATCTTTGGCTGTTTCTTAGAAGTCAGCTCAGTAAAGGGTACAACAATGTTGCCATACCCCTTGACAAACCTCCTGTGATAACCCGTGAGTCCTAAAAAGGCTCTCACCTGTGTCTGGGTTTTTTGGGGGGTTCCCAAGCCAGGATGGTTTCAATCTTGGGCTGTAGGGGTGCCACCTGGCCGCTCCCAACCTGGTGTCCCAAGTACACCACAGAACCCTGCCCAATCTGACACTTACTTGCCTTGATTGTGAGTCCTGCCCTTCGCAGTGCCATCAACAGTTCCCAGAGGTGGCGCAGGTGGTCCTCCCAGGAGGAACTAAACACTGCAATGTCATCCAGGTAGGCGGCGCTGAAATCTTCCAGCCCAACCAACACCCTGTTGACCAACCTCTGAAAGGTGGCAGGGGCATTCTTCATCCCATAAGGGTATCACCCTGAATGGGTAGTGCCCATCCGGTGTGGAGAATGCTGACCTCTCCTTTGCCCCATCAGTCAAGGCGATCTGCCAATACCCAGACGTCAAATCAAACGTGCTGAGGTACCGTGCAGCCCCTAGCTGATCGATGAGCTCATCAGCTCTGGGGATGGGGTGCACGTCAGTCTTCGTGACTGAATTGAGACCTCGGTAGTCCACGCAGAACCGAAGTTCTGTGGTGGCACCAGGCGCTGCAGCTTTTGGTACCAAGATCACTGGGCTGGACCAAGGGCTGCTAGAGGACTCAATCACCCCTAAAGCAAACATTTTGGAAACCTCCTCCTTAATGCATGCCCTAACCCGGTCAGTCACTCTGTAAGCCTTGTGCTTAACAGGAGGACTGTCCCCAGTGTCCATTTCATGGACACAGCAATCCGTGACACTAGGCACCAGGGAGAACAGATCACTGAATTGCCCCAACAGTTGGCGACAATCACTCTGCTGCTCAGGGGTCAGTGTGGTGGAGAGGACCACACCCTCCACTGACCCATCATTCTCATTTGCATACAGGAGGTCAGGAAGAGGCTCACTCTCTTCCTCCATCCCAGCATCTGTGGCCAGGAGCATGCCCACTTCAGACCTCTCAAAGTGGGGCTTCAGGCAGTTGACATGCAGGACCCGCAAGGTGTTCCGGGGAAACCGCAAGGCCACCAAGTAGGTAACAGGACTCTTGCCCTCCACCACCTCAAACGGTCCAGTCCACTTATCTTGGAGCACACAGGGCTCCACTGGGGCCATGACCCAAACCTTTTGACCAGGCTGAAACTCAATCAGACTGGCAACGTTTCATCTCTTCCTGGCTGGCTTCCAGATTTGCCTCAGCAAGCTTTCTGAAACGCCGAGTCTGGTTCCTGAAGGCCAACATGTAACTAAACACATCCTGGGGAGGTTTCCTGGGAGATTGCTCCCAGCCTTCCTTGACCAGACTCAGAGGCCCTCTTACCGGGTGACCATAGAGCAGTTCAAAGGGGCTGAACCCTAGGGACTTCTGTGGCACCTAACAGTAAGCAAACAACAGGCAGGGCAAGAGGACATCCCACTTATGTCTCATGGACTCTTCCAGGCCCATAATCATGCCTTTGAGGTTCCAGTTGAATCTCTCAACCAGTCCATTACCTTGGGGGTGGTAAGGGGTGGTGAACTTATAAGTTACCCCACACTACTCCCACAGAGACTTCATATATTTGGAAATGAATTTAGTGCCCCAATCCGACACCACCTCTCTGGGGAACCCCACACGGGAGAAAATCCCCATCAGAGCACGTCCCACCATGGGGGCCGTCACTGTCCGGAGTGGGATGGCTTCAGGGTACCGGGTGGCATGGTCCACCAGGACCAGGATGAACCTGTTACCCATGGCTGTCTTGGGGTCCAGGGGCCCCACAGTGTCAATGCCCATTCGCTCGAATGGGGTGCTGACAACTGGAAAGGGCTGGAGTGGGGCTTTGATCTTCCCCCCACTCTTCCCACTTGCCCGGTAAGTGTCACATGTCCTGCAGTGAGCATCTGAGCTCCTGCGCATCTGGGGCCAATAAAAGTGGGTGACCAGCCTCTCGAAGGTCTTGGTCTGCCCCAGATGTCCAGCCAATGGCACATCATGAGCCAACCCCAGTAGGAAGGCTCTGAAGCACTGGGGTACCACTAGCACACGGGCTGACCCAGGCTCAGCAACCTTAGGGTTGCTTTAAAGGAGGTTATTCTCCCAATAGATCAGATGTGACCCTGACTGATCACCTGCTGCCTGGGCTGCAGCCTGTCGCCACAGCCCCTCAAGAGAAGGGCACGCTCTCTACTGTTCACAAAATTCCTCCCTGGTGGGCCCTCCTTCCTGCTGCCAATGGGTCAGCTCAGGTAGGTCCCCAGTTTGGCTACTTGTTCCCCTGTAGGCTCCAGGGCATCCCCCCTCAAGGTCTGCTCCCTCCTGGACCGTGGGAACTATGGGGGCAGGTTGCCCGTGCCCCCTACCCCTTCTCTTTAAGGCAGGGGCCTGGGCCATACTTTCAGGCTCCAGGTTCCATCTGAACGTCCTTACTGGCTGCCATGGACCGAGTGGTCGCGCACGCCCACACAGGCAGACCCAACATTTCCAAGTGAGATTTCCTCTCCACCGTAGCCCACGGGGAGGTCTCTAAATCATTGCCCAACAGACAGTCTATTGGCATGGCTGGCCTTACAGCTACTTGAAGAGTTCCTGAGACCCCCCTCCCTCAAAGGGAACTTGAGCCACCTCACACTGGCTCTCAGAGTTATCTGCTGACACGACTGGGCAGAATGCATGGGGGACAACCTGCTCTTGGGACACCAACCGGGAGCTGACAGCAGACACACTAGCTCCTGTGTCCCTCAGAGCCTCCACCCTATGGCCATTGATGGTCACCCACTGCCTGTACTTCTTAATGTTATCAGGTAGTGTTGGGTTAGGGACCTTCTCAGTCTCCTAGTGAGACAAGGGTCAATTCTATGGGATCCCACCCCTCTTGGGCACCCATCTCCTCCCCTCCCAGGGCTACACTAGCAATCTGGTGAGGGGGGGCGCACAGGGTGGTGCACTGGAGTCCCTCTGGCCAGACCATCAGCATTGGGGACACTGGGGATCATAATACCGGTGGCCCACTTGACCATACTTAAAACAAGTAAGGGGCCCCCTATGAAATAGCCTACCTCTCGGGGGCACTGGCTTCTTCTCAAGGGACGACTAGGACACCACTCCTTGGTTCCTTTGGGAATTACTTTGGGGCCCTCTCTGGAAATCCCTCTGTTTACCCCTGTCCCCCCACTTCTCTACTGGGGACCCTGCCAACCTTTGGCGAAGTCTCCCACATGACCCTTACAAACCCGGGTGCTCACCCAGCGGTCCGCCTCCTCAGCAAGCTTCCTAGGGTTAGTTAGCTTGCTATCAATAAGGTGCTGGCGTAGCTCTGGAAAACAGTTACTAGCTAAATGCTCCCACGCAAACAAATCATACAGTTGCTCAAAAGTTTCCGCTTTGCTATCTTTTACCCAGTGATCCATTGCTCTGCAAAAAAAAGACACATATTCAACCCAAGTGGTACCCTCTAACTTCTTACAGGTTCTAAATCTCTGCCTGTACATTTCTGGGGTCAAACCATATTGCGTCAACAAGGCCTCTTTCATATGAGCATACACCATCCTGCTCTCTTCAGGCAGATCCAACAGGGTATCCCTCCCATCACTCACAAAGCGTCCCCACAACCCCGCTCCCCAATCCTACTCAGGGACCCGGTGGGGCACCATTGCTATCTCGTAGGCGGCAAACCATTGCCCAATATCCTCACTCTTATGGAAATCCTTGATGACATCCTTGGGTATATAAACTCTACTCTCGGTAGGTACTAAAGGTATGCTGCCACCAGAGGGGGAGATCTCTAAACTCTTAGCCTTGATCTCCAGCTCCCTCAATACTCTCTCATGCTCCAGGTTCATTTTCTCAAGTTCAAATGCCAACCTGTTATTCTCAATATCCAACGTTTTATTCTCTAGGTCCTTCTGATATTCTAATTTGGCCATCTCCAAACTATGCCTCCTATCTCTCTCCCTGACCTCCATCTCTTCTGGAGACAGGCCCTTTGAGAACACACTAGTACCTGGACTGGAAAGTGCTTTACCTCCCACTAAATCCACTTCGTCATCCTGCTGCCCTCCAGCATTCTCTCCCCCATCCACAGGCTCTCCCCATTCCCAGGGGACTCCCTAGCCTCTAACCAGGCCTTTAGAGCCTTCTGATACTCCTCCTTCCTAGAGAGACCTGCAAAAGGGATGGTGAATTGCTTGCAAAAAGACTTTAGCTGTTTGGCAGTGTAGGTCTCTAACCTCTCTTCCTCAAAGGTGAGATCCTCCGAAGCATTGGATGTTGGCTTACCCATTGTAGACATAACTGACAAATACTATCAAAAATAGAACCAAATCAAGAACGTATGTGGTTGTGTTTTAGGTCTGCACTCACTAGTAGTGTACACCAGTTATTGTATGTGGATCACAAACGCAAGTCCTGATCCCACCGCTGCCACCAATGTTACAAATGGGGATCTCTAGTTGGCAGTGGCTGGCGCCAATGTCCAAATAGGGACCCTTCTTCCTAAGTCAGAGTAAGGGGGCTATACCCTTTGATAACCCCTGCTCAACCCTGTGGTAACGTAGCACGAGCAGACAGGCCTATCTCAGAGGCAGTGTGTGAAGCATTTATGACCATACACAATAACGCAGTGAAGACACTTCAAATGGACACCACACAAGTAGTTATAGAAAAAGGAGTATCTTTAGATTGGCTTAACACAAGGCTCAAAAGCGATCAAGAAGCCACAATGCACGTAAATATAGATTCACTTGAAAAGCAATAAAAGCAATCAAAAGCGTATGAAACGAACTTAGTTCGAGGCAGGGGTCTACGCGACCCGGTGATGCAAAATGTACCTGAAGTTTAAAGGGGCACGGCACGCAGCTTCGTGAGGAAGCCGCGATGATGACAGGCGGACTAGCAGCGGCCCCAGCTGCAGCGGTCCGCGGCGTGCACTCACGATGATCCTGAGATGGTGATTAAAGGCAGGCACTCAGCGGCACAGCTCCTCAGCTGTAGCGACCCACCGTAGCGATAGCGATGATTCTCGTAGTACAAACAGATGCGGGCTCTCAGCAGCAACAGCTCCTCAGCTGCAGCGGCCCACGATAGCGATAGCGATGATTCTCATAGCACAGGCAAATGTGGGCTCTCAGCGGCAACAGCTCCTCAACTGCGGCAGCCCACAGTAGCAATAGCGATGATTCTCAGCCCGCGTTCCCCGCAGCAGAACCAGAGGTGCTGGAATTCTCGACAGAAGCCTCACCTGTGAGTAGAATCCCCCTCAATAGGAATTCAGAAGGCTGATGGGTGAAGTCTAATGTCCCTGAGACTTGAGCAGGAGGCAAGCTCAAATCAGGCCCTTGGGTAGTTGCTTCAGCAAGATGGATATAAGTTTCAAAGTCCTTTCCCTCTAGTTACACGGACAGAGGTTCGTCTTGACATCCAGAAGTAACACACCGTGTAGGGGTTTTAGCAGAGATATTTATACCCCAAAAGTCTTTGGTCTCAAAAGTCACAAGTCACTGACCCCAGCCAGAACCAGTTTGGTGTGGTCCTGGAGCACTTTGTTTACGAGGCGGCATCCTGCCTTTCAGGAAGAGGGGGTCTGCCATCAGACACACAGTAGGAGGTAGAGCCATCATCCACCTTGCCAGGCACAGCCCTGCTCAGATCAAAGGGTCACCTGTCCCCATACTCCAACTGCAGATCTCTCTGTTCAATCCAGGTCGGGCTCAGCCTGCCCTGTCCCTCCAAAACCAGACAGCCAATACACATACCAACAGAGCACACTGGAAGACTCAGGCAAGAAAATACCCATTTTCCAAAAGTGGTATTCTCAGACACAGAATATAAAAATAATCCTCACCAACAGATGCACTCTAATATTCTGAGCTCAGGCATACTAAATTCGACTTTCCAAACATATTCCTTGGGTCAGCTAGGATTATAGGGAATACCAATTCATTAAGTCATTTTACAATAGGGAGCATTCGCGCGGTGGCACTGGATGGCAGTGGCACAGCGCCCAGAGCCTCTAACACCAGCAAACACAGAGGAGAAAAAAGCGAAAGGTGGAAGGGAGACCCACACCAATGGTGCCAGGTCTAACCAGTGCCCCCTCCAGCTGAAATGTGGGGAGAACTGCCCACCCACTTGGGGGTTCTCATCAGGGCGGGGTTCCACCGTAAAGTCCATACCCTATAGGGAAATAGACCACCTCAACAACTTTGGATTTTCACCCCTCATCTGCATCAACCATCTGAGGGGCCTGTGGTCCGTCTGAACCCGGAAGTGAGTCCCAAACAGGTATGGTCTCAGCTTCTTCAGTGCCCAGACCACAGCAAATGCCTCACGCTCAATTGCACTCCACCTCTGTTCCCGTGGAAGTAACCTCCTACTAATGAAGGCTACCGGTTGGTCTAGGCCCTCTTCATTGATCTGTGACAGAATAGCCCCCACACCATGCTCTGAAGCGTCTGTCTGGACAACAAATTCTTTTGAAAAGTTGGGCGTCTGAAGGACAGGGGCTATACACATGCCAGTCTTCAGGGCGTCAAAAGCTTCCTGACAGGTGTCCGTCTAGTTCACAATCTTTGGCTGTTTCTTAGAAGTCAGCTCAGTAAAGGGTACAACAATGTTGCCATACCCCTTGACAAACCTCCTGTAATAACCCGTGAGTCCTAAAAAGGCTCTCACCTGTGTCTGGGTTTTTTGGGGGGTTCCCAAGCCAGGATGGTTTCAATCTTGGGCTGTAGGGGTGCCACCTGGCCGCTCCCAACCTGGTGTCCCAAGTACACCACAGAACCCTGCCCAATCTGACACTTACTTGCCTTGATTGTGAGTCCTGCCCTTCGCAGTGCCATCAACACGTCCCAGAGGTGGCGCAGGTGGTCCTCCCAGGAGGAACTAAACACTGCAATGTCATCCAGGTAGGCGGCGCTGAAATCTTCCAGCCCAACCAACACCCTGTTGACCAACCTCTGAAAGGTGGCAGGGGCATTCTTCATCCCATAAGGGTATCACCCTGAATGGGTAGTGCCCATCCGGTGTGGAGAATGCTGACCTCTCCTTTGCCCCATCAGTCAAGGCGATCTGCCAATACCCAGACGTCAAATCAAACGTGCTGAGGTACCGTGCAGCCCCTAGCTGATCGATGAGCTCATCAGCTCTGGGGATGGGGTGCACGTCAGTCTTCGTGACTGAATTGAGACCTCGGTAGTCCACGCAGAACCGAAGTTCGGTGGTGGCACCAGGCGCTGCAGCTTTTGGTACCAAGACCACTGGGCTGGACCAAGGGCTGCTAGAGGACTCAATCACCCCTAAAGCAAACATTTTGGAAACCTCCTCCTTAATGCATGCCCTAACCCGGTCAGTCACTCTGTAAGCCTTGTGCTTAACAGGAGGACTGTCCCCAGTGTCCATTTCATGGACACAGCAATCCGTGACACTAGGCACCAGGGAGAACAGATCACTGAATTGCCCCAACAGTTGGCGACAATCACTCTGCTGCTCAGGGGTCAGTGTGGTGGAGAGGACCACACCCTCCACTGACCCATCATTCTCATTTGCATACAGGAGGTCAGGAAGAGGCTCACTCTCTTCCTCCATCCCAGCATCTGTGGCCAGGAGCATGCCCACTTCAGACCTCTCAAAGTGGGGCTTCAGGCAGTTGACATGCAGGACCCGCAAGGTGTTCCGGGGAAACCGCAAGGCCACCAAGTAGGTAACAGGACTCTTGCCCTCCACCACCTCAAACGGTCCAGTCCACTTATCTTGGAGCACACAGGGCTCCACTGGGGCCATGACCCAAACCTTTTGACCAGGCTGAAACTCAATCAGACTGGCAACGTTTCATCTCTTCCTGGCTGGCTTCCAGATTTGCCTCAGCAAGCTTTCTGAAACGCCGAGTCTGGTTCCTGAAGGCCAACATGTAACTAAACACATCCTGGGGAGGTTTCCTGGGAGATTGCTCCCAGCCTTCCTTGACCAGACTCAGAGGCCCTCTTACCGGGTGACCATAGAGCAGTTCAAAGGGGCTGAACCCTAGGGACTTCTGTGGCACCTAACAGTAAGCAAACAACAGGCAGGGCAAGAGGACATCCCACTTATGTCTCATGGACTCTTCCAGGCCCATAATCATGCCTTTGAGGTTCCAGTTGAATCTCTCAACCAGTCCATTACCTTGGGGGTGGTAAGGGGTGGTGAACTTATAAGTTACCCCACACTACTCCCACAGAGACTTCATATATTTGGAAATGAATTTAGTGCCCCAATCCGACACCACCTCTCTGGGGAACCCCACACGGGAGAAAATCCCCATCAGAGCACGTCCCACCATGGGGGCCGTCACTGTCCGGAGTGGGATGGCTTCAGGGTACCGGGTGGCATGGTCCACCAGGACCAGGATGAACCTGTTACCCATGGCTGTCTTGGGGTCCAGGGGCCCCACAGTGTCAATGCCCATTCGCTCGAATGGGGTGCTGACAACTGGAAAGGGCTGGAGTGGGGCTTTGATCTTCCCCCCACTCTTCCCACTTGCCCGGTAAGTGTCACATGTCCTGCAGTGAGCATCTGAGCTCCTGCGCATCTGGGGCCAATAAAAGTGGGTGACCAGCCTCTCGAAGGTCTTGGTCTGCCCCAGATGTCCAGCCAATGGCACATCATGAGCCAACCCCAGTAGGAAGGCTCTGAAGCACTGGGGTACCACTAGCACACGGGCTGACCCAGGCTCAGCAACCTTAGGGTTGCTTTAAAGGAGGTTATTCTCCCAATAGATCAGATGTGACCCTGACTGATCACCTGCTGCCTGGGCTGCAGCCTGTCGCCACAGCCCCTCAAGAGAAGGGCACGCTCTCTACTGTTCACAAAATTCCTCCCTGGTGGGCCCTCCTTCCTGCTGCCAATGGGTCAGCTCAGGTAGGTCCCCAGTTTGGCTACTTGTTCCCCTGTAGGCTCCAGGGCATCCCCCCTCAAGGTCTGCTCCCTCCTGGACCGTGGGAACTATGGGGGCAGGTTTCCCGTGCCCCCTACCCCTTCTCTTTAAGGCAGGGGCCTGGGCCATACTTTCAGGCTCCAGGTTCCATCTGAACGTCCTTACTGGCTGCCATGGACCGAGTGGTCGCGCACGCCCACACAGGCAGACCCAACATTTCCAAGTGAGATTTCCTCTCCACCGTAGCCCACGGGGAGGTCTCTAAATCATTGCCCAACAGACAGTCTATTGGCATGGCTGGCCTTACAGCTACTTGAAGAGTTCCTGAGACCCCCCCCCTCAAAGGGAACTTGAGCCACCTCACACTGGCTCTCAGAGTTATCTGCTGACACGACTGGGCAGAATGCATGGGGGACAACCTGCTCTTGGGACACCAACCGGGAGCTGACAGCAGACACACTAGCTCCTGTGTCCCTCAGAGCCTCCACCCTATGGCCATTGATGGTCACCCACTGCCTGTACTTCTTAATGTTATCAGGTAGTGTTGGGTTAGGGACCTTCTCAGTCTCCTAGTGAGACAAGGGTCAATTCTATGGGATCCCACCCCTCTTGGGCACCCATCTCCTCCCCTCTCAGGGCTACACTAGCAATCTGGTGAGGGGGGGCGCACAGGGTGGTGCACTGGAGTCCCTCTGGCCAGACCATCAGCATTGGGGACACTGGGGATCATAATACCGGTGGCCCACTTGACCATACTTAAAACAAGTAAGGGGCCCCCTATGAAATAGCCTACCTCTCGGGGGCACTGGCTTCTTCTCAAGGGACGACTAGGACACCACTCCTTGGTTCCTTTGGGAATTACTTTGGGGCCCTCTCTGGAAATCCCTCTGTTTACCCCTGTCCCCCCACTTCTCTACTGGGGACCCTGCCAACCTTTGGCGAAGTCTCCCACATGACCCTTACAAACCCGGGTGCTCACCCAGCGGTCCGCCTCCTCAGCAAGCTTCCTAGGGTTAGTTAGCTTGCTATCAATAAGGTGCTGGCATAGCTCTGGAAAACAGTTACTAGCTAAATGCTCCCACGCAAACAAATCATACAGTTGCTCAAAAGTTTCCGCTTTGCTATCTTTTACCCAGTGATCCATTGCTCTGCAAAAAAAAGACACATATTCAACCCAAGTGGTACCCTCTAACTTCTTACAGGTTCTAAATCTCTGCCTGTACATTTCTGGGGTCAAACCATATTGCGTCAACAAGGCCTCTTTCATATGAGCATACACCATCCTGCTCTCTTCAGGCAGATCCAACAGGGTATCCCTCCCATCACTCACAAAGCGTCCCCACAACCCCGCTCCCCAATCCTACTCAGGGACCCGGTGGGGCACCATTGCTATCTCGTAGGCGGCAAACCATTGCCCAATATCCTCACTCTTATGGAAATCCTTGATGACATCCTTGGGTATATAAACTCTACTCTCGGTAGGTACTAAAGGTATGCTGCCACCAGAGGGGGAGATCTCTAAACTCTTAGCCTTGATCTCCAGCTCCCTCAATACTCTCTCATGCTCCAGGTTCATTTTCTCAAGTTCAAATGCCAACCTGTTATTCTCAATATCCAACGTTTTATTCTCTAGGTCCTTCTGATATTCTAATTTGGCCATCTCCAAACTATGCCTCCTATCTCTCTCCCTGACCTCCATCTCTTCTGGAGACAGGCCCTTTGAGAACACACTAGTACCTGGACTGGAAAGTCTTTACCTCCCACTAAATCCACTTCGTCATCCTGCTGCCCTCCAGCATTCTCTCCCCCATCCACAGGCTCTCCCCATTCCCAGGGGACTCCCTAGCCTCTAACCAGGCCTTTAGAGCCTTCTGATACTCCTCCTTCCTAGAGAGACCTGCAAAAGGGATGGTGAATTGCTTGCAAAAAGACTTTAGCTGTTTGGCAGTGTAGGTCTCTAACCTCTCTTCCTCAAAGGTGAGATCCTCCGAAGCATTGGATGTTGGCTTACCCATTGTAGACATAACTGACAAATACTATCAAAAATAGAACCAAATCAAGAACGTATGTGGTTGTGTTTTAGGTCTGCACTCACTAGTAGTGTACACCAGTTATTGTATGTGGATCACAAACGCAAGTCCTGATCCCACCGCTGCCACCAATGTTACAAATGGGGATCTCTAGTTGGCAGTGGCTGGCGCCAATGTCCAAATAGGGACCCTTCTTCCTAAGTCAGAGTAAGGGGGCTATACCCTTTGATAACCCCTGCTCAACCCTGTGGTAACGTAGCACGAGCAGACAGGCCTATCTCAGAGGCAGTGTGTGAAGCATTTATGACCATACACAATAACGCAGTGAAGACACTTCAAATGGACACCACACAAGTAGTTATAGAAAAAGGAGTATCTTTAGATTGGCTTAACACAAGGCTCAAAAGCGATCAAGAAGCCACAATGCACGTAAATATAGATTCACTTGAAAAGCAATAAAAGCAATCAAAAGCGTATGAAACGAACTTAGTTCGAGGCAGGGGTCTACGCGACCCGGTGATACAAAATGTACCTGAAGTTTAAAGGGGCACGGCACGCAGCTTCGTGAGGAAGCCGCGATGATGACAGGCGGACTAGCAGCGGCCCCAGCTGCAGCGGTCCGCGGCGTGCACTCACGATGATCCTGAGATGGTGATTAAAGGCAGGCACTCAGCGGCACAGCTCCTCAGCTGTAGCGACCCACCGTAGCGATAGCGATGATTCTCGTAGTACAAACAGATGCGGGCTCTCAGCAGCAACAGCTCCTCAGCTGCAGCGGCCCACGATAGCGATAGCGATGATTCTCATAGCACAGGCAAATGCGGGCTCTCAGCGGCAAAAGCTCCTCAACTGCGGCAGCCCACAGTAGCAATAGCGATGATTCTCAGCCCGCGTTCCCCGCAGCAGAACCAGAGGTGCTGGAATTCTCGACAGAAGCCTCACCTGTGAGTAGAATCCCCCTCAATAGGAATTCAGAAGGCTGATGGGTGAAGTCTAATGTCCCTGAGACTTCAGCAGGAGGTAAGCTCAAATCAGGCCCTTGGGTAGTTGCTTCAGCAAGATGGATATAAGTTTCAAAGTTCTTTCCCTCTAGTTACACGGATAGAGGTTCGTCATGACATCCAGAAGTAACACACCGTGTAGGGGTTTTAGCACAGATATTTATACCCCAAAAGTCTTTGTTCTCAAAAGTCACAAGTCACTGACCCCAGCCAGAACCAGTTCGGTGTTGTCCTGGAGCACTTTGTTTACGAGGCGGCATCCTACCTTTCAGGAAGAGGGGGTCTGCCATCAGACCCACAGTGGAAGGTGGAGCCATCATTCACCTTGCCAGACACAGCCCTGCTCAGATCAAAGGGTCACTCCTCTCCATACTCCAACTGCAGATCTCTCTGTTCAATCCAGGTCGGGCTCAGCCTGCCCTGTCCCTCCAAAACCAGACAGCCAATACACATACTAACAGAGCACACTGGAAGACCCAGGCAAGAAAATACCCACTTTCCAAAAGTGGTATTCTCAGACACAGAATATAAAAATAATCCTCACCAACAGATGCACTCTAATATTCTGAGCTCAGGCATACTAAATTCGACTTTCCAAACATGTTCCTTGGGTCAGCTAGGATTATAGGGAATACCAATTCATTAAGTCATTTTACAATAGGGAGCATTCGCGCTGTGGCACTGGATGGAAGTGGCACAGCGCCCAGAGCCTCTAACACCAGCAAACACAGAGGAGAAAAAAGCGAAAGGTGGAAGGGAGACCCACACCAATGGTGCCAGGTCTAACACGTGCCCCCTCCAGCTGAAATGTGGGGAGAACTGCCCACCCACTTGGGGGTTCTCATCACTAAGGCAGAAAAATCTGGACAGACCATCAGCATTGGCGTGTTCTGAACCAGGGCGGGGTTCCACCGTAAAGTCCATACCCTATAGGGAAATAGACCACCTCAACAACTTTGGATTTTCACCCCTCATCTGCATCAACCATCTGAGGGGCTTGTGGTCCGTCTGAACCCGGAAGTGAGTCCCAAACAGGTATGGTCTCAGCTTCTTCAGTGCCCAGACCACAGCAAATGCCTCACGCTCAATTGCACTCCACCTCTGTTCCCGTGGAAGTAACCTCCTACTAATGAAGGCTACCGGTTGGTCTAGGCCCTCTTAATTGATCTGTGACAGAATAGCCCCCCCACCATGCTCTGAAGCGTCTGTCTGGACAACAAATTCCTTTGAAAAGTTGGGCGTCTGAAGGACAGGGACTATACACATGGGAGTCTTCAGGGCATCAAAAGCTTACTGACAGGTGTCGGTCTAGTTCACAATCTTTGGCTGCTTCTTAGAAGTCAGCTCAGTCAAGGGTACAACAATGTTGCCATACCCCTTGACAAACCTCCTGTAATAACCCGTGAGTCCTAAAAAGGCTCTCACCTGTGTCTGGGTTTTTTGGGGGTTCCCAAGCAAGGATGGTTTCAATCTTGGGCTGTAGGGGCGCCACCTGGCTGCTCCCAACCTGGTGTCCCAAGTACACCACAGAACCCTGCCCAATCTGACACTTACTTGACTTGGTTGTGAGGCCTGCCCTTCGCAGTGCCATCAACACTTCCCAGAGGTGGCGCAGGTGGTCCTCCCAGGAGGAACTAAACACTGCAATGTCATCCAGGTAGGCGGCGCTGTAATCTTCCAACCCAACCAACACCCTGTTGAGCAACCTCTGAAAGGTGGCAGGGGCATTCTTCATCCCATAAGGGTATCAACCTGAACTGGTAGTGCCCATCCGGTGTGGAGAATGCTGACCTCTCCTTTGCCCCATCAGTCAAGGCGATCTGCCAATACCCAGACATCAAATCAAACGAGCTGAGGTACCGTGCAGCCCCTAGCCGATCGATGAGCTCATCAGCTCTGGGGATGGGGTGCGCGTCAGTCTTCGTGACTGAATTGAGACCTCGGTAGTCCACGCAGAACCGAAGTTCGGTGGTGGCACCAGGCGCTGCAGCTTTTGGTACCAAGACCACTGGGCTGGACCAAGGGCTGCTAGAGGACTCAATCACCCCTAAAGCAAACATTTTGGAAACCTCCTCCTTGATGCATGCCCTAACCCGGTCAGTCACTCTGTAAGCCTTGTGCTTAACAGGAGGACTGTCCCCAGTGTCCATTTCATGGACACAGCAATCTGTGACACTAGGCACCAGGGAGAACAGATCACTGAATTGCCCCAACAGTTGGCGACAATCACTCTGCTGCTCAGGGGTCAGTGTGTTGGAGAGGACCACACCCTCCTCTGACCCATCTTTCTCATTTGCACACAGGAGGTCAGGAAGAGGCTCACTCTCCTCCTCCATCCCAGCATCTGTGGCCAGGAGCATGCCCACTTCAGACCTCTCAAAGTGGGGCTTCAGGCGGTTGACATGCAGGACCCGCAAGGGGTTCCGGGGAGACCGCAAGTCCACCAAGTAGGTAACAGGACTCTTGCGCTCCACCACCTCAAACGGTCCAGTCCACTTATCTTGGAGTGCACAGGGCTCCACTGGGGCCATGACCCAAACCATTTGACTGGGCTGAAACTCAGACTGGCAACGTTTCATCTCTTCCTGACTGGCTTCCAGATTTGTCTCAGCAAGTTTTCTGAAACGCCGAGTCTGGTTCCTGAAGGCCAACATGTAACTAAACACATCCTGGGGAGGTTTCCTGGGAGATTGCTCCCAGCCTTCCTTGACCAGACTCAGAGGCCCTCTTACCGGGTGACCATAGAGCAGATCAAAAGGGCTGAACCCTAGGGACTTCTGTGGCACCTAACAGTAAGCAAACAACAGGCAGGGCAAGAGGGCGTCCCACTTACGCCTCATGGACTCTTCCAGGCCCATAATCATGCCTTTGATGGTCCAGTTGAATCTCTCATCCAGCCCATTACCTTGGGGGTGGTAAGGGATGGTGAACTTATAAGTTTCCCCACACTACTCCCACAGAGACTTCATATATTTGGAAATGAAGTTAGTACCCCTATCCGACACAACCTCTCTGGGGAACCCCACACGGGAGAAAATACCCATCAGAGCACGTCCCACCACGGGGGCCGTCACTGTCCAGAGTGGGATGGCTTCAGGGTACCGGATGGCATGGTCCACCAAGACCAGGATGATCCTGTTGCCCATGGCTGTCTTGGGGTCCAGGGGCCCCACAGTGTCAATGCCCATTCGCTCGAATGGGGTGCTGACAACTGGAAAGGGCTGGAGTGGGGCTTTGATCTTCCCCCCACTCTTCCCACTTGCCTGGTAAGTTTCACATGTCCTGCAGTGAGCATCTGAGCTCCTGTGCATCTGGGGCCAATAAAAGTGGGTGACCAGCCTCTCGAAGGTCTTGGTCTGCCCCAGATGTCCTGCCAATGGCACATCATGAGCCAACCCCAGTAGGAAGGCTCTGAAGCACTGGGGTACCATTAGCACACAGGCTGACCCAGGCTCAGCAACCTTAGGCTTGCTGTAAAGGAGGTCATTCTCCCAATAGATCAGATGTGACCCTGACTGATCACCTGCTGCCTGGGCTGCAGCCTGTTGCCGCAGCCCCTCAAGAGAAGGGCACGTTCTCTGCTGTTCACAAAATTCCTCCCTGGTGGGCCCTCCTTCCTGCTGTCAATGGGTCAGCTCAGGTAGGTCCCCCAGTTTGGCTACTTGTTCCCCTGTAGGCTCAAGGGCATACCCGTCAAGGTCTGCTCCCTCCTGGACCACGGGAACTATGGGGGCCGGTTTCCCGTGCCCCCTACCCCTTCTTTTTAAGGCAGGGGCCTGGGCCATACTTTCAGGCTCCAGGTCTGTCTTAACGTCCTTACTGGCTGCCATGGACCGAGTGGTCGTGCACGCTCACACATTTCCAAGTGAGATTTCCTCTCCACCATAGCCCATGGGGAGGTCTCTAAATCATTGCCCAACAGACAGTCTATTGGCATGGCTGGCCTTACAGCTACTTGAAGAGTTCCTGAGGCCCCCCCCCCACTCAAAGGGAACTTGAGCCGCCTCACATTGGCTCTCAGAGTTATCTGCTGACACGACTGGGCAGAATGCATGGGGGACAAACTGCTCTTGGGACACTGTCCCTCAGAGCCTCCACCCTATGGCCATTGATGGTCACCCACTGCCTGTACTTCTTAGTGCTATCAGGTAGTGTTGGGTTAGGGACCTTCTCAGTCTCCTAGCGAGACAAGGGTCAATTCTATGGGATCCCACCCCTCTTGAGCACCCATCTCCTCCCCTCCCAGGGCTACACTAGCAATCTGGCAGGGGGGGGGCGCACAGGGTGGTGCACTGGAGTCCCTCTTGACAGACCATCAGCATTGGGGACACTGGGGATCATAATACCGGTGGCCCACTTGACCATACTTAAAACAAGTAAGGGGCCCCCTATGAACAGGCCTACCTCTCGGGGGCATTGGCTTCTTCTCAGGGGACGACTGGGACACCACTCCTTGGTTCCCTTGGGAATTACTTTGGGGCCCTCTCTGGAACTCCCTCTGTTTACCCCTGTCCCCCACTTCTCTACTGGGGACCCTGCCCACCTTTGGTGAAGTCTCCCACATGACCCTTGCGAACCCGGGTGCTCACCCAGCGGTCCGCCTCCTCAGCAAGCTTCCTAGGGTTAATTAACTTGCTATCAATAAGGTGCTGGCGTAGCTCTGGAAAACAGTTACTAGCTAAATGCTCCCACACAAACAAATCATACAGTTGCTCAAAACTTTCCGCTTTGCTATCTTTTACCCAGCGATCCATTGCTCTGCAAAAACAAGACACATATTCAACACAAGTGGTACCCTCTAACTTCTTACAGGTTTTAAATCTCTGCCTGTACATTTCTGGGGTCAAACCATGTAGTGTCAACAAGGCCTCTTTCATATGAGCATACACCATCCTGCTTTCTTCAGGCAGATCCAACAGGGTATCCCTCCCATCACTCACAAAGCGTACCCACAACCCCGCTCCCCAATCCTTCTCAGGAACCCGGAGGGACACCATTGCTATCTCGTAGGCGGCAAACCATTGCCCAATATCCTCACTCTTATGGAAATCCTTGATGACATCCTTGGGTATATAAACTCTACTCTCGGTAGGTACTAAAGGTATGCTGCCACCAGAGGGGGAGATCTCTAAACTCTTAGCCTTGATCTCCAGCTCCCTCAATACTCTCTCATGCTCCAGTTTCATTTTCTCAAGTTCAAATGCCAACCTGTTATTCTCAATATCCAACTTTTTATTTTCTAGGTCCTTCTGACATTCTAATTTGGCCATCTCCAAACTATGCCTCCTATCTCTCTCCCTGACCTCCATCTCTTCTGGAGACAGGCCCTTTGAGGACACACTAGTACCTGGACTGGAAAGTGCTTTACCTCCCACTAAATCCACTTCGTCATCCTGCTGCCCTCCAGCATTCTCTCCCCCGTCCACAGGCTTTCTCCCATTCCCAGGGGACTCCCTAGCCTCTAACCAGGCCTTTAGCGCCTTCTGATACTCCTCCTTCCTAGAGAGACCTGCAATAGGGACGGTGAATTGCTTGCAAAAAGACTTTAGCTGTTTGGCAGTGTAGGTTTCTAACCGCTCTTCCTCAAAGGTGAGATCCTCCGAAGCATTGGATGTTGGCTTACCCATTGTAGCCATAACTGGCAATTACTATCAAAAATAGAACAAAATCAAGAACGTATGTGGTTGTGTTTTAGGTCTGCACTCACTAGTAGTGTACACCAGTTATTGTATGTGGATCACAAACGCAAGTCCTTATCCCACCGCTGCCACCAATGTTAGAAATGGGGATCTCTCGTTGGCAGTGGCTGGCGCCAATGTCCAAATAGGGACCCTTCTTCCTAAGTCAGAGTAAGGGGGCTACACCCTTTGATAACCCCTGCTCAACCCTGTGGTAACGTAGCACGAGCAGACAGGCCTATCTCAGAGGCAGTGTGTGAAGCATTTATGAACATACACAATAACGCAGTGAAGACACTGCAAAGGGACACCACACAAGTAGTTATAGAAAAATTAGTATCTTTATATAGGCTTAACACAAGGCCAGAAAGCGATCAAGAAGCCACAATGCACGTAAATATAGATTCACTTGAAAAGCAATAAAAGCAATCAAAAGCGTATGAAACAAACTTAGTTCGAAGCCGGGGTCTACGCGACCCGGTGATGCACAATGTACCTGAAGTTTAAAGGGGCACGGCACGCAGCTTCGTGAGGAAGCCGCGATGATGACAGGCGGACTAGCAGCGGCCCCAGCTGCAGCGGTCCGCGGCGTGCACTCACGATGATCCTGAGATCGTGATTAAAGGCGGGCACTCAGCAGCACAGCTCCTCAGCTGTAGCGACCCACCGTAGCGATAGTGATGATTCTCGTAGCACAGACAGATGCGGGCTCTCAGCGGCAACAGCTCCTCAGCTGTAGCGACCCACCGTAGCGATAGTGATGATTCTCGTAGCACAGACAGATGCGGGCTCTCAGCGGCAACAGCTCCTCAGCTGCAGCGGCCCACAATAGCGATAGCGATGATTCTTATAGCACAGGCAAATGTGGGCTCTCAGCGGCAACAGCTCCTCAACTGCGGCAGCCCACAGTAGCAATCATTACAAAAATGGGGTTACCCAATCATGGTCAAGGACCTGGGTTCAGTGTGATACAGAATACAATGGTCCTGGACCTCTATTTACAAATTAGTATAAATCAAAAATCACAGTAGTAAGTAAAAATCAATTGAGAAGCCTGAATGAGTAAGCTCGCTGAAGTCAATACTTCACAGTGATTACTTTGAAGGGGAAGAAAAGTGCAACAACCATAATGCTTTTTCAAACACCCGGCATTTATTAATTTATATCAGTGGGTGAACAGTTAAATATTCACTGTATTTGAGGCGAGAGAGGGAAAATGAAGGTTGCTCCAGTGGGAACGTGCAAGGAAAAGGGGTGAGGGGTGCTCCGGTGTATATAGGAAGTGAAATTAGAATCACAGAAGAATGCGGGAGAGAGTATTAAAACCATTTACTCCCGGACTGGTTATACATCCCAGTCTTCTGTAAGACCTGGTCACATCAAAGAGTAGTCAACACTTTTTTTGTACAGTTCGTAAACACAAAAAATGTTTGAATTGAATGGCACGTCTAAAGGTAGAGCTGATGATCCAGGCCACTTAAGGGGGAGGCGTCGACGTTTCGACCCGACTTGGAGCTATGAGGGACATTCGTGGCCTCAGCCTTGCGGGTCTTCTTCAGGACTAGGTGAGCAACCTAGATAGGTGTGATGGTTGAGTCCTACACCAAAAATGTATGTGCGGGACGCATGGTCATCATGTGGAATGAATCACAAGTGGGCATGTCCTTCCAAGGTAGGTATTAATTCCACTGTGCTGATGGCGGTAATAAGACATCCAAAACCATGTGGGATTAACTCGATTATTTTCCTTTAACAGCTTGAAAATGCGACTCCATCCGTGAGTCACAATAGGGCAGAGCCAGAGCAGTGAATGCTTTTGTGGAGTGCGTGCTCGGCAAACGTCCTCCGCTCGTGTCGGCTGGAGACTGAGCAGTAGCAATAGCGATGATTCTTAGCCCGCGTTCCCCGCAGTAGACCCAGAGGCTCTGGAATTCTCGACAGAAGCCTCACCTGTGAGTAGAATCCCCCTCAATAGGAATTCAGAAGGCTGATGGGTGAAGTCTAATGTCCCTGAGACTTGAGCAGGAGGCAAGCTCAAATCAGGCCCTTGGGTAGTTGCTTCAGCAAGATGGATATAAGTTTCAAAGTCCTTTCCCTCTAGTTACACGGACAGAGGTTTGTCTTGACATCCAGAAGTAACACACCGTGTAGGGGTTTTAGCACAGATATTTATACCCCAAAAGTCTTTGTTCTCAAAAGTCACAAGTCACTGACCCCAGCCAGAACCAGTTCGGTGTGGTCCTGGAGCACTTTGTTTACGAGGCGGCATCCTGCCTTTCTGGAAGAGGGGGTCTGCCATCAGACGCACAGTGGGAGGAAGAGCAATCATCCACCCTGCCAGGCACAGCCCTGCTCAGATCAAAGGGTCACCCCTCCCCATACTCCAACTTCAGATCTCTCTGTTCAATCCAGGTCGGGCTCAGCCTGCCCTGTCCCTCCAAAACCAGACAGCCAATACACATACCAACAAAGCACACTGGAAGACTCAGGCAAGAAAATACCCACTTTCCAAAAGTGGTATTCTCAAACACAGAATATAAAAAGAATCCTCACCAACAGATGCAGCTTTCAGGGCGAGTTTCGATGGGCTCACAGCACCAACACCGCTCCTGAGACCCTGGATGGAGTTGGGCTAGTGTCCCCTTCCTACATGGGGTTTCCTTTTCTGTTATAGTGCTGGCCTGTGTCATGGCGGGTGAATGGGAGCGGGGAGACGAACAACACACGTCTACCCGGTCACCATCTTGGCCACGCCCCCGTCACCATCTTGGCCACGCCCCTAATACACATGTTTTGATCGTGTCCAGATGCTGTGTTATTCTGGTCCGGAGTCACAGATACACTGACTAAGTTAACGAGCCACAGCGATCTACATACCTTAGAGTGGGTGCTGCTGGGAATATTTTAAGAGGAGGACAGTGAAAAAGGTGTCCAACTGCTTCAAAGCTTTGGGGATGCTTATCGCTTGTTGAGTCATCGCGATGCACTGGAAGGCCCACACTCCTGATACTCCAACACTGGCGCGCAGCAACACTCAAGTGGGGCAGGGCAGAGGCAGCCGTGCTGCGCAGGGAAGAAGTCAGGGGCCTCTGTAGGGTTCCAGTTGCCGACTTATGAAACAACATGTTACAGGAATTGCAGGACACACATTCTGCTCCCCAGGACGAGTGACTGGGATGGGTATTTAAGGCCCACTGACATACACACAGGGACTTACTCGGGGCAGCGCCACCTAGTACCAACAATGTTACTACCCCGGGGTGCCCGCTAGACCAAGTGATTGTTGTTTCCATTTTCCACAAGGTAGGAGGGTTGAGCTCCGGAACTACTCATAAATGTATTCTGATTGTTTCTTGACGCCCTCGCATAGGACACCATGGGGTTTACCCATCTTAACTGGATTGCATGGTATAAAATATGTTGTCTTTATTAACGCCCATGATGTTTCAGTGATCTGCTATCACGTTTGGTTTTTGTTGACATTAAGTTTTATAGCATCGAACCACACACTCCTGTCATAAAATGTTATGCATTGTATTATACATCTGATACTGCCGCCGCGTAGGATGGCAGTGTACCTTATATGCCTGATGATTAAAAAGCAATACAAATTGGTTAAAAAAAAAAAAGGTGTCAGACCATGGTCAGAGTATCTGTTCTTGCTCCAGGTAGCTTTCTGCACTTCATGGTCAGTTTGTGCAGCAGGGGAGTCTGTCCATACTCCAGCCGTCTGTCCATACTCCAGGTGTCTGTCTATACTACAGGTGTCTTTCCATCTTCCATGCATCTCTCTGTCCTCCAGGTGACTCTCTGTCCTCCAGGTGTCTGTCTGTCCTCCAGTTGTGTCTCTGTTCTTCAGGTGTCAGATCATGGTCCAGATGCATATACTTGCTCCACGTACCTTTCTGTACTCCATGGTCAGTTTGTGCTTCAGGGGTGTCTGTCCATACTTCAGCTGTCTGTCTATACTCCAGGGGCCAAATGTACTAACGTTTTGCATCACGGTTGCACCACTTTTGTGGCACATCCATGACACAGAATACTAGTAGATATTTACAAAGCCACGCAAGAGGCGATTTGCGCTGACTTGCATGGCTTTGTAAAAAAATGTAATGTAATGCAGTGGCTTGCGCTGCATTGTTTTACATTTCATTCTTCGAGGCGTTCCATAGGTGGAACATGGGTGTTCTCATGCATTCACCCATGGATTTCACGCAAACCCAGATTTACAAAGGTATGTAAACCTGTGATTGCGTGAAATCGCTACATCTCCCAGAGGATGGCGTAACAAGAAGAAAAATCTTTTTTTCTCCTCATTATTTCCCCTTTCTATGCAATCTGCAGCACATATAGAAAGAGGAAAATGCCTCGAGACTGTTTTTGTGCAGGAAGGGTTCCATTCTCCTTGTAACCTAGGTCCCCTTGCACTCCTACCACTCCACACTCATGTAAGGGTTCACGGTACAAGGCTGCCTGTGTTGGCACTAGTCTGCTTGAAGTGCGCCAGTGCAAGGAAAGGGCAGGAGTGCTCCGTATCATGTTAAATATGGCCCTCTCCTGCCCTTTCCTTTTCTCGAAAGTGCAGAGCAGGAAGTTGGCTTGCTGCGTTGCACTGCGTGAAAGTATGTTACATATGTCTCTAGGTGTCTGTCCGTTCTCCAGGTGTCTGCCTATGCTCTGGGAAGAGTTTGTTCTCTTGCAGTCTGCTGCATTCTTGTGGAGCATGAAGATGTGTTTGTTGTAGTCAGGGGTGTAGCTTGGGCCTAAGATTGAGGGTGTGTGTGTGTGTGTGAGCTTCAGATTTTACAACAACCTGGCTGCCATATAATACATTATACGACAAGCAGGGTGCATGAGAGGGGCCTATGGGGCAGTGGGATGGGAGAGGAGTGTGGATTGGTAGGAGTACTAAGAGAGAAAACATAATATTTTGTCAAATAACCAATAAATGTAGGACTTTCAAAGCAAAAAGAGGGAGAGAGTGTATGCGTTTTTGTCAGTGTGTATGTAACAATTCGTTGTGAAATCTGACAAACACCTCACCAGACCCGACTGAAAGCCCCCGCACCCAACTATTTATCAGAAAATACATTTATTGGAGGGGTGTGACACCCTAATCAACCCCCCTGAGGCTGCGTCGCTGGTTGTAGTTGAAAGAGTTGTGAGCAGAAATGAGTTGGAGGATGGGGTAGCTGTTAAGGAGGTGTGTGAAAATGTCAAGTGACTTGCAGTCTGCAAATGACCAAAGAAGAAACAGATAGATTTGGAATGTGGAAACTTTCAGTCAGTAATTTAGGAATCATGGATGGGCTGCTGTGCAGAAAGGAGAGGTTTATTCTACCAGAGAGTGTGAGGAGAATAGTGAAGAGTTTGATGGAAATGGAAATGTGTGTATAAAGAAAAGAGAGAGGAACTCTCCTGGTCATGGAAACATTGCGTTACATCATTCTTCGCATGGTCCCATTGCCCCTCCGGAATCAGGGCATCCTTTACTGTTCTAGGTTTTTTTTTTGGGGGGGGAGGGCGTGGGGAGTTTTATATAGCACAAACTAGACCTGAAGGTATAAGAGCGCTCTACATGAGCACCAGTTGTGTTACAGATGGACAATTTTTTTTTTTTAGGCATCGGGAGATTAAGTGATTTGCCCAGAATCACAGGATGTTGAGCATCCCTGCCGAGACTCGAACCCGGTTCCCCAGCTCCGAGGTAGACCACTCTAGCCTTTAGGCCACACCCTCTGGGTTCCTCCCTCTCCAGGATCTACAGGTCATCCTTTCTTTGACCTAGAAACACAATGACTAGGTTTCCTCCTGGGTCCACTAACAGTGACAGCCAAGAGACTTGCAGAAAAATTGCACGTGCCTCAACCAAAGGATTCATCCTTCCAGCACAATAGCAGTCATCTCTACAGTGCAATGTGGCTTTGCTTCTAGAACAGTTATCAGTTTTTTTCTGCAGTGCTTTCTGATTGTGTGGGTGTGTGTGGGGGTGGTGTAAACATAAAAGCTATTACTTTTCATGCAAAGAGTGAGGGCGGGAGATGAGTGACAGCATTCTTGCCTTGCCGATCTCTTGTTCCTTGGTTACCATCTAGTGAGTCATCACTAGAATGTTGAGGAGCTGATGATGGACCTATGTGGGGATGAAGGTTCCCTGCTGGTCTATGTATTTCATTTATTTATTTCACTTTGTATGATGTCTGATTACCTGAAGGCTTCTTGGTGCTGAACTGACTTCATACAATCCATGCTGACCAGGAAGTAAAATTGGGAAAAATAAATGATATTTAATGGCACTTGTAATACGATGGATGGGATATCCATCATGTGTGTGAGGAAGTAACTCGTCCTCTGAACTCTAAATCAGGCCCTCGGCCATTAATTGCTTGCAGTGAGCAAGATGGTACAATTGTACCAGGAGGCTGAGAGGCAGAGATTCCCAGAGACGAGCAGCTTAGATACTGAATGCTCCAGACCAGGAAAGAATGGTGCTGAAGGGCTGATGTGGCAGGAGTGCATGGTTAGCAGAATGGGGGTTGTGTACTGCATGTGTATTGCAACACAGGGTATGGATTCTGGAGACTAGGAATTGTGGTCGTTTAGGCGTTGAATGCGTTCTACTCAATCCATAGGGCTTTAACCCTCCTACAATGCTTGATTGGCTGCAAGTGGTGGCGCAGAAGATATATGGGCATGCCACTGGCCTTTAGCAATTAATCATGCAGTTGCATTTGGGAAAATCTAGAGGTCACTGTGATAGAAAGTCAGCGGCCACGCGCGACATACGAGTCCTGGGCGAAGATCCGGACAAAGAAGACGAGTGAGGATCAAGTTGGAGAGGAGAGTGGCGTGCGGGAGAGGCAATTTACAGCAAAAGAGAGCAAGTGGCCCTGAAGGACCACAGTGGGACCAGAGAACGCTTCCTGATGCCCTGTGGAGTCCAGAGCTAGCAGAAAGAGACAGCTGACCGCGGGAAGATGGCGAGAAGACACCGGCAGAAATTCAGGAGAAGGGAAGCTTGGGTTCATTGGGAGTAGAGGAGCAGGCGGCTTCCAGGGAAAAGGTGTTTTGGACCAGGCCACCGCAGCTCTAGATCAAAGCTGTAGCCTCAGTCAAGTGGCCTCAAGGGGCACTGGGGGTGTAACGTGGTGGGCAAACTTTGTGGCAGTGGTTAATTTGCAGAAAAATAAGTGCTGGAGCCCTCGTCAGGAGGCCACTGCAGTTTTCACCACACATTGCCACTGTACTTACTCAACTACTAACCTTCACACTGAAGTGTGACAATTCAGACTGTTCAAGGCCGCCAAAGCTTTAAGAATGGCTTGGGTGGCAGCTATTAGTTGTTTTTAATGTATATTGAATAAACAAACAACTGTTTTTCTGCTCATCTTT
Source organism: Triturus cristatus (assembly GCF_964204655.1). Taxonomy (NCBI): domain Eukaryota; kingdom Metazoa; phylum Chordata; class Amphibia; order Caudata; family Salamandridae; genus Triturus; species Triturus cristatus. Next base: position 779,933,834 of record NC_140595.1, on the reverse strand, counting down.
AAATTATACAAACAGCACCACCAAGTGGCAGATGTCATAAGTGCAGGTTCAGGCAATTAAGTGCGGGTGCAGAGCACCGGAAACCACTGGCTCAAATTAAGCACTGCTTTGTGGCTTGGTTTGATGCACAAAAGACTATAGACCAATGGTAACTGCCTATTCTCTGTCCGATTCACAAGGACAAACAGTCACAATTTGGTGTGGTGTCGGGATCTGAAGGTTGATAGGAGCCTGATTAGTAAGGCCTAAGTCCTTTCCTCCCCCCCGAGGGTATCTGCTGTCCCAGAGGACAAAACAAAGAACCTATGTCAGGAGAAGAGGAGAAGTTCCCGGCGAGTAGTGGTCGACCATGTTGGACTGTCACTAAACACTGTTTGAATGAAAATCAATGTACCTTTACATCTTCTGTGGTTGAGTCACGTCCATCGTCCTATTACAGCCACATTAAGAAAGTTTTTGGTGACCCCGGAACAATCCGCTGCAGTAGACCAACCTGGCAAGAACCATCGCTCCCCCTGCCAGGCAGAGTTGTGAATATGGAAGAAGACCCTGTATCCCCTGGAGGTGTTTTTGTGAAAACAGTAGCATCTCACCAACCTCCACGTCTGCGACCACCGCGGGCACCCGGTGACCAGATACGAGGGTCACAAGGATTTTAACCCCAGAGGCGTATTGGGTACTTTGCAGGGTCCAGGCCTAGTTGTTGGTGTGATGTTTTTTTAAAGCTTTATTTTATTCTGGCCTTGGTAAGGAGCGCGCACTCCCGTCAAAGTTTGAAAATAAGAGCGCAACTGCCAAACTGTTAAACCGGCCCAACTGATGTCTCGCAACAGTGGTTGCTAACGGAAAAATACAACAAAATTCACCACAGCGTTTGTCTTCCACATGCGGCCTGATCCAGCTGCCAGTAAAGAGACCACTTAACACATAGTAAATGCTGCACAGGTTCCAGTGACCATAACGCACACAATGTAATGCGCATAAAAAAAACAATACGTCCTTGCGATGCCAGACAAAAAGTCACTCACAAAATTTCCTTCAGAGACAGACTCAGTTAAGGCAGCACGTTGGGTAGAATTTCAAGCAAGTTCTAATCTTGTGGTAACACATAGACGCTTGACCATCTTGTAAAATGCCCACCTGCACATCTTCTCCATTGTTGAACACCATCACTGCCAGTTGGAGGCTAGTGTTTAGTTTGTGTCGCGCTATGTCTTTCCTTCCTGCATGCCTGTCTGGCCAGTGGGTGTGTTTGGGGGTAGTCATTGGTGCTTATATGTCTATCTTTTACCACATTGTCCATTGTGCCGTACATTTGTATTTTATTATGTGATATTTATAGAAGGGGAGGATGGGGTTTACCTATCCGTGTATAGTTCTCTATTGCTTCCTCTTCATTTACTACCACCTATCTTTCTGCTCTCCCCTCTTTGTTCTCTTCTTTGCATATATTCAGCGGCATTTGTGTTCCTCTCATTTATTTCCTTACCCTGGTTCACATTGTTTTAGTTTCTTTCAGGTAACCATTTCTATGCTTCTGTTATATAAGAATGGGGGATACGTAGTATCCTGATCATGTGACTGTTGTGCCATTATCTCGCCCCCGGCTCAGCCAGTGTGAATGTGCTGCATGGAGTGATAATGAGTATTGGAATGTTGGGTGCCCGTGAGGTGAGGTATGAGTTGGAGAATGGGATCAGCAACACGCAGGGCTGCTCCTGGTGGGGCTTCTACGCTAGAACTCTTCTACATGTAACTTACTTCAGTAAATCTACTTAATCTACATCCTACCTGCGTGGACCTCATTACTACAGTGCTACCCAAGGTTAGTCAAGAACTGTAGTGGTTGGCGACCTCCCGCATCTAAATCTCTGCTGGTCTATGTATTTCATTTATTTATTTCACTTTGTATTTGTTTCACTTATAATTTCTTCAATAAACACAGAACTTTTAATTCTACGTGAACTGGCTACCTGACTCCTGCTTACCAAGAGGTTATCTTTTAATTCCAATGCAGACCCTCTATTCTAAATGTACTTGGCCTCTGACACTGTCGGCCACACCACCGTGCAGAGAACCCTCCCCTACCGAGGCTGTACTGGAACAGTACTGATCCGGCTCTCACCCCATTGTTCCCATCACTCTTTCTCAGTCTGCTGGGGTCTTCACTCACGCCACCCACACCCCTTAATAAACAGATTCTCACCAGGTTTCATCACTAGCCTCTCGCCTTTGTTCTCCCAACACCCCATTTCTTGGTGACGCCATCTGATGTCATCTCTTACTTCCGTTACACATATCACTTTTGTGCCAATGACAAACAAATATTGTTCTTTCCCAAAAAGCACTGAAGATCCGCATCTTGTTTTAAATTGCTCAAGTGTCAAGCAACAGTGCTCTCTACAATCTCTTTACTCTTTGTGGCTATCAACAGCCTCTTCTTGCCTAACTTTTTAAAACCCTCTTACCATAACCCTTCCTTCAATCTGCACTAAACTAAACACAGTGTGCCCGTAGGTTCTAATACCCCTTCATATCATGAGTCAAATCCTTCAGCCTTTTTGCTCCTCTTCCACAGGAACTCACTCACATGCAAGATGAGGTCACTCCCCCTGCATTAAGTCAGCTCTGCAATCCCACCTGTGCACCCTGAAGGCTTAGAAAGAGACATTTTAAGGCATGAGGATGGGGGCGCTTGCTAGTGCCACTAGACTGCTTTGAAGGGCACATTTGGTGCCCCCCCCTGCATACTCCAGTTGGAACCAGTTCAGGGAGCCGTTTGCTTCTGCTCTGGTGCGAAACTGGACAAAGGACATGGGAGTATCCTCCCCTCTGTTTAGCCCCTCCTCTCGGAGTGACCCTTGAATCGCCCCAACCATTTCCTTTGGGTTCTTAAGGGCTTACCTGTGGGTGGCTCTTCAGATTCATCGTGGGACAAGATTCAGATCTGAAACCACTTCATTTCAACCGTCTGGGTACTTTGGACCGAGTCTGTGCCTGTGCTCCATCCAGGTTCTTCTCCAGGCCTGTGGGCATTAAAGACAACTGAAGTAATTTCCCTTGGAGTAAATGTAAATGTAAATTGATACTTGTATAGCGCACTACTCACCCGCAAGGGTCTCAAGGCGCTTGTACGAATACCACTGTGAAACCCATCCTGGCTTTCCCTGTGAGGCGTCCACTCCTGGGCACCCCCAAGGTGGAGGCCAGGCATCCTTTAGCGTTGTGGGGGCCGTTGTGGAGATTAAGCAAGCTATTGCCCAGAGTTGCAGAGTGGGACTCCATGATTGGAATAGGCACCGAGGCGAGAATTATCAGGTCCGTGGAATTTTGAGCCCAAGACCCGCCGAGGCGGGGAATTGAACCCTGGTCCCGGGCCAGACCTCTGCATCAGGGTCTGCCGCTCTAACCATTGAGCCACACTTCTCCACAAGTGAAGTGAAGGAGTCACTCTCCTGCATCTGCAGTCATCGTAACTAAGCTGACCGGTCTGCTGCTCCTGACGTTCTCCAGACTTCCCGAGGTCCAGCAATAAAGGTGGTGGTTCTGCAACCCTCACGCGGCCAGTGCTGTCCTCTCACTCAGTTAGAGGTCAGTATCCCTCCTAGAAACCGCTGGAACAGCACCCCTGTGCACTGCGTTGACTTGCCGTTACCAAGGCATGTTGAATCTCTTCAACAGAGATCTTTGGGCTCCATGAAGTTCCAGCCTCCAGCATCTCCTGCTACCAAGATCTTCGTCCTCACCACATCCTCTGCACCGTGGGCCTGCCTCATTGGTGAGCTGCTCGAGGTCCTCTTGCGACTTCTGTGCATTAGGCCAGTGGGTCCTCTTGAGGGTCTTCTTTGTCTTCCAAGTGCTCCCCTGCTTGCTTGGGGCTTACTCTGACTTACCTGCTCGTGGTGAGTCCCATGGACCTTGCTGTTTCCAACACTACACCTTTTTTGTCTGCCATGTTTGTTGCCGCTGTATCAGTATCAAGGGTGCCCGATATAGGTAGCTTTGGACCTCGGGTGATTACGTATTTTTAAAGAACAAAGGTCCTTAGCTTAGACATATGTAATGTAACTATATTCACACAGACTTAGATAAGACCTATGCACATTCTTCCAGTGTCCAGCCGGACAGAGGAACATTTATTTGGAGAATTACAAAAAGTTTTTAAACGAGATAAAGAAGCACGAAAGCAATGAAACAAGGGCACAATCCTGTACCTAGTTTTCAACAAGGAAATGAAAGGAAGAAAAGAATAACAGGCAAAAACTTTTGGGAGCAAACAAGGAGGCTTACAATAGAATAAAAAAATCAAGTAAGCTCAGACCAACAGAAACCACAATACATTTTACACAGTGGATAAATTGTGGTGCTGTTATGGAAAGTCGACGTTTCGATCCCTAGCTCCTAATACAGTGGGATCATCCTCAGGACTACAATTTAAAAAGTTGCCGGATATGAGTTATACGCCTTCATTAGGGTAATAGAGTACGAGGCGTCGTTGAGGTGGCGCGAGGCGTGAACACCGGTACTCGACCTTCAATTGATCATCAGATGACAAGGTGGTGATATTGGTGTTGCATGAGTTAGCCTTGAGGGGAGAAGGAGGCGCCTCTCGTGGTCGCGTCAGGAGGGTATGATAACCAGGCTGGAATCAAGGCAGAAAATGCTTCTGCAGCCACGGGAAGGGACGGAGGGCAGCAAACGGTGGCTGCCGATATTTGGTTAGAGCTCAAAGGAGTCTCGATAGACCGGGACGGTTGGGCGTCCGAACTGTTGCGGTAAAGGGTTGATAGCCTTGAGCATTGCCGCTGCCAAGGCTTGTTGGTGCTCCATCCGTACACCGACATCCCCTGGCCCTAGAAATCCGATGTGGGACAGCTTGTGAATGGCTCCTGGTCTTCCATAGCATCTCCTGGTCCGCCCAGCTGCAGCGGCAAGGTCACCGTCAACTCCTGCATCTTCCGACATTGGTGGGCATTAGTCTTCCATCCTCCTGGTCACTCCCGAGTGGCATAGACTGTCTCCTCTGCTTGCAGGTATGTCTCATCCTGAATCCACCCTTAGGTGCCACGGATTCTTTCACCTTCTCCGCCAGCGACATCTTTTCTGAAGTCCTCCATTGTGGTCTATGTCACTTCGCACCTATGCACCCGACTTCCCTCGTGTAGGTATCTTGGTTCTCGGGGTACCCGTGGAGTGGGGGGGGTTGACTCCCTAACCTTCCATCTTCCACTGGGTTTCTTCAGGGTCCTCCGGGAAGGCTCCTTCTTCTTGAAAACTGCAACTGTGTCATCCCTGTTCACTTCTATTGAATACGTGGCTCTATATTCACTCTGCACACAGCATCCGTCCGGTTCCTGGGTACTTACTTTTGGTTGTTCCTTGGGTCCCCAACTCTTCTAGGCCTAGTCATGACTTTGGCTGCGGTTCTCATTCCACTTTATTAGTATATGGTTTAGTCTCCCCCTGGAGACCACTGTGTATTTGTGCTACTTACCTGTTCTACTATTGAATATAGTACGTGTGTATTGTGATTATATCTCTGGGTAGGAGATATACCAATATGTTGGTGAGTGTGTATAATAAATACCATTATGTTTATAACTACACTGTATGGTTGTTTTTCATTTAGCCTACACTATATGATTGGTACTGGTAAAACAAGCTGCTTCTCACTCCTTCTGGACTAAGCCTGACGGCTGCTCTCCACAGCTACCACTTAAGAGAGCTTTCTAAGGTTGTCTAAGCCCACTTAAATCACCATAAGGGTTGTCTGGGTTAGTACAAGGTGCTCCACTTGAATAAGTGTGCACCATATACTAAGCCAGCCTCCTAGAGTAAAAATGAGGGCGGGGTGATGGAAGGCACCTGAGTGGTCCAGAGACATCAGAGGGCAGAGGTCACCTTTAATTATGGCCAAGAGGACATTGTTGGTGACTGTAATGTGATCTGAAGTCGTATTGGTAGTCTTGCGGGACATGACTGGCATTAATCTGATCTTGGAGTTCTGCATGGACTGCTATTTCAGTCATCTTGCTGAATGGCAGGGAAGTGCCAAGGTCATTATCGTCCAATGTGGTTTCTTCTGGAGTTCGAGCATCTGACCTGTCTTGATAGCTCTGGAAACAGGCCTTTAGTGGGGGAGGCATGACGATGCTGAGAAGGGATGAGAGACCTTCTTATAAGAGGGCTTTACTGAAGCACAAAGGGATGGCATGGTCTTCACAGGAGGTAGCTTTGAGGCAGGTGAGGAGGTCAGCTAGGTCTGTGATAGACAGCTGATAGGCAGTGCAGAGAGGTGGGTGTCACATAAGAAGCACGCTTGCTGTTGTTGAATTGCTGTCAGGTCGTCTGTCATTTTTCATGAAAAAGAGAGTGATTACATTGTGCCTCTGTGGAGTGGTGGATTCAAGGGTACAGGCAGGAGTTTGATGCATAACTTGATTGTCTTGAAGGGACCTCTGCCCTGCTTCTGTTGGCAGCTTCATTGATGGTGTTGGTATAGTACTTGACATTGGTGTGTGTGCCGAGTTATCTGCATGATGCGTGGAAGGACTTCAGAAGCGTGGTCATTGGGGGTGCTGCTCTTCTTCCATATTCTTTCCTGTCTGTTTAGCGAGATCTTCTGAGTACTGGGGTGCTGATGCATCTGGTTTGCTCTTGCAAGTATTAGTTGGAGAGATGATGTTCACATGTTTTTCCAGAAATGCAGTGAAGTAGTTGAGAAGGGTATTAAAGCTGTATGTGGAGGTGGCAAGCGAGGGATGAGTTTGAACTTGAGGTTGTCAATGGAGACGCCTTTGAGGGGTTGACCTTGGTGTGTTGGTTGAATGTTGAGCAGGGAGACAAGAATGGTGAGATGGTTGGCACAGTCCAGGGATATGGGAGGTGTGGGTTTGATGGTTAGTAATGCTGAGAAGATGAGCTCTATTATTTGATCTTTGGAATATGTTGATAGTGTGGTGTGCAGTACCATGCTGAGTGTCACAATAAGTGTGAGAAGGATGTCTTTTTTTTTTTTTATGACTGAGTTGTCTGGGTGGTTGAAGTCACCCAGCAGGGTGGTGTGGAAGTGTCAGATGGAGGAGGTGATGAAGAGGACTGAGAATATATCTATGGATTCCCTCCCTGTTCTGTCCAGGAGGTCTGTAGATGAGTCGGAATGTGGTGGACTAAGTGCAAAGAATGATAAGTGGAAGTGAATGAGCTGCATGGAGCTGAGTTTTGCTTGTCTGGAGTGCGGACCAGGAGGAGGGCTTATGGATGATGGCTACCTCCTTATGTGCGTCGTCCACATCTGGATGCCATAACATGTGGAAACAAGGACATCTAGGATGTGGTGGTGAGCCATGTTCCTGTGATGGAGTGTGTCAAGCTTCTGAAAGTTGATGAGGTCTGCGATGTCTGAGCACAGAGTGTGTTTGGTAGATTGAGGGGGCGTGGTTAGCTGGATGTATATATGGCTTTGACTATGTGTTACAAGGATGCTGTGCGGATGTATGTGGTGTAGGTCTTAGTGTGAATGTGGGGATGGGTAGCTCGGGTGCTGGCCAAGGCTCAAGATGTAACCTTACCTGATAGGTGCTTAGTTAGGTTGCAGTGGAGCTTGGGTTCTGGTTCTAGGCCCTTCCTGGACCTACCATGCCCACACAAATAACACTCTTGTCTGTGTCTGCTCTGATAGGCCCGAAGATATAATGCTCTGTCTGTGTCTGCCTATAGCGGGGAACGCCTTGGCGGTGGGATATCCTGAGATGTCAACTGGTAGAGGAGGCAAAAGGTTTACACGAGGAACCAGTGATGTAACTTCTGTACAGATGGATGCTGGGAAATGCACTGATCACCATTATAAACTAATGGGGTAACCCAACTAATGGGGTAACCCAATTATTGTCCGCGGACCTGGGTATCACGTAGTATAGAAAACAAATGGTCCTAGACTTTGTTATCACACATCAAGTCAAGAGACGTTTATGATTCAAAATACTTTTTTGTAATGCATAAGATCAGCACACGATACTTAATACATATAAAGCTTCCAAATGTGCACCTTCAAAAAAGGAAAAAGGCACCCGCTGATTCTTCAGGAAACTATCTGTTTTATTCACAGAAACATATTTAGCAGGTAAACACTTTACCAAGTTATATAGTAATCAAGAGGTTGCTCCAAAGGAAGGGATGTAAAGGAGTAGTGCTTGTGTGTGAAATAGATAAAACTGAGAAAGGGGATCACAGAGTGAAGATAGTTCAATAGAAAATGATTACAACAATTTATAATCTGAACTGGTTGTAAGTAACATCAACACCAGTTAGTTGTGGCCTGTCCATCATTAATCATTTTCGTTGCTACTCTTAATAATTTTCAAAATTGTTTAGAGTGGTATCATCTGTTGGTTGCACGGGATAATGGTGACATATGGTACAGGCCCCCTTGGGGATGAATATCGACGTTTCAACCCGACTTAATGCGTAGAGGGGATTTTTATCCTCAGCTTGCGGGTCTTCCTCAGGACAGGGGAAGAGTGGGAGGCAACCTATGGGGAAAATCATGAGATAGAATTAATTACCATGAAATTTAGACAGATGATAAAAAGGGACCTGAAGGTGCCGGGGTTACTGACCTACTATAGGTGTCTATAGGTTGATGGCCCTGATCACAGCACCTGGGGGTGGGAAGTCTGTAAAAGGACGAAGGTGCATATTAGATTTACCTAATCAATGGTGTGTTCAATCGATTCCAGTAAAACCCAGCGATTGCTTACCTGCATCACATTTGCGGTGTAGTTGTAATTAATCCATAGTAGGGGTATCCAAAACCCAGTCAGAAACCAGCTGAAGTACTGGATAGGAAAAGGAGTCAATTCCATCCAAGGGGAACCAATCATCCTAAATTATCTGTAATATAAAACAAGCGAGGCCACAGATGAATCTGAGCCCAAGTTCATGAAAAAGCACACCGAGACAAAGTTAGCGGCCTCGTGAAAAGGCTCTGAAACGATAGCCAGCCTCGTATACAATCTTTACCTTCAAAAACTTGTATAGAGCAGCCCGGGGGATGCCAGTACTTCACTCGTCAAGATGGGAGGAGCAGGGCCGGCTTTAGAGATTGTGGCGCCCTGTGCAACAATCTTTGTTGGCGCCCCCTCCCCCCCACCAAACATTTTTTGTGTTGAGTTGTATGGTTTCTCAACCGCATATTAAATATATACAGGATACATTTTATAATATATAAAATGTATGCTCAAATGTCATGTAAATTAAATAGGGATTAGATGGGGAACAGATATTACGACACCATCAGTCAATTATAGCTTATTTTATAGCCCAAAACAATATACATATCTTGTTGATGTAATTATCAACATTTTCTAACTGTTAATTTTGTAAAAACAATTTGCAAATTTCAAGAAAATTTAACTTTACGGGCTTTCATTTTTGCAAATGCCAATATCGATGTGGATAAGTCCAGTTGTTGTGCAATATCATTTTCAATGGATAGGATTGCCAAAGATAATAGCCTTTCATCTTTCATTGTGGATCTTAAATATGTTTTAATTAACTTTAACTTAGAAAAACTTCTCTCTCCATTAGCTACTACCTCGGATTCCCTCACTGCCACCCTCCAACAGAGCCCCTCATCTTTAAGTAGCCCCTCTCTCATTTGCATTTCATTTGTTGTACAGCGCTACTCATATCAGTGTAGTGTGTGTCAGTACTTTACACCACGCACACATTATACAGAGACAATGAATCATACAAGTATATAAATCAGTATACAGGGAATGCCACATAAGCAAATGAGGATTACAAGGTGTATGAATCACATGTCATCCATGCTGGTGGGCCGGATATTTTAAGAGGGTTTGGTCTGGGGAAACACAACCTTAGGATTTAAAGAGTATTCCATGGGGTCGGTTCAGCTTTACTGATAAAAATGTATATCTGCCCAAACATACTCATTTTAGCAAAATTAGAATAATGAAAGACTGGGGAAGTTCTAACTATATCACAAAAAAAGAAAGCGAAGTTCTAACTATACCATTCATGTTTGTATGCAGCTCTTTGATAACAGTTCATTGGGCACTGTCCTATGATAGGATTGTAACTTCTGAACTGCAAGTAACAAAAGGATCTCTGTGACAAAGGCAGTAACCCACTGAGCTTCCACATAAAATACAGTTCATCTGCATTTAAAAACTACTAACAGACAAATGATTGCTCTCCAGCAGGATCATTAATCACCAGCGTTATCTGGGCATCTTTTATTGTCTTATTGTTGTCCTGCATCACACACGAAGTATGTGCCCTGCTGGGCCTGCGCATATTTTAAAAAGAAAAACATATTAGTAACACATTCTCTTACCTACTCCGTTAGTCAAACTTTGTGTCACAGCCTGCTGTGATAAGCAGCTGCAGGGGTCAGGAAAGGTGAATATGAATAAACAAACTTATTTTCTCCTGCGCTGCATAGAAAAAGAAATATCCACGCAGCAGAACATTGTGGCCATTGCCTGGCATGTGGAGATGAAGGGGTAAAAAAATAAACAAAGCCTCGTTAACATGAAAATGGTCTTTTAAAGACCTGTGAAGTACTCGGGTGCGGCTGCGATAATCTCTAAAACGTTGTGTGTGTGCACGCCCGGGAAGCTGTCTCTGCCCGGGCTGACACACACGACGTGTGCTTTGCGCGCCTGCCTTCAAGCCCTCACTGCGAGGGCCAAGGCTCATGTTTGGGTCGTTAAAACCGGGCCTGAGAAGGAGGGGAGGTCACCACCCTATATTGTTTGTTTGTGCACAGCGCACATTTAAATTATTGATTGATTTAAAAAAAGTTGACCGTCACCTAACTCACTTTATGTTGTTGCAGAGAGGAGGCTCAGTCTCTGTGCCACTGCCAAAAATCCCGTGGACTGTCGGAGAGCGCACGCAACCACCAGTAACATTAGCCGCCGGAAGAGTATCTGCGAGTTTTCCAAGGCCCGCCCCCGCCCGCATCCCGCGATGTAGGTAACGGTTTCAGTTACAGGCCAATCCAAATCCAATCAAACGTTCAACACTTAGTTAGAGGCAGTCAGGCAGAGCAACGCATGGGCGGGCAAAACAAAAGCGTGCCTCCTGATTTGGTAACACGGTTTTCCTCTCTTTCCATTTCTACGAAGATACATCGTAGAAAAGAAAGAGGGGACAACTGTTTAACAGTGCAGGCAGGCTCAGTGACTGCTGATCTAAGAGTAAGAGACGCAGGTGGCGGCCGGCGCCCCCCTGACCTTGGCACCCGGTGCGGTCGCACCGCTCGCACCAGCCAAAAGCCGGCCCTGGTGAGGAGTGTCTGTATTAAAGACACGAAAACTGGCGCGTGCGCGTCGCGGTGAGGGTGCCGTAATTGACTAAGCGCGTCTGCCTGACCTCACGGCTTACGCGTCAGAGAAAGACCGGAGGAGGGTAATGAAAGACAGACTGGGGAGCATTCAGAGAAGGACTCGGCATGCAAATTACTTAATTTAAAAACAGGGATTATTCTGTCAGAAACCTTCCAGCACATAAGGGACATAAATTGCTATGACGAACACACAATACAATCAAAGGTACAGTAAATATAACAAAATTCCAAATATGGTGTATGATACAATGAACAAGGTGATTATGAAATGCTGAGTGATTTAAAATATATACATAATTAACACTTTTACTAGAATTAGGTCAACTGATTTTTTTGTAAATCGTTTTTATTGGCATTTCATTGTATAGTACAGTACATACAAAACAGTGATCTCATAGAGAAACATCAGGCTATTTGTACACCATGACGTGCATTATAGTCTGGTCATATCATATAACCCATCTATCCCTTCAATAGGTAAGAGCACTGGCATGAGAAAGTGCGTGGGTATAGAGCATGTGTCCATGAGAGTTAGACTGTGGCTTGTACCGAAGCCCGGGCACAGGCTCTCAACAGTAGCCTAGCAGGGAACTTGAATCTACATTTGAAAATGACGATCTGAACTCTTCAAAACTGGGAGGTAGAACAGGGGTACACTGAGTCTATATTGGCGTCTCATAATAGTGGCGAGCGGGTTAAGACATCGGAAGTAAGGATCTGGGTGCGTGGCGCTGATGAGGAGCAGGCATACGACTTCAGACCAGAAGCAGTACAATTATTTGCATGCCCGGGCTGCCACCCCAAGGTCAACAGGTGCCTAATCTACTGGAGGACTGCGGCCGATGTCCACAGCGCGCGCATGCGCTGCGGAGTTACAAGCACTCGGGGACAGTGGCTCCTCCGTCTCTTCCTGCTTAAAGGAGTGCAATAGGATAGCCCATGACATGGATATGGGATGCTTGCGGATACCCTTAAGCTCTTCAGAATGAAGCACCTCCTCTTCTGCGGCACCCCATTTGTTGACCGCTAGGCCGCTGTCGGAGGTCCCCCAGTGCCCTCTAGTGCTAAAATTAGGTCAACTGATGTAGTCAAAAATGACATACACCATTGAGAGGATTTACAGGTGTGAAATGCATACGCCAGATGTCACACAAAAGGCAAACTCTTAGCCATTGTTTAATGTCGCTACCTGTCTAGCAATTTCCTCATATTCATTTAATCCCCTCGAGACAGCATCAAAAATGTGTATCCATTTACACTCTCATACAAAGATGATATTAGCAAAGTTGCCCCCCCCCCCCCCCTCGGGTTGATCTTTACTTTTTCAATAACTCAAGACTCTCAGCCAAGTGCCCGAATGCGGTGAAGTGCTCTACAAGGGGTGCACCCTGAACTTGCAGTGTATTCTGCTGCAATATTGCAGTATACGAGTTTTCACTTTTTGTATGGTCTGCCCAATATACAGGAATTCACATGGGCAGGTTATTGCATATATAATATATTACACCCTTGGAGTTGCAACTGGTGTGGTCCTGTAATGTATGAGTGTAGTTGTTATGTGTAAGGTGTTTAGTCTCCTTGGTCATTGGACAGGCCTTACATTGTCCACACTTGTAATGCCCTTTAACGGGCGGGATGTTCCAAAGCACCAATTGGTAATCCCAGGTTCTGGTAGGAAGTAAAAATGTAACCACGTGATCTCTCACATTTTTACCTTTCCTAAACGCATGCATGGGAGGTTCAGTGATCCCTATCTCATCAGCCACAAGGTGCCAGTGGCTGTTGGCGATCTTTCTGATCTCGTTGCTCTTGGTACAAAATGTTCGTGCTCACGAGTTGCCTTTTGTTTGGGCTCTAGGAGGACCTCTCTGTGACAAAACCATGCCCGTTATTGTGCTTTCTACAGTAAGGTCACAGGATATCCCCTTTTGGTCAGGCGAATCATCAGGTTGGCCAATTCCTCGAAGTAATCATGTTTCTTGGTACAGTTCTTTGTTCTCCTCAGGAACTGGCCAAAGGGAAGATTGTCTCTGAGGTTACGGGGGTGATGGCTAGAGTTTCGTAGGAGGGTATTTCTCTCGGTGGTTTTGCTATATAGAGTGGTATGTAATCTGCTCTCATCTGCTCTGATCGAAATGTTAAGAAAGTTTATCACTTTGTTATTAATTTCAAGTGAGAATTGGATGTCGTTTGATCGAGCATTGAGCCAACGGTGAAACTGAGTGAGTTGTTGCTCGTAGCCCTGTCATATCATCATGACATCGTCTAGATAGCGTCTCCATACTTCTATACAGTCTCTATATGGATTCTAGTCACTCAAAATGTGAGTGCGTTCATAGTTATCCATATAGATGATGGCCAGGTCAAGCGCAAAGCTTGCCCCCATGGCCACCCCTTTCGTCTGGAGATAATATTCTCCCTGAAAAAAGAAGAAATTCTTTGTCATAGCGATCTCCAGTAGATCTACTATGAATTTGGTAGGGATCTGGAGTGGTTTGGGTCGACCTTCCAGGGCTGTCCTGATGATGTCGAGAGCTACCTTCTGGGGGATACTTGTGTACAGGGATATTATATCCATTGTGACCAAAGTTTGGTCATTGGAGTTGAAAGGTCGATTGGCCACCAACTTGATAGTTTGCATGGTGTCCCTCAGGTAAGTTGTGGTGTTTTCTGCAATGGGTTTAAGAAAAACGTCTATATATTTACATAATGGTTCCAATACGATCCACATCCGGAGATGATGGGTCTCCTGGGCGGATTGGACATACGTTTGTGGATTTTGGGCAGTGTATATATTGTAGGCATTCATGGTTGCTTGTTATTCAAGTATTCATGCTCATGGGGGGACAAAAAACCCTCCTTTAATCCCTTATTCATGATATGGCTGATGGTATCAGCAATTTCTTTAGTTGGATCAGATCTCAATTTGGTAGATGTCATTTTCTGTATCGATGGATGTTGGGAACTGCAGTGATGTCACTTCCTGTAGTCATGCTTACTGAGGAATGACTGCTGTTTGTCTGGCCTTTTCTTTTAAAGACATCCCTTGTTCTGAACATTAACTGGTGTCATTCCAAAGGCTGCAGCTAGAGGGCCACTGTGTAAGAGTAATCTGGTGCCCTCTTAAATGGTACAAACCTGGACTTTGAGAAAGTGCAGGGTCTAGTTGGACCTGCAACCTGAACCACCCACTGCCCTGGCCAGCGCTTCCAAACACCAGTATCACTGTTGTGCTTTAATCATCACTCTCCAACAAATGTGTCAATTTGGTCTATTGTGTGTCACCCAAAGCTCCAAATATTACTTAGATTTTATTGTATATTGATATTTTTAAAGTATGCTGATTTATAGTGCTTAAAACATAGAAAGACAGTGCCACCATGTGGTGCCGGTGTAGAGAAATAAGTTAAACACCCACCCAAATTAAGCACATAATCCAGGCTTGTGTCCTAAATCAAGTCATCTCCAGAAGATGTTCAGTAATCACAGACATTGTCCCACCTGGTCGACGGTGGACAGCCTTTGAAGCATTTAGGAATGAGGGAGAGGTGAATGCTACCAAAAACTTAATAGGCTCTGCCTAGTAATTTAAGAAATGTGGGGGCATATCTACAATGACGGCGATAAATAAATGCAAAGCGCGTTTAGCGCTTTGTTATTTATCGCCATCTATCTCTGGAATTTCTCACCCTGGTAACGCGGTATTAACAACGCGTTACTCCAGGGCGATAAAAATTCCAGAGATAGCGGTGAAATCGCCGTTTTGTTCCCTGCAAAACGGCGATAACCTTGCTGAGGTCGTATCAGAATAATCCACCCCAACGTTAGGGATAGGTAAGTCTGCTTTTTAGCAGACGTTAGTTTTTGGAGAAAACAGCGGTTTTCTCCAAAAACGAATTACAAGGCTGTTCTGCCCAGTGACGCCCACTTTGCATCTCATTAGAGATGCAAAGGGAGGCGTTGGGTAAAAGGGTGCTAACATGCGCTAATGCATGCTAGCACCCTCTTTATTAATAGGGCGATAGTTTTATCTCCGCTTTTTGGGCTTTAAAAGCCAAAAAAGCGGAGATAAAGCCCTTGTAAATATGCCCCAAAGAATTAATGTCGCCACGCCGGACAAGACTGCGGTATAGTTTTGGTGTAAAAAAAAGGCCATGTTGGGGTCCACGGGGGGGGGGGGGGTGCATGTTGGAGACGGGTATCAAAGACCATGTGAAATGTTTTCCTGTTGATGCCTGACGGCAGCGGTCCTACTCCGCCTGTCTTACAACTCGAAATAACTATGCGCTGGTTTACTACGTTTCCTGAAACAATGCTGCCACCCAGTGGACAGAAACTGTGCATCACTTTTTCTGACAACTTTTAATATTACGATCAACATTTACTTAACGTGTTGTAGCTACCATTCAGGGGCACACAACTCTTTTGCTCCGGTGGTTTGTCAGACAATAGAAATTGGATGTTCCTTTATGGCGTTTATAAATGGCATCTTTGACGCCATTTATAAACGCATCTCGGAGCATCTGTCTACGATGGAATCCTGCATGAGTGCCTGATACTTAAGTGGTAACCAGAGTCATGGTGGTCAAGGGTGAAGCAGAACGGAGGTGGCGTCACAAAGGGCTGAGTCACGAGGAGTGGAGTCTGACAGCCAACCAAAAGTCCCAATTGCAGAAACCAAGATTGCCCTCAGTACTGTGATAGTGCTCGCTCCTGCTTTGTTTGGTGGTGCATTTCATCACATTCGACAGTCCCTTAGGGCTCAGCACATTTGCTCGTCCCTTTCAGTCCATTTGGCCAGTCGCTGGGGGAGTATGGTTTTAAATAGTTCTCAAATGCTGGTTATTCCTAGCTGCTTCAGAATTTCGACCATCAGGAGTGCTTAACTTGTAAAAAAAAAAAAAAAAGTGCTAGGGCTCTTGTCAGGAGGTCACTGTAGCTTGCATCACATTTTGCCCCTGCCAGCGCTGCCAATGACAGTACGAACACAACTACTAACCATTACACTCCTCCAATTGTGACAATTCGGACTATTCCAGGCCCCCAAAGCTATAAGAATGCCTTGTGCGGCAGGTAATAGTAATTTTTATTGCATATTGAATTTATAATTAATGGTTGTTGTGGTCCTCTCTAAATTAAACACAAGGAGATGATGGACGGAGCGACCATATGCAAATCAGTCTTAACCCTGTTCCTTATGGGAACAGTCCAGCCCGAACTGCCAAGCCAGGTCTTTCCTGAACCTGAAACAAGCATCCTAGGACCGGTTTTGGGGTAACAACCCTCATCAGCCAGGCTAGCTTGAATCTAGTGGCAAAGTGGGCAAGGGACCCAAGTCTGGGCATACCCTGCCAACTTAGGGTGAATAAAGCAAACACAAGAAGATGATGGAAGGAGGGCTGAAACGTTTCAGACACTCGCCCCCAGTAATAGATCTGAGTTGAATCCATCATCGTTCTTTAGCTCACTCACCACCTCAGTTCAGACCCAGCCATATGCAAATCAGTCTTGAACCTATTCCTCATAGGAACAGTCCAGCCCGATGTCAGGTCCCCACAAGTCTTACCTTCTACTTGTGGAGAGGTCCCACGGGGACGACGTGGACAACCACCTCCTGCACCCTTTTCTACCCGGAAGGATCGAATACCACTAACCAGGTCAAAGAGGGGACCGGGGGAGGCTGCCAAAGGAAGGGTGAGGGCAATGTGGTGGATGTCATGGTGGGGCACCCTCTGTGGTTCTTGGGATCTTGTGTCGGCACCACCTAAGGGCGAGAGTAGAGGAAGGAGTAACAGCTGCGCTAATTAAAGGAAACAAACACAGGCAACACAAGACAAGTCGTCACCTGGAATGAAGTGCGTCTACGATGGCACTGCAGAAGGTAGGGGATCCGAATCTCCACATTGCTTTAAACGTCTATGAGGAACAAATCCACGGGGGTGCGTGGCTAGCCAGCCAACATGGCGGACGCAAGTCCGTAGTGCTCCGGTCGGCATCCCTGGAAATCCGTGTAATTATCCTGGGAGTGCGCCGCCGGCGCCTGTAATCTGGTGTGTCAAGAGGCGGAAGGGCAGCGACCGACGGGAGACTTCGGCTTCTGCGACCCTCAAGGGAGCGGAGGCGACAGTACCCGAGGGGGAGGTCGCGGCCTATACGAGGCGAAGCGAGGAGACGGAGACCCCTACCAGGCGGCGGTCCCTGGAGCCGCCGCGGCAGTTCACACCACAGCCGCCCTGCTGGTGAGTCCTGTGCTTCCCGCCCAGACCTCCGGGGAGATCATACGGGCGGTGTCGAGGAAGGTGGATTGGTGCGGGCGGACGGACCGTGGGCCTGTTGCCGCGCTGGGGCCCGAGAGAGCGGAACTGAGGAGCGGACACCCGACATTGCAGTCCCTGTGAAGGCGGCGCCTGCGGCCCCCTGACCACCTCGAACAAAGGACCCGCCCGCCCTGCACAGGCGGGAGACATGGGAGGACCCGGGAGCCTTCGAGGGACCTGAGCCTGCAAAGCCGTCGCTGGAGGGGAAAACGGGACGGCCTCGGAGGTGTTGAAGATCCCTCCTCCCGAAGTGGCTCAGAACGATCGGTAAGGAGGTGCGACAACGTGGAGGCAGTGGAAGAGGTGAGCAGGGGCCTGAGTTGAGGCGGGTCCCTGTGGGCTGAGGGGACTGGCGAAGCTACGCAACCGGCCCTCCCCGAGCGCTGCGACACGCGACTGGAGCTCGCATCCTAAGGAGCGGATACCTGTGGGATGGGTCCATAGGAAGAACTGGCGGCTGAGCTGGATGGGCGGACGGCCCAAGAGGTGCCGGGGGGTGTTTGTGGAGACTAGAGCTGGCAGGGAGCGGATGCAACGGCACAACCTGAGGGGGAGCGCTGCGGCCCGAGTGCCCTGCAATAAAGAGGCAGTTGAGAGAGGCGGCTCATCCGATGACATGAGGTGAAGGCTGGGTGGCGCTGGTCGCGTGGGGGGACGGCGGCCTTGGAGAAGTGCGGGGACTGCTGAATGTGAGGAGTCATGCAGGACGTTCCCAACTGGTGCATGGGCAAATTGAAGGACCCGAAGAGCACCCAACGGTAAATCTGGGAGAAGTACGAGGGACACGCACTCCTTTTACTGCGGCCGTGCGCCCGGCTCCCCGTGCTGTTGTTTCCCGAGTGGGCTGCGAGGCGCAGGGACTGAATCCAAAGGAGGTGCCCGGGCCTGCGCTTGCCGCCCTGCCGCGTGTCGTGTGACGCCTTGACCTGGATCGACATCCTGTGCTTCGGAGGTGACGGGCGGTTGGGTGACGGCAGCTGCCGTAAGTAGCTAACAGTTTCTTCCCCACTGTATGCTGGACACTAGATGTGAATGCCCACGGCGCAGCAACTAGTGATGGGCCGTATGCGGACCAAGGCGCAACAGGGACAGATGCGTGCTGGAGGCCCAGACCCCGCACATCCTAGGGAGTCGAGTGAAACAGACTCGACCATGGCGCTAGCTGCCAAAATGGACACGGTCCTCGCTGCGGTGGAGAAGCTGGGGACTGCGCTGGAACACACCAGGACCTCCCTGGAAACCCGGATTGATAAAGTTACGTCTGACTTCACACTCCTCCATGCGGATCATCGCAAACTGTCCGAGAAGGTTTCTGCGCAGGGGCAGGTACTTAAAGATCTCCAGCCGGTCGCCCACAGTCACGCGGCCGCATTACAGGACATGATGGAGCGGATATATGCCCTCGAGGACAGGGCGGAGGATGCTGAAGGGCGCTCGCGCCGCAACAATGTCCGTGTAGTGGGCTTGCCGGAAGGGGAAGAAGGGAGGCATCCTGAGCAGTACGTCGAACGCTGGCTGCGAGGCCTCTTGCCGCAGGGAACGCTCTCGCAGCAATTCACGGTGGAGAGGGCTCACCGAGTGCCCACCCAAAGACCTAAACCAGGTGCGCGTCCGCGCCCGTTTCTGTTCAGACTCCTCAACTACCGGGACCGGGACACGGTGTTGCCGGAAACCCAGAAGCTGGCCAACCTGGCGGTCAATGCCAGCCGCATCATGCTTTTCCCGGACTACACCGCCCTGGTGCAACGCCGTCAAAACAACTACATGGCTGTGAAGCGACAACTTCGTGAGCTGGATCTGCCGTACTTGCTGCTGTTCCCAGCCAGGCTACGTGTAGCTGCGAAAGGTAAAACCCACTTTTTCGACACGCCGGCAGAGGCGTGGGACTGGTTGGAAGAATCGGGCCTATGGACGGGGTCGAGGCCAAGGGATCCGGCTGACGACGCGGTCCCGGGCAGGAGAGGCAGGCATCGACAGAGGCAGAGGACGCCCCGAGAGGCAGCGCCCACACAGGTAGCCCCCAGCCCAGAGAGAATACGACTGGAGCGCCAGAATGTGTTGGAAGCAGTCACGACGCTTGGTTCCCCGAGTGCTCCGACCTGCCTGGTCTCTCCCATGCAGCGTACTGGAGCGTTGAGCGGACTGTCGACTCCGTCATCCGAATGCTCTGAGGAGCTACACATGCCAGTAGTTACTCCGCAAACGGCGGATGAGATCCTAGGATGACGTCGCTGATGTAATGGTCAGTGTGGACATTCATGCACGCAAGTATTGCACTGTGGGGCATAAGGGTTTGTTAAGTTAGCGGGGGGATCTGGAGGAGGCACTATGTAAGCGCATTTGGCTGACTATTGCCCGTGACAGGCTGCATTTGAGTCTGTAGACCCCGCTGGGCCCCGGGGTGATGGGCACACACGCATGGGTAGAAGGCTTGCGGTGGCGGTGGAGTGCCGCCGCTCTGATGGGTCCCATCAAAGGTAACCTGGGTGGCGCACCGCAAGCGGGTGGTAAGACAGGGATGGCCATGGCAGACGCTTGGATACACGCACACCCCACTAGGCTAAGCGCTGACCTAGTTCCTGTCTATGCATGGTTGCAAAGTTTGGACGATCGGACGAGCAACGTTCGTCCCCAAAGTTATGTTGATCACAGTTCACAAGTTGTTATGGTTACGACAGACCGGTCCACTTACACTCGGGCGTGCCCGGCACTCACTAGAGCATGTCCTGCCCCAGACCTTCCGCCACCCTACACGCTTCAGCAATGACGCACGTTAACATAATCACGTGGAACATTCGCGGTATGCACACACCAACACAGATATTCTATATACGCCTATCTTCACAGACATTCGATCGGAATTGCCCTGTTACAGGAAACACATATAAAACAGCTTGATCTGGAGAGGCTGCGCAGGCGCTGGCGCGGACAGGTGTATGGTGCGGTGTACTCCGCCCCTGCCAGGGGCACGCTCATATGGGTGAGGGCGGGAGTTCCGTTCGTTAGCTCAGAGGTGGTAGTGGACCCGGAGGGTAGATACACTCTGGTACGGGGAACACTCAATGGTCAGCACATACTGTTAGCCTCGATCTATGCACCGAATGTTGATCAGCCGTCATTCCTGGCACGGCTATCGCTGGCGATCACTCCGTACACTGGCCTCCCCTGGCTACTGGGTGGCGATTTCAACTCAGTGCTGGATGTCCATAAGGATAGATCCTTCTCCCCCCCTTCATGCCACGTCGGCGGTGTCCAACGCGCAGGCGCTCATGGACTGGCTTTCACACTGGGCCTTATTGGATGTGTGGCGGGTCCTGCACCCAACTGACCGTATTTACTCTTACTACTCCGCGACACATGACCTGCATGTCCGACTGGACAGGGTGGTGGGATCTAGGTCCCTCCTGCCGTTGGTGGAGTGTTCAGAGTACTTGGGACAAACACACTCCGATCATAACCCCTTACGGATTCAGCTCCGATGGGACGCTGCCGGCCCCCTGTTCCTACATGGCGCCTTCAACCGGCTGCACTGGAGGATCTTGAATTCCGCTCCTCATTGGGAACAGCCATACTGACATACTTTGAGCTTAACGAGGGCACGGCGGGTAGCGCACTGGTGGAATGGGATGCCCTCAAAACAACACTCAGAGGACATTGCTTGGGGGCCACGTGGAATATACGGAGGCAGTTATCGAAGGATCTCACCCGCCTTGAATCCCAGCTGCTGCAACACGAACGCGAGGGTGGGGGCAATCACTCCAGTTGCCTGGAGGAGCTGCGGACGCGGCATGCGACGCTCTTGGAGCTTCTACGATGCCATAACTACGCAGCCCACACAGCTCGCACACACGCCACGGCAGATAGGGCGGGCCGCCTACTTGCTTGGCTGCTAAGACAAGATGACCCCCGCGCTCCGATCGCGGCAATGCGTACACGTGAGGGAGAATTGGTGTGCACACAGCGGGAGATTCATAGGGTCATGGTGGAACAATATGCAGGGCTCTATCAGTTCGGGGTTAGTGATACGAACCCCGAGATAGTGGAATTCCTCGAGCAGCTCCAGTTGCCTACAGCCTCGGTTGCCCAACAAGAGGAACTTAACCAGCCCCTCACCTTGGAGGAGATAGGGGAGGCAATCGCGTCCATGGCATCAGGAAAGACGCCGGGGCCAGATGGCCTGCCGGACGAATTTTATAAAGCTTACCGGGAGACCTTAGTGCCTCAACTACATGCGCTCTTCGCCGCATCGATAGAGGAAAATACGCTGCCCCCCTCGATGTGCGAGGCGTATTTGGTATCTCTGCTGAAACCTGGCCGAGATCCAATGGACTTGGGATCTTACCGACCGCTAGCCCTTCTCAACGCAGACTATAAAATACTGGCTAAAACTCTAGCGGATCGTTTGGCGCCAGTGGTCGCAACTCTGGTCCACAGGGATCAAAATGGGTTTGTTCCCAAGCGATCCACGTCCTTGAACCTGCGGAGGTTTTTTAAAGTGGTGACGGACAGCATAAATGAGTGGCCTAGGGCAGGTTGCTTAATGTTGGACCTGGAAAAGGCCTTTGATTGTTTGGAGTGGAGGTACTTGTCAGCATCGCTGCAGCGATATGATCTGGGAGGGGAATTTTTGCAGATGGTTGGCCTGTTGTATAAGAATCCCTCGGTGCGGGTACGCCTGGGTCCGTATATATCGGTGGCTGTGGCCGTTCGCAGGGGCACCAGACAAGGGTGCCCGCTATCGCCGCTCCTGTTCGCGCTGGCGATCGAGCCCCTGGCGGTGGCGCTGCGCGCATTGGTGGGAGATGGTATCCCGTTGGGAGACACTGTTCCCCGAGTGTCACTGTATGCAGACGATCTGCTTGTATATGTGAGGGACATCGAGAACATTCCAGAACTGCTGGACCGCATATTGCAGGATTTCGCTGCTGTGTCAGGGCTGCGGGTCAACGCTAGTAAGTCCTATCTTTATGCGATCGGGGAGGGGCGGCAGGACCCGGGCTACACCCTCAGTGGAGTGAGGGTGATGTGGAAGGGAGATACCTTCAGATACTTAGGGATACAGATATATCGCCAGCCGTTGGACCTTTTCGACAGAAACTTGGGCAGGGCTCTCATAGCCATCAAGTCGCAGATGCGGTTCTTGGGCACGTTGCCACTCACGGTCACGGGCAAGGTGGCGTTATCCAAAATGGTGATTCTACCCAGACTCCTGTATTACTTTGCCATTATATGCCCCTGTGGCGTTTTTTGCCACGTTCTCCAGAACGCTTCGGGACTTCATCTGGGGGAATAGTCGGCATAGGCTGTCACTAGCAAAACTGTACCTACTGACCGCTCAGGGGGGACTTGCGGCGCCTTGCTTAGAGCACTACTATCTGGCTGCTCAGTTACAATGGATTGCTCGCTGGTTTGCGGATAAAGGCCGAGAGGACACAGCCTCAGTGCTACCTCCCTACTCATTGGAGCGACTCCTCGAGCTCTTTCACCCGACTGTCAAGCAGGCGGCGCCGGAGCCGCTTCTCCTGCGTGTGGCATATAAATGTTACCGTAGAAGCCTATTTCTAACCGTAGCTCTAACCCCATATGCGCCGGCGCTGCCGCTGGAGGGATCCCCAAGCGGGGTGGGGACACTCACCACTCGCGGACTGGCAGGATGCTGATGTATGGACCTTGGGGGATCTGTACCGTGACGGTGCCCTTAGGTCATATGACCATCTGATGGAGGAGGAGGGATTGCCGCCAGGCCAGTTCCTTCTGCACCGCTCGCTTGTTGCATCCCTGGCAGCGAAATGGGGGGACATGTCCACGGAGCCTCGCCAGCACCTTACCATGCAATACCTCCACGTTATGGGGCGTGGTAGGCATTTGATCCGCTGGTTCGCAGCGTCGCTGCGCACTCACACAGCGAGCGCGCTGGAACCTCTCAGACATAAATGGGAAGCTGACATGGGGAGGCCACTGGAGGATAAGGAATGGGAGCTAGTGTTGGGGAGCCCAGTGCGCATACCCAGATATATGAGGTTCAGGCAGATCCAGCTGTTCATTATCCACAGGGCATACCTCACACCGGAGGCAGTCAATCGGTATTTCCACCGCACAGATGCAGAGTGTCCCAGATGCACCGAGCTGGGGGTGAGTATAGTCCACATGCTCTGGAGCTGTGGCCGGCTTCAGGCGTACTGGCATACAATCAGCGGGTTACTGCAGGCGTGCACTGGTCGTACCCTACCATTTGAATGGACTGTATACCTGTTACACCTGTTCCGCAGAACTCCGGCCACGAGGGTAGTGTCCCGGTTTATGGACCTGGGTATAATAGTAGCTAAGAGATTGCTCACCAAGAGATGGAAAGCGCAGGATCCGCCTTACGCGCAGGCATGGAGAAATTCATTGCTTGCGTGGGCCAGAGCAGAGGGAACAGCCATCAGGAGGGAGGAGACGTTGGGGCTGCGTAAGGAACCCATGGCTGCCCAGTGGGAGGTCTTGATTCAGGTACTACAGAGAGCCGGGGAAGAGTGATCAAGGGGTCAGATTGAAGGGGAGGACGGGGATGCAGGGAGGATACGGGAGCCTCTCAACGTGTGCAACTGTGGTGTTCTCATGTGGGAGCTGATTTGTACAGTTATTTGTGAGGACAACGGTGGTCGTTATTGCAAAAGATAAATAACAGTCAATCTGAAATACTGTGATGTGTGGTGGGGGAGGTGGGGGAAAGGGGCAGGGGGAAGGGAAAATGGGGTGCTAACACCGGTCTGCGTAGAGTTGGTTAGTTGTTCATAATTGTTATTATTCTACACTGTCTGTACTGAAGTTCACGCTGAATTAACTGACAGACTGTACCTGCGGGGCTGTTGCAACTAACCAAACATGGACTTATGAAACATCGCACAAAGGCAAGGAGCTGTAAATTGTGTTTGTACTCAATTCGGAGCGGCGAATGCGCCGTGTATGTTAAAGGGCTCAGCTGACATGCAATGAAAGCACAATTTTATGGTTGGTGGATGGCAACATGCATGAATAACGTGAGAGTACGTCTCTTTGTATGTATCTATAAAACTCAATAAAACAGATTTGAACAAAAAATGAGGAGCAAATCCATTCGTCGATGGGAAATGCAGCACACGTTAATTGCGCTCCTGCGCTGGTGTAAGGGGCAAAGCAAGCGCGACTTTGTGCCGTGGCACGAGTCGCGAAGTAAGGTTGGAAGCGCTCCTGCGCTGACGTGAGGGACAAAGTAAGCGCGGCTTCGTGCCGTCACATGAGTCGCGGGGGAAGGTTGGAAGCGCTCCTGCGCTGACGTGAGGGACAAAGTAAGCGCGACTTTGTGCCGTCGCACGAGTCGCGGGGGAAGGTTGGAAGCGCTCCTGCGCAGACGTGAGGGGCAAAGCAAGCGCGACTTCGTGCCGTCGCACGAGTCGCAAGGGAAGGTTGGAAACGCTCCTGCGCTGACATGAGGGACAAAGTAAGCGCGAGTTCGTGCCGTCGCACGAGTCGCGGGGGAAGGTTGGAAGAGCTCCTGCGCTGACGTGAGGGGCAAAGCAAGCGCGACTTCGTGTCGTCGCACGAGTCGCGAGTGAAGGTTGGAAGCGCTCCTGCGCTGGCGTGAGAGACAAGGAAGCGCGACTCCGTGCAGTGTGCACGAGTCGTGGACGCTGGGGAACTTTGGGCGCCCTTGCGCGGTCCGGACAGCGAGTCCGGTTGCTGGTGGAGCCTTCACGTACGTTCCTTCGAAGCTCCGTGGTAGAATACGAAGCGCCGATGTGGGCGTCTTCGGTCCTGATATGTGGATCTTTCTGGAAGTGCCGGCCGGCGGGTGACGTTTGCTGTTTGAATCTCCAACAGCTAGAGGGCTAACCTGTTAGGCAGACTTCAGTGGAAGGAGTCTCGTCCTGTGTGGAGAACGCCTTGCTTCCGATCAACAGGAAACGGGGAGACTAGCGAGAACATGACAGCACCCACCCTCAAAACAGACCAACCCCGTTGGTCAAATAGGGGTCACAGGACGGGGTTTCTGAGGTTGCCGGGCATGAAAAGCGCGAACTAAGGTTGGCGCATTACGGACATGGGACAGGGGCTCCCAGGATCGTTCTTCTGGACCGTACCCCTTCCAGTCCACCAGGTAAAAGAGTTTACCCCTTGTTCTACGGGAATCAAGGATAGCTCGAACCTCGTATTCCACGTGGTCATCCACAGGAATAGGAGGTGGGGGCTCAGCTGTTACGCAGTCAGGATGGGCCGGACGTAAGAGAGAGATGTGAAAGACAGGGTGGATCTTCATGTGTGCAGGCAGTGTAAGCTTCATGGACACCCGGTTAATAACTCGAGCTACGGGATAGGGACCTATGTATCGTGGCAATAGTTTCTTGGGCCCATGTGTGTTAAGGTTCTTAATGGACACCCACACCCTATCCCCTTCTATGTATGCAGGTTCGATTTGTCTATGTTTGTCTGTGTTTTGTTTGTACATTTCTTTGGCTTTGGCTAGCTCGAAACGGGCTCGCTGCCATATGGTGCGGAGCAAGGCATGATATTCCTGTATGGTGGGTATACCACAGGCCTGGGTCTCTTCCCAGGGAGTCGTTCTTGGATGTAGGCCTTGGAGACAATAGAAAGGTGATACCCCAGTGGCAGCGTGTTTGTTGTGGTTATAGGCGTATTCCACCATCCATAACACTTCGGACCATTCTTTTACAATGGAAAGCAGCAAGCAACGGAGATATTGTTCCATGGTACGATTCGTTCTCTCTGCCTGCCCATCGGTTTGGGGATGGTAGGAGGATGACAAGCGTGCTTCCATGTTCAAAAGAGTGCAGACCTCCGTCCAGAACCTGGACACGAATTGAGTTCCTCTGTCTGTTATTAGCACTGAAGGGATTCCATGTAGCCTTACCACATTCTGCATGAAGACAGTAGCCAATTCCGCAGCCAAGGGTAGTTGTTTCAATGGCACAAAATGCGACATTTTCGTTAGATGATCCACGATCGTGAGGATGGTAGTGTATCCCGTTGTGGTTTTAGGGAGTTCGACTATGAAGTCCATCGAGATGGTGTGCCACGGGCATGGGGGAACAGGAATGGGATGCAGTAGCCCTACTACGGGTTGGGAAGGTGTCTTCCCTTGAGCGCAGATGGTGCAGCGTGCTACGTAGGCTTGTATGTCAAGGTTCAGGGTAGGCTACCAGAATCACCTTTGCAATAGGTCCTTGGTTTTCTGGTACCCCGGGTGACCAGACAGGGGGTGGTCATGGCACATGAACAGTACTTGTTGCCGGTGATTAGGTAACTAAGTAATAACGCCCCTCTTTGAATAGGAATCCGTCTTGTTCTGTAAGGCCTTGTATGTCTCCTATCCAGTCCTTTGGGTTCTTTTGTTCCAGATCGTGGTGCAGTTGCGATAGGAAGGTGGAGGAGGTCACAGCCCCCTGGAAGCATCAGAGTGGGATAACGGGTACTGGTTCCATGGCGTGTACTTGGTCTTCGGTTTCTTCTGGTCTAGACAAGGCGTCGGCTTTGGCGTTCTCCCTTCCGGGTCGGTAGGTGATCTGAAAATCATACTCGTTGAAGAATAGCGTCCATCGTAGCTGTCTCGCCGTCAGGGCTCTGCCCGAACGGAGGAACCGTAGGTTTCTGTGATCTGTGAAGATAGTCACCGTGTGTTTAGCGTCTTTTAGGTAATGCCGCCATTCCTCGAACGCCATTTTGATGGCCAGGAGCTCCCTATCTCCGATGGAGTAGTTGCATTCTGCTGGTTGTAGTTTCCTGGAGTAGTAGGCCACCGGGTGGAGTAAATTGGTTTCACTGTCTCTTTGCGACAATACTCCCCCTAGAGCGCTTTGTGAGGCGTCGGCCTCTACTATGAGGGGGCGATTAGGGTCGGGGTGTCTTAATACCGGAGCCAAGGTAAACCTGGTCTTTAGTTCTCGAAACGCCTGTTCTGCCGTGGTGTTCCATTGGAAGCGTGCCCCTTTACGTAATAAGCACGTGATGGGGGTGACAATCCGGGAAAAACCCGCAATAAAGCGGCGGTAGTAGTTTGCGAACCCAAGGAACCTTTGGACTTGTTTCACAGAGCTCGGCGACGGCCATTGTAATATGGCATCAACTTTTCTGGAGTCCATTTTAAAGCCTCCTGGCGTTAGGGTGTGCCCCAGGAACTCCACTGTCGTCGTGTGGAACACACTTTTCTCTAGCTTCACGTACAGCCCATGTTGCTGTAATTGCTGGAGTATAGCTCGCACATGCTGGAGGTGCTCCTTCATGTTTGTGGAGTAAATCATTACATCATCAATATACATGATGCAGAACCGGTCGATGTATTCCCTCAATACCTCATCGATAAAATATTGAAAGGCGGCTGGGGCGTTGCAGAGCCCGAAAGGCATGACACGATACTCGAACAACCCGTACCGTGTTCTGAAGGCGGTTTTCCACTCATCCCCCTCACGGACTCTGACAAGATGATAGGCCCCTCGTAAGTCCAGTTTAGTATAGAGGGCAGCACCTTTCACTTGATCCAGTAGATCGGGTATCAATGGTAGAGGATACCTGTTCTTGATTGATATGGCGTTTATCGCCCTAAAGTCTATACACGTGCGTAGGTCGCCTTCTTTCTTCGCCACGACGAAGAGGGGGGAAGAGATGGGAGATTTGGAATGGCGAATAAACCCGTTCTGTAAATACTAGGTGAGATAAGCACGGAGGTGCTCATTTTCTTTCTCTGTGAGGGAGTAGACACGGCTGCAGGGGAGCGTGGAACCAGGAATAATATCGATTCTGCAGTCGAAGTGACGATGCGGGGGAAGCGTGTTGGCACCTCGGTCGTCAAATACTTGAGCCAGGTCCTTGTATTCCTCGGGTACTGCCTCGTGTGCGACCATACCCAACCCATCCCGTGGCAGCTTACAGGCTTGGACCGCCCTCGTGACGGTTTTCACCTCAGAGGGGTAGCAGGAACGGACACAGTGGACGGATTCTAACACGGTTTTTCCGGTTGCCCAGTTAATGAGGGGATTGTGTTGTATCAGCCAGGAAAGGCCTAATATGAGCCTGAACTGGGGGGCATTAATGATATCAAAGGCGATGGTTTCTGTGTGCTGGTTTTCCAGCACCATTTTCAGGTCTTCCGTTTGATATCGGATTAGTCCTGAGGTCAAGTCCGTGCCGTCCACTGCCTTGACGGTTTCGGGTTTTCTTTTTGTTCGTTTCTGCATGCCCAGGCCGGTCATGTACTGGGCGTCGATGAAATTCCCGGTTGCTCCCGAGTCGATTAAGGCTATGACGTGCCAAGATGATCCTGTCGAAGAATGCAAGGACACAGGCACGCCCATGTGATGATGATCGGCACAGACGGTAGGGGTCTGTTTTTTCTCGGCTAGTAGTCCCAGTAGACAGACCCAGTTTTTCTACTGGGTGGTCCCGTTTCCCAACCCTTCTCCTCGGGCGATCGGGAGAACGTAAGGAATCTTCTCTCTGGACTGGCGGGGTTTTGCGGGGCAGTCCTGAACGAAATGACCGTTCTTGCCGCAGTACAGGCAAAGATTCTGCTTCCGCCTTTTTTCCTTTTCTTTCTTGGTTAAGGGGGCACGGACACCTCCGATCTGCATGGGCTCGGGGGCCTCGCGGGGTTTTAACGTGTCTCTATACACGGGAATTCTGGCTTCACCTCCCTTGGTCTTTTCGGTTCTCCGCTCTTGTAAGCGATAGTTCTGTCTGACCACCATATCAATAAACGGTCCGATCTCCTCTGGTGGGTCTGTCATTTGGGAAATAAGGTCTTTTAACTCATCACGTAGACCCCTATAGAACACCGATACTTGTTTGGATTCCGGCCAACGGGCTTCCACCACCAGGCGAGTGAAAGTAGTAATGTAATGCAACAAATCCGTGTTGCCCTGCTTTAGATTGAGCAGCTCGTTGTCTGCGGCTTGTACGAACGTATGGCGGGCAAACATACGTCGCATGGTCTCCTTAAACACCGGAGAGTTGTATAGCAGGGGTTCGTCGTTTTCCACCAAAGGAATAGACCACTGAGCGGCGTCGCCTCCTAGATAGGAGAGAACAAAAGCAACCTTGGAGGCGTCATCTGGGAAGGCAGTTGCTCTGGCCATGAAATGTAGGTGGCATTGATTAAGGAATATACTATATTTTGCGCTGTCGCCATAGAAGCGTTCTGGTGCGGCCAGCTGCACCACGGGCTGAGCTATCACCTGTACGGGTGGGGAAGCAGTCGAGGGAGCCGACGGGGGATCCCCCGGGTTAAACAAGGGAGGCCTCAACACTCCCTCTTGCCTGGGTCGATACGTAGGGGAGGGTCCCCAGGGTCCTGTGTTTCCCACGTCCACCCGCCCGTGTAAGGTTGTTATGTCGTGTCGTAGGCTACGGTTCTCAGCTTGAATATTAACAAGCATGGCAGCTATGTCCTGCAAAGTGATATCGGGGTTGTCCATGTCGTCTGGGTGGGATGTGTAACGTGGGCTTCGTATTCTGTCAGGTCCCCACAAGTCTTACCTTCTACTTGTGGAGAGATCCCACGGGGACGACGTGGACAACCACCTCTGCATCCTTTTCTACCCGGAAGGATTGAATACCACTAACCAGGTCAAAGAGGGGACCGGGGGAGGCTGCCAAAGGAAGGGTGAGGGCAATGTGGTGGATGTCGTGGTGGGGCACCCTCTGTGGTTCTTGGGATCTTGTGTCGGCACCACCTAAGGGCGAGAGTAGAGGAAGGAGTAACAGCTGCGCTAATTAAAGGAAACCAACACAGGCAACACAAGACATGAGCCCCAAGTCGTCACCTGGAATGAAGTGCGTCTACGATGGCACTGCAGAAGGTAGGGGATCCGAATCTCCACATTGCTTTAAACGTCTATGAGGAGCAAATCCATTCGTCGATGGGAAATGCAGCACACGTTAATTGCGCTCCTGCGCTGGCGTAAGGGGCAAAGCAAGCGCGACTTCGTGCCGACGCATGAGTCGCGAAGTAAGGTTGGAAGCGCTCCTGCGCGGACGTGAGGGGCAAAGTAAGCGCGGCTTCGTGCCGTCGCACGAGTCGCGGGGGAAGGTTGGAAGCGCTCCTGCGCTGACGTGAGGGGCAAAGTAAGCGCAACTTCGTGCCGTCGCACGAGTCGCGGGGGAAGGTTGGAAGCGCTCCTGCGCTGACGTGAGGGGCAAAGCAAGCGCGACTTCATGCCTTCGCATGAGTTGCGAGGGAAGGTTGGAAGCGCTCCTGCGCTGACGTGAGGGACAAAGTAAGCGCAACTTCGTGCCTTCGCACGAGTCGCAGGGGAAGGTTGGAAGTGCTCCTGCGCTGGTGTGTGAGACAAGGAAGCGCGACTCCGTGCAGTGTGCACGAGTCGCGGACGCTGGGGAACTTTGGGCGCCCTTGCGCGGTCCGGTCAGCGAGTCCGGTTGCTGGTGGAGCCTTCGCGTACGCTCCTGAGTTCCTGCGAAGCTCCGTGGTAGAATACGAAGCGCCGATGTGGGCGTCTTCGGTCCTGATATGTGGATCTTGCCGGAAGTGCCAGCCGGCGGGTGACGTTTGCTGTTTGAATCTCCAACAGCTAGAGGGCTAACCTGTTAGGCGGACTTCAGTGGGAGGAGTTTCGTCCTGTGTGGAGAACGCCTTGCTTCCGATCAACAGGAAACGGGGAGACTAGCGAGAACATGACAGCCGAACTGCCAAGCCAGGTCTTTCCTGGACTAGACACAAGCATCCTGGGACCGGTTTTGGGGTAACACCCCTCATCAGCCAGGCTAATTTGAATCCAGTGCCAAAGTGAGCAAAGGACCCACATCTGGGCATACCCTGCCAACTTAGGGCAAACAAAGTAAACACAAGGAGATGATGGACGGAGTGCTGAAACTTTTCAGACACTCACCCCAGTCACAGATCTGGGTTGAATCCATCTTTATTCTTTAGCTCACTTCGTCACCCAAGTTCAGACCAAGCTATATGCAAATCATTCTTGACCCTGTTCCTCATTGGAACAGTCCAGCCCAAACTGCCAAGCCAGGTCTTCCCTGGACTGGAAACAAGCATCCTGGGACTGGTTTTGAGGTAACACCCCTCATCAGCCAGGCTAGCTTGAATCTAGTGGCAAAGGGGGCAAGGGACCCACATCTAGCATACCCTGCCAACTTAGGGCAAACAGCGCCACCTTGTGGCAGACTGCCAAAGTGCCGGTGTTGATAATTAAGTGCCGTTACCGAGCACTGGAAACCACCATCTCAAATTAAGCACTGATCCATCAGTCACAATACAGTATTGGACACTGCATGAATGTCTTACAGGTATCCATAGATGGGTGTCCGCCAACTTTTTAAAACTGATTGGGGATAAACTGCAAGTCTTGATTATTGGTGGTGACAACTCAGTATAGACATCATACCTTTGGCCTGATTTCATTGACCCGCACCTGATCCTTGTATTGTCAAATAAAATCTTGATGCGTTCTTCCCGTGATCTTAATTTTATTGGCCAAGTTCACAAATTCTGCTTCCTGACAATGCAACTTCTTAAAAAGATCCTCATTTCCATGGCTAGGAGAGGCGCACAGCCCCAGCGGGCCATAATGTTGCCCCATCTAGGGGAGCCCAACCCTGACTGGCCCAAAGCCATAATTGGTAAGCTGCAAAGGCTTCAGAATAGGATAGTGCGCCTAAATTGTGGGCTTCGGAAATTGGAATATGTCACTGCCTTACACCACACTCTACGCTTGTTCCAGGTAAACCAGTGGCAAGCAGAAGGGTGCAATTGATGGCTTGTGATGCTTGTAAGTGCCCCTGGACAGTAAGGCACACTCCAGTGAACATTCCATTGGGGTGACTGGGCCTGAGCTTTAGACTTACCTGCCTCTGCGGTTTCACCTGATCTCTGATCCCTCCAGATTTAAGACACCTCTTAAAACACATATCAACTGATAAGCTTTTCGTAGTGAAGGCGTACCTTTTCTCTCTACCTCCTCTTGTTCTAGCACCAAGAAGCCGACTCCTGTGGACGTTAAACTCTATAACTTAAAAAATACATGTCTGAACTATGTTCTTTATGAATCCTTGATGCCAAACTTTGGAAAGCCCGGCCACTGAGAAGATATCTGGTGCCATCCTAGACTGTGTATGAAACTTGGCATCAGTCTTACTTACTTTTAAGTCCTGAGACAGACAGGACACCTTCTAAAATATGTGCCGGGCAGTTAAAGACTTCTATATATTGCAGTGTGCCGATGCTGCTGAAGGAGTGAGCGGGAGAATGAGAGGGGTGGGTTGGCCCTGAAAACAGTGTTATTTGAGCCCCACTGTGTAGCGCTTGGGGTAGACCTCATGGCTCCCAGGAGGGTCCATGTATGTGGCTATATTGGGATCCTCCATTTAGGCTGACTCTAGAGGCTTTTCTGACAACTAGGCCGTTAACCCAAACAATGAAACTGGACATCAATGGCAGCAACTAATTTGGAAGTCAAAATGGCCGCAGCCCATGTGCAACTATCCCTATTTTACCACAGCTCGACAAGGATGGCAAAATCATGAAACTGACAAATAATATTTGTAAAATGGTTGACCTGAATCTACAAAGATGACTAATGTGACTCCATTAGACCCATGCTCGGATTATCTCTTTCATGACATAATGGGTGTTCGATGAACTTGGATAGGACTGGCCGCGGCTTCATGATGAAGAGCCCTTGCTGCATAGCGAAGGGGGAGAAAATGTGTTGGGATGAACTGCTCTAAGTGTAACCTTTCTTCCTGGAACGTGCCCGCAGGGCTATGTAATGTAACAAACCTTATGTGCTTATGTACCATAAACATTCTTATGCATCGTCACTACTCTTACAAAAACGCTCTAGTGATCATTTGGGTTTTACTTCCTATATATAAATGAAAAACTACGAAAATACATTTTGTACAGTTTTCAAAATTTCGTTGAGGGATTTGGAAAAATGCTTTGTAAAGTAAATATGAATAGATACACTAGAGAATGCGGGTATGTGACAATCACAGGTGCTACTGTAAGCTTCGCTTATAGGACTTAGGTACAAGAAGAGCTGAGCCTATTGAAGGCTATCCTCCTGTGAACACTTGTGCATCACTTGTGGCAAGCTGCTCTTTGCAGACAAAGGCAAACGATGACCATGTGCATTATCAGGCAGTTCATGGTGAACACCAGGCGTGGATTTACCTCGCGCAATGGGGCATAATGTGCCCATTTACAGTGGTCCCAGGTTTCTCTGATTATGGAGACAGGAAACCCTTTTTTCTCTTTCATTCTTTCTCCAGAATCTCATATTCCCCTCCCAGGTTACCTCATGCATTCTCCCTTCCATCATTTTTTGGTTTGGAGTGTGTAACCCTATTTTGTATAAAACGCGTGTGGTACCCCTTTTTAACAAGTATTTTTATTCTTGCTAATTTTAAGTAACTAGTCATGCATTAAACGTTTTGTGGAACCCTGCAACTTGGTTTTCCAAACAGCTCATTCAAACTTTTCATTCTGTTTCACAAAAACGCGTCTCACGTTTGCATTTCTTTTACATTGATGTTTAAAGAGTGCATACATTTCACAGACAGTCTAATCATTTCCAAGTTTGTTTCTTCTAGATCACAGTCCAAGCCTGCCCTGGTGCAACTCACTCCAAGTCCCTAAACAGGGGGGGACTCAACAAGGCCGTCTGTCATCTGTGAGGCCTTTACAGACACAGAATAGTATATATCAAATGTACTTTTTAAAATCCACATGCCCTGGTGTTCCTTGGTACATATTTCCATGGGGCTCTGGACTCCAAAACCGGGACTTAGGAGTGGGAGGAGTGAGAGGGTTGGCCAGATAATATTATGGTTCTAAGTCACGATAGGTTACCGTCCCAACCCAGTGTTGTTTAAATAGTTCCATAACTTAGAGTTATCCCTCAGTGAAAAATCTGCTGCACTCTTCTTCAGCAACAATTTAAATTATTTAATTTCAATCGTTGAAATCCATCGACGAGTGAGGCCCAGCGTGTGCAAGATGTCAGTTAAACATCAGCATGACTCAGTGGATACTGAAATCAAACGCACACACGTTTCGGACTCAATGACTTACTCGACAGGGCAAGACGGTGCTGCGAAGCCTGAAAGTGTGGTTTGTTACACATGCAGGTTGTAACATAAGAATAGATCTGAGGATGGGGTGTGCATTTTGTCATGTTATAAACATTGTAGGTTGTCGCTGAGCCATGCACCCAACTTTGACAGTTTTCTCAGTGTAGTCCTGCACGCAATGAAAGGAATGAATTTGGCTCTGATTGTTGTTGGGCGGGGTTCTATTTTTAGACAGGGTAATTTCTCATGCAAATGCCACATTGTGTGTGAGAAAGCAGATGTCTTGGATTCCTGCTTAGCCGAATATGCTTTGTGTCTGGCCATTCTTTCAATCACCACACCCATGTAGGCGTAACCTGCCAAATTCAACATTTCCTAGCTGCTGTGAAAAACACCCCATCTTCCCGTCAAAGGATATTATCTTTTTCTTAGACGCTTTTTTATTTTTAACTAGTTCACTCTGTTGAAGTCTTTCAGAGATCTGTAAGTGTTCTGTAACCAGACTGCGGATTAACCAATATTGCAGTACATTTGATACATGGTAAAGGGCCTGGCTCAGTAATTTCCAAGGAACACATTTTGGGTTTGCTATTGCCTCTCCCAAGTTAGCTTTGCACGCTGAAAAATAGTGGGCCCACCCTGCTGTTTAAAGACCCATCTTTATTCACTTTGACACATTCAATGAGTATTTAATGTTTTTTTAGCTTTTGAGAGGTGTATTGAAATCCCTCACCTCACCTATTTTCCCTAAAAATTTCCCTACATATACCATCAAAAACCATATAATACTCTTAACTATAAATGCAGTGTTCTATGCTTTACCTCAAGTGTTCTTTGAATTTCCAAAGAATCACCATCACACTGGCATTGGCCTTCCTTGAAGCCAGATGGAGAAGGGTGCCAGTAACTGGAATCCTTTGCCATTTTCCGTAATTCCCCTGAAAAAGCCCTGACAAAAGGTTTACCCACCACATCCACCAGAGCTCTTGGTCCACAGTATCTTGGAATGCCAGAGTCACCGTTTTTGGACAGGGACGTAAGCCAGCGTCGGGAGTCAGGAACATCAAAACTATACAAGGGGAAGCAAACCAGAGGAGACAGCAACCAATTCCAGAAAGCGGAATCCTACCTATATAATTACATGGACATACATTAGGAGCTCCTCATTAATCTCCCCATCTTTATCAAGGCTGCCTCCTATCCTGATTTCCTCCATCTCAATTCCTGCCTCAATCCCTTCCTTAACCCTTCGGAATGTTCTCCGCAACATATAAGGCGTGGGCTCACAGGTTCATATAAGGAGTATATGAGTGGGCCATAATTCTGCCAAAACAGCTTCGCCTCGGCCGGCTCCTCTACTCCATTTATGATGGCCCGGTCTTCCGGAAGAGTTATATCCAAGGACCTCGAATATTGTGGTCCACGGTCTCTCTAGATGTTCCCTCTCAGCTTTGCACCCTCTGTTGGTGCAGTGCTCTTCATTGCTGGCTACTTTCTGATTCTAGACTATTGAGGGGTCTTTTAAGGGTGCCCTCAGCGTGTGATTTGTTTTTTTTATGATCTGCCCTTAAAGATTGTGTCTATGTATCATATGTTTGGCTGTGCACAATTTTGCCGACTAAATCACTCACAAATAGTACCCAAAACTGATAAAGTGATATATTACGCAGATTCCGGTGCAGGTTTTGCATATCTGACAGGTATTGTCAGAAGGGATCCACCCTTCAAATTACACGCCACCGCTTTCGTACCAATGCACCATCTTGTGTCCGCGTGCACTCTTGGGGCAAAACTGCTATTTTTACACGCAACGCTGTGCATGAACCAAAGGTGCTGCACTGCATTGGGTGAAAGGGAGGGAGCAGGGCACTACTATATCTACAAAGATAAGTCTCTGCTGCTCTCCCCTCCCAAGCGCTGGAGCACTTTATTGCTGTTTAGAACCAAGCACTCACCTATGCACAATAATGCGCTGGATTAGCATATGTTTTGTACTGGACGAGCACCTTTCCAGTACAAAATACTATATTTAGACTTCGTTTTAAACTTTCCTACTTTGTTTGTGTGCTGTACAGTACAGCACACAAGCAAAATTAGAAAGATTTGAAGAAAGGATCAGATTCCTCCTTCTTATTACCTACCTCAAGGAGACGTCATTTTTGATGCAATGCGCTGTTTTCAAATGTTAGTAGATAGAGCTTTGCGTCAAAGACCATTGATGGTTGCACGAGAATGCCCATGTACTACGCATGGATCGCCCCCCCCTTGAGGCAAAGTAATGCTAAGTATCACTTAGTCCTACTTCGCATTAATTTTAGGCAACTTTCTAGCACAAAACAAGTTTTGTTTTGGAAAGCGAATCCCAACTCGACACTTAGCCCCAATTTGTGTCACTGCAGGTGACGTTGAACTGGCACAAATTGTTGATGAATCTGGCCCAAGTGTGCTTGCTTTAATGCAAATATCCACTTTACAATCAGCAGGGTGTAGTTGCTCAATGCACAGGGCTCAATTACAAATGCACAGAAAGTAAATAAATACTGGTAGAGACCGGCGTATCATGAAGCTCCACATCTGCTGGAGACACTCAATCTTAACCTACGCGTGTCACCCCACTCATTAAATCCCCCTCAGGTTTGATCTTGTTACCCCAAACCAGCCCACCACCAATTGGGTCTCATCTTTGATTACGCAAATCTGGGAATGATAGGTGCCATATGAAGTTGTATTGAATATACCACTTATCTAGGACTCCACCAGAAGCGTAAGAAAACGTGAGGGGGCCCACTGCAAGATATGCTGAAGTGGCCCCTCACATTCACATCAGTAAGGACTGAGGGAAGCCCCTTCAATATGGGTATGCCTGGGGCCCCTTCGCACGTCGGGGGCTGCGGGGGCCTTTGTTACACCCCTGGACTCCACCTTACGGTTGAGGTTAAAGTCACCCGGAACCCTTAGAAAATCTTCTGGAAATATTTGGCAAAGGGCCTCAAGAGCAACCATATAATCTCTTCTTTGCAACTTCTGACTAGTCCTGGAAGGTTGTGGGTAACATTCCATAAAACCACTTCCAGAGGGTTATGGGAGCTATGTTTTTTCCAGTAATATTATGTGGATTAATTCGGCCCTAGTGGACCAAAAACAAGGTTTAAATTGATAACAGCAAAAGTGTTCAAACCATCTAGGAGTTGACATCTAGTTTTATGTCCACTAGCCAGTGCAAAACATGTCTGAAGCCTTCCAGGTGGACATGGAGTATTTTACTCCTTCACCCTGGCGCAGGTCCCGACAGCCAAATTAAGAAATGTCAGTTGAGGTGACAGTCATTCCTAGCATTCATAGGAACCTCTGTCAAGGTGATTCCACAGCGGTTTCTGTGAATGCAATGTAACGTTGACGTATAGCTCCGTCACACACGAAAGAGCCATACTGCAGGATTGCAAAGTTTTTTTATTTATTTTCAAAAACAATACCCCATAGTGCGATTTAAAATGAAAATAAAAGAAAAAGTGTAATTTTGTTTTTGGAAATACAAGAAAGAATGCCCCCTTGTGAGGGGAGAGGGACATTTTTATGTTTCTACTGCCCCTTACTGCCAGGGTTTCCCTGGTGGTGACGGGAAGTGAAAACGGCAATATGTTCGCCAATCTAAATTAGGACGGTGGACATATAGCCAAGTCTATGACGACTCTTACTCTGAAAGTTGGCCATGGAGGAGATGGAGTAGTCTCTGCCTTCGCCAAACTATGGTCCGGTGGCTTTTAAATTTGGTGGGCAGACCATTATGCTGCCGGGAGGAGTACTCTGTCAGGACGGAGGCCCCTTCCTGACAGCATACAACTCAGGCCCTAAGTAACAGGGTAATGCTGGCTGATTATTAATCAATTCACACTTTCTACCATTCCTTGCTTCCACCTTGAAGGTCAATGCTTCAGTTACACATTGAATTCTGTTGCAACCTTTGGGCATTTTCACAATGAAATTTCTCACCCCTACTTTAGTTTCAGAAAAACTACTTAACCTCCTTTCCCATTTTTATCAGCCTTGTTTGATCACAGCACAGTGGTTTTCGTTGATTCCACAAATTTTCTTGATCCATTCAACTCTACAGCAAGCGTTTGAGGGTGTGGCCTAGAGTTAATTGTGAAAACTATTTCAGTAAGTTACTCCTGTTTAAAATATCATTAGCATCTCAGGACCGATACTCAAACTGAAAATTAACACCAATATATTAATGTTTGCGGTCGGGATTTCCTTTACTATCAAATTTGTGGAGTGAATGACTTACAGGGGTGAACTCCGTGTCAACTGTTTCAAATTGTTCCAAACCCTTGTTTGGCACATTTTTTGCCCCTAGTGGCAACACCCTTACAGCGCTCACTTCTTGTGCTTTCATTTAAATTGTTATCAACAACAGGGGCAGCCCTGAAAACCTGAAGCAGGGACAAACAATATTAGAATCCTAACAAGGGCTCAAGTTAACACAATATGTACATCAAATTTTAAACAAAAAAACAAAAAACTACCAATGGAGACAAAGAAAAGGAAAGAGAAAGACAGAGAAACCCCATGTTGAAATATATACAATTCATAGAAAAAGTTTTAATAACAATGATAAGTAATTCAATCTTAAAACATATAAGACAAAAGGCACTCAACACAATACACAATCACAGACCTATAAACAGTGCAATGTGTAAACAGACAAGTGGCTGAGGAAAAAGGTGTACAAAAATCAGAAATTCAGGACAAAACTGAAACAACACAAAGCAAACAATGCATCCTCTTCAATTACGGCCACATATGTGCATCGAGGGCGTTTTGACCATAGTGAAACTAAATGGTCTTCATCAGGACAAACGGTAATTATATGAGCGTCCGTACCAGTTTCAATAAAACATCTATTGTTAAAGTAGACCCAACCGAAGGTGCAACGATCGTATGGAGTCCGCTCGGAAAATGGCACCAACATATGGGCCACTGGCTTAGTCCAGCCCCACGGGTTCTGTAGCACGCTGTCCACACGAATAACTCTTATGGGAGTTATTTGTGAGGACAGCGTGCTACAGAACTCGTGGGGCTGGACTAAGCCACTGACCCAGATGTTGGTGCCAATTTATTAAAGTCTACTGACAGCTTCATTCTACTGAGTCATTTTCCGGGCGGGTGCACCTTCAGTTGGGTCTACTTTTACAATAGATGTTTTATTGAAACTGGTATGGACCAGTGTTTGCTTAATAATAGGTATTGTCATTTACAATACCAATAGCTTAAACTTGCGTAAATGTGTGACCTATTGCATGGCAAATACTTGTTTTTAATTTGCAGTGTCTCCAATATTTGTATCTAAGATTTGAAAACATATTTTAATTGAATAATAAATACAATTTTAATGATAGTTTTTCAATGTTTTGATTTTTTTTAAGTAAGTGGTTGTGGATGTACTTGTCGCGGAAGCGTCAGCAGGATACACTACCCACTAACCTGAGCCAGCCAGCAGGAACGATGCTTGCGATGAGAATCCCCCCTCTTCTCCCCTTCGCTAACGCTCCCCCCAGAAAGGCCACCAGAGTAGGGAGAGAAAGCGGTTGGGTGAAGGGGGAGGGAACCAAAGATGACCACCGGAGGATTTGCAGGGCAACCTACTGTCCAGTAGGTGGGTCAGGTAGAAGTTCTATGAGGGTTCTTGCGTCGGAGACTATGGACAAGAAAACAGAGGACACGTAAGCCACTACCGTTACCATGAATATCCCCACCCCCTGTCCCACTATCTAGAACTCACAGTTTTCAAGGAGGGTGGTCCTACAACTGGTATCCGGTAATCGTCCTCTGGGAGTAATGGGTAGTCGGTTGTGGTTCAGCTTAAAACGTACAGAGTCTTCTGTGGAAAGGGTAGGTTCTGACTCTGTGTTCTGCGCGGTGAAAGTAGATATGGAGTGACTGTCTGAAGGGAGACAAGGGAGGGCTCGCTGACCCCCTACAATCCTGCGTCTTGTCTACCTTCCCTCCCAACGTCCTTGCGTAAATCAAAAAGAATGTGTGCTCTCCACTGTTACGTCACAGCAGGGCACCCTGGTCATGAGGAGAGAATTCCCTTCTCCTTTTGCTGGCACACGCTGTTGCGCTATCACGGCAGTCGTGCTCTGTTCTCTCGGAACCATAGAGCTCTGCCAGGTCTGATTGCTTCTCCGCGGTTCCGTCACCGCGGGAGCCGTCTCCGAAATTAGAGGCTTTAGGGAATACTTACTCCGGTTCCTGTTGATCCGGTGAATCTAGCGGGACGCCGTAGTTCTCCCACACGGCTCCTGCTGTTGTCGGCGCGAGGGGTGGTTTCTCCGGTTTCGTGGTATCCGCGAAGTCCAAGGGTTAGCGCGCACACGGCGCTCGTTGCGACGAAGGTCTCGGAAACAATACCGGAACTGGGGCGAGATTGTCAAGCGCCTCCTCTAGGGGGAGGCGGTCTTTTATTGCTGCGAGATATGCGACCCTGGCTGACGCGAGTTCTGTTCGCCAGCCCCAGGGTGTTCTGGGCAATGTAGTTCCTGGCCGGTGTTCGCGTAACCGCGACAGAACCCCCTCTCAAGGACCGCCGTCCCGGCGGACGCCCCGGCTTCCCCGGATGTGCTCTATGGAAGGAGTCCACCAGGTC
This sequence comes from Triturus cristatus, assembly GCF_964204655.1. Taxonomy (NCBI): domain Eukaryota; kingdom Metazoa; phylum Chordata; class Amphibia; order Caudata; family Salamandridae; genus Triturus; species Triturus cristatus. Next base: position 779,892,415 of record NC_140595.1, on the reverse strand, counting down.
GGGGCAATGGAGATTGTGCGCTGGTTCCCAGGTCCTGTCCTCCACTCCAAACCCTTTCCAATCCACTAAATATTGGACCCTTCCTCTTACTAAGCGAGAGTCCAGTAGTTCCTGCACCTCATATTCTTCCTGACCATCGACCTCTATGGGTGGCGGTTTCTCTGGGAGTCTCGTACTGATAGGGCAGGGTCTTAATAACGACACATGGAACACGGGGTGTATATGCCAAGAGATGGGAAGGGACAGTCTCATGGCCACAGGGTTTACCATTCTCTCTATGCTGTAAGGTCCTATGTACCGGGGCTTCAGTTTATCAACCCCTTTTAACTGGAGATTGCGTGTAGAGAGCCATACCTTGTCCCCCACTTGATACATTGGTTCCTCCTCCCTTCTCCTGTCGGACCATTTTTTGTGCGCTGCCTGAGCAGAAGTTAAACTGTTTTTTGCTTCGAGCAATACTGCTCGGAGGTGCGCATGGTGTTCCTGGATACTGGGAAGTTTGGATTGCACGGGCCATTCAAAAGGGAGCATGTTGGGATGGTGTCCGTAGAGACAAAAGAAAGGGGAACAGCCCAACGTGGAATGCTCAGCGTTATTATACGCGAATTCCGCCATCCATAATAAGGGAAACCAGTGGATGGGATTCTGTAAGGTAAAACATCGCAAGTATTGCTCAAGGGTTTGGTTTAAGCGTTCTGTTTTTCCATCGGTTTGAGGATGGAAGCTCGTAGATGTTCGTGCGTCAATGGCGAGAGATGTACAGAGAGCTTTCCAAAACTTGGATGTGAACTGGGATCCCCTGTCCGTAATTAATACACTTGGAATTCCATGTGCCCTGACAATGTGCTGTAGAAAAACAAGAGCTAGTTCCGCAGAAGTGGGGAGTTTTTTCAAAGGAACGAAATGCCCCATCTTTGTTAGATGATCCACCAATACTAGTATTACTGTATATCCCTCACAGGGAGGCATTTCAACGATGAAATCCATCGAAATGGTGTGCCAAGGTCGAGGGGGAATAGGAATAGGTCGTAGGAACCCCGTAGGTCTTGTGTGACTCGCCTTACTTTGTGCACACACGGAACAGGTGCTCACATACTCGTGAGTGTCTTTTCTCAGCGTATCCCACCAGTAGGATCTCTCTAAACAGGAGATGGTCTTGTAAATACCCAAATGACCCCCTAAAGGAGTATCGTGCGCCCACGCAAGCACTTGGTTTCGCAAAAGAGGATCTGGAATGTACAATACTTGGGAATGATACAGGAGACTGTCTTTCTCTGTTCTTTTTTCTGGGCATTCAGCTATCCATTCAGGAGCATCAATATCTGCCACAGCTACTCTTAGGTCTTCTAGGAAATCTTGCGAGATTGTTTGAGCTATGATTTTGACGGGATCCTTCTTAGCAGGGAGGATAAAAGGAGGTTCTTTCTCATCCGCTTCCACGTTCTCCTCAGTGTCCTCCACTCTCGACAGCGCGTCTGCCTTCCCATGCTGAGGTCCAGGGCGGTATTTAATCACGAAATCATACTCAGCAAAAAAAAGTGTCCATCGCAACTGTCGGGGCGTCAGAGCCTTCGCCGTTTTCAGGAAGAGGAGATTGCGATGGTCGGTGAAGATTTCGACAGTGTGTCGAGCGCCCAAAAGGTAATGTCTCCATTCCTCACAAGCCCTTTTTATCGCCAACAACTCCTTATCAGTGACGGAATAATTGACCTCACAGGGGGATAGCTTTTTGGAATAATACGCCACTGGATGGAGTTGTCCTGTTGCGGGATGGTGTTGAGAGAGAACCCCTCCAACGGCATATTGTGAGGCATCCGTCTCAACGATAAACGGGAGTTGTGTATCCGGGTGCCGTAAGATGGGAGCCTGTGTGAACCTGTCTTTCAGGGCCTGGAATGCTTGTTCTGCTTCGGTTCCCCATCGAAAAGGTGTGTTCTTTCTCAGCAAGGTGGAAAGAGGGGTGATTAGTCTTGAAAAGTCCTTAATGAATCGACGGTAATAATTTGCGAATCCAAGGAATCTTTGTACTGTCTTGACGTTGTGGGGTGCCTTCCATTCCGTGATTGCTTGAACCTTGCCCTGCTCCATCTGAAACCCACGGGAGTTAATTATGTACCCCAGAAAAGCCACCTCCTCTGCGTGAAACAAACATTTCTCCAATTTGGCATATAAGGAATGCTGTTGCAACCTGTCCAATACCGCTGTCACGTGCTGCACATGGTCCTCTAGCGTGGTGGAATATACCAAGATATCATCGATATATACCACGCAAAACGTCTCCAGGAACCCTCGAAGTACCTCGTCCATAAAATATTAGAAAGCTGCCGGGGCGTTACATAGCCCAAACGGCATCACCATGTACTCATATAAACCGAACTTGGTTCGGAAGGCGGTTTTCCACTCATCCCCCTTTTTGACACGGACCAGGTGGTAAGCTCCTCTTAAATCGAGTTTTGTGAACCATCTTGCTCCCTTGAGTTGGTCCAAGAGCACGGGTATTAAGGGCAGGGGGTAGCGGTTTTTTATGGTGACTCGGTTTATGGCACGGAAGTCTATGCATGGCCGGAGCTCATCGCAATCCTTCTTAGGTATAAAAAAAAGAGGGGAGGAAGCAGGTGAAGAAGAGTGCCTGATGAATCCGGAGGCCAGGTTGTCCGCAAGGTATTTTTGTAGGTACTTTGTTTCCGGCTCTGTGAGGGCGTACACCCTACTACATGGAATTGCGGCTCCAGGAACCAGGTCAATGCGACAATCATAAGTGCGATGCGGAGAGAAGCGTGTGGCTTTCTGTTTGTCGAACACTTGCAGGTACGGGTGATAGACTTCAGGTAAGGTAAGAGAACAGCAGTACTTTATTTCTTCACACCCGGAGGCCAGTAGGCTTGCTTGTGTCTTTTCTTCCCCTATCGGTGATAGGGGTTGGTGGTTGCAATGTTCTAAACAGTACGTGGAAGTCAAAGAAACGGTACGTGCCGCCCAATGTATGACGGGATCGTGCAAGGTTAACCAAGGCATACCCAATATAAGCCTGAAGTGCGGGGCATCGATGAGGTCAAACCGTATGTATTCGTAGTGGTCACTCCCCATTTTCATGAGCAGAGGAGAGGTGTGACTTATGACTGGCCCAGAGGACAGGGTAGTGCCGTCCACGGCCTTGACTTCTTCTGGATGTTTCTTCATCTCTTGGGGGACCCCTATGGTATGGGCATAGTTTAAGTCCATGTAATTTCCGGTGGCCCCTGAATCCAACATCGCGGATATGTCCACGGGGATGTCTGGTTTTATCCAAAGCGTAATCCCTACATTGATGTGGGCCACGGCTGGTTGGATGGTGTTTGCAACGGCGTGGGAGATCACTGTTTGTTTCTCACCCGGTTCAGGGATCTCCTCCTGACTCGGGTGTGCTAGTTTTCCGAGTTCTCGTCCTGGTGCACAGTGGAGACATGCAGTCTCGGGATGTTGGTTTTCTCTGGGAGTCGGGTCCGTGCTCGGCATTCCCGTATAAAGTGCCCGCTCTTACCACAATAGAGGCACAGTCTCATCTTTCTTCTTCTTTCCCGTTCGTCGTTTGTTAACGGCCCCTTGACTCCTCCGATCTGCATCGGTTCCGTGGGATCTGCGGATTTCGGTGATTCCTCAAGGGTTTGGCGAGGTCTTACATAAGCCATGCGAGGGTCCCCTTTGCTTCTATCTCCCTTTCGTTCAAGAAGACGATGCTCCAACTGCACTGTGAGCGTGATGAATTCTTCACAAGTGGGAGGGAGTTGTACCACCTGGGCAAGAACGTCCTTCAACTCTCCTCTCAACCCTTGATAGAAAAGGGAGGTGCGCTTCTCTTGAGGCCAATCAGTCTCCACCACCAAGCGATTGAAGGAAGTGATATATGTAAGGAGATCCTGAGATCCTTGCTTCAGGGTCATTAATTCTTTATCCAAGGTAAGCATGTGCGATTTTCTATCAAACAACTTCCTCATTTCACCGCAGAAGTTGGAGAAGTTATGTAGCACAGGATCGTCCCTTTCCATTAAAGGGATAGTCCAACTGGCCGCGTTCCCTCCCATGTAGGACATAGTGAACGCGGTTTTTGCAGCCTCGTCTTGGAATACCAATGGCTTACATAGAAAATGTAACCTGCATTGGTTGAGGAAGGTCTCAAACTTTTTGGGCTCTCCGTAGAACCTCTCAGGGGGAGCCAGTGGTATCCCAGTATTTTGCAACACATGTACAGTAGGAACAGAGTCTGTGACCGGAGTAGGGCCTGGGGGGGAAAAGACCCCTTTTGGGGGGTCTGGTCGATGCACCATACTAGGAGGAGGGAGAGTCCAGTCTCTTATGTAACCCCCCGCTCTTCTGGATTCGGGTTTGCCTTGACGAGATAAGCCCGCTACTTCCCTACGGAGGGTGCCTACTTCATTTTTCAGGTCTCGGTTTTCTGCGCGGGAGGCTTGCACCTCTACCTGTAACGCGTTGAGACTGTCAAGAAGCGTGGCCAGTACTACATTGGTGTCCATCGTTCGGGCTGGGGTACTATCTTGGGCTTGACAATCTGTCGCGGAAGCGTCAGCGTGTCAGCAGGATACACTACCCACTAACTTGAGCCAGCCAGCAGGAACGATGCTTGCGATGAGAATCCCCCCTCTTCTCCCCTTCGCTAACGCTCCCCCCAGAAAGGCCACCAGAGTAGGGAGAGAAAGCGGTTGGGTGAAGGGGGAGGGAACCAAAGATGACCACCGGAGGATTTGCAGGGCAACCTACTGTCCAGTAGGTGGGTCAGGTAGAAGTTCTATGAGGGTTCTTGCGTCGGAGACTATGGACAAGAAAACAGAGGACACGTAAGCCACTACCGTTACCATGAATATCCCCACCCCCTGTCCCACTATCTAGAACTCACAGTTTTCAAGGAGGGTGGTCCTACAACTGGTATCCGGTAATCGTCCTCTGGGAGTAATGGGTAGTCGGTTGTGGTTCAGCTTAAAACGTACAGAGTCTTCTGTGGAAAGGGTAGGTTCTGACTCTGTGTTCTGCGCGGTGAAAGTAGATATGGAGTGACTGTCTGAAGGGAGACAAGGGAGGGCTCGCTGACCCCCTACTATCCTGCGTCTTGTCTACCTTCCCTCCCAACGTCCTTGCGTAAATCAAAAAGAATGTGTGCTCTCCACTGTTACGTCACAGCAGGGCACCCTGGTCATGAGGAGAGAATTCCCTTCTCCTTTTGCTGGCACACGCTGTTGCGCTATCACGGCAGTCGTGCTCTGTTCTCTCGGAACCATAGAGCTCTGCCAGGTCTGATTGCTTCTCCGCGGTTCCGTCACCACGGGAGCCGTCTCCGAAATTAGAGGCTTTAGGGAATACTTACTCCGGTTCCTGTTGATCCGGTGAATCTAGCGGGACGCCGTAGTTCTCCCACACGGCTCCTGCTGTTGTCGGCGCGAGGGGTGGTTTCTCCGGTTTCGTGGTATCCGCGAAGTCCAAGGGTTAGCGCGCACACGGCGCTCGTTGCGACGAAGGTCTCGGAAACAATACCGGAACTGGGGCGAGATTGTCAAGCGCCTCCTCTAGGGGGAGGCGGTCTTTTATTGCTGCGAGATATGCGACCCTGGCTGACCCGAGTTCTGTTCGCCAGCCCCAGGGTGTTCTGGGCAATGTAGTTCCTGGCCGGTGTTCGCGTAACCGCGACAGTACTAGTATGCAACTGTTTGACATGATTGTGACGTTTATAGGTACAAAGATGTTGTTATGAAATCACCTCATACATATTACCAGCATAAACATAAGACATATATGATACAGGTCTTCTCCACCATCCAGTACAGTACCAGCCATTAAACCAGGCATCACAATTTGAATAGGTGTGGTACAACCGAAGAGATGTGTCAGACACCGCTGGTCTTCCAGAAGACTCTTAGATGCGAGTGAGGGCCACTTTTATTTTTGCTAGAAGGTTACTGAACTGTGATACAAGTAGTGGGGGACTAGACTCTTGATCCAAGCAATTAAAAATGTTGCCTAGTATAGTCGCTATGAACACAGTAACCAGCTTTTGGTTCTCAACTTGAGTCCACTTTAGTTGGTACCCGTTTTTCCTAGATAGGGAGATGTTTACTACTTTCTGTTGCTGTTCCACTACCTTACAAGGGAGGCTTAGGAGAATAGTAAGGATGACATGGTCGCTATACGTTGTGAGTACGTGGGACACCTTTACCATTGAAGGAAGTCAGAGCTAGAATAAAATCAATAGTGGACTCATAATTGAACCGCCTAAATGTTTTCCCCGCGTGACCGGCATTCATGTGGTTAGCTATACCCATGTTCCTAATGTATAAGGTCCTGTGTAGGCGATCTCCATAGTCGTTATGGGCAAAGTGAAGGACTGTGTTACCCTGGGTCTTCCAGCCTGCAAACCCGCTCATCATTATACTTACCAAGCTGTGTATTAAAATCGCCCACCCAAATGATGTTCGGTTCATCCTTTTTGATGGATGCAGTGAATTTATCTAGCTCAATATTTAGTTCTACTACCACTTGTTTCGCATTTCCCCCGAATTGGTTGTTGTAGTACTTCATTAAAAGCTGGTGTTCTCTAGCAAAAGTAGATGAAAGTGGGTGTACGAAGTGTCAGTCATACTTACTTTTATTGGGAGGGTATTAGAAATAAAAGTTAAAAGCTCCCCCTTTGCTCTGCCTGACACTGATGGCACTGCTGGTGTGTGGAAGGTGCGATACCCGGTAACAAAGACGGTCTCCTTGGCCCATGTTTCTTGGAAACAGATGATATCCTGTGTATGCCAAAGTTTGTGCCACTGTTCGTGTCCTAGCTTGGATGTAATGCCAGCCACATTCCAGAACGCTAAGCTGATTGAGTTTCGGCAAGCCTCTCCTCTGGTGAAAGGAAGCACTGGGTTGGCTACTGTGACCGCACCTTCACCAACGGTAGGAGCGGCTAGGGTTAGTCAATCACAGGCTTCCAGGTCTGAGAGGACTACATACCGGTTATCCAAACTCAACCCTGGGGTGCTAATAGCCCTACTTACTTGCAGAAATGCTGTCCGTTTTTGGGCAGTAAGGTTGCAAACATTGGGCACATCTTGCACTTTTTGGTAGTTTGGGGTGGTCTTTTGGTTGAGGGTCAGGGACTCTGAGATTATCCATAGTAAGTAATGTTCTTACACAGATGCTGCTATCCGTTTTACGATGCTGTTATACATGTTTTTACATTGTGTTCTATATCCCTTCACATATATTTTCACATATATTATAGAAACTGCAGCATTTATCAACTAAGGAGCAGATAGGTAAGCTATTATTACTTGAGTGGTTTGGGGGCAGTACGGTTGCAAACATTGGGCACATCATGCACCTTTTGGTAGTTTGGGGTTGTCTTTTGGTTGATGGTTTGTTTAACATGAGAATTATGGTATTTGTTTTGATGCTTGGTGCACACTATCTCACAGGTGACTAGCTTGAAGGATTCATATTGCAGCAGCATGGTTCGCTTGTGGGTCGCGGGTCTTTTTGATCCTTTAAGCCTTCATAATCTTGTATTTCTGTTAATCAAGCATATTGATACAGATTTTTTGAAATGTTTATATTATTTTCAGTGTTCCCCTGACGAAGGGCTTCCCGGAATGCATTGGGACGTGTAACACTTCATGGATACTGCGGATTGTGAACATGAATTTCTGTATAATAAATATGTTAACTGATTATTTGACACATCCTACTCATTAATTGTTTTACCCTAAGAATGTCAATGCAGTAATTAGTGACCTTTTGTTTTCTGGTCTTGTGATTCGAAAGGATTATGATTTTGTTTAATCTAATGAACAAAGAGTGAAAGAATTGTAAATAATTGCATTTACATACATAGCACCAATTTGGGCTTGTGAATAGTACACCTTGTCTTGTGTAACAGTTTCTGTTCGCATACCATTGATAATAGGGGGTGTACCCACCCCAGGGAAGGAACCCATTGGTCCCAACCTTTTACCTACCTGTAACACCCCTAAATCTAGTATTTAGGGGCACCCCAGAACCTTGTTTGCTCAGACAAGAACCTACAAGAAGAAAAGAAGAAGAAGGACTGAACAGCCATGCCGAAGCTCACAAGAGGAGGACATCTACTGATTTGGCCCCAGCCCTACCGGCCTGTCCCCACCTCGAACCTGTAGAAGCGAAACGCCGGTGTGTCCTGCAGCCAGCAGCCTCAAGAACCCCATGGACCTGCCCTGCCTTCAAAAGAAAAGACTCTGTCTCCCGTGAACACCGGATTTGTTCACCAACAAACTCCAGTCCGGCAGGATCCGAGAGTCTGCACCACTCTGCACCCGACGCCCACGGCCCAAGTTCGAGTGGCCCAACACCAAGAGGAGGTCTCCCCAGCGATCCTGACCCAAGATTCGGTGACCCCTGACCTGCCTCAAGCCTCCAGGCGACGCCTGCATCCTCAAACCAGAAGGTCCCCCCAACTGCGACCAGGAGCTGGTAAGAAGATCCGATCCTAAAAGGCACCCCTGCACCCGACGCCCCACGGCCTTGGGTGGCCCAACCGACGGTGCCTAACCAACCCCCAGCATCTCAACTTACCGCTCCAAGTGGTGGTCGCACCCAGAAGACCTTCGTCCCCGAGCCTGCAGTGTGTTTGCAAACCGGAGACTCCCCATTAAAAGCTACAGGGCACCTGTTGCCAAAACAGCACTCTGCACCGGGCCGCCCCAGTACAGCTGAGGGTGCACCTTTTGTGCTGGCTTGAACCCCCATTTGCCCTGAGCTTAAGTCTAGGAGCTTTGCTCCCAAAACCCTGTGGCCTGCTCGTAAGCTCCATTGTGGTGCATCGGGAGCAGAATAGGGGCTTTCTCATACGTCTGATGCTGCTGAAGGACTTACATGGAATTGAAGGTCTGCATCCTACCCAGTAGGCAACACCTCCCCGCCAATGGTCGATGGTGTGACTTTACATAGGATGAGAGGAAGTCAAGCAGCAGTGGGGTGTGCAGGCATAGCAGCAGATACACACATGAAAAATAAACATTAAAAACCCATGTGCCTACAGACTACAAACAGTGAACCATAATGCAATCTACATTTTGCATCCTGTTTTCATTATTTAAACTCGGACACTACAGTGTGTGATATACCTAATCAGCTTCTCTCAAGAACTTGTCCTACAGCAGAAGGCATTCAAACTCGCAAACATTTGAATGAAGAGGTTATGTCCATCAACCAATTATAGTAAAGTACACTGTGAACAGTCACTTCAAAAATATAAATGCAAGAGAAAATGCAGTGAGTTTCGAAAGAAATATTTTTATATGCCCTCAGATCAAAAACTAATTAAATTGGAGGAAATGGGTTCCTCCCATGTAATTCCCCTAGATTTCTTTTTTTTATTTTTGACTGCCCAGTTTTAGACTTTTACTGTGAGTGATTCTGAGAAGAATGAGTGTGCTAACTGCCAGTGTCTTCCTTTTAAGATAGGGCCGCTGGACAAGGCTAGGGTAAGAAGCCCTTGGCTGGTTACATATGAACACATGTCCAGGCTAAACGTGTTGAGATGGCTTTCTTGCTCAGCCTGGTCTCTGCGCATAGGTTGAATGTCGCAAAAGGGACCCTTCAGGGACTGGTGCTGACCTGGTGTAGGCCTTATAAAGCAAGTGTGCATTCCTAGTGTACATGTGTAGTGCATACTGAAAGGCTGTGGCTCACTGCATTATTCCTTCTGGGCAAAATGTATTCTACCACTCAGTTTTGCCATACCTGAGACTAGATATACTGATTAGGTACCATAAACGTACACAGAGTGAAGATCCACTTGCAACGTTTGTGATAACTGTACTCCTTATGGCACTTTGAGAAGAACAAATGTTACTTACCTGTAAACTGTGGTTCTCCAGTATTGGTTTCTTTCATAGATTCACATGCTTGAATATTCCCCGTCGTCGAAGTGGGAGTCCCACGGTATATAAAAAGCAATAAGTGTCATGTATATACGTAAACATACATAACCACATAATAGCATATATATATCCAAATAAACTTTATATACAATTCAAAAATAACATATCAAGTGAAAATACCATAGGATAGTATTGACACATAGGAAAGCATTGAGAAAAAGAATACCTTTACTGACATATCCTTGTCGTTTTATAGTCCAAACTCCAGCCAATCAGGCGCAAGCACCCTCTAGAACCTTCTCCTCAGAGGCTTAGGCCCTCAGATTTTCGTAGCACGAGTGTGAGAAAAGAGCCTAAAGAGGAGAAGAGAGCCTCTGAGGGGAGGAGGGTGGGTCGCATGTGAATCTATGAAAGACACCAATACTGGAGAACCACAGTTTACAGGTAAGTAACATTTGTTCTTCTCCAGTATTTGGGGTGTCTTTCATAGATTCACATGCTTGAATAGAATAGTGAGTAGTAAGCAGCAGCCGGCTGACAAGGCCGTATTAATATTGCATGAAATACAATGACAATGTATTTAATACGCAATTGAGAATACCCAAGGAGGAGGGAAGTAGCAGAGGCTCACCTTGTTTAAACAGATTCCGTAGAACTGCTTGTCCCACAGCCGTGTCCGCTTCATTAATCGACACCAGGCAGTAGTGCTTCGTGAACGTGTGCCTGCTGGACCACGTAGCTGCCCGGCAAATCTGATGGATGGGTACACCAGCGAACAGGGCAGTGGAAGATGACATTGCTCTCGTTGAATGAGCCCTTACTCCAGAAGAAAGAGGCTTGCCAGCCCTTTGATGGCAAAAGAAACCCAACGGCCAATCGTGGGCTTGGTAACCGCCTGTCCTTTACAAGTGCGTCCGTAGGCCACAAACAGCTGATCCGACTTGCGAAAGGCTTGTGTTCTGCTGATGTAAAATTTAAGACCTCTCTTTAAGTCCAAAGAGTGTAAACTCTGCTCCGCCGGAGACTGCGGATGCGGGAAAAAGGTTTTTAAGATTACTGGTTCATTGAGATGGAAATCGGATGGCAGTTTAGGCATGAAAGCCGGATTAGTGCGGAGAATAACACAGTCCGATCTGAATTGAAGAAACGGAGGTTGTATTGTAAAGGCGTGAATGTCACTGACTCTGCGGGAGGAAGTCAGTGCAAGGAGGAGGGCCACTTTCCAAGTTAAGAATTTGAAATCCGCCGAGTGGATTGGCTCAAAGGGCGCCTTCATGAGCTGAGCCAATACGATGTTCAGACGCCACGTGGGTGGAGGACGCCGAATGGGCGGGAACATTCGGAAGAGACCCTTGAAAAATTGCTGTATTACTCTAGATGAATAGAGAGAGGACGAGCCATCCTGCCGAAAGCGAGATATTGCAGCTAGAAAGACCTTTAAGGTAGAGTGTGACAGTCCAGACTGCGCTAACTGCAGGAAGAACGGCAGAATGTGTTCCGGGGAGGCGTGCACTGGATGTATATGGGCGGACGCACACCAAAGACAAAATCGCTTCCACTTTAGCTTATAAGTTTTCACTGTGGAGGGCGCCCTTGCCTTAGCTAACACCTTCCTGCAGGCTGGTGGAATGTTCAAATGAGCAAATTCAAGGTGCTCAGGTTCCAAGCCGACAAGCTGAGTGAACTGGGATTCGGATGGCATATCCGCCCGTCGTTCATTGTTAGAAGGTCCGGCCTCGGGTGAAGAAGGATGGGTTCGCATTGGGAGAGGAGGAGCAACTCCGAGAACCATGCCTGCCGAGGCCACCGTGGAGCTATGAGGAGCATCTGGCACGGTTGTTGACGCATCTTCCGCAACACTCGAGGAATCAAAGGGATCGGCGGAAAACCGTACGCAAATATCCTGTACCAATTTATCGAAAGGGCATTTCCGCACGACCCTTTGTGGGGCAACCAGCTTGCGTAGGACTGGCATTTGGTATTCTGTGGGGTTGCAAAAAGGTCGATAGTCGGGCGACCCCCAAAGGCCGAAGACAAAGTCTAGAGTCGGCTGGTGCAATTCCCACTCGTGGGTCGATGACGTTGACCGACTGAGTGCATCCGCCAGAGTATTGGAAATGCCGGGCAGGTGAACTGCCTGGAGCGTAATCCGATGGACTATGGCCCAACTCCAAATCCTCTGAGCCAGACGGGAAAGCAGCGGAGATCTTGTCCCGCCCTGCTTGTTCAGGTAGTGCATGCAGGTGGTGGTGTCCGTCTGAATGAGGACGGACTCCCGCTGGAGGCGGAAGGATTTCAACGCCAAGAAAATGGCCATCAGCTCCAATCGGTTGATGTGCCAGGAACGCTGAACCGTTGTCCACTTGCCCTTGATGGATAAATCTTGGAGATGTCCGCCCCAGCCTTCCATGGATGCGTCCGTGGTAAGAACGAGCTCTGGGGCTGTCGTTAGAAAAGATGTTCCTGCTGCGATGTTGGAAGGACGAGTCCACCAATGCAGCGCCTGAGCCATGCGGGGTGTCACCACGAGCTGGTCGTTGAAGGAACCGGAGATCTGACGCCACTGCTTGTCCAATTCCTCCTGAATGGTACGACTCCTCAGTAAGCAATGTGGGATCAAAGCGATGCATGAGGACGCCATCCCCAGAAAGGACTTTAATGTGCGGACTGAAACCGACTGCTTTGCTGCGATGGTGCTTGCAAGCTGTCGAATCCGTGCTTGACGTTCTGCAGAGGCAAAGGCCATAGCCCTGCTCGTATCGATGGTAGCGCCGAGAAAGGTCTTGAACAGAGGTGGCGTGAGCTGAGACTTTTGCAAGTTGATCGACAAGCCCAGAGACTGAAACAGATTAAGACAGCGCTGAGTATCGAGGGCCGCTTGGTGGGAGGATTGAGATTTGATGAGACAATCGTCCAAATACGGGAATATTTGTATGCCCGTCAGTCTCAAATGAGCCACCACCGGGGCCAGGATCTTTGTGAAGACCCGCGGAGCTGAGCGGAGGCCGAAGGGAAGGACCTTGAATTGGAAATCCCTGTGACCCACACGAAAACGTAAGTACTTCCTGTGGCGTGGAATTATGGGCACATGGAAAAAGGCATCCTGAAGGTCGATTGTTGTCATGAAATCGCCCTGAGAGAAGAATTGAATGATGTCCTTTAGCGTGAGCATGCGGAATGATTGGTCCTTGAGAAATTTGTTGAGCGACCTGAGATCGAGGACGGGGCGCCACTCCCCAGATTTCTTTAGTATGAGAAAAAAGCGGGAATAGAACCCCAATCCCTTTTGTGATTTCGGAACCACTTCGATGGCCCCTTTTTTGAGCATTATCTGGATCTGATTGAAAAGTTCTTTGAGGTGAGCGGGAGGAGGTCCGGATGGAGAGGTGTGTGGGGGAACCTTCACAAACTCTAGGGCATGGCCCCTTGAAATAATGTCCAGAACCCAGTGGTCCGAAGTGATTGAGGACCAAGTTGAAAAGAACTGGGAGATTCGTCCTCCAACTGGAGAAAGGGGGAAACTGGAAAGAGGGGACCTTTGATGTACCCAGTCATTGTTTTTTGGAAGAGTTTCCCTTGTAATTTGATTTTCCTCTATAAGATTTGCCAGACTGCTGCCTGTAAGACTGTTGTGGCTGTGAGGAATAACGTTGTTGTCCTTGGTTGTAGGAGCGGTACTGGGAAGAGGACCCACGAAAAGAAGAGGAGGTGCCGCGGCCGCGCGCACCCCGAAAGGGCTGCTTACGGAACTGGAGAGTGCCGAGGGAGCGAGCCGTCTCCGTGTCCTTCTTGATGGCTTGCAAAGCATCCTCCACATGCTGGCCGAATAAAGATTCTCCGTCATACGGCATGTCCAGAATCTTGGCCTGTACCTCCTGACGGAACGAGGTGGAACGAAGCCAACCCTGTCGTCTTAAAACAGCCGCTCCAGCCAATTGACGAAAACCCGTGGAGGCAATGTCGACGGAGCAGTCGATGATTTCGGAGGATGCCTCAGAAAAGAGTCTTAACTTCCCACAAGATGAACAGGGACGGAAAAGAGACTTCTTACTTGAAGACATGATGAGAAAAACTCAAACCAGACCAAAGAACTGAGCAGAGCTCAGGGAGACTCCCTTCACACGACGTGCAGTAGAAAATCTGAGGACCTGAGCCTCTGAGGAGAAGGTTCTAGAGGGTGCTTGCGCCTGATTGGCTGGAGTTTGGACTATAAAACGACAAGGATATGTCAGTAAAGTGATTCTTTTTCTCAATGCTTTCCTATGTGTCAATACTATCCTATGGTATTTTCACTTGATATGTTATTTTTGAATTGTATATAAAGTTTATTTGGATATGTATATGGTATTATGTGGTTATGTATGTTTATGTATATACATGACACTTATTGCTTTTTATATACCGTGGGACTCCCACTTCGACGACGGGGAATATTCAAGCATGTGAATCTATGAAAGACACCCCAAATACTGGAGAACTGTCATTTGTCCCTGGCACAGCAGCCAGGATTGCAGGCCTTTGCCCCTCACCCCTGTCCTTTACTGGTCAAGTTAATTACTTTTGCTGGCCAGCAGCAGGATCCAAGGCCACTCCCACACAATAGAGCCATTTACCAGTGCCTGGGCCAGTTCCTGGCAACAGGAGGGGTGGGGAGGAAATCTACATCTGCTAAATAACTCTTCACACACACCTGGCCTAGACAAACCCAGGTCTACAGAAACAAAGGAGGACTGACAGACCTCTGCAGCCAAATTCAGGAGGGGCTCCCCTTTGAAGTTTTGGTGGGAAGGGAGTCAGGCAGCTATGTTAGTTGGGGGAGGGCCTGGGCTCCAAGAGAAAGTCTCTCCATAGACCACGTGAAGCTGCCATGTTGAAATGTCTCGGAATGGTGTGCAGCAACGTTGGGGCAGAGGTGGGGTGATGATGTGGCACCCTTTTTTTTTTTTGTTGAAACATTTTTATTAGTTTCCAAATCAATAACAACTGTTCATTACAGCACGAGTTCCCTCGTGTCGGAAGATCAGCTCCCCTCCCAATCCCAACTCGTCCCCCCCTCCCACCCCTATGTCAGTGTGCCCTTGTCCCCCAGTTCACCCTCGATGTGCCCCCCCAACCCTGGAATTCAATTACAGTTGCTCACCTCCTCTCTACGTAAGCAAATCGTCCCTCGTAGCCAGGCCTCTGGCCTTAGTCAGGGGACCGCTCTCATCTCCTGCCTAATTCAATCCCCAGTTCCCCTCGCCTCACGCCGATCCGAAGCGCTCCCCTCTCCTTCCACCTCAGACATCAGCCCCTGGAGTTCCACTACCAACGCTTCCCATGCCCTCGCCGTCGCTAACGCTTTCTCATCATCACCCCTCAGAGCCATCTGCACCCGGAGCGTACCCTCCGCCCCCGCCCATCTCGCTAAGGCTGCCCTCCACCGCATATAGCTGGGCCCCCCCCTGGATTTCCAGTGCAGGGTCAATTCTCTCTTAGCCAATATCAGCCCCAGATCATAGAACCTACTAGTAACCTTCGTGCGGCGGGTGTGGGGAAACCATAGCAACAAGCATGTCCCCATCTCCGGAGTGAGGGAGCGGTCCGTCACCTGGTTCAGACAATCTACTACCTCAGCCCAATAATCGCCTAGCTGTGGACAGGCCCAAAACATGTGGCAAAAATCTACCCCCTCTCCCCCACATCGAGGGCAGGGAGATTGCGCTCCACCAAAGTATTGCAGGATCTTGGCCGGCGTCATATACGCCCTGTGTAATGTGAAGAACTGAACGAGCTGGAATCGTGCGTTCCGAGTCCCCTTCCAGGCCCTCCGCACTAGCGTAGACCATGTGGTTTCCGGTATCGCTTTCCCGAGGTCCCTTTCCCATTTTTCTCTCAGGGCGGCCAGTGGTTGCAAACCCTCAGTCGATAGTCTGCGGTATAAGCAGGTTATGGCTTTGGCCGTCCCTGCTGCCATCACGACATACTGACAACCCGCCGCAGTCGGGGGTTCCGACAGCCCCATGTTCCAATGCTTCTGAATGCTCGCCACCAAAGCCGCATGGAGCAGGAAGTCCCCCTGCGGGAGCCCATAGGCCTCCAGCAATTCCTGAAAAGACAATAGTGCACCGTCCCGGTAGAGGTCCCCTACCATCTGTACCCCTAGCTCCTCCCAAATCGCTAGCCCCGACCAATCTCCCCCATGCGGGAACGCGGTACACATCCCAAGTGGGATTTCCGGAGCGTACGGGCGGACTATACCTGCCCGCCTCTGGCACCTATTCCAGCACTGCCGGAGGGTGCGTTCCTCCAAGGTCAGCTGAGGCAGATCCAGTCGCTGCTGGAGAACAATGAAGGCCAGCACATGCCGTGGGATCAACCTGTCCCGTGGGCCCTCAGGGCCTCGATACTCCCGGGCCACCGCCTGCGTAAGCCACTGGAGCTGCGCCGCCAGATAGTACCATTCAAAGTCGGGGGCTGCCAGGCCCCCCTCCGCTCGTGGCCTTCGCAATGTGGCCAGCGCCACCCGACGCCGTCCCGACCCCCAAATGAACCCCGTCGAAAGATGATGTGGCACCCTTGTATCAGGCAGAGATGAATACTTTTAAGAACTATACATCCCCACTTAAAAACCCCTGCACAAGGGAGGGACACTTGCGAAGACACAGGTCCTGGGGCTGCAACACTGGAATAATCCCCAGCTGCAAATCTGCAAGGATGGACTTTGAGACTCTAAAACTTCAGCTGGCAGCCAGGACTAGAATGGGTCTCTCAAGGACCAGTGGCGCTGGCCCCCATATCCTCCTGAGGAACAAAAGGGTTAATGGATGTGTAGGAGACACACCCTGGAGGGTTCCCCTGGGATGTTTGTGGATTGGCTCCTGAATCCACTGACACATGTGTCATGCTAGTAACCACTTTGAACGGCCTGCCTTTTTAATCAATGTTAATACACTTCTTGCATATGTCGAATATGACACCGTCAACCTGACCCCTGCCCAGTGTGTGCCCACTCTCGTCTCCGTTTGCTTCGTCAAATGTGTTTCTTGGGACAGTGCCACATGATTATGATGTCTGGTGAGGTAGGCCATTGTCTGATTTTTCTTGGGGCTGTTTAATCCTCATACATTCCATGTCCTGAAAGAGATCTTTATTTTGCCAGATGTACTATCTGCAGCCATCTAAGTATTAGAGCTTAGTGTATGTGTATGCGAATGAATCATCAAAGTACCATGTGCATATGCTTTCAACAAGCTAGGGTAAGCATAACAATAACCATTTCCCTTTCCCCCACACTTCAGCATCCCAACCATGCTAAAGACAAGGTTCCCAAAATCCTATCATCTTACTTCTACTTAACTAACAATAATACTGTGCTTATCAGGTCTAATGGGGTTATCCCGGGTGGGGTTCGCCAGGAGCTCGGACTCCCTCCAGGTCGGAGGTGGCCGGGCGGTACAACACATCAGTCTTCAAACTGTTTGAGGATCAAAAGCCATTTTAGGTTCCCATTCAGTTTCTGTTTCCTCTTGTAGGTTTTCACCTTTGATTTGTTTTCGTCTTTCGAGCTAGCTTACTAATCTGTGTCCTCGTCATTCTGCGAGCGTTGAACACGTTTTTTCTTCGCAACGGTTTTCAAAAAGTCCTCTGCTGCTTTTGGGGGGTTGTATATTTTTTGCTTTCCCGCATACTTAATTCGCAATTTGGCCGGGTATAGCATTGCATACGTTATATCTGCTTTCTGCAATTGTCGCTTTACTGATTGATATTCTCTTCTCGCTGCTTGCACACTGACGGTGAAGTCTGGATAAAATGCCATTGGATAACCTTGATATCCGAGATCCTTCTTTTCCCTTGCCAGGCGCAGCACCGTATCATGGTCCCGGTAATTTAGTAGTTTAGCGATGATTGGGTGCGGAGCTGCTCCCGGCGGAGGCTTCGCCATCAGTGATCTGTGTGCTAGCTCTACTACCATTATATTCGATAAGTTCTCCTGGCCGAATAGTTCAGTGATCATTTGTTCTACATAAAGCTCCATCCTACCTGTGTTTGTTGTTTCTGGGATACCTATTATGCGCACATTGCTACGTCGTGAGCGTGCTTCTAAATCTTCAGTTTTTTGCTTGTACGATAGTCAGGAGCTTTTCCATGTCCGAGCACTTACTAGTCATGGCTTTTATTTCGTCCTCCGCTGTTGATAGTCTGTGCTTCGCTTCTGTGAGTCTGGATGTCTGCTTGTCTAGTTTGGCAGACATGTTATCCATGCATTGGTTCAGGGCGTCCATTTTGCCGTCAATAGAAAGGAGGCTCTGCTGCATAGCCTGTCGCGTTGACTCTAGCGCTGATGACCCCTGTGTCTCAGATTTGTGATCTGAGTCTCTCTGTTCTTCCTGCACGGACTTCATAGCTTTTTTTATTTAAAGGTTAGACGGGACTGACCTTTCTCTGTTTTCCCCATGGTTGTCGTTCATTTCATATGAAACCGGTCCTAGGATGCTTGTTTCCAGTCCAGGGAGGACCTGGCTTGGCAGTTCGGGCTGGACTGTTCCCATGAGGCACAGGGTCAAGACTGATTTGCATATGGCTGGGTTTCAAACTGGAAAGGCATGGTGAGCAAAAAAAACGATGGATTTAGGCCCAGATCACTGTACTGGGGTGAATGTATGACATTGTTCTGCATTCTGTCCATCAACTGTTGTTTTTGTATTTGTCGTTCATTTCTGCCAGCAGTTACCTCCTCTGCAGGTCAGAACTGCCCGTTCGTACCTTGTTGCTTTGCAGTCTAGGGGATGGATGTCTGGCTTTAGGTATCTCCGCTCTGTAGGTTGGTAATGTCTCTTTTTGTATCCAGCTCTTTTGCGGCCTTCTCCTGATCTTCCTAAGTTCCTTAGCTCTGTTTACTGCTGCTGGCGGCCTCTCAAGTTTCAGGGGCGCTTCAGTTGTTAGTCCTCCTGCTTCGGTTTGATGTCTATCTTCATGCCTCTTCGCCCTTATTCGCACGATATTACGGTCTAGGTCAGCAAGGCCGCAACTCGCACCCGAAGAAGCCCCACTTGGTATTGCACCATCTCAAGCCTTCCATTAAGCACCCATGGCAGCCATCCCCCACATATTCTGCTTACTTTCACTTACATTCGGCTTCTCTCACCATCTTTTTCTTATGCTTAGGAGGAGTGATTCAGCTTTCCACATAGTAGGCCAGTTCGCATCAGCAGCAACAGCTCTCCTCCATGCCGCAGAGAACCCCACTGCCACAGGTCACGATTTTCTTGCGGGCCCCTCAACCACCGCTCTGAAGTCTTCTCGACACGTTCTACTCCCTGGTGAGTGCCTTCTTTTTAGCCGGATGGAGCTCCACGTCGCAGGGGCCTTTCCAGCTGTAAGGTTATTTGTTGCCTGCTCCTTGGGCCTGAATGCGCCCCTTGGTCTCGGAGTGTCGCAGCTCCTTTTTCTACAGTCCCTTTGAGCTGCTTAAACCGATCAGTTGCTAGCTATCACGCCAGGTATCAAATGCTTATGCCGCACTGGCCTTTTTCCCAGTCAGGTTGCAGCCCGGAACTGCCAGGCCTCACGTCGCAAACTGCCTCCCCAGCAGCAGCTGTTTTATTTTTGTGTGGCCCAGCACCAGTATAAGACACCCGCCACTGCGGTACACCACGCGGTCTGCCCGCACTTGTTTACCGTTGGCTCCGTCATGACCCACAACTTCTCTGCTTGCCCCTTGTTGCACCCCACTGGGGCATCCCAGCTTAATCTGCCCTTTCAATAGGAGCTCTCTTTATTCCTGGACTGATCACCTCGCTGTAGGGCCCAGTCGGTTTTGTTGTTCGTGGCGCGCTCCTCAGCCACAGTCTCGCTTCTTATTTATGATTTCTCTCTGGACCTTCTGGCTCCGATGTGCGCTTCGTTTGTTTCCGCTGTCCAGGAACCACAGTTTATATGTTGGAAAACTGGATTGGCGGATTTTATTCAGATTTATTTCGCCCAGCCAGCAGTGATGCACTAATGTGCACCCATTTTGCTTTGGGCTCTCTAGCGACCCTCCCCCTCCCCCCAGTGGCATTGAGTTAATTGGCGGAGAGTGCAGTGTTGCAAAATAGAGCTGAGTGGTGAAGGGTAGAGTGCAGTGGTGTATATGTCATGACTGCAGTGGAATAGAGTGTTGTAGAGTTCAGTGGCAGAGTGCAGCATTGCAGGGTGTTGTAGAGTGCAGTGGTTTCTAGTAGAATGGCATAGAGTGCATTGGTGTAGAGTGCAGTGGCAGAGTGGTGCAGAATAGAGTGGCGTAGAGAGAAGTTGAGTAAAGTGTTGCAAGGACAAAGTCACGCTGAACAGCCTAAAACAAATTGAGCAAGCAAATGTGAGTTACAAACCACAAAGTCAATGGTAAGCAATAGGTGTAATACATTACCAGGGAAGCTTTCCGAATGTCCCTAAGATGTCATTAGCAAAGCAGACAGCTGTGTTGTCGGGTAGGCTTCGACCTACAAATTACTCCAGAATAGCCAAACAGGATGAATCTGTCATTTATGAGGATAAATAGTTGCTGGGGAAGGTCTGTCACCATATGCAAACGTGGCAAACACTTACATCCCAATCCTTTTAATACCCTGATTATTTTTACTGCACAAGAGCAAAAAGACGGCATACCAGACAAAGAAATCTTGAGAGCACTGGTCCAAATACAGAAAAAAACAGGTACAAATAATGGAATCGGGTGCATTGAATACAGATGATATGGAAGGTTGCATAGCCCTCCCAAAAAATGCAAAACACGGTCTTGAACATTTCTCTCAACTCATTGTGGCATGAGCAAATAAAATCATTTTAAAGAAAGCCACACAAATTTCAGCTTGTACAAGTACTCAAGTCACGAAATCTCAAACGTCCAATCCTAACATTGCTTACAAATTGGACATTACCCATAAACCATCCTTACAAAAAGTTAACACCAAATGCCCCTTGTGGGAAACTAAGTTCTTGTTACAGTACCCCTCCCCCCCCCCATCCCTTCCAACACGTTTTGCCGGGTTTTTGATCCAATTTTGACTGAGGTGTACTGGGTCCCTGCTAACCAGGTTCCCAGTACCAGGGGCCTTTTCCCAATATTGTACCTCAATTGGCACAGCTTCACCCGCCCCTGTAAGTCCCTAGTAAATGGTACCTAGGGCATGGGGACTGAAAAAGGTCCTCTAGGGCTGCAGCACCAATTGTGCCTCTCTAGGGACCCCTCACCAAGACCATGCAAACAGGTATTGCAGGCTGGGTGTCTTGGTGCAGAGAGAATTGAAGAGTCAACAAGGCTCACAGCCCTGTGTGCCATGCCCATAGACACTGCATGAGGTATAGTAAGTCACCCCTATTGAAGGCCTTATAGTCCTAAGGCAGGGTGCACTATATCGCATGTGTGGACATATCTGCATAAGCAGATATGACCCTGCAATATCAAGTCCATTCTTGGATATTGTAAGTGCACAGGGAAGCCATAGAGAGTGCATGAGCTGGATACTTGTCATTACGAGTTTCCTAGCTCCATTATAGCTTCAATGTACCCTAAGATGTTTGGTACCAAACATCTGGTCTTAATAAATCCTCACGGTTAGAAATGGGGTCTCTAGCTGGCAATGGTTTACACCTTTTGTCCTAATAGGGACCCTTCTTCTAGTCAGGATAAGGGGGATACACTACTGAAAATAACCCCTGCTCACCCCCTTGGTAGCTTGGCACGAGCAGTCAGGCTTCGCCAAAAGATGGTATGTCGAACACTAACTGATGCCAGTTTTGGATATATTGATAAATGCACACAGGAGACACCTTAGAGGGTCCCCAGAAAACCTACCAAGCACTGGTGTGGTCTTGGACTAGTCTTAGCCATCCTGCCACCACCAGACATTGGGTGAGAGCCATCGCTCTCAGAGGCTGGGAACAAAGCCCTCTCTGGGCAGAGGTGCTGCACACCTCCTCCAGGCCAGGATGACCTACCAGGGTGGGAAGCTCCAAAGGCGATGCCGCCTTTCAAATGCAACCCAAGCCCCTCCAGATAGTGGAGGATGCCAACCCCCCTTTCCTGCTCCACATTTGGTGGGAGGACAGGTGGGAACATTAGTTAGATTAGGAGGTGTGCCCACATTAACCCAGCACCACCCCTAAGGTGGGGCAGGTGATGTGAGCACAACTTTTCCAATTCCTTCATCTTGGATGGCAGGCATTAGCATATCAGAGCTAGGGTAGTGCCCCTTTCCAGAGGAAGTGGTCACTTAGTGGGTGTAGACACCCTAATTTTAGGTAGCCCATTGGCTACTCCCTGTCCACCCCCCTGCAATGCCCATAAATTCAGTATTTAGGTGGCCTCTCTGGACCTTGCACTTTAGATTTGACGGACCCAAAGAAGATACGAACCCAGAAGAGCTGCTGACGCGAGAACTGAAGCCTTGCTGCAGAATTTTGACGCTAAACACTGCCTGCTGCCTTAAGGACTCGACACTTGTGGAGTGCTGCCTCGTCCTGCTACTGTGAGGCCTCAAAGAACCCCAGAGCTCCTCCAGCCTTCTCAAATCGCCAAAGAACTCCCTTGAAGTAGAGGTACTGCTCTGCATCCGGCCCAACTGACCTTGGTAACAACGATCCAGTCATGATCCCGTGGTCTTGAGGCCCCTGCGACCTGCTCCCGATTGGAACCACTCATACTTACCTTTAAGTCCCTTTGTGCAGTGTGTTTTCAAGTGGGCCCTCTTCTTCGTAGCGCACCAGCTACCAACGACCTCAGCACTGTGCTCCTGGCCGAATCCGGGACCCTCTGAGAATCTGTTGGTGGAATATTGGGCCTGGCCTTGCTACTTTCTTAAATCCCGAAGGTGAACATGGAGATCCCACCGTGTGATTTTATATGCATTTTTCTATTTTCTGCCATTGATTTCAATGGTGCGTAATTGCGCACAAAAGTAATTCATTTTGCGAACTTTGAAAATTGCCATTTTAAAAAGTACTTACTGTAGAACAAAGTTCTTGTGCTGAAAAATTATATAAAAATTTGCTTTTTGTAAATTGGTCTCCAATTTGTTCTCGAGTATGTGTCTCATTTATTGCCTCTGTGAGTACAACAAATGCTTAGCACTACCCTCTGATAAGCCTAACTGCTCACCCACACTACACAGTGTACTTCATTGTAGTGCACTATATAGTGAGCCAGCTTCCTACATCCCTTTCCCATATTTAAAACATAGTAACCACCATCTTTGACCAATCGCACAAAAGGCACATAATAAGGCAGCTGGTTTCTAGGTACTATAGCATAGTCATTTGGTGACAACATTGGAGGCCCTAAGTGTTTAAAAAGTAAATTGGGTAGGGAGAACTAGGTGATAATGCCTTGTGTGTTGTATGTATATTACTGGTTTCACCACTAGCGGGTAAGATGGCATTATGTGAAAATGAAGAAACCATAATAACAAACTACAATAACCACACACCCAAAATGAAATCTGGTGATGAAGAATAGGAATAAAGAAAAAGCATAAAAGATTAAGGCACTGTACATGTTCACATAAATTTAGGCTGAGGAAACGGGGTAGTATTGTTGCCACTATTACATTGTCTTCATTATGGTTAACCTGATACAAAATGAAAAAATGTAGTTATGGCCCCTTGATTATGGGTCAGTTGTGGAGTTATGGCATTCATCATTTGCATGTAGAGCCAGTGAGACAAATCATAAGGAATCCTATTAAAAAATTGATATAAAATCTTTGACAGAAGGAAAGACTTGAGAGCCAGATGGACCACTTGTAGATCCAGATAGTTGATATGGTAAGTGCTTTCCTTGACTGTCAAAAAAACCTTGAATTGACGGATGCTCCAGATTTCTTCCCCACCCATTCAGTGATGCATCTTTTACAATGGTTTGCAACGCAGTCTCCTGAGGAAAAAGAACTTAGTTGAGGAAATTATATCTATTACACCAGCAAGTGAGGGACTGCTTTGCTGATTATAGTCAGTTGCAGCTAGTCTTCCCAACTGCCTGGTCGTTGAAGCCATCATTCTTCCAGGCATTGCTGCACGGGTCTCATGTGTAGCCTTGCATTGGAGAGAATGTAGATCCAGCCTGCCACTGAACCTAGGAGAGAGGAAATCTGTTGGTTAATAACAGATGGCACTGGGGGGCGTGGCTTGGCGCCAAATCGAGGATGGCCGCTGCCTGAGCAGGCTCCGTAGCGGCTCAAGGGAAGTGCGGACCCTCTGGCGGACCTTCCCCACAATGCTGCGCCTCGAGGACCGGAGCTGCCATGGGACACATTCCGCCACCGCTTCATGCCTTTCTGCGGCTTCGGTGAGCATTTTTTCATGATAAACGCGACCGGTGCGTTTTTTCTCTCACCTTGCACCCGCCATTTTGTTTCTTCATGACGCTCGTTGCCTCATTGCTTTTTCGACTAGGAATGCTTACAGAGACACCTGTTTTGATTATAACCCACATTTTCTTCCTCCAATTGCATGGCATTTAATGCTGGTATTATTATCATTGCCTTCACTTAACCCATGATGTGGAAAATGAGCATTTTATATAACCTTTATGTTTCTGCTGGCACCTTATTAAAGGATTGCGAAGTTTCCTGGAGCTTTTCTTCACAGGACTGCCTCCTCTTTATATTTTCTATGCTTGGCCAGTGAGATACCTATTTTTTCTCTTCAAATTTATGAGCACTGTGGTCTCTTTGAGGGAACATTACTGGCAGCAGACAGCGCTACATCACAAATTCAATTGTATGGGGAGAACAAAATATCGACATAGTGTAGCTGGCCCTTCTGTCCCTTTTTCCTCTTTGGCAGACCATAACCCCTATTCAATTCTCTCAACAACAACGGACAAAACTGAAGGCCCTGCAACGTTGCCTCATATGGACGCTCTGGTACTATCTGCTAATACCTCACTCCCCTCAACTACTCTTGCTCCGAAATTACCTACCACTACTGGTAAACAGATTAAAACAAATCCTCCGTCACCTACCACATCTCCTCCACCAGACACTATGGAGGTGTTACTTGAGGAAATACGTGCTCTTTGCCCATATATGGAAGAAACAAACAGACGTCTTCAATCCTTGGATGACAAGTGGTCTACTATGGACAATAGGATCATACTGATGGAACGAGTGGATTCTATCCAAGATGTAGCCCACCAAGTTCCTGCTGTACAATCTGATATTCTCTCTCTCCAGAAACAGGTGGAAAATTTGGAAAACCGCAGCCGTCGCAATAACCTACACATTTATGGCCCGGCAGAGGGTTTGGAAGGTTCAGATCCCATCTCTTTCTTTAAAACTTTTCTTCCACAGATCCTTGGTCTCCCTTTGTCTCCTGCTTTGAACATCCAACAAGCTCACCGTTTGGGTCGGAATCCAAATGCAACATCCTCTTCATCCAGACCCAGAGGAGTCATTATCTATTATTTTTTTTTTTTTTTTTTTTTTAGAGTATACTGACTTACTACGGGTCTTACAAACTGCTGTATTGTATCAACGTATTGTATCGACATTTGTAAAGCGTACTGTAACCCTATGGGCATCCTGGCGCTAAGATACGAGTAAGATGCTGGCGGGTGAGCAGTGGGGCTAAACCGAATGATTATGCTCTAGGGAAGAGCCAAGTCTTGACTTTCTTTCAAAACAACAATAAGTCCTGTATTTGCCTCAGTTCCAAGGGAAGACTATTCCAGAGGCGGGCAGCTGCCACGCCGAACGCTCTTCCCCCCCATTGTAGATCTCTTTATCCTCGGGATAATGGTAAGATTGGCTGACGAGGACCGTAGGCTGCGTACCGGTGCATACCATCCAAACCTACCCTGAAGCGGTTTTGGCCCAAGTCCATTTAGTGCTTTAAATACAATGTACAGAGACTTGAACATTATCCTATGGGTCACCAGGAGCCAGTGCAGCTCCGCTAACGGCTGGGATGTTGATGACTGACGTGGTCTTGCAAATGCAAGCTTCGCTGCTGCCGCCTGAATTCTCTGGAGCCTTGTGATCAAATATCTCGGGAACTCCAGTAGTAAGGCATTACAATAATCCAGGCGGCTCAAGATGACACTCCTAACCACTGTAGCTCTGGCCTGAGAAGGTAGCAATGGCAGCACCTTCCGGAGACCTCTAATGAGAGTGTAGCAGCTTCCAACCAGCTTATTGACATGAGATTCCAAGTTCAGCTCATCATTGAAGCTGACCCCCAGATAAATCTAAAGATTGTATCACCTGGCAGGGCTCCACCCTTTTCTTTGCTCAAGACTATGCCAAGACAACAGCAGAACGTTGTAAGAAACTGGCTCTATATATACTGCACCAAAGTAAGGTACAGTGTGTATAGAGTCCAAGAGTCTCCAGAGGTTTGGCAGACGTTAAAGTTAGATAGAACCTTACTCTCTAAAGTGGTAGCTTGGTCGAGCAGTAAGGCAGTATCAGAGGACAGTGTAAAGCATTTGATGTACACACTCAGTCAGCAAATGGTCTCACACACTCAAGAACTGAACTCTAGGCCAATTGTTTTGTATAAAAAAAATATACTGTTGTTTTATTTCTAGAACCAAGCAAGCCTGGTACAGGTAAGCATATAAATACTTTGAAGTAGTGATTGTCTTGTTTGAACACAGTTCAGAATTGCAGTATAACTGGTACTGGTTTTGATTACAGGTTTAAGAAAGCAGATTGCAACACATTGCAGGTTTAGTACATTCAATTGAATGAGCTTTTTAAGTAAAATGCAGTTAATTACTTTTCAGATTACTTTTCTAACCACAGGACTGGATCCTAGATTCAGCCCTGGGACATTTCCTGAAAACAGGTGAGTAAATGCGTTTTGGTTAAAGGTATGATTTGTAAACAATTTTATTGCATTTCAAAAGTTGACACTCAGAAAAATTTTCACATAGAATCACCAATGTTATCCTATGGGAGGAAATTCACTTAGCAGGTAAGTTACTTTTGCGTTACTTTTGTAATCCAGTGCTGGACTCCTAGATTCAGCACTGGGACATCTACTTAAGACAGGTAAGTAATTACGTTTTTGTAGTTCGTACAATTTTTAAAGAATATTCTTGTATTTCAAAAGTTGACACTTAGAAACTTTTTCACAAAAAAACCCCGATGTTATCCTATGGTAGGAAATTCAATTTACTTTTTAGTTACTTTTCTTACTCAGTACTGGACACCTAGGTTCAGCACTGGGACCTTTTCTGCAAACAGTTGAGAAAGTTCAGTTAGGTTATTTGTGCGATTTTTAAGGACTATTATTAGTTTTCAAAAGTCGACACTTAGAAACTTTTTGGGAGAAAAAGTGTCAATCTTATCCTATGAGGAAAAGTGAGTTATCGGTCTCGAGGTAACTAATCGGTCTTTTGAGTTAAGGTTCTGGGGTTAGACTCAGGGGTCTCCCAGGGTCAGTGGTGCACTGTTGCACCCCCAGTGGCACTAGGGTGGCCGGGTGCAGGGTGTTGAGGCCCAATGTTATCCTATGGAGGATAGGGGGCTCTGGTTGGTGGCGGTTGGCAAGCAGGCCACGGGGTTGTGGGAGCAAAGCTCCTAGGGTTAAGCTCAGGGCAAGTTGGGGACCAAGTCAGCACCAAAGGGGCACCCTCAGGGGCACTAGGGCAGCCTGGTGCAGGGTGCTGTTTTGAGGTCGGGTGCCCTGTTGATTTCAATGGAGATTTTCGGTTTTGGTTTTCAGCTGCAGCTCAGTCCAGGAAGACTTCCGGGAGGAACCAACAGCTGTGCAGGTAAGTTGGAGGGCTCGGGGACATAGGTGCACCTCGGGTTCTTTTCTCCAGGGCGCAGGGCGGCTGGATGCAGGGGTGACTTTTGAGGTCGGATTTCACCTTACCGGGCCACTCGCGGTTAGGGGGGGTCTCTGTGCAGAGGCTGCAGGCGACGTTGGGGAGTCCTGGAGGGGTCAACCCAAGGTGGACTCGGACTCTGGAGCGCTGGGGGACCTCGCTGGGACCAGTGAGCCACTCGAACTCAGGCCGTTGGCGACAGGTGCAGTGGTAGTTCCAGGCGTCAGGTTTCTTTGTTTTCAGCAGGCTGAGAGTCTTTTTTCTGAGTTTCTTTTGAACAGGGCTGCTGTTCACAGGAGACCCGGTCTTTGTTGAAGGCAGTCAGTCCTCCCAGGGGTTCTGGAGGTCGCTAGCTGCAGGAAAAGACTATTGTTGGCGCATGATCTCTGGAAACTGCAGACGGGCCGGTAGGGCTGAGGCCAAGTCAGTTGTTCTCTGCAGTCTCCTCTGCTGGGCGTCTTCTTTCATCCTTTTTCTTCTTAGGTCGCGGGAATCTGAGGAAGGAAGGTTCAGGTTGCCCCTAAATACTAAATGTAGGGGCTTTACAGGTAGGTAAAGGGCAGGGACCAATGGGTCCCTTCCCTGGGTTGGGTACACCCCCTATTCTGCCACTCTCCAGTGGGAGGGGGGCAGGAGCCTGTCCCTGGTTGGCTGGCTCCCCCCATCCTCAAGATGGCGGGGACTCGAGGTTGTGCTTCACCTCGCCTCCCCCACCTTAGGGGTGGAGTTGACAGAGGTGGGCACACCTCTCTTCCTCACTTGTTTTTCCGCCGGTGCTCCTGCCCAAAGTGGGGGGTAGAACCAGTGGGGACCAGTTGCTGAAAGCAGCAAATGGTCTGGAGAGGCTCACAAAGGCGGCATGCCTTTGAAGCTTCTCCTTCGTGAACCCTGCCCATCCTGGGGGAGGAGGCTTGGCACCTCATCCCAGGATGTGCATTGTTTCAGGCCCCAGAGAGCAGCAGGCTCTCGACCCAGGGGTCCAGAAACATGTCTGGTGGTGGCAGCCTGTGCAGCCACTCAGTCAGGTCACTGGTAGTTGGTTGTTTTTCAGGGGACATCCCGAAGATGCCCTCTGTGGTGCATTTTACATTAAATCCCACACTGGCCTCAGTGTGGGTTTAATGTGCTGGGAAGTTTGATACCAAACTTCCCAGTCTTCAGTGTAGCAATTACGGTGCTGTGGAGTTCGTAATGACAACCTCCCAGCACCATATACTCTTAATGGCAGCACTGCACTTACAGGGCCCAGGAATGGACCTGGGTACTGTAGGGGTATGCACATGTACCCTCAACACTGGCATAGGGCACCCAGCTAGAGAGGTGACTGATGTATGCCAGTACAGTGGTTTGTGGGCATGGCACACAGGGATGTGTGCCATGTCGACTCCTTGTTTGGTCCTGCACCTAGACACCCTGCCTGCAAAGGCAGTGTGTGTGTGTGTGTCAGGGTACATGGCCTCTAAGGGTGGCACAATAAGTGCTGCAGTCCTTAGGGGCCTTCTCTGGTCAGTGCCCTGGGTACCTATGGTACCATTTACCAGGGGCTGACATGTGGCCAGAGATGCCAATTGGGTTTTGTTTTGGGGAAAGAACACAGGCCCTGCGGTCCTGATTGGCTGGGCTCCAGAGCACATCAAGTCAAAGAGCATCAGTAGTCTGGCAACAAAAAAAAGGGGGGGAGGGGTTTACTGCAACAGAAACCCATTTTCTCACAAACGTCGGAAGAAATTTCTTGCTATGCGCCCGGCTCTTCGTACTCTCAATGCTCGTTATGGACTCTTCCACCCCTGCTTCTTCAAGGTTACTTATCGAAATAAAACGACGACTTATGAAGATCCTGCTCTGCTCCAGAGATTCTTGGACCAATGCCGTGAAGATGATATCGACATCTCTCGCTTTGTGCCTGTCTAATTGCTGTCCTCTTATATCTCTTTGTACTTTTCCAATCTAAACATTTTGGTGTTTCATTTCTCAGCCCATTTCATGTTGTGTTAATGTACCATATTCGTATTTCCCACTTGTTCATATTTTCTCTCTTTTTTATCCGCTAGGTGCAGTAATTTTGTGTATGTAATCTATGTCATCCCTGGTCTGTTCTGGATGATGTCCTCCTTCCCTGATCCGCCCTGAGTCGCCCGGTCAGCTGTGCCATTTTCCCTATGTGGCTTCACCACCCTTCATCCTTTTATGTTACTTGTAGTAAGTCAGTGTGTTTTGGAATCTTCTATCT
This sequence comes from Triturus cristatus, assembly GCF_964204655.1. NCBI lineage: Eukaryota > Metazoa > Chordata > Amphibia > Caudata > Salamandridae > Triturus > Triturus cristatus. The sequence goes on along the minus strand of NC_140595.1, from coordinate 779,862,495 downwards.
TGCTCTCTTTCTTCAATGTATTTACCTTTCTTTATTGTATTTTCTTCACCCTTCTTCTCTTACTTCTGAATCTCCTTGTTTCTCAATGATGCCTTGTTCTTCTCTTCCCTCTCTCTTCTTTCTATCTCTCGCCTTTATTTTCTCTTCTCTCTTCCTACTTTGTTGCTCTTCTTTTTTCCTCCATTCTTACACTCCTCTTCATAACTACCTTTCTTTTATCTTTTACTAACAATTTAATATTATCTGGTATGGCTACATATTTAATGTATTATTTATTGATACTTTTTGCTGTTCTCCAACTTTCAACTGTTAAATTGATTACCATGCAATGTTAATATTGTTTTATCTCTTATAAATGGCGTTAAAAGTTGTTTCACGGAACGTTAAAGGTTTAGGCTCCCTGATCAAACGTCAGAGGGTTCTCTCCCATTTTTCTAACTTTAACTGTGATACAGCTTTATTACAAGAGACTCATGTTGTAGATGAAGAAATTCTCAAACTTAAAAGACTATGGGTAGGTAAAATGTTTGCATCCCCAGGCACAGGCCATCGCAATGGCGTTATCATTTTAGGTCATAAACGTCTTGACTTGCAGATTATTACTCAAGAATCAGATACTTCAGGTAGATGGGTTTCTGTCTCACTTTTACTTAATAATATCCCCATGGCCCTTTTTAACCTTTATGCTCCTACTGCTCCTTATGTCACTTTTTGGCCCGCTATTTTATCCAAATTATTGTCCGTTCAAGATGATTATTTATTAGTTAGAGGTGACTGCAATATGGTTATGGATCTGATCATTGATCGTAAATCCACTTCTAAATTCATCCTGTCCACTATGTTCTCCCAGTTTACCTCCACTATTCAGCAACGGCCTTTAGTAGATTCATGGCGCTTATGTAACCCTACTCTTTTAGAGTATACTTTCTTTTCCACAGCACACTTCACATTCTCGTATCGACTACCTTTTTACCTAACAATCACTCACTCAACATATCCTACAAACTGACATTGGTTCCATCCTAATTTCTGATCACGCACCGGTTATCTTAAGTTTAGATATCTCTTCTCCTATACAAGGGACTAGAAGGTGGAGATTTAATAACTTCTTCTAGACCCTAATTTTATCCATCAATTTGAATCGTTTGCCACTACTTTCTTTACTGAAAATGAATCCCCTTCTATATCTCCTCAAATCATTTGGGACTCTTTTAAGGCAGCCTCCAGAGACTTTATTATTTCTTTTGTATCCCGTCACAAGAAATCTTCCCTTTCTAAATTACTACATCTTATGACACAAATTAAGCGTTTAGAATCTTCCTTTTCTATCTCTGGCTCTAAATCTTGTTTGGATGAACTTGTTCAAACTAAATTTCAATTCAACAAACTTTCCACAGACAATGCCAACTCATTTCTACTTAAATCTTCAGCCAAATATTATGGCGGCCAGAATAAAGCCGGAAAACTTCTAGCCAATTATTTAAAAATTAAGAAAGAGCGCACTAAGATTAGCTCTATTCTTGACTCTAATAATCGTATACTTTATAAAAATGAGGACATTTTGTCGAAGTTCAGTCACTTTTTTCAATCTCTCTCCACCCCTGAAACCTCGGTCTCTCCAGACTCAGTTTCTCAGTATCTTTCCACTATTACCCCTCCTTCCTCTCCAGATCTAGACTTTTCGGTGTTAAATGAGGACATTAAAGAATCTGATATCAGTAATGCTATTCGTACTATTAAACGGGGTAAAGCCCCAGGACCTGATGGTTTTACCATTGAATTGTACTCTCATTTTTCTCGTTTCCTTATTCCCAAACTGTATCAACTATTTCACTTCTTTATTTCTTCTAAAAAATCTGGGGGATCTTTTCAAGAAGCTCTAATATGCTTTATGCCTAAAGACGACAAAGATCAATACTCTGTGTAAGAATTTTCGACCTATTTCTCTAATTAATCTTGATTATAAGATTTTTGCTAAAATCGGAGCGCTTCGTTTAGAGAAATTTCTACCCTCGTTAATTGGTTGTGAACAATGTGGATTTATTAAAGGCAGGCACCTTTCTGACAATACTAGACTCTTTTTTAATGCCTTTACTAAAGCTAGATCCTATAAAGACTCATTAGCAACCATTTCTCTAGATGCTGAGAAATCCTTTGATAGAGTGGGACGGCCTTTTATTTTGTCTACTTTATCCTGGTTTGGTTTTGGTCCTCCATTTATAAATTATGCATCTTTACTCTATTCCTCTCCAGTTTCTTCTGTGCTCTCAGTCTTCTTTCATCAAACTTCCAACTGCACCGTGGAGTATGACAAGGTTGTCCCCTTTCTCCACTCCTCTTTATTCTCGCCTTGGAACCTTTCTTAATGAAGATCTGTTTAAATTCCCAAATCACAGGTTTTAAATATGGCTGTAACTAATTGAAATTATCTGTTTACGCAGAAGAAATTTTGCTCTTTTTGTCTCATCCACAATCATCTCTCCCGGCTTTCTTATTAAAAGTAGAATCCTTCGCCTCTGTATCCAGCTAGAAAATTAAATATTGATAAATGTGAAATCCTTCCATTAAATAAATTATGCTTTTCTGCAGATTATACTACATCCGGTTTCAAATGGAACGCTGACAAAATTAAATATCTGGACTTATGGCTTAAATCCTCTATTAAAAACTCTAATTTAACTAATTGAAAAGAACTCCAGTCCTTTTTGAAATCTGCTACATCTAAATGGAATCCTTTGTTTTTATCATGGTGGGGTCTTGATACGATCAAGATGATGTTAGTCCCGGTTATTCTCTTTTATCTTTCCAATATCCCTATAAATATTGCCAACTCTCATTTTAAAACCATATATTCCATATTGTCTAAATTTTTATGGAACAACAAACACCCCGCATCTCATAACATAAACTTAAATGCACTAAATGTTTAGGAGGCGTTAACTACCCAGATTTCCAACTTTATCATGATGCATTCTCTCTTAGGCAAGCCTCATTACTCTTATTAGAAGATGATGATTCCCGCCCTCTACCATTATGGGTTGCTGTTGAAAGGTCCTTTTTTCAGCCCTTTTCCTTTAAAGAAACCGTATCTTTTTCTCAACTACCTAATTCCTTTTCTCTACCTATACTCAATAACTCTTGCAAACTTCTTAAACCCTTATTTACCAATCACCTTTCTCCTTCAGACGAATTTCTACAATCTTCCATATGGTATAATAAAGATATCAAACTAAATAACAAAGTTCTGTTTTGGAAAGATTGGCATCTTAAGGGTCTTCATTGGGTTCATCAGCTCCGTCATGACAATACTTGTCTGTCCTTCTCTTCTGCTCAATCACGCTTTCCTTTTCCTTCATCATATCTTTCAAAATATACCTCCTTGCTTTCTCTAATCCAAACATCTTATCACACCATGACATCCATAACTCATCCTTCCTCTTCACCCCCACATACTCAATCCACTCTGTCCCTCTCCCCATCAGCATTACAACTCTACCAATCTCTTTCACCTTTTTCACCTATTAGAGATAAAACTGAAGTGTAACTACTCTGGGAGACTGATCTTCATTCCTCCTTTTCTACGTCTACGTGGAGTAAGATTTGGATTAAAATTAGGAAATCTTCCTGAGCTGCTAATACCACCCAAACTTTGTTCTACATTTATAACAGACTTATCTACTCCCATCTCATTACACAAAATGAATCCTACTATTTCCACCTCTTGTTGGTCCTGTAATACAAACTCAGTGGACTTAAAACATATGCTTTTCCTTTGTCCCCAGGTTCATAGTTTTTGGAAACAAGTCTTGGAACAGATGAATACCATTTTTCATATCCAAGTCTCTTTCTTTTGTTAACATATTTCTAGGTAGTCTTTCTGATGTCTGGAATTCTCAACCTCGCAACTTCCATATCATTGATCTACTCCTTGCAATTGCCTTCCAACAGATTACCAGGTCATGGAAAGATACTTCCAACCTTTCCTGTCATGCTTGGTGGTATGGAGTTTGCTATAACCATAGGTTACACAGAGCATATGTTCACTCTATCTCCCTTGCCATTAAGAGAGACCTCCTATGGATACCCGTCACCCATTTTCTAGATGTATCTGCACGTGCCTCGCAAACTCATGACCCTCGAATTGAAGAAGTTCCTAAACCTCCATAAGTTCTATTTTCATATATATGCATATATATTTCCTGTTGTTTTCTCTATTTAGCCATTTTACTTAGTTTCCATATATCTTTGCATTTTATTGTTCTAAATTTTGCGATGATATACTGATAATTGATCTTTTCCTCTTTTTCCCTTTTCACCTCTATTGCCTTACCAGTTTTGCATACCGATTTTTCTTATGTTAACATTTTCTCATTATACTGTATTGCATTTTATCTTGCATCAATACAATTTCTCTTAAACTACAAAAAAAATAAGAGATGGCACTTATCAGCTAGATGACATTCTCTCCTCCGAAGCATAGACACTTCCTTCTGCAGATAAGATGGCTGTACTGGTGTGGAGACTGATGTTTTCAGGTTGATTTATAGACCTAGTCCTTGAAATAACATGGATGTTCACTGTGTGCTTTGATCAGCCAGTTGTCCAGGTGTGGAGAGATTACATTTTACTACCTTCGTAGGTATGCGCTACTACTACCTTGCATTTGGAGAACCAGAGGGGGAGCGGATTTGAGGCCGAATGGTAGAACAAAATATTGGAAATGTAAATTCCCAACTGCAAATCTTAGGTACTTCCTTTGATGCTTTGCAACAGTTACGTAGAAATATTCACCTTGCAGTTCTAATGATACAAAACCAATCATGTTGCTTGATTGTAGATTTGATGAAGGGACAGCATCTGTAATTTTTCTCTTTTGATTTAAGTCAGTAAACCATAGATCGAAAAATCGGTCCGTATTCCAGTTTTGGACCCTTGGTTTGAATTAGAAAATACCTGGACCTTTTTGCTGATGTGGAACCAGCTGTTTTAGTCGTACTGACGTTTAGTTCTTGAGGATGGTAATTTGGAGCATCTGTGTTGTTTTTTGGAGGAATTGGTGGTGGTTTAGCCTTACAAGGTAGAGAAGAGTCATGACTCCCAGTATTTTTTGTTAAATAGGTTTTTATTTTTTTCACTGATTCACAAAAATAAGTCAGCATCAAAGTCGACAGCTTTACAGTATCCCCAATTATCATTTTCTCCATAGGTGGGTCACCCCCCACCCAAGATATTGAAGACCATACACAATCAACCCGCAGCATCCCTCCTGTGCAGCAGGCCCTGCAACTGTGCACCATAATCACCCACCTCATCGTATATGTACTCACAACCGCAGCTGGTTCCTGGGTGCCCTTCTTGGCCTCCTACAATGTCTCCAGTGTCTAAGTCCACAATCCATCTTCCTTCCTAGCCAGCCAAATGTGTGTCTGGTCTGCTAGGGCCCACTAAACTGTATCCCTACTCCATAACACCAAGGGGGGGGCCTCAGTCCCAACCATACCATTGCTACATGCCACTTGGCAATGACCAGTGCTAGCCTTAGGAACTTCCAGCGTATCACCCCTCTCCAGGGCTTCTTAATTATGCTCAGTAGACACCGTCTTGAGGTCTCCAACACCATGCCAGTCACCCTCCACAATCTTGCTATCACCTTAGCCTAAAACGAGCACACTGTCAGACACAGCCAGGCCAATGCAGGAAAGAGGCACCTGCTGCCCTGCACCTCAGGCAGTCCGCCAACCTACCTGCAGACATCTTGCTCAGCTTAATTGGTGTCAAGTAAATGCGGTGAACGTAACTCAAGTGGATCAGTTTAAACCTGGCATTGTAGGACACCCTTCTAGTTAGCTCTCAAGCCTCCATCCATTCTTTATCCATCAGGGGGTCCACTAATCATTTAGCCAGGCCCACCTCGCAGGAAAGCTCCCTCCGACTTAGTACTGTTCGAGTGCCCCATTGAACACAGACTCCGAAAGTCAGGCAATACTCATCGTCAACAACGTTTCTAACTTCTTGGGAGCCTTGGGAAACCCTGACCAAATTCCCAGAGCTATACTGGCAATTTTAGCACACTGAAGAAACCGTCCAGTCCCGACCGAGAAATCGACACAAACGTCCTCAAAAGTAACAAACCGTTCATCCAGATAAAAGTACCCCAGCGTCTCCTAACCACCCTCTCTCCAATGAGCGATCGGCATAGCCTCACTGATACGTTTGAATGGTACCACGGTCCAGATACCCAGCTCTCTTGCGAATTGTGGCAAGCTCAGGACCCTACTAATCACGCTCTTCCAGATGTCTGCCACACTAAGTAAGGTGTGTGTACAGGCACCCTGGACCCTCTCATTAACAACCCCAAGGGCGTGTTCCCACGTGTTTCTCAGCAGCCATGACTCACAATATTTAGCACTCATGTGTCTGAGGTTTCTCATCACCACTCTTCCTGATGCTACAACACCGCCCCCCCCCCCCCCCCACTGGAGTGGTGAACGGAAAGGGCGAGTGGGGGAAGGGGGGCAAGGTTTAGATTGCCACTACCTATTACTTACCAATGTCATTTGCAAGATTGGAAGGTCTAGTGGGTGTAGATTTGGGCTTTGACGTCTTCCACTGGTACTGTGCCTTACTGTGGTTGCGGCTGGTATGGACAGCAAGGGGATTAAACCCTCTGTAGAAAGTACTTCTTTTCTTTAGTTTTATATGTGTAAAAAAGCTTTTCCTTCTCTTTAGTCCCACATTCTTCAGTATCTCTGCCCAATTGTTTTCGTTTTTAGCATTTCTTCTTCAGTATGCCGTCCAAACAAGGAGGACACAGAGTGGCCTAGAATCAATTCTTGCGGAGTATGCAGATGCAGAAGATGCAAAGGTACCGAGAAGGGTATTCAGGAAGAATAATCAGCTTTAGGATGCACAGGAAGTGGTCTTGGTCACTCAGGAGAAAATCTAGGGTGCAGCAGCACCTCAGGAGGAATACATGGCCTCTTCAGGAGGAACACTCTTCAGGTGTGTGTCAGTAGGACTGATGATGCCGAAAATCTTGGCATTGATTTGGGCGATGCTGAGATGAGGTACAATGGTGAATCCAGTCTTGTTGAAACAAGAGTCGACTTCGAGCAGATGGAATGAATCGATGGTGAAAGTGACTCTGTCAAAACCACGGTGTGCCTCAAGCAGGGTGATGCCTCAACCCTGATTTCTTTAATATCACTGGAGAATGTGTCAATGGAGAGAGTGGGTCGCCGTTGTCCTTGATAGCTTTAATGCAGAAGTCTTAGAGGATGTTCTATGGTTTTGATGAAATCATGTTGGCAGCGAGCCAGCTTTCAACACGAAGTACACTAGAGCCAAAGCCATTGACAGTGACGTTGTTACCTTGAATGTCAACCTGGAATGACATTGAGAATGGCTTCGACTATGTTTTTCATTCTCCTTTGAACTCTCCTTAGAGCGCCTTCTATGGGAGTCTCTTGCAGGTGCTGGCTGTCTTCAGTACTGCTTTTTACTTCTTCCTCCTTAGCTGTCTTGACTTCTAATGTCCCCTTGAAATTTGTTACCTTCTGTCCCTCAATGTCCTGGACATTTCTTTGACAAAAATCAATGTCCCTGACCATTGTCGGAAGATCTTTCACACACCTTATGTGGGTCTCTGGCAGGTTTCTTCCTCCCACAGGAGGGGCACTGAACAAAAAGGGATGGCATTTCGAACAGAAAAATAACTTAATACTAGAAAAAAAGCTTAACAACAGAAAGATGTACAAGACATTGAGAGAAGGTCCAAGTGCCAATTTAGGAATGAAAATTGACTGAAAAAACAAACGGGTGTCCATCTTACTCTGGTCTGGGGTCCTTCTATCACAAGCCGGGAAAAACCCAGAACTGACCCTGGGAGACAACTGCCAGTACAATGCATCATGGCTACGGCATGGTCCTGGAGCCTTAAAGAGACAGGAATCCATTATCAGAGTTTTCAATGCCTTTCACTCTATTGTAGACAGGTTTTAAGCCTTTTTCCACCTAAGTTGCAGAAATGCAGTCTTGAAATAATCCTTCTGGAGTCTGACAGGCAGCATTTTGGAAACAGTTTGCCTGGCATAGGCTTCCAAAGAGTGCTTCTCCTCGTATGGAATAATACATTGTGTGTTTACCTATATGGACAACTGCTTTAAAATGAAGTGTTCCGCGGTCCACCCACACAATGCATAACTATTGTAACATTTATGACCATCAGTGAAGATCCTACAATGCAGAACCATTATTCCATGAAAACATACTGTTCATTTCTCAAAAGCTTGACAATGTGTACATTATCTAAAGATACGTGATTGGTACTGATGGTCTAACAGCTCACTGAAGACGGCGGTTCTTTTTTTTCCACTTTGCTAAGGAACGGATGTTCCAGGCACATGATTTGCTTCCAGGCATCTCGAAGGAGAAGCAGGAAAGTGGACCGGGTGTCCCAGCAATGGTCACAGGTATAAAAGTTGAGTCGTAGCCAAGAAGCACATTTTTGCATTTTCAAAAACAAATTTGAAATGAAAAAGTCTAGGTCTGGCTGAATCTGCTTTCTTATGAAAGAGTGAGAGGCACACTGAGGTGGAGATATGGCCTACTAGCTACAATTGCCATCAACAATTGCAATCAACATCCTGCGAGTCTGAGAAAATCACCTAATCTCCTCCTGCATAAACAAATGTTGTAATGTAATCCAGTTCTCTTGGAAAGTGCTTGTATGACCTTAGGTCATGTTTGCACTATTAACAATCTTAAATGAAAAACTGAGTGGGGTGCTTGGAGCAGTGGGGTAGCCAGTGTGTCATGGGCCCTACTGCAAGGAAGGAAATGGACCCCGTGGCTGCTGTCTGAACTGGGAAATACAGGAATAACTAGGGTTCCGTGGCCCCTGGTGCCTCTGCACCTATTGAAGCTACATCCCTTGCTGGGAGGAATGGGCCCAGCAGAATTTTGATATTGCTGCCGAGTTCAACAAGTATTTGCAATGCAACAGGTCTCGCATTTACGCGAGTTTGAGCTACTGGCATTGTAAATGACAATGCCTTTTATTTATGTCTTGGGTTTTGAAACATAAATAAAACGTATTGTCATGTACAATGCCAGTAGCTTAAACTCGGGTAAATGCGAGACCAATTGCATTGCAAATGCTTGTTTAAAGTCTGACATGGAGTGAGAAAATACAGCCATACGAGGACGGGGACTCAACATTTACCGCCACATTCTGTCCGGTCTCTGCAAAGGGACACGAAGAGTTAACTAATTCCCCTCCCTCCCCTCTACAGGATACTGAGGAGAAGAACGAGAGACCCGACGAATGGGAACAGAGAAACCACCCGGATGAGGCGGGACAACCAGCCTTGAGGAGACGGACGCTGGAAGAGGCGGGGCGCGGAAGGAGGAACCAGGAAGACGCCGAGGATACAGAGACAGAGCGGTGGACGGAGGAGAAATCACGGGAGGAATCGAAGGAGAAGGAGTCGCGGGAGGCGCCGAAGGACAAGGAAGACACGGGAGGAACCGAAGACGATGGGGAGGACGCTGAGCGGTGGTCCGAAGACTGGTGGACGCCCCCGGAGGACGCTGAGAGGCCGCCGCAACTCTGGAGAGTTGCGGCAGACGCGGTGAGTGGACGGACAGGGTCGGGAGGGGAAAAAGGGGGCACCGGGCCTTATAACTAACCTAAGCCCAACCCCTGCATGCTCCCACACTGAACGCCCACATACTCAGGTCACAGAAGGAAGGGTGGAGGGGGGGGGAGAAGGTATCTCCCATGACGAATATAGTCCTGCAGTGGTTTTTTTTTTCCTTTTTAATCGCCTCACCTCAGGAGGAGTTTTTTTGTTTTAGAGGTTTTGACGTAACCCAACTCAGCAACTGGAAAAGGGACCATTACGGTCGTACTAGAAAGGAGAGGATATCCTGTGACTCCACCAGCCGCCAACCTCAAACCCTGCAAGGGAACCTGCCATGGTGTTTTTTTTTTCTTTCTTTTTGTTTGTTGTCTGGTTGACTCTCCGTAAGTGGAAGGTTCATCTATACTCGATTTTGTTTTCCTGGTTTTTTTTTCCTATTCTGCAGTCTTATTACACTCTGGGTGTGGTGATGGTGAAACATTGGCCAGAAACAGTATAGTCCATTGACCGCTCTTTCCTTCTCTTTGAGCAACTCCCGGACGGCTGTCACCATCCAACCATCCTGAAGAAACCACGGGAGAAGAGGGGAGCATAACCGGACAAGTCAAACCTCAAACAACACCACCTGACCAACTCTGACGATGATCACTGCGGCCTCCTAGTTTCCATTTCCGCCCATCCCTCCGACACATGGTTTCGGTCCTCCTGGACCTACCTAGGACATTCCTTATTTAAATGAACAAGAGTCAACAGAGGGTAGGTGAGAGAAATCTAGCTCTGACCTTTCAGGCAAAAAACACCAGTGAGAGAAAGATGCAAAAATAGGCAAGGGGTTGATGATGGGCGAGATAAAGAGGGTGGGAGAGCAAGACGCACCAGAAAGGGGACTAGGGAGAGAAAAGAACAGGGGTGATCAATGAGGGAAAGGGGAGCTTGAGCAGGGGGAAAGAAAGGAAGAAATTGGCGGGGCAGGAAAGAGAGAAGACTAGAAGAGAAGAGATAAAAACGTGAGGGTGTAACAATACAAAAGAACGAGAAAGAGATAGTACACAGGGATGCTGGGCAACACTGAAGGGTGCAAGAGAACAGTGCAAAACAGATCATGAAAGGGGAAGGCCTGATTTTGGAGAAGAGCACATGAAAGCCTGCACATCCATGACCACAAGAGAAAGGACGAACAAGTGACAGTAGACAGGAAGGAGGAAGTGTGACCGGGAGCAAAAGACAGGGAAGAGAAAAAGAGAGAGAATTTAAGTTGTAAGAGAAGAAAAAAGAAGAGCAAAGACAAAAAAAAAAAGTGTATGTGGATATTTTGAGCCTTACAGCCTTACAGTGTAAATGAATTCCGTCTGAAATTGGAAATAAACAATGGCTGATTTTCTATACATGCATGAACTGCGCTGCACTCAACACCTAATAGATATAGAAGAGTTAACCAACAGAAAATGCATGGAAATGTGTGAAAAAAGTAGTGTTTCTTGGCCTGCATGACTCTAGAAGCAGTTGTGTCCTTCCATCACTTGCAACCCACTTGCAACCCACCAGACTTGGCCTGGGGGCATGCCCATAATGGGATAGGCAGGTCCAATTCACAATAAAATCATCAGGACAGGTCCTACACCACTTGTGTCTGCGTGGAAAGAGTTAGCGACCCTGCTTTTATATAAGTGTCTAGACTTTCCAACAGTGATAGTAAGAATAAGACTATTAGAAGGGAAGAAAAACAACATCAACAGTAGACACTCTTATGTAGAGCTTTCTGCCACTGCTGTGTTCTTTTAGTACCTAAATAAACGGTACTTATATTACCGACCTCGGAAGGATGAAAGGCTGAGTAAAGAGCTGGATTCCAAGGCACAAGATGAAGGTCTCACGTGGATCCATTTCTTGGTGACCAGACATTCCACCCTCTTACTAAAAGGGTCTCTAGAGCTCCCCAATGATATTCTAGCGCTCGCATAGTTTTTAAGATACACTGGCCCCCAGTGTGAGAGCGACAAAGACACTGTCAGCTGAGGACACCAGCGACTTCTCCCCTTTCCCCTGGCGCTTCTTCAGGATACTCGAAGAAGCACTGAGCGCCCTGCGAGGGGTTCAAAGAGGGTGGGCAGCAGTACACAAACCCGCAGGACGCTCCTCGCCAGCTTCCCGCAAGGGCTGAAACAAAATGCTACAAACCCATATCCAAACGGAGGGTTTGGGGGATTGCCTCAAAGTCTCCTGTATCACAACTATAAGAAGGATAATGAATTGCTCCACTTACGCTGAAAGGATAACGCTACAATCCAGGGATAGGAGGGGGCACCGTGGGCATCAGCTGCAGCTCAGACACGGGGAGGAAAGGGGGTGTGCACTGCTAAGGGAGATTAAGGCCAGCCTGGAGGGAAACAAGGCCTTGCTTAGCAACACCACCACCGTGTTCTGCTGAAAGCATCAACATGTTTTAAATAGCGCTTCATATCGCACTAATTTTATTTCTAAGAAGTGCAGGGAGCATGATAATGTTAGAAGTTTTAAAGATGCTAATTTTACTAACTTCAACATAAAAACCTGACCTCTCTGTGCCCCTAACTGCGTTGCAGTGCTATGGGGGTGGCAGAAATAAATTTTAAAAAACACACAGCAAAATGACGCACATGACGGGAAGTTACCGCGCTCGGATACTTGAAAGGTGCCGCATCGGTACTTACAGAGGCACTGGCACCACAATTATGACTCCATAGGACGCAGGCAGGCTATCTCCGAGCCCCCCGCCATTGGTGCAGAGTTGAGTAGCCAGACGGAACCAGAGATAAAAACCTGACCTCTCTGAGCCCCTAACTGCGCTGCGGTGCTATGGGGACAGCAGAAATAATTTTACAAAAAAATACACAGCAAAATAAACGCACACGACGGGAAGTTACCGTGCTCGGATACTTGAAAGGTGCAGCATCGGTACTTACAGAGGTGCTGGCACCGCAATTATGTCTCCGCAAGATGCGGGCAGGCTATCTTTGAGCCCCCCCGCCATTGGTGCAGAGTTGAGTAGCCGGCCGGAACCAGAGCCCAAGGGAGGGTGCACACCGGGAGCCATCCCGGTACACAAGGGAAGCAGCAGGCAGTAGTGACACACAGGAAGTCAGGAAACAGAGGACCCATTGCGCGAATGGAAAAAAAAAGTGCTTATCCAGCAATTGAAGGGGACAGTATAATGCCGCAAGTAAACAATCCAACCTGGGGGACGGGGCCAAAAGGAGACAGGGCGGTAACAAGGAAGGACTAAAAAGCCTCACTTACAATGGGAAGCCAGCGATTAGCATGGACGATGACATCCCAATGAAAACAAGGGGTGGAGCCTACACTCCACTTCTAAAATGAAATCGATTACAAGAAGCTTCCCAAAGCGAGCAACGCATGCGCACTGCAACACTAGGCGAGCCCTAAAAAGGGCTCAAAACCTGGGGAACTGGGACCCGCTGTTAATCAGATGTTGCTGAGGAGGAGGGAAGACGGGAGGCTAAGTCTCACTACTGTTGGGGGTCAGACAGGTGGTTTTTAGGAGGAATGCATGGCCTGGGTGTACACACTAGAAATCTCTGGTAGCATCTCCACGTAAAAGTAAGTATTACTTATCATCCTTTCATAGCCCGAACATATTCAAAAGATCCTAAAGCGTCTGAGATGCTGCATTTAAAAGCAATATTGCGGCATAGATTCTTGCCCAAGCGCTCTCAACGTGCGAAAAACCGCTCAATGCAAAGAAAAGTGACACAGGACGGAATTTACTGTAGTTCTTTTATTTAAACTATCAATTCTCTTGACATATTTTGTTTTGTTTTAGAAAATTAAACATTCTATAAAAACATCATAAATATAAAAATGATCTGGGATTCATTTAAATACATTGCCACAACATTTTTATAGCCAGTGATTGTTGCATTTTGGACAAGGATTATTAAAATAGTGCCTCAGTTACAGCTATAACTGTCCCTGGAAACCCCATAAAGTGCATATTAAGATCAAAGGAAAACGTGCATGTTCTTGTGTTACGTCATACATATGTAAGTTGAACCGTGGAACTTAGAAACAGCCAGCTTTAATTGCACTTAGTGCTTTTGCATTCCATGTTCTAGCAAGGCAGCCAGCTTTAATTGCACTTAGTGCTTTTGCATTCCATGATCTAGCGCTTTTACAGCAAGGAGAAACTTCAGTGTGCAGTTAATCTTTATACTGCAATGGCTCATCTTTCCATCGTCCCACCAGTCCCCATGCTAGGGATGTTCAGACTTTTCAGGCTTTCCGGCCAACGTCTGAGGCCGAAGTTTGCTCCCGCGATTTCACAACTGTTTGAACAATATTTAGAGTTATGAGGGTTCCAGAAAAGAGCAATTTTAAAATCATCTTGACCATAGCCCTACAACCCAGTGACTAGATATGAGTGGGTCCAGTGGATGCCCCATGGTCAGCCGTTCATGGGATTTTAGCCCCAAGTACCATCAAAGGACCTGTGTGGGTATTCGCTCATTCGTAGCACCAGGCCTCTCCATGTCACTCTGGAGTCCGGGTGTTGCAGTAACTGGTCTCCTACAGCACTGGGTCAACTGCCTACACCGGTCACTTACTCATGGAGTCTTACAACCCCATCAACCAGAAAGGAATATGCTACTTACCAGTATGCATCTGTTCTTGGCATGTAGAGCTGCAGATCTATACACTGTGCATAGATCGCCATCTTGTGTTGGGCCTGGATGTTTGCAGTTTGTTTTTCCTTTTGGAAAGTCTTTGGAAGTCACGAGGTCGGTGACTCCTCCTTTGGTTCGTATTGCGCATGGGCTTCGGCTCCATCCTCAGATTGTTTTTCGCCAGCAGGGAAAGATGGAGCGTAGTGATAACAGTAAAGAAACCCATGTGTGTTGTATCTAAATAAGATAAACTGGAACGGATACAGGTAGCCGGGGAGGCGGGTGGGCGTGTATAGATCTGCAGCTCTACATGCCAAGAACAGATGCATACTGGTAAGTAGCATATTCCGTTCGAGGCATATGAGCTGCAGATTATACACTGTGCATAGACTATATAGCAGTACCCAACCCTAGCGGCGACCACCGGCATCCGTTGCAGTTGTTTGGAACAGTGTTTTTAGTACAGCCTGGCCCACACTAGCTTGTTGCTTGGTTTGCACATCTACACAGTAATGTTTTGTGAAAGTGTGCGGTGTTGACCATGTCGCTGCTTTGCAGATGTCATCTAGTGGTATGTTTCCTAGAAAAGCCATAGAAGCCCCTATCTTCCTTGTAGAGTGGGCTTTAGGGGGAACAGATAGCGTTTGTTTTGCTTTGTGGTTGCAAATCTGTATGCATTTTACAATTCACCTAGCTATCCCTGATTTGGAAATAGGGTTGTCTTTATGTGGTGGAGAAAAAGAGACAAATAGCTGTTTGGTTTTTCTGAAAGGTTGTGTTCTTTGGATGTAGTAAAGTAAGGTCCTTTTAACATCCAGTGTGTGTAAAGCCCTTTCCGCAACGGTTTGAGGTTCTGAGAAAAAGACTGGTAATTCTACCGACTGGTTTAGATGGAACGGAGAAATGACTTTGGGTAGAAATTTTGGGTTGGTGCGGAGTACAACCTTGTTCTGATGCATTTGGAGAAAAGGTTCCTGTATAGTGAGTGCTTGTATTTCACTAACCCTTCTAAGGGAAGTGATGGCCACTAGAAATGCTGTTTTCCATGTGAGAAATTGCAGCTCACATTTATGTAATGGTTCGAAAGGGGGTCCCATTAGCCTTGTGAGAACTATATTCAAGTTCCAGACAGGTGAGGGTGGTACCCTGGGTGGAATTACTCTTTTGAGGCCTTCCATAAAGGCCTTGATGGCAGGCACCCTGAAGAGTGATAGGTGCTGCCTGATTTGTAAGTAAGCAGCAATTGCTGCGAGGTGTAACCGAATGGATGTATATGCTAGGTTACACCTTTGTAGATGGAGCAAGTAACAGATGATGTGCTGTATGGACACATTTAGAGGGTTGATTGTGTTGTTGTGGCAGTAAACAACAAATCTTTTCCACTTTGCAGCATAGTATGCCCTAGTAGTAGGGCGTCTAGCTTCCCTGATAATATTCATGCAATCAGGGGGAAGGTTAAGGTATCCGAATTCTAGGACCTCAGGAGCCAGATCGCAAGGTTGAGCTGAGCTGGGTCCGGGTGCTTGATTTCTCCATGGTTCTGGGTTAGGAGGCATGGTGAGAGGTACAGCTTTTGGTGTGGTACTACCGAGAGTTCCAGCAGGGTGGTGTACCACGGTTGTCTGGCCCATGTTGGAGCTACTAGGATCAGTGTTAGGGAATGCTGTTGTAGCTTTCGCACCACTAATGGAATTAGTGGGAGAGGTGGAAAAGCGTATGCAAATTTGTTTGACCAGTTCATCCATATCGCATTGCCTTTGGACAATGGGTGTGGGTATCTGGCGGCGAAGCTTGGGCATTTTTTGTTTTCGTGGGTGGCGAATAGGTCTATGTGTGGATGCCCCCACTTCTGAAAGAACGGGTGAAGAACCTGTGGGTGAAGTTCCCATTCGTGAATCTGTTGCGTTTGTCTGCTGAGCAGATCTGCCACGGTGTTTTGGACTCCTGGGACGTGTTGGGCCAGGAGAAAGATTTTCTGTGGAATTGCCCATCTCCATATGCTCTGTGCTAATTGAGAGAGCTGTGGAGAGTGTGTGCCCCCCTGTTTTTGAATGTAGTACATGGCAGTCATGTTGTCTGTGCGAATGAGGACTGCCTTGCCTGAAATCTGCGTCTGGAAGGATTTTAGGGCTAGGAAGATTGCGAGTAACTCCAGATGGTTGATGTGGAGTAGCATTTGTTGCGGCGTCCATGTGCCCTGTACTGTGAGATGTAACAGATGAGCTCCCCAGCCGGAGAGCGATGCGTCTGTTAGGATTATTTGTGGAACGGGGTCCAGGAACGGTCGACCTCTGGAAAGGTTGGTGGTGTTCCACCACTGCAGAGAGCGATGGGTGCGACCGTCCACCAACACCAGATCTGTCAGTTGCCCCTGGGCCTTGTTCCACTGGCGCGCTAAACACTCTTGGAGTGGACGCATCTGGAGTCTTGCATAGGGCACTATGAAAATGCAAGAGGCCATCATCCCTATCGGTTGCATAAACACCCTTGCTGGGAGAGAGTGTTGAGATATGAATTTTTGACGCAGAGCCTGTATATTTGCAATCCTGGCAGGATTGGGATAGGATATGGCTTTTGGAGGTGTCTATGGTGGCACCGAGGTATTGTTTTGTGTATGATGGTACCAGGTGGGACTTTTTGTGGTTCACCGTGAAACCTAACTGGTGAAGTAGTTGGATTGTAGCGGCGGTGTGTTGCACACATTGTTCGTAGGACGTGGCTTTTTTCTGTGAGCCTGGTGTACTGGGATGTGAAAGTATGCGTCTTTCAAGTCCAGAGTGGTGAGAAAGTCGTTCTGGGAGAGGAGTGGAAGAACCTGTTGAAGGGTTACCATGTGAAAATGGTCTGAATGTATGTAAGTGTTTAGAGGTCTGAGATCTAGGATAGGTCGTAGAGTCTCGTCTCTTTTTGGAATCAGAAAGTACAGGGAGTAGACCCCTAAATTTTGTTGATTGATGGGGACTTGCTCTATGGCTTGTTTTTGCAGGAGGGAGATTGCCTCCTGTTTTAGTAACGTGGCATGTTCTTGAGACATTGGGCGTTGCCTGGGTGGAATGTTTGGGGGGGGGGGTAGATGTTCATTCTGGGCAATACCCTGAATGAATAATTTGGGTCACCCATCTGTCTGAGGTGATTGTCTCCCAGACGTGAAGGAAATGTTGTATTCTGACCCCGACCGGAGTGGAATGGTCTGGAGGGAGCGGGGGAAAGTCATTGGGTAGGCGGTGTGGCAGAGCGGGCGGTATTTGTCTTGCCTCTGCCTTTATTATTATTGCCTCTGTATCCGCCTCTTTGATAACCTTTTGTGAAGGTAGACTGGGGAGGGGATTTGTAGGACGTGGATGCACTATCCGAGGAGTAACCTCTGCCCGTGCCCCGAAAGGAAGAACGGCGAAAGGAGCGCCTAGGAGTGTGTGACTGTAGGGCTCCCATGGATTTCGCTGTATCAGTATCTTTTTTCATCTTCTCTAGGGCTTCATCAACTTTTGGACCAAATAAATGTTGTTGGTCGAATGGGTGATTCAATATGGAGGCTTGTACCTCAGGTTTAAAACCTGAAACTCTTAGCCAGGCGTGGCGACGGAGAAGGACACTGGTGTCAGGCTGTATCTGCCGCATCTAGGGCACAGCGTATAGAGGTATTGGTTATAGTTTTTCCCTCTTGGATCAATTCATTAGCCCTATTTCGTTATTTTTCAGGGAGATGGTGCATGATTGTCTCTAACTCATCATAATGCGCCCTGTCGTATCTCGCCAATAGCGCTTGCGTGTTGGCGATACGCCATATATTGGCGGCTTGTGACGCAGTGCGCTTGCCTGACGCGTCTAGGAGCTTGGACTCTTTGTCAGGTGGTGGTGCTTCGCCTGACGCCGGAGAATTTGAACGCTTCCTAGCTGTAGCTACCACTAAGGAATCCAGTGGTGCAGAGCCTTTAATGTATGAAGGATCTGTGGAGCGGCTTTGTATTTTTTCTCTATACGGGGGTTTAGGACCCTAGCCCTGACTGGGTCTTTAAAAACCTCTGGTGCATGTTTGATTACTCCTTTTAACATAGGTAGAATGGCAGTAGACCTATGTGCATTATCGAAGGTGTCTAAGAGAAAATCTTCCTCCACTGGGTCAGTATGTAACTCCACCCCGTGATAGTGTGCCGCCCTCTGTAGTAGGTGGTGAAAGCCTAACGAATCTTCTGGTGGGGATGGCCTAGATGGGTAAAGGTCATCCTGTGGGACATCTGGGATGTCCGGATTGTTATAGTCATCCCATGGGTCTGGAGATCCAGTAGGGGTGGGGTCTTGTGGCACATCTGCTGGATCATAGTAAAGGTCCCCTAGATCATCTTGGTCTGGAGACAGGGTTGGAGAGCGATGAGGCAGGGGTGGAGAAGGTGGAGGTGGGGAGGGTGGAGGAGGTGGAGGAGGTGGGGAAGGCACTCTGAAAGGGGAGGTAGCAGTGTCCTTCCTCTTTGGAGGTGGAGCTGGTTTGTCCAAGTGTCTCTTTTTTGAAGACAGTGTCAAATATCCAGTTTTTGGATCCTTGGTAAGTGTCTTTTGCAGAGGATCCGGTGTGAAAAGTTCTTGCGACACTGGTTGTTCGGTCGGCGCCGAGATTTTCGGGGCCGACGGCTTTTTAGGTTTGTCTAAGCCGTGCTTCTTCGGGACCTCCGATTTTTTGTTCGGTGCCGAAAAAGGCTTCGGCACGGGAGTGTCGGTGCCGAGGGCCTTATGATGTTTGGTCGGCACCGAGAGGGCAGGTTTCGTCACCGAGGGCTTTGGTGCTGGACTCGCTGTGGAGGCCGATTTTTTCTTCGGTGCCGAAGAGTGTCTTTCGGTACCGCTGGTAGGCTGGCTCGAGCCCGAGCTTCCGGAAGGCTTAGTAGGCTTCTTTACCGGGCCCGAAGGTGGGGTGTGAGAAGCAGTATCCTTGGTCTTGCCTAGGCTCGAAGGCGTGACCGACGCCTTTTTGGGTATCGGCGTGGGTGTGGGAGAGGGTATAGTACTCACGACCCTCTGCGCCGGGGTGATGTCCTCCACATCCGAGTTGTCGGCCTCAGAAGCACTGACGGGGTCGTCGCCCTCTTCTTCGATGTTCCGCTGTCCCGGAGCTTCGACGTCGTCCCCGAAGATGTCGACTGGAGCGGAGGTCGAGGAGTGCGCCATGTTGCATCTGGCCCTTCGACCTCGAATAGTCTTTTTAGATCTAAAAGGCTTGCAGGCGGGACAGTCTCGGGCCTCGTGTTCAGGGGAGAGGCAGAGGTTGCACACCTCATGAAGATCGGTGTGGGGGAATTTGGACCCACATCGAGGGCACTTCTTGAAGGGAGTTCTTTCCATCAGCCGAGACCGGAGCCGGAATAGGCCCGAAGGCCGCCGTCGACGACCGGAATCGAAGAAGTGCCGAAGAGAAGGTGATTAAGATGATTTATTGTCTGAAGGATCTCGATGAGCGAGGATTTTTGCGTCGATCGCTGAACTGGAGCGCGAAGTATTACATCCGAGCCCGATGGCGGAAAAAAACAATCTGAGGATGGAGCCGAAGCCCATGCGCAATACGAACCAAAGGAGGAGTCACCGACCTCGTGACTTCCAAAGACTTTCCAAAAGGAAAAACAAACTGCAAACATCCGGGCCCAACACCAGATGGCGATCTATGCACAGTGTATAATCTGCAGCTCATATGCCTCGAATATTAACCTTTTACTGTGGGGCATTTCATTCAGCACACTACAATTAGAACCTCTTCTGGGGGTGGCACCCCATATTTGTGCTTTGTGACATTTGTGGCAGACTCCTAGCTCCCTCGGCCTTCCATTCCAGCCCACCTTTGCACATAGAGCAGCTGAAAAAATATAGCACACTGTAGGGCAGATAGATCACAGCAGATTTAGTATATTTTAACATCCCGTCCGACACTTGGTGCAAACAAGAAGTGCTGTGTACAAAGCCGAAGTAGGAGGACTGAGACCTAAAGGGTTCCGAGGACGGCAGAGAACCTCAGAACCGCCAGCACGGGATAGCGTTTTCCATGGGTGTCATCACCATGCTAGCACTCTACCGCTTTAAGCGACAGAAGGTGTAAAGGTGTCTGTTTTTGTGGCGATCATCGTTTTAACTGCCCCATCTTTCCAATATGTAATAAAGATCTATGATGGAGCGCTCTTTGGACATTATGGTTTAGTATTATTGGTGCAGTATTCTGAATCGCAGGTTCCTGCACGCTGCCTTCTGGAGTGAGCCTAGTCTGCTGGGTCTGTCATTAATGGAGAGTTCAGTGTACAAAGAGCACAAGTTGCTTATTCCACTAGAATGTAACAGTAACCCCCTGGAATACCAATGGGAAATGACGGCACCCACCATGGAGACTGCCCAATAACCAGTCTGCCCCATGAACAAGGGAAAGGCAATGCAGCAAAAAGATTTCATGTCTAGTTTAAATCATTTCAATAAATACTAGATGATAAAGACAAAAGAAAGACAAAAGAAAAAGTGCAGTGGACTGAAAGCACAAAAACATACTCTTGTCTATTCACAAAGGTAACCAAAAATCCAAACATGTGGTGAGTAATTTACATGTGCAACGTATTCTTATACTGGTCAGTAACTTTACAACTTTAGGCTATTCACAAAATCAGAGTGTACAGATGCTCAAAAATATAGACATACATAGTTCCTGAACAGCTTCACCTCTGAGTAAGACTACTACTTATCTACCCAGTTTCATTCATTTGTTTTTTAAGGAAAATAATTTTTAAATGTTTCATAGAGTTCATTCGTTTAAAAATAATTTTTAGTGTCAGTGGGAGACATAAAAGAAAGTGACCTACCTGAGGTTTTATCTAGATTGATGCTATGTACACTTATCTTATTTAGAACATCTGAAAGCATGATATGGATCTGGCGCTGCTGTGCCTACTTTGGGACACCCAGGCAGGAAGGTCATCTCCAGCTTCCACCTGCATCCATCAGTCTCCGCCTGGGGAATGACAGGCACTCAGAGCTTTAAGACCCTTGAATTGGTAGAGTACGGAGTACCATTGTCATGGAAAACTAAGGCCTAAAATCCAATCCCAGGCAGGATTCTCCCAGTGCCGCCTCCTTCGGAGCCTCTTCAGGGTCATCTGTGGTAGTATTTTCGCAGCTCGTCCCAGAACAAGAGACTGAGGATGGTGTGGGGTCCAAGACGGAAGTAGGAGGCGCCAATGCCCTTGTACACACCCAGGATTCCCTCCTTCTGGATAGTCTGGGCAAAGCAGTTCAGAAATCCCCTGTACATGAGTCCCTGCAAATGAAAGATACAATTCAGGGTAACTGAACGGCAACTGTGAATAAACATTGGCCTTATCAGAGGACCTCAATGCTCATATACTTTGATTCCTAATAAACTTTACTAAACACTGTTAAAGGCTGAAATTTTGATTTGTTTAGGCAACGGCGTAAGACAATTAACATGTCACAATTTTAGAACACACACTAACTCAAATCAAATTTTATGTTACACTGAATGTGCAATTAAAGCTCAGATAATGAAAAGTTCAGTACCTAAGAGAACAATTTATATCTGCTTGGATTAACACATGGGAAATTGCTTTTATCCTCGCTTAAATGATGGCAAAGGGCGTTACATTATTGCACATTAACACACAGAGGTACAGCCATTTTGTATTTCAGTATTCTACACTGGACATTCAGCCTGGTTGTTGTAGTGGACAGTCTTGTTTTGATACTGGCGTGGGAGCTGCAGGTTTGAAGCCACCTTTCTACCGTACTGTACCCCCTCTCAAAGTCCTCTCGCACACTCCCACAAGAAAGTCTAGGCACCTGCTCGTCTACCTTGCGTCTCGGTGTAATCCTGAGCACTTTCCTCCTCTTACCTCATGAAAGACAATGCATAAAAGTGGAGTAAAAATGCACTGAATAGAACAATATGTGCTTCCGCGCGGCAGACGGCGCCGCGCTGGTGTGCTGACACTGCAAATCGAACTCGAATGTCCTTGCTGCTGGTGTTCTTTGGCGTTATCCGTATGCTGGACTTCCAAGTGCTTTCCCGAGGGCCGGTTTCCTTTCACCCCAGTTCTCCTACTCCTCCATCATGGGTATGCCCAATGGATCCATGAAACATAATATCTCGCTGCACAGGCGGGGTGACGGGAACACTTTATAGTATATTTTTTATTTTAAGACGTACGCCAATAAAGACAAGCATTTGCAATGCAATAGGTCTCGCATTTGTTAAAGTTAAAGTTGTTGGGGTTGAAAATGACAATGTTTTTTATTTACTCATTAATTTTGCTCTCTGCTGTGGAGTAATATTATTTGCATAGTGCTATTGTCATTGGTATAAAAAAGCAAAAGTTTAAAACACTGTCAACGCCAGCAGCTCTAACTTTAACGAATGCATTTGTAGGCGTATTCACACGAACCACAATTGAAATAGCACTTAGTGATTTTATATAATTTGTTAGCCCTACTCACCCCAGTGTGAGGTGTGGGAGCACTTTGTATCACATGCTCACATTGACAATAAATTACAAGTATGTAAAAGAAATACAGGATGTTACAATGAGAGTTTCAATATGTACGAGTTAGATTTCGGTGGTAATATTTATATGTAACGTGAATGGCTGATAGAAACAGTAAGTCATGATTTAAAAAGTAACGCAGTGTTTAGTGTTGTCTTTACTAATAAAAGTTTATCTGTGAAAAATAGTAAGCCACTTACTGGTCTACATAAAATGAAGCTCATCTGCATGTTATGGGATGTCCTTTGCGGGAGACATTTACTGTAACACAAATAGAAAACAAGTACATTGACGGAGACTGCTTTTCATGACTCCACCCCTTTCGACCCTACCCTCTTTTGTAGCCACACCTTAACCCTAAAATTATGGGTTTTCTGGTGTAAATAAAGTTTTTCCAGCACTAAAGCAAAATATGCTTTACCAGGTCACCTCATGCTGCACGCTCGACCTAGTTACTCTTTGCCTCGGTCCGATGCAACCACTGCAGGACGCTCCTGGTCGATCCTGGCTACACGTAATTGGAAGACCCTACTGCTGCAACTGGAGTTGTGGTAGTGGCATGTGGCGTGTGTACTGTAGAGGCAGAGGACAGCTTAAAGTAGGGTGACCAGATTCTCAAAACAACAAGCATTTACAATGCAACGGTCTCGGCATTGGTAAAGTTAGAGCTATTGGCATTGCTCATGACATTATTTTTGTTTATGTTTTTGTTTTTAAAACATTTAAAGAAACGGCATTGTCATGAGCAATGCCAATAGCTCTAACTTTACCAATGCCGAGACCATTGCATTGTAAATGCTTGTTATTAATCCCTGACATGAAACACCGACGGATGCAAAGTGGAGCCCACATAAGATCTATGCAGGCGGGCAACTAGAGCCAAATTTGGGGGGGGGGGGGGGTGAAAAAGATTTTGGGGGGGGCTACGTCTTCCAGCCATAGGCAGAGTGGCTGTAAAAAGGGGTGGAAACACAACAAAAGCCTCATTAACGAGCAAACGGTCTTTTAAAGACCTGTGAAGTACTCTGGTCCGGCTGCAATTAGAGGGACGCCAGCCCGCGAGGCTGTGTCAGCCGGGCTGACACACATGGGGGGGGGGGGGGGCTGAAGGCCGGTGAGCCCAATGGGTGTTGCGCGCCTGGATCTATGTGTTATGTTATATGCATCTGTACAGCACAACACCAACTGCACACCCCTTTCACGCTAACCATAGCGTGAAAGGGTACCTTATGTACAAGGCAGCGCTAAGCCTCTGCCTTGTACATAAGGCAAGGCCCCTATCTGTTATTACAGTTGAGTTCTGATGTCATTTCTTCATAATAGGTGCCTGGGTGCGTCACAAGTCGCCTATTAGCGACAGAGCTAGGTGTTGTGTGACTCTGCTTATAGACCCCCCTGGATGCAGTGTTTACCCCAGTACTGACAGACCATAGCAGGGGGGGGCGGTGTGTAAGCATAGCAGGGCCAGGCCCTAGCGGTGAGATGAAACCTCCAACGATGACAGACTCCACCTGACGGGAAGGTGAGTAAACCCCAGCGCTTGCAGAGTCCGGGTGAGAGGAAGGTGTGTTACCGCAACAGTGTCAGACCCTGGGGAGGGGGGTGTGTGTGCACCCAGAACGGACAGAGCACAAACGAGTGTAGTGCGTTACTCCGACAGTCCCTAGAGAAAGAGAAGCGTTTTACACCAAACGGCCAGCTCCCGCCCCCCGGAGGGAGGAGGGTGTCCACGGCATTGAAATCTCCCTTGGTAGGGAAATTTGTGTAAACCAGGGACTAACTGGTACCTGAGGAGGGGAAAGTATGTGCCCCAATCAGTGACAGGGAAGGTGCGTAAACTCACCCACCATCTGCGAAACTCAGATGAGGAAATACCCCAAAGCTATCAACCAATAGGGAAGTTACTGCAATCTGCACCGTAGCTTTCTCGCAAGCTGTTCGCCTCGGCTGATCAGGTTTTGTCGGGGCAGTGCCAGTAGTTCAGCAATTGTCCCACCAAACTCAAATAAATGTAACCCATGTCCCAGCTTTTCAGAGCAGTCAACTAAACACAGAGGGAGAAACGTTTCCATGCGCTCCGATGCAAGCTTAGTCAGCAGCCCTAAACAGGAAGCAATTTATTCATATAACACAGATACTGCTGAGTTAACACGTTTGATTTAATTACACTTAATGCCTCTGCATCTGTATTGTCTATGTTCGCGAGAGATGTCACGTGGTGCGCCTCTTGGTCCAGGCAAAATGAGAGTCCTACTTCTATGGTTGTGGACTGTCCTGGTTTTCAAGATCGGATCACCGCATATTTGAACATCGGCTTGCACGTAGGTTTATTTTTTCTTCTGCTATAATTAAACGCGGATGTGTAAGGGGCACTGTTTCTCGGAGAGAGTTTAGGCAAGGAAAACGCAGGTAATTGAGATTACCTTTAAATCAGCACTAGCGACCTTCATAGTTGATGACGTTGGGCCACACTGCTGACTGCCTATTAAAATGTCCGTTGGAGTCACGTCCCTTTACTGGCTGAGGAATTCTCGTGGCAACCTTTCTGTAACATAAGCAGTATGGATAAATAAATCTCGCGCGACAGCACGTAGGCTTGTTTTTATCTTCGAACGCGCGTGCCTTTGCCAACGCAAAACACGTCAAGCCTTCAACATCAACACTACGACGTGCACGTGCTGTTCCACATGTATTTATAGTCTGTTAAACACAAACCGCTAATAATGTAAAGTTCCAAGAACGTAGTTTAGTTGGAGCGAGCAGTGAGCCTGACCATCACACCTAGACACACTGCTACGAGCCGAACATGTAACACTGTGAGAAAGAAGAGAATATCTAAAACACACGTTATAGAGTAAAGAACATTACTAACAAGGCAGAGCAAAAGGCAAGCACACCAGTGCCTTTCTCCGAGGCAGAGCAGAAATCCCTCGGAGAAACGCAGCGGCGTTTTCGGATTCGGGGGGCGTGTTTTGCTGTTATCTCCTCTTGCCACTGGCTGGAGGAGATAATTAGACTTTCTGCAAAAAACACGCCCCCGATCCGAAAAGGACGGGGCCTGATCGGAGTGACGGGACCTCTTCTCCAATGGCTGGCCAGCATTGAAGAGGCCAGCCAATGGAGAACAGGGGAGAAGAGGGGCGGGTTCAAGCTCCTCTTCTCCAAGTCATTAAATCTCGGATCGAGACTGCGCAAGCGCAGCCTTCGAGCCGAGACCTAATGAGTATACAAATTAATACTCGGGTATGTAAATTAATACTCGTAGATGAAATTTGTTATTTAAAATTACAGTAACTTGCAAAGAGAAACGTGAGTTTACTTGGCTTTATCGCTAAAGTTTACTTTTTAGAGAATTATAAAATGTAAATTTCAACACATACAAACCCGAAACGCACGCCATGCTATTGATAAGGCTTTAATTAAAAAGTAATTAAAACTGCCAAATATGATATTCATTTGAAAAATATGAGGCAGTATCCTTCAAGGGAGGGAGTCTACGTTTTTGTGCCTTCCATTCCTACCTCGAAAGATTGCAAATTGTTTATCTGTTAATGATGACATTCCCATTTTCATAATGCCAAACCATGACGTCTTCAAGAATTGTGGAAGGAACCTGAACTTCAACAACTTATTCTTGAAAATACTGGCCTGTAAGTCCACAAATGTGAACTAGTGTGTTTGCACAGATGTGCGAATTTATGAATCGCTCAGTGCAACCTGTGAAAAGCCCATTTTCAAAGCATTTAAACACATACGTCACTGGTCAAACACTACATCTTTCTGCTATTTAGTTAGCACTTATGTGCCCCATTAACAATGGAAAATAATAGCAACAAAAAAAGGAAAGGGAATGTAGGCCGCATTTTAAATACCGCTCATAATATCGGTGATATTAACTGATATACTCTTAGGAAAAGAAACTGGTTTTGAAGTGGCTGTGCGCTTCAGTCGGGACACCGCCATCAAAGAAAGCTTATCAGTCAGAAGTGGTCGAAATAGCGTCAGGCTAGGGCCAGAGAAGAAAGACTGAGGTAGAGCGCTCGTCTATGTAATTCAGTTCACACGAACACCAGCAGCCTTTTAACGTATTACAAGAAGCTCTGAAGTTTCGGTATAAAAACGGGACAACCACGCACACAGAATATACATACGGCCAACAAGAACGTTTTTCAAAACATCGCTGTGAAATGACAGCTGAGAGCCCGCTCATCTCCATAGCAACCAGCCCAGAAAGCGCTGTCCTCAAGTGAAGCTGAGTTCGTAGTAGACTGCTGGGCGCCGTGGTGCACTGGCGCCGCGCGGGCAGTGCGCGTGCGACGCAGCAGCGTCGCAAAGAAGTCAATTAGCCCGCGAGAGCTTTATAACTCTGCTTTAATTACTTGCTAATTGCAAGGATGACATGTTCGACACTTACAAGCAAACGACACGGCCTCCACTCCAGTAATAACTGCGTTCCAGCATACAGACGCATTCCAGTGTGTACAAGCCATCGAGGCGACTTACGGATATGCCTTTTGCACACGTTGCGTCTGTGCGTGTTTGGATGCTGTTGGGATGGGGGCAAGCAGGACACCTAGAAATTAACAGAAATTGACTTACCTTTATGACGGTCAAACACCGACGCGGTACTAAAATCCATGGCTGCCTATATCATTATGTACAATAAATGTAAGCACCACTCCTGGGCTTCCGGACAGGAGTCTACGATGATACAACCGAATGAGCATGCACTGGCAGCAGCCGCCACGTCCCCTCGCAGGAAAATGCAAAGTCCCTCTGCAGACTAGGCTGGCTGTTGTCAAGGCACGGTCTGCCTCCCACAGATGGTGAAACCGGTGCACACCCCCGGCCGGAGGACCGCTCTGAGGACAGGCGCACTGCGAACACGGCAGCTGAGAAGTGGCGTGATTGTCATTTCCAGAAGACCCCGAGAGAAGAGATTCGCACGAGGAGGGGCAGCTGCCTTCCTTCCGCCGGGTCCCGGGGAGACACTGCAGAGCTGCACATCGGTTGCTCGCGGAGAGATGCTCGGCGGGTGAACGAGGATGCAGGCGGCAGCCGGCTCAGCGCGTGTGCACAGCGGCCGCCTATGCAGCCTGGGTGCTGATGGGCCTCTCAGAGCCCTGCTGCCCCGGCGAGCTCGCGCACTTCCGCGCCAGCAGCCCAACCTACCGTAATTAAGTTTTATATAAATATTTTAGAACAGTTAGAACACTTTGTCGCCCTATTTGCTAATTAAATGACGCCCACCATTATGAGGCAGCTATCTGTAAAATGTGGAGATAACATCCTAAACATTGCTACGTCGACTGAGCACAAATAATACATTACAGACAGTACAATGAGCCCACCACTGCCTTTCTCCGAGGCGAAGCAGAAATGCCTCGGAGAAACGCAGCGTCGTTTTCGGATTCGGGGGCGTGTTTTGCTGTTATTAGACTTTCTGCAAAAATCACGCCCCCCGATCCGAAAAGGACGGGGCCTGATCGGAGTGACGGGACCTCTTCTCCAATGGCTGGCCAGCATTGAAGAGGCCAGCCAATGGAGAACAGGGGAGAAGAGGGGCGGGTTCAAGCCCCTCTTCTCCAAGTCATTAAATCTCGGATCGAGACTGCGCAAGCGCAGCCTTCGAGCCGAGACCTAAAAAACGGGGACAGGTCATAGACATAGAAGTAGGACTATGGTTTGCAGTAACCATCGACAAAGTAGGACTATTTGACACTGTTATAGACATAGAAAAAGGACTACAATGACAGCTCCCTCCACAGACCGAGATGAAGCATTACAGACAACAAATCCGCTGTCTTTTATTTGGCAACCCTCTCCTTTACACAGCGGCATTAGTACTGGTTATTACATTTACACTTTTAAGGACTATAGCATATATTTGCCAAAAATCAATAAAACATCACAGGCTAGCAAACGCCAGATTTACTAGCTTTATCAATGCTAGTTTCGATAGCTGCGCGTCAGCACCACGTAAAGTACAACTCACCAATGTTGCTTAGTTGCTCATGACAGAAAAGCATGGGAAGTAAACTGCGGAATGCTAAATTGCCAAAGGGCAGCCATGGACCAATGTAAAAAAACACCACTTCTCTCCAGGTATTACTGCCTTAGGGTCTTAAGGGTCGCAAAGGCTGGCCGACCACACAGTTCTCCCACATTTGCGTGGTCACTGCTGGGATGTCATGTTACCTTACTGGGGTATGTATAGTGCACTCTAGCCATTGGTATCATCTCATAGTGCAATAGTGTGAAGACCTGAGCAAAAAGCTCGAGCAGCGCTGCTCGCCTCTCCCACAGGCATTAACCCTGCTCCTTTAAGTCCTTTCCAGCTAAACAGTTTGCCGTGATCTGAAAGGTCAGTCAAAAGGTCAAGTCGTAGCTTTGATATGGAGAACACAGAGCATGCATCAATTGGTTGGGAATAAAACATGCAATGAGCAATGCATTAATCCTTGCACGGTATGCATAAGGGCTACTGAAAAGTTTGTATGGCTATGAATACAAGCTACAGGACGAAGAAATATTGTTTTATCCAAAGTAGAAACTTTGGCTGGCACGATGACGTAGGTGGCGCTGCGTGTAAAATGTCTCTCTTCAAAGGATTTCCCTTCTTGCTACAGCGCTCACCTCAGTGACAACACATGACGTAAACAGTGCAAAGAGAGCATGCGCGCGCATGCTCAACCGGAACGATGAAAAACAGGGACATTTCTGTGTTTAACCTGGACACTGTTAAAAACAGGGACATTTGAGTCACTTGAAGAAAAGTGTCGGGACACTTCTCCAAAAACGGGGACCGTCCTGGGAAAACGGGGACGTCTGGTCACCCTAGCTTAAAGGAGAGTGAGGGCTGCACCACTATGGAGAAAAAAAACTAATACAGTGAAGCGGACACCACGTCCAGTAAAAAAAAAAACAAGGTAAAATCTCACAATTATTTTAGCAGTTTAGAACTACACGCTTTAAACTTTATTTCTATCTCATTGTTTAAGTATCAGGTTCCTAACCTACAATACAAAATATAAAACATTTACAGCTTTTATTTTGTTAACATTTGAGACAGGCAATTTCAGCACCACAGGGTCTACACAGACACATTAGTCTTGTTAATGTCGAAATATGTTAGCCTTCCAGTTATTGCTTCTCTCTGACACTCGGCATTGCTCTGTCCTCAACCGTGCTCTCGTTGCTCTTTGGTGCGGGACGTTCTGGCCTTAAATGAATCTCGTTACACTGCTACAGGTGGCGCTCTGGCGCCCGGTTCAGTCTCGTTGCCCGCCAAGGGCATTCAATCCACCTGGGATTCCACTAAACACTAATCACTGATACAAAGAGATGCTCTTTCCACACGTATTGTGCACCTAAACTCATAAATTGATCTGGCACAAGTGTTTGGAAAACCATGGAACGATTTACAATTTTCACAGAATGCCGGTGGGCATAGGGTGGTCTGTGTGGGAAAATATTATGGAGCCGATTTACAAAGCCATTTGTACCCCTATCTTCAACACAGAGAGCAAATGGAATGATAGATGCAATCGAATTCACAAAATGTAAATTCATACCCATACATTGAAATACATACACGTAATGTTGCATCCGCTTTATTTATTTGTATGTATACGTAAACTTGCCCCTTGCTGCAGGAATGCTGTGGAAATTTAGTGAATCCATAATATCATGAGTAAGAACAAAAGTTACTTACCTGTAAACTGTGGTTCTCCAGTATTGGTGTCTTTCATAGATTCACATGCTTGAATATTGCCCGTCGAAGTGGGAGTCCCACGGTACATAACATAGCAATGCAGTAATAACATAAGCCTAATAGGCATAAAAGAAAGTAAAAACCATAGAGTTTATGGATAGACAACTTGTCACCTCTATAACATATTACTGTCATTATGTTTTAGCCCAAAATCCAGCCAATCAGGCGTCCGCACCCTCTAGAACCCTCTCCCCAGAGGCTCAGGCCCTCAGATTTTCGTAGCACAAGTGTGACATAAAAGTCAAATACATGATGGGAGCCTCTGAGGAGAGGTGGGTGCGTCGCATGTGAATCTATGAAGACACCAATACTGGAGAACCACAGTTTACAGGTAAGTAACTTTTGTTCTTCTCCAGTATTGGGGTGTCTTTCATAGACTCACATGCTTGAATAAGAGTAGTGAGCAGTGATATACAGGAGGAGGGAAGCATCAGAGGCTCACCTTATTTAAAAAGATTACGAAGGACTGCCTGTCCCACGGCCGTGTCCGTGTTGTCTGCAGCATCCAGACAGTAGTGTCTCGTAAAGGTGTGTCTGCTGGACCATGTTGCCGCTCTACAGATGGATTGAAGAGGCACCCCAGCAAATAGCGCAGTAGATGAAGAAACCTTCCTGGTGGAATGCGCTAGAACGTTTGAAGCAAGAGGTTTTCCTGCTTGTTGATGGCAAAAGGCAATAGTAGAAGATATCCAGCGTGCTATAGCTTGTTTGGTGACCAGATGACCTTGTCGCATCCGTCCGTAGGCCACAAAGAGTTGGCCATTCTTACGAATAGTAGCTGTTCTCTGAAGATAAAATTTGAGACATCTTTTGACATCCAAAGAATGAAGCGTTTTCTCTGAAGGAGTTTGAGGATTTGGAAAAAATGTTTTTAAAACAACCGGCTCATTAAGGTGGAAATCCGATGGCACCTTGGGGATAAAGGCCGGATTGGTGCGGAGCAGGACAGAGTCTTTAGAAAATTGAAGAAAAGGTGGTTTAGTGGTAAACGCTTGCAAGTCATTGACCCGGCGGGAGGATGTAAGAGCCAGGAGTAGAGAAGTCTTCCAAGTGACATATTTGAGACTGACCTTATGGATTGGCTCAAATGGTGGTTTCATGAGCTGTGCCAATACAATGTTTAGATGCCAAGGTGGAGGTGGCCGACGTATCGGAGGAAACATCCGAAAAAGCCCTTTGAAAAATTGTTGAATTACTCTTGGCGAGTAAAGTGAGTTAGAGCCATCTTGTCGAAATCGTGAGATTGCTGCTAGGAAAACCTTAAGGGTAGAGTATGAGAGGCCTGATTTCGCTAGGTGCAAAAAGAAAGGCAAAAGTTGTTCTGGCTTGGAATGCATAGGATGTATTTGTGCTTCATTGCACCATAAACAGAATCTTTTCCATTTGAGTTTATATGTTTTCACCGTTGAAGGTGCTCTAGCTTTAGCCAAGACTTCTCTGCAATCTAAAGGGATGTCTAAATTCACAAATTCATAGCGCTCAGGTTCCAAGCCGCTAAATGTAGAGATGCAGGATCGGGATGACAAATTTGGCCGTGTTCCATGGTCAAAAGATTTGGAAGAGGGCGAAGAATGATCGGTTCGCACTGAGACAGGAGCAGCAGTTCCATGAACCAGATTTGTCGAGGCCATCGGGGGGCTATAAGAATAATGTGAAAGGGTTCTTTCCTCATTTTCCGCAGAACCTTGGGGACTAGAGGTATTGGTGGAAAAGCGTAAGCATATATTTTGGACCAGTTTATCAAAAAGGCATTCCCGCATGACTTTGGTTGGGGAAGCCAACTTGCGAAGAACCGGCATTTTCGGTTCAGATATGTTGCAAAAAGATCCAGATTTGGGGGACCCCATAGCTGAAAGATGTGATCCAGAATGGGTTGGTGTAATTCCCACTCGTGATTGGTCGTGGACGATCTGCTTAGGGAATCCGCAAGAGTGTTCGACGCTCCCGGAACATGGACTGCTGTGAGAACGATGTGATGTTGAATCGCCCAATTCCAAATTTGTTGAGCCTGAAGGGACAACAAGACGGACCTCGTGCCTCCTTGTTTGTTGATGTAGTGCATGCACGTTGTGTTGTCAGTACGGATCAACACCGTGCTTCCCTGAATGCAGGTTCGGAAAGCTTTCAGGGCCAGAAAAATGGCCAGTAATTCTAAAAGGTTGATGTGGTTTGTCTTTTGTTGAACAGACCACTTGCCTTTCACTGTCAGTCCTTGTAAGTGGGCGCCCCAACCCTCGAGAGATGCATCGGTCGTGAGCGTGAATAGTGGAGTGTCTGCCAGAAATGGACGCCCTGAGGAGACATTTTGTTCGTGAGTCCACCACAAAAGAGCTCTTTTTAGACGATGTGTGACTCTGACTAAATCGTTGAAAGTTCCTGAGACCGGAGTCCATTGTTTGTCCAATTCTTCCTGGACAGGACTCATTTTCAAGCGGCAGTGAGGGACTAGAGGTATGCAGGAGGACAACATCCCTAGGAAAGATTTCAACTGTCGGACAGAAACGAACTCTTTTAGATGGATAGAAGTCGCTAGATCGCGAAGACGCGGACGTCTTTCGTGCGACACAAAAGCTTTCCCTTGACTGGTATCTAGAATGGCTCCCAAGAACAGTCTGTTTTGAGCCGGGAGAAACTGAGATTTTCCTATGTTTAGTGTGAGGCCCAGAGATTGGAAGAGGGACCTGCATAATAGAGTTTGTTTGGACGCTAGTTCGAACGACTTTGCCTTCAGTAGGCAGTTGTCAATATGGAAAGATTTGCACTCCTTGTAGACGAAGGTAAGCTGCCACCAGTGCAAGGACTTTCGTAAACACTAGGGGAGCAGAACGAAGGCCGAATGGCAGAACTTTGAATTGAATATCCTTTCCGCCCACTCTGAATCTGAGTAATTATCTGTGTCTCGGCAGTATGGGAAGATGAAAATAAGCATCTTGGAGATCTAAAGTTGTCATAAATTCTCCTTGGGATAGAAAAGGGAGTACTTCTTGAAGGGACAACATATGAAAAGTTTGTGTCTTTATATACTTGTTTAAAGCACGTAGATCCAAAATGGGACGCCAGTCTCCTGACTTTTTCTGTATGAGGAAGAACCTTGAATAGAACCCCCTGCCCTTCTGTAGTTGTGGCACCACTTAGATCGCGCCCTTTCTCAATAACATTTTCAGCTGATTCAAGAGTTCTTTTAGGTGAGCAGGAGGGGGACCTCTTGGTGGAGTATTGGGAGGAATCTTTACGAATTCCAATGCGTGTCCCCTGCGCACAATATCTAGCACCCATCGATCAGTAGTAATTTGTGACCATTTGCAGTAGAAGTGGGAGATTAGACCTCCAAGTTTTGAAAAAGTGGGAGGATTTGGCGACGGTGTGTGGTGAGAGTCATTGTTTCTTGGAGGAATACTTTCCTCTATAAGAGGATTTTCCTCTGTATTGCCTGTAGTTGGAAGATTGTTGTTGCCTGTATGACTGTTGATTCTGGGAAGAGTAGCGGTTCTGAGTTTGTCTGTACTGATTCGAATTTCCTCGAAAGGAAGAAGAGAAACCACGACCTCTTGCGCCTCGAAAAAGCTGTTTTTTGAATTGTAAAGACCCAAGAGCACGAGCAGTGTCAGTGTCCTTTTTAATTGTTTGAAGGGCATCGTCTATATGCTGGCCAAACAATGATTCACCGTCGTAAGGCATGTCCAGTATTTTTGTTTGTACCTCCTGACGAAAAGACGTGGCCCGTAACCAGCCCTGACGCCGGAGGACTGCTGCACCAGCTAAAAGACGGAAGCCAGTAGAGGATACATCAATGCCGCAATCGATAATTTCCGAGGAAATCCTTTCCCCCTCTTGGAGAATCTTTAAAGCCTCTGGCCTAGATGCCTCAGGGATATGGTCAATTAGAGATGAAATGTCTGACCACATTTGGCGATCGTAACGGCCCAGAATCGCTAAAGAATTTGCCGCCCGTACTTTAGTAGCCGCCATAGTGGAAAATTTCTTTCCTATACCATCCAGGCGTCGACCTTCTCGATCTGGTGGTGCCGACAAAGGAGACGATGGGTTTCTGGATCGACGTTGAGCTGCCCGAGTAATGATGGAATCAGGCTTTGTTTGCGATATTAAACAAGCAGGAGAATTTGGGGGGGCTTTGTATTTTTTATCTATCCTAGGAAGGATAGCTGGAATGGAGTTAGGAGTTTGCATCAACTTAAGGCCCTCTTACCAGATAAAAAATCAATGATTGGAATACAACGGACCTGCTTTTGAGGTTGATCCTTAAAATCATATAGGAAACAATCCTCCTCCCTGGTGGTCATAGGAAGGTGAAACCTTTTAGCTGCTCTTTCCATGAGCAAATGAAAACCACCAATGTCGACCGGTGGAGAATCCAAAGGAGCTGGATCAGCAGGAGATGGCGTTTGTATTTGATAGTTGTCCCATTCAGAAAGAAAAGGAACCATCATCAAGCTCGCCTTCTTCTTTGTCACCGTCATCATCCTGCTCCTAGACAACATCTTCCTCTATGATTTGAGGAACCGCAAGATGTTGAACTCTTGTTGCCGATGTAGGTGTGACTACTGTTTCCTTATTCAAAACAGGTTGCTGAGGTGTCTGCGGCGTTGGAGAAATCTGCACAAACCGTGGAAAACGGCGGTTATAATCATCCAACATATATTGAAGGTTGGAAATAAGACTTAACGGCAGTTGTGCCATAGGAAGTTCTGGAACTGGATGTGTGTCACAAGTAGAGTAATCGTCCTCTTGTAAGTCCTCATCCTCATCATCTGATTCCTGACACTTTGTTAGGAGTTCAGAGGGACTGCGAGCAGCCCGAAATCTATCATCCTCGAATTCCTCATCATCAGACGAAAAAAGCACCTCTGGAGGCTGAGAAGGAGCTTTAATTAGCATCAGAGTATCCAAAGAGGAATGTCGTCGTTGAAGCAGAGAGCTTGAAGCCCTTAGTGGTATCAAATCTTGAGATGGAGTCGTAGCCGTTGTTGCTGATGATGAAATTCGTCGTTGAGCCGCCGCCGAAGCCACCGTCGACGACGAAGCCACCGCCGACGACGTCGATGACGTCTGCTTCTTTCTATGTTTGATTGCCGTCGACGACGAAGTTAAAGGTAGTGTAGATGAAATGGGTCTCACCTTAACTGATACCAACGTCGACGGTGAAGACGCCGACGACAGGATCATAGCTGGCTTCATCGACATAGAGGTCGAAGTCGTCGATGTAGATGCGACGACGGCAGCTCTCGTCGACGGAGGAAGCGTTGATGAGCTCGTCGACGAGAGAGGCAGTTTCTGAGGTAAAAACTGCGCAGATGGAGTCTTAGACGCCTGAGAATCAGATCTCGGGGGCGTGAAGGATTCAGATAGACTCCTGGGGTGGGAAATCACCCCCTTAGAAGTAGAAGGTTGGGTAGTGGTCTTATCTCCATGATGTTTCTTCACCACTTTAGGTCTTGGAGAAACCTTCTGAGAGTCACTTGTTCTCTTCAAGGAGGGAGCAGTTTTGATTGAAGACACACTCTCCACATCTGAAAGAGGACTTTCTGAAGTCTTCAGCTTCTGTAGCCACAGAAGGAGACGCCCTTCTCTGTTCTTTAAAGTTTTTTGAGAGAAGGTTCTACAAATTTTACAATCCTTTACTGGATGTTCAGGATATAAGCAATAAATACATTTCTTGTGAGGATCTTCAGAATGAAGCCTCAGTTTACCACAACTTCCACAAGATCTGAAGAGGGATTTCTTGGATGTAGACATCATAGAGGTAATGTTCTGAGGAGATACGAGAAGAAAAACTGAGCAAGCTCAGGGAGACTCCCTTCACACGACGTGCGGTAGAAAATCTGAGGGCCTGAGCCTCTGGGGAGAGGGTTCTAGAGGGTGCGGACGCCTGATTGGCTGGATTTTGGACTAAAACATAATGACAGTAATATGTTATAGAGGTGACAAGTTGTCTATCCATAAACTCTATGGTTTTTACTTTCTTTTATGCCTATTAGGCTTATGTTATTACTGCATTGCTATGTTATGTGCCGTGGGACTCCCACTTTGACGACGGGGAATATTCAAGCATGTGAATCTATGAAAGACACCCCAATACTGGAGATGTGGATATCCACAAATGTTACCATGGGGCATTTGCATGGCAAGTAAAGTTGGATATTTACTCCAGTTACCGACAGGAGAGAGGCTGGGAAAGGCGGAAGGAACATTCTCTAAGTTAGTGGGTGTACAAGGATAGGTGTTTCACCGGTGGAAATAATATTTTGCAGGCGGAAAAAAAAGTTTGTATGAACTTCTGTTAAACATTTACACTGTGAATTTGTAGACTATGTACAATTGCATGTGTGACCATATGAATACGCCCAGAAAGCTCAGATTGTCGCATTGTATAGAATTTCATATTTGGGACAACTTTGTGCATGCATAATGTACACAATCAAGTTAGAGACCTCTTCATAGGTCTCCAATATACCTGAATACCTTACTGTAACACATTACATATAGGTATTAATTACTTGTGCATGGCATGAGTATATTGTGAATACCCATACATTAGTAAAGCCTTATTAAGGATGATATAGTATACATGTCCACATTTCTACTCTTGTGACTTACTCATTTACGGTTTCTTCTTCCTGACGACTTATTCACTGCAGTGCAAAGTGTCCTGAGCTTGAATTTGCCTCATGAAAGTGAAACATTGAGGACAGTTGTGAAGAGCACTAGCAGCTATTTCTTGGCGCCAAACAAAAGCTGCCTTTTCAAAAGCTGCATGTCAGACACGTCTTTATCTGCAGCTGGAACACGGTCACTCCGAGTAACACGGCATATGCAAAGAGAATTCGCAGTGACCTTGCAACATAGCACCGTAACACTGCCCCTTTGTGGCTCTGTCACTCCTCAATGGTAATTTCCACATTACTTTAATGATACAAATCTGCAGAATGGATTGCAGTGAAAGACGAATGTACCAGGAGTTGGAAATATCTCTGCTGCTCAAAGGCTCTGATTGTCAAACGACATTACAATCCCATTAGGATGAAGAGAGACGCTGCGGCGCGAGTTATCACCGCTTCGAAATAAACAAGACAAGCGCGGCGGAGCGTGTCGCGCGTGCTTGGCGGGGGAGCGCATTCCAGGCAGGGGAGCGGACCCTTTGAAGTATGATGCAGAGGGCGCCAGTGGGCTGAAGCGCTTCCCCAAACGGATTGCATGGCGGCACAATGCACGTGATTGTGCGCATGCTCGCCATGCAATCCACTTTTGGGAGCACTTTGAAATGCCCCTTTACTAGAGTCTCGCATAGCGATTGCGTAAACGCAATAGCTAGGCGAGACCTAAAAAAATAGGTAACATTATCTTACTTTACTTAGTTTGAATGAGAGTATTCCATTAGATAAATTAGTCAAACCACATTTGCCATTTTTTTTTTTTTTTTTTAAAAAAAAGGAAATCCAGGGGTGTGTAATTCCTATAGATTGACTCCCAGAGCACATTGTTTGGGGTCAAGGGCAACAAGCGTTCATCTTTATTTTGAAAGGCAGCCAGCTCGAGTCCTTGATGCTCATTCAAATGCGTCTCAAATACCCTGTAGCAACGCCCGACCCGGAAGCAGATCCAGGACCGCATATTTACGACCCGGGAGGACTCCTGGGCAACGCTTGCTCGAGACACATTAGGCAACACCCTCGTATCAACAACTCGAGCAGTGAAACGCAAACGCCCGGTCCTGGCAGCGAGTTATTGTAAGGAACCAGTGTGCATACTTTAAAATGATTACGGCATAGTTTTGGAAGAGTCTATCAGATATTATATATTTGCTACGTTTTGACAACGATGGTGTTATTAAAATCTAACACCCACAAGAGGAGTTGAAAGGTAACTCTCTGGGTAATGTAACTGGGGAGGCCTAAACGATGGATGTATATGACTTTATAATGGGGAGGTTGATGGGTGTTTGATTCCCACACTCTACACTTCTTCCTTTCTAGTATGGGTTATACTAATATGCAGGGATGGACTGGCAGTAGCCGGCACCGGGCGTTTCCCCGGTGGGCCACCAGGGTGGGAGACGGTTTTGGGCCCCTGGGGGTCCATTTTAGTTACCGGGGGCCGGCAATTTCAGCCTCCTTTAACAAAATCGGGCGCAACCGGTCCTGGCAATCAGCTCGGCCGCACCCCTGTGGAAATTTAGCTTGCAAACTGAACATTATCTGCGCCATCTTGCCTCTCCCCAGCGCCACGCACAGCGAATGCACGGCCGCCATTTTAGGCACCCCACTCTCTCCCCACTCATTGTCAATCGCCAGCGCGGTCCCCTTGGCGCTGCGAGCATCCCCCGCGCGTTGGCCACCCCCGCTCTCTCATACAGGCCATAAACCCTCTCTTTCTGCGCGACCCTGCTACGGAACCACTTCCGACCGACAACCCATACATGGTCATGCCTCTCCTTTGATAACCCCCTTCCTCTGCGCCCCATTGTCTGAACTGGTCCCAGGCCATCACCTAGCCCTGCGGATGCAGTTTATTGCCCCTACTGTAAGGGAAACACCCCGCATCAAAGGGATTACAGTAGATCAAAGCCCCTACCCCCTGAGACCCGGCCGGTTGCACACACCCCCGGGAATTAGCGGAACTCCCTGCTGCGCGATAGCCATCTCCCACTGCGGGTAGGGTGGGAACCTCTACTGTAACTATGTGTGGGATCGGATCTGAGCCGGGGCTTCAGGGGATGTTCTTTCAGGCATCAAGAGAATCTCAAGAATGTACTATATGTAATAAAGCAATAAACCGGTGTATAAGAGACCAGGTCTCAGAGATGCGGTTAGAGCACCTCGTGACGATACCTTGCTGTCTGATCTGATGTGTTCTGCTCCGACGGAATAAAACTTTGTTTCCTGCCTTCCAGTCTCCGGCGCCTGCCTCTTTCATTGGTAAATTATCGAGTGGTATAAGAGGCGATTACCGCCGGGCAAATACTTGAAAGGTTATCGACTGAAACTGCCGCTACCATTTAACAATTGGCGTCCCAAACGTGGGGCCCATCAGCGACACGTGGATCCAGTGGGAGAGGTCCCGACGACAGAGTGAACGACTGCAACGATCGGGAGAGCTCCTGCCCAATAGACCCTCGTCTGGCAGCCGATCATCCGAACTTCACTGGTTCCGAGCAGACCTCTCTCGAGTGATCTACGGTCCTGACTGGGAACCATCAGGAGTGCCGCGGCAAATACGGAGAGTAGAGGACGATCGGGCGCTGGAGGCGGAAGACGAGAAACTGTCCACGCGGTCCGGGTAAGGTCGTGATACACGACAAATTGAGAAATAATTGATTGATTGTTTAAAGCTTTGGAAATACTAGTATTGCTCATTGATTGTGCTCATTGATTGTTCTCTGAGATATTCGCTGTCTACAAACGGGGAGGAGTAGAAATACTCTCTCTCTCTCCCTTTGCAGATAGTGAAGGGTAGGTAACGCAGACTTTTGTCCCCGTTGAAACCCGTCGTGCCTATCTTTATCTCCCCATTGATTGATTGTCCGAACATTGATTGTTTTGGAGAATAGTGCTTTTTGAGATATTCTCTGTTTGCAAATAAAGTAGAATAGGAATATTCTGTCTAGTCTTTGCAAATAGTGAAGGGTAGGTAATGCTGACTTTTGTCCCCGTTGAAACCCGTCATGCCTATCTTTATCTCCCATTGATTGATTGATTGATTGATTGTCCGAACACTAGTTGTTCGATATTGGTTCTTTGGAGGTATTCTCTGCTTGCAAATAACGAAGAATAGAGATATTCTGTCTAGTCTTTGCAAGCAGTGAAAAGATAGGTAGTGCTGACTTTTGTCCCCGTTGAAACCCGTCATGCCTATCTTCTCCCCACTGATTGGTAGTTGGTTCTGCCCGGACCGCTTATTAGAGGTGAACCATCCGGCTCCACTGGAGGGCACCCCTAATAAGGACATGTTCACTAAATATGGACTAGTCGCCGTAGCTTATACCAAGCTATGGCATAAATATACAAAGAAGGACCCCGAGAGTCAGTGGCCACTGATGGGATCCTTCGACGACCATAAGATAGAAGCGCTAGAAATAGCTCTGCGTAGCAATAAGACGACGCCTACTATGCTTGACAGTATCGGCATGTGGCGCAAAGAAGGAACGCAACGGAAAAAGAGGGAAGAAGTAAAAGCAGAAAAGGAATTACGAAAGGCAGCTCACCTTGCCGCTAGGAAGTTAGAAGAAGACATAAAGGAGAGAAGGGAAACTAAACTAAGACAGGAGCCCGAAACCTCAGGCCAGTACGCTGTTAGGACCCCTTCTTTGCTCTACCCTGAGTTGTCCTCCAAGCAGCGAACGAATGACGAATTACTGTTAGGTCCCCCGATCATTTACATGCCCCCTCCGTATGCACCCTCCCAATCAGTAGTGCGACACCCACAACCCCCGAACACGAGCGAAAGCAGTACAGGGGCCTCGGTCCTCACGGCTTCCGCGCCGGCCGAGCCTCCTGTGCTGAACACAACGTCGGCTATAACGTTAAACGACCCAGAGATGAGAAAGAAAGAGTCCACCAGAATGAATCGGCTAGCGAAGGATGAACGAACAGGAATCGACAAGATAGTAAAGGCACTGGTAGGATCCATTTTGACCTTACAAAAACTAAAGTAACGCTAGGAGTTAGCCCTTTGTGGGACATATGGAACCAAGGGAAGGAGTCAAGCTCACGGTCGAGACGACCACGAGGTAGCCCGACTCCATTACTCTCGCTACCTAAAACATGTCTGCCCTACTGCCCACCCCGCCCAATAAGCATGACAAAATCCCGCACAAACGAAGCCTGCTGACACCCACCATCGACGTCACCAAACTAGGGCTAGATCGCGCACAATTGGGCTATGTTATTTTTCCGATTGCACAGTAACCTCCTTGTGCTCGTCATCAGATTGCGAATATGTACAAACACTCCAACGAAGTAGTATAGTTATAACATTTTAATAACTTATAGGATATAACAAACACACCAACAGGGTAAACAGGTTAAAACACGTTTTAAAACAACTATTTACATGACAGTCTGCTGCAACCTCCATCCCAAAGCCTTAACGTCCACGTGACACCGTCCTCGCCTCTCCTTCCTCGAAATTGCAACATTGGCCTGTTTTGGGCGGTTCTTTTAGTTGACTTTGGGCTATAAAAGCCATGCAAAAATCCCTTGACATCAGTGGCGGGCGACTGTGCGAATAGGCCGGAGGCTATACGAAGCGCCGAAGTTCGGGCAACACCAAGGCGGAGCCCGCCATGCTGTACGGGCCTACCCGTCTTCTTTCTTCTTTCTTCAATAAGGGCTGATGCCCTGGCGGGGGGAGGCGACGCGGACGGACCTCCCCCACCTCCCCAGGTGGAGGCTCGCCGGGCACCCCAACCGTCTTTGACTCACCGGCCAGCTAAGCTGCACCCAACCGTCTTTGATTCGCCGGCCAGCTAAGCTGCACCCAGCCATCTTTTTCATCGGCCTGCTGAATTTCACCCTGGCACGCTGTGCGGACCTTCCCATTCTCCTCTTCTTTTAAGGGCTGACGCCCTGGCGGGGGGAGGCGACGCGGACGGGCCTCCCCCACCTCCCCAGGTGGAGGCTCGCCAGCAGATGAGGGCACCCCAACCGCATCTTTCACACGTCAGCCAGCTGAGTTGCGCCCCGCCACTTCATTCGCCGTTCGGCTGAGCCGGCACCCCTGCACGCGGCCGCCAGGCAACCACCCAGGCACAGGGTTCACCAGGACTGCCGCTAGCACCCGACGCGGGGAGTGGGCCCCCGCAGCCAAGTAAGCAGGGGCCCACTCCGGTGGTGATACCATCCGAACTGCTGTTGTCGCTGCTACTGGAACCACTCCGGTGGCAATACCATCTGAACTGCCGCTGTAGCTGCTGTTGGCCCCTCTCCGATAGCCGTACCGAAGAGCTGCTGCTACTGCTGCCCTTGAACTCCGGCGGTTGACCCCTCCGGTTCCAGGCCTGGCCCACCGTGACACAATTCTGGACTCGAAAGCTTGTTTGCTAGGGCATGGGCCCCACCCTTGACAGAACGCTCCCCTCAGCCTTGCAGAATTGGTTGGAGTCATTTGACATTCGACTCCTGCGGACTTCCGGTAAGGACAAACCGCCGCG
This sequence comes from Triturus cristatus, assembly GCF_964204655.1. Taxonomy (NCBI): domain Eukaryota; kingdom Metazoa; phylum Chordata; class Amphibia; order Caudata; family Salamandridae; genus Triturus; species Triturus cristatus. The sequence continues at coordinate 779,819,731 of NC_140595.1, read as the reverse complement.
ATTGCTCTTTGCCCCGGACGACAGCCACCTTGCCTCCGCTTGGTGCAGTGAGAAAGACTGGTTCGAAGCGTCGGCGGAAGAACCCGCCTCCTGCCCCGCCCCAAGAACGAACCATGGCATTTCTACGGGGTCGCAGTGACGCCATGCTGATGCAAAATTGACGCTAACGAAAGTTCTCGAACTGCTGAAAGGGATTCTGGTCCAACAGCTAATTCATGGAAAGACTTAGACTGTACTCTGGCCCGACCTCGCCCCAAGATGGCGCCGATGTAGGAGAGGCCTACACACCCTTGTGGCGTCCCAGTCACGTGACATTTGTGTTAAACAGATATATATATATATATATATGCAATGCTTCCACACATGATGGTCGGGGAGGGGCGGCAAGGGAACCGATTTTATGCCGTAGTAACGTTGCTTATGACACTCGCCGCCTCCCCACCACGTGGCCGGCCTGAACGGTTGTAGGCCCGTATCTTGTATGCTGACATTGTTTTAAATAAAGGGTTTCTTGAAAGAATTACGGAATCAGTGCCATGACTAATCACATAGGTTGATAGGGATTTCTTCATTTGAATAAATGATTGTTACCCCCAAGCAATAGAAAACCGATAATGCAGTCCCCATTTGCCTGAATCTTTTTGATTAACGGAATTTGTACCCATCACACCTATCTTTTCCAAGAGTTGTTAAACCATGGTCAACCACAGCTCAGGGTATATGCCGAACGCAAGGTACGGTATCTTGCACCCTAATACACGACCGATTGAGAAATGCATATATGACAAGGGAACCCCGAATTTAGGAAATGAAATAAATTAGAGCATCTTTGTCTCGGACAAAGAGAATAATAGGTCTGTGGTATCACCCATTCCTGCGACTAGCTTGGTACGTGGTAAGTAGAACTTTTTCGTGTCTGCGCGCGCTGGGGTACTTTGAATACTGCACATCCCCTCCCCTCTTTTTTCCCCTCTATAGGTCACAACGAAGTTCCGACTGAAGAGTGGAGTGGACATGGACCGCACTGAGTTCAATATCAGGGAAAAACATAGACAAACGTTGTGAGATAGTGCGTAAAGTTACAGACCACCATTAGGAACATGAAAAACTGTATGATATGATTGTGCGTGTGTACTACGATTATACGGCATGAATGCGTATGCATTTTATATTTGGGTCACTTGAAGAGAGCGTCACTGTATGATTGAAGCGCTCGTCCACCGATCAAAGGGAGGAGAATAAAGGGTCCGACACCCCCTAGGATGAACTACAAAATACTGGAAGTACGCAACATAGAAAAAGAGGACAGGAAAGGAGAGGTCCCCATACTCAACGTAGCCCTGAGTCTCCGTCTTGCATGCATGTACCGTCACACCCTACCCGGCATTTGTGTTCACGTGATCACCGAATTTATGTCTTTTCCCCGCCTGTGTTTTCTTACATGGAACAAACCCATGCTCCTCCATGTTGTGTGTGCACCAAGTGGCCTATTATCTTACCCATGTCTCTCTCTCTCTCGTTTTGTGTCGTATGTATGCCAAATAGCCTACTTGATGCACACGTGTCTCTCTCTCTCTCTCTCTCTCTCTCTCTCTCTCTCTCTCTCCCCCTCTCTCTCTCTCTCTCCCCCTCCCTCACAAAAAGGCTCTTACTTGCCCTCTTTCTTCTTGAATAAATTAACGACACATACCTTTTCGGTAAGTGTATAATTGGCCTGAACACGGTGGTGTTCGAACAAATTGACAGAAACAAAAACGACCATACTTTACCGTTACTACCTCTCCTTTTTGCAAATGTTGAGCCTAATCGGCTGAGAAAGAAAGGACAGGTAAGACGACTGATGTCCCCCAATCTGACCCTCAAAACGGGGACTATATGTCAGTGGTTTTTTGTTTTTAAGGGACACCATCTCCACCGCCCAGAATTACCCCTGCCCAATTACCCCGAAATAGAACGTCTAAAGCACCCCGCCCTCCCAAGATAACCCCAGCCCTATATTAGCCGCCTCACTAATAATACATCGCCTAAACTGTTAAAGGGTTACCTATTGCCGCCAGCAAAAATAATGCTTAGCCTATGTTCCTCCCCGAAATGGATACTCGTGAACCCGTGACAGTAGCACCTCGCACTTTCTTTTCATAAACTTAGCAGTCCTCGGAAGGAAATATATATATTAACAAAACTTGTGTTGAGACGAACGAGCCTCTGCCGGAGAAGCCGGTTCGAATTTTTAATAGACTAGAAGGTTGACAGATGTCAGGCTTCCTGCACCCAGTATCGGGCGCAGGAATCGGCACCTAGGGGGCCAGACGATGGACAGAGACACCCACAGAAACTTGCACCACAGCAATGATTAATAGATTAGTAACGCACACACTAACATCAGAGTTAAAAGACACCAATCATGCAGCAACCGATAAAAACATGTCCGCAACTACTCGGTGGTTGGGAGAGAGGATGAAGTATGTAAATGTCTTCCCTGCCAACTCTCTAAGACTTTTGTTTCTTGTACCCATTTAAAGATAACGTGCTGCCATCGGAAGGGAGGGGTCGGACGTGACGCACAGCCTGGCTGCAGACCTTGGAACATCTATGACATCGACCAAGGGGGAGGCTACGAAGCAAAAAGGGCGTGGGACGAGACACCATTTTCAGGATGATAAGCGCGAGGGACTACATCGAGGCCCCCTGCTCACCGACCAGCGTGCCTGAAGTCTCAAACCCGTCGGGCCCGATTGATGGGCCCAGTGCTGGAAGATTCTGCTCCCCTTGGTCCACATTTTTGATCTGATCCCACTCCACCCCCTCTTCCCTCGGCGTCCCGAAGCACGTCACACCCTTCTCTCTCTCACCATCTTTTATATGGATTATGAATCTGACCTACCCACAGAAGACCAAAAGGCAGGTACCCTGTCTCAAAGTACCTATGGTGAACTGTGTTAATGAACAGGGCTGTGGTCGGAGAACAATGAATGATCACACCCTGCAACGTGAGAAATTGGATTTGAGCTGGACCTTAGCTCCACCGCCGGTACTCAACAGTGCCAACGAACGAAGAACAACAATGAGAGCTTACCAGTGATAGCTCTTTATAAAAAGGACACTGGAAAGAAGAACCCATGTCAAAGTCGAAAATCCTCTCCCAACCACCTTTTTATACTAACTATCTTCTTATCAAGTTTTTATGGTGTTGCATCAATCACTTCCGACTGTACACTGAGAAGTTAAGAAAATGTAACTTTGTATAGTAACATTCATACAACACCAGCCATGTACACGACTATACTGCAACTTTGAATGTACTTCCTCCTCGCCTACTTTATCAAACTGTATGAGACAATGTACAAATGTGTCAGATTACTCCTGCCTACCCTAAAGACTCTGTATCTTTAAATGTATGACGAACATTGACGATACTGTAACTTAAAGGCTATCAAAGGTGAATATTGGCCGGACAAGCTGGCGAGATATGTTAAAAGGGAGGACTGTGGAAATTTAGCTTGCAAACTGAACATTATCTGCGCCATCTTGCCTCTCCCCAGCGCCACGCACAGCGAATGCACGGCCGCCATTTTAGGCACCCCACTCTCTCCCCACTCATTGTCAATCGCCAGCGCGGTCCCCTTGGCGCTGCGAGCATCCCCCGCGCGTTGGCCACCCCCGCTCTCTCATACAGGCCATAAACCCTCTCTTTCTGCGCGACCCTGCTACGGAACCACTTCCGACCGACAACCCATACATGGTCATGCCTCTCCTTTGATAACCCCCTTCCTCTGCGCCCCATTGTCTGAACTGGTCCCAGGCCATCACCTAGCCCTGCGGATGCAGTTTATTGCCCCTACTGTAAGGGAAACACCCCGCATCAAAGGGATTACAGTAGATCAAAGCCCCTACCCCCTGAGACCCGGCCGGTTGCACACACCCCCGGGAATTAGCGGAACTCCCTGCTGCGCGATAGCCATCTCCCACTGCGGGTAGGGTGGGAACCTCTACTGTAACTATGTGTGGGATCGGATCTGAGCCGGGGCTTCAGGGGATGTTCTTTCAGGCATCAAGAGAATCTCAAGAATGTACTATATGTAATAAAGCAATAAACCGGTGTATAAGAGACCAGGTCTCAGAGATGCGGTTAGAGCACCTCGTGACGATACCTTGCTGTCTGATCTGATGTGTTCTGCTCCGACGGAATAAAACTTTGTTTCCTGCCTTCCAGTCTCCGGCGCCTGCCTCTTTCATTGGTAAATTATCGAGTGGTATAAGAGGCGATTACCGCCGGGCAAATACTTGAAAGGTTATCGACTGAAACTGCCGCTACCATTTAACACCCCCACCCTCACCCCAAGGGGGGCCGGCCGAGCAGTTTGCCAGGGCTGGTTTCGGTTCCCCATCCGGCCCTGCTAATATGCCTACATTCACTCACAGGTGCAGGCGTTTCTTGGCGCATGAGGCTGTGTGAGGGCAAGCCCCTCCCTGGTGAGTTGCTGGCAGGCGTCCACCTGGCAGCTATGGCTTATCATTTTAGTATGACACAAACTGCGAGTGTTGTCAACACGTGGGGTCCCTAAAAGACACCATATTAAGTTTTCTTTGTAAATGTTTGTCTTTGGCATTATCTCCTTCTCTTTTTATCAACCACTGCAGGTTCAGCATATTATTGACGTGGAGATGTGTCCCGTGCCCTGATGACATTGCTGCAAATTCCTAGGGCAATGAAACATGTCGGCCGTTCAGGTTAAAATGGTCTAAACATGCCGTCTTTTTTAACTGGGTGTGAACACTAGTATAAAAATATTAAATACGTATGATAGGTGTTCACAACCTATTTTAATGGGGAGTGCGGTTGACTCTGTTACACGTTACGGGGCTGAGATAGTAGATAGCTTACACCATTATTTTTACACCTTTCTCATTCATGGGTTAAATCTTCATATTATATTGAGTTAGGTCACATTTATTTCCTTTTCACGAAAGTGCCAATGATGACAAAGTGAGCAAACTAGTGAGTACCAACCAGCAGCTCTGTGGCGATTGCTTACGTGATGCACTCTGACCCACCTCACATATTTTATGACTACTTTTCCAGTCACATCCTTAATTCCTAGGATAATTGGAAGGGATGCTTGGTGGTTGATAATTCTTTAAAAATAATTGAACACACATGGGGGGTATGACTAAATAAAATTAGCATAGCCGCACCCAGGAGGTATACTTGATACCCAGTGGATGAAGAATGCATAAGTTCATTGTGTGTCAGTTGCAACTAGGCCTTTGTGTTTTGTAACTACACTTCTGGCACCAAAGGGACAAGTAGATTTATAAAGCAACCTGTCCAATGGACAAGTAGATATTACTAATGAGGCAGGCATAGCAGAGGTAATAAGAGGTGGGAAAAAACCCCAGAAAAGAAATCAAGTGAGAAACAATAAAAACCACCTCCGTTCAGGGATTCTTTCAGTGACCCTGAAAACAAACTGCCCGACTGACCCTGCAGGATAGGGAGCTCCGGAGTCAAAAGTATTATAAGATGCAGTTTTTACAAACTATATTACAGGGTATATTTTCCTGTAGCTTTTCATTTTATAGAAAATTATAACCTTCTGGTATTCAGTGAATGAATAACTGGACGCAATATGTTCATATATAGATATAGTTTCTAAATGTTTAGAAACTGCATCTTTGTAAGCTGGCTTTCGTCAATGTTTTTTCACAGAAATAAAATATATTATAAAGAGCATTCTGGGATCCAGCGCATGAATCAACATATTCAACATGTTCTAGATCACTGACATTCTCATGACAGAAAAATAACGTTTCATACTATGTTTTTGGTCCCGGTGGGGTTGGGGAGGGGGGCGAAGAGTCAGAGAAAATAACCATGATTACAGATAACTGTTCCCATTCCATCTTTGGATTCTCTGTTATCCACAGAGCCGTGGATCAATGGATGACTTGGAGCCATCTCAAATTAAATGCTTCCAAAACGGATATACTCACGTGTGGCGACTGGAAACAGTATTACCCGCTTGCTGCCTGGCCTGATGAACTGGGATCACCGCCTATAGTATTGAAGGAAGTAAGAAACCTCGGGATGACCATGGACTCCAAGCTATCAATGAATGCCCAAGCGGACAAACTAGCAAGATCAAGCTTTGTTACTATAAAAACTCTGCAATTAATCTTTCCCCATTTGGGATTTCCACACAAGGTCCAGGCTACCATCTCTCTTGTTCAGTTCAAACTCTATTACGCCAATAGCCTCTACCACGGATCACCTTTAACAACCATGAAAAGACTACAACGGATTCAGAACTTGTCTGTCAGACTACTCTTGCATATCAAACCACGAGACCACATCTCCCCTGCCTTGAAAGCCCTGCATTGGTTACCGGTTGCCAGAAGGTCCACGTTCAAGCTGCTTTGTATCACCCACAAAGTGATACATGGAAAGGGACCGCTCTTCATCAGGAATAAAATCACCAAACACATTCAACAAAGGAACCTCCGCTCTAGAGTGGCATCTTGCCTCAAAATCCCAAAATACAAAAAAAAAAAAAACCATGGGTGGCACATCCTTCTTTGTTCTAGCAGCCAAGCGATGCAACTCTTTACCCCCCCCCCAACATAAGATCCACGGACAACCACCTTATCTTCAGAAAACTATTCAAGAATTGGCTCTTTCCACATAAGCATCATACGCAAACAGAAATAAACAGCATATCACTCTGTATATAAGCATTTATTTGTATTATAGATATGTACCTATATATATGTGTATTGCTTTGTATAAACATTTGGAATAATTAGGTTTTAAAAAATATATATAAATAAATACATTTTCACATACAACAACACTTGAAAACCAGAGTTTATCTAATGGATCTTTAATCTACATATGCTTACCTACTTTATGCATCTATATACCTTCCATGTACTTGGATCTATATATTTCTTATTTTTATCCTAAAAAAGAATACAATGCAATACTCTATTCCTCTCCCTATACCTCTCCCAATATATCCTCTACATCCACTCTCATTCATCCCAAACCCCATACTGCTACTATGAACCCCAAAATAAACCTTTCTAGACTCTCATTTACTCTACCTCTCCTTGCATCATCAGACACCTCTTTACTATACCGAGCTCCCAAAACAAGCCTTTCTAAACTCTTCCTTCTGACTCTTCCCCCTCCACATCCCTTTTTACTCATCGCAAGCCTCCTCCTACTGCCATTACCTCCAATGCAAAAATAAAAATTGATGGACAGAATGCAGAACAATGCCAAACATTCACCCCAGTACAGAGATCTGGGCCTAAATCCATCGTATTTTTGCTCCCCATGCCATTCCAGTTTGGACCCAGCCATAGACCGAAACCGGTTCCAGGATGCTTGTTTCCGGTCCAGGGAAGACGTGGCTTGGCAATTCGGGCTGGACTGTTCCCATGAGGCACAGGGTCAAGACTGATTTGCGTATAGCTGTGTCTGAACTGAGGTGGCGAAGTGAGCTAAAGAACGATGATGGATTCAATCCAGATCTGTGACTGGGGGGGAGTGTCTGAAAGGTTTCAGCGCTCCTTGTGTTTGCTTTGACCTCCAAAACAACAACAAAAAAATTCCTTCACTCTTCTATCCATCCACTATCCTTTCAATCAAAAAATAACAGACTAACGTGTCCGCTTCTCAAATTTCATATTTCACTATACTAATTCACCACTAATCCTTTATATGTTCCGGAGTAGCGTGCTACTTGCCAAAAAAGCGCCTCAACACCCCATCAGGGGTAAAAAGCTCTATTTAAATGCAAACCTTTTTCCCTCTTCTATCCCTCCGCTATCCTCTGAATCCAAATAACTGACTAACCTAGCCACCACTCAACTTACTTACATATTTCACTATACTAGTTCACCACTAATCCTTTATGGGTTCCGGAGTAGCGTGCTACTCGCCAAAAAAGTGCCTCAACACCCCATCAGGGGTAAAAAGCTCTATTTAAATGCAAACCTTTTTCCCTCTTCGATCCCTCCGCTATCCTCTGAATCCAAATAACTGACAAACCTAGCCACCACTCAACTTACTTACATATTTCACTATACTAGTTCAACACTAATCCTTTAAGGGTTCCGGAGTAGCGTGCTACTCGCCGAAAAAGAGCTTCAACGCCTCATCAGGGGTAGTAAGTGCTATAGAAATGCAATTACAATACAATACAAACAGAATAAAAGGAAACAAAACTAATAAACAACCCTGCCTTAGATGAGAGGATCAAAAACGCAGAATGTAGCTACTAGTCAACTTTATGCAAACACTTTAAGAAGGAAAGATTGGCCTAACAGTATATCAGTCTACGAGCCAGAATAAATTCTATGTCAGGACTGGAGGCAAGGATTATGCCTTCTTTCTTCACTTTATTCAAATAGCAGCTCATTAAAGGATAACAAAAAAACTACCTTTCCCATGAACACTTGGGAGAAGGGAGTTTAGAAAAACACACATAGAAACAGCCAATCATATTTTAGCCACAATGTCCAATCAGGGGGCTCATAGCCCAACATAGTCCTCTCTCACTGGCCGTTCGTCCTCTTTCTTCGCTGCTATGCAGTAGAGATAAGAACCCTCAAGCTGTTTTTCACTGTTTGGCTCTGAAGTTCTGTGTTATTATACTGTTTTATACTGTGTTAGACTGCAATTGCTGTATTGCGTGTAATTGTTTTTCCGCTTCAGTTTCCTGCTGCTTTGTGCATGCGCGTGTCACCGAGACTTTCCTCTGTTTTCGCCGCTTTGGACGTTGTGTTTTCATTCCATCTGTGCTCGGCGCGCTGTTGGGGTTTTAATTGTTTTAATCATTATTAATCTTTTGTGTCTCACCGCGGGAGCGTTTCCCGCTCCTACTCGGTGGTTGCTGGTGTCTCGCTCGAAGCTTCGACCTCCCACCGCCAGGGGGCATGGGAGGCGACACAGAGTGCAGCGCGATGTTTGAATTCCTCACATTCCTGGGAATTCAGTCATCGCGCGCATTCCTCAAGCGGCTGGTCCTGAAGGCGAGACGTCCGTCTGGGTCTGTACGCGATCAGGCGGCTTGACAAGGAAGAAAGCAGCCGATCGCTTATGAAAACTATTAACGGTCTGCTTCGCAGTGAGATTGGGAGCAGAGTCTGTATTTGAGCTTATTACGCCCTGATTTAGGATCTGTCTTTAGGACTAAAGGCCTGTGTGTGGGACACTGCCCGGACCGGCTCCCCTGTGACAAGGGTCATTACTCCCAATTTAAAACCTAATTCACCAGCATGTGTGTCCCGAGGGGCTCGAACCCCATTTAAATTGCGAGAAGCTTGCACTTAATTTCAGGCTGATACCCAGCTCTTAAAATTAAAGGACCTACCTCAAGGCCTGGTGTACTGATACCCAGACACCCCTAATTGGTCCCTGACCTTTTATAGTTTATTTAGTTATGGAGTACCAGGAGGACTACCAGGACATGGAGGACCCTCTGGCTGAACTCCCTTGGGGTGATGAGTTCTATGAGGCAGTTGACACCTCAATTTATCGAGCAGTGGCGAAGGCCATGACTCCGTTAGAGGAGAGGCTTTCCCACCAGATTGTCCAAACCTTTGAGAGGCTGACTCCCCAATACATTACTCCTGCCCACCCTAGAGGAACCACAACAAGGCCCACCACCACCACCCAAAAGATCCCGTGACTCGGGGTTGGATATATATACTTTTGCCAGGCTTAAGGAAGCCTTCCTTGTCAGCCAACCTGCCCTACCTGCAGGGAAATCTCCTACTCCACCACCAGTTGACCCTAACACAGATTTAAATGCGGCAGGAGATGCATATGAGGAACCAGGCCCATCCAGACCTTGGCTTCCATCCCGTCCTACCCAGTCCTCCCAAACACCTCAGACATGCTGGACCCTAACAATATTATACACCCACGTTCCTCCGAAATCCCCGGCCGACAAGGTCACTAGTTACGTGGCGCGTCGCATTCGTAGGCCACTGGAAAAGGAGGCATGTAATGGTCTCCAGGTGGAGTGCCCCGTCTCTCCCTTGACGGAAAGATAGTACTTACCCCGGAAATTGATCCTCGCATGGCCACCTTCTAACAGAAGTTTATTAAAGACCCTAAGAAGGGTATTGACAGTTCATGGCGGGCATGCCAGGACGAGCTCCTGGATGCCTTAGGCCCCATTACAAAGATTTTGGATATGGCCGAGGAGGCCAAAGAATCTGGCTCCATAAATTCCCCGGACACATTGTCAGGGTGGGCCCAGATGGCCATAATTTTTTTAGGCAACCCAAATTACGCCCTTTTTATCTAGCGCCGCCGCTCCCTTCTTATTAAAGTCGACCCAGAATTGGGGGACCTGGCGGACTCAGAGGCGGGTGCCATTTCCCAAGGAGGCTCTTCGGCGAGCCTTTTGTTAAAGAATTGGGAAAATTAGTCAACACATTTACATCACTAGACAAGGCCCAGACAACCATAAAAAGGGTTTTCCCTCGTGTTTTTCACGGAGCCGGTTGAGGTAGGGGCCGAACGACCGGTCGCCAGTCCCACCAGAATGCTCAAAAGGGACAAGGCTCCAGACAATATCAAGACCAGTCCCGATTCGAAAAATGTTACCCCATGAGAGGACGGCGTGGCAAGGGCAGAGGCTTCCGAGTAGCAGCGGCCTACTCAAGTCCCAGTGAGTGTTCTCCCTTCTTCCAAACGAAAAATAAGGGGGTGGCTGGCGAATTTCTTCCAGGCTTGGATTTCCATCACACGAGATGCATGGGTTCTGCAGAGGGTACATTCCCATTCAGTTGTCACTCCAAGTGACCACCCTGGTAGTTGAGGAAGTTACATCTCTCCTCAACAAGGGCACCATCTCACCTTCCTCACCACACCCCAGGGGGTTTATAAGCAACATATTCTTGGTCAACAAGACCGATGGTGGCCGGAGGCCAGTTATAAATCTAAGCGAATTCAACAAGAGGCTAGTTTACCGCCACTTCAAGATGGAGGGTATTCACCTCCTCAGAGATGTTTTGCATCCCCAGGATTGGATGGTGCGCCTAGATCTCAGGGATGCCTACCTAGTAATCCCAGTTTTCCCTCCACACAGACAATTCCTCCAGTTCGTCTGGCGTCATCAAACTTACGAATTCACCACTCTTCCATTTGACCTGTCCTCAACCCCTTGGTGCTTCACCAAGGTGCTCAAACCAGTGGTGGAGTTCCTGAGAGATCGAGGCATACGGATGATTGTGTATCTAGACTATCTCCTGATGGGTTCTTGCCCACGCCAGCTGTCAGCCCATCTTCAGATGGCGGTTGATCTGCTTCAGAGCTTAGGCTTTGTAGTGAACGAGAAAAAATCTCTATTACAGCCCACCCAGTCCGTAACTTTTTGGGGGTTAGTAATAGATTCCACCTCCTTCACTTTAAGCCTTAACTCCAGGAAGGTGGCGAAGATCCAGAGCGAACTAAGATGTGTCCTTTACAGACAACAGGTGTCCCTCCACCAACTGGCTCGGGTGGTGGGCCTCCTTTCGGCATCGATTCAAGCCATCTTCCCAGGCCCACTTGACTAATCGGGCTCTACAGCGCCTGAAGGCCCATTTCCTTCGCAAGGGGTTTCCTTGCTCTTACAAAGTTTCCCGTTCCAGCGAGGCTCGCGAAGAGATCCAATGGTGGCTGGACCACATGGAGGCCTGAAACGGCTGCGCAATTTTCGGCTCTGAGCCAGATCTGGTTATAGAGTCAGACGCCAGCAAGTTAGGCTAGGGCGCCAGGTGCGGGGATCTCTCTACGGGAGGATTGTGGTCTCCCGACGAACAGAAGTTACATATCAACTGTTTAGAACTTCTGGAGGGATCTTTCGCCGTCCGCTGCTGGACGAGGGATCCGGTGCAGTCATGCGTCCTTCTCACGATGGACAACATTTTGGCGGTCCAAATATATACACTACCTGGGAGGCACCAGATCCAAAGCCCTTTCGGACTTGGCCGCGAGTTTCTGGCAGTACTGCCTAAACAGCCAGGTTTCGGTCACAGCAGAATACTTACCAGGTCGAGAGAATCAGGAGGCGGATTTTCAGTCCTGCAACTTCAGGGATTCCAGTCTCTAGATGCTTGATCCACACATATTTGCGATGTTGAACAACCGTTGGGGTCCCTTCTCGGTGGACCTGTTCGCCTCGAGATCGGACCACCAACTTCCCCGCTCCGTCAGCTGGAGACCGGATCCCTTGGCAGTGGCCCGCATGCTTTCTTCCAGGATTGGAGCTCAGAGAAGGGGTACGCCTTCCCTCCCTTTGCGATGATCATGAGGACAACGGCTCAGGTCAGGCGACAAAAATCGGAGTTGGTTATGATCACCCCCTGTTGGAGGTCGCAAGTCTGGTTTCCAATTCTTCTGGAACTTTCCTGGGATTATCCAATCCTACTCCCCCACTTTCCGACCCTCCTACTGAGTCCCGACAAGGCTCCGCATCCTCTGGTGCAGTCGAACTCGCTGTGGTTCATGGCGTTGCGGATTTCAGGGGACGATGGGCGGTCCCAGGCCTTTCGCAGGAGGCTGAAACCTTCATATCCAAGGCTTGGGCAGACAGCACTGTCAAGAGGTACAGATCCGCTTGGGGAAGATGGTCCCGTTGGTGTTTGCGATGGGGTTTCGATCCCCTGGTCGCAGACGTAGTGCATGTTGTGAACTTCTTGGTGCAATTGGCTTCCAATGGCATGGCATACAGGTCGATAAACACCTTTCGCTCTGCCATATCCTCCGGACATGTGCCAATTAATGACACTTCTGTGGGCGAGCACCCAATGGTATGCAGACAGTTACTTGGTATTCAGGTCTCTTTACCTCCAGAGCCTAGCTACTCTGCCCCTTGGGACATGAACCAAGTGCTCAACTTGTTTCTGTCCTGGCAACCGAACAGTTTTCTCTCCAGGAAAGAGCTTTTGGCTAAGTTGGCGATGCTGCTCTGCCTCATCTCCTGCAGGCGAGTCTCCGATGTCAGGGCTTTAGATGTCACAAGTAGGATGTTTACTCCTAATGGAGTGACTTTCACTCTCCTTAGAAGGACGAAGTGTCATACCAGGGTTATTTCTTACTCAGAATTTCCATACTCTCCGAAGTTGTGTGTGGTTCAGTGCCGTAAGGCATCTGAAGAAATGACGGGAGAGGTTCATCCACCAGGGAAACGCCAACTTCTTATTGCTCTCCAGAAGCCTTTCAAGGCGGTCTCATCACCTACCATTGTTAGATGGGTCAGATGGGTGATGCAAGAAGCAGGCATTAGCCTCCGTCACTTTTGGTGCCCATTCGGAACGGGGGGCAAGGGGGGGGGGGGGGCAATGGCCTCTAAAGCATTCGGCTTGGGTGTCCGTTTAGAGGATATCTTCAATGCGGCAGATTGGTCTTCAGACTCAACGTTCAAAAGATTTTATTTCAAGCCGGTGCTGGACATGGCTTACCTCGTTGTGAGCAAGCTTTGAACTAGCATAATCCTCGCCTCCAGTCCGGACATAGACTGAAAAATTTCCTAGCTAATATAACGGAAAGTTTCAATTCTATTAAGGACTCGGAGGTGAGGATTATCCCACCCTAGGGTCCAAGAAACGACATCCCTCCCCGTATTTGAGTAAGTAATCTTGCTTATCTATAAGGGGTTTGGTGAGAAACGTTGTTCTATTGTGCACTAACTACGTTTGCTGCTTAATTTTGCAGGCTTTATAGTTTGGGCTCAGATGGTAATATTTCTCTGTCTTTGCAGGGTCTGATGCAAACAAACAGGATGCATGAAGGTAATCCGACAGCTAGCTTCGCGTGACGAAAGAGGGCGAACAGCCAGTGAGGAAAGGACTATGTTGGGCTATGAGCCCCCTGATTAGACATTGTGGCTATACCATGATTGGCTGTTGTGTTTATTCTAAACTACCTTCTCCCAAGGGTTCATGGGAAACATAGTTTTTTTTTTTTGTCCTTTAATGAGCTGCTATTTGAATAAAGTGAAGAAAGGAGGCATAATCCTCTCCTCCGAGTCCTTAATAGAATAGAAACTTTCCGTTATGTTAGCTAGGAAATTTTTCATTACATAGTGTTAGGAGAGGTATGTATCAACCTTTACGTGGCACCCTACAAGGTCCTAAAAAGGGACACTCATTAGAGCAGCAGTTGGAGCTTTGCCTGTGGTAGAATATAAACAAACATTAGGCTTGCAAGGCACATGCTACTGTTTATCCTGACTGTGCACTAAACAAAAAACAATAATAAAAGAACTATCTCCCCGTATCAAAAAATGACTTAGAAATAGCATTATGAACTTCTCCTTCATAACCTGTGTATTTGCGGTCTTCATTTGTAACATAGTCCAGTTTCCCACTTACTGTCTCACTTTTTCACTAGAAAGTATGACAATAGATGCCTTTGTTTCTTTGTTGTAGGTTATTTTCCACCTTTGTCTTGTAGGATATAGACCTCATGAACCAATTGCATCAGGTGTTTTCAGGTTCAATGTTTAGAAGAGATTTTTGAAATTTTAGAGTATCGATCTGTCATCCGTTATGTTCGGTCATGCTTAAACAGCGGGAAAGATGGTTCTCGCATATGGATGTTTAACAGAGGGGGCAGGGGAACTGAACTGGCTGGTTTGGGAGTTTGCCAGGCACTGCCAAAAATGGTTTTCCAACTTTGCTTTTGGTCAGTTTTCCACATTTGTAAAACGCAAACGTATCACGCCCAAGGGTATCCAGGCTCTGGGGGTCCGTTGGGGAGTTTAAGTGTGGTATTGCGCAGAGTCACATGATGCTGAGCTGAGCTGCCATGAGCTCCGTGCTCCGGAGTCAGTCGCTCAGGCTGCTGCACCACACCTCTCGCCTTAAGAGAGGAGTTTTATGAATGCTTATTGGCATATTTGGGAGATGAGCCACCACATTTTTAGCCTTGCTGTTGAGATCATTTGACAATATTATTCTCTCCTTCCGAACCCACTTGAAATCTCTCCTCCTTACCGAAGAGGAGATTGGTGACAGTGTGCTGGGAGTCACTAGGCCTCCCCCACGCACATCCTCCAGCACCCGTCCTCCAGTTCTCGGTCTCTTTGCCCCGCCCCCTCTTCGACTTGATAATCTTGATCTGCAGCTGTCACAGGGCCGGTCTCCGGGATGTCAGGAGTGGACATCCCAGGGCCCAGGGCTCGAGTCGGGGTACCACGCGGGTGGACGGCGTCCCCCCACTTATTTTACCAGGTTTTAACGGGTGGATGCCGTCCCCCCTGCCCAAAAGCTGGACTTCACTCTTTGGCCTCTCTGGAGCGAGATCAGAGCTTATTCAGAACGTCTACCTGCATTCACTGCGGGGGGATTAAACGCAGCCTCCGCGAGGTAGGGTGCAGACCACCTTTCATCTAAAGGCATATGAATACCCATGAGATTCCTGTTGTGACGTCACTTCCGGTGACAGCGTCCCCCCACTTCTCGTCACTTCCGGTGACAGCGTCCCCCCACTTCTTTTTTTAGGACTTGTGCCCTGCCAGGGCCTCCCCAGAGGAGGCTGTCACATGTCCACCTCTCACCTGCACACGCACGCGTGTTCACCCATGCAGCTCTCGGTAACAGACAGACAGACAGCCGGGCGGCTCCCGTTCAGCCTCGCTCCTTTTTTGTCATATTCATTGTCTTCCTTCTCGTCTTCATTCTTCGCGGTTTCGCCCACTTCTCCTCCCCTTCTGTCACACTCCATGTCTTTCCTTCCCTCCACGTGTCTTTCTACGCATCACTCACACACCGCGTCTTCACCTCCATTCAGATGCCTCATCTCTGTTCTCATCGCTAGGCCTTCCTCTGCCTCTATCTCCTTCTCCACCTCTCACACACCAGGACTTACCTTCCGTCCACTCCTGTTTAGCTCTCTTTCCCTAACACACCGTGTTTTTGTCTCCTTCCGCTCTGTCTCCTCACGCCAGTCATAATGCCCCCCCACTCCTGCCTGTCTTCCCCGTTTTCACTCACTAAGTCTTCCTTTCCCTCTGTTCTGTCTCTCTCTCTCCTCCCCATCACACGCATATCAGGTGTTAATTTAACTCCATTCCAGCAGACGTTCCCCGTCACTCACACACCAAAGCTTCCTTTCCAACCGGTGCTTTCAATGGGAGGGCGCTATCTGAACTAAGAACCCGTATTTCTTTCATTAGAGAGGGATGGTACCTGCCCCTCTCAGGACTGCACCAATGCTTGTAATGGAGAGTACCGACACTTAGCAGCACAAACAGCTACTCTGCAACCAGAGTACTAGCAATTCTATATTTCAATTTCAAGCACAGTTTCCAGCCACTTGGCCACCTCCTCTCCCTTCTCACCAGTCACTCATTAGGCCTTTCTGTCTCCCTCTCCTACTCTGGCACCCACATATTTGGTTTTGTTCTCGCTCTTGCCTCTGTCTTCCTTAACCCTACTCACAAACCCAGCCTTCTCTACTCTGTCTTCCACTCTCCTCCATATCAGGCCCTTGCTCACCAGGTGCTCATCGGTTTCCCTTTCTTCTGCTATTTCCAGTCTGTCACCCTCTCTTCACAGGTCTTCTTTTCCATTCCATCGTGCCTCCTCATTCCTGCCCATGGCACATTATCTCTCCTTTACCTCCAACCTGCCTCACTCTGTCCTCCTCAACTCCCACACCACGCCTTCTTTCCCATGCTCCGTCTTTCATCCGTTCTGTCACTCACTTCATGGCTAATGTTCCCTTCCATCTGTCTCTAACCTCCTCTGTCCTACACACATAATGCAATTATAATTGCATTTATATATCACTTACTCCCCTGAAGAGGCATTGAAGCGCTTATCTGATCTAATATTCCTTCCTACTCTTTCTTTTCCTTCCTTCATCTGTCGTCACTCGCACATCAGATCTTCCTTTCCCTCCACCTCCTTTCACACTTCCACATCGAGCACAGCTAGTTCAATTATTCCCATGTGGTGCAGGTGACTTTAAGCCGGTCTTGGCATTTCAAAAAGCAGCAATGAGAATGCTGGAGCTGGTAGCCCATCTTTCTTATGAGACAAGCAAAACTACAAGTCCTAGCATGTTTAGGCATAGCCAATAGGTCTCGCTTTTGAGACCTTATAAGTATTTAGTTATGCAGTATTTAGTTATTGGTGCAACAACATCAACTGTTGCATGGCTAAACACTTAGAAGGTCCCAAAAGCGAGACCTATTGGCTATGCCAATGCTTGTTCTCTTTTGCCCCCTCTTTCTATTCTGATACTCTTTCCCGTGCTTCCTGCCGCTGCTGCCCCTGCGGCTCTTCCCTCTCACCGTGTCACTCCCACCTCCCAGCTGACCGCCCACCCCCAACCCCTACTTAATGGCGGCTGCTCCACGGCCAGTGCCAGGGACCCTGGTCCTCCTGCCGCTAAGACTCCAGCACCCTCCACACTCAACCCCAGATGTAGCAACAACTGCTAGCTCTCTATGGCGAGCAATGCCCTAGGACCGATCTCCTGCTGACACTGCAGCAGCACATTCACCCACCTACGGACCCCAGCAGTAGCTCCCAGCCCACCGGACGTCAACACACACGCACCAACTGAACTGCATCCTCCTCAACGTGCGCTCCCTGCACAGACACCCCATAGAAATCTGGGACCTCCTCAACACTCACAAGTCCGACGTCACCTTCACGACAGAGACCTGGACCAACGCCTCACCCGACATTGCATCCGCCATTCCCGACAGATACAGGATCCTGAGGAAGGAAAGACCGCACCACCCGCCCAGATCGCCATCATCCACAAAGGCTCCCTCCGCATGACAACCGCCGACCTGTAAGACACCCCGCCCTCCTCCATAGAACATCTCCACTTCCAGATCAACCCTAAAACGACGCTATGCAAAACCCTCGTCTACAGACCACCTGGCCCCCACGCTCCTTTCATCAACATCATCTCCGACCTTATCGCAACCCATGCCCTCGCCTCCACAGACTACATACTACTCTGAGACCTAAACTTCCACCTGGACAACCACAGTGACCCCAACACCACCGCCCTCCTAGAGAACCTCACCAACATAGGACTGAATCAATGTGTTTCCGCCCCCACTCACACAGCAGTAAACACACCCGACCCTTTCTTCGCAGGAGGAAACAGTCTTCTTCAACCACACCATGGAACTGCTCTGGACGGACCACCAATGCATACATTTCTCCTTTAGAAAACCCATCACACACAAGCATGCGCGCTGCCTCCCACGCAGAAGCTGGAACAAAGTCACAGACGAACACCTCACCTCCGCCCTCACCAGCACTCCACTCCCAACGACACCAGATGCCAACACCGTGGCAAGCAACCACCACTGATGGATCACCAACTGCGCAAACATACTCACCCTCCTCCAGAAGGCTACAGGATGACAACAAGGCAAGCTGGTTCACACACGGCACTCCAAGAATCCAAGAGCTCCTGCCGACGACTTGAATAGACATGGATAAACAGCAAAACCCCTGAAACCTGCACCACCCACAAAACAGCCCCCACAGCACACCACCAACTCTTCAAGTCCACAAAAATAACTTCCTCAAAGACAGAATCCTCTCCAACACCCACAACTCCAAGGAACTCTTCTCCATCATACAGTAATTTGCCAAACCTGACACCAAAACAACAGACGTCCCACCCTCCCAAGACCTCTGTAACAGACTCAGCTCCTTCTTTCACCTCAAGATCAAGTTGCTTCATGACAACTTCAACAACCAAGACCTCAGCACCGCCTCAACCCCCACCCCCAGCGTCGCTATCTAACAGACCCTACTCACTTGGACCCCGCTCATGACAGAAAACACCTTAAAGACCATGAAAGGCATCCACTCCGGAGCACCCTCAGACACCTGTCCACCCTACATCTTCCATGGGGCCATTGCACCCGAGCTAAGTCGAACGATCAACTACTCCCTAGAGACCGCCACTTTCCCAGCCGACTGGAAGCACGCCGAAGTCAACTCCTCCTGAAGAAACCCTCCGCTGACCTGACGTGCCGGAAGAACTTCAGGCCCATCTTTCTGCTCCCATTCGCAGCCATGGTCACTGAAAAGGCAGTCAATGCGCAGCTGGCACACTTCATCGAAGCCAACAACGTCCTACACATCTCCCAATCCGGATTCCGCAGCACCGAGACTGCCCTCCTCGCCGCCACTGATGACATTCGCGCCCTCCTCGACCAGGGCCAAATGGCAGCCCTCTTTGACACCGTTTCCCACCGCACACTAGCCACTAGACTCCACGATGCCGGCATCCAAGGAAGGCCCTAGACTGGATACGCTCATTCCTCACAGGAAGAACACAGAGTCAGACGTCCGCCCTTCCTCTCAGATCCTCCCTCCCCTCCAGTGCGTTGAGATCCTAATGGGCGAGTAGTGCACTTTACAAACCCCTGATTGATTGGTTAAGTGAAGTAACAGGGAAATTAGAATAACCCTGCATATACCTACATTTTCATGATTATATGGCCTGCAAACAAACTTAGGTGATGATCCCGAAAGGGTATTTAGTGGGGGTAATCCATCAAATAAAAGCACGGTAGAATTGAATGTAAGTGTAGCACAGGCTCCCAGGGGCATTTGCTTCAAAATGCAGCCCTACTCAATTGACACAATGGAATTCCATCGGTTAGACCCTTACTGTCAGTCCCTAACCTGCAAATCCAGGGCTGTTCATATTGTAACAGTGGTGAAGTCATGTGTGAGAGTAGTGGCTGTAATTTTTCAATGACAGACCATTCATTGTCATTCACAGTGTTTCTTTTGTAGAAAATGTCTTGTAAACTTCATATCTTTCTTACATCGGATGCTGCTGCGATGTTCATTAATCCTAATCTTTATTTTGCGGGTCATAATCCCGATATAAGAGGTTGCATGGATATTTAATGACGAATTACATTGGTGAAGTTACAATTAGTGAACACCTTCAGTTGCCAGGGTGTTGTGAGACCTACCTCCAGTTTAGCTGTCTATTTTGTGACCACTACAATCACCACATAGGAAATGGGCATTAAGGGGTGCCTTATTCCACACCAAGATGTAATCAAAATATATTTTCCATAAGATAACTATAAGTCAGACCCTCGCCATGCACAATGTTGTCATCAATTAGGTCTTTGCAGATGTTACAGTGATGTTATCAATGATTTAATAAAACAGGTCATGAGTGATGTAATATGTGAGATCATAAGCAGTGAATGGCAAAGGCGCAAGTTATAGTTACTTGATATAAGTAGAGCTGGTTAATTTCAGTTATTTAAAAACGGTATGTTTAAACTGACGCTTTGACCCAAGTATAACTGTCACTTTAACCTTTTTTCCTAGTGAATTTCTATATTTTCTTTTTAACAAAGGTAGATGTGCACTGCCAATAGGAATAAGGATGGCAAAGGGCTGTAGGCAGCCCATTACCCCCCACCACGCATAGTTGTGGTGGTGTGCGAGTGGGGTTGGCCGCAGAGCCTGCACCAGAGTAGCCCTTCCTTGCGCATACAGCCTTTGGCAGTGCAAACCCATGCCCCGGTAAGCCCCAAAGTTATAAGCAGACCTAACTATACACACACATGCGCACACACCCCCAAAAAAATCAAAAGGTTAAAGTGACGTTATAGTTTGGTATGGTTATAATATCCTACTTTACATTAGGAAAAACTCAGAAATTCACAGAACAAACCCAAGGTTAAAGTGATGTTATAGTTACTTTATATAGTTATAGGTGATTCATCTGTTGTAGTATGACTGAAGTAACTATATCTCGCACCCCCGCCATGCACAGTGTTGTCATCAATTTAATTTCAGATGTTGCACCGATGTTATTAACTATGCCATACAACATGTCATTAGTGATGTAATATGTAAGGTAATATGCAGGGCATGGCAAGACCTCAGCCAGGCCCTGAAACCAACCTCCTGCAGGTGGCCAACCCCCGCCACACATCTCCTGCCACAAGCAACGTGGGGTTGATATCAGGGCCTGGCCTGCGGCAAGGACCCGCGTCCAACACCCCGCAGGCGCCTCCCCACCGACACGGCCTACAGTCATGCGCAGTGTGAAGTTGGATGCACGGCCTCACCTGTGGCCAGTCCCTGTGCCCATACCACTTCTGCGTACAGCCTTCCACTGTGCGGTTGGCCACAGGGCCACACCTGTGGCCAGGCCGAGCCCCCAATTACAAATGGGCAGCCAAGACTAACAAGTCACAAGACCCTAGCTTTTTTTCCACAGTGCTGCAGTACTACCATAAAATGACAAGAGTCGTGTTGAGCCCCAAGGCAGTACCGTGTTGCTGCAAAATTACAAATTCTTTTTATTTTGACCCCGGGGGTGTCCTGGAACCCCTCTGCAAGGCCGGGTCAGGGTAGCCCTGCCCGTTTGTCCCCATGTTGTACAAAACAAAAATAAGGACTGAGTCCGAATCATAAAATGGCAGCGCAAGTTCTCTTCAAATTACGAGCAGCCAATCAGATCGCGTGTTTGGACATCACGGCACCGCGGTCATACCAATGAAGTACCACACAAGCCAATCATATAGTGTGTTTTTTGCTTGCGATACTGCTGTACTCCCAGATAGTTTCACGTCACTAGATAATGATAAATCAGCGGAGGTCAAGTGACATGCTGCATCATTGGGTAACCTGGCTATTACTTAACATCTAGGGTGCGCTACTACCAGTGTAGGGAGCGTCTTTCGTGATCAATTGCTGTTGAAGTACTGACTTAAAATTATCTACGGGACTTTGCATTCTCTGCATTAATGGGAGTTCGTTGATAAAGGTAAAAAGAGAGGTGAGACATGAGTTAGAAGGACTCACACATCATAAGATATATGCCAACATGTCTCAGCCTTCTCATTCGATCATCAAGGGTCATACACTTGTCAAGGCAGTGAGTCTCAAACATGCCCTTTGGCAGTGCCTGACAAACAAATAAATTTACATGCAACAGAAAACCTGCATCACTCGTACTACTTCAGCTGTTTTTCGGGTCTGGGTACAATCAGTTACCCGTCATCCTAGAAGCAGGCATGTTAAACTTACTTTTTGCATGAATTGCATAAGCTCTTTTTCCATTACCCACACTGAAACACTGCACTGGTGATGGTTAGACTGCTGCAAGGTACAGTTAAATGTTTCTCCAAATTTATGGTGGATTACAACCTCATGGGGGGGGGAAACGGTCAATGCTTCCTGTGGGCAAAGACTGATAAAGAACTTCACAATTAGTATGTAGGCATAGCAGAGACGTGGTGCATAGTGGTAGGATGAAGTTATCCAAGGGGGACATTTCAGGTCATTTGCTTCATCAAGGATAGCAGTGCACCCGGACTGCTGTTCCTCCAACTCTCCGTAGCGAGGGGAAAGAGGTACCCGGTCCAGTTGATAAAAGTGTCTCCTTTTTGCCGCAGATTGGCCTTTCGGGTGGGGGTTCAGAATTACATCATACGCTGTAGCGTAGGTGGGGTTATGTCAGTAGGAAACGTGACGGTATAGTATCGCATGATGGTAGTACCACCATGTTTGGTTTTGTCATTGGGTAGGTAATAAGGCGTTTCCATGTATACAGATGGAGCTCATCCTTGGTAACGTTTATTAAGACCATGAAAAAATCTGGATCATACTTAAGATGGAAAAAATAAAAAGCTGGGTTTTGTATTAAAATCTAGCAGAAGGCTACTCAAGATAATTTAAGTCAAGTCAATAACTGATGGATTCAAGACCTTTGAAAATCTGAATTCAATTATTGTGACACCTGCGAATAATTTATTTAAATATACTCATGTGCATGTTTGGCGTATATATAAATCATTTTCTTGTAAGCGCCCTCACATAGCTGGTGGTATCTAGTTTTGCTTAGTTTTTGGTTACATCCATACAGGTATATAGAATACCATCACGCAAAGTCTAATAGAATCTTATTGCATATGAGATATGTATCTCGAGGAAATTTGTATAGGTGCGACCCATAATGTAACTCTATATAAACCCTCATTGTAGCTGGTAGGTAAAAAAAAAGTGCTCACATCTAACTAGACAATATAAAACAATGGGGTAGCCCAGTCTAGTGCAGAACCTGAGGGTTACTAATGTATGTGAAAAGGTGGTTCTGCCACTCTTCAAAGTCCAAGGAATTTATACAATTTATGTCTCTCTAAATAGATAACAATCAACAAATGAAATAATAAGACATTATATCCAAACCAAAAAACGCAAAGCTCGTGTCTTATATTAAACGATACATCTTTATCTGTTTGTGAAAAATCAGTGTAAGCTTATTGCAATACATGTATTTACATAAACACAGAATAGTTCTTTAGAACTAACATTAAGGACTCCATAGTGCACATGCATTGAAATATTTACAAGTCACAAAACATTCCACAAATTACATGGATATATACTACATAGAAAAATTATATTTGAACAGTGTGAAATGAAGAGAAGGGAATATCAACCCAGTAAGCAATTAATCAAATTATTGGTCTAGTATCCTGGGTGATCCTCAACACTTGTTGTTAAAGTGTCGACGTTTCGACCCCTGAAAAAAAGCGATATTTTAACCGTCTTGGTGGGGTCTTCCTCGGGATTGACTGGAAAGATCTGTGTGCAGCCT
Organism: Triturus cristatus; assembly: GCF_964204655.1. Classification (NCBI taxonomy): domain Eukaryota; kingdom Metazoa; phylum Chordata; class Amphibia; order Caudata; family Salamandridae; genus Triturus; species Triturus cristatus. Next base: position 779,796,099 of record NC_140595.1, on the reverse strand, counting down.
TTGTGGGGTTTCAACCCTTTGTGGCACTGTAGTCTCACTCTTGTGCGGTTAATGATTTAGTCACTTCAAAGATAACTCAGATAAGCCATTCCTCCGGCGCCAAGCGCACGGGGCTCCATGTGGATTTCTTTGTAAATATGGGAGGGCGACTCCAAGGGGCTCTGTGACTCCTCTCCAGGCCCTTCTATTAACTCCAAAGGCCCATAAATCGCCTTTTGAAACTGGAAAATTAATGTTCCTTATGTGAAACAGAGCGACGGGCAGCCCTCGTCCTCTGTATCCCGGTCGTTAAGATACAGAGGACGAGGGCTGCCCGTCGCTCCGTTTCACATAAGGAACATTAATAAGGAGAAATGGCTTATCCGAGTTATCTCTGAAGTAACTAAATCATTAACAGTACAAGAGTAAGACTACAGTGCCACAAAGGGTTGGAACCCCACAAAGGCTGCACACAGACCTTTCCAGTCAATTCCGAGGAAGACCCCACTAAGACGGTTAAAAGATCGCTTTTTTTCCAGGGGTCGAAACATCGACACTTTAACAACAAGTGTTGAGGATCACCCAGGATACTAGACCAATAATTTGATTAATTGCTTACTGGGTTGATATTCCCTTCTCTTCATTTCACACTGTGTTTAGGTTTAAGGTATTTTATTGGTGCAACACAGAGAGACAAACAACACAAATCATCGAAGGTGTCAGGGCACCGCGGCAAAGGCCATATACTGGGCTGGAGGCCCTTCAAAAAACATTCCAACAAAACATTAGTCCGCTATGACACTCGAGGATGAGCAGTGTTGCAAAATTCGTAAAAAGCCCCCCCATACCACCCTCCCCGAACCCCAACCCCCAAAACCCCCAACCCCAGCCCTCCCCTCATCCAGTGCATGGGTCTGATCATCCCCGCCCTCCCCCCCGCCCCCCCATGAAGGATCCCTGCCACATGTCCATTCAGGAGGCCGATTCCTCTAGCGTCGTAAGCCGCAAGAGGCGAAGATATCTCGGGCAGGTCAGTTCCCTAAATTCAGTAACCAGCAGGGACTGAAACGGCTACCAGAGATCATTAAACTGCTCTATATCCCCTGCCACTGTAAGCGACAGTTTCTCCATCCCCAGCACATGTCACAATCTATGAAGCCAGCCCGTGACAGTGGGGAGTGTCGTGGAGCGGCAGTGTGCGAGAATGTTCTGCATCGCCGATCCCAGCGCAATAGCTATCTGCCTACCCCTGCGAGATCTTAAGGGATACATCAACCCGTTCGGGAGGCCTAGTAATATGTATGCTGGGAGGCGTGGCAGTTCAGTGTCAAAATGGGAGTCGATATCGTCTATCACCTTTTTCCAGTAAGAGTCGAGGAGCAGACAGTCCCACAGGATGTGTGTCAGCGTGCCCACCCGCCCACATCCCCTCCAGCAGGCGTGATCTTTGCTGTGGTCCATGTCGTGTACGTGCTCCGGGGTGTAGTACCAGTATGTCGATATTTTGGTTAATGGTTCAGTGAGTCCCATATGGTAAGCAGAGTGCCTGGCCCTATATGCCACCTGCTCCCATTCTTTGTGACTCAGTAACCTGCCCAATTCTCTCTCCCTGCGCTCCCTTCCTGGATTATAGAAGTGTGAGGAAGGTGGTTGTAAAAGCTTGTAAAGGTCGGTTATCAGCTTCGCGTCGGATGTGCGAGTTAGAAGACAGCATTCATAAGGGAGGAGTCTCCTATCAGCCATCTCCCGCACCTGTGGGTGCAACGCCCAATGGCGAACCTGTAGGTAACGCAACCTCTTAGTCTCCGGGAGCGCGTATACCTGTCAGAAGCGCACGAAGGGGACGACCCCCTCCGGGTCGTACATATGGTACAGGGCCAGACACCCTGCCGCACGCCAGTGAGCGAAGGCCCCCCTCTCCAGTCCCGGGGTAAAGTCAGGGTTATCAATCAGAGGCGTGAGTGGCGAAGGGAATGTTGTCAGGCCGTGCATGGCGTTGGTGGCATCCCAGACCCGCAGGGGTAACCTCGTGACGAAGGAGGCGTAGAGATTCGCAGGGCGGTGAGCCCTACGTAGGAAAGGCACCTCCTGCAGGGGCCTGCCCGCCACCGCCTGGTCCTGAAAGAGCCAGTGCTTGTCGGATTATCACCTGCTCCACTCCACCAGGTAGCGCAGCTGCGCCGCCTGAAAGTACTTGCGGAGATCTGGAATCCCCAATCCCCCGGCCTCCGGCGCCAGCATAGAGAGCGCCCTCTTCATCCTGGGCTTCTTGCACCGCCATATGAACCGCGCCAAGTCCGACTGCGTCTGCTGGATCCAGCCAACAGGCGGCTGCAGCGGCAGCACCCTAAACTGATACAGAATCTGGGGTAAGACAGTCATTTTAACGGCAGCTATTCTGCCCAGCCACGAAAGGGCGCTGCGGTCCCACCGGCCTATCTCCTCCCGAATCTTCCTGCCCAAGGCGGCATAATTAGCCGCCACCATAGCTGGTAGGGTGGGAGCTAGCTGGATCCCTAAATAGGGCACCAGATCCGTCGACCAGACCATCGGGAAAAGGCCTTGTAAGTAGGTTGTTGTAGCTGGTGTAAGAGACACATCCAAGGCCACCGATTTCCCCACGTTCATTTTGAAGCCCGCGACCGTAGCAAAGGAGTTCAGCTCCTCGAGACATGCCGGGAGGGCAGAGAGCGGGTCATCCAGCGACAGTATGACGTCGTCCGCATAGAGGCTAACGGCATGAGTGAAGCCCCCAAACCTCACCCCCTTCACCGCTTGATTGTGACGTATCCTCTGGGCAAAGGGCTCCATATACAGGGCGAAGAGCAGAGGTGACAACGGGTAGCCCTGCCTTGTGCCCCTCTCGATGTCAAAACTCCTGGAGCTATAGCCATTCACCCGCACTACCGCCGTCGGTAATTTGTAGCAATTGAGAATCATAGAGCGGAATTTTTCCCCTATACCCACCTTCAGCAGAACCTGCTCCAGATAAGGCCAGTGGACGCGGTCAAACGCCTTTTCAGCGTCCACTGAGAGCATCATTCTCTCCCCGGGAATCCGTGATGCCTTTTCTATGAGGTGAACTATCCGCTTGGTGTTGTCCACCGTCTGCCTTCCCGGGACAAAGCCCGCCTGGTCCGGATCTATAAGTCCCGGTAGGTGGGGGGCCAATCGGCCCGCCAGGATCCCGGTGTACAGCTTGAGGTCTACATTTAAAAGTGATATCGGCCTGTATGAACCGCATTGCGTCCGGTCCTTCCCCGGCTTGGGGATAACCGTGAGAGAGGCTTGCAACAGGTCCGGCGGAATGGCTCCAGGAGCAGAGAACGAGTTGAAGAGGCGTGTGAGGAGCGGTGCCAACGTCGCACAAAACGTTTTATAGAAAAGGGACGTATAGCCATCCGGCCCCGGGGCTTTTCCATGCTTAAGGTTGGCAATGGCGGAAATCACTTCCTCGACTCGTATATCCCTGTCAAGGTACTCCGCCTGCAAAGGCGCCAGGGAGGGGAGGGGATCAGAGTCCAGGTATGCCGCCGTCGCCGGTGCATCCGGGGGGTCCCCAGAGTAGAGGTCGGCATAAAACCCGCGGAAGGTCTCGGCTATATGGGCGTCCTCCGTAACCGTCGACCCCGTGGAGTCAGAGCTCTCCCTCACCAGCTGCTGTTGTCGTGCCACCCTGAGCCTGTTCGCCAGCAGCCAGCCACATCTGTCCCCTCCCATACAATAGGCATGGTGCCGGCGCAAAGCTGCGTACTCCGCGCGGTCCATGTCCAGGGCCGCCAGGAGCTTCCTCGCCTCCTTGAGCTGCCGCCAGATTCGGGGAGCCCCCGTCCTGCGGTGCATATGTTCAAGTTCGCGGACCCGCTGGGTGAGCTCCTCCCTCTTGAGCTGCCGCTCCTTATTGTCCGCAGAAGAGAGCGCTATAAACTCCCCCCGAAGTACCGCCTTCAGAGCAGCCCACAGTGTCGCCCGGGAGGTATCGGAGTCGTCATTATGGGACAAATAGTCCCAAATTGCAGTCGTCAGGCGCGTGACTACCGCCTTCCTGTGCAGTAAGGTGTCCCGTAGACGCCAAACCCGCGGCGGTCACGAGATCGGCGGCAGACAGAGCGCGACGGTGACTGGGGCGTGATCAGACAGGGAGACCACCCCCATCTCCGTCGCGGTGGCTAGTGCACACACCGGCGCCGTGATAAATCTGAGCAGAAGGCCCCCCCTGAGAGTAATTAGAGGTCCAAGAGTAGGGGAGAAAGCATAAACAAAAGGATGCGAGAAAGAACTCTTTCAGGACCTATATTGTTTTAACAGAGACTTAATTAAGTTCTCTCCTGCCTATATTAAGAGAAAAATTTTAAGCAAAACAGTAGTGTTATATAGTAACCATTTTTATTATTTTTTTCTTTTTTTCTTCACTTTTTTTCAGTTTAGATGAAATCTATTTAAAAAGCATTATCCATTATTTTGTAAATGCTATACATACATATTCATTTCATGAAATATAACATAACATCTACATAAAGTGTACATAACCCCGTAATTTAGTATTGCACAAAACAAACCAATTCATACTCTCAAACATACATCATTCATACTCATACTCATAAAAATAGTGACAAGCCTAGAAGGTTTAGCAAAATCCTCAATAGACAAAAGAGACTTTTTTTTAAAGGGAAGAGACAACAAATAGCACAGTTGTTTCTGATCGTGCTGGGTCTCTTAGGACTTTTCCTCTAGATAGGTTGAATAGGCCTACGCGCGTTTCGGTGAGGAAACACCTTCTTCAGGGCCACCAACTGAAGGGGCATACAGCCATAAAAAGAGACGGGGTTATCTGTGAAGAATTAGAAATATTATTTTTTAGAATTTTTAGAAACGGCAGGAACATTTTATTTGAAACATTACGTCAAGACTTCATACCACTTAAGTAGAACCACCGTAGGTACATCTGGGTTCGTTCAAACAATTTGTAAATCCAACATATTGTCACAACATATATCAGTACTTCAAACCTTAGGAGTGAACCTTCACCAGAAAGTGACCACAGTAAGTGTAACAAAAACTAAAAACTAAAGCTAAAAGACTAAGAAACCTACAGGTATAGGACAATTTGTACATTAGCTACCTGAGTAATTAGGCAGACAAAGTCAGTTGGTGGCCCTGAAGAAGGTGTTTCCTCACCGAAACGCGCGTAGGCCTATTCAACCTATCTAGAGGAAAAGTCCTAAGAGACCCAGCACGATCAGAAACAATTGTGCTATTTGTTGTCTCTTCCCTTTAAAAAAAAGTCTCTTTTGTCTTTTGAGGATTTTGCTAAACCTTCTAGGCTTGTCACTATTTTTATGAGTATGAGTATGAATGATGTATGCTTGAGAGTATGAATTGGTTTGTTTTGTGCAATACTAAATTACGGGGTTATGTACACTTTATGTAGATGTTGTTATGTTATACTTCATGAAATGAATATGTATGTATAGCATTTACAAAATAATGGATAATGCTTTTTAAATAGATTTCATCTAAACTGAAAAAAAGTGAAGAAAAAAAGAAAAAAATAATATAAATGGTTACTATATAACACTACTGTTTTGCTTAAAATTTTTCTCTTAATATAGGCAGGAGAGAACTTAATTAAGTCTCTGTTAAAACAATATAGGTCCTGAAAGTGTTCTTTCTCGCACACCGGCGCCGTGACCAGGAGATGGTCCAGCCTCGCATAAGTTTTATGTGCGTGGGAGTAGTATGAATAGTCCCTGTCAGTAGGGTGCATGCGACGCCAGAGGTCATGGAGGTCCAACTCCGCCAACTGCGCCTTACACCCGGCCGAGAATTCCCCAGTTTGCGGAGAGCGGTGTGCGGATCTGTCTAAGGCCGAATCGAAGACCATATTAAAGTCACCTCCGAGGATAATGTGCCTGTCCTGCGTGGCAGTGACGTCCTCCAGCGCTGAGCGTAAGAAGCGCTCCTGTTGTTCGTTAGGGCTATACAGGGACCCTACCATGAAGGGGAGACCCCCCACCCTAAACCTGTAGGCTAACAGCCTGCCTTTCTGTTCTGTGTGTTTGTGGAGGACCTCTCCCCTAAAATGCCTGGCTACCAGGTTCGCCACCCCTGCCGTCTTAGTGTTGCTGGAAGAAAAGAGTTGTGTCGGGAATTTGTGTGAGCTGAGCCTGTGACAGTCCCGAGGCAACAGGTGTGTTTCCTGAAGGAGGCAAATGTCCGCTTGGGTGCTTTCTAAGAGGGACAACACAGCATGCCGTTTAACCGGGTTGTTGAGGCCCCGAACATTAAGTGTCACGATCTTAAGGGTTGCGGGCGGCATAGGGGATGACAGAAGAGATAGCGCATAGCCTCCGCATACGCAGAGTCCGTCTCATGAGTGTCGCTGTGGCGGCCGTGACCCCTGTGGTGCACTGGACGACCCCCCCCAACTCCCCGGCCCAACCCCCAGGCTACCCCCCCCTCCCTCCCTCTACCATACAACCTGTGCAAAACCCCCCCAACTACCAACAAACCAACCCCCCAGGAATAGGCCAACAACCCCTGACCCCCCCTCCCTCCCTCCCTCTTCCAACCCCCGCAAACCATAGTCCCAGTCGAGTCCCAAGAGGGACAAGTCTGTGGTAAGTTACTTGAGTGGACGTCCAGCCACTGTCCCCTCCCCGCAGCCCCCCCCAGAGCCCCCAAACCTGCAGTATGAAGTAGGCTGTGATGATCTCCCCCCAGAGTGTTCTTACGCCGTCAGCGCGACGTCGCCTGAGGCAGTGTCCCTGGCCACCCCGAGCAATGCGCCGGCCATGCCGGCCCTGATGGTGGGTGAGTCCGGCCTCCCGGAGCGTTCAGAGGAGCGCCGCCTGGACACCCGCTGCCAGCCATCTCTAGTAGAGCGCCTTCGGCGTGGCGTAGTCGTGTCCTCCTCCGTCGCGGTGATGCCCAGGACCCCGCATGTCTCCTGCAGTGAGCGTAGTTGGTGCATAGTGCCATTCCACCGAAAGATAAGACGGAAGGGGTGACCCCAGGCATAGGGCGTCTCATGCTCCCTCAGAAAGTCAGTAGCGATCTTGAATGCTTTGCGTTTCTGAAGTGTAATGGCAGATAAGTCCTGGTATAAAGCGACAGGGTGGCCTCGAAAGGTCAGGGATGGGCGCTTCCGTGCCTCAACCAGGATGCGCTCGTTGAGCGGGAAGTCCGGAAGAAAGGCCAGAATATCCGGCGGTGGTGCCGACGCACGTCTCGGCGGCCCCACCCTGTGTGCTCTGTCGATCCGGATGGGGAAGTCCGCCGACTCTCCCAAGATCTCCCTGAACAGGGCCTGTAAGTAGCCGGCAACTTCGGAACCCTCTTCCGTGGACGGAACTCCCCGGACCCGAATGTTATTCCGCCGGGATCTGTTTTCAAGGTCCTCGTTATGCGCCTGAAGATCGAGCTGTTGGTCCCGGAGGCGTCCCTCCTCTGGCCTGCACTCTCCACGGTGACCACACGTTCTCCCAGGCCATCTACCTCTCTTCGCACCTCCCGCACCTCACCGGCGACCTCTTGTTTCAACGTTTGGAAGTCATCCCTAAGGGAGCTGAAGAGGGACTCCAGGAAGGATCTGGTGACCGGCGGCTCCCCCCCCGCTTGCCTCCTGCGTACCCCCGGAGGAGCACGGCGATGGCTGCCCCTTGTCCGCTCTCTGGTGGTTCCTGCTAAGCATCTCGGGAAGAGTGCGGTCCCCCCTCTTGCCGCCTCGGTTGCCTGCCATTGTTATGGGGACGCAAGTCAGCCGGCTCTTCCTGCGTCACGGGCGCTCGGCCTGCCGTGCTGCTGCTTGCCAACCTCTAGCGCTGTACCCCGGGGGGTCGCCCTTCACCCCACCGGGCACCCGTCTTCCTTACGTGCCGTTCGATCGGGTGCAGCCCGCCACCAAGCACCAGGGCCCCGCCAGGCCCACGCCACGCTCCCGTCTCCACTACCCACTGCAGGAGGGTCTCCACAATCTGCACCACTCCCGGGACTTCAGCCCCGCCACTGCCGCCGCCGGCCACCACTCCCCCTCACCTCTGGGAGGCAATGCGAGTCAATGGGGCCCACCTCTTCTCCGGGATCCCGCTCTTCAATCCTTCCCCGGTGCTAGCGCCAACCAGGGGAGGGGGGCCGCCCCAGTCACTCCCAGGGCACCGCAGGGCCTCCGATCCCCTCCTGCCGTCTCCCGGCTACGCAGGCAGTGTCCAGCTCCTACCACCTCCGGTGGCTCCCTCTGCAGGCCCCCGGCGGCTCCGCGTATGGAGCAACGTGTCCCTTCAAGGATCGCAGGTCACCCGGTCCGAGCCCCGCTCCGCCACCGCAATCCCCAGGGGCCCGCAGGCTGCTCAGTGATCCGATCGGCCAATCTCTGGACCTCGCAGGGGTGGCGCCACCAGGCGGGTGCCCGCCGGGGCCCAGGCCAGGCCGCAGGGATGTACACCGGCCTCGTCTCCTTCCACGCACACCCGGCTCGCTCTCCCTCGTGCACTACTGGGCCTGTGGCCTCTCCGCTGCTCCCCCTCTGGTGTCAGGTGATCGAGGGGACGTCCGCGGGGGCCCCGGCGGACTCCAAGACCCTCCGCTGCCGGGCCGGTCGCCCCTCCCACAGGCTCTCCCTCCGGATTCAGGCCGCGCGTCTCTGCGGCCTAGTCTTCTCCACGCGGTCCGCCGGGGGAGGGGCCCACCGCTCTCACCCGCTCCCCCTGCCGCTACTCCTCACCTGCGCCACCGGTTCGTGGCCCTGTCGCCGTCGCTCTCCACCTCCTGCGCCTATGCCTCGCCGGTAGGCCGCGCCCCCGGCCAAGCGCAGTGGAATGGTGCAGGGTCCCGTGCTCGGTCCCGCCTCGGGCCGCCTCCAGACGTCCCCTCACCGTGAGGCTCCTCCGGCAACCCTCCTCCAGGCTTCGCCGTCGGGTGGAGTCGACCCGCGCTGCCCGATCCTAGACCGTGCTCCGGCTACACACCACGGTCCACGCCGTCAGGCCCCGGCTCTCGGCCCCGCCTCCGCGCCGTTCCTTCCCTTGCCCGCTCTTCTTGGGCTCCGGCGGTGCTTTCTGGGGGCTACTCCAAGCCTCAAAGTGAGTCCGCCGATACTCCACCACCTCCACAGTGATTTCCTGGCAGAACAGGGGGAGATTCTGCCAGAAAGCGCGGTCCAGGGGCCTAGGGTCTTGGGAGCTCGCGGAGAGGGCGACCGCTCATCTCGCCATCTTGGCCACGCTCCTGCTTTCTGTTTTCTCACACTGTGTTTAAATATAATTTTTCTATGTAGTATATGTCCATGTAATTTGTGGAATGTTTTGTGACTTATAAATATTTCAATGTATGTGCACTATGGAGTCCTCCATGTTAGTTCTAAAGAACTATTCTGTGTGTATGTAAATACATGTATTGCAATAAGCTTACACTGATTTTTCACAAACAGATAAAAATATATCATTTAATATAAGACACGAGCTTTGCGTTTTTTGGTTTGGATATATGTCTTATTATCTCATTTGTTGATTGTTCTCATCTATTTAGAGAGACCTAAATTGTATAAATTCCTTAGACTTTGAAGAGTGGCAGAACCACCTTTTCACATACATTATTCACATCTAACTAGAGACATCTTGCTGCTACTCCCTCAAGCAGTGCAGGAAAGTAGGGGAATCTCATGGGATACAAGTTCCAGCAGCTATTTTAGGGAAATATGCTGAATTTGACCTGGTGTCATTTTCGGAGACCAGGACAGAATTTAGCAGTGCCCACACGTTGTCTGCATTCTGTTCAGTGCAGCACCGGCAAGCAGCCGGCCGGGTCAATAACAAAGGCCTGATTTAAAGGGTATCGCCTTGGCTGGGAGCAATCTCGAGCCTCACACCTAGATGTCAAAGAAACAAAGACACACAGCTCATCGCTTCATAAGTACTTTGGAGAAAATACGACTTGGAGGCAGGTTTTTGACTTTGTTCAACTCCCTATGTAAGAGAGATGCATGCACTATAAGAATGCAAGATTTATCTGTGTTTCCAAGTAATAACACATAGAAGGATTTAAATGACAGCTACAATTTTTTTTAATTTAATTCTTTTATAGTGCGCCTCATCCCAGTGTTGGGTACCGGATCAGTTTACATCACACAGACGTACAAGAAATCATACAATTGTGTAAATCAATGTACAGAAAATGTTACATAAGACAATGTGGGTTATAAGGTGTAGGAATGACAGATCATCTGTACTTATAGATATTATATGTTAAGAGTCAATGGTCGGCAGAAACACACAGTCAGGCTATAAAGCCTAATGCAGGGATTGTGGTTATCTGTACTAACAAGACTTTGAACCCATGACCTACAGTTTGCATGCAGCTCTGTGATGCTAGCAAATACAGCGCTGTGCTATATTAGAAGAATTGCACCTTAAGACCTGGAGGTAACAAAATGGTGTCGGTGTGAAAAGCAATAACCCACTTACCTACCTACATAAAGTACAAATCTGACCTGCATGTTACATGATTATCTTTGCAGAGGGTAAATTAACCCTCCGTCCCGCTTTATCAGTCGAACTGTGACTGGACAAAACCCAAATTTCTCCAGAACTCCATTAACCACTATTATAATCGCCTCAAAATTGCTGGGCACACAAAGATCTCAGCAGCAGGTGTCTTAACCCTGTAAGAAATTTTAAAATGCAACATCTTTGTGACCAAGTAAATCATTACAGCTTTACTGTCAAATAGGTCCTTATTACCAATTTGTTTTTGGCAGTTTTTTTTAAAACTAAATGTATCAGAATCTGCTTTTCAAGCTCAGCCATTCGTGACTCCGCCTCCTTTCCTTCCCCCACCTTAACTCCCAATTTATGGGTTTCTGGAGTAACTTGTTTCCAGCACTTCTCACAATCTTCTGCATCATGGTAGTAAGGAAAGCACCAAGGAAGGCGTGCTCTTTACTTTCCTGCCCCATTTAAAAAAAACATTTTTTAAAACAGAGCAGGCATTTTAATAATTCAGAAAGAACAGTGGAGTGGTGTGGCTCACTGGTTAAAGGCGGCAGACCCGGAAGCAGAGGTCGGTCAGGGACCAGGGTTCGATTCCCGACGCGGCAGGGTCTTGGGCCAAGGTCAGCGGACTCGATAATTCTCGCCCCGGTGCCTACTCTAATCATGGATCACACTCAGCAACTCTGGGCAATAGCTTGCTTAATCTCCACTTACGGCCCCACCAGCGCCGGGGATGCTTGGTCTTCACCTTGGAGATGCCCAGTAAGGGACCATCTCACAGGGAAAGCCAGGATGGGTTCCCCAGCAGTACACAGCGCCGGGACACTCTGCTGGAGTAGCTGAGCGCTCAATAAAACACCAGATAACATAACACTCTGCAAGAGTTTGAGTTAAACGGGGAGAAAAAAAAGAGAAGAAATCCGATTGAAAACAATGGTAAAAAAAAAGATAGTTTCTGGGATAGTTTGTGGCTGAACGGCAGTAGCTAGTGCAGGGCATTGTAGGTACTGCCAGGGTGGTCGGTTTAGGGGCAGCACCTAATTCCATATTCAAAGATATTTACAAAAATACGTACGTTTTTGCTTAATATACTTAAATTTTTAAATATTGTCATCATAGGTTTTCCAGTATCATGCTGGACCTTCGTGAATTATTGTGATGAACCTTTAGATGATGGTGATGATCTTCTCATTGTGAACGGCAAACTTGTTTCGAGCAGCGATTCGGCTACGAAAGGGACCAAGTGGACGCTGGGATTACACCAGGTGTGCATTCAATGGAGAAGATCATGCAGGAGGCAGCAGTTTGCAAACAGTGATGACATCCTAGGCTAAGGTATGTATTTTAAAGAAGTAAAGAGGTGACGGCACCGTCTTTTCCCACTGGAACTGCGCTATGGAACCCACAATGGTGGAAGCTGTGGTATGTGCTTGAATGGGTCAGGAGCCAAGATGAAATGTAGTTGCATTACTAGTTCATCATTTCTTTACCTTGCCTTGCGGGTCTACTGGCTGGTTATAAAGCCGAGTGCTGACTACATCAAACGGGGTCATGGCCACCACCGCCGCCACACTGCTGATCATCGCTGCGCACAGAGCCACCAGCCAACTATTCGGAGAGAAGACCTGGGGAGGAAAGGAAAGCAAGTGAGCAGTCTGTCACACAGCACCTTTCACCCCATTACAAGGTTCACAACTCGTGTGGTATCCCTACAAGTGATCTAGCCTACACCACCACTCAGCAGCAGAACACTTCCAGCAACCACTGGGAAATAAAGCTTTTGCAGTCCTTGAGACATTCGAGCATTACAGATATAAAGTATATTTAACAGCAAACAGATATATAAGCAAATAATGAGTGTAAAATCTGGTTGTGGTACATTTGGCGAGCAATAGTCGCAGAGAAAGAAGCCACAGAACTCTAGTGCTCGCATGTCTCCAACATTACACTTGCTGCAGCCTGACTGCATATTAAAGAAATGAACCCCCTTTGTTGGGGGCTGAGGGCGGGGGTCACAGCAACATACTTTCTTAGTGAACTTAGTGTGCCTCGGAAGGAGCGAGCTGTGGCTTCACCTGCTGCCCCAACTGTTTCCACAGGACACTGGCACACTCTAACCAGCAACAAGTTGGCAGGGTCGAGACAGTTCTATTAAGAGGATCTTTCGAGATCCAGTCTCAAAGCTTCTGAGGTAAACAGCTTTCTTATTGATACCCTTGCCCTGTCCTAGGGATCACTAACTGGAGCCACTTTAAAAACCGTGCCTTTAAGGGATGGTGGCACCAGGGTAAAAATACAGAAATTTAAATGACATTTCTACAGAGCCATTATAGTACTCGGATTCGAAAGTGGATACTACGCTGTGTTCAATATCATTTTGGCTTTCCTTCCAGTTTTGAGTAGCAAACTTTACCGCCTCCCTTCTAGGCGTTAGCTGGCTAATCTACGCTCATGAATAGCGAATGAGAGGCTATGATGGAGGAAGTAAAGTTACTTGTACTCTTAGTTCTGCATTGTGCAATATTCATTGAAGTCCACCATTAGAACAAGTGTACTATATGTACACAAATACCACAAACAAATGGTTAAAACCACATGCATTTTTGTATAGCAATATAAAGTAGTCCAACTAAGGCTAGATTAACCAAATTTCTGGCGTTGTCCTTTTTTTATACAATGCTCAACTGGGACAAAAATACATAGTGGAAGAGTTCTGAAGCACACCTTCGGTTTTTCAAACTTTGTTACTTTGCTGTATTCAAGATTGGCGTGCATACACTCAATCACGCTCCGTTCCAAAACGTGTATTTGATATAAACATCCCAAGAATGTGACACGCAAGTTTTCATGTCACAGTGAGTTGCACAGCCTTTTGCACATTTGCGAATTATTTACACGTACTCGTTAATTTTGTTCAACTTCATCCAAATTTTATTTGCATAATTCATCCAGCTTTATCCGTTACGTCAAGGAAATGAAGATCAACTTTTTTAAGCATTTTAAATGACACTGGAATTGCCCATCCGGGCCTATTCACAGGCACGTAATCTGTCTCCATTCCTTCTGCATATTTTTTCACCCAATGCATTTCGGTCTGACTTTAGACCTTCCTCAGGGGTATCTATAAATATTGAAAGTACACATCAGCCCCATATGAATCAAAATTAATTTCAAACACAAACTTTGTATTAATCTGTGCGACATCAAAATCTAACAATGTACAAGCCTCCCTTATAAAAGAACGTCCCCATCCATAAACATATATCACAGTTACCAATCTAATGTTAACCCAAAACTCCTCCGTGACCCAAATGAAATACCCATTGTTTTCAATCCCCACGCACTTCAGTTTTAAACCTCTCAGTTATACCACCCAACTCCCCGATTTTTGCTTTCATAGATTCTGTTGATAATACAGCCTGTATAATCAGAGTGTTCAAATCCCGTTCAAAACCCCGTCCACCCGCAAATACATATTTAAACCTCCCACCTTCTTTCCTTATTTACTTCTCAACAGCTCTTTCTCACCTTAACCACTTTACATTTTATATATATTTTGTTTTTCCAATAACTTCCTTACTCCTCAAATATCCTCCCTCGAAATCTAATCTCTCCAATTGACCCAATATATCCATGCCTTAACAGCCCAATATATACCTGCAGTATCTTTGTAGTATCGACCATTTAAACTCCCGGCTGAACCACGGTTTTCAACATCCTGTTCTCTCAGCAAGTACCCGAGTTTGAATTTAACGTCTCCAGTCCCACCTGCACTCACTCCTGTCACGTGGTTTCCCAACTCCACCCTGTGTGCAGCCTCCGTAATCGTGCAACCTCCCCTGATCTATCTACCACTAAACATAACCGTAATGGTAAAAACTACATAAACTTAACCAGTGATGATAAAAAACGTTACATATCAATCAGTCCTTTTTTAAAAAAACAATACAAAAATAAACAATAATGCAGCCATGATTCGTGTGATTTGAAATGTCTTTCTTCTAATGATTTATTCTGTCCAGATGGCATCTCTTTGGAAGAATCCTTGACGTAAAAAATACATAGAACAGTCTTGTAGCATTATCTTGCCATTGCTGCTTAAAACTACAGTGAAAAAATCTGCAAAATGAAGGCAAGTTGAGCCAAATAAGAAAATGTCCAGTAAAGAAGAAAACGGGACACTGCACCTTTCAAGGCACCAGCAGCTTGCCCAACCCACCATGTGTCATCCTGACTGTTGCTTCAGTGCCCCAGCTCTTGACAACGCAAGAAGCACCACCCCTCAATGCATACGCTCCACACCCACTGAAGAATGATATTGAAGGCTTTAGCACTTCCAAGCCTAAGACTAACAGCGTCAAGATGTACCTTTCCAATATCGAGGAACCGTTAGACATCAAGAACTCACAACTCGAAGCTGCGCCATTTGAGGACGCGGCACTTCGTCTCAAAACATTTCCTGTGGAGGTCATAAATGTTGAAGCACAGGAGATCAATGTAGAATAGACTTCCTTCTACATCATCTTCACTGGCAATATTTTCAGGTGGACCTCAGACCCTTATGCACATTATACTGGAAGATGACAAGGCCCAGACTCTTCTTCCAATTCCAGTAATTTCTTCTTCCAGAAGGCCCAAAATCAAGTAAAACTTTGCCTTCTGCAGAATCGATGACCCCCACTTCCAAATGTATCTGGTCCATCTCGGTGACTTCTCGGTGACTTCCTGCTAACATGTAGGCCCCATGCCAACCACTGCCACCTGATGTCACTCCAAGTAATGAGCCTCGATGGAAAAGTGAAGGAAGATAACACCTGTACCTTCACCTCCAAAACATATTAACACTTCTATTATTGCACCTCGATTCTATATGGTCACCAAGCATTTAAAAATGTGTGCA
Organism: Triturus cristatus; assembly: GCF_964204655.1. Classification (NCBI taxonomy): domain Eukaryota; kingdom Metazoa; phylum Chordata; class Amphibia; order Caudata; family Salamandridae; genus Triturus; species Triturus cristatus. Next base: position 779,780,733 of record NC_140595.1, on the reverse strand, counting down.
TGATCCTGTATGGGACAATTTTAATTTTCAGGCCTCTCAATGAAGTTTCAATGACGCAAAAGAAAAAAAATAGCCTCTTTCAAAGTGAGTAATATTCAACTTCATGCGCTTATGAATTTGATATCATGTCCCTTTGAATGTTTGCAGAATCTGTTGTAGTTTAGCGCATACATGTTTTATGTAGATATTGCACTATCTGGCCTACAAATTAGTTTACAAATCTCAAGTCAGTCACAAGAACCAAGCAGCCATGCTTTCAACAAAAGCACACAATAAAACGAAAAAAGGTGAATTGTTAGAACAAAAGGTACTTACCTGGAAATTGTGGTTCTCCAGGATTGGTGTCTTTCATAGATTCACATGCTTGAATCATTCCCCGTCGTCGAAGTGGGAGTCCCACGGTTCATAAAATAGCTATATATATATATATATATATATACATACTATAACAATAGCATAGCTAAAAAAATTCCATAGGATGTATTGTAGCATAGCAATCAATAGGACAAAGCCTGTCACTTTATTAGCTCGTCCAAGTCATTAGATATAGTCCAAACTCCAGCCAATCATGCATCAGCACCCTCTAGAACCTTCTCCCCAGAGGCTCAGATCCTCAGATTTTCTAGCACGAGGGTGACATAATAGTCAAGTACACGAGGGGAGCCTCTGAGGGGAGGTGGGTGGGTCGCATGTGAATCTATGAAAGACACCAATACTGGAGAACCACAGTTTACAGGTAAGTAACTTTTGTTATTCTCCAGTATTGGGGTGTCTTTTATAGATTCACATGCTTGAATCAGAGTAGACAACAGTAATTCCAAAACTGTACATAGTGTTATATATATATATATATATATATATATATATATATATATATATATTAAACAAATGCCCAAGCATACCCAGATGCACTCGTCTGCTGTTGGTATTTTTTATTAACCTTGCGGCCAGCTACTTCGCACCAGACACGATTTTACAGCCCAACGCATTTTAAAGTCCATTTGACTTCTTCCTCAGGGGAAGCTGCATTGAAAACAACAGGAGACCCAGCATGCATTTAAGTATTGTCCCGCCCTTAGTGGGTGTGGCTTAATGCCCAGGTGCACGCTGGATAATGTAGTTACCCTCAGTGGGTTCCATTAGTTTCATGGTAGACATCCACTGCGCAGTCAATGATCTTGGCAGAGATCTTCTCACCCTCCTGGATAATCTTTAAAGCTTCGGTTTTTTGAGTCCTCAGGCAACAAATCAATAAAAGGAGAAATGTCCTACCACATTTGCCTATCATAGCGGCCTAGGAAGGCAAGGGAATTACCGGCCCGGACAGTAGTTGCAGCCATGGTGGAATATTTTTTCCCAATCGCATCAAGGCGTCTGCCATCTTGATCAGGAGTAGCCGACAAAGGAGAGAAAGGATTTCTGGCAGGACGTTGAGCCGCCTGCGAAATAACTGAATCCGGCTTCGATTGGCCAATTAAATAGGCTGGTGAATTGTCTGGTGCCTTGTACTTTTTATCCAAGCGCGGCAGGACTGCAGGAATGGAGGCAGGGTCTTTATGACCTTCAAACCCTCCTGCCAGATGAAATCAATTATGGGAATCGCCCAAACCTGTTTCTGTGGTTGACTCAAAACAATGCTCATCCTTTGAGACCATAGGGAGATGAAATCTCTTGGCTGCTCTGTCCATGAGGACGTGAAATCCACCTATATCCACAGGTGGAGAGTCGACAGGAGTATGAGTGGTAGGCGACGGTGTCTGAATTTGGTAATTGTCCCATTCAGTCAGTAGGGATCTATCATCTAACTCCCCTTCTTCTCTGTCCTGATTGATGATGGTGGAGGGATAGGCGTCTGAGGAATCGAAGAAGCTGGCTCTGAAGGAGGAAAACGGCGGTAGTAGTCATCCAGCATGTGTTGAGTGACAAAGGCATCTGTGCAGCCGGATTTTCAGACTGTGATTGAAAATTTGGTTCTGAATAATAGTCATAGTCTTGTTCATCATCTATGTCCTGGTACTTAATGAGGAGCTTTGAAGGACTACGAGCTGCTCGAAACCTATCGTCCTCCTCTGAATCCTCCTCGTCCGCCCCATAATCCAACAACTGCACTGGAAGATTAGGAGAAGCTTGTATTGGCAACAAAAGGTCCATTGAAGACTGTCTACGTTGAAGCAACGAGACCTTCCTTGACTCAGAGGGTGGCAAAAGAGCTGCTGAAGGCTTCAAAGGCACTAAAGGCATCAAACCTGGCGGTGAAACTAGAGATTCCGCCGACGAGGCTGCAGCCGTCGACGAAAGACACACTTGACTCTCCATTTGTAAAGGCTTCACCATCGCCGACGAAGCAGGCTCGATGAGACAACCCTCGACAGGACAACCATCGATCACAAAGAGGTGGAAGAGGTCTGATCCCCCTGCCCTATCGTCCTGGAGACAGTCGCTTCACAAGGAGCCTAATGCAGCACAATGGGAGGACATCATACACGATTTTCAGGGGACACAACCTGGAGACAAGCGGATAACTCCTCAGCCTTGTCCTGGTAGAACTAGCAGTTGACATTACAAACCTTACTCCGGGGCATTGAGAGGCTGGGGGAAGTGTGGTGGAGGAAACCCTTACAAATGACTGTCCTCACCTCTCCCCTCCATGAATATTGTGGTTTGCGGGCATAGCCAAGCGGAGCGAAGCCACCATTGGGTGCGCTCTATTGCGCGCCCCTCTGGGGTTATTCCTTTTCGGCAGTCATCCTACATTTCCTGCTACCTATCGTATTACCCTACAAACACATGCTTGGCGATACGATTTACTTCATCGTGGTCGACATATACAGAGTGCTCCCCCCTTACATACACATGAGGTGACCGCACCAAGTTAGTGAGGTCCCAGTGGTTGCAACCTGCCATTGATAGCCCCTAGCTATATGCAACTGAATCATGGAAGAGCAGCCATCTGACTGACGGGGGTGGGGTGAAGCATCCGGCGACACAGCCTACCAGTCACCTGCGTGAACGGCTGCTCAGCTTTCTCAAAGTCTGTATGTATGGGGGCGTAAATATTTATTGTAGTCAAACATTGGAGGTTGAACTGGGGGCGTGGAGAGATGGGTTGATATCCAAGGGGAAATTATTGCTCCATCGCTCACTTGTTACCTTTGTTTATGTTTAAAATTGTTGAAAGACTTCTACTGACTTGTACATGCATGACTCATCGTTTGGAATTTGCCAAATGTAGCATGGACATTGCATGGGCGCTATAAACAGAAACCTCAATACAGGACGCTAGTGGGAAACAACCAGGCACTTGCTTCTCGGAGGCATAATCACACAAATCACTTTATTTGCTGCAGGAAATAATCTATTCTTCGTGATACTGTGATGATGAATGTATGCATTATATATTGTGTATGTAACAGAAAATCCAATAAACAGATGTTTCAACAAAAAAACTAAAAAATCATAGACACCTTGAGCTTTGATCTCACTGTCTGTTTAATATAACTCAAAACCCCACGGCAAAAAAAAAAACCCATTAATCACTGTTGCCCAACTGCATTCTATATGTGTACAGTAAATCTGCGCCTACGCTCCGCTAAAGCTGTATGTAGGTAAGACCAAAGAAAGCGAGTCACACGGCTTTTGCCAAGACAGGAAGATTTGTAAGTTGCGACTGTGGCAGGAAATTAACCTAGGCATAGATATGCCCATGAGAGATGAACGAAAGAGTCCTTCAGCATGAACTAGATGCCTTCGGGAGCTGGTTTATCGCCAATGTTCTCATTAGGAAAATGCCCTCAGCGTAAAGAATGCCAATGTCATGACAACAGAATATGCCTGTTTAGACAGTAAGAGATCCTACAAGCGCAACACAGAGCTACTAGACTCGAAGTCACCATGCTCGCCTAGAAAAGACAGCATGTTACTGGCTTTGCAAAACACTTCTAAATTAAGCAATATATATATATATATATATATTTGTTTTCTCAAAATACTGGAGGAAAAGCAAACATATTTAAGATATCTCAAAACTGTACACTGAATTCAATTATGTTTACTCTTTGTAAGCATCATGGTTTATTTTTCAAATACTTTTCACTCAAACTCAACAGAATATAAAAATTAATAGGAAGTTTAAAGGAAAACGGTCAAATTTACTTAATACAGGACTCCGGCCTGAAACATGCTCCAGCCATTTCATCCTCTGAAGTAGCCCAGGAAGCAGACTTATGGGCCTTCCAGAGAAAGCCATCTTCTGTTCAGCCATGGTAATTACATCTTCTCCCTCAAACAGCAGCTGAGCGAGGGCAGCAGTGAGTCCCTCCCCAGCACTATACGCCTGTGTGTGCAAGGCCTGAGCTTTGTGCAGTATGTCATGTGCAATGCAGGGGGGTAAAACAGAAACAAACCTTAAATTCCACTTCCAAGTCATACCCTGGAAAAAACCATACCTATTGCTGTGCCTTTACAGGCACACTGGGAGGGGTGGTGAGGAATGATACAGAGCGCCAGGGTTTGGGTGCGTTTGTCAGCCGGGAGAGAGAATCACACGAGGAAGAGAGCAAGAAGCCCCATGCATTCTCATTGTGTGCATGTGTTTTCATTCAGCAGTGAAAAAGAAAAAAAATGTTCCCAGAATGTGAGCAGTGGAAGGATGTTTCAGCCAATCTAAAAGATGGGAAAGAGTAAACGGAAGACAATCCACCAAACAAGAAGCAAGTAAATGACAGTGACAATCAAGCCAGCCAATGGTAAAGCAATGGGTGGGCTCTAAGCTCGCGGTAAGTGGCTTTAGCCTTTGATACGTGAGACTTAAAACAGAAACTTGTCATTATTGGGCCACACATTCACATCCTTCATTTTACAAGCAAAAACACTGTTCCTTTTCTGGACAATGAATGCAAGAAGCGCTAGAGCGCGTGATGCAGTGCCTGCTGCATTCCATAAGTTTGGCTTTATGTTGCATGGTGTGTCTCCCTATATATTTCCGTTACATAGATGATTGTTTACTTATGTTTTTCATGCAACACACGAGCCTTCTGAAGCATATAGTGCAAACCGGGTTGTACATGAAGGGACACGATTGGAAACTCCTGAGAAGCACCTGAAGGCAATGCAGGTTTCTGACAGCGGCCATCACTGCGCCTTATAACATGTTCTGACTACATGCTCACCCAGGCCTTTGCCTTATGCACAGCACACTGGACGGGTTAAACGCGTGCGCCTACTGTATTTACGATTCTATAAGAAAGTGGGCGAATTCGGTACACAACTGTCGAAATATGGACAGTGCCAACGGAAAAGAAAATGCAGCTATTCTGTGTGGGATGGTGAAGTGGAAAGGATGAAAGGAAATACATGCAGGGGGAGAGTGAACATACAGCGATAGAGAGGAAGGAAGGAAGGAAGGAAGGAAGGAAGGAAGGAAGGAAGGAAGGAAGGAAGGAAGGAAGGAAGGAAGGAAGGAAGGAAGGAAGGAAGGAAGGAAGGAAGGAAGGAAGGAAGGAAGGAAGGAAGGAAGGATGTATGACAAATGCAAATGAGCGCGGCACGAGGAGAAACAGTGGTTCTGTAAAATTTGCACATTCGGAAGGGCCAATACCCTAGTCATTTCGAGATTCACATCTGAGCTGTTTCTCACCTGGAGATTTGCCACCATGTCTTTGGATAATGAAAAGGAGGAGAGCTGAGCGGCTGACCCCACCATGACCCTCGGCACAGAAGCGCTGGCCCCACGCCATAGGCCCAGGATGCCATGCTCTCTGTAAATGGAAATCAAAGCATGGACCATTCCCTGCAGAAAAAAAGAAATCGATAAACCTGAATTAAATGACATTTGGTTGAAAGTAACACATGGATGTTCTATTTCACAATTCAGGATGAACTGTGAATGTCCGTCTAATACAGGGGTTTTAAAGCGCAAACTTATGTAGGAGAGAACTACTACTACTGTGTTAATGAGAATGATTGCCCAATATCACTGTGGAACTTGCTGACAGGACTAGGACCAGTCTCCGTGATTGCACCACTTCCCCTTGTTTAGTGGTGTGCAGGTCAGGAGAGCTCTTCTATAGTTAAGCCACATAACTGAATTGACCTACCTGAATTAGAAAAACTGCTGAATCAGACCCCACTTTCATCAGGTTTCTCCCACCATCTACATTAATCAAGACTTGCCCAAACTCCTTAACAAGTTCTGGCAAAGCACACAGATCGGGCCTTTAGTGGTAACCTGTGGAGCTTTTGGCTTTGCTAATGCTTGTGTGCACACTGCTCGCTTACAATGGGGGTTACCATTCTTTTTTTATCGTTTTTTTTTTTTATGGGAATTTTCCAAAATGTCCAACAAAGAGCAACTCTGGATGAAAAATAATCTTGAACTGCCAAACACTAATCAATAATCTTAACCCCGGGTTACACCATATTCCCGCCCCCATTGGCATATAAGAAATTGGAAACCATAATAATGTGGGGTGGCATTCACAGGGCGTCCCAGTCAGCAACGATAGGGGGTTTGCAAAGACCCCGGGCGTCCTCTCTACCGTGGACCATGCCCTCCACCACTGCCCAATGAAGCAGGTCGCATCTCTGCTTCACTAGAGATGAGGGCTGAGGAGATTGCCATTTGGTAGTGCTAACACGCCTCTGCAACAAGAGTGCGAGATCCAGGAAGCGCTGAGGTCTACATCTCTTAGGGCGCTTAAAGTTGCCCAGTGCACAGGATTCCCTGGACTGCAAAGGAGGGAAGTCACTGACCTTGGCCAACTGGGTAAGTACTTCTTCTGAGAAGGAAAACAGTGAGGGCAGCCACGTAACATATGCAAAAATGGCATAGGGTGCCATATGTGAGAAACTGGCCTTTGTGTAGTCTGAATTGTTTGACCAGGGAAGGGGAGAAGCCGACTGTCTAGAAACAAGTCCCCCAAGGTTGTGACACCAGTCTCATCCCATTGATGGAGGTCGCGGCTTACGTTGCTGGCCTGAAATCTGAGGAGCCCCTGGAGAGGAACGGCGGGAGCATATTGAGCAGTGTTTCAGTGATGTAGATTATTTTAGGGTAGCACTGCAGCACTACCAGCAGAAGACTGGTGCCTCATGAGGGAGGCGATCATTCAGGAGCAAGAGGTTGCAAAGGGTGCGGCAGCTACAGTCCCCACCCTTAGTTGAAAGGACTTCAAGGTCCCTCCCATCAGGCAGCAGGATAATAGAGGGAGATGGGCACATCTAGACCTCCACGGGGTCAACCAGGAGGAGAAGCTACATGAGTAACTTCACGGGTCCCAATGCGTCAAATAAGATCCCCAAGCAAATAATGGAAGTTTCAATAGATCCTCCTGGTGAGAAAAAGAGGTACGTTGGCAAAGTGGTAAAGGAGGCACCGGAGCATGATCATTTTTGAGAGGGTTAAGCAGCTGGCAATCGACAAGGGCAAAGATTTTCCGCAACCTATATGCGTTCAATGGGCTTGGATTTATTTTATTTTATTTTTTGTTAACTCTCTTTATTGATTTTTAAAAGAGCAGTACATCAATAATGCTTACAGATTAGCAGTGTGCACAGTACTTGTACAATTGATTACAGTATCATGGTCTTATTGACATATGACTGTATGGAACGTTATGGTTCTTTACTTCGTGCAGTTACGGTCTTTAGGACACACGACCTTACATTAATTAGGGCATTGCATACGACATTGTACATTCATTCATTTCTAGGCATCCAATTCCATTACTATCTAGGATTATGGTGTATCCTCACTCTTTAGTTATTTCTCAAATTGAAAATTGTCATGCGGAGACAGCATAGTATTCAGGACACTTTGCATATAGAGATGGTGTTTAAACAGTGTTTGGCACAGAATTTCCAATGACCCCTTGTCTCAATGTGGTGGGGCAGTGTCAGATCGTACTCGTCTCAGGGTCGACACTTGGGACTTCGAGGGTGCGCCGCAAGGTAGCTTGTAAGGAGTCCCTAAATGTCCTTGGGGCAGGAGTTGCGTGGCAGTAGCTCTGCATAGGTGGACAGTTGCTCTTGGCAGAATATCAAGTCATTGAGCCAGTCTTTGAACTTGGGTGCCTTCCCCTGCTCCAGCGACAGGCAACTCGTCTTTTTGCCATCAGTAGTGCAAGAGCAATGCATTTGCGGTGTGGTGCAGGAATTAGTTTGGTGTACCCTAGCAGGGCTAGTAGCGGAGTGCGCTCAGTATTATGTGTTGTCATTAGCGCTATGGCATTGAACACTTGATTCCAGTAGTCATGTACTTCTGGGCATTCCCAAGCCGGATGCAGAAAGTCGGCCCCTGGAGCCTTGCATCTATCGCATCTGTCAAACTCCCTTAGTTTATATTTATGCATCTTGACTGGTGTAGTATAATCGGTGGAAGAATTTGTAATGCGTTATGAGGAGTCTGCCGCTAGCAGAGATTTGCTCATGTCTGCAAGCAGCAGTATTCCCAGTGGTCAGCCGACAATTCATAGCCCAATTCCGCATTCCAATATGTGCGCGATATGGCCGGTGGTTCTACCCTTTGCGTGTGCACTGTGTGATATATTATGGAAACTAAATGCCCGGCATTTGTCGCTTTTAACATCAGTTGTAGGGGAGCTAGAACAAGGGGCTCACTGGGAAACTCCGGGGTAACAAAGCGAATGCCCTGCCGCAGACATATATATAAGAAGACATCGAATGGAGATGGGTGAAGCCCTTGAAATATCTGTTCGGATGTACGAAATTGTCCATTGTGGTAGAGGTCCCCCATGTGGTAATTTTAGTCCGTTCCTTCAATTTGTGGAATGCTATTTCCTGGAGAAGAGGCATGTTGGGGTGATAAGTGAGTGGGAGCAGTGAGGAGTAAAGCAAGGGACTGTGCAGCAGATTGCCAATGCGGTGCTATGCCTGCATTGTACATGTGACAGTGGTTGGATTTTTGTCTTTGGGGCGCGGTGTGTCGCATAGCATGCCGTCTATAGGTAAGGGGTCAGCCAACCAATGCTCTGCCGTCACTTGTGGCATATACCGCAGTTGGTGTACCCAGTAATAGGCGTAATGGGCTTGTGCACTCATATAATATAATTCAAAATCTGGGATATCAAAACCCCCCAGTGAATGTGACCTGGTGAGTATTCTCCACTGTAGTCGTGGTTGCTTGCCTCCCCATATTAAACGTATAATTTCGGACCGAAGTGTTTTAAAAAAATTAGCTCCTGGATGAAACAGAATGTTTAAGAAAAGGTAGAGTAATTGGGGAAGTATCACCATCTTAATTAGGGACGCTCTTCCCGCCATTGAGAGGGGCAAAGAGATCCATCGGTTGACATAACCATTGATGCGATCTAGGGCAGTGCCATAATTAAGGCGCATCATCTCCTCCCTGTCCCTTGTAATGCGTATACCTAAATAGCGCAGATCCTCATCGCACCACTCTAACGGGTAGTCTAGAGGAAATTGAATTGTAGCTGCCGTTAAGGGGAATATGGATGACTTTCCCCAATTAATCTGTATTCCTGATAGTTTCCCAAAGACAATAAATTCTCTGAGAATCGGGTTCAGATTTTGTTGCGGTTTTCGGATATATAAGGTGATATCATCCGCATATAGAGATCCAAGGATCTGTCACATTTTACATCGGAGTACCTTATCTTGGTGGTGTGGTCTCAATTTGGCCGCCAGAGGCTCGATCGCTAGTGCGAAAAGTAAGGGGGATAAAGGACACCCTTGTGGGGTGCCTCTGGTGATCGAAAAGGCCTGTGATATGCATCCATTTATGAGAACTTTAGCAGTTGGTAGTTGATACAAGAGTTGGATCCAGGACAGAAAAAGTATCGGGAAGCCCATTTGTCGCATCCCTCTGAACATGTAGTCCCATTCGACTGAGTCGAATGCCTTAGTGGCATCTAGGAAAATCGCCGCGAGGGGCAACTCAGGTGCAACATTATTAAGTATTGTAAAGAGGGTTCTTAGGTTATGCGAAGTGGCTCTCCCGGGTACGAAACCCGATTTATCAGGAAAGATCAGCTTTTCCATTAGGAGACTAAGACGGTTTACTATTAAGTTGGCCAATATTTTGGTGTCGCAATTGAGGAGGGACAATGGTCTGTATGAGTCATAGTGAAGGGGCGACTTCCCCAGCTTGAGGAGGGAGGTAATAAGCGTCTCCCTCATAGATGATGCAAGTTTGCCGGATTCTAACGAATCTTCATACACCTCTCGCAGTATATGAGCCATTTGGTCTATTTACATTTTATAGAATTCTATGGGTATGCCATCCATACCAGGAGCTTTGCCAGACTGCATGTGCATGATGGCCTCTCTTACCTCGTGTAACTCAAAGGGGGCACACAAGAACTCCCTCTGTGCATATCCCAGCCACCCCAATGCCACATCTCCCAAAAAGCCCTCGAGATATAATTCGTCTTTTCTGCCTGTGGTGTAAAGTTGGGCATAGTGACTCGTAAAAGTATTTAGAATGTTTGCCATGTCTCGATAAAGCATGTCACCTGGCCCAGCTAATTCTAATACATAGTTAAAAACCGAGGTTTCCGAATGGTTTCTGCCAATATTTTACCTGGCCGCTCACCCTCCCCATAGCGGCGGGCCACCCAATATCTACCCCTGAATCGCGCTTCCCGATTAGCCGTATCTGTGTAGTCTGTGAGTGTCTCCCGGAATTTTTGTTGGGTGCTACCATCGGGACCTAAGGACAGATGCGCTTCTAGTGCCTTGAGTTCTACTTCTAATTTACGCAAAGTGTTAGTAATATCTCTAAGCACTCCTGAGCCTTTCGATATGCAGATTCCCCGCAACGTAACTTTGAAAGCCTCCCAGATGGTATCCACGCTATCTACTGAGCCCTAGTTTCTCTGAAAAAAAATCTTGAATTTCTTCCCCTAGTTCAGTCTGAAAGACCGCATCCAGCAAGATGGAGGGCTGCAATTTCCAGCTGTTGTGGGGGGACCATACTCCGATGATGTTAGTGTGAGCTTTACTGAAGCGTGATCGGAGTATGTTCTTGCCATGTGGTGTACCATAGATATAGCTTGCCCTAAGCCCCGCGATAAAAAACAGTAATCTAAACGCGCCCATGATGCAGCTTGCGCGGTGAAATGTGTGCCTTCCCTCTTATGAGGGTGCATATGTCTCCAGGCGTCGATTAGTTGGTGGGTTACTAGGATATCCTGAATGACTGCTCGGGCTTTGTTGTAATGGTGGGAGGCTGGGTTAGACCTATCTATATCAGGATTACATGCAACATTAAAATCTCCCCCCCCAGATTATATGATTGGAACCCATTTCCGTTATCTCATTGTAACGCCCTGAACGTCTCAGGATCGTTTAACAGACACGACAATGAGGATGCAACCACTAGTGAAGGGTTAGTTGTTTTAATGAAGGCAAATATAATACAAAGAATAAACAAAAGTTATAGTCACTGGAATCCTCCAGGCTAAGTACGTTACCAGCCCACAGCACGGATGGTCCTAACCGTCCTCTGCATATACGCCGGTCCCGGCGTATGCCAACAGAGGGCAGAAATGAAATGGCCGACAATGCCAATCGGTAGGCTGTGAGGGGCACGAAGAGTGTTGGGGAGAATCGAGGAGTCAGGGAAACACCCAGCCGGGGTCTCTACCTGAAGGGAGCAGCCGCTCAACCTCTTCCTCAGACTGCACCGGGACGCGGAGTCACCTCCTGGTGATGAGTCACCGATACCCCAATCACAAGCAAGAAGACTGAACCGAGAGCAGCCGCTCGATCGATCCTGTGGACTTCCGAGTCTGTAACGCGGCAAACACCTCCTGGTGTGCGTTACAGCTGGCAGTCCCTGTGTCTCTGGTCGGGCTGGGAGTTACGACTCCAACCAGCAAAAGCGCCACTGCGCTTGGACTCAGCCGAGTCAAAAAGCGAAGCTCAATGGTTGACCGGTAGAGCTTCCGGGTCCTTCACAGGTGACGATGGGGCAAGACACGGCCCAGGGAGCAACGACTCGACCTACCTCCGTTCTTGCCTTACTGGAGCACCACTCCGGAACACTGCTCTTCACGAAGCAGGTACGTCGGTGTGAACACAATATCCGACAGCGTTGTACCTCCCGGTTCCTCCCTTTATAGGGCGTGTTTTCCTTGAGTTATGTAACAGCTCTCCTGTTTACATAAGGGCGTGTTTCCTTGAGTTATGTAACAGCTCTCCTGTTTACATAAGGGCGTGTTTCCCTTGAGTTATGTAACAGCTCTCCTGTTTACATAAGGGCGTGTTTTCCTTGAGTTATGTAACAGCTCTCCTGTTTACATAAGGGCGTGTTTCCCTTGAGTTATGTAACAGCTCTCCTGTTTACATAAGGGCGTGTTTTCCTTGAGTTATGTAACAGCTCTCCTGTTTACATAACCTCTCAACCGCTAAGCATCCTGGGAGATGTAGTCCGTTTTCGCTGGTTACCGTTTTCCTCCCCTCGTATGACAGGAATTCTTGACAGTACATCCTCCCTCTCAGCGGCTCCCCACGGGTCCAGCGCTGGCAGAAAAACGCCGATGGAACAAGGAGACCAAGCGCGGAGCATGAACCCCTTCAGCCGGTTCCCATGAATGCTCCTCCGGGCCATAGCCTTTCCACGCAACCAGGTACCACAGCTTCCCCCTGCGCCATTTGGACGCCCGTATGCCCGACACTTCATACTCCACCTCCGACTCCACGCATACCGGCCGAGGTGTCCCAGACGGCTTGGAGGGTGCTGGTTTGAGCAATGATACATGAAAGACAGGGTGTATCCGCAATGACTGGGGCAAGCACACCTTCACGTTTACGGGACCCATACACTTGGTAATTCGATAGGGGCCCATGTACTTGGGATGGAACACACTGTTCTTTCGAAACCTCATGTTTCTTGTGGATATCCAGACGTAGTCTCCAGTGCGGTACAGTGGCCCGGGCCTTCTCTTCCTATCTGCCGCAGCCTTGTATCTTCTCTTGGCCTCTATTAGGACAGCCCTTGAGCGCATCAATGTGTCTTTTATGTGTGCCATCCTGTCCGCTGTGGCGGGAATCCTGTCCTCTCTGAACGGATGTAGAAATGGCAAGAACCTGGGATGTTGGCCATAGTTGCTATAGAACGGAGATGACTGTGTGGAGCTGTGAGTGGCGTTGTTATAGGCTATCTCTGCAACCCATAGCAAGTCAACCCATTCTACCCTGCCCTGGTCCACAAAACATCGCAGATACTGTTTGAGCGTTTGGTTCAGGCGCTCGGTTTGGCCGTCCGTTTGAGGGTGGTAGCTGGTGGACAGGGCGGTCTTAACATGCAGCGCAGTGCACCAAGTCTTCCAGAATTGCGCAGTAAACTGCGACCCCCGGTCCGACACGATCACCCCAGGTAATCCATGCAGTCGTACCACATTCTTTAGGAGTAGTGACGCCAATTCCCCGGCCGTAGGGACTCTCTTGCAGGGGATGAAGTGCCCCATTTTCGTCAAGTAATCCACCACCACCAGTATTGCCGTCATCCCCTGGTCTACCGGTAGGCCCACCACGAAGTCCAGTGATATGCTATCCCATGGTCTATCCGGGGTCGGAAGTGGATGTAAGAGCCCTTGGGTTCGGCCATGGTCGGCCTTCATGGTAGCACACGTAGGACACTCCTGTCCCCACCTCCTGACATCCACTCTCATGGTTGGCCACCAGAAATGCCGTCCCATGCTAGCCACCGTTTTTTCAAAGCCCAAATGACCTGCGCATGGAGAGTCATGGCACCAGATGAATGCTTGTTTCCTTAGCCTAGGCGTGGGTATCAATAGGCACCTGCCCTTCAGGGGTATCCCGTCCTTCAGCTGCCATTCTCTGTGACTGAGGAGCCACCTCCGCCATGCGAATGACCTGATCCCTCTCTTTATTCCCCTCAGGAAAGTATCCGGTTGGATAACCCCCAATACCATCCTCGGGGAAATGATGGAACGCTCGGTCGCAGGCAATGGTTCCTTAACTGCAGATTGACGGGACAGGGCGTCCGCCTTTCGGTTTTCCGTCCCCGGCCGATATGTGATGCGGAAGTTGAACCCCGCAAAGAAGATCATCCACCGCAGCTGCCTGGGAGAAAGGTGTCTAGTGGCCGTCATGAACTGTAGGTTCCGATGGTCCGTGTACACCGATACCACATGTCTTGCCCCCATCAACCAATGCCTCCATTCGGTGAAGGCGTCCTTGATTGCGAGAAGCTCCTTCTCCGCAATATGGTAGTTGCGTTCGGCGTCGTTGAGTTTGCGGGACATGTACGCAACGGGATGAAGCACCCCTGTGTCGTGGTTGCGTTGGGACAAGATAGCCCCCAGCGCCACATCCGACGCGTCCGCTTCCACCACGTAGGGGAGATCCGGATCGGGGTGAGCCAACACCGGCGCCTTACCAAAGGCGCTTTTCAGGGCCTCAAAGGCTTTGTTCGCTTCAGGGGACCAGACAAACTCCTTGGACTTCCTCAGTAGCTGTGTGATTGGGGCCACCACTCCTGAAAATCCATCTATGAACCGCCTGTAAAAGTTGGCGAAGCCAATGAAGCTGTGGACGTCCTTCACGCTTTGGGGCACCGGCCATTCTTTCACCGCCTTGATCTTTCGTTCTGCCATCTCCTGTCCCTCTGGACTCAGCATCACTCCGAGGAATTCCACAGATGTGACGTGGAAGTCACACTTGCTGAGTTTACAAAACAGCATGTTTTCCCTCAGCTTTTGGAGCACAGCTTTGACGTGGTGTACGTGCTCCTCCACACTGGACGAATAGATGAGGATGTCGTCGATATATACGACCACGTAGATATCCAACTCCTCTCTGAATACCTCATTCAAAAAGTACTGAAAGGCTGCCGGGGCGTTGCACAGACCGAACGGCATGACGAGGTACTCAAAAAGGCCGAACCTGGTCTTAAAGGCGGTCTTCCACTCGTCTCCGTCCCTCATGCGCACCAGATGGTATGCCCCTTTCAAATCCAACTTGGTGTAGATACGAGCTTTCTTGACCTGTTCCAGAAGTACACTGATGAGAGGCAAGGGGTACCGATTTTTTATGGTTATCGCATTCAATGCCCTAAAGCCCACACAGGCTCTCAGCTCCCCATTAGCCTTCGGGATGAAGAAGAGTGGCGAGGCGGCCGGAGACTTGGACGGGCGGATGAATCCTAGCTTGAGGAGTTTATCCAGGTACCCCCGGAGATGCACGTTTTCAGGCTCCGTCAGGGCATACAGCCTGCCGCTGGGAACGCTGGCCCCTGGCACCAGGTCGATCTGGCAGTCAAACTGTCTAAGTGGTGGTAGCACTTCCGCCTTCACCTCATCAAATACATCCTCAAAACTGTGATAAGCCTGGGGGAGAGCCACATCTTTTTCTGCCGCTGTAGCCACCGTCTGACTCCCGCTCTCATCTGCGTCAAGGGATTCCGTTCTTATTCCACAATGCAGGATGCAATACGGTGACGTCATTTCGATGCGATGTGTTGGCCAATCCACAAAGGGGTTGTGTTTCTGTAGCCACGGCAATCCCAATATCACGCCATATTGGGGCGCTCGGATGATGTTAAAATCGATTTGTTCCAAATGGTTCCACCCATATCTCATCGGAAGGACCCCCGTGTGCTGCCCGATGGGCCCCGTCACCAATCGCCTTCCGTCTACAGCATAGACGTCTTCGGGTACAGCTTTGGGAAGAAGCACTAGCCCTAGCCTGCATGCCTCGTTGTGGTCCATAAACATGCCAGTGGCTCCTGAATCCACCATGGCCACAACGGGTATCCACTGGTCATGCACTCCCACGTGCACCGTGATAAACAGGTGTCGTTGTCCCTTAGTGACCGAGTTGGAAAGTGAAGGGATGGATGAGTGACTCCGAGATGCCCCTTCTCTGGTCTTGGAGTCCTCTAGTTTTCCGCCGGTATGTCCACCACGGCTGTTACCGACCGGTTGGCCCGATAACGTGACGTCTTCGGTTTGGCAGGGCATTCACGTACGTAGTGGCCTTTTTTGCCACAATATAGGCACAATCCTTGTTTACGGCGTGACTCTTTCTCCGTGGCTGTGAGGCTCGCTCGTATTGCGCCGATGTCCATGGGTTCTCCCTTGGATGCGGTGGAAGTTTCAGGACTTCCCACCGTCCCATAGGATGGAAGGGATTTTCCTTTTCTCCCATGATCCCCCTTTCTTTCACTTAGCCTATGTTCCAGCCGTAATACCAGGTTGATAAGGCCCTCACATGTCTTGGGTTGAGGGTCAATATGAGCCACGGCGTCCTTGAGCTCATCGCACAGCCCTTGATGGAAGAGCGCCGTCTGTTTAGCAACAGGCCACTTGGTTTCCGCAACCAGCCTTCGGAACGCGTTGAGATACTGCACCAGGTCGTTGGATCCCTGTCTCAACTCAAGCATTTCACGGTCCGCCGTGTACGAGTCAGCCCTTCTGTCGAATACCTTCAGGAATTCCTCGCGAAAAGCACCCCAATCACATAAGAGGGGGTCGTCCCTGCTCACCAGAGGTACGGCCCATTGTGCCGCGTTTCCCGCCAAATAGGATATAAGGAAAGCCACACGAGCCTGACTCGTGGGGAACGCCTTTGGTTTGCACGATAAATGTAGCGCCACTTGTGTGAGGAATACCTGCACTGTGTTAGGATCCCCACTGTACCTCTCTGGTGTCGCCAAGGGGATGGCTACCGGCAATTCCACTACAACCGCAGGGGTCTGATTCGTGAGGGAGGTGCTGGGCGTGAGCGGGTCCAATTGGATAGCATCCAGTCTGGCTTTTACATCGGCTGTTTCTTGCCTAGAGGCAGCCACCTCAACTTGCATGGCCGCTAAAGCAGCCAGCACATCATCAAGTGTTGCCATGTCTGTTATCGACCGGGAGACAGTTAGTGTTATTAAGTGTCGGATATTTTGTAACGCCCTGAACGTCTCAGGATCGTTTAACAGACACGACAATGAGGACGCAACCACTAGTGAAGGGTTAGTTGTTTTAATGAAGGCAAATATAATACAAAGAATAAACAAAAGTTATAGTCACTGGAATCCTCCAGGCTAAGTACGTTACCAGCCCACAGCACGGATGGTCCTAACCGTCCTCTGCATATACGCCGGTCCCGGCGTATGCCAACAGAGGGCAGAAATGAAATGGCCGACAATGCCAATCGGTAGGCTGTGAGGGGCACGAAGAGTGTTGGGGAGAATCGAGGAGTCAGGGAAACACCCAGCCGGGGTCTCTACCTGAAGGGAGCAGCCGCTCAACCTCTTCCTCAGACTGCACCGGGACGCGGAGTCACCTCCTGGTGATGCGTCACCGATACCCCAATCACAAGCAAGAAGACTGAACCGAGAGCAGCCGCTCGATCGATCCTGTGGACTTCCGAGTCTGTAACGCGGCAAACACCTCCTGGTGTGCGTTACAGCTGGCAGTCCCTGTGTCTCTGGTCGGGCTGGGAGTTACGACTCCAACCAGCAAAAGCGCCACTGCGCTTGGACTCAGCCGAGTCAAAAAGCGAAGCTCAATGGTTGACCGGTAGAGCTTCCGGGTCCTTCACAGGTGACGATGGGGCAAGACACGGCCCAGGGAGTAACGACTCGACCTACCTCCGTTCTTGCCTTACTGGAGCACCACTCCGGAACACTGCTCTTCACGAAGCAGGTACGTCGGTGTGAACACAATATCCGACAGCGTTGTACCTCCCGGTTCCTCCCTTTATAGGGCGTGTTTTCCTTGAGTTATGTAACAGCTCTCCTGTTTACATAAGGGCGTGTTTCCTTGAGTTATGTAACAGCTCTCCTGTTTACATAAGGGCGTGTTTCCCTTGAGTTATGTAACAGCTCTCCTGTTTACATAAGGGCGTGTTTTCCTTGAGTTATGTAACAGCTCTCCTGTTTACATAAGGGCGTGTTTTCCTTGAGTTATGTAACAGCTCTCCTGTTTACATAAGGGCGTGTTTCCTTGAGTTATGTAACAGCTCTCCTGTTTACATAAGGGCGTGTTTCCCTTGAGTTATGTAACAGCTCTCCTGTTTACATAAGGGCGTGTTTCCCTTGAGTTATGTAACAGCTCTCCTGTTTACATAAGGGCGTGTTTTCCTTGAGTTATGTAACAGCTCTCCTGTTTACATAACCTCTCAACCGCTAAGCATCCTGGGAGATGTAGTCCGTTTTCGCTGGTTACCGTTTTCCTCCCCTCGTATGACAGGAATTCTTGACACTCATTCCAGAGCAAAGTGTAAAAATCGGGGGCGTCGACATTGGGGCCATAGCAGCATGCTGTGACCGAATCTGATCCCAGCCTTTTCCAAGCCAGGCAGTATTTCCTTTGTGTGTCCCAGGAGGCACCTGCTAGAGCAAAGCGGGTGCGCTTTTTTATGAGTTCCTACTTTTAAAACTTTTATTTGTTATTATGGGAAACTGTTTTAGGACCACTGGGGGGCTTTTTAAAAACAGCGCACTGTGGGAATTGTTTTGAGCATTACTGGGGGGCTTTTACACTTTTAAAACTATGTTCTTGCTGCTAATCTATCCGTGCATTTGGAGTGTGTTATACTCCTTAGTTCTAACGGGACTCATTTGATCCCGGGCGGCCATCTTTGCTCGGCCACGCGCTGCTTGCGGTCAGCGCTCCAGTCGCTACACGCCGTCCCGTCATAATCTCTACTTAATGGCCACTGATCGGACGGACAGCGGACGCGCCAATGGCGCGCCTAAGGCAAGCCAGTCTGCGCCCAACCGGGACCAGGGGCAACCCCTGTTCAATCTCCGATAACTCGGCTTACTTACTCCACTAAACAACTTTTAGAGCTCCGCAGCCGTCAGCATGATGACTGCGTGCAAGTGCATTTTGATACTATTTATAGTATTTGCCGAATAGCTGCGATAAGTGTAGCTTGAGACTGGATTTTCCGCCCCAAAAAGTTCAAAAAAATCCTCATTGACCCTCTGCACCATACTAAAACTCGAAACTCTAGTAGTCCTAATTCTACTAGCTCTGTTTTAAGGTTTTTTAATCTGAACGGTCGTTCGCTTCCCAATCACAGAGCAGACATATTTGGTCTTTTGACCAGTACACGACCAGACGCCATTTTCTTAACCGAGACCTGGCTTCACAGGAGTTCTGGCCCTGATGTAGCGGCCGCGCTACCAGTTGATTATTCCATTCTAAGATGTGATCGCGAAGATAGAATGGGTGGTGGGCTTGCTATTATTTTTAATAACCGGTATACATGCAAAGCTGTTAAATTAACCCTTAAGGGATGTGAGGCTATGTCTTTCCAACTAGCCTTGATCCCCCATTTCACCCTCTCAGGAGTGCTAATTTACCTTCCACCCTTTGGGCCGCTTCCCTGCCAGACCTAAATCGCCCCTCACTTGTTAAGAGCAGCTAATTTTACGATCATGGGTGACCTAAACCTTCAATTTGACGATCCTACATGCTCTGTAGCACTACTTTAATTACTGATCTAGCTGCCATGAATATTTTGCTTCAAAATAACGGTCCCACTCATGTGGCAGGTCATTTATTGGATCCCATTTTCTCAACCCTTCTCAATGTATGTTGCTCTCCTGCTCTCCCTGTTCTTTGGTCAGACCACTTCTTAGTCGGTTTCAAGGTCACGACAGATTTGAATAACCTTTTTACTCCTGCTGAAGGTAATAAGTTCAACTCTAGGAACTGGGGGAAATTAGACATGAAGTTTTTTAACACTCTTAACTAATACTATCTCTACCATTAACCAGGTCTCCATGACAGACCTGGAGTCGATTAGTAATTGGATTTCTAACTCAATGGATACCTGCCTCCCCCAATTCTACCCAGAAGGTAAAAAATCATCGCCTCCTGCCCCTTGGTTTTCACAAAACCTCAAAACAGAAAAAAGTAAATGCAAAATGCTGGAAAGGCGTTGGAGGAAGGATTATGTGTTTGAGTCTAAAATTGCTTATAAACAAGCAATTAGAAATGATCATTCCCTCTGTAATACTGCCCGGGCAGATTACGTGAGCTCCACTATCACGAACGCCCAAAATTGTCCAAAAATCCTTTTTAAATTGGTGAAGGAACTCTCCGGAGCTGGTACCCAAGCTCCCCCTCCTATTCTCACGGAATCACAATGTGAGGATCTTGCATTGTTTTTTTTAAACAAAGTAGAGAATTTACTCTGCTTTAAATTCTTCACACTTGAATATTACACAGCTAGCTTCTGTTGCTCCCCTACCTTTTAAGTCCGAACCTTGGCCGAAGGTTGCACAGGAAAACTGTTTGAATAAATTAGAGAATTGGCTCCCGCTTGATTCCATCTCTCTTAGTCAGATTTTAGGCTACCTGAGATCTGGTTCTCCTTTAGACCTGCTTCCGGTCACCGTGTTACAGAAAATTGAGCCACCTGCCATGAAATTGATCATGGGGCTACTGAATGCTACCCTGCAAGATGCGGTGATTCCACCTGAGTGGAAACACGCTATGATTCTTCCACTGTTGAAAAAAGCAAGCGCTGATCCAACACAGCTATCTAACTTTCGCCCCATCTCTCTGCTTCCTATTTTTTCAAAAATTATGGAAAAACATGTGAACCAACAATTGACTCAGTTCATTGAGTCCCATGAGCTCTTACATCCCTCTCAGTCAGGTTTTCAGAAAGGTTTCTCGACGGAAACCACGCTTCTAGGAGTTACTGAGATGCTGCGTAGTCATTTAGATGCAGGTGACACTGTGGCACTCATACTATTAGATCTGAGTGCCGCTTTTGACACTGTTTCTCATACTGTACTATTGCAAGCGTTATGATCCATTGGTGTGGTTGAGCTCGCCCTAAGATGGCTGGAGGACTTCTTGGAGGACCGCACGTATCAGGTCTTTTCCTCTGCCGCAACGTCCAAAATTCAGGGCTCTATCCTTAGCCCCTTATTATTTAATATATATGTGAAACCTTTGGCTGACATTGCCACCGAGTCAGGGTTGGCAATCTTTTCGTATGCTGATGACAGCAAATAATCTTCTCCCTTTCTCCGGAAGGAGTGTCTAAGACCTCATCCCTTCAAGCAGGGCTCTGTAAAATTGCATGCTGGATGAAAGCCAATTCATTAAAACTTAATGGGGAAAAGACCGAGGTGCTGATACTGGGGAAGAATAAAGAACTATGGGGCCCCCCCAACACTGGCCATCTGAACTGAGCCCCCTTCCTCAGCCCGTCCAACAAGCACGCAACTTAGGTTTTGTGATGGATGATCGGCTTTCCATGAAACATCAGGCGGTAATGGTGGCTGCAACCTGCTTTGGCATCCTTAAATGGCTCGGTAAATTTTGTGGATGCGGCCAGTCTCTACCCAAAGAACGGTAGTCCAGGCTCTTGGCATCTCTCGCTTGGACTATGGCAACTTCCTTTTCCTGGGAGCCAATAAGGATGTCATACATAAGTTACAGGTTGTACAAAATGCTGCAGCCCGCCATATTCTGACATTTGACCCCATTGCTAACTCTTTATGTGAACTCCACTGTCTCAAGGTTGAAAACCGCATTAAATTTAAGGCTTTAACCTATATGTTTAAAATCAAAACAGACAAGGCCCCTGAATACTTAAATACTATTGTCCATCAATATGCCCCAGCTCGTTCTATCCGCTCATCCACTCAGTCGAGATTTACGGTGCCTAGGCATAGACTGTCTCGTATGGGCGGCAGATCCTTCTCCTGCCTGGGCCCTACTCTGTGGAATTCCCTTCCATTATCGCTTAAACAAGAGACTACTTTTATTCATTTTTGTAAGGCATTGAAAACTTGGCTTTTCAATCAATAAAGTTCCCCTTTTCTCTTTTGGTCCTCTCAGGCGGCGCCGGGAAACCCTGGGTAGCTGTGCGCCTTATAAATGTAAAATAATAATAATAATAATATTAATACGAGTATGGCCGTTCCTCTGGCATAAGAGGAGTAAGAGGAAAATATTCTATGTTCCACCCATTTATGTGCAAAGTTTTGGTATGTCTGGGATTAAAATGCGTCTCCTGTAGCATAGCTATGTGAATTTGGTGCCTGTCTAGGTACGATAATATTTGGTGTCGTTTTCGCGAGTCCCCTAGCCCTATGATATTCCATGTAATAATTTGTAGTTTTTCTTTGGAAGGGTTATCAGCCATTAGACCCAGTGTTTTTCGAGATAGGGCCCTGTGCCCTCAGGATTTGTACATGAGTAAGAGCGGAACAATAGTGCAATTCCATACCTTGTGCCAAATCTGTATTAAATGCCAGTAAGAATAACCCCTTCTCCTCCTCCCCCACCCACTGGAGCATCCCAAACATGCCAGCATCGCAGTCCCCGCCCCCCACCCAAACCACAGAAGAACATGCTGCTTCCTATCGCAGCAGATTACAGTAAGGGGAGCACCCTAGAGGGGGATACCCCTAGGTGTATGCACTTGTTCCCTCGCCCTTAATGCTCCGAGGTGTTAACACTGTCTTTCTCGGAGGGGGCCTAGGGTGCTCGGCAAATAAAGTCCTCTCATGCATTAGATAAAATTAAGAACCACATAGGAGAACAGAAAACAAAAAAAAAATTCACTATGGCACGTATCTTGTCTGCATTGGCCAGTGCACAATGAACATTGGGGTGCAGTCCAGGTCATTTCCTGAAGACCTCACATTACCACCAGTCACATAGACCTGAACCTTCTGTTTGGTGTCTATTCAGCACAGCTCTGCTCTCTTGGGCGGAGATCGTGAGCCCATATCCTGTCTATCGCTGGATGCATTGTTCAGTTTGAGGCGCTTCAGGAAGTCGTCGACTTGTTGAGGCTTTTTGAAAAATAACTGCTTCCCCTGATGTGTGATCCTGAGACATGCCGGATACAGGAGTGCATAGTGCATCTGAGCCTGTCGCAGAAATTTCCGTCTGTCCTCCTGAACTGTTGCTGTAAAGTCAGGATAGATAGAGAACGTAACTCCTTCGAAATTCAGTTGGCGTTTTTCCCGTGCTATTTTCAATGTAACCTCTCGGTCCCTATAATTCAGGAGGTGCGCGATGATAGGGCGTGGAGTGCTGCCTTGATCAGTGTGCTCTCTCAATTATGAATTGCTGGGAGAACGATTCCGCTCCAATAGTCGCTATATGCATTCTTTCAATATATTCTTCCATTTTCCCGGTATTTGTGCTCTCCGGGATTCCCAGAATGCGTATATTATTTCGCTGGCTGCGCGCTTCTAGGTCTTCGTTCTTAGCTGCTATTATTTTTAGAAGCTTTTCCATTTGTGCCATGGTCGACTGTGTCTGCGAAGTTACGTCTTCTGTGTCAGATACGGCATTCGGCCTCTGTAATACGTTCCTCATGTCTGTCCATCTTATGAACTATCGCGTCCATACGCGTTGTCATGGAATCCATTTTGTTGGCTATGGCTGCTATGCCTTGTCTGACTTCTTGAATGATGGTTTTCATGTCTTCTTCAGATGGAGTGGGAGATTCCTGTGTGGAGCTGTGCGTCGCCTCCTCACCCGTTGCGCCGAGCCTCTCCTGATGGAGTCTAGTGCTCTTTTTGTTATCGAATGTCAGCTGTAGCTGCCTCGCATCTGGCTTCCCCATGAGTGGTCTTAGTTGTGCTGTACCCATAGCACCTGCGTGTGGCACGGAGATATCAGTATAGGTAGGTACCTCACCCCTCGTCGTTGTTGTAGGACAGTGTTAGGAGAGCACTCTGCAGGTGTCTGCGGAGTGACTCTCCCAATAGGCAGTTCTTCTCTGAGTAGCGACGCAAATGTGTAGAGGGGCGCGGCAGAGAATGCCCCCTCAAGTTCGTCCTTGCTGTATAATAAGCTCACACCACCAGTTCCAATAAATGCTGTGTAAAAACGGTACTGCCGCCCCCAATTTCTGTTATGTACAGCCAGCAATATTTCTTGGTGCTTTAATCGCCAATATTGCATGCAGTGCAAGCAGTTTCATAACATTAATCGTCGTTTGTTATATGACGTAGCGAGTACCCGCGTAGCTTTAGCGCAGGTAGATAGTGAGCGATGTTATCACTGTCCGTCAAGAAGGCACCGACAAAGTCTTGTAACGCCGTGATTCAGGCCGTGTTTTCCCCCCTTGCGGCTCATGCTGCACCGTCTATCGCCACTGCAATCTCTTAATCATTGCAAGCGAAGCCGGCGCACGGTTTTGAGAGCGCGCCACTCCAAACTGCCGGCTTCAGGCGGGGTCCGCTAGCTAGCTCGTCAGTGGCGGTGGTGTATTAGGATAGCGCAGTAATGCGGGCAATGTACTTGGGCGTTAGCATTGGAGGGGGCAATGTTATAATTCCCTCACCTCTGGTCCCGGATTAAGTCTCCCGGCCTGAGCACCAAGTGGGCGCCGCGGCCTCTCGTAGCGCCGCACGACGAGCCGCGGCTCCATGCAGGATGGACGCTGCAACGATACAAGTGTGTCGCGGCCGCAGTGGCGGCACAGCCCACTCCGCAAAGTCCAATTTCGCAGCGAAGATGCCAAATGCTTATGTCTCCTTATGGCATAAGTAGTATGAGCATTAAAATATAACAGGCAGGATTAATTAGCGGATGGATGAGCCGATCAGCAGGAGCCTCACATCGGTGCGGCCATCCTGCTCGTGCGCCACCTAGTGCCCCCAAGGGCTTGGATTGTTTTAGTTTGATTACCATCAAGGAGATTGAGGGGAGAGTGATATATTTGGATGCCTAAGTAACGGGAGGAATTGGCTTCCCAACGGAGGAGACCTCCCCTAAATCAAGTACAACCAGGGACGTGGCTAGGCTTTAAGCCCACAGCAAGTTCTTGGTATAGCCCACATGTGTTCACCTAGGACAGCTAAAAGCTGTCAAGAAGACAAGAAAAAGATGTTACAGAACTCAATACACGTTTGTGCTTCATGTATGCACCGGGTTAGGAAAGCTAGAGAGGGGTCAAGCAAGTCTACAGGAGAATAAGGAAGATGAGGAAAGAAAACCTTTGTAGGGGCAATGGAAGAGAAAGAGAAGGCTCACTAGTGTTGGAGGAAATGGGAATAAGAGAGAGAAAACCCATATAGGGGAAGAAGGAAAGAGAATAGATCTGTGCAAGAATGAGCGAGACAGAGAGAGAGAAAGTGAAGGGGAGGGGGGGGGGGGGACACCAGTAAAGGTAGAATGGAATAAAAGAGAAATAGAAAGTTGTATTAGGAGAGAGAGACAAAAACAGGAGCCATTATGAGGTACAAGGGAAACAGAAAGGGAAAGAGAAGTACAGTGTCTCTGCAAGAGAACAAGAGAAAGTGAGACAGGAAGCCAGTGCACAGGATAAGAAAAAGAGGAGTGGGAAGAGCAGGAGAAAGGAGGGAGGGAGAGAAAGCCAGTGTAAGGAGATAGGAATAAGAGATGGAATGTTGTTTAAGTGGAAATATAAAGGAGGGAGAGAGAGGAGAAGGTAGTATAAGTCTAGGGAAAACAAAGAAACAAAAAGATAGAGGAAGTTAGTTTGAGGGATGGAGGATAATAGGAAAAAGTTGGAGAGGTAGAAGAAAAAGAAGTGGGAGAGAGAGAGAAATAACTGGAAAAGGGAAAGTAAGAGGGTTCCAGTGCAGAGCTAAGACAGACTGATTTTGACCATTGGAGATGTACGAAGATCCTGTACTTAGCAAAGTTAGCACTGAGATCACAAGACCAGTCACGATTAACAACTCTTTATGAGAAAAAAAACACGTGGAATGGCAGATGGTTCATGTATTGTGGAGTAACAGTGACACATTCCAGCTATAATTAAGATGCTGCATACTACGGTAGCTTCAGGAATGGGCGGCAAACCTTCCTATTTTAGGTCTTGGGCCTTTTGTACCGCCCTCATAGCCCTGCTGGTGGATGAACAGCTGAGGGTTTATGGCACATTATAAGACTATTTACTAGGCACGCATAACATGTGGCATAGATATAGGAGCCGGGAATACCGCACCTAGTGGTACTGCTAACTGTTGTATATGTAAGACTCTGTCCTGGTAATACGGAGAGATGACAAGTTGGTCCTCTGTAGCCTAGCACACAGAGGTAAAACATCCCAGTAAGACAACACTTCCAGGACTTCCAAGGATAAACAAAGATTTCGAAAATGTCCATCTTCCTCTTTTGCACCACTACCACCAATAAGCACTCAAAGTTGGGAAACTGGCCTGCGGCCTAGTTGCAAGACCCTGTATTGGTATGTCACTACAATCCGCAACATTTTTCTGTGACTTTTTTTAAAATTGAGAATGTGTTTTCTTTCTCAAACTCTAGAAGAGCAGGCTGCCAAGGGAACTTATACTTACGTTCATCATTCCTTTCACCTAGTCAGTCAATAAATAAGCTGTAAAATCCGGCATAGAAAAGGTTGGGATTCAAACAGTTCTATGATTATCTTCACGAGCATTATTTAGGCAAATTAAGAACTTACCTTTTGTGGAAATGCAAAAAAATAAGAAGTTGACCACTGCCCTTATTTGGGGTGCCAGCATAGCTATTTGTTTTGAGTTATTGTGTAGAGTGATTATCTGGATAACATTTCTATTCGGTTTTCTTTAGTTTGGGGAACTTTAGGGAGGTTGAGTAAAATGAAGAGAATGTTCCCATCTTTCTTTGCGAGGAAGATACAAAAAATATTCATCTTGAACGTCAATTGAGCATGTCCATTTTGATTTTGCCTTATTTCATCCATCTGTCTGTCGTTTCAGCTCTTTGTTGTGATGCTTTTATCCCTTGGGACTTTATTTTATTAGAAAACAACAGGTATAAATGTGTCTATTATGCCTTGTTAAGAGGTATTCAGACCTCTTCAACAAGCTGTTCTGGATCATTAGGTTTGCGTGACTTTGCAGGTGGGATGTTTGTGGAGGGCATTTTAAATGTAGAGTATAACCATTCGGTAAAGTGCTTACCTCCCATTTGTCTTTGTGCTATTTTGACACACTGGCCTGGCAGTTCGTGCTGGACTGTTCTCATGGCAGCAGTATCCAGTCTGATTTGAATACGGCAGGTACAGGTCTGAGGTGGCATAACAGGCAAAAAAATGATGGACTGGGACCCGACCTAAGAAATGACCTTGTGGTTGAGATGAATTCAAAAATAATTCCCATCAATATTTTGTTTCCCTCTGTAATGTATAATGCCCACAGGGATACTTTGTGCACACCAATGAGGCCTCCTCCAAGTTCGATAGCATATTACTAATTGGGAATAGAAACTCTTGATACAGCGTGCTATAGGCTCTCTATTGTCTTTGCACGTAAGGTTTTGCTACAGCTAAAGTTACAAAAATTCGAGCAGATTTGGCGCAAAAGAAATTGATGGCTGTGAAAACAGATAAGTATGCTTTCTGTGGAGAATAAACCCGGATCTCTGTACCTACTCACGGTAGTTTGGATGTTGAGCTTGCTAACATATCGATTCATGACATCAGAGGACACAGTCACACCATCAGAGTGGAGTCCTTATGGAAAAACGAACCTGAAGAGGAGGGTAAAATGCAATCCTATTCAGTCTGTTTCTTAACCTGCACTCTGACACCTTCTTGGAAGACTTCAATAAGGCAAGCCCCTGGATCTTTCTGATGCATGGCTAGTGTGGGGATCAGCTATACCCCTCTGCTTTGGCTCTTCTTCTATATTTTGATCCGGAGGGATGTGGGCAAGACTTAGCTGGGACAGGAGGGCCATGAGGATAGACAGGTGGAAGAACAGGGATAACTGCCAGAGACTGATGAGCCCTGTCGGTTTCTGTTGGGGTCTTCAATGCACTCAATTTACAAAAAAACTTTGACCGTAAAAAATGGCCCGCTGTTTACTGGCCAGTGTTTTAACATTGACCATGAAGTGCCACTGCAATGGGCCGTTTCTCCAAGCGACACTGAGCGGTGTCAGAGTGCTGGCAGAATGAACAAAGACAGGACAGCCAGTGCCCTTTGTTCCTAAGAATCATGATCCTTTGAGCAAGGGACTCCTCTCTGAAGATCTCAAACACTTCCTCAACACAACCGTCTTGGACTAAGGGTGAACTGTCTCCTTGCTGCTCGGTGTCCTATAAAGCTTCTGATCACATTAAACACTGCTATTGTCTGTCTGCACGTCTTCTTTCTTTAACTTGTTCCTACTGCAGAAGGGAAGTTTCTCAGAAATAGCTGTGATGGTGACAGCACCAGAGTGAAAAAAAACTGCGGGGAAAGGTTTGTGAAATAACATTTACTGCCCCGAATATTGGTTGCAAAAGTAAGTAAATATCTATAGTTTAAGCCTCAGTATTGATTCAAATATTTTCTGAAGAATAAAAGATAAAAAGGACAACACCCAGGGATTAAGGATTCTTATTCCCCACTGAGGAAATGGAGTCCAAGCAGGCGTTAAGAGAAAGTCTGTACGGTTTGTGGTCATATTAAATTGCGCCTTGTTGGTAGCTGGTCCCATTTTAATGCGTTTTATTTCTGTGGGGAGAGGGTGGTGTTGATATGCTTCCTACAACTTTTAAGATGAGGCACAGGCAAAGGGGGGCAGGGGGTACCCTTTATGCACCAGGAAGAGCAGGACTCGAAAGGAATGAAAAGTATACATTGAAAACGCAAACATTTTTCAGTGTAAAGTGAAACCAGACGAGACACTCCAGAAGGGTTGTAGCCAGAATGGCAGCAGTGGGGACATACCTTGTATGAAATTTGCTATGCCCCTTTACGTTGGTACAGAAGACCAGCAGGTGTGAATGGTAGGATATGGCGACAAATGCAGCGGTAAATGGCGATTTTGTAAGAACATAAGTCAAAATATTATAGGACTTAAAAATGACTTAACAGGCAGGACTGAAAATGTCCTTTTTCTTTGCGAGTGAGGCGGCGGGAGCCATCCTGCACTCTATCTAGTTACACCAGTGACACCCAAAGACATTTTTTAACAGTAGCATGAGACTTGAGGACATTAAAAAGTCCTTTTGGAAAACCTAAATATTTGTGAGGGTAGAGGGAGACTCGAAGAGGAGGAAAATAATGGGGGAATACAGCTATACCACCACAGAGAAAGAGCAGACCGAGGCACCGCAGACAGTTGAGATGTATTTTTACCCAGGGTGTTTACGAACCTATAAAGTGGGGAAACAAGAAGTAAATATTTGAGCAGATTAATGCAGGAATCAGTACCTTGGTGCTGAGACTAACCTGTAGTGCAAGATTGATGCATTACTTTATTGCCTGTACTTTCGGTTGCCAGTTAACTATTTTTCAGTTGACCAGAGATCTGGGTAGTATCCGATTTTTTCAACCCTAGCTCCTCAACCCCTTTCCTTAACCCCCAACCTCCCCCTTGCCCCCTCTCCTGGCCTTTTCTTTAGACGAATACAAAGAAATGTGTAACGGAGTAATTCAGACTAGTCACACTCTTGCCATCCATCCATGTATTTATTAGCAGTCCCGGTCATCTGATTTGGTTCCCATGGTATAAGAGTGTTAATCAAAATGTAATCTAGCTATTTAAAAAAACACACATGTGAAAACTGTACAAGAGTGGAAAACAGGGTTTAATCATTAAACTTTATGAAAATACTTGCTGAATTACTGAGCCATACTTCTATGGCTGCCAGATCTCTATTAATGGAACTGGTCTGTATTCTGTGGTTCCACCACATGAACAATAAATAATATGTCCCACGCTTTGCATCAATGGGCTACAGGACAAATACTTTTTGTGCCTCACATTTGAGTTTGGGATCATTTATTTCAATGTAAAAATACAAAGCTAAACTGTCCATATGCATTAAAGAAAAGCTTGCATTGCATATGCTACACAGCTGCGTTTGCAGTCTCCTGCTGGAAACACGTGGCTCCAGGTGAGGGCTGACGCAGCCGTCCAAGGGCACACAATGGGTCTTTAATATGGCACAGAGAGGACGCTGTGCACAATGTACATGGTGACTTTCAACAGTGCATGGGAGAGCATAGAGATAATGCTCTCCCATGACCCTTGGGATGCCTCACGGCAGGGGTTCAGAAGGAGACAAAAGCAAAGGACCCAGTCGCAAGAAAATAGAGTAGATGCTCAAGAAAGGTCCTTGGGATGCCATCCGGCAGGGACCTCTGGGTGAAGGGAGGGCCCACGAAAGGGTACAGGGCGAGCGGGGCGGCGCTTGCGGCCCAGACAGGTCCAAACGGAGACCCGCCAAATCGGTAGCAAGCTGAAGCCTAGACCCGAAATCAGAAAACCCAAAAAGGGTTTCCCTCCCCTCCCAGGTGATTGATAAAGCTGGGTTAAAGCTGGGTCAAGAATACTAATAATGCAACATGTACATAACCATGAACAATGTGATACAAATGTATAAATTGTTATTATGCGAATAAACTGCGACCTTTTCAGGCACCCAATAAAGTTGTCAGTGGTGATTTAAGGTAGCAGAGCGCAGTTGGATGGAATGAGGGGGGAAGCGGGGAAGGGAGACTCGCCGCCTGGAGGGGGTTTGGTTCTTTGAAAGACTTTGGCGTCTATTGGACTCTAGCACAGACACACAAATGCTCTCACTCTCAAGATCAGCCCTCAGACAGCGGAGCCATTGGAACCGTGCAAAGTATGAATATTTCCTGCTACTCCCAGGATTGGCGACAGACTTCTCAAGTCGCTGAAAACAAAGGCTAATGCGGGCCTGGACTGACAAAGCAGCAGGTTCCACGTTACCAAACGCAGATTCAAGAATCACACCCTGGACATGGGGGCGTGTGCCCTGCCCTTTCTAAGCCCCAGTGGTGCAAACTCCAGGGAATCTCCCACTGCTGGCAGCCCTCCCATGGGCCATGCACCCTATAGCAGAAGAGTAATCATTACCCGCACTCTCCGTGTCGCACACGGCAAGCACCGTCCGGATGAGAACACCCTTTTCGAGCTTCATCTTGGGTGGGGTCAGAAGCAGCCACCTGCGGATCTCCAGGAGATGTGGCAACATATGGGAGGTGTGGGGGGCTGTCCACCCACAGGGATGGAGGGAGGGAGCAGGCCGGCCTTGTCTCCTCACGGGAGACGGAGGGGACCGCACTGCAGGTAAAAATATGTACTTCAGGCCGAGCTGACATCTTAGCAGCGATAGGAAGAAGTCGAATGGCTTCATACACTACAAGAAAGTTAAGCGATAGTCCTATTGTCACGGGTAAGCAGCTTGTGTTGCATTGAGCATAGGTTCTGAAGAGCAAGGACCCAGGGACACAGTACAACCATCACACAGAGAGAAAAGGTTTCCACAAAGCCATACATACGCGATGAGAATGCTGGTGCCCCACAGCTATTTCGGTGGCAGACTGAACCTGGAGGTGGGTCTTCACCTGCAAAGAAGAAACATGTTGTTCAGGGTACGCCCAGCCCTTACATTTGAAGGCAGCATTGGCTTGAAGCGAAGCTCTCCCACCAGTGTTCCATCATAGTTCAAACCTTTCATCCAGCACACCCAACGCTGAATTAACCCTTGGCACTTATAAATCAGTAAAGATAAAAGGTGGAGTATAATCTGAAAAGCACGTTAGATACATTTCATGACCAGTTCCAGTTAAGATGCATATAAGCGCAATTACCCCTCGTTGTGACTCCTGATCCACCAGTCTGCCACACACGACACTTTCAGTAATACCTCATTGCTACCATATCAGCTTTCCTAAATCAGAGAAGCATCTACATCACTCGAAGACAAAACATAACAGATGACAAAGTGCTAGCCACTTTATTCTGCTTTTTTTCTTTTGTTTTAAATAAAGTCTGCATATTATTAAAGCAAAATAGTGGGTAAAGACGGAGGGAACAGAAACAATATGTTAGTCCACAGAATTAGGACTTTAACACAGGACCAGAGGAGATTTCCCAGCTGTGGTAAACGTAGACTAGGACAAACCTA
Source organism: Triturus cristatus (assembly GCF_964204655.1). Classification (NCBI taxonomy): domain Eukaryota; kingdom Metazoa; phylum Chordata; class Amphibia; order Caudata; family Salamandridae; genus Triturus; species Triturus cristatus. The sequence continues at coordinate 779,748,904 of NC_140595.1, read as the reverse complement.
TTTGCAGGACTGCAGATCAGTCACTAGGCCCTGCCAGTCATACCAGGGCAGCTACCAACTCTGCCAGGCAGGATACTTTGGGGCTCACTGCCTGGTCTCCAGAGTACCCGCCCACAGCAGTCCTTCCTTCTCCAGCAGTAAAATATGTGGATTGACTCAACTATTCATCCTACTCCTGGCTGTCAGTAATCATTTTTACACATCCTGAAATTTCACTCTGTTTCAGGAACAGATAAATATTCTCAGGGCCTTGCGTCTATTTCTCGTTGTAAAGTAAGTGGGGGCTGTGGCCCATCATGAAAAGTAAGTGGGGGTTGTGGCCCATCCTCTTTACACTGGTTCAAAACAACAATGCAAACCCTATAGTACCATCTTTAGTACTTGTTTCCTAGGAAATGGAGAAAATATATTTTGCTTTGCTGAACTAATTATGAAACGATTTGCATCGTAAAGAGACGTCCAACAAATCCATCATAGTCCATGAATAACCTTTTTACAAAAAAGTAGGGCAAATTCATTTCACACTATTTATGCTACTTATAGAATAAAAATGCAACAACTCATTTTACAAGTGGTCTGTATACTTCTGATATGTATGATCACTCCTAGTGCAGAACATACTGGAATTATAGGCTTTGTGGCTAACACAGCAGAATCGTATTTTCTCCAGATATATATCGACAGGTAAAACCTGCCGAAATTTACTGGAGGAAAAATGCCTGGCAATTACAGATCCATCGAAACGTTGGTGTGATAAGCACCAAAATCCACTCTACTCTCCCAAACAGTTGCCATTTATCGCACTTGATAAAGTCCTTCTCGCGGAGAATGGTTGTTATTTTCACCGAATCACCGGGCTGTTCCTAATGAGTGGCTAAGAGTTAAAAAGTAATTGTAAGGTTACAATTTACAAGGTTAAATCTAACAGCTCTTGTGCTGTATTATGGAAACTTTGCACTGGAGCAAAAAGCAACAAAAAAAAATAAGTTAGGCAACTCAATTTGTACGGCTTATGTAATAGGGAACGGGAAAAGCATATTAGTGCCATTGAAAAGTTGACAAAATGTATTTTCTTTACTATTCGTAATTAAAGCTAACCCTGGGCGGAGTTCGCGGAGTTGTGCTACGCGAAACTCTGTGAAGTGAAAAAAAACTCTGCTGCGCTACGCGGAGCTCCGCAAGCAGCGGAGTGCGATATAAAAATGCTGTTCACGGTGATTTTCAGTGCCGGATGCTTGTCCGCACTGCGCAATGATCGCGAACGGCACTATGCACAGCGCAAGCGAGTGCTACTCTCCTTTCTGCCGCTAGAGTAGAATTTTACTCGAGCAGCAGCATTCTCAACGCGAACGGGCAGTTTCTCAACGCAAGCAGCCACGAACATATACGACCGCTCGCAATGAGATACCTGACCCCCCCGCATTGAGAAATCTCCCCGGGAGGTTTATTTTATCACGCATGTGCTCGCCCACTTGATGTTGATGATCGCGAACAAGGAAAAATCATGCCGGGGGGTGGATTTTCCTCGCTCGCCAACAATGCGGTTGACGAATGCGAGCGAGGAAAAAAAATTCCGCTCTGCTGAGCGGAGTTTTTCGGAACTCCGCGAGCGCCGCGTAACGCAGAGTGCCTAAAAACTCCATGAGTGGAGCGGAGTTCACCGCCCAGGCTTAATTAAAGCAAAACTAGCATAAAATTGTCCTGTGTCGTATTTGACTTGGTGCGCATCCGTTTTGCCAGATTTGTGGTTACACATTCCATACAAATGGTGTAAACGGATGTGCCTGGGTGGAGTAAAGTAAGCCTTTAAACATTCCTTGATCTCCTCAAAAAGAACCTCCCTTTCGATGAACGCCAACCTGGTGTGCAAGAGTGAGCTTGCAGTGTCTAAAGACACGCGGAACTGGGGTAAATACTATACGTGAGCGAAAAGGTGAACTGTTACTGTCAATGAGATGATGCCCGATGCCTGTCAGAGATCAGGACAGGACTTCTATTCTCCAGAAGTGGTAGAAACTTAGCTGGTTTTGGGTGCTGGCCATGGCCACGCATGTACTGGCGCAATAATGAAGGCGTGCCACACTTGGGTGTAGGCACCGGTTCGTGTTTTCCTGTGTGTATACACACAGCTCTGCAATACTTTATTCTCGGATTCCTTTTTGACAGTTCAGCGGAACACTTTGTTAACTTCCTCCGACAGTACGTCCTCATCTTATTTACGTATATTTGTTTATGCTCCTTTTTACATCAAACCGGACACTACCAGTGTCAGCTATCTTTAAATCTCCTTAAGATTTTACTGTTTGCTCCTAGCCTTCATTTACATTTTTGGGGGGAAAAAGCGTACTGCATTTTTTTCTTGAATTTCTCTTTATTTGGCTAACGATTGTTCCAAGGTGGACAACAATTCTGAACCGCTGAGGCGTTCTTGAGCATAAGGGACTGTAATTGCACTTGTATAGCGCTTACAAAACGCTTTATGGTGATTAGCCCACTAGTCCGAAACCCAAGGTTCATCCAGTGGTATAGTTCATTATTGGGATTACAAATCCATGCATGCCCTTCTTTTTCTTTGTGGTAGATGAAAATGCCAGTTGGGAGGGGTCAGAAAATTAGTGGGGGCTGGTGAGATAAGTAGGCTGGTGGAGGTTAGGAACTATTAGGTTGCAGGGATTAAACTTAAAAAAAGGAGCGGTTGCGAGCTATGAAATGAAGTGCGAGAAATCTGCAGAATGACAATAGGAGATTAAGGCAGACAGGCATGAGAGATGACTATGCTAAGAAATAGAAGCCATGGAGGCTAACGAGAGGGTCCCTATAAAGAAAGGAGTGAGGGGAATTCTTTGGAAAGCAAGGTCAGTTTTCCATGCAAGGTTTTAGGAGTAGAGAGAGGGAACACTTAACGAGATATCAAGAATTCTGAGGAAATAAACTGTAAAAAGAAACAACATTATATATAGTGCTACATGTTCGGGGCAGACAGCTTAAACAAGCAATTCCGAGTGAATAAATCATTTAAAACATTAAGAACCCAAGCCTGATGTACGCCAAGCCTAAAACAGCCCTTTCAAACATGGACTGGAGCACCCCAACATTGGTAAATGGCATAAGTCGAAGTAGTGCAGAAAAAAGAAAAGTTTCATTTAATGATCTTCCCTCACTAGTCGGAATTAAAGGTTGTTTCACTCATTCCCTAAAGATTTTTTGGCACTGGGTGAGAGCATCTCACCAATGTGCAGTCATATTTATATCTTGTTTTATTACTTAATCCCATTATAGGATGTTTCTAGGGCACAGCAGAGCAAAAGTAGATATGAAAAGTATCTAGTGCTAACATCCCAAGTGTATGTGGTCGTATGTGAGAAAGTCCACCCCAACAGATCTCCTGGCCATTTCTCAAAATGGACAACCCTGTGTAGCAACCACGTTAGCTGAATGAGATCATAACAAATACTATACAAGCATTTGCAATGCAATAGGTCTCGCAGATACACAAGTTAAAGCTATTGGCATTGTAAAGGACGATGCCTTTTATTTATGTTTTTAAAACTAAAACAAATATAAAAGGCATTGTTATTTGCAATGTCAATAGCTCAAACTCACGTAAATGCGAGATCTATTGCATTGCAAATGTTTGTTCTTTTTAGTTACCAATCGGAGTTGGGGAAAAAAGCTTGAAAGCGCTCTTTTATCTTTAAAGAGGGTGGCAGAGAAGTTACAAGGGGCTGGGTGGGGAAACAACATGGAGACGAGGGGTGGAAGAAACACCGAGCGTGGGGATGAAAGGTGCTAAAGAGAGGAAAGTAGAGCTGGTAGTGAGAAAGCACACGAGCGAGAAGGCAACACAAAGAGAATGGGGAAAAAGAACACATGAAAAAGTGAGCATTGTAAGGACATAGCAATGCACACATTCTCCAGAGTCGGGACAAACAGAAGAGGAAGGAAAGCCTTCACATGTAGCAAACAAATTAAAGTGACAATTAATTATTTCTTTAATCCCCCGTCTGTTAAGCCGGCAATGGCAGCCGTTTGTTGGCTCTAGTGAAAGGCGCACTTCGGCTGCTTTGTAGTGCTAAGAAGTGTACGTTTCTTCAGTTTACACCAGGCTCCCCGCGGAGCGTCCGTGTGTCTTGTTTTCGCCTGTCAGATTCCATCTGACAGCGGTGAGTTTTTGGATACCGAGGCGATAGCCTCATTACTCCACATTCATTTTGAGTTTTTTTAATCGCTGTTTAGGTTGTCTTATTGATGTGTGACGCTTTGTCACAGTAGAGGGTGGATCACAAGGTCAGCAATGTGATAGGCCGCGGGTTGCGGTCAAGTTTGGGTTGCGGAAGTGTCAGCAAGTTTAGTCGCAGAGTCTTGTATTCGTCTGCCAAATGTCTTCTGGCGGCGATGAGCTTTTGAAGGCTGCCGCGGCGGTTGCCTTCTGACAGTGATGAGTTTTGGGTACCTGCCGGGGCGATTTGCCCTAAGGCAGTGATGGGTTTTTGGATGCTGTGTTGCTGTTTCAGTTTCACAAGTTTAGCGCTTCGATGGGCCGCGGAGCGTCTGCCTGGTGTTGTTTTTGTGCTCAGACTGCTGCCCGCCCCTGCTCACCTCTCTGAGAGCCAGTGCCCCCTTTGACCCTCTACCTGCCGCCCACCCCGCCCCCGCCTCTTCTCTCGGTTCACACCTTGGTGCTATCACACTTAACGTCACCTCCAGCTCGCATTTTCAGAGAGGGCCTCGGGGCTCCCTATTACAGCCCCAGGATGAGGAGGAGGAAGAAGAGAAAGAGGAGACAGAGGCAGACTTGGTGGGGGCGGGGAGACAGATACGGTGGGAAGTGAGAGTGAAGAAAGAGGGGGAGAGAGATAAGTAAGAGAGAGAGATCCAGTGGGGAAAGAGACCGAGAAGTAGGGAGAGATGAAGGAAGAAGAGAGAGCAAGTGGGATGGAGGGAATGGGGGACAGAGAGGAAGAAAGAGAGGGGGGGGAATAGCACCGAGGCAATAGGACTCCAAAGGGAACAAAGACACTGGAATCGAGGGGACAGGGCAGGGAGGACGGATGTAGAGGAGACGGGAGAGATGGACAGAGTGCCAGGTGCTGGGGAGTGCAGCAAAAAGCAATGGAAAGAGAGCGAGAGAGATGTGGGTTAGTGGCCAGCTCCGAAACTATGGACCCTGCGGGCTGCGCCCAGTGTTGACACGTGGAAAAAAAGCATTTTTATGGAAACACAAAAACGCCCATCGCTTTAATTAAAATGGCGACTGTCTGACGCACTGAATCATAAGAGGCAAACTAAAGATCACTGGGACGGATTTGACAGTTTTCCATCAAATACGGCACCCCTCCCAACTGCCCCCATTTGGAGACGACCGGCACAAAAGCGGACATGTTCGTTCTTACACTGACGGTCCCATTTTATGGAGGCGAGTGTAGAAAAGAGGTATTCCCTCATTCGCCTACTTGAAGAGAGGTAGTGTAAAGCGAAAACGAATAGTACATGAAATCTACATATACAAACAATTGGTCGTAGAGACATCAAGACGCCGCCATGAAATATGATTACATATCTTCTGTGCTGTTTTCCTCCCCCCCCCTCAAGTCAAATAACCAGTTTGTCTTCCCTGTGGCGTGGCGTAAATAATTGCGTTTATAGCTGCCGTGTGACCCTTGGCTCTAAAATGTCCTCTCAGTAACTGGGACATCCAGACAGCACCCATTTTAGAGACTAAATAGACCCCTTATGTGACGGCATTGGGAGTTTGTAGGCTTGAGGAATCTTAGGTACGCAAAGCCCAAACAAGTGGGAGAGGAGGGGAAAGTGCTGGGAACAGGCACCCTCGGAATGCCTGTGCGCCGCACTACAAATCTGCGCCGTGGGTTAGTGCACCTGCTGGAGCTATAAGTGTATAACCTAAAGGGTATATGTGTTTTTTTTGGGGGAGTTTTATTTTGCGAACTCGACCCAGAGGTATGAGAGCGCTGCAACAGGTGTATTACAGAGGGACACATTGATTTCTAGGCACGGGGAGATTAAGTGATTTGCACAAAAACAAAGGATGCTTGAGCCTCCCGAACTCAAACCTGGCTCCCCAGCTTCAAAGTCGGCCGCCCAAGCTGTTAAGCCACACACCTTGTTAACATACTGGCGACATAGGTTAGTGAGTTAAAGAGCATATTGGAAACATCAGAATATAACCTGCAGGTTAAATGTTAAAATATGTGAGGTATCACTTAGTGTTAATACATATACTGCTGACGTATTTGGGTGACCTACAGACTAAACGTTCACATATTTATGGCGCAGTAGCATAGTGAGTTAGTGCACTCTCGGTAACTTTCAGTACTTAAGTTGAACTCCCAAAGGGCTCGAGTCCGCTTTTCATTTTTCCAAGGTGGAGGCTGACTTGTGTAATACCACTTATGTACCAGGCCCCGATGTCGTCTGCAGTGTTGGACGCCACTAAAAACAAGGGGGATGAGAGGGACGCGAGACAGTGAGCCGTCCTGACACCTCCGTGGGGTTAATGGCCTGCCCGCGCAGGGAAATACCTCATCAATATAGACGTCCCGAGGAGTCAAGCTGAACACGAGGAACAAGCGAGGCTTTTAAGCGCGTTGTCTGGGCCATTTTGTCAGCTGAGCAAGGGGCTTCGGACGGGTGGGGGGGGGGGGTCAACGCATGCATTTTGGCAGCTCCCTGAAAAGGACTAATGTGTCTCAAACTGGAGGATGTTATGCCTCGCCCGCATCAAGGGGTGCGTTGCTAATCGGAAGACTGCCACCGAGAGCTGGGGACCGTGGACAGGGCGTGCAGGCTGGTATTTGCAAGGCTTTTATTTAGGGCCGCGGTGGACCTGCAAACAGGCACTCTGTCATTAAAAGTGACAGTGTAAGTATAAACAAGCTACCGACAGAGCGCGTGCATATGTTTTGTCCTTAACAACAAAAGCAGAGAGCGTGCATATGTTTTGTCCTTAACAACGCAAGCAGAGCGCTTGCATATGTTTTGTCCTGCGTGCGCACAGACATGGAAGGAGAGAGGGAGCAACCGAGCAGAGCCGTACACGTGCACATCTCCTGTCACCCGTACGCGCACATCTGCTGTGTCTTCAGCTAAGCTGTTAGACGTACGCATGCACATGTCCTGTCCCCCTTCGCCCACCAAACCGACAACAATAGATCTCGGCAAGGCGATCAGCGCATGCGCTGCGTCGCTAGGCGAGACCTAAAAATGACCTGCAGAAATGATCAAAGCGGTCAGCATATTGAAAACCATAAACTTTTGCCTTTCCCTCACACTTCATGGACATTACATCAAGGCTGGATTATGCAAATGTCCTCCTTCTTGGGTCTCCTCAAGAGGTGATCAACACATTACAGCGAGTTTAGAACGCAGCGGGTCAACTGGTGCTGAACATTCCACAACGTAATTCAATTTGGAAGGGCCCGATAGACCTTTCTTGGCTATCTATTAGCCAAAGAATAAAATTCAAAGCCCTTATTCATGTTTAGGACGATGCAACAGACAGGCCCGGCTCACATTCAAGAAAAGGTAAAAAAGTACTGACTTCTTAGAAACCTGCATTAAACTCACCAAAATCTGTTGTGCATACCTAGGGTACATAAATAAAGAGATGGTGGCTGCGCTTTTACCTTCCTGGCTCCCATAAGTTGCGGAACTCTCTTTCCTGAACACCTTCAGAGTATCTCTTCAGAGTCCACTTTCATGGCACTCTTAAAGACACACTTCTTCAAAGAGATAGGACCCTGGCCTGGTCCTTTTCTCCTGTTACCTAATTGGTCCCCAGAGGTTCTCAGACTCTAGTTTCTCTCTACGCAACCATTGCCAGGATGCCCCAGCACGCTTTATATAACGGAATCATTCATTTAATCATTCATCCATCACACTTTTTGGCACTGCATCCCATAATGTGATAACTGTAGCTTGGTAGTCATCAAACACAACATAGAAACACTTCCCACATATGTTCAAAACAAAGACAGCACACCTCCAACCAGACCCTACATGGTGACGTGTGCTAACCATGTAGGCAAGTGCTTCAAAATGCACAAAGACAATAGGTCTGTGTAGGAAATCTCCTGTTCCGAGTGGTCACCCCAGATTTGTTTGCCTCTTGCTGGATCCTGTTTTAATGCACACATTAGAACAGTGCACTTTACCCCTGCTAACCAGGAGTAGAGTGTCTGTGCTTCTGTTTTAAGCATGGGTGAATTGGCTTATTTCTAACTAGTACATTTAACTTGCCAAAAAGTATATAGTATATGGTGTAGAAAGTGCACCGGGACCTGTAAGTTAATTGCCATTAGGGGACTGCAGCACCTATTGTACCATCCACTACAGTAACAGGGCAAACATGACTTCAAGCCAAACCTGTGTAGCCTGACTGCTGCAGTGTTAGCCCTGCTAAAATAATTCTTCTCAACAGTAGAAAACATTGCTTTTAAATAATAAACCATCCCTATGTAGGCCCTGCAAGGCAGGGTTCATGGTATTTAAAACAGAGTTCTGTAGAAACATATTACCATGGCCCTACAGTGACAAGAAACAAAAAGCTATTTTACTGGGGCAGGCCTACCTGGGGCAGGCCTGCCTGTCCTATGTAGAAAGCCAGAGTAGAGATTAATATACTGATACAGTATCTCACAATGGGACCAGCTAGAAAAATAAACAGCTATTTTAATAGTTATTAGAAATCCAAGTTCATTGTGACTTAGGATTTTTTAATAAATATTACATAAAAGTAACTTTCAGAGGTTTACCTGCCTGACCTGTCAGAGGGTTAGTTAGAATAAGCCTCTGCCAGCTCTCAGCCTGTGCTCAGCCATTAAAATGAGTGAAATGCCTCCCAGGAGCAAACAATAGGCTGCCCTGAACAGGCAAAGATGACTCCTCTAAACTTCATAGGATACTCCAAGTGGGGGCTGTAGGCATCTGGTGACAACACACTGTCAAATCCTGCCTACTGGTCTGTTGAGCCACAGCAAACCTTTCAGGAACACTTGAAAGAGCGAGAACAGGATGCAAAGAACATTCTTATGGATCCCCGGTCAGGTAGCTGAAGGGCCCTACTCTTGTTCTACCAGACTTCTATCTCTGGGTTTGTTGTGGGTACAGTACCTGCTTCAAAATGGATTTTAGTGTTCAATGTGGAAGGAAACTAGGATTTCATGGTACACTCCCCAGCCCTCAGAGTCCAGGTTTAGTACGTCCGAAGACTTTCACAATTTTGAAAATGCCATGATACATGGCACATTGGGGCTGTTTGCAGTAAGCCAAACAGGTACTATTGAAACTGTGGGTAGAGTTGGGCCCGGGAACTTTTACCCTATTAGTTAGGCAGTGCCCAGGAGTCACCCCTTAATTCGTGACAGGCATAAATGTGTCAATCCCAGACCCCTCTTCAGAATACTTTATAGACCTGCGGAAGATCAGAAGAGGACTGGACCTTCAGATTGTGACCCGAGATGAGCCACGAAGAACTGGACCTGCTACCTCTTGTCCCCATAACAATGATATGGAATCCAGGGTCAGCTGGCCAACCTTATATGTGGATATATGGAGACAACATGTCTGAAGAAGCCTTTTCCTGAAAATATCCAAATGAACAGAGACAAATGGACCTGGACTGGACCCTGGCCTCTGTCAGACACCATCCGAGTCTCGAAGTGCCTCCTCTTAGGTCCTGCAGGAGCTTCAGAAGTGTACTCTTGTGGTTGATTGGGGCTTAAGAGACTAAGTCAGAAGGTAACATTTTCGACTCCGATGAATCCGCTTACTGTATCAGACCTGCGCTCCATCACAATCAGCCTGGAATTGAGTCTTAGTCCTGATCTACCGCAAACCATACACCATCATTGATGCTCAGAGCCTTTTAGTGCCATTTCCCTATAGCCGGTCTGCTTTGTGCCATTGCTTCCAAGGGCTTCGAGCTCAACTTCATTTATTGACTTTGAAGTTTCACCCTGACAAAGGTTGTAATTATCCTTAGAGGCGGGTAGTCACCAACCCCACAATAATAATCTAATTTCTTACAGTCTGGCTTATGAATAGTGTGCTGCGTGTGTATCACTGATGGGTGTAGGCACTCATTAAGTCATCATACATGCACTCTTCCACTCCTCATTGCACTCCTGCATCCCTTCATCCATCCATCCACAGACTCGTTCTTGCATTCACCCTGTGGCTCAATCACAATAAAACAGGTACTCAACAACATATGAAAGATGAATAATAATACAAAGAAAACATGCTGCTGTCTAAACACAACAGGCGAGCAGAATGTAAATGACAAGGAGAAAGACCAAATGGAGAAACAGAGCTTACTCAAAGGCACTCTATATGTATGTATTATTTAATTATATTTTAATACAAGATCCTATCAGACAGCTTAGAAGGGATCCTAGCAAGAATTATTACAGCGCAAATCTTCTCCCTTTAGGGTTTGTCAGAGGTGGTAACCAACACCAAAATCCTTTCCTAAAAAGGTAATCTGTGACATTTGAAGCACCAAAATAACTATTAGTAGGCAAATAAATAACCCATCTTTAAATGCATATTGAGTTGAACATATTCTTTTCACCATCAATGTCATGCCCATTTAGATTATCATATATTTTCATAGAGAGAGCAGACCTTTGGCATCCAAGGGTTTAACGAGGAGTCTCACCAAGCAAACCATCCATATCCATGGTTAGTCACACGGGTCACCAAAACCACTGACTATTACAGCAATCTTTGAGATTCCATTTAACAAAATACCTACCTTTAGCCTTTATTATAGAGTAACAACAATCCATGCAAATGCCTATTTACAATAAATGTCAGGCTTTAGGCCTTTATCATAGCAGAAAAAGGCACACTGGCAATGTGGGCTCCTAACGGCACACTGGTGGGTAATTAATACCAATTTCCTCCAACGCTCTACTTTTGTGACCCCATTGCTAAGAGGCCACCCCAACAGAAGGTCAAGAAATAACAAATGAAAAGGAGCGTTCAATTCTATGGAAAATGCTACTTACCAGTATGCATCTGTTCTTGGCATGTAGAGCTGCAGATCCTCACACTTGCATTAGATCGCCATCTGGTGTTGGGCTCGGATGCTTGCACGTTGTGGTCTTGGAAGAAGTCTTTGTAGTCACGAGATAGGTGACTCCTCCCTTGGACGATAGTGCGCATGGGCATCGACTCCATCCTTAGATTGTTTTTTGCCATGATGGGAAATGATGGAGTTAGTAGAAAGAAAAAGATGTTCATGTGAGTATATCTAAGTAAGATAGAACTGGAGCAGATACAGGTCCCGGGGAAGTGGGTGGGCGTGTGAGGATCTGCAGCTCTACATGCCAAGAACAGATGCATACTGGTAAGTAGCATTTTCCGTTCGAGTCATATGATCTGCAGATCACACACTTGCATAGACTGCACAGCAGTATCTCCCCTAGCTTGGCCCACAGAAGCTTGCTGCTTGGCTTGCACGTCAACACAATAGCGTTTAGTGAAGGTGTGTGTTGAAGACCATGTTGCTGCCTTACAAATATCTTCTAGGGGAATGTTCCCTAAGAATGCCATAGAGGCCCCTAGTTTGCGTGTGGAATGCGCCCTAGGGGAATTGTCAATGTGCGTTTCGCTTTCTGGTAGCATATTTGGATACATTTGACGATTCACCTTGCAATCCCAGCCTTGGAGATGGGATTACCCTTATGCGGTGGGGAGAAAGCTACGAACAGTTATTTAGTTTTGCGAAAGGATTTGGTTCTGTCAATGTAATAAAGCAGGGCTCTTTTAACATCCAGTGTGTGTAGAGCTCTCTCCACTACGGAGTCCGGGTTTGGAAAAAACACTGATAAACTCTACTTTTTGGTTAAGATGAAATGGAGAGATGACTTTAGGAAGGAATTTTGTGTTTGTTCTGAGAACCACCTTGTTACGATGTAATTGTAACAATGGTTCTTGTATGGTTAAAGCCTGGATCTCACTTACTCTTCTAAGAGAGGTGATGGCAATAAGGAAAGCTACTCTCCATGTGAGGAACTGCAGTTCGCATTTATGTAAAGGTTCAAATGGGGGTCCCATGAGCCTGGTAAGAACAATATTTAGATTTCACACTGGAGAGGGTGGTAATCTAGGAGGAATGATTCTTTTCAGGCCCTCCATGAAGGCTTTAATTGCAGGGACTCTAAAAAGTGACAAGTGTTGTCTGTTTTGCAGATAAGCAGCAAGTGCTGCTAGATGTAAACGTATGGATGAGTATGCTAGTTTACATATTTGCAAGGGTAATAGGTAGCAAATGATATTCTGGATGAAGGCATCCAGTGGATCAATATGGTTGTTGGTGCAGTCAATGGCAAATCTTTTCCATTTTGCAGCATAGCAAGCTCTAGTAGTAGGGCGTCTGGCTTCTTTAATGATGTTCATACAGTCTGGTGGTAGGTTAAGGTAACCGAACTCTAGGACTTCAGGAGCCAGATCGCCAGATTCAGCTGACCTGGATCTGGATGTCTGATCTCTCCATGGTTGTGCGTCAGCAGGGATGGGGACAGGTGTAGTTTTTGGTGCGGAACTAGTGAGAGTTCCAACAGTGTTGTGAACCACGGTTGGCGTGCCCATGTGGGAGCTACTAAGATTAGTTTGAGAGACTGTTGTCGGAGCTTGCGTACCACTAGTGGAATCAGTGGGAGTGGTGGAAAAGCGTACGGAAATCTGCCTGACCAGTTCATCCATATCGCATTGCCCTCGGACAATGGGTGTGGAAACCTGGTGGCGAAGGTTGGGCATTTTGCGTTTGTGTGTGGCGAACAGATCTACGTCTGGGTGGCCCCACATCTGGAAAAACGGTAGAAGAACCTGGGGATGTAGTTCCCATTCGTGAATCTGTTTTGTTTGTCGACTTAAGAGATCCGCAATCTGATTGTGAACTCCTGGTAGGTGTTTGGCAAGTAGATACATATTTTGTGGGATGGCCCATCTCCAAATGTTCTGTGCGTGCTGGGACAGCTGCAGAGAATGTGTGCCTCTTTGTTTTTGTATGTAGTACATGGCTGTCATGTTGTCCGTCCGGATCAGGACAGCTTTGTTTTGTACATGTACTTGGAATGATTTTAAAGCTAGAAATATTGCTAGTAGTTCTAGGTGATTGATGTGGAGCACTTGTTGTTGAGTGGTCCATTTGCCTTGGGTTGTATGTCCGAGGAGATGGGCTCTCCATCCTGTGAGTGATGAGTCTGTCGTGAGCACTATCTGTGGAACAGATTCGAGGAACGGCCGCCATTTGGACACGTTTTTTGTATTCCAACACTGCAGAGAGCGATATGTACGGCTGTCTACCAACACCAGATCTGTAAGTTGTCCATGAGCCGGATTCCACTGATGTGCTAGACATTCCTGTAAGGGGCGCATTTGAAGTCTTGCATAAGGTACAATAAAAATGCAAGATGCCATCATGCCCGAGTTGCATGAACACACTGGCTGGGAGAGAGTGTTGGGCTTGAAATTTTGTGATGAGGGTTTGTATGCTGGCTATCCTGGCTGGACTGGGATATGCTAGAGCTGTGGAGGTGTTAATTGTGGCCCCCAGATATTGGTGTGTATGAGAGCGCTGGAGACGCGACTTGGTGTAGCTGACCGTGAACCCCAAGTTGTGTAATGTTTGGATGGTTTGGTGAGTGAGTTGAACACATTGGTTGAATGACTTGGCTTTTATTAGCCAGTCGTCTAGATATGGGAAGACATGGATCTGTTGTCTTCTCAGATGTGCTGCTACTACCGCCAGACATTTTGTGAATACTCTGGGTGCAGTGGTGACTCCGAATGTAAGGACTTTGAACTGATAGTATTGTCCGTCCACTACAAACCATAGATCCTTCCTGTGAGCAGTATGTATGGGAATCAATGTGGAAGTAAGCGTCATTGAGAGCTAGTGTGGCAAGGAAATCGCCTTCTTGTAGCAGCGGGAGCACTTGTTGGAGAATGATCATATGAAAATGATCCGAATGTATATATAGTTTGAAGGGTCTGAGGTCGGGTATCTGTCTTAGAGTCCCGTACTTTTTGGGTATTAGGAAGTACAGCGAGTAAGCCCCTGTTCCTTGATGTTGTAAGGGAACTGGTTCTATTGCGTGTTTTTGAAGCAGTGAGATCACCTCTTGTTTTAGGAGCGTGAGATGATCTGTGGACATTGGACGCTGCTTGGGTGGTATGTGTGGGGGGGATAGCTGTAAGTTCCATGCAGTAACCATATTGGATAATCTGTCTTACCCACTTGTCTGTTGTGATGAAATTCCAGACAGGTAGGAACTGTGATAATCTTCCCCCGACCGGAGTGGAATGGTCTGGGGGAAGCGGAAGGAAGTCACTGTTTCGTAGTGGGTGAGGTGCGAGTACGATTACCTCGGCCTCTTCCTTTATTGTTATTCCCTCTATATCCGTCTCTAAAATACCCTCTATTGGGGGATGTTTGTGTAGTGGCTTTAAACGAAGATGAGGTGTCTGCACCCATGTTTCTGGAGGCTCCTCTATAGAAGAAGCGACAAAAGGAGCCACGTGTTTGTGGAGACTGTAACGCTCCCATGGACTTAGCAGTCTCAGTGTCTTTCTTCATCTTTTCAAGTGCAGTCTCTACAGCCGGGCCAAAACGTTGTTCTTGGTTGAACGGCTTGTTGAGGATGGTAGTCTGGACCTCCTGCTTAAAGCCTGAAATGCGCAGCCAGGCATGTCGTCTAAGGAGTACACTGGTATTGATGGATCTATTGGCAGTGTCTGGCGCGTCAAGTGCGCAATTAATTGACACGTTTGAAATTAGCTTGCCCTCTTGGATTAGATCATTTGCTTGGGTTTTATATTGGTCACGCAAATGTTGTAATAGGGTTTCCAGTTGGTCATAGTTGGCCCTATCATATCTAGCCAGCAGTGCTTGTGTGTTGGCTATGGGCAAGTGACTGGCTGCCTGCGCAGCTATCCTTTTGCCAGAAGCGTCTATTAATTTGGATTCTTTATCAGGGGCTGGCGCATCCCCAGAGGTTTGTGAGTTGGCGCGCTTTATAGCGTTGGAAACTACTAGAGAATCCAAGGGCAGCTGTCCCTTAATGTAAGCAGGGTCTTCAGGGGCAGGTCTATATTTCTTATCGATTCTGGGGTTAAGAATCCTGGCACGTACGGAATCTTTGATAACTTCAGGGGTATGCTTAATGATTCCATTGATCATTGGCAATATTTGCACTTTCTTTTGGGACTGTTCGAAAGTATCCAAAAGGAAGTCCTCTTCTGCTGTGTCTGAGTGCATTGTGACGCCGTGATAAACGGCATGTCTATTAAGCAGTTGTCCAAAACCAATATTATCAGCGGGGGGTGATGGTTTTGAGGGGTATGGCTGGGGGCTTGGGAGGTCTGGTAGATCTGTTGGGACAGGGTACTCCCAATCATCTTGTGGTGGGTCGTCTCGATCTATGAACGGGTCATTTGGATCACCCCCCACCCCTTGGTTATCATCCTCATCATCTGGAGGTGGTGTATGTGGTGGAGAAGTTACAGGCAGAGGTGGTGTAACAGATTTAGGGAGAGGAGGTGGGTTAGAAGGAAGTACCGGAGAAGAAGGAGGCATAGGTGATGTAGCAGAGTCCTTCTTTTTCACAGGCACTGGAGTGGCAGGTGCTGTGTCTAACTTCCTCTTCTTACATGGCACAGCTGCGACAGGTCCCGTTTCAGGATTAATATAAATCTTTTTCTGCCAGGATCGACAGGATCCGGGTGAAAAAGTTCCTTTTCCTCTGGAACCGACTTTGGTGCCGTTTTTTTCGGTTCCGAGCGTGGTTGGCGTGGAGTTATATGGTCTTTGGCCTTAGGAGGCGTGGTAGAGTACTTAGGCTTGTCTTTTGGTTCCGAGGGTCTTGGTTTCGGAGCCGAAGCAGGATCTTTAGGCTTGGAAGCGTTCGAAGCCGGCTTATCCACAGACCTCGAGATTTCCGGGGCCGATTTGTCTTTGGAGGTGGAAGGCGTCGGAACCGACTTCGGAGCAGAGTGTTCCTTTGGCTTCGGTGTTGAAGGCGCTGGCGGGACGATTACGTGAGGTTTGGTCGGTCCCGAGCTACCGAAAGACTTGTATTTTTTCCTTCGGAGCCGGGCCTGGGGGCGGGGCTTCTGAAGTGTGTTTTCGGTCGCGACTGGGGCCAGCAGGCGAAGTCTTGACCAGTGCCTTCGGTTTTGGTGGTGGGGTTCGGGTAGGGGCAGTAGTACTCACTCGTTGACCAGAAGTGATGGTGTCGTCTGAGTCTTCTGCCTCTGACACGATTTTGAGAGCTTCGGAATCTTCTTCTGGGACATCCAGGGCCTTCGTCGAAGATGTCCTCTGGTTCCAGAGCTGATCTCTGCGCCATGATGTGACGTCGAGCCCTTCGATCTCGAAAAGTCTTCTTCGATCGAAAGGATGCGCAGGCTGGACAGCTGGACTCGTGTTCAGGAGAGAGGCACAGGTTGCAGACCCTGTGATGATCACTGTGTGGGAATGTTGCTTCACACTGGGGGCATTTTTTGAATGGCGTCCTTTCCATGAGCCGTAGGCCTTACAGCGTGGATAGGCCCAGCGGCCCGCGTCTGCGACCGGAATAGAGTCGATGAAAGGCGCGTCGAAGATCAAGATGTTCGAAGTCAATCCAAAGAGTTTGTGGAAATTTTGCGCGTCGAAAAAGTTTGAAAATGAAGATTTCGAACCGGAGCACAAAAGTTGCATCCGAACCCAATGGCGGAAAAAAACAATCTAAGGATGGAGTCGATGCCCATGCGCACTATCGTCCAATGGAGTCACCTATCTCGTGACTACAAAGACTTCTTCCAAGACACCAACGTGCAAGCATCCGAGCCCAACACCAGATGGCGATCTAATGCAAGTGTGTGATCTGCAGCTCATATGCCTCAAACACAGGATTATCTGATACAAAATCAACAGATGGTTAAACTGTTCTCCAGCAATAGATCAAGTAGTGATGATGTGATGAATAAAAGTTATTCAGGAGTCTTGAGAGTTGCCTTAGGAGCCAACACTGGGTGGAAGACAACATTGGGATATAGATCAAGCCCTGATGAAGTCCCACAGGGACGAAACGCGATGGCTGAGCCGAATGGATCGAGTCTGTCAAATTGCCATTTTTTGAATAAAATTGGAATCAAAATATCTCGCAAGACTCCTAAATAACTTTTATTCATCACATCATGACTACTTGATCTATTGCTGGAGAACAGTTTAACCATCTGTTGAATTTGTAACAGATAATCCTGTATAGAATTGAACACTTCGTTTCATTTGTTATTTCTTGACCTTTATCATAGCATTTCATATGAAACAGAGCAGGCCTATAGCCATGATCATTGGCTTGCTACCATAACCAACTGCTAAGTCGAGCATAAGCTTTCCCACAAGACAAAAAGCACAATACAAACGGTCTTTTTAGTTGAAGCACACAAAGTCGGCCCAATCAAATCCTGTACTCAGGAGGGCCAACATGTGGCTGGAGCCCAAGACCATCTCTCAGTAGTACTCAAGGCTCTTTTGTTGTTGATCACATAAGGTCTTGCAGCAGCTGCACTGCCAGCCAAATCTAAAAATCTATGTAGATTAGTGTAGGCATCCCATACTGCTCTCAAATACAACACACTATACTTTGAGATCTAACGTTGATGATGGCCTGTCAGGGCATCTGTGCTGCTGCCAGAGAAAAACAAACAAATATTAACTAGTTATCCAAGACATTTTAATAGCATTATAATGTCATGTGTGCTCTTTCAAGTTCAGGCAGCCATACTGACGGTTGCTCAGGCAGCTGGATAAATAAGCAAAATAATCTCAGCTGTGTGGAGGGGAAAGCACTTTAGATGGAAGTCCACAACTTCTGCCCAATCAAAACATATACTCCTAGCTGCTTACATGTGGGCGTAACCAAAGCCCATCTCTGTGGTACTCTTGAAAGCTCTTTTTAATGTCCAGCACATTAGGTCTGGCAACAGCTGTGCTGTCAAACCAGACCTCATTACAACATCTCAAGGATCCTGAGCTATCAGCACAAAGATGTGCACCTCATTAATGATTCATACAGCAAAATTCCACATTTCCAGAAGAGGGTGCTAATGACAAATTAAAGATAAAAAGTAAAGTTAAAAAAAAAAAAGAAATGCAAATAAAGTCATGTCTTACAGATTTACATAATTATCTCAAGCCATCATGGTTCTAGTGCAAAGTGTTCCTTTACAGAAACATAGGGGCTAGCTTGTGTTGAGACAATTGCAAGGCAAAAATACCTTGGATGGCTTCTTGTAGTTATCGCATTCCCTAGATGGCAAAAATATACTTAATCTTCACCTCTTGTTTGATTACTCTTATCAGTGTATACCAATTTATTTGTTCATTTGGGACCCTCCTGACTCGTTTGCTAATTTAGAGGTTTGAAGCCAGCTTGGGAGTTGGTGTTATAACACAAAGAGGTCATTGCCATCAGACCAGAAAGTCTTTACATCATCAAGACTTCAAAGTCCTTATCCTCCTCTGACTAAGGATTGTGGCCATTTCCATTGCAAAAAGCATCATTACCGTAAAGAACTCAACCACTGAACTGTAACATGCACTGCCCAGCCAAACCAGGACTCCTCAAGTGCCGAGCCAGGAAAGTATCGCCAGGCTTTGCATAGTGAAAAAACAGACTATGAATCCATCACAGACTTGTTACTTCTGTTGGTCAAGGATGTCTGCAGGATGTAGTGGATATCTACAAGACAAAGAGATCTAGAGTAATTTGGCATTAAATCTTCTATATTTAACTGAAATAGTGACTGGATAAACCTTAGCCTAACGGCTAGAGCAGTCGACCTCGAAGCTGGGGAACCGGGATCGAGTCTCGGCAGAGACGCTCAACATCCTGGGATTCTGGACAAATCACTTAATCTCCTCATGCCCACCAAAAATGAAGGTGTCCTTGTGTAACGCAACTGGTGCTCATGTAAAGCGCTCTGATACCTTTGGGTTGAGTTTGCGCTATATATAAAAGCCACCCTCAAAAAAAAAAAAAAAAATTATTATTTTAAAGTGAAAATGTTTATGTCTGAAAACTAAACATTTAAATAATGAGTACCTCAAAAAAATATGTATTACATATATATACACACACACACACACACACACACAGATCAACTGAAAATAAAGCGTTATAAACGTAGTTTTGGTTCTGGCTCAAAGGCGACAAATCACTGAAATTTGTTGGTTATGGTCTCCAACGTACACAACACACACCTTTACTTGCACCAACCAGCATGCTGTTCTCTTAGATGCTGTTTCATTTGTTTCTGGACTGTATGCAAATCGCTGTTTTCAGCATGGTGGTGGTCAGCACAATTTATGGCGTGTGTTGCATTCATTGGCAATCCTAAAGGTGAATTTCAGTGGTTTGTCACATTGTGTCTCAGTTTTAACTGTTTTTTTCCCCAAGTATTTAAGTTCCACCCAGCTGTGAGTGGTTAACCCTGCACCTCAGTCTTCAGCTGTGCATAGCAGTAGCTTGGTGCATAGCCTGCCCTTTGGCCAGTCCCTCCACCCAAACCAAACAGTAAGCCAGTCCCCGCAGCCTTCAACCGTATGCAGTGGGAGTTGGGCAGTGGGATGGTTGCAGCCATCCGCTGCGCCCTACCCACTGCCATTAGCTTATAGCAGCTGGCCTATCCGTGAGGTGCACGGCTGAGTCAGAAGCGAATGAAGGCAAGCAATTGGCAGTCGATTCCAGCACCTAAAATTACCCCTTGTTTGACTCTTCCTACTGTAACAGCAATTCTTGAATGCAAAGTTGCTGGACCTTCTGTTTTATATATCCTTAGCCCAGAGTGGCCTTGCAGTGACAACTGTTAACGGGTTATCTTTCAGCCTTACTATGTTTGCTAGATCGGTGATCTCTTTTTTAAAATCACCAGTAGTGATGAATTTCTTAAAAGGACTGAGCCCCATGTTCCAGCCAACACCTTTGGTGATGCTGCAATGTAACCTTAATTTAGTTCTCACCTACCTGATGTGTGCTCCCTTTGAATTGATGCAATCTGCTGACCATAAAATACAGTGTTTCTCATCACCACAAGATCTGCCAGGCATGTGAGCCAACTCGAGGCCTTGTACGTTGAACAACCATATGCGGACCTTTTCCTTGTCAAGCTGGTATTCCGGACAAAGGCGACTTTCCAGCCAAAGGAAGTCACGCCCTCTCGCATATGGAAGCCCATCACCGCGCCAGCTTTTTACACTTCCACTTACCCATCTAAGGAGGAGGAACAGCTCTACCGTATTGACCCTAACAGAGCTCTCACTTATTACATGGATCAGATCAGAGGCCAACTGGGCGATCAGCTCTTTGTGGGCTTCCTTGGAGCAAAAAAGGGGAACATTAGAAAAGAACCATCTCTCAGTGGACTGTTTCATGTATTTAGCTCTGCTATGGTCTAGACAAAATACAGCCTCCTGAAGGCTTGCATACTCATTCCACAAGAGCAAAGGCTGCCACCACTGCGCTGGTGCCAGTTCTGAACACCTGCAAGACTAATGTGGGCGACCCTCCACACATTCACAAAGCACTACTGCTTGGTCAGCCTGGTCTGGCGGGCCAGGCACTTCACCCAATGTGTCCTGCATTATTTTCATGTCGAGTCATTCCCCAGACCAACAACTGGGGACATACTGCTTTGGTATCTACTCACCAGGTGATGGATCTGTGGTTAAAATTCTCTATCATAAGAACACGTTATGTACCTTTGATAACGCGTTTTCTGGTAGAGACTATGTACTGCAGATTCTTCACTGACCCACCCTTGATGTTCTGTGGAATTGACGCTACAGTCCTCTAATAAGATTCCAACCTAGAGTTCTGCACACATGCACAGTTTGATTTCTATGGGCTCCACATCAGAAGGTGCGAACAGAGATCAGAGAGAAACTGCCATCTGCGTGCAGAGGGGCGCAGATGATGGCGCTCCCTTAATTACTTACCTTTATGGACTAATCCACTGCCTTTGATTCAGTGAACAGAACTAAACTTTGGTTAATGTTGCTGGATCAAGGCGTAGACCCCCCCCCCCCTTTAGTAAACTTTCTGTATTGTCTACACCCAGACCTCTCAGCTCGAGTTTGTTTAAACTCTCATGAAGAACTCTCTTCTGATTTTCTATTAAAGAGTGGAGTGAGGCAGGGGTGTATAATGGCACCCTTATGATTTATTTTATATATTAATGGTCTATTAAAGCTCATTCATTTTCCCTCCCATCTAGACATACCTAGAATCGCAGGCTCCCCAATTCCTGCCTTACTTTATTTTGACGACAAAGTGTTGCTAGCCCTTGCTCCAAACGCACCGAGACATCAGGTGGATTGTCTTGCCTCTTTTTTTGCATAACTTAAACTTAAAAACTAATTATATTAAGTCACACATCATGTCTTGTGGCCCGGGCAAACTAAGGTTAAACAAAATTAGTATCAATGGGCACGATTTGACGAATGTTGATAACTTTTGTTATCTAGAGTTAACCTTTAGTTCATCAGGGTCGTGGAATCCCCATCTTGCTCAGGCTAGCGCAAAACTAAACAAAATCGCCGGCACAGTTTGCAATCTTATTAGCCCAAATATTCTGGGGACTGCGTTTCCTGCCCTCCACGGAAAGGTATATAGTTGCCAGTGCATTAGCGCAGCCACCTATGGTGCCGGAATTTGGGATTTTACTAAATGATCTTTACAGGTTGAGGAAAACCGTTTTTTGTGACAGTTGCGGAGCTTACCGCCGTCCACCTCTAATCTCATTACCAACTTCAAGTTGAACCAGGGCTTTATAGAAGACAAGATTCAGCTGGCGCCACTTTTTTTTATGTGTCAGTATCTGGGTGAACCCAGCAACTAAGCTTTGTAAAGACATATTGATTGCCTGACTTTGGATAAGGCCTATTTCATACCGTGGCTGAGTTACACACGGAACACTTTTGGATCCCCCGGTATATCCTATTGGTTTACTGATCCTAGTTGTATCCCTAAAAATGTCAAGAAGAGGTGAATATATTATTTAAAGACTATTGTGCAAACAGACTGAAAAACGAGTTATCGAAACCCTCGGTGTTGCATTATTGTAGTCTTTTACATAAAGACTTGTCAAGATGGGAGTGGTCACATCTCTTTTGCTTCAGAGCAGGGTCAATTCATTGGTCCTTAGTCTTCCAAAAATGTTTAGACCCAGAGGGAAATATAGTTTGCACTTGTCCTTGTGACAATAACTCTGCACAATCACTATTGCACGTTTTTTTTCTGCAATTTGCACAGCCTAGCACGAAAGCACATTTTAATACCTTTGTTACAGAGGCTAGGTTTCCAACGCTGTAGACCAGCTCTCCTTTGTTTACAATCTCTGAATTTTCCTGAAGTTGTTTTCAATGTCTGTGCCTTTTTGAAAGGAGCCATTATGGCTAGAAAAAACATGTTGAGTTAATCTGCTAGAATTATGGTTTAATATACGAAGCTTGGCTCACATGTTTTTGCTTAGTTTTGGGAGATAGTAGGAGCGCATAGCAGACCTGATAAGAGGTTTTTGTTCACTCTACTTCCCCATCATTCCTTTTAAATCTTAGTCATTCTCTGTATGAGTGTAATGGTGTTTTAAAATTTGATTACGACTTGCACTGGATGAATTTTAAAGCTGTTTATGTACATACATTTTTTTTACCCGTTTCTAATGCAAGATCATTTTTTAATTTTGTGCGATTACGGCTATGTGCAATATTTCTATGTACTTGTATGGTCTATTTCCAACCAGAAGCAATAAAGTTAGATTGACTGATTAACTGATTGATGTGGAGGGTGTGTCACTGTGGATGGATACATAATACAGTGGTACTGAATACATTTTGTAGAATAGTGACTTTGGCAAGTTCTTTTGCTATTCTTATTTTCTCAAATTTTAAAGGGTGTACTTAATACTGAGATTTAGCAGTAAGTGGCGGTCTTTTTTTTCTTATTTGGCCATACAGAAATATCCTGCTAACCAATTTATCTTACAACACGTTGAAAGGCTCAGCTCAGATAATTCATTAAATAAAACTCATTCGTGATTACCAGGGCAGTGTTTATATTTCAGTAAATGGTTAGGACTTTGTCCTTGGTCCGGTAGCCAGTGTTAGTTTTAGAGGTACATTTACAGGAAACGAGAAGGCAGCTGGAAAACACATTTAAAAAGCGATGCTTTAGTGAGGATGACAGAAACCGGGGAGGAACCTGCTGGTCGTGTGCGGGAAGAGCTAGGCGACGCATGCGCTGTGCCGGATCCAGCAAAATTTAATTATATTTTAAACATTCATTGCTCCACAAGTTATTATTGAAAATGCAGCAGAGAGCTTGACCCAGCATCGTCTTTGCCATGAACTTATTATAGCTGATAGAAGACTTGAAAACGTGTTTACAGTAATCTGTGCACCATCGGCTCTAACGGTCCACAACTGCATGAAAGAAAACAATAACCCCGCCTGCTCCACAATCCCACATTTAGGGAGCCCTACCGAAGAGCCGAGAGTGAAAGTCCCTTAGAGGTCATACCTCGTTGCAATACACTTAAGAATAGGAGATAAACACACGAAACAGAAAGGCCGCATAAAGAACAGAGGTCAGTGAGAAAGTGCAGCTCTGAAGCAAGCAAGTCTCGGACAGTGTGCTCCTACAAGAAAGCTGGGTTTTCACAATCACTATTAAGTCGCTGCAAATAGTGCGGGTGTGTGAGGGCAACTAAGAGGCAAGACTGGGCCCTCCCCTTCGGGACTGGATCCTTGACACCGGGGATACACCTCTGCCTCTCTTCTTTTCACTTTCCTCTTGCTTCCTAATCTACCCCCTAACCTTTCTATCTCTCCGTTGAGCAGATTCGGAGCTCTGCACACCAACAGGCTTCTTGCCATCTTAGAAGTATCCCACAACAGACATTTCTGAGACTCTTTTGCCATACACTAAGAGACAATGTCATAAATGAGGACAGGCTCCACTGTGAGTCTCCCCAGAAAGAAAACCAGACAACCTTGGCAGTCATTATTCGCTGTTTTGACTCGCTGAGAGCATTTTGATGAGATGTTTGAGGCTAGAGCAGGTCTGCTGAAATGTTGTCCCTCTTAGAGCTTCTGGTGCCAAAACAAAAGGCTCAAGAAGGACCCCATAATATGAGTTTCAACTTTGTGAGTATATTGGTGGCTACTTCTCTGCTGAAGGGTAAAGACTAAGTCAGAATGTCAAACTCTTGACCGATAAGAGCCACTAAGCCTACCCAATACCCGCTCCATTCCGGAGAGCCTGAAACCATAAGTAGGACAAGGTCAAACTCAACCATGGATGCTTTGTAATTTCTTGGCATTTTTAGACTTTAAAACTCTGGTGTCCTTTGCTTTATTACGTTGTTCTCTTTTATTAAATTGGTTGCAGAACGTTATTGGCTTCTTTATGGCCTTTAATATTGGCGTAGCTGTTTACAAAACTTTAATCAGACCCTTCAAGATATCACAATTTTTTTTAAAAAGCACAACGTCACTTTTGCAAAAAGCCTACACTCCTAGAATAGTACCTAAGACACAACGTTCACACCTTTTCTTGCTCCAAATAAAAGGAGGTATCAGGCAGGAGCTGTGTTAATTATTTCATCTCCAACCTGCATGTGAAGACAGCAGGGCAGGAGAAACAGGCTGAGTCCCAGCGACAGGCCCATTTCCACTCTTAGTAGAGGGTCCCACTGCACCCCAGGGTAGCACCCTGCGAAAGACCGAGGATAACATGAAGTCAGCAGCATAGCATGGAATGGATTAAAAGGCTGAGTGAGGCCCTTAACAGGGTGGACAAGGATGGTGGACAAGAAGCCCAGGGGTCATGTTACTAAATCAAAAGGCAGTCCTTTAGCAAGACTTCAGATATCATTGCAATGTGTACTACAACTGTTAACAGCAGTTTTGGGGAAACTGTTGTGACTGAAAGAGGCTGAAAGGAGCCTTCGCTTGAAGGGGTGGGGAGAGCATTTAACTGTCGCTGGGAACAAATGCCGCTTGCTTGAGACATACATTGACAAGTGAATGTGCACTTATACACATGGCTGCACCATAGCAAAACATAGCTTAATGAGTGAGGAGACTAGGGAAAATGTCAGCCATACTCATAACTAATGTACTTTAAGATACCCGAGACAAAACTGGAAGAAACGCGTAGGATTCCAACTCTTTTTTTCATGCCATGTCAAGAAAACTAACCGCAAACCCCCCTCATTGCTAGGGCAGAGGGCTAGGTAGACTCATTTTCTGAGTCGTCAGGAAACAAGTCTTGAAGCTCTTCCACTACCTGCCAGTCCTTGTGTCCCTGCGACGCTACATCGATTCTCACTGAATCTCTAATGCAGACATGGTCAAACACTACCAAGTGTAATTACCAATTACCTCCCTCCCTGCCACCCAATAGTTGTAATGTACTTACCAAGAGGACTCAGATTATCAGTGTCCAAAGACACCAGGGAAACGATCAGCACAGGGAGATTTATCTTTGAGATTGTTGCCGCCGATGCACAACAAAGTTGGTCAAAACCTGCTATCACAGGTTGTTCTCTCTCTTTTCTTCCATAGATTACTCAGCCAGCTTTTTTCAAGTTTGCACCATCGAAGAGGTTTGAGAAAGAAGCTAATTCTCGGTAAAGAAGAACTAGAATTGAGCAAAAACCAAAGGAAATGATGGACGGAGTGTTGAACATTGCAAGCACTCACCCCCAGTCAACTGATCTGGGTTTAATCCATCACCATTCTTTAGCCCACTCTGCCACCCCAGTTCAGACATGGCCATATGCAAATCAGTCTGACCCTGTGCCTCATGGGAACAGTCCAGGCCGAACTGCCAAACCATGCCTTCCCTGGACCGGAAACAAGCTTCCTAGGACCGGTTTCTGGCATTTCAGCCGTCTTCAGCCAGGCTTGCTTGAATCCAGTGGCAAAGTGAGCAAGGGACTCACGTCTGAGCATACCCTGCCAACTTATGGCGAACAAAGCAAAAACCAAAGGAAATGATGGACGGAGTGTTGAACATTGCAAGCACTCACCCCCAGTCAGAACTAGAATTGAGCCATCCACATTTGGTCTGCTCCTTCACGTCAGCAAGTACCTCCACCATTGTTAACCCTATTGCTACCCCTGCCACACCGACACTCACTGCAACAAATGTTAGTATTTTTTTTGTGATGGGCAATGGTGAAACCGTAACAAAAAATAAAAAGAAGATCTGCAGGGAGAGCAGAGGCTCTGACGGGTGAAAGGCTATTTTCAGCAACAGCGCCCCTCCCCCCTCACTATTTCCAGCATCATATACATCTCACAATGCATGTTCTTAAGTGCCTGGGCCGATGCACCTTGCAATTCCCACCACCCTCCAATGTATCAGAGATCAAAAGTGAACTTGCCTTGTAAAGATGTGAAATGAGCACCACTTGATGTTAACCTAGTGGAGTTAAATGACGACACAAGCGTAATCGCATCCATACTAATATATTTTGTGTAAAGGTTTGTGTGGAGGTTCACAGTGAGCTTAAGATAGCAATCACGAGTATGGGAGAAACCACAGAGGATCCAATAACCAAGACTATCACAGGATTCAGACCAAATGATAAATCTACTATGAGGGGAATTCGGAAAAACACTAAAACCCCTCAAACACTATAAGGGAACCCTTCAATAGGCAACTTAAGCCCGAATTGACCTTGACCTTGGAAGAGAGGTCCATGAGCACAAGCCCCAAGGAAGTGTTGGGGTAGGGGCTGAAAAAACGCTTGGGGAACGGACCTTACAAGGGACACTCATATTGTTTGTGCTCACCAATGTGCTGTCAAGCAAACATGACGTTGCACCTTTTACAATTAACTTTAGCTCTGCATTTTCTGCCAGTCTTGAATGATTTTATATAAAAACATGAGCCCATAGCTATGGTGACTTTGCATCCAGGATGATTTTGCACCCAAGAGTCCCTATCCTCCTGCTGATGCCAAACCAAGGGTGAGTTTGCACCCCCAACATGATTGCTGCTCCTAAAAGGTGTATATACTCTTTTAGGAGTTGATGCATCAAGGGTAACTTTGCACCTCAATTTCATTTTTAAATCTAAATGTGATAGTATCTCATAGTGATTTTGCACTACTAAATGTAATTGTGCACAAAAATATGATTTGTGCTCCTGAACGTTGTTGCACTTGTGCGATTACATTAAGGGTGATTTTGAACACAAAAATAGGATGACTAACACAATACATCACTATGGCCACTCTCTCCAGTCCTAAACTTTTCAAGTACAAATCATTTTTTTCAGGTGTGTTATTCTAATTTGTTCAATTGAAACAAAGCAAGATTTCAAAACTTAGAATGAATTACTTAATCATGACAAAACTTCAGAACTGGAGACTTGGAAAGAGGTGGTCACCGTACCCAAAAGTACCATCAAACATCATCACACAGAGCCCCGAGTGCCACTTGGACATTTTAATCAGAAGCAAATATCATAGTTTAAGAAAGGACTCCTTGACAACCGACCAACTGTTTTTTTAATCTCTTGGACTGATACACACCGCTTTTTCTTACTGAAATCCCTTCCAGACAAAAAGTACTATCCCAGGTTAACATAACAAGAAATATGAAAACGAGAATTTGCATCATTCAGGATGAAAATGGAAACGTCATAATCCAATTCTCAGATATTAATTGCCATATCTTCTCCACATAATTTGAAGCTCCAAGAAGCTGCTACCATGGCTAGAGACGTTAATACTACAATGCTCATCACCACACTACTACAACACTACTAGTTAAACCTCCTCCCCTCTTGTCAGTTTTCGATGATCAGCTACAAATCCCCCCTTCAAGGAATGAAGCCAGACAACATAATGCCAGAATGAATCAAGGGACATCTTGGCCATAACCTAGAATAAGGATACTCATTCAGCTTATAGGCTAAAATACCATGAAGGACTAAACCCACTGCCCTCCCAGAAGGCACCATCACCCCTTGATACTGACTGCCTCAGTCAACAAATCTTTTGGTCCCGCCCCCAAAACATAAAAACAAAAGCATAAAAGGACTTGCTGCCCATAGGCATAATGCATGTTTGAGATTACTCACGTCATACTTCTGTACAACCACTTCATAACTCGAATCTGTTTTCCACACCCTAAAATTAGTTGCTTGGAAACAGACTGAATCTGGATCACTACCTACACGAAATTATACAAAGTGCAAACTACACTTTTCCCGGTTCTGTCCTCCCTGCCATCCTCCGTTGAAACACCCACCCCCCCGAGGAGCTCGAAATGTACATCAAGACCAATACTCGGAAGTGTTCTTCTACACACATTACCGTAATTCAACATACTTTAATACTTTGTGACAACAAATCATCCCACTACCATAAGCTCCAGGGCGAGACATTTAAACAAAAATAGCTCTACTCAGGCAACCTCAAAAGAATCACTTCCTCTCAACCAGCGAACCCCTCTCCCTCTTATAACATGAAAGCTGCTTCCTGGACGGTAGGTCTACAGTCTCCAATGTAACTTTTTTATTCGCTCCTATCCCAGACTGTGACCTTGGCTCCACTGCATTCATGGATATCTGTCTCTGCTTAGCCTACAAACTATTATCTTACTACGAAGATACAGCATTGTCTCTTTGATAGAAAACAAAAAATAACTAAACACCCGCGAACTACAGGCATAGACAAAGCCGGCTGATCTGGGTTTAATGCACAATCATATGCACGCAGAAATGTGCTGATTGTGAGATACTACACTGGGCAACCTCTTTCTAAGCTTTTAAGGTCTGTCATTTTCACACCCTCAAGTTTGAGTTGCAGCTTCTTTTTTTATTCCTTATGCGTGTGTTGCAGCCTCGAAATCTTGGAAAATAAAAATAGCACAAACACGGGGAGAAACTGAATGTGCCAGGCTGCACAAACACACAGCAACACATGAATTAAGGGCGCCCGTGTTATCTCATTAACACCACACCTAGCGGGTTTGCAGATGTTTCTTTTTCTCTTCAAAGACTTTGGTATTTAACTTCTTTGAAACTACATCCTATCCCATCCAATTCAATTTCACCTTCAAATAACCTTAAACATTAGATGCATCAAGTGTCTACCACCACCCTCACAAACTTTTCAACACCACACCCGCCCTCCCCCGCGTTTGTCCACCTAGGCGCCCCTCAGCATCTCACCAGGTAGACGGGGCTGCCCAGCAGCGCCCCCAGCACCCCGGAGGCCGCCCCGGCGCCGGTGCTGCGCAGAGGTCCCTTGGTGTGCCCGGCGCTCTCCAGCGCCCCGTAGGCCCCCAGTCGCACGCCGTTCATGAAGAACTGGTAGAGCAGCGCGGGTGCCAGGCCGCGCTGCAGCGCCGCGGGGCCCTCGGCGCGCACGATGGCCCCCACCGCCTGGAAGGCGTTGCGGTAGTGCGGCCGGTAGGTGCCCGGCGCGCGCAGCTCGCCCTGCAGCTGCATCCGCGTCTTCACCACTTCCAGCGGGTTGGAGAACAGACAGGCGCCGCTCGCGGCCATCCCGCTCAAGAGGAAATCCATCCAATCGTAGGCAGGGGGGGATGCCCCAGGGGGCCAATGATAGGCGAGCGGGAGACACTTAGCAGGGTGGTACGCGGAGCCCAACTGTCGGACACCGCCGACGGGCCAATGGGAGACGAGCGCGAGACCACTAGCAAGGTGGCACGCGGAGCCGGCGCATGCCTAAGCGCTCGCGGCGGAGCGCAACTGTCGGACAGCGGGTCGCGGCAGGTTCCTATCTTCCGACCAGACAACAGCGAAGCCGCCCGGACAGGAGAAAGCTAACTTGTCAAGCAAGTGTAAAGATGATATGGAAACAGGGCGAGCCGGCATCCTTCACCTGAAGGAAACAGTAGAGCATCAATGACGCACCAGAAACGATGAACCAATCGGAAGAAGATGTGTGCCGGCCCTCAAGCCAATCAGCGCGTGACTTCAGCACCATCCCACGCCACGCCTCTCCCTTTGCCCTAAAGTGTCATCTGTGGGCATTGTGCTCCCAGGGAGGCATTAGGAACCGGTTAGCACCACCCCAGTCGCCTGATTCATTCCACCGGACGTGTCTGTTGCAAGCACCCTGACTTCTAGAAATGCCAGTAGGACTTTCCCACTATAGAAGCAGGTCATGACATCCCAGCAGGAAGCGCCTCTTGCATAACTGTCCATTGTTATATTTGTTGCACAAGCCACGTCTCCAACGTTAGGTTGCAGTGTGTAATTTTTAGTGAATCTATATTCTGTAAATGTGTAACCATCACTCTGCGCAACTCTAGTAAGTTATATGTCTTGTCACCTCTACCATGTACCTGGAATGTCTGCTCTAATGTAGTTCGCTCTATTGTAAAGCGTCCTGACACCTCTGGGTAAAGTACACGCTATATAAAATCGCATAAATTGACTCCATGCCTGGCTATAAAACCAGAGAAAGAATGATCAGGGAAGTTGGTGGAAACACCTCCATCAAAGTGTCAAGTGCTTTGCAGGACATTTTGAAGTTTGGAGTAAATTCTTGCCATACAGGTGCAATACAACTAGGGTGGTCTGCTTTCTCGGAGAAAAACACCACCATCTGGTCACGCGTTTACATCCTGCAAAGGACCAAACAAGCTGTGGAACACATTTGATAGTGTTTCCTTCTCACATTTTCTATTTAAAGTATGTATTGATAAGGGGAGTAAATACCAGCGTTAGGTGATTTTCCTAATTGGTGTACCGGCCAGGACATTAATAAAAATGCTGGTCATCCCAGCATAAAACCGGACAGGTGACAACCCCTAATGCAACCATAAGCAGTAGATCAATTGAATTCCAGAAGACGAAGTTCAAGGGGACATTTTTAGCAAATGATGAAGACGTCCCAAAAAAATAGCATACCTTGCAGTCTTCGTTTTCTGCTTTATGTGACAGAGTTTAGTTTCTGTTGGAAACACGGCATTATTGGGTTGTCTTAATCAGATAGAAAATAATATTTACTTACAGTGCTTAGTTTGAGCCAATTGGGGCCACAACACTTATCTTTTGGAACTAGCGCTTATTTGATGTCGGAGCAAAACCAAAGGAAATGATGGACGGAGTGTTAAACATTGCAAGCACTCACCCCCAGTCAACTGATCTGCGTTTAATCCATCACCGTTCTTTAGCCCACTCTACCACCCCTGTTCAGACATGGCCATATGCAAATCAGTCTGACCCTGTGCCTCATGGGAACAGTCCAGCCCGAACTGCCAAGCCATGTCTTCCCTGGACCGGAAAAAAGCTTCCTAGGACCGTTTTCTGGCATTTCAGCCGTCTTCAGCCAGGCTTGCTTGAATCCAGTGGCAAAGTGAGCAAGGGACTCACGTCCGAGCATACCCTGCCAACTTATGGCGAACAAAGCAAAAACCAAATGGAAATGATGGACGGAGTGTTGAACATTGCAAGCACTCACCCCCAGTCAACTGATCTGGGTTTAATCCATCACCGTTCTTTAGCCCACTCTGCCACCCCAGTTCAGACATGGCCATATGCAAATCTTTCTGACCCTGTGCCTCATGGGAACAGTCCAGCCCGAACTGCCAAGCCATGTCTTCCCTGGACCGTAAACAAGCTTCCTAGAACCGGTTTCTGGCATTTCAGCCGTCTTCAGCCAGGCTTGCTTGAATCCAGTGGCTTATTTGATGTCATCCGACATTTCCAGAGAGAAATAGATGGAAATTACACAAAAGGTAAAGAAGGAGGAAGAAAAAAACGAAAAAAATGTCTCAAAGGGAGGAAGCAGTAACCTGAGAGAGTGAGATAAAGGGGCAGGGAGTGTCCTGAAGTGGGTTAGAGCGACAAGAGGTGGATTGGAAACTGCGCAGCCATGGTATCCTATGTGTATGTTTGGCTTCTGAATTTTTCCTTTTCATAAAATTGTCGAAATACAATTCATTTAATTGTGTTGTTTTCTTGGACTGTATCTATCTTTGAAAGGGAGGTGTGTGTGAGCTAGTGACTGAAGTGCTGAGAGTGAACAATGTAGTAGAATGACGGTGGGTGATGTGGAGTGCAACTGGAAGGCAGACACGATTAGAGGGACGATGGAGCCCTGGCAGGACCTACCTGCCATTGCTGTAACCTATGAGCATAACATGAAATAAAGAACTTACCTCCAGACTCTTGTAGGCATGCCCTGCCCTCCAACTATAACACAGAAAGTTTGTCTGTTTGAGTGAACCTGGTGTGAGAGAAGGATTTCTTTGGGGAGTGTTGGACACCTGGTGCTGTCATTCAGGTGACAAAGAGCCTGGAGGTCAGAAATAGGCAGGCATTTGGATACTAGGTCTATCCAGGCCATAACAGAGGTTCCCTAGCAGGGGGGCTCCTCCGTAGGGGCATTTGGGGCAGAGCCTCACCCATCATGTAGGAGATTGGCAAGCGGGTCTGCTGCAGTCCAGACACAGCAGTAAGTATGGAGCAAACTAGTGTTCAGATACACAATGGAATTGCAAGAGTGGGCAAATTCAAATTTGCACCACTCACACATGCCCAATGTGTATTTATTAGGCACCAGTGAAGACAGGGAGGCACTAGCAAAAGCTGCAAAGTTTCCTTTGCTCAGGGCTCGCATTTGGGCTCGCCTTGAGCCATGGTGTGTTCTAATCTGAGGCTTCTAGAACCCTCCTCCTTTTCTCATTGGCTGACCTTTAAGTCGGCCAGCTAATGAGAGAAGGAGGTTGGAGCTAAGCAAGAGAGCGTAAAGCAGGTGCCAGGGCCTACTGTCTGTGTTACCTGCTTCTGGGCCCAGGTGCAGGGGCCGCCTGGTCTGTCCCTCTCCAGGACTGGAGCCCTGCCCTGTGATCTCTCGGCCTTTTGTCTACACATGCAAGCTTTGCAGTGCCTCCTAATGTTTCAAGAGATAGAGGGCTGCCAAGTAAGAGGAATGGCTCAGACGCACACAGACCGTTCTGGAGCTGTGGTTCAGGTGGAAGGCCTCCGAGCCATCACCTTGCATGTAAAGTGCTCACACATTTTACAAGAAAGGTGTGATTTCGATTCAGTGTATGTGAACATTCAATTTCTGAAAGTTGCTTTGACAGAAGTTTGAAAGCTGCTGTTTCTTTAAAATGCTTTATACAATTTGTGTGAAAGGTATTTCTTGTAAGGTATTTTAGATATAGTTTTCAGGGGCTGTCTGTGAGGTGCTATGTAAATTCCGAGGTAATGGTGGTATGTCTGCTCATTGAAGCAGTGGATGTGCAGAGGGCTGTTGGGAACATTTGTGTAAAAGCCAATATATTGATGAAGTGTGACAATGGGTGCTGTCTGTGAAAGACTCTATGGACCTAACAGTTCTTTTGACAGTTTTCTTTAAAGACATTCAATGTGCAAAGGGCTTTAGATTCATTTTATGTTATGTACACAAGCAAATTACCTGGGACTATGTCTCTGGCTGGTTAAGACCCTGCTCCAAGGCACCCACCGCGCGCGCTCACTCTCTCTCTCTCTCGCTCTCTTGCCTCAGTTGTCTCTTCATTGCCCTCTGTCTTTAACACTACATCTCTTTTGTGACATTGTCCCACCACCTTCTTCCACTCCGCTCCCTGCCTCTCATTGTGCCTGTATATTTACTGCATTTGCTTTTGTTGTTCTCACTCTTTTTCTGCAATTGTGCCTGTGTATTTTACTACTTTTCTCTCACTGTTCTTACTGCCTCTTCTCAAATTGTGCCTGTTTTACTACTTTTTCTCTAGTTATTCTGTCAGTCTTTTATCTCCTGTTTTGCCTGTGTTATTGCCTTGTTCTTACTACTTTTTTCTGTTTGTGTCCATGTTTTCACTGCTTTTTCACTGTTCTCACCCATTTTCTCCATTTGTGCCTGTGTTGTTTTTGCCTTTTTCTCTTGTTGTGACCTTTTAATCTTGCTGCTTTTTCTGTAACTGTGCCTGTGGTGTTACTGCCTTTTTTCTTGTTTGCCTGCTCTCTCCTGCCTCTATTCCCTTTCCTCCCTTTTCTGCGCACGCCTTCTCTCCGGTGTTCCTTACCTGTTTGTCGCTGCTCGCCCTTTTCCGCCTCCCACGTCCCTCACTGCCCTGACCTCTACCCTTAGGTTCAGCATCCCTCCATGGGGACCTATTTAATGACAGCCAGAGCGTGAATGCACAGAGCGAATGCGTGCAGCAGGCGAGCCGCTGGTGCGCCAAAAGCATGTCCAAGACAAGCCCATCTGTGCCTGTCCATGTATGGACCGTGCCCAGCATCAGGAACCCTGGTCCTACCCACTACACCACTACCCGACTGCATTCCTCCACTCTTTCAACCTTAGCCGCAGCTCGACGTGCTGCTGCCACGCCACACCATGCAACGTGGAAGGAGCCTTCACTTGAACCTCCTTATTGCTTCACCTACATCATGTCAGCCACCGCTCCAACACCCACTACGACCACACCAAAAGGCCCCAACACCCCACATGCTCAAGCACACATGATCCAACACCAACACAAGCCCTGCTGCTGCTCATTATCGTGCTTGCTGCCCAACACCTGCTCACTCAGCAAACATGCTACAGACATCTGGGACCTACTGGACACCACTGCCTCCACAGACCTTTTCCTCACCGAAACATGGTTGACCACAGCATCAACATCAGACATCACCACAGTCTTCCCTGTCTGATAGAAGATCGTGAAGCAAGACCGCGAAAGCAAATCAGGAGGTCTTGCCTCCCACATCGCTCCTAAAGCATGGAATGACTGTGCACTCCACACCAGAGCCTCCTCATCTCTTTTTTTGAATTGTGCAAGCAGCTGAAGACCTGGCTTTTCAAATGAGTCCCACAAGACTGGCCTCACACACCCACAAAGTGCTAGAATACCCTCACAGGTGATAGCGTACTATAAAAATACACACAATATGGCATAACACATACGTCTTTACAGTGCATTGTACAATTTGTGTGCCAGATGCTGTGTCTATAAAGTTGCCGTACTTTCATGGAAGTATAAGGTTATAGAGAGCAGAACAGAAATAGCCAACCCAATCATTTGAGTGTTATAAAGTAGAATCAAACCACTCCCATGACTAGTCATCAATCACAAACTGATCACAGTCTGATCTAGGATATGCTGGCAATTTTGCAGAAATTATGGTAAAAATACACGATCTGCCACAGTTATTTCAAAGCTTTCTTTGGGAGGTTGAATCCCCAAATACACTATGCTGAACAAAGCCTGCCTGGCGCAACATGAAATTATTGGAATATTTATTTGTGCCTCTTCAGAACCTCTTGTTTTTAGACAATTTATAAAGAAAGTGTGCTTAGAAATGCACAGTTTGGCCCTGTCTTCTCTAACGTTTGCGGGTAACTCATTTAAACTTGGTTACAAAAAGTAAGGCTCACTAGCATGCTTGAAGCTTTTAGGGCCAGGTATTTTCGCCTTACCACTTTCAAAATTCACCAGCCCCCACTGCATCATAGCTTGCTCTTGGGTGAGTGGAAATTGTGGAAAATGACTGCCAGGCTCTGTGATGGAGTGTTCTAAAGGAAGAAATGAGGGCCTAGTGATCGAAAAGCCCCCTAACTCTTCCGTGCCAGACTGGCCTTCTGGTCACGTAGCCCTGTGCCACATCCCGCATACACGGATCAACTGAACTACACAAAAACATCAAGAGAGATGTGTGGGAATGCCATAGAAACAAGGAGTGGTTCTGCTGCATTGCACCCTTGATAGCACAGGTCTGACGTTTTTGCTCTGCTGCTGAAAATGAAATTGCCTGCTTCCAGCTCCAAGTCACCAGCCTTGGAAGCAGCTGCTCCAGCCCAAAGGAGTTTGATTCAGCTGCCTGACCTTGTTTTTATATGTATATGAAGCCTCGATTCCTATGGGGATATTTATTGACCACTTTAAATTATTTAAGGTTTAATTGCATTGCAATTGCATTGATATAGCGCTTAGTAACTCGGATGGAGCCGCCTTAAAGACAAAACACCCTGACAGGCCTCTCGGTCCTTGTAAACTCCGATTGATGCCCTTGTCACTCTGCTCGGCAGGTCATTTTCCTCCTTTTTCACCCTCCGGTCCTCTTGCGCAAAGCGTGCAGGGCCCAGCGTCTGACGTAACCGCGGGTCAGCGCCGCCAGCCCTGAACAGGGTCGGGTCGGCTGAGCACGTGCCACCGCCGCGGAATGAGCGCGTGGTCGGAAGGTAATTATAGACATTGTTCAGCTTCCTGCAGGTCACGCGACTTGCACCAGACAAGACACTTCCAGTAAATCGTGTCAAGGGAAACTGCTATGTGGCACAATGGAGAGAGCCTTCAACCTTAATGCATAATACCGTCCTTCAGAGCGGTACTGGGGACTTCCTCTTTCATGTGATGGCTAGGAAGAGACCTTTCAGAATCTCTCAGCTGTTTCGTGATGTCCATGGACATGTTACGTGTTTTAATCCCGCTGTTTGTAATTTTGAATAGTACACGCGCCTGTGCCTTGGCTCTGATAATATAATAATACATTAAATACTATCAATCAATCAATCAATCAAATCATCTGTAAAGCGCACTACTTACCCGTGAGGGTTTCAAGGCGCTGAGGGGGGGGGGAAAGTGGGTGGGTGGGGGTGCTGTTGCTACTGGTCGAAGAGCCAGGTCTTGAGTCGTCTTCTGAAGGTCAGCAGGTCTTCGGTTTGTCGCGTGGTTGAGGGGGAGGGTGTTCCAGGTCTTGGCGGCGCGGTGGGAGAAGGACCTGCCTCCGGATGTGGTTCTGCCTATGCGCGTGACCGTTGCCAGGGCGTGGTCAGCGGAGCGGAGTTTCCTGTTGGGTACGTAGAAGGAGAGTCGACTGTTGAGATAGGCTGGGCCGGTTTTGTGGAGTGCCTTGTGTGCGTGGACCAGGAGCTTGAAGGAGATTCTTCTGTCGACGGGGAGCTAGTGCAGGTTCCTCAGGTGGGGGGTGATGTGGTCGCGGCGCGGGACGCTGAGGATTAGGCTTGCAGATGCGTTCTGGATTCTTTGCAGTCCGTTGATGAGCTTGGACGAGGCTCCGGCGTAGAGGGCGTTTCCGTAGTCGAGTCTGCTGCTGACTAGGGCCTGGGTGACTGTTTTCCTCGTGTTTGTCGGGATCCATCTGTAGATCTTGCGGAGCATGCAGAGGGTGTTGAAGCAGGTGGAGGAGACTGCATTGACTTGTTTGGTCATGGTGAGTTTTGAGTCGAGGAGTACTCCCAGGTTGCGTGCGTGGTTGGTAGGGGCCGGGGTGTCCCCAGTGATGCGGGCCACCAGGAGTCGTCCCATGCTGAGGGGTTGGGCCCGAGGATGAGAATCTCTGTCTTGTCTGAGTTCAGCTTAAGACGGCATTCCTTCATCCAGTCGGCGACGGCCTTCATTCCCTGGTGGAGGTTGGATTTGGCGGTGAGAGGCTCCTTGGTGAGGGAGAGGATCAGCCGCGTGTCGTCGGCATAGGAGATTATGTTGAGGTCGTGCTGTCGGGCGATGCGTGCTAGTGGTGCCATGTAGACGTTGAACAGCGTCAGGCTGAGGGAGGATCCCTGTGGGACGCCGCAGATGATATCGGAGGCTTTGGATCGGAACGGGGGAGGCGGACTTTCTGAGTTCTGCCAGTGAGGAAGGAGGTGGTCCAGTCCAAGGCCTTGTCACGGATCCCTGCGTCGTGGAGGCGCGTGCGTAGTATGCGGTGGCAGACGGTGTCGAAGGCGGCGGAGACATCCAGGAGGATGAGGGCCGCCGTCTCGCCGTTGTCTAGCAGGATCCTGATGTCGTCTGTGGCGGCGATTAGGGCGGTCTCGGTGCTGTGGTTGCTGTGGAATCCTGATTGGGAGGGGTCCAGGATGTTGTTGTCTTCGAGGTGGCGGACGAGCTGGATGTTAACTATCTTCTTGATGACCTTTGCTGGGAACGGAAGCAGGGAGATGGGCTGGAAGTTCTTGAGGTCGCTCGGATCCGCCTTGGGTTTCTTCAGTAGGGCGTTGATCTCTGCGTGCTTCCAGTTCTCAGGGAAGGTAGCAGTCTCGAAGGAGAGGTTGATGATGTTGCGCAGGTGGGGTGCGATGGACCTGCCGGCTTTGTTGAAGATGTGGTGTGGGAGAGGGTCGGACGGGGATCCGGAGTGGATTGTGCCTATGGTCTTGATTGTGTCCTCGATGCTCACGTTGGCCCAGGTTGTCAAGGAGTCGTTGTTGGTGGGGTGCGGTGGGTCCGGCGTGTCGAGGCCTGTAGGGGTCGTCTGGGGGTTGAAGCTGTCATGGATGTTGGTGATCTTGCGGTGAAAGAAGGTGGTGAGGGAGTCGCACAGGGCTTGCGATGGCGGGATGTCTTTGGCGCTGGAACTGGGGTTGGAGAGTTCCTTCACGATGTTGAAGAGCTCCTTGCTGTTGTGTGCGTTGATGTGAAGGCGGTCTGAGAAGGAGGTCCTTTTGGCGTTCCTGATGAGGTGGTGGTGGTTGCGGATGGCGTCTTTGTGGGCAACGCGGCTGTCGGCGTCTTGTTGCTGTGCCATATGTTCTCCAATTTCCGGCAGGTGCGCTTTGAAGCGAGGAGTTCCGGGGAGTACCAGCTGGCTCTTTTGCTGGTGTCTCTGTTGGTGGGCTTTTTCAGCGGGGCTAAGGTGTTGGCGCAGTCATTCATCCAGCGTCCGAGGGTGAGTGCACCATCGTCGGGTTGGTGGGGTTGGTCGGTGGGTTGAGTGCGAGGCTTGTCTGTAGTTGTTCTTCAGTGACTTTGCCCCAGCAGCGGGGATTTGTATGGTGCGGTGGTGTGTGAGGGGTTTTCGGAAGGAGAAGTGGATGCAGTGGTGGTCTGTCCAGGTGATTTCGGAGGCGTGGCTGAAGGCGACGTGGGGGCTTGAGGAGAAGATGGCATCAAGCGTGTGACCGGCGATGTGGGTCGGTGTTGTGACAAGCTGTTTTAGTCCGAGGTTGGCGAGGTTGTCGATCAGGGTGGAGGAGTTGTTGTCGTTGTTGTTCTCCAGATGATAGTTCAGGTATCCGAGGAGGATGTAGTCGGTGGAGGTCAGTGCGTGCGTGCTGATGAGGTCGGCGATGGAGTCGCAGAATTGTGGCCGGGGTCCTGGCGGTCTGTAGACAAGGGTGCCTCTTAGGGTGGTCTTGGGGTCTGTGTGGATCTGGAAGTGCATGTGTTCGGCGGTCCTGAGTGTCGTTGGTGTTTGTTGAGACCCTGATGGTGTTTTTGTGGACAATGGCGATTCCTCCTTCCGGCTCCGTTGGTGCGGTCTCTGCGGGTGATCTTGTACCCGTCGGGGATGGCTATGGCGATGTCTGGAGAGGAGGCTTCGTTCATCCAGGTCTCGGTCAGGAAGGCGACGTCCGGGGATGCGGTGTCGAGTAGGTCCCAGAGCTCGACGGCATGTTTGCGTGCGGAGCGGGTGTTGATCAGGATGTATCTGAGCTGGTTGGGATCCGTCATTGCGGGTGTCTCGGCGCCTTTGAGGCAGGAGAAGCTGCAGTTCCGGCAGGCGAAGGGACTGTGGGTGCGCTTCGGGGCGGCCTTGCAGCAGGTGTGGGTTCTTCCGGGGTTGAGAGCGACGAGGGGTCGTAGCGGAGGCGGTCTTCCTAGCTGGTGCAGGGGGCAGGGGTTCTGGTGCTGGGCGCGGTCCAAGCGCAGACGGGCGCAGATGGGCTCGCCTTAGGCGTGCCTTCGGCGAGCCAGCGGCGCAGCCGCACAGCGGCCGCCATATATGGGAAGGTGGGGAGGGAGGAGCAGCTGGGAGGCGGGAGGCGTGTGTCAGGTGTAGCGAATGGGCGCAGAGGGGGCGGGGACGCAGGGGAAGCAGCGTTGGGCAACAGATAAGAGGTACAGGCATTGTGGGAATTTCATACCTCCCTCCCCCCCAGCTTCAGTAAAAAGCAAATTATTTGGGGTGGTGGCGGGGGGGGGGCGTAGTTTAAATAGCGCCAACTTGACCCAAAGGTATCAGAGCGCTTTACATGAGCACCAGTCGCGTTACAGATGGACACATTCATATATATATTTTTTTTATTATTAACAGGGACAGTGGCGGCTGGTGCATAGGGGCGAATGGGGCGTTGGCCCACTAGCCTCGTGACGAGGATCGGGGAGGAAGACAAGAAAGACACCACACGCAATGCAGCAGCCTCAAAAGAAGTGCTCACTGCCCCGTGTGTCGATCACAATAGACAATACAAATGAAATCCTGTCTGACTCTGAC
This sequence comes from Triturus cristatus, assembly GCF_964204655.1. Classification (NCBI taxonomy): domain Eukaryota; kingdom Metazoa; phylum Chordata; class Amphibia; order Caudata; family Salamandridae; genus Triturus; species Triturus cristatus. Next base: position 779,708,642 of record NC_140595.1, on the reverse strand, counting down.
TCTGTTTTCTTTTCTTCAAGGGACGGACGACGACGAGGTCACAGCAGGTCAGAGACCTCCTGCGCATGTGCTGGCCGGGGCGAGGAATATTGATCGCCCTGGAATCACATGCGGAAAGAGTGATGTCATCATGAAGGGAGTGGCCAAAGAAAGCGGAAAATGTCTGGTTTCAAATGGGGCGCCTATGCTGCGCCCCAGGCGTCTTCAGCATCGCGCCACTGAAATCAATGGCAAGGGGCAGGGCAGTGGTTGGCCACAACCGGAGCACTCCCCTTGCTTTCGTGCTAGTCCCAGGCCTCCTGATTGGACAATGGGAGGCGGGAGCTTGTGCATTGCTCAGGACGGGCACCGGCCACAGTCACAGCACCGCACTGCAGAACACTCTCCCTCCAGCCTCTCACACACCACAGGCCCGGATGTGTTTCTTGAGCAGAGATCGATGTCACTTGGTAAGTGGATCGTGCAAAATAAACAGTGCAGTGGGTGGCGCTCATGAACATTCACGAACGATGCAGGTTGTGTTGAAAAATGATTAATCGATTCGGCAACTAGGAAAGCACAAGCAGAGTGATGCCAGGTAGGCACAAAATTAAATAATCCATGTTTCTGTAAAATATTGTCTCAATAAAACCTTTTTGTGCTATTTTCATTATGTTTTTATGAACAGGAAGGTGATAAAAATTGGTATTACGAACAACAGTTGTAACTTTCTTGGAATTATGGCTTTAAATGTAATCGCCGGTATCTGTTTGGGAGCTGTAACTTACCGCACATTATGCAACAAACGGGTCATAAATGAATTGCCAGCGCAGTCTCTCTCTACCTAATCACAGATTGCAGCATACAATCTCCCATGAAGGCCAATATTTCTCTCCCCCGCCCCCTCCTATTAAACTCCTGCCTCGCTGAGGGGCTGGCGGTGTTGATTGGATCATCATGCCATCCTCGAGCCTTGGGGAATGGCGATCCATAATTCAGCTGGAGTAAGTCTGCTTTCTTTATTTTCTGGGCTACCTATATAATAATCAATTGCAGAGTTGTCACTTAGCAAAAAGCGTGCTCGTTCCAGGCTTCCCTCCCTGCCTGGATTGGCTTCACATTGCAATCAGCGTGCTCCTCATGGGAATAGAAACTGTTTCTTGTTTTTTACGGAAGTCCGTGGCACATTAATAAAGAGACATTTTAATACTATCCTTTCCTGACAAGGCTGTAATAATATTCTTTCCGCTTAAAAAATGCTTACGAGGCGATGGGTTAAATTTGAGCCAAAGAGAATTATAAAATGTTGGGTTCCTCTTCAGGGAACCGTCATAACATTAATGTAGCGGTGCTGTCAACACTCGGAACAACAGTATTGATGTGGCATAACATTCACAGTTTCAATTATGTTTTAACAGACATGGCATGCCTGCATGGGGAAAATTACAGCCTCAATGCCAAGCATGCCCTCTTCTCTCATTAAATTATGATTTCCTGATTTTCATGAATTACTTCCTCTGCGCTATTACATTCTCACGCCAGCCAGGCTTTAATTAGAGTTTTGAGAGAAGGTGCGAATGTGAAAGATCGACTGTGGTGGTGACTGCAGAAGTCTTAGAGTAGCGCATGTGTACAGTACTTTCAGAAATTCCCGAATGTGGCTTGGGTGGTTTAATTTATAGATTTGTGCGCACGCGGAGTTGAGCTTTGGCTGCCGAAAGGAGGCATCAGGCATTGTTTCGGTTTGGCAGAAGTCAGTTGAACCCTCCCGAGCCCCCCTCCCACCACCGGGCACTCAACTCCGACCTCCACGCCCACCACCTTCAAATGTCACCAGCCGCCCCTGAACAGGGATAGCCGAGCTAATGCTCTGGCTTGGCTCTTGAAGCCCGTGCATGAACGGAGCCCTGAAAACGTTTGCCATGTAAATCAATCATGCAGCAAACATAATGTCAAATATGATAAAGTCTCTTCAAAATTAAAAAATATATATATTTCTTTAACATGTGGAATCTGTGGCTTTAAAAATCACATTATTGCACTGTATTGAGAAGTACATGTTAAAAGTTTTTAAACGTGAACTTAAAACCATTATTGCCCCAGCTGCCACCCTGGTGACAGTGTCAATAGTGAACTATGAGGCAAGACAGTTGTCACGTAAACCCTGTACATGGCCCAGATCAGTTTCCTAAACTGTGGGCCATGACCCACTGGTGCGTCACCAGTCAATTTCTGGTGGGGCACAGAAGACCAATTAATGAAGATACCTTTACATTTTGTATTTATCTTGTCACATTTTCTGTGCTTCAGAGACAGAGGTCAAATGTCAGGCTGTGTCTTCTAACAAATTGCTTCTTATTCCTTTAACATAGAGTTTGGTGTTTACTTTTCTTTCTCTGACTACAAAGTGAGAGGAGTTTATAACATGAACTTTGTGAACAGTGTTGCTGGTATGCTGTGAGTGAAAGAAAAGACTGTAAAATATCATCAATGCACAACAAAATGTAAATACCTGTAAATAAACTGCACACATTCCAGAATATATCAGCAGTTAGAAAAGCGAAAACAAAGCATATTTATTTGTAATTCTGAAATGTGATGGAAACAAAGATTTTAATTGGCTTAAAATAATCAAGACACTTTTACTTGTTAATTGATGCACACATGATAAATATTCACTGAAACATGATTTCCGCACATTATTATTCGTGTGCTATGTAGTTTGATTAATAAAAGTGTATGCATGTGCTAATTTAGTGGCCATTTCAGTGAAAAGTGTGCTTCCTGTAAATGACAGTGCACTACCACACAATGTTTTAGTAATATATTTACAATACTTTTCTCCAAAATGCACCACCATCTACATACTACACCCTTACTACTCTACTGCTGAGTACATTTACTAAACGTTTTATGAATCTAGGATTTTTCACAATCCCTATGACTTCAGAGATGTAACATTGATGTCAGCACCCCACTCTGAAAATTGTTCCAGCACCACTGGTGGGAAGGTGCTGAACTATGACCCTAAGTCCAGTTTTAAAACAAACCCTTGTAGGAATTCCCGAGCAAGGCTCCGGCACCCAGGTGAACCTTCTGGTATTTTTTGCTGCTTTTTTTTTTAACTTCACAAAGCCATTTCAACATTGTGCTCACTATACAAGATCATGCACAGTCATCCTACTTGTGTATGACTTTCAACATGGATGTGGCCTAACGAGCAGAGTTGCTGTCTTTGGATTTGAGGGACCATAGTTGAGTCCCAGTGTTGGCTCAACATCCTTTGATTCTGGGCAAATCACTTACTCTTCTGTGCTTTATATAAATTGATTCGGAACTTATGCATATAGTCCAAAATGCACTACTGGGTCTCGTTTTAACACAGAAATGGATGTGAGGCTTTAACCCCATACTCTGCTGCTGACAGGGTTTTTCAAATTTGCTAAAATCACTGGTATCAACACCAAGATTTTTCAGAAGCCTTGTGATTTTAGTGAACAGATGCCACAGGCCAGCAGCCCACCCTGAAAAGGGTTCCAGCTCCAGTGCAGTTCACCATCTGCCACTTTATTGGGCAGAGCAAGTTCTTGCCCACAATCCAATAAAGACATATCGAAGGGCATGGTCAAGTTTGCGACATTTACAAACAATTGCTGTTACAGAGGAATGCAACATTTTGTAAAGAGTATTTTATTTGGTAGTTCACAGCTTTTTGATAGCATGTCTACTATTACATTAAAAAATCATCCCTTCCACATGTCCGTTAAAGGTAGATGGTCACGAAAGTTTGTTGTTCCAAAAAGTGGGTCATGCGTCTAAAACGTCAGGAGCTATTGTAATGCATTTTTGCACATCTCACCACATTTCCACCCTAGAAATGCATTTGTTACAAATGATTAGCTCCTCTGAGCATTGCTTGAGGCGCTTTTCTTGCAGTGAGGCTTGAGTGCACCCAGTTCTCATTAGTTTAATCTTATTGCAGTCTGAGCCGGGCCACAGAGGTGCCTGGGGATACCATGCAAACCTACTCTGGGTACAGCTTGTCGCATTGTATGTGTGCATTGTTTCTGCCCAGTGCATCCAGAAACAATAATCGGCTTGTCTCTGGGGAGAGACACACACAGACTCTCCCATCCAGGGGTGGGCTGGCCTGCTGTAAGTTCAACTTCTCGCGAGCAGGCTTTTCCCAATATGGCTGAATCGATACAGTGGGAAGAGAAATGATTCTGCTGCCGCTGCATCAGCAAGGACTTGTCCTCATGGGCGTTGCTGCCGTTGAACCACCCTTCACTGGTTACATTATTGTAACAAGACCGGTCTGTAAGTTAAGTTGAGCTTTCACTCTCTTCACTGATGGGAGAGGATGAGGCGTTTCAACCAGTTACCGACTCTGGAAGCTGCAGCAGCCCTGTCTAAAAAACCTGACGGTGGAGGAGGGGACTGCGGAGGGTTGAAGTCCTTATTCCCCAATGGGCGCAGCCCGCCTGACCGCAAACATTGCCTGCAGTCCCGCAATCCTTGCAAAACACTCATTTCAAGTTCAAAACGACCCCAATTTGCAAATGGGGGCCACTTTTTTAGCTATTTGATTCATTAACTGGGGCCACTAGTAATTTGGTGCCTGGGCCTGTTTTATACCCCAGTCCGACCCTGCTTTACTTATTCTTGCATTGCAGATGAATATATAGTGTTACCACATGTGTTTTTATAGTATATTTCCATTCAACATATGACTCTCGTATAGTGCATGAAAAGTGAACTGCATTGCATCTAAATGTCGCCATTAAATTCATTTTATGGGTGGTGTGCATTATGGAGCATGACTGAAGTCTCTGGATTGAGGATCAAATCAGTGCTTTTCACAGTGCCAGTTGGTGACTCATATAGGTGGTCAGACCACATGCTCATCCAATCATTGGCCTCTCACATAATTTAAGCAGTGAAGCTGCAAATTATCCAGGTTTTCTGGTTTTACTTTCTACAAATAAGCTACTAAATGGATATCTATTTGTCATTCCTTTAACGCTTTTTTATTTTACCTCTTCGTGTATTTTTCTGCAGTTCTTATAAAGCGCAAACTTGGCCGAAGGTATTGAAGTGCTTACATTAAACAAGGTCACTTTCATATTTTTGGGCGTGGGGAGATTAAGCGATTTACCTAGAATCCAAGGATTAATCCGACGCAGAGACTGCAATTTACATTAATTTATTGTTGTGAATGATCGAGCTGGTCTCAAGTGGAGGCAGGTAACTTGGATTGTAACTGCAGCCTGTAGGTAAAACACAGCTAGTTCTCTGTGAGAAGGCAGTATTTCCCGGAACTACTTGTGACTCACAGGTTACACCCCGATCGCTTGCAGCAAGCGCTTTACGCCCTATGCTATCCTATTGGCGTTCATTGTACAAAGATTCCTGCATGGTACGTTCACCCCTTGAGCTGTTTTACTTGGATTGAAACCTGTAAAGCTGCGGGTAAACATAGATGTTTGACATCTGCGCACCCTTCACTGAGACATTAAACCCTCCAAGGTTGGTGCCAGGATGCCTACTTTTCTGGACAAATAGCAGTTTAGCACTCTCATGTGCTCTGCCCTCACCCTGTGACCACCCCAACATCATTCTCACCCTCTGTCATGTCACGATAATTGTCAACTTCCATGTTAAACTTTTTATTTTTAAAACACGGCATGTCCAACAGTTTCATAGGAATAACATTTCCACCAATTTCAGATGCCTGGCATTGCCAGCAAGTTTCAGAGTCGTGATGCGTACAAGTCAACTACTTTCACAATCATGACGCATGGTCTATTTGTTTCTTAGACAATAACGTTTTATTGTGTTGTTTTTTTATCACATGAACATCACTTCACCAGTATGTCAGGTTAGGCAGTCAAGAGACTGTCTGAAAGAAACACACACCAGATAAACTAACTCTTAAGCAGTAACAAGCATTTGCAATGCAATAGGTCTCGCATTTTCATAACTTTGACCTATTGGTATTGTAAATGGCAATGCCTTTTATTATTGCAGGTTTTTTAAACACATAAATAAGGCATTGTCATTTACAATGTAAAAAGCCAAAATCTCGCAAATGTGAGACCTTTTGCATTGCAAATACTTGTTTTGCCGGGAAGGGGGCATAGTGGACTAATGGGGGGGGGGGGGGGGGGGGGGGTGGATGCCCTTTAAATTTGGGGATATCTGAGATCAATGTCTTTTTATTTCTTTCTTTCATAGCGCAAACCTTTTACCGATAGCATTAGGGCAATTTACAACCGAACTAGACAGTTACCCGTTGTTTACTTTTTTCTACCACTGTGAGATTGAGTGATTTGTCCAGAACCACACTCTATTGAGCCGAGGCCGGCTTTCTAGCTTGGTTTCACATTATTCCACTGTCGGCAGCTCCCCGTGTCCCTAGTTTAACTGACATGTTGACAAGAGTCGTCAAGTTTGCAGAAAGAGGAAACTGTTTCACCTCGTCCTGTAATATTTATAAACCACATCAAATTCGGGGAAATTTGGAGACTATTATCATTAAACCTCTGAACATTTGGCTTTTCCTTGCCGTTAAAAGTGTTAGCGAGTGAATGATTGATTGAATGAAATTTTGCAGTCAAAGCTGAAGGGGTGCCTTTTATATCACCATCGTGCTCTTTCTTACTTTGTACAGATGTGCGCTAATGTAGTTCCCAAAAACACGCTCACCAACAGGTTTAAAAATGCGCTCAATAGCCTTACGCAAAAAAAAAATACAAGTTTGCTAAATGGGGTGCTCCGATTTCTTATAGAACTGCATGATAGATGGTGGCGTGGTTCGGGCACAGGAAAATGATGATTGGCCAGCGAGCAGCACAGGCCGAGGGTGTTAGAGGACAGCGCCGAAGAGTGCACGAATGCTGACAGAGAAGGGAATCGGGATACTGTGCTCTGGCCACCGCAACCCCCTTTCCCGTTGCATTGGTATATTCCGTCTCTCTTACCATACAGCGACGACGTGCATTAGGTGCTGCGGAATTTAAAGGGACAACGGGGGGACAGTCCTCTTGTAATTTAGAGATTGCAGACTACATCGCAGACATTTATTAAAAAGTGCAACGCGCTGCCTTTGTGAAAGTGAAAGCAAGGACACAATGTGAAGAGACGCTGAAACGCTAGATGAGTGGGTGGGGCCTAAGGGCGACAGGGTGGACACCAACCCCGCTTCCAATGAAGCCGGACAGAAAAGCAACAACTATAGACCTTGCCAATGCGAAGCAGCGCATGCGCTGCAACGCAGGCAAGACCTAAAAAGGGCCAATTGGAAACTAAGGGAATGCGTTGCACAAATGTCATTTCTGCTGTCCCCCAACTGAGTGAAAGGGGGCGAGGTAAGGTGCAATCAGGAGCACTTGGTGGTCATCTCAACAAACCTCGTTTCCAAGTGTCCATCCTGTGCTCTTCTCGTTTCCACTCTCAACAACCAATAGCAGGTAAGGTGAAGTGTCAGGACGATTTATTTCACTGACAACAGTCAGTATTCTGGGGTTGACATATGCGCAGGCCGATGATACTGGCCTCGATAGTACAGTGTTTAATTTGTTAAAAAATAAAAAGTGCCACGGCCCAGGGCCCTCCTCAGGAGGCTACTGCAGCTTGCTACACCGATTTCCACTGCCAGTGTTGTCAATGATAGTACAACACAACTTACAACCATCACACTCTTACTAGTGGCACAATTCAGACTTTTCCAGACCCACAAAGCTGTAAGAATGGCTTGGGTGGTAGGTATTAATCATTTTTAATGTATACTGAATTGATAAACAGCTGTTCTTGTTGTCATCTCAAAATTAAACAGACAGTGCCACCCTGTAGCAGACTGTCTTAAGTGCTGGAATTGATAATTAAGTGCCGGTGCCGAGCACCGGAAACCTTAGAAGCCCGAATGACAGCTACGCCCCTATTGGCCGCCATTCTGTATATTTCTGTACCTGGCTGTGATCTGGCCTTTCAAATTACTGCCACCTCACAGACATTGACCAGAAACAATAGGTACGTTCAACACCTGGCCGCTTCCCCTCTTTGTTCCTATGAGCCTAGGGGAGCCTTGGCGCACAGTTCTCTTGCTGTTGCACAGTTGTTGGAGCTTAACAGAAAGGCATGTGTTTCCTGTGGTCTGGGTGCTTCTGCTACCACTCAGCCCATTTCAGACACACATCATGCATGTAAGATTCACAGTGATGTAAAATCCTCCTATTTCCACAACCACTGCATGTTCCTTTAGTTTCACAATCATTATGTGCTCTCCAAGTTACAGAATTACTCCAAGTCTCTCTGTCAATGGAATCCTGGCATTTCCTCCATTTCTGATAGTTTCTAAACATCCAAGCATGGCCACCTATTACAGAATGAAAGGATGCTCTCAAGTTCCGGAATCAAAGAAAGCATGGCAGTTTTGCATTCTTTGCGCACTCAGCAGCTTCACGGCAGGTGAACCAATTTGAGAAAAGCGGTATGTCCTCTATTTCCAAATTCATGGGAAGGTAGTACACTGGAACAACACATCCGCAGCAATGAGGGGCCGCTACAGAGCATCTACAACCATGCATTTACCACTACAACGAGGCAAGTTACAATGCATTACATTTACAACACATTTAAGGGTTTAAGGGTGAGTGGGTGGTGGATGGTGGTGTATACGAGTAATTAGGTGGTTAGGTATAGGTTAAGTTTAGGGATAGCAAGGGGTTTTTAGAGGTGAGGGATCTGTAGTGTATAGGGGTTGTGGGGATCAGGAATGGGCAGTGCATAAGGGTAAAAAGGATGCTTTGGGGCTGATGGATCGGTGGTATACAGTACAGGGGTAGCAAGGGTTTTTTAGGTTTGAGCGCTGGGTGGCCTACAGGGGTAGTCATTTTTTTAGGTTTTGGGGTGGGTGAGCTGTAAGGGTAGTAATGTTTTTATAGATTTCAGGGATGGGTAATCTGTAGGGTTGATAAGGGGTTATTAGGTTTCAGAGATTGGTGGGCTGTAAGGGTAGTAAGGGTTTTTTAGATTTCAGGGCTGGGTAAAGGGATGTAGTAAAGGGATTTTAGGTTTCATGTATGGGTGGACTGTAAGGTAGTAGGGGCTTTGGATTTCAGGTAGCAGTGGACTGTAGGGGTTGTAAGGGGTTTTTAAGTTTCAGGGGTGAGTGGGCTGTACAGGTAGTAAAGGGTTTTTAGGTTTCAGATATGGGTAGACTGTAGGGGTAGTAAACATTTTTAGATTTCTTGAATGTTTGGGAAATAGGGGTAGCAAGGTGTTTTTAGGTTTAAGGAATGGCTGGTGCATGGGGGAATAAGGGACTTTTGGGTTTCAGGGGTGTGTAGAGTAAAGAGGTAGTAAGGAGATTGTACGTTTCAGGGATGGCTGGGGTATAGAGGTAGTGTGGAGTTTTAGGTTTTAGGGAGGGATGGGCTGTAAGTGTAGCAATGGGTTTTTAGGTTTAGGGATGGCTAGGCTGAAGGGCTAGTATGGGGTTTTTAGTTTTCAAGGATGGAACGACTGTAGGGGTAGTAAGGGTTTTTTAGGTTTAGGGGTGGGTGGGCTGTAGAGGTAGTAAGGGTATATACAGGATACCAATGACTTTCTGTGCAAGATTAACAATCTACCATGGCGTAAGAGTGCATCATAGTTATAATGGATGTCAGCTCATTCATTCTATGTGTCTATAATACATCAATTCGGCATAGAGGCATGCCGGTATTTTGTGAGAACTCTATGACTGGCAAATGCTCAACATATTACCATGCTTTTGGCAATGCTATTTTTTTTGCTTCACTCATAACATATTTCTTTTTGATAGGAAGATCTATCTCCAGAAACAGGGTACGGCAATGGGGGCATTTTTTGCCCCAACATACGCCAACCTATATATGGGTTGGTGGGAGAAAGAGGTGGCATGGACTGACTGCAATATACATTATATGAACAGCTCCGTACTTTGGCTGCGCTTCATCACTGATCTTTTATTTTATTGGATGGAGAAGAGGCACCTTTGTGACAATATATTGCTGTTCTAAATAATGATCCATGTAATATAAAATTGACAGATAAATTGAGCACACAAGAAATTGATTTTTTGAATGTCAAGTTACAGGTGTTAGATGACTCTATTCAAACAACTATTTTTCACAACAAAAAAAATCTTGCGACTCCATCCTACATGGAAATAGTGGTCATCCATCATCTTTGAAGTGGAACATAGCCTATAGTCAGTTAGTCAGAGCACACAGAATTTGCTCCACAGATGCCTTATTTGAAATTCAAGCTAGAGCCATGATCCACAGATTTTCAGAAAAGGATATCCTGAAAAGTGCTTAGAGAAACCCAACAAAGAGTACTTGTTAAGAACATTGTGGATTGCTTTTTAATCAGAGACAAAAACAACAGAAGGTATTGCCACTTGATCATATGTCCGAGGATGAAATCACATGATTTTTTATGGTGTATAACAAGGAGCCTACCCAAATTTGTTCCCTCTTGATGCGCTATTGGCATGCATTGCAACGTGATGATCATCTTAAACATCTACTGGGCCTGTATCCCCACATTACGTATTGGAAAGCATTGTCACTAGGAAACATTTTAACAAAATCCATGTTATGTTCCTTGAAACTGAGGGAACAGAGTGGTTAACTAATAGGAACCTGGGTTTCAAAAAGTACAATAGCTGTAAAGCCTGCACATTTGAAGTCAACCACACTACATATGATACATTTGAAGGTAGAACCTGTACGATCAAAGAAAGAATTACACATGAGACAGACTTTGTTGTATATATTTTAGAATGTGGTTGTAAAATGCGGTATGTTGGGAGCACAGTGAACAAAGTCAAGATTAGGATTTTACAACACCTAAAGGCCATTAAACATCAGGACAGAACTTATCCAATGGCCAAACACGTTTGGGAGGTACATCAAGGAAATCTGAGTAGCCTGCAATATTATGGCATCAAACATATTAAAACTCACTCCAGAAAAGGTAATAGAGAGCTGGAACTACGGCGTTGTGAATCTAAGAGGATCATCCTGTTGGGCACAGAGAAACCATGGGGGCAAATCTTGGATGCAGAATTACATGTACATTTGTCAGAATCCTCGGACACTATGAGTATAACACGATGAATTGACTGAAATGGTGATCTGGTGACTCTAGAAAGGTTGACCATTATTGAGTCTCTAATGATGTGCTGGTTTAATCGATAGAGTAATATGATTGAATTATGATATTGAGCTCATGTGGGGCAAGAGTGCTGAAATCTATCCTTGTAATGTTTTTATCAGGGTATGGTGGCTTTTTTACTTATGAGTTTATTTTTATGTGGATATGTGATTGTATTTTTACACACAAATGTACATCTATTTTATACTTATTGTATAGTTGGCACGTGTGCTTTACTTTGGGGTTTGACATATCCGTACCAGCACTTTATATCTCTAGTGAAACAGTGAGTTAATTGTGACTGTTACAATGACCCATCTCAGGAATGACTGTATTTGCACTTTAATATACAGTGGCACTTTACTGTATCAACCAGACAAAAGAAATTGGGAAATGTCCCATAGATGAACAACGGTGGTACTTATATTGGTGCGAACTATCTAATGTTGAACTGTGGAGATTTATTAGTAATGTAGAAATGTTGTCCGACTTATAGGTACGCTGAGGATATAAGAGCAACAATGGGGATGGAAGATTGCTCATGCTAATTACATCCTGATTGAGATAGTTGTGCAAACATATTTGATGCTTTAATTAGATGCAAACAAAAATGTTAATATGCGTACGATCTCTATTATGACTTTTGAGGCAGCTATACCACTTATTGAACTTTAGCGTATATAGCACTATTTCTGAAAATTCAGAAACTAATGAATTTTACATGCATATCATTTTATTATATCTTGTTGCGCAGAGATTGTGGAAATTGATTTGAATTAATTTTACCCATGGTTTGTTTGATATATAGCACGGAAGCACTTTCATTTGTCTGGTTTGTACCAATATATACAATATGCCTATATAACATACCTGATGAAAATATACACTTTACAATTAAGTCTTTATAGTATGGTAGGAATGTGTATATATTTCAATCTCTTGCTTTCTTGGTATGTGTTATATGAAATCTTGCATTATGTTGATAAACATCAATGCAGTGATGTAATATGAACTGACTATTTCAGTGTACCTTATATACTATTGGCAACTATCATGGCCGTCGCACTGGGTCTCATTTGTACATTCATTACGGTCTAGTTATTTGAGGAGGAAGTGCGAAACAGGAAGGACTACCTTGTATTCACGTAGTTTGTAGGAATCAGTGTTGCTCTGTTGAAGGCTTAAGCTGAAACGCATTGGCGTCCTATGTTGGCTGTTTTGAATTGAGAATAAAGCATTTTTATAGCAGCTCAATGGTGTTGCGCAACTTTTGTGGGATATGGTGAAGAGGTGAGGGTGATTCTTGAAGGAAGAGAAGTTGGTTGAAGATATATATTTATATATGTGTGTGTTTAAACATAATTATACATAGATTTATCTGTGTTTATGGATATATATATGTGTATGTATATATATATGTGTATATACACATATATATATATTCATTGAAAAAACCAAAGTGTAAGGTAACGTTATAGTTAGATGTGATAAAAAGACCTGTTGTTTAAAAAATAAAAACGTAGAAGTGCACTGAAAATACCACAGGTTAAAGTAACATTATAGTTAGGTGAATATGTCAGTGACAACATTCACATTTTGAACTAAAAAAAACAGAAATTCCCCTGTTACAGTTAGCAGGCTAACTATAACTTGCGCCCCTGCCATGCACTGCTTATGTCCTCACATATTACATCACTCATGACATGTTCTATGACATCATTTATGACATCACTGATGATCTCGCAAACCCCTGCCAGCCTTATGTTTTTTAGAGGGGAGGTGGGTCATGTTGCCCCCCCCCCTCCCCATGCCTCATTAAGCCTGTTAGGCCTTGGAAACCCATCTCACAGGCCCTTATGTTTTTAAAAAAGGAGGGGGGACAAGTGAGCCCCCTCGCCGAGTATTATTAGAGCCTGGGGACCCCCATACCCCAGACTTTTTTGTTTTTAAAGAGGAAGGCAGCCAAGTGGCACCACTTCCCACTTCCCGAGTTTCATTAGTTCCTGGGGAGTCCATCCCCCAGGGCATTATGTTTTTTAAAGTGGAGGGGGACCAAGTGGCACCGCTTTGAGAGCCTTTCAAAAGCACCATTCCACAGGGCCATATCTCTTTTAAAGGGGAGGAGAGCTGTGTGGCCCTCCTTGCCGAGCCTCATTAGGCCCTGGTAACTCCATCCCCCAGGGCTCTATGTATTTTCAAGGTGAGGGAGGCCAGGTGGCACCCCTCCCAAGCCTTCTTAGGCCTGGGGACCCCATCACCAGGGTAGTTCTGTTTTTTAAATGGTAGCTCCCATCTTAAACCTCTCTATCTGCACCTCACAGCTGTTTACATCTGAGCGTTGTATCTTTCCTCCATCTACTTCATATTTCTTAATACTTAACCTCTCTATCTTGTTAGGCCCTTTCTACTTCACCACTCTATACCTCTCCTCTCTAACTCATTTCTCTCCGTACCTCGCATCTTTCTCTCACTACCTAGCCTCTCAATTTATTTCTACGTTTGTCACTACCGCACAGCTATACCTCCACTCTTTCTACCTCTGTTCTTTATCCTCACCTACTTATTCCTTTCTCTTCAATATTTTCTATCTTCTCTGTAATCTTTTCTGCAACTCCTTCTGTGTCAGCTCCCTCTTTCTACCTCATATACCTCTACATATCCCCCTTCAAACATCTGTTTACCGCAAAACTCTATCTCACCCTTTCTCTCGTTTGCATCTATGGATCTCAACTTTTTTTTAACTCAACTCTTTCTCTCTGTCTCACCCTTTCTCTCTTTTGCACCTGTCACTCACCTTTTTTTTTACCGCACCCTTTATTCTCTATACCTCACTACTCTCTTAACCTGCCCTGTTTTCTGTACCTCTTCTCATTTAGCCTTTAGTACACCACTCTCTCTACATTGTCTCTAGTCTTCTTTACCTCACCTCTCTACATGACTACCTCTTCCCTTGTCTGCCTTACTTACCTTTCTAAATTACCTCAACTTCAGTGTGCCACAAAAACTCTTCCTCAACATTTCCTCCTCCCTATCTCTAGCTCTCTCCACCACATTATAAAACGTCACCCATCTCTCTACCTCTATTTGTCTACCTACTTCTTCCTCTTTCTGCCACTCTTTATCTTTCTTTATCGGGGTCTCATCTTCCTCTCTTTACCTTATGTTCCTCTTTACTACATCCGTCTCTCTAGCCCTACTTTCTTCTCACGCTACTTCTCTGCTTTCGCAGTGCCATTCTCATTACCTCTCTGTATAGTTTGAAAGAGGAAAAAAGGGTCTAGGTAAAGAAAGAAAAGTACGGTGAAAAGATCCAGATTTCACTTGATTTAAGATGAAACTCTTTGGAGTGGTGCTCTGACTTTTCGCTGCTATAAAAGGGGCTACTTTCGAAAGGAATATATATTGTCAAATATCCAGCAATTAAAGCTGCATCCGTAGCACCATGTGGACGTTTCTTTTTAATATTGTTCTTTAGACCACTAAACAACCACCACATCACCCTTACTCTGTCTTTCTTCCAATGAAAACAAGCATTTGCAATGCAATAGGTCTCGCATTATTAAAGTTTGAGCTATTGGTGTTGCATTATTTAGCAATGCCAATAGCTCAAAGTTTAATAATGCGAGACCTATTGCATTGCAAATGCTTGTTAATGTTTTTCTCTTCATCTGTTTCCTTCCCTGTGCACACTAGCCCACCGCCCTCTTTTACGCTATTCTTCAGTGTAAATTAATTTCAGGCCAGAGCGCCCCTAGGAACAACCTAGCCTTGTGCTTTTTATTCGCCATTTGAAGGGCGCGGGGGTTTGGTAGGTTTGAAATGTGGACTTATGGTGTCAAACATAGGTGCCCAGTGCCACCTAATGCCATGCACAGGTGCCGTTTTGACAACAAAATATGAATGTTTCCGCCCAGAATACCTCGCCCTGTGTCTGGTGAGAGCCCTGTGAGGCAAACTGGCTTCTGTGCCCGGTTTACCCCTTCCCAGGGCACAAGGAACCCCGTCTGTTTCATTACACTCTCTTGTAACTTTGATGTCACAAGACACGCGAATTGACGTCACTTCCGGCAGCCCCTCTAACCATCTCTAAAGGCCCCTGTGATCGAGCTTACAGTTTGTTTTACTCCTACATAAAGGCAGACTTCCTTTATTTACGTATGTGTTGTCTTATGAAGCGCTAACCACGCCTGAGCAGGTATCAGAGCGCTGTACTGAGGGACATTGTGAGAACAGGCAAAGTGAAGCATGCATTGAGTAGCGACATCATAAAACAGAGGGCTGGGCTGCCAGGTGTGACAGGGGCCTGTAGTGCACCGAGTGACCAAGGGTGTGCGAGTGTGCTGTGGGAGACATGCATGGACACATGGCAGCACAGCGGGCAAACAGCAGCCAGTCAGCAACAGAAGGAAGAGAGGGACGAATATTATAGGATTAAGTGACTGGCGTGAAAGGATTTCAGCAGAGGCAGCGGGGCTGGGGCGTAGACAGCAGAACAGCAGCTGAGACTCCGCAGTCAGTCAGCAATAGAAGGAAGAGAGAGCCGAATATTATGGGATTAAGTGACTGGCGTGAAAGGATTTCAGCAGAGGCAGCGGGGCTGGGGCGTAGACAGCAGAACAGCAGCTGAGACTCCGCAGTTAGTCAGCAATAGAAGGAAGAGAGGGCCGGATATTAGGATTAAGTGGCTGTAGTGAAGAACGCTTTTAGCAGGAGTAGCAGGGCTGGGGCGTAGACAGCAGAACAGCAGCTGAGACTTCGCAGTCAGTCAGCAATAGAAGAAAGAGAGGGCCGGATATTATAGGATTAAGTGACTGGCGTGAAAGGATTTCAGCAGAGGCAGCGGGGCTGGGGCGTAGACAGCAGAACAGCAGCTGAGACTCCGCAGTCAGTCAGCAATAGAAGGAAGAGAGGGCCGGATATTAGGATTAAGTGGCTGTAGTGAAGAACGCTTTTAGCAGGAGTAGCGGGGCTGGGGCAGGGACAGCAGAATAGCAGCTCATACAAGCTGTAGCCAATCAGCAACAGATGGAAGAGAGATTGGATATTGAGGTTAAGTCACTAGAGTGGAGGAGGCTTTCAGCAGAGACAGTGGGGCTGGGGCGCAGAAAGCAGAAAGGCATGAGGGACTGAACTAGGGACAGCGCGGAAAAAATGCCAAGTCGTATGTTAGATTTATTTTACGTTCGAAAGAGCACCTGCAACCCGTTCACCCCTGACAAAGAACAAATGCAATTTATGGCAAAAAAGCAAGCCCTGGTACCTGGGCTACTGCTGCGGAGAGTCGGACGTCTAGATAAGTTGGGCTCAGTTGGAAGGGTCGCCGCTGAGGGGAGTCGGTGCAGCTTCACAGGTCGGGCTAATGTGATAGTCACAGCTTCAGGAGTCCGGTCCGAAGTACCGGCGTTGCAGATGAAGGAAGTAAAGCGCGTGCAGTTTCTAAAGCCAGCCACAGCATATCGGGGCCATGGAGAAGAGCGAACCATTAACTTCCGAGGCTGATCGGGAGGTGAGCCGTGGCGCGATCCTGACTAGGAATCTTTTTAAACAAGACTACAAGTCCCAGAAATGAAAGAAAAAAACTGTTCTGGAGCAGAACTTCGTACACGAACCTGGGAAACTCTAAAGTGCCAATAGTAGCATAAGTGAACAAGCCGAAAGTCAGGCGCCCTTGCCCGGGACGTGGGCGTGGCCTGCTCCGGCAGGAAGAGAAACGGTGTGCCATGCTAACGCGGGGCTCCCATGCTGAAGGGAGAGCCCCGCGGTGGCGACCGGAGTGGAGCGAAGCCCCGGGTTCCAGGAGGGGGCCCGGGTGAAGACTGCGGCGACCGAGGCTGACTGCGGCGGCCGAGGCTGCCCACGGCAGCGCGGAGCTCCAGGGAAGCCCCGCAAGAGAAGTGCTGCAGCCGCGAGGAGGAGCCCCCCCAGAAGAGCAGCCCGGTGAGTGAAGAAGGGCTGGGGGGCTCCGTGTGGGCTATAGTTGGTGCCTGATCGAGGCGGAGCGTCCTTTTGGCATTCTGAGCGGCCCCGTCTTGCAGCGGGCTGCTCCAACAGGGCTGACATGTGGTCGGAGGGGGACAGGAGATGTGCACGCCGCGTGGCTGTAAGCGCGTACACCAATTCAAATCCGCTAAGAGCCTGCGCGTGCCCATCTCCTGTCCCCCTTCCGAGGCAAGTCAGCAACAATAGATCTCGCTGGCGACAGCAGCGCTTCGCGCTTTGTTCGCCAGGCGAGACCTAAAAAACTGGCTTGTTTAACATCTGCTCTCTCCCTTCTCCAACCCCCTTGGTTAGTTTTCATTATAACTGATAACCGTCTTCAAATGTGTACACGTTGTTGTGCATTACCTCCTGAACCTATCTGTGCAAATCCCAGTCTTATGTTGGTCTCCGGATTCCTTCTCGTCATGGACTCTGCTATTGCATGCTTGATTGTGTGGTGATTCAGCCTTGATTTTGTTTTCCTGTTACCCAAAAGTATATAATACGCAGAGGCATCTGTGAAATGCTGCCTTCCGCCCATCATGCAGCTGTCTTTTATACAGTAAATCTCGCATTGGCCAAAATTTGCCACTTAATTCCACTCCACAACATAATTCCCCTACACACAACATACATCCAATCCACAGTACAGAATTCCACAATAGTCCACACCACATAATTCCATGCCACTACATGATACCACTCCACATAATTATACTCCATGACAAACAATCTCACTCCACATAATCACAGTACACTCAATATCACACAGTTACAATCCACATAATTCCACTACACATAACTCCACTCAACACCACTCAATTCCATGCCACACAATCCCAAAACAAGCAATTCCAATCCAGCCCACATACTTCCACTCCACACCACATGCATCCACTCCACAACACATGGCTAAAAGACATGGACATTAACAACACCATTAGCTCTCGGATTGCCGAGACCTATTGGCTTTGCCAATGCTTGTTGATGATGGGAGGTGGCCAGGGCCCCCACGGCCCTACCAGCTCCCTGCAAGATAGGAGCTTGCAACACTATATTTATTTATTTTACTTGGGCCCCGAGGCCCACCACAGCTCCTCTGGCTCCCTTGCCAGCACCAATCCAGAAATGCTCCCACCCACCAGGAGCAGCTCTTCTTCCTGTTTCCGCCAGGTAAGAGCAATCTATGTTTCCTTGCCCGCGAGAACACTGGCATGGAGAAACGTTTATTCCCCTACCCGGAGGGAGCCTTTCTGCTTCCTCCAGGTGAGAGCACAGAAGACTTCCCTGCCCGCAAAACTACGGTGTCCCAGGGTATGTGGTCCCCGGGACACTATCACTGAGCTGGAACCAGGGAGATGGGGTCCCCAGTCTCATACCAAGGCTCGGGGAGGGGGCCGCACAGCCCCTTCCTTTAATTAAATGCACGCCCTGGCAGGCCCGTAACCAAAAGTATCTTTTTAGGGGGGCATGGCCATCAGCTATGATCACACATTAAAACTGTGCTCTATAGAAACATTCTTTCCCAGAATATTTCAGTAAAAGAATATCGATGACAGAATATTGAAAGGTAAGTGCATTTATAGGAAGTGTAGATTTACTATTCCTAACTCCACATCTTACATACCTTAAAGATATATATACCGTGTAGGTACATATATGTGGAGTAAGGTATAGAAAATCTATACTTACCTGTTAATATTATTGTTAAAATATTCAGTCTTCAATATCCTGGATTCGATATTCTGGTGCACACCATGTGGTTCTGTGTGAAGGAATGCGTGGATTTTTGTAAGGTATAAATTAGAGCACACTCAATCAATTTTTCACAATCCAACTTTAAATCCTATCAATTAGATGGGATTTAAAGTAGAATGGTGTAAAGTCTGAATTGCAACTTTGTGTATTTTAAAAACTCTTCAAGCTTTGGGAATGCAAAACTTATCAAGTTATTTAAAAAATAAAATAAGCTTGCCTCATACCTTAGGTGATGGATATCCAGCCTCCACACTCAAAATGTTTTTGCTGGAGGATGTCCTACCTGGGACGTTCTGCTTCAGGAAATCATCACACCTGGAATGCCCGAAAGGATAAACCTTACCTCATGGAAACTTCATCTGCTTCGTAAAGTGTGGAGTTTCCCAATTCCAAGCAACTTTGTAAGTGATGTTTTAATTTAACTCACCACTAATTTAAAAAATAACTTTATGGAGAGCTTGTAGCACATCCATCAAGAACATTTTGGGAAAGTATTGGCAAACAGTGTTTTTAACTTTTTACGGCTGCAGCAACGGTGAAAACTAGATGCCCTGATTATGGTTTCCGCAATATTTGGAGGATTACGGATCCTCAGCATGTTGACCCTTGCAGGGTTGTCTAGATATTGAACCATTTTTGAAAGATACATATTTTAGCAGCCCTCGGTGACATGGCAGACTATATTGGATCACTTAAGATTCACAGTACTGCTGGTTGGGGTATTTGAAGCCCTCTGCCCTCTGTAGCTAGGAGATTGACCTAACGAAATATCTTGCTCCTACAAACAAAATATAGATTTCTAGAGCAGCAGTTATCTCACCAGGCTATATTTCACAGCAGGCCAGTGTCGGCTGAACAATGTCAACCAAAAGTAACTTGTGCCCGGCTTGTGATGACTCTGCCCCAGCATAATAGGCTAATGAAAGCACTATGCCATATAGGAATCTGGGGTTTCACGATTAGACACTGTTTCTGAATGACTGGTAAGTTTAGGTAGTAACAACCACGTATGCATCCTGGATAGGAATGGTCATGAAAGTTGCTGGCTTAAGAAGAGCACGACTCAGTGCCCTGTACAGCTGTGCGAGCTTATCACACAGCAAATTCCTTTTTGACATACAATACACGAAAGGTGTTGGACTTGGCCCTTTCTGCATGGCCACTCTCAAACTTTTGACATGGCCCTTTCTGCATGGCCATTCTCAAACCTTTTGCCTTCACCCTTTTGTTTCTGAATCTGTTTTTGCTGGCGTGTAGGACTCTGCGCTCTTTACCACTGCTCACCAGCACTAAAGTGCGCTTGCTCGCTCCTTTAAACATGTTGAGATGGGCTTACACTCAGTTGGCTCATTTAATTTATTTGAAAGTCCCTAGTAAAGTGATACTACATGTACCCAGGGCTTGTACATTAAATGCTGCTAGTGGGCCTGCAGCACTGATTGTGCCTCCCACTTAAGTATCCCTCGAAACATGCCTCCGGCTGGCCTTTGCAGCCTTTGTGTGCAGTTTAAATTGCCATTTCGATCTGGCAGGATACGCCACCTCTGACTTCATGAGGGGGAGGAGCTGTTACCTACCACACATGCACATCACAAAAGCTTTGCCTGACCACATTCACAAAGAATTTGACACTATTCTGTTTGACCCCAGACAAGCTAGGGGCAGGAAGGCAGGAAATTCCAAATACCTCTGGGGGTAGACACCTCCAGAACCATCTCCTACTTCAAAGCTGGCACCAGGTATAACTAACGGACCCTCAGGCCCAACTGTTCAGTAGACCTCTGGACTTGTGGTAGACTCAGAAAGACTTCTGTGCTGCTCTGCAAGAAGGACTGCCACTCTGCTGCCTTGCTGCCCAGCTGCCTGCTGCGCAGCTGCCTGAAAAAAACGAGTACACCTGCATCTTGATCCCAGAACCACCAGAGTGACTCCAAGGGCTAATTGGCTGGTCTCCTGATCAGAGCCTCAGGGACAGAAAAGGCTCAAACCATCTTGAACCCAGCCCCTAGACTCTATTTGTTGCAGGTCTTGGCCCCTAAGAGGTGCCCCTCCAGTCCTAGATCATTGGAGGCAGAACCGCCACAGCGCGATGCATCTCTTTGCAGACACATCGGCACCACTGTAGCCCGGTGCATCCCTGGTGCCGGACTCAACATCACAACCCGCAGTCTCCTCTGAACCGCCATTGCGTAACGCACCCTCGATGCAGGCCTTCGAATTGCAAGCACCTCATCGACAGCATCCTGGATGACGACGCCGGACTCTGTATTGTAGCTCAGCAGCTGCCTCAGATCCGCTGCTGTGCAAAAACATCCTCGATGCGGGATGTCGCGATGCTCTACAAACCAGAATTTAAGGTATATTGTTAAGCGGACCTAACTGGGTCCCTGTATCTGGCCCGCATTCCATCGTGGTCGACCTGAACTTGTGACTTTGTCCCTGTCCAGAGCGACCAGATCACCACAGTTGCACTTTGTGCTTTTAGGCACTGCTTTTATCTAAATCTTTAAAATGGCATATCTCTGGTTCTACTGATTGGAATTTTGTCGTTTTTGTGTCAAACAATTTACAACATTTTACTCTTATGTTTCTAAAATGGTGTGGGAGTTTCTATATGTTATGTTTTCACTTTATTACTGTTTGAAGTA
This sequence comes from Triturus cristatus, assembly GCF_964204655.1. NCBI lineage: Eukaryota > Metazoa > Chordata > Amphibia > Caudata > Salamandridae > Triturus > Triturus cristatus. The sequence goes on along the minus strand of NC_140595.1, from coordinate 779,687,094 downwards.
CTACAGAAAGACTTTACACATTGCCTCCAAGTTAAGCCTGACTGCTTTGTGCCAAGCTACCAGAGGGTTAAGCCCAGGTTAATTTTGGGTTTGCTGCTTGAGTAGGGTCTTAACCCACTCAACCAGTAACCCAATTTCCAACAAAAGGTGTTAAGGGAGTTCAGCTAATGCTCACTGAATTCTTGGCCTTTCAACTGTGACCGTGATCTAGTGTTGGTACCACCTTTCATATCAACCTCTCACACACAACACTGCAGAGTCCCACCGGGGTCGATTATATCCCCTCTATTATGCAACATTTACCTAACCCCCTTACCAATCCTGAAAACATAATTCAACCCCACCTGTCTACAATTTAAACATGACTTCGGGCCATTAACACATGGATGATGACCTGCGGAAAATGACAAAAATACAAGCCTACCGCCAACATGAGGCCCCTCCAACAATATCAAAAGAAGTCAGAAACCTAGAGGTAACCATGGATTAAGACCTGTATTTAATACCACATGTTCAGAAAGTAAAACAGTGGCATCTACACAATGAAAACACTATGTGGCAGCCTCCCATGCCTTGAATAATCTCCAGGCTTGACTATGCAACAGTCTACACCTTGGTGCATTCACATTCATCATACGCAAAATACAACTCATCCAAAATGCTGCTGAAAGGCTCCTTCTCTGCCTTCACCCTAGAGAACACATGACTCCAGTCTTGCAATCACTCCGCTGGCGACCTATAGCTAGGAGAGCAAAGTTCAAGGCACTTTGCATTCTTCACAGAATCTCCAAGAGAAGGACAACTATACTTACAAGCTAAATTCAAGCAATAGAAACAAATCAGGACACTGCGCTCCAGGCTTGCACCACTTGTCATCAAACCACCTTACCATAAGAAATCTGTAGGCAGCACTGCTTTCTCAGTATAAGCCACCAAGCTGTGGAACTAACAGCCAGCATTCAAAGCATCCAGGAGCATATTAGCTTCAGAAGACAGATGAAAACATGGCTATTTCCAAGACAACTAACGCACCACACATCCTGGCTGCAGAACCTGAAAAGACAGTCGCAGCCTCAAGACCAGTCTATAGCTTACAATTAAGGCTCCCTGTTTTCCGTTTTTACTGATTTTTACAGATAAATACAGACAGAAATCCATTTATTTTCCTGTCTGTATTTATTTTTAAATGTGGATAAAAATGGAAATGGGGTTGTTTTTGAGTGATTCTAAATGATATCAGTCATGACTTCCAGGCCAATAGCTGTGCAGATTGACAGGCAAGGGGATTATAAAAAATAAAGGAAATTTAATAAAGAGCCATAAACAGATTTGCACAACCTTGATACTAAAATTTGCATGATATCTTATAAGTGCATATTTTATCATCTGATTGTGTATATATTATTGAAACTTGTCAGGCGTTCTGGCACAAGTGCACGTTAACTGGTTAAATAAATGCAGAAATATACACATTTCAGCTTCATTTTTTCACAAAACCTTAAATAAATATGGCTAAATACTTGTAAAATTAGCACAAAATAAATATGGATAAATACAGACGGAAATGACTAAAATATAAATACCATAAAACCGGGAGCCCTACTTACAATCCACAGATTGAAAACAACCCACCCAGCAAACTACATTCGATAAGCTGGTAAATTAAGGAGGGCTGACTAATGCTTCGCTGGGGTACTGTATAGTTAGTATGTAGTTATGTAAGTTCATACAGAACATTTCTGGCTCAAAATAATACTAATACCATAACACTCAGCTATCAGCAGTCAACTGTAACTGTGGTAAATAAAATTCCTTTACCGGGACTTAATTTGATACGGAAACATAATAAAACAGCTCAGTAAAATGAGAGGCAGAATCCGTGGTATTAGAGGTTCGGAATGGGCTTTATTCCAATGAACGATTATAATCGGTTGCTCCAAGTTCCATCACCACGGAGGTTCAGGAAGTGAAGTACATACATTATTGACAAGAAATGACTTTTATAGTACATACATTACAATGAAGCGAATACAGTAGGCGTAACAATTGATAAGGAAAATGACGATTCATATGCGTAACCGAAAATGGGTGTAATAAGGAGTAAAAAGGAACATAATTGGTTATGATGTCACATATAGGTGGATCTATAAGATAATACTTGGCATAGATGCGCGCGCAGCAGCATGACGTGTAATTGACGTACAACTAGGGGGTGAAGGGGACTTGACATTTAGCTCTACATGTGGAGACGAAAAGTCTGGGGGGTCAAGTCAACCTAATCCCAAATCATATCTAACATCCTATGTTTAAAGAACTATGTTATCCATAAAAGAAGGACTCTCGGACAGAATCTATTCTATACTGACTGTGCGTGCGTGTACAAGCGTCTAAGTGTCTACACTAAATGCGGAGGCAGGAATCTTCCATAGTAACAGGGCTATGAATTACTTGTATAAAGACAGAGAAGCCGGGCCATTGCTCGGTAGCTGGAAGAATGTTTATTTAAACTACTAGACAGGAATGCATCGGCTGAGGGGGAAGCAGATAACTCGAAGGTGAAATACAGTTCTTGGCAGAGAATAGGCTGATGTCAGGCTTCGTGAGCCGCGCAGAGAATGAGACAAAGTTCATGGTCACAGATGCAGGCTCAGACTGGAGTTTTCAGAGGCAGAAGGCAAGAAGAGTTTGACGACAGAATCAGGGCCTACTTGCCTGGACTGTAAAATGGCATAGGTGAACCATATAAAGCCGGTGGCTTTTCATACTTAGGAATGGAATATCCGGCCTATTCATGGCGGATCTGACAGAGGACATGTTGACGGTGGACGCACATGTGTTTGCGTCTTCATAACTGGAACTGGAGGGAACATACATGTACTTGTAACATGCACATAGAACCGTTGGGGTCCAAGATAGGGGACATAACTGACCAGAAAAATCCATATTTCCACATTCCCTCCTTGTCCCCTACTTGCCCGTTAAGAGATATCAATCTTCATCAATCCATTGATCTGTTCATATAACATCATTTGTTCTTCTTTCTTCTTCCGTGACGAATGAGATCTTGGTGGTGGAATACACGATGTGGCACACAGACCACAAATCGCTGGTCCACATTGCAGACATAAGCAGCAACTGAATAATATGAGAAGGCCAATACCTAGGAAGGATAGAACTCTCCATCCCCAGGCTGATATCACGCTCCAAAACCAACCGGACCAAGTCCAGGTGCCTGGATTCTGGTGTATCTGGCTTACAATCTTATGAAGGCGAGTTATAGCTTTATATACAGATGGCGAATTTTCTGGTATGAAAATGCAACAGCTTGATCCGATGACCCTACAAGCTCCGCCCCTATCAGCCAGGATGACGTCAAGGACAAGACGATTTTGAAGCACAACAATCCGCATAGCAGACTGCTCTTCTGTTAAATTGCCTAAGGCGGAAATAGTTTCATTCACTACTGCTTCAAGGGTTCTAGTTAATCTACGTATCAGCTTACTATTAGTAACAGTACCTATATAGGGAAAGATGCCTTTATTGAAATCTGTGTATTTTTCCCATGCTGTTTCAGTGTAATCGACAATTGGGAGATCTCTCCGCTCTCTGTTGTGTACTAAATGAATATTTCTATAATAATCAGGAGGAGCTAGGAAAACAGGTGGCAAAAGGAATGCAATGTAGCAGGTACCATCCCAATCTAGAGGTAGACGCATATATGCAGTCTGACCACATATAAAGTAGGAGTGGCGATAAGCTCTAAATGAAGATTTGCCTTGATCGCTGAATTCTACTGTAGTAGTGCATTTACTATGGCCCATATGTATGGAACCAACTTTTCTTACACACAATTCACCTTTCGCTGGGAATACTGACATGGTTGGTAAAACTAGTTCAACTTCGGATTCGACATTTAGAACCATGAGATTAGGAGTAAAGTTACCTAATCCATATACTTCATTTTCTAGATCAGTTCCTGTTCCTTTGGGGCGACCCTCCTTGTCAGGGTAACAGACTTTGAATAAAACTAGGTTCAAATTTCCCCATACCCAATGGTCTTGATAAACGGCTGTATCTGAGTCTATGGAATTGATTAAACTAAACCATGCTCCACAGGAGCCATTATGTGTAAACGGATGTGGAAAGAAAGGCAGGACTCCTTCATAATTCTGATAGGGAGGGAGCCGGCCACACACCCAACAATTAGTTGCATTACTAGTCTGATGGGAATGATGTAACATACTAATGAAAGTGTTATTGCGCAGCGCAAGTCTATAAGACAATTCATGCGGAGGTAAGTCACTAAAAGAATGTTCAGCAGTAACATTGTAAACATTTCTGACAATAGGGTAATATATGTGTAACAATATACTTGCAGTAATTATTAAAAGACTTAAGAAAAACAATATTATTAATGTCACTATGCAATGGCTACGCAGTGATTTACAATACGCCTGTCGTTTTATTATTTTTCGCGACTGTCCATGATTCAGGTCTAGGCGATACATGTCGGAGACAGATTCAACCGCTTCACCTAGGAGAGGACTTAAACAATCAAATCGTCCGACGGTCTAGGCCTTAATTTTAGTTTATAAAGTTCTTTACTGTCGGTCTCAACCAGAGGTAGTTTTGAGTCAATTGGTGAGGACACACGAGGTGGGCTGTTTACATCTGAAGGAAGTCCATGAAATTTCTTGATATGACTTGAATGAATCCATCCTTTCCTGCCTTCGATCTTCACGGCTGTCCTTGTGGTCAGCAAGACCAACTTGGGTGTCTTCCACCTGGGCTCCAGCTGAGTCTTTCGGTCGAAATTTCTCACAAGTACAAGGTCACCCGGAACTACGTCATGGGGTTTCACCTCAGTGTTGTCGGGAAAGGCTGCAGCTACCTGTGAACGACAAGATTGTAGTGCAGACATCAAGGAAGCTAAGTAATCTGTCAGCATATTACAGTCAATATCAGTTATTTTTCGTGGCATAGGCGTCCCCCACATATTTGGTGGTCTGCCGAAGATCACCTCATACGGGGATAGCCCTGTTCGAGAGTGTGCGACCATTCTTGTGAAAAAGAGTGCAACTGGTAGTGCTACTACCCAGTCGACACCTTTCTCTCTGCATATTTTGGACAATCTGATTTTCAGTATCTGGTTATGTCTTTCTACGAGACCTGCTGCCTCGGGGTGTCGGACACAGTGGAATTTCCACTGATAACCTAACAAAAGTGAAACATGTTTCATTAATTCGGATGAGAACGGCTGGCCGTTATCTGAGTGAACAACACGTGGTAAACCGTATCGTGGGAAGAATTCTCGAACCAACTGTTTGGCAGTAGTCGGGGCAGTGTAATCTGAAACCGGGTATGCCTCCGTCCAGCGGGACAGAGCGCAGACAACTACGAGAACATATTTGAATCCTCGACATCGTTCCATCTGGATATAATCCATCTGGAGGACTTCAAAAGGGTGATTAGGAGGATGAAATCCACCTTGTTCTACGGGAACACTTTTTCCTGGGTTGAACTGGCAACAGATCATACAGGTACGGACCTTTTGTTTGGCTGCTGCTCGCAAATGTTTATTGAACCAAATGTGTTGAATGCTATCTAGCATAGCTTTTTCTCCTAGGTGTGCTGGACTATGTATAGTGTTAATTATAACTTGGACCATTGAATCAGGAAGGAACCACACAGACTTTTCCTTCAGAATCCATCCTTGATCCGTTTGGATCCCTCCTAATTCGGTCCATTTCTTTATTTCATCTGGTGTAGCATGTGTCTGGATGTCAATTACGTCAAAAGTAGGATCTTTAACTGTCATACAATGTGTCGGCATCGGGACTATTGTCTTTGTCATGTCGGAGGTTTGAGCTTGAGCAGTCTGTTTAGCTGTTCTGTCGGCTAGATCATTGCCTTGAGAAATGATATCAGTAACTTTCGTATGAGCTTTACATTTCATAATTGATATTGCAGTAGGTAGATGTATTGCATCTAATAAGGCATGAATGAGGGGTCCGTGCTGAATGTGGGCACCGTGGGAAGTTAAATAACCTCTCTCTCGCCACAGCACGCCGAAGTCATGTACAACTCCGAATGCATAACGTGAATCAGTGTATATGTTGACTTTTTTATTTGTGGCTTGAATACAGGCTTGTGTCAGAGCAATAAGCTCTGCGGCTTGAGCTGACAAAGTATTTATACGATTAGTTTCAATGACTTCAGTATCTGTTGTGACTGCGTAAGCAGCCACCAACTCTCCTGTATTTGTTCTCATACATGAACCATCTACATACAATGTCAGGTCTGGGTCTGACAATGGGACATCGGTTAAGTCTTGTCTGGGTTTCGTCGTTATTGTAATAACTTCAATACAGTCATGGGCTAGTGGGTCTGTTCCGGTTACTGGCAAAAGTGTGGCAGGATTCAATGTGTTACAGCGTCTGATTTCTATATGTGGCTGAAACAATGTAAGCTCGTACCCTGTAAGTCGCGCTATAGTCAAGTGTTGTGTTTGCGTTCTATTTACAAGAACCTCTACTGCATGTGGTACTTGAACTGTCAATGGATGTCCTAACACTATGGCATCGCTTTGTCTGATTGCTAAAGCTGTCGCTGCCACTGATTTTAGGCATGCAGGCAAAGCCTGAGCTACGGGATCTAATGTACTAGAAAAATAAGCACATGGTTTGTGTGCTCCTGCTTGTTCCTGTGTGAGTACTGACAAGGCAGTACCTTCGCGTTCTGTAACAAAGAGTGTAAACTGTTTTCTGTAACATGGCGTTGCTAAAACAGGTGCTTGACATAAAGCTTTCTTTAGGCTTTCAAAAGCTTGTGTATGTTCCTGGGTCCAAGGGAGAACAGTCGATGTGGCTGCCTCCTGTGTTGTCAACTGAATGAGTGGTTTTGCTAATAATGCGTATTGCGGGATCCACTGTCTACAGTATGAAGTGAGGCCTATGAAAGCCCGCACCTCCTTTTGTGTCTTGGGTATTTGCATGTTAGCTATTAACTGAATGCGGTCGGGTGTAAGCTGCCTTCCCTCCTTGGACAGCGAGTGTCCAAGATAAATAACTCGCTGGACACAGAATTGCAGCTTAGAAGGGGACACCTTGTGCCCCTTTTCGGCTAGAAATTGTAAAACTGTCAGTGATGCTTTCTCACATTCCGGTTCACTTCTCGCGGTGATCAACAGATCATCGACGTATTGAAGCAGAGCAGTGTTAACTGGCATGTGGATACTGTCAAGTTCTCGTTTCAGTGCTTGGCTATAGATGCTGGGGCTTTCTGTAAATCCTTGAGGTGCGCGTGAGAATTTAAAGCTACGTCCATTTAAACTAAATCCGAACAAATATTGGCTTTCCGGATCTATTGGGACGCTGAAAAAGGCGTTCTTGAGATCAATTACAGTAAAGAATGTTGCTTCGGAATCAATAGCTGTCAGTAATGACGAGATATCTGGGACCACAGGGAATTGTGGCACAATGCATTTGTTTAACTCGCGCAGATCAATAACCAATCGATATACTGGCGGGGCCTTTGGATCTGTCCGTTTAAGAATCGGAATTATCGGTGAATTACATACATTAGAGTCTGTTTCCACAACCACTCCTTGGGCAATGAGCTCGTCAATGATTTGCAGTAAAGCCACTACAGCATCTGGGGGTAACTTGTATTGTCGCATTCGTGGTAGTACCACTCCTGCCTTTAATGTGACTCGATATGGTGTAATATTCATGCAACCAACATCAGTAGGGCCTTGTGCCCATAGATGTGTAGGTAAAGTCTGCAATCGGGGATCCATGTCTCTAGATACATAGTGACCTTTAAAATCACGTAAAAACAATCTTACTCCTTCCGGAGAACAACATATTATGGCTCCTAGAGCTTTCAGTGTTTTTATTCCTAACAGATTTTCTGGACATGATTTAGTAAGCAATAAATCGGTAGTTCGGGTCAAAGGTCCTATCGTAAGTGGGAGAGGCTGTGATACTTCGTTAACAATAGGTTTTCCTGAAAAACCAAGGGAAATATTCTGTGAGCCTGAGAGGGGTGCCCCTGGAACTTCACTACGTTTTATGGTCGTTCGACTTGCCCCTGTATCGAGTAAAAATTTTCTGTCTTGGCCTAATAATTCACTATGTATATAAGGTCCTTCTTGATCTACAGGGATCTCGATAAGGGGTAAGTCAACTTCCCTCTCTAGGCTGGTTCATGCGTATCGTTGATAATCAGGATAGTCGTACTGTGCGGTCTGGTACAGTTGTCGTGTCGTGGTTTGTGTGGCAGCGACAGGCAGCGCTGGTGCAGCTGGCACAAACTGTATAGACTGTTGTGAAGCTGGCATGGACTGTGCATGCTGCGGAGCTCCTTGTTCATTCTGGTCCTGTCTAGGTGGCCGTGGTCTTTCTTGTGTTTTACCTATGCTGATATTATGTTTCAAAACTGGACAATCGTGTACGTAATGACCTGGCTTTTTACAATAATTGCATGTCCCTTTTACAGGTCCTGCTGAATCACCGGAATGTGTCATACCCTTCTTATGTCCTTCAGCTGGAACTGTCTGAGAAACTAGCATTTTCATTTTCGTGTCTTTCATGCGTCTGTGTTCATGTTCTTGTTCCTCTCTAATTCTATTGTGATGGTATTGTAACATTTGTAACATTTGTGATGGAGTGTTACCTTGCCAGGTACTCTCGAATTTTAATACTCTATTCTTTACTTGGGGTAGGGCATTTTCTACTAATTTTGTTACAAACAGATGTGGGTATGATTCGCTACTTGCTTTTATGCCACTATTTATACCAAAACATTTTTCAAATCGGGCATAGTAATCACTAGTGTCTTCATCTTGCTTCTGTTTACAGGCTGAAATTGTACCCCAATCTTCCTTTTTTGTAGTTAGTAAACGTGGCAGTACCTGTACTAATAAACCTGGTAGTGCTTTAGTTTTATCCCCAAGTCCTGCTCCTGCAGTTCGGGCCTTTTCTTCTGCTTCTAATACTGACCATTCTATCTTTTGGTCTCCTACCTCCCACTCTTTTTCCCTGAGTTTCTCATAAATGCCAGCGGGCATCAATACCTTTAATATTGTCATAATGTCGGGATAAGTATACTCTCCCATGAGTAACATGTCTTTAATTTCTCGGTGAAAACCCGCTGGGTCTTTGTCATGACTGGGTACCACTTTCTTCATTTCTAACAATTCTATTTTTGATATGGGCGTGTATACAAATACGCGCTTAAACTCATTGTCCTCGCCCTTTATTGGGTGCACTTCTCGTAAAGGATTCTGTCTATCCATGTAATACGTGGTTCTTTCCTTGATGGGCAATGAGACACGGTCTGAACATACAAAAAGAATATACTGCTTTCTTGATCCTAGAATTTCTTTAATTAATTTAGTACCTGAACCTCTCCATCTATTCATGAGTAATTCAGTCAATATATCAGGTAAGGGACCAGGATCTGAATGCTGACTCTGATATAGTATAATGAGTTGTTGAATCATATAAATCCCAGCTAACCGCTGTTCATCTGGGGTGAGATTCAAAAATGTGCGTGCTACTGTATCATCACTATATTTTCCGGGACTGTCCACCCAATGGACAGCTGCCCTAGCTAAATCTTGTTCATCCATAGAATCGAGGAAATGATAACCCCTTCGTTCTCGGAGTAGTTTGTCGGCGGCTTGGAACGAATGCTCGTTAGACCTGATGTTAATTATAGGTATTTGGAAATTCCTGTTATTATCTGGACATATCGGACGTATCGGGTCAATAGGACATCTATTACTATTACAAGATCTTCCTTTACCTACATAGGCTATGGTGTCTGACTGTCCTGCGGGCAGTCCTGATCCTTCCTCCTCGTTTTGTTCGAACTCGTCTACCGCTAATCTTTCTTCGTGTAGGCGTTCTATTTCTTTACGGATCTTTCGGCACATGGCTATTATACAATTTTGTTTATCATGTCTACCTTCTGATATATTCTGGCTCCATCTGGTAAGAATTTGCATTGCTTCCGGGTCTACCCCCGGTCGGTCTTCATTTCTGATCACACAATTTATGAGGAAACGTAACAGTTCCCCTTGTATTTCCACTTTCTGGTATTCCATAGCTCTGTTAATACATTCTGGATCTCGCCCTGTTTGGACAAAATGGTATATTTTATCTAGATGCGCAGTCATTCCTGGTAATTTCCCTAAATACACTGCGGCTCGTCTGATACGTAATGATGCTAGGGTCATTTCGTCCTCTTTTCCGGGCACAGGGTCATATCTACAATCTATCAGAAGTTCCTTAAGCGTACGGGCATTTATGAGTTTGGGTGTACGTGAATGTGCTGACTCTTGAAAAGTAAGTTTATTTATTCTGGGTGGCGTAGAAAAAATATTGGTAGCACCTCCCGTAGCCCCATCTGGGGTGTCGGGTGTGAAAGGATTCGTTGAACGTGACACAGCAACTATAGGTGTGGACACAGCTATAGAAGTAGCTGTAGGAACAGATGCAGAAACAGATGTGCTTGCCGGAACTTGTGACACGATCTGTTGCTGTAGGGATACGGGCACTGGATCTTGGCGTTGAATCTCCCTGGTATGCGGTCTATGTGGGGCGGAACTAGCATATTCGGGAGCTGCGTCATCTAAGTATGAGGAAAGAAAGACATCTTCTGCGGTTCTAGGATGCCCCTTAGGATGTACCTTTATTGGGAATAATGGGGGCGGCAAGTCTTTCGGTATTTCTGGAGTAGCTTTAGGTAATCCTTCGGCCAGAAGGGGATACATACCATTCATAAGGGCATTCCTTTGTCTGTCTACTTGTTCTGATTTCACTCGGATACCTTCCTCAATTAATAGATTTTCTCGGACTTCATTAGAATTCTCTTTACTCTTCTCTTCCTGTCTACGTGCTTTTTCTGTTCGTCTATGTGATTCTTTACGCCATAATTCAATGGCATCTTTCTGTGACTGTCTGACTTTCCTTTTCCATAACTCTTCTTCTACTTTCATGATGCACTCTGCATCCCAGGTTCCCGCTGTGGGCCACCTCTGACTTTCTGGTAATTCCTTGGTGTAGTCTACCCATAAATCAAGAAATAATATAGCATCTAAGCCATGTTTATGATACATGAAGTACCCTGGAGTGTCCCTAGGAGGAATAGGAACGGCTTCTTCGAGTACCCCTTTTCTGGTAGTGATCTGTCTTAGTTTCGAAAAGAACGGCATATTGAGAACTGATCTGATACTTGATCTTGAACACACTTAGTACAAAAGCACAATAATGAACAACCATTCATACCACAATATGCAGGACGTTTAACACATTAAACATTAAACATTAAACATTTTTTAACCTTTAAAATAACCAACAATGATGATCGTCTGCATAACTAATCACCAAGCATAATTCTTTGACAATAACTAGATACTTCGGAATACTTGACATACTGCTAAACAGTACATATACACTGCTAAAACAGTGCAGACCGGATTTGTGTACCCAAACCCGTCTTGACCGGCACAACCTATGTGCACGTCAGAAATGCCTCCCCAGTAATGGTACTCACCGGGTAGCTTCGGAAACGGAAGGCCTCGGAGACTGAACTTGGACCGGACTGGACTCGACTCGACTCGTCGGAAACTGGACTCGACTTCGAACTGGTGGGCCTCTGTATACCTCGGATCTTGCTCTCTCAGCTAGGCTCTGGTCGGGATACTTCGCACTTCTCACCGCCTCGTCTGGGTGTTGATCGCAGCCTCAGTCGCCCCCGCTTGACCGGAGGGAGATACAGGAAATCCTGCTGGTACGCGTTATTGTCCGTCCAGCTGTGGCAGGAGACCGGGCCTGCAACTCACCGCCGGCGCGTGAGATGAGAAAGTGTCCCTATTCGGGCGCCATTCATGTGGTAAATAAAATTCCTTTACCGGGACTTAATTTGATACGGAAACATAATAAAACAGCTCAGTAAAATGAGAGGCAGAATCCGTGGTATTAGAGGTTCGGAATGGGCTTTATTCCAATGAACGATTATAATCGGTTGCTCCAAGTTCCATCACCACGGAGGTTCAGGAAGTGAAGTACATACATTATTGACAAGAAATGACTTTTATAGTACATACATTACAATGAAGCGAATACAGTAGGCGTAACAATTGGTAAGGAAAATGACGATTCATATGCGTAACCGAAAATGGGTGTAATAAGGAGTAAAAAGGAACATAATTGGTTATGATGTCACATATAGGTGGATCTATAAGATAATACTTGGCATAGATGCGCGCGCAGCAGCATGACGTGTAATTGACGTACAACTAGGGGGTGAAGGGGACTTGACATTTAGCTCTACATGTGGAGACGAAAAGTCTGGGGGGTCAAGTCAACCTAATCCCAAATCATATCTAACATCCTATGTTTAAAGAACTATGTTATCCATAAAAGAAGGACTCTCGGACAGAATCTATTCTATACTGACTGTGCGTGCGTGTACAAGCGTCTAAGTGTCTACACTAAATGCGGAGGCAGGAATCTTCCATAGTAACAGGGCTATGAATTACTTGTATAAAGACAGAGAAGCCGGGCCATTGCTCGGTAGCTGGAAGAATGTTTATTTAAACTACTAGACAGGAATGCATCGGCTGAGGGGGAAGCAGATAACTCGAAGGTGAAATACAGTTCTTGGCAGAGAATAGGCTGATGTCAGGCTTCGTGAGCCGCGCAGAGAATGAGACAAAGTTCATGGTCACAGATGCAGGCTCAGACTGGAGTTTTCAGAGGCAGAAGGCAAGAAGAGTTTGACGACAGAATCAGGGCCTACTTGCCTGGACTGTAAAATGGCATAGGTGAACCATATAAAGCCGGTGGCTTTTCATACTTAGGAATGGAATATCCAGCCTATTCATGGCGGATCTGACAGAGGACATGTTGACGGTGGACGCACATGTGTTTGCGTCTTCATAACTGGAACTGGAGGGAACATACATGTACTTGTAACATGCACATAGAACCGTTGGGGTCCAAGATAGGGGACATAACTGACCAGAAAAATCCATATTTCCAGTCTATAGCTTACAATTAAGGCTCCCTGTTTTCCGTTTTTACTGATTTTTACAGATAAATACAGACAGAAATCCATTTATTTTCCTGTCTGTATTTATTTTTAAATGTGGATAAAAATGGAAATGGGGTTGTTTTTGAGTGATTCTAAATGATATCAGTCATGACTTCCAGGCCAATAGCTGTGCAGATTGACAGGCAAGGGGATTATAAAAAATAAAGGAAATTTAATAAAGAGCCATAAACAGATTTGCACAACCTTGATACTAAAATTTGCATGATATCTTATAAGTGCATATTTTATCATCTGATTGTGTATATATTATTGAAACTTGTCAGGCGTTCTGGCACAAGTGCACGTTAACTGGTTAAATAAATGCAGAAATATACACATTTCAGCTTCATTTTTTCACAAAACCTTAAATAAATATGGCTAAATACTTGTAAAATTAGCACAAAATAAATATGGATAAATACAGACGGAAATGACTAAAATATAAATACCATAAAACCGGGAGCCCTACTTACAATCCACAGATTGAAAACAACCCACCCAGCAAACTACATTCGATAAGCTGGTAAATTAAGGAGGGCTGACTAATGCTTCGCTGGGGTACTGTATAGTTAGTATGTAGTTATGTAAGTTCATACAGAACATTTCTGGCTCAAAATAATACTAATACCATAACACTCAGCTATCAGCAGTCAACTGTAACTTACGCCTCTTACATTCACCTAAGACATATTTGCTACGAGGGTGCCCATCACCAGTACTGTGCATACAATAAACCAGCCATCACCAAATAAACAGGCATGGAATAACTGAAGAGCTCTGTCCACACAGCTGTTCAATCTAGTCCATGACTGTAGGTCCCACACTATGGCACTACTTTACATCTCACAATGGCTTTCATGTATGAGAAGCTAGTAACAATGCACATCCCAGCAGATCGCTCTAACTACTCTCTCCCTCCAGCAATACCACCTCTACCCCAGACATTTGCCCCAAATATCTGATTGGACATCTCAGTGCAGTAACCAGCGAAGCAGACTATATCATATGAAACCCCATAAAGGCTCCTGCAAAGCTGTTCAAAGCTGCCGGCATACTGAAAAACCAAAAGAAAAGCATCTGTGTCTCCACAGCTCATCATCCACGACACAGCTACACGATGCATTGCGTAACACAATAACCGGTGGTCATCACGCACAACATGGAAGCACTTCCCACACAGGATCACAAAACTAAGACAACATCCTTCCGACCACACACTACCCTATATGGCGTAGCTTCAGTCAAAGAAAGAAAAGTAAACAGCATCGCCACACAATTTGTCAGTAGACCTAGCCTGACATTTTACCTGTTTTGAAACATGCGCCAAATCGAACAAGATAACATCAACATTTAAAGTCATTTTTATTGCTCATTCACCTTCAAAACTCATGCACCTTTAAATACTGTGCCAGCTGCCTCCGTCAGTTGAGGGGCCAAAGATAAATATGGACAAAGATAAATATGGGCTGCCCCCGTGACTATGGACCTGCGCCCCAGAAGATGGGGTACCTGGGGCCTGGAAATGGCCTGGAGAGGGGGGGGGGGGGGGGTGCATGCCCATTCAACTTTTTACATGAATCGGGGATTGGGCCCCTGGGGCCTAAATATGACCCGGGAGGGGGGTCTCACACCCCCTCCCCTTTCTAAAACATATTGCCACCCTCACCCCCAGGCCCTGGCCCACCATGGGGGGATCTTTTTTCTAAAGTCTGTGCTTTTTGTTTTACCTGTACCTGTCTAATTTTCCTATTTAAAAATGAGTGAGGAAAACACGTTTTGGGGACTCCCTTTTTCTTGGTCCTCACTCGACAGATCACCCAACAATTTTCCAGGAAGGAGCTGAGGTGGATGAGACTGTTTTTTGGGGAAGCTTGGGAAGATTTGTCAAATGGCACCAAAGTTATAAGCAAACCAAAAAGTGCTTTTTCCTATGGAAAAGTGGTCCTAAGTATAACTACCCAGTGGCAACTGCCACTGGGTGATATTTATGCTAGCGTATGCAAATAAATGCATTGGAAGTGTGTTTTACTGCATTGCTGTGCACCACTACCAAGTTCCATGTAGCACAGGTTCATCTAACCCATTTCAGTGTATTACCGCACTGAAATGTAATGCCACGCTTTACTTGCGCTGCTCTGTGTAGCGCCTGACGCAGTGAATCCTGCAGCAGTCATCACACGAATTACAGACCATGCGATCTGTTCAGAGTAATTTGAAGGCATGGGCAAAGTGGACAATTGCCTAAGGGCCCACCTTCCAAGGAGCCCCTGGTTAAGTGAACGGGACAGGTGAAATACCTGCCATAATAACCATGTTCATAAAACAGCTTCTTTTTCTAATTTGACAGCTGAACATGCTTAACAGACGCATGGGGGCAAATGTACTATTTTTTGACGCAGCTCAGTGCAGCTCCCATATCTGCTGCTCTGCATTACATGAAAGGGAGACAACAGGACAACGCCATATTTACTAAGATATCGTGCAGCTGCTCTCTTTTTAAGCACTCGCACACAGTTTGGCAGCCTTGTACCACACACACATTTGCACTATCGTGTGAGGGTATGTGCGTGAGTCTAGCATGGGTGTTGTTGTTTTAGAAGGGCAGCCTTCCTGCACAAAATGCTATGCTTAGACCATCTTTAAAGCTTTTCCCACTTTGCACGTGTGCAGTACCGTGCAGCATGCATGCCGATTGGAAGAACAACACATCTCAGTAAATTTGGAACACAAAGGGGTGTGTTTTTGGGCCAAAGCCATGTCTGCAAATGTTAATAGATACGACTTGGCATAAACAATGGGAGGTAGTGTGGGAACACCTATGTACCACCCATGGAATGCCCCCTGGATGCAAAGTAACGTACAGCAGTGCATAGCACTACTTCATCTTTTTCACAACTTTCCAGTGCAAAACGCGTTTTGTGCTGGAAAGTAGATCCCAAATCAACATTTTGCACCAGTTTGTGTCCCTTTTGGTGACATTGCACCAGCTCAAAGTTTTGGTAAATCTGTAACTTAGTGTGCATGCCTGGCCCGCCCAGCATTAACCCTCACACTCCCAGGCAGCTGGTAGCAATTACATTGAAAAAATAATGTTTCTGTGTCCTTTCTCACTCCTTACTTAACCTCACCTCTTCTACCATACACCGCTCTGTCAATCACACTCTCTCTTGACAGCTGCATGTGCTTACATCCTCTCTCTCAATCTCAGCTCCCTTTAACTCAGTTTTGTCTACCTCACCTGTCTCTCAATATACCCATATATCTCACTCAACTTCACCTCTCTCTCTCCTGCTATCTCATGACTTTACCTCTCTGTCAGTTCTGTGCCTACCTCCACATCTGTCACTCTCAATCTACGCTTTCCACCTCCTCTCTTTCTGTGTCTCATCCCTACCGCTGTGTCCTAATGCCTTCCTGTATCTCTCCTCCACGTACTTCATCCCTCGCATAACTACATCTCTATACCTCTCAATCCATGTCTCTACTACATACATCTCTCTACCTTTTTCTTGACTGTTTCTCTGCACCACACACACCTAACCTCTCTATCTCATTTCTCTCTATACCTCACATCTTCACTGCCTTACCTTTGTCTACCCCATAGCTCTCAGTCAGTTTCATCATTAGTTCACTACCAGACCACACCACTCCACCTTCCCTTTCTCCTTCTACCATGTTGCCTTTCCTTTGCCTCTTTAAATAGCTTATTCCTTTCCAGCTACCTCGATTTCTCTACTTCTGTTATAAACTCCTCTCTCTTGCTCTTTCATGCACAAAGACATAAATCTCTGGAACTCCTTCTCCATTTTTGCTTACCCCTTCAACCTTAACTATCTACCTCTTCATTAACAATTTCTTTACCTCACCTCCTCTTCTACTTTCTGTATTTCACAACTCTGTCTATCTCCGTATCAACCTCAGGTCTCTTTCTCTATTTCACATATGTCCATCAACTTCCTGTTTTTGCTCTAAACAACATTTCTCTTTCGACCCTTTACCCCTCTCACTATATTTCTCTCTTCCCCACTGCCCTCTTTACCTACATGTTTTTCTTTCTACCTCTTGTTATCTTTCCTTCTGGCTACCTCACCTTTTTATACATACTCTACATCTCTCCCTACCTCATATATCTTTCTATGCCTTCTCTATCCCTACCACCTTCTCCCAGTACTTCACGTCTATTGCTATGCTCTTCTCATTATGTCTCTGTCCTTCTCCGGTAGCTTGCCCTGTCCAATTTCTCTTACTCAGAGGTAACTGTCTACCAGAGAAGTGCACACATGCAAATAGGGTAAGAGGGACAAGGTAGGTCAAGAGAATTGAGGATAAAATGATCAGATTTTACCCAATGGAGTGTTGAAAAGAGCAACACTTTTCACTGCTTGCAGCAAAAACGTTAATACTGAAAGGGAATAGATTGGTGAATACATACATCCAACAAACAAAGTTACAATATCAGGTGCTATATGGACATGTCTTATTTTAATATCATGCACTGGCCCACTGCACGTCTGTCAAGTCAGGCTTAGCATTCTTTCCCTACAATGGGAGAAACAAGCTGGTTAGACACATGCAATGCTGTTGCAAGTAAAGAAATATCTGGCACTTAAAAAGAAGTGGCTTTATCAATGCTTGTTCAAGCTTTCTTTTGGTACTATTTGGCTGGCAGACACCAGGCAGCTTGAGCTTCCGTAGGCTTTGCATAGCCCAGTTTCTGAAGGTTGTACATTTAATGTGATGCTGTTTAATAGCAAGGGCTTGAATGAGCTGAAAAAGGGTAATAAAGTCAAAGTGTTTCCAAACAAGGAGCACAAAAATATGTATTGTTCGAGGTCCCACAACTCCTTAATATTTTCCTGGATCTGTCATTCAGTGTTCCCACTACCTGGTGCCCAGATGCTGTCAGAATACCCAGGGACGAGAAGAGGCGAGAGGTTGCGGTGGATACAGTCAGGCTCCCTGACCCACCTTATTTTTATTAGGCTTCGTCTAGACAGATGGCATGCGCAGTCTCTTCGAGACATTTTGTTTATTGTTAGAGGGCTACATTCTGCCTGGAGGCTTACCATTTGTTTGCTTCAATGGGCTCTCCTTCCCTTCGTTCTCATTTGTCCATGACATGCATGCGTCATGGCTGTCCTTGTGTTCGGCTCTCCCTTGGAGCATTGACCAAGTACTTGTGCCTATCCACTGCTCCCATTTTAGGAGCTACTTTTTTATTTGTGTTTAAGCACTCCAATGATTGCTCATGTTTTCAGTCGCTCCTTTCCCCTCCCACTGCCCCCCCCCCATTCATGTTGCTTCTTTTCTTCTTACACCCGCCCTGTTGTTTCGTTTCCCTCTCACCGCCTGCCCCGTCCGCTTCTTCTTTAAACCCCCCCACCTCACTCGTGTTTGGCTTTTCCCTGTCCATCTTCTTTCTACTCTCGGCCTCTTTTGCGTTGTCTTTGGCCATGCCCAGCAGGCACAGTTAGGAACTCCATATTTATGTTTTTGCAATTTTCTGTAGCACAAACTCAACCTGAACGTATTGAAGCGCTTTACATGAGCAACAGTTCCATTACACAAGGACACATTCATTTTAGGTCTCGGCTACACAGTGTGTGTGCTGTCTCTTCGCCCTCCCATGTCGTGTTGCTTGTCCTACCCCTCATGCCACATAAAAAGCGTCATGACATCGCCAGTGTTGGTCATGTCATAGCGCTTTTTACCGAGACTTTCAGCTATGGCGAACAGCAGATGTGTTGCTATATACAACATGGCTAAAAGACATTCACAGCAACAGTGGCTCTCACATTGCTGAGACCTATTGACTTTGCCAGTGCCTGTTTTGATCAAGTGGCTGTGGCAGGACCGTGACACCCCCTTATAACCCTCTATTCTGTGAGGGGCCACTGCTGTAAGAGAGAGCCAGACTGGGGGCCAACAGAGGGGCCCATCCTGCAAAGTGCCACATGACCAGCTCAGACCAGTGCAGCTTGGAAAGAGCATCCTGCCCAGTGCCAGAGGGGCTGCCCAGTGCCAGAGGGGCTGCCCAGTGGCAGAGGGGCTGCCCAGTGCCAGAGGGGCTGCCCCGTGGCAGAGGGGCTGCATCCGGGGAGAATGACCTGCATGCAAATGCAAGCCTTGTGTTTAAAACATTAGCAAACAATGACAGCTTCTTGAAGTGGCGGCAAGAGCCCTTCAAGGCCTCAGGCTCCAGCCCTTGACTAATCCAAGCTCATTTAGACCACAGACTCCAGTTCAGATTTAGAATCAACACTTGCCATGTACACGAAAGGCAACCAGGGCTGGGGAGAGGAGGGGAGAGCAGGGCTGGGGAGAGCAGGGCTGGGAGACCATGGCTGTGGAGAAGCAGGGCTGGTGAGAGCAGGGCTGGTGAGAGCATGGCTGGGGAGAAGCAGAGCTGGTGAGAGCAGGGCATGAGAGCAGGGCTGAGGAAAGCAGGGCTGGGGAGAACAGGGCTAGTGAGAGCATGTCTGGGGAGAAGCAGGGCTGGTGAGAACAGGGCTGGGGACAGCAGGGCTGGGGAGAAGCAGGGCTGGTGAGAGCAGGGCTGGGAAGAAGCAGGGCTGGTGAGAGCAGGGCTGGGGACAGCAGGGTTGGGGAGAACAGGGCCGGGGAGAGCAGGGCTGGGGAGAACAGGGCTAGTGAGAGCATGTCTGGGGAGAAGCAGGGCTGGTGAGAACAGGGCTGGGGACAGCAGGGCTGGGGAGAAGCAGGGCTGGTGAGAGCAGGGCTGGGAAGAAGCAGGGCTGGTGAGAGCAGGGCTGGGGACAGCAGGGTTGGGGAGAACAGGGCCGGGGAGAGCAGGGCTGGGGAGAACAGGGCTGGGGAGAGCATGGCTGGGGAGAACAGGGCTGGTGAGAGCAGGGCTGGTGAGAGCCTTGCTGGGGAGAAGCAGAGCTGGTGAGAGCAGGGCATGAGAGCAGGGCTGAGGAAAGCAGGGCTGGGGAGAACAGGGCTGGGGAGAGCATGGCTGGGGAGAACAGGGCTGGGGAGAGCATGGCTGGGGAGAACAGGGCTGGGGAGAGCATGGCTGGGGAGAACAGGGCTGGGGAGAGCATGGCTGGGGAGAACAGGGCTGGGGAGAGCAGGGCTGGGGAGAACAGGGCTGGGGAGAGCAGAGCTGGGAAGAGCAGAGCTGGGAAGAGCAGGGCTGGGGAGAGCAGATCTGGGAAGAGCAGGGCTGGGGAGAGCATGACTGTGAGAAGCAGGGCTGGTGAGAGCAGGGCTGGTGAGAGCAGTGCTGGTGAGAGCAGAGCTTGGGAGAAGCAAGGCTGGTGAGAGCAGGGCTGGGGGGAGCAGTGCTGGGGAGAGCATGGCTGGGGGGAGCAAGGCTGGGGAGAACAGGGTGCACGCACAGCGACTGACTAGTCTTGCAGACCTATCTCTACTTACTAAATAGTTTGTGTTCAGCATCAATATGTATTAGTTTCGTTCTGTTATTTGTTGGAGAAGAACCTGAGCACTTAACATGATTTGTCTCCCACAAAGGGCTGCAGTGCCCTTGCTACAACCTACATTGTCAGGGGAAGGCCTGTTTTCAAATTCTGGCCTTTCATTTAACTTAGCTTCACTTTCTGTGAGTTCTACTCTTTGTTGTCCTTCACCCAGGTGGACTCAGGCATCTGAAAACAATATTTTGTAACTGGAAAGCAGAGAACTTTAAAAGTAGTGTCCTCCAAACAAGCATTGAGATGGCAACCTTTTATTCGGGGACGGGGGGCATGTCTGCTATGAGTATGCAGAGCTGTCTCATTTCCCGGGTTCATGTATGAGTGTCATATCCAATCCAGGTGGCTGCTTTGCATTCTGGGACTTGCCCACACTAGCAGACTAAAACTTGGCAGCTATGGTTGTGGTATGTGTTGTAGTGCTAAGTGTCACTGGAGTGAATGTGCGCGAGTTGTGGTGCTTGTTGTTGTAGATGCGGTGTGTAAGTGAAGTGTGTTGCCTTTGTCTCCGTGGTGGTAACCTGTATTCTTATGACAAGTCTCACAGTTAAGGAAACATGACTCTCCCGACTCCAGAATCATTCCATCCCCTTTAGATATATTTTCAGAGTTACTGCATTCCTGTGTCTGCAGAATGTCTGCATGACCCTCCGTTTCAGAATAATGGCCTCTCATCCGTGCTCATAATAACAACCTGTCCTGCACGTGGGCGTTGACACGTCCTCCAGTTTCACGATGATAACTTGTTCCGTCACTCTGCCTCCTCCCTTCACTTTCTGTTCAGGGTCTGACCCGGGAGGAGACATAGTTACCCGCCTTGCCTCCTTCCTATGTTTTTTTCTTCACCCCTGATCACCTCCATACGGGCATCTCAGGCTTTCACACTCAGGCGTTCACAACCAGACTTTCACACTCAGGCGTTCACAACCAGACTTTCACACTCAGGCGTTCACACTCAGGCTTTCACACCCAGGCTTTCACACCCAGGCTATCACGCTCAGGCCTTCACACACAGGCTTTCACACACAGGCTTTCACACACAGGCTTTCACACTCAGGCTTTCACACCCAGGCTTTCACACTCAGGCCTTCACACCCAGACTATCACACTCAGGCCTTCACACACAGGCTATCACACACAGGCTTTCACACACAGGCTTTCACACACAGGCTTTCACACTCAGGCTTTCACTCACAGGCTTTCACACACAGGCTTTCACACCTAGGCTTTCACACCCAGGCTTTCACGCTCACGCCTTCATGCTCAGGCTTTCACGCACAGGTTTTCACACACAGGCTTTCACACCCAGGCTTTCACATCCAGGCTTTCACACACAGGCCTTCACACCCAGCCTTTCGCACTCAGGCCTTCACATCCAGGCTATCACACCCAGGCGTTCACACACACGCTTTCACACCCAGGCTTTCACACTTACGCCTTCACGCTCAGGCTTTTACACCCTGGCTTTCACACACAGGCTTTCACACCCAGCCTTTCACACCCAGCCTTTCACACTCAGGCCTTCACACCCAGACTATCACACTCAGGCTTTCACACACCGGCTTTCAAACCCAGCCTTTCACACCCAGCCTTTCACACACAGGTTTTCACACTCACGCCTTCACGCTCACACTTTCACACACAGGCTTTCACACACAGGCTTTCACACTCAGGCTTTTACACCCCTGCTTTCACGCTCAGGCCTTCACACCCAGGCTTTCACACTCACATCTTCATGCTCAGGCTTTCACGCTCAGGCATTCACGCTCAGGCCTTCACACTCAGGCTTTCACACTCAGGCTTTCACATTCAAGCTTTCACGCTCAGGCTTTCACACTCAGGCTTTCACGCTCAGGCTTTCACACTCAGGCTTTCACACTCAGGCTTTCACGCTCAGACTTTCAATCTTAGGCTTTGATGCCCAGGCTTTCACACCCAGGCTTTTAAGCCCTGGCTTTCACAATCAGCCTTTCACACTCAGGCTTTCACACTCAGGTTTCACGCTCAGGCTTTCATACCCAGGCTTTCACACTCAGGCCTTCACAATCAGGCTTTAACGCTCAGTATTTCACATTCAGGCTTTCACACTCAGGCTTTCACTCTTAGGCTTTCATGTCCAGGCTTTCACACTCAGGCTTTCACGCTCAGGCTTTCACTCTTAGGCTTTCACACTCAGGCTTTCACGCTCAGGCTTTCAATCTCAGGCTTTGATGCCCAGGCTTTCACACTCAGGCTTTCAAGCCCTGGCTTTCACAATCAGCCTTTCACACTCAAGCTTTCACGCTCAGGTTTCATGCTCAGGACTTCACTCTTAGTCTTTCACTCTTAGGCTTTCACACCCAGGTTCTCATGCTCAGGCTTTCACACCCAGGTTCTCATGCTCAGGCCTTCACACTCAGGCTTTCACACCCAGTCTTTCACACTCAGGCTTTCACACCCAGGCTTTCAGGCTCAGGCTTTCACGCCCCAGCTTTCACACCCAGGCTTTCAAGCTCAGGCTTTCACACTCAGGCATTTACACCTAAGCTTCCAACTCAGGCTTTCATGCTCAGGCTTTCATGCTCAGGCATTTACACCTAAGCTTCCAACTCAGGCTTTCATGCTCAGGCTTTCACGCTCAGGCTTTAACACTCAGGCTTTAACACTCAGGCTTTAACACTCAAGCTTTAACACTCAAGCTTTCACTCTTAGTCTTTCACTCTTAGGCTTTCACACTCAGGCTTTCACGCTCAGGATTTCAATCTTAGGCTTTGATGCCCAGGCTTTCACACTCAGGCTTTCAAGCCCTGGCTTTCACAATCAGCCTTTCACACTCAGGCTTTCACGCTCAGGTTTCACGCTCAGGCCTTCACACTTAGTCTTTCACTCTTAAGCTTTCATGCCCAGGCTTTCACACCCAGTCTTTCACACCCAGGTTCTCATGCTCAGGCTTTCACACTCAGAATTCACGCTCAGGCCTTCACACTCAGGCTTTCACACCCAGTCTTTCACACTCAGGCTTTCACACCCAGGCTTTCACACCCAGGCTTTCAAGCTCAGGCTTTCAAGCTCAGGTTGCACGCTCAGGATTTCACACTCAGGCTTTCACACTCAGGCTTGCACACTCAGGCTTGCACACTCAGGCTTTCAAACTCAGGCATTCACACCTAAGCTTTCAACTCAGGCATTCACACTCAGGCTTTCATGCTCAGGCTTTCACGCTCAGACTTTCACGCTCAGGCTTTCTCTTTTATCTCCTCCTAATAACACAGTCATTGTCAAATGCACACAACTCCAGTTCACGAGGCACACACGCATTTTACTTTCCACTAAGCACACCAGCACACTTCCAGCTTGCCTCTTACATTCACATATACAACAAACTTCTCTGTGCCACCATCAGCCACACATTTCTCCCTTGACTGTCATATGCATACACACTTCTACCCTCACTGTTTGATGTGAAATGCCGCCTCCCACACTGCTACACTCAAATAACACTTGCAACACACCTCCAGGGCAGGGACAACCACCTCTCCTTGCTCTATGCCACATAGGCACGCACCCTCCCTCTCACGTGCACACACACACCTGCACGTCTTCCCCTCACTGTCATTCATGGCCGGAATAACTCGCGGGGGAGGGCAGTGGGTGGCGCGGGGGTGGTGGTCCCGCGGGGGGGGGGTCATTTTAAATTTAAAAAATAATGTTAACTTACCTTCGTCGGCCCAGTCCGGTCCTGCGTTGCGTCTCCTTCTCTCTCTGCTCCATACAGGAAGCAGGCAGCCTCCTTCCCCTCCCCCAAGCCAATCACAAAGCTGCAATGGCAGCATTGTGATTGGCTGGGACACTGACCGCATAGGCAGCTGTGGGGAGGCCATTTTCTCCATATAGGCTGCATGCAGCCTACATAGAAAAAGCGGACCTGGGGCCGACCAAACAGTCAGCGCCCACAACAGTGGGCAAGCCACTCCTCCCCTGCCCTGGAACAGGACCACCCACCCGCCCGCCTGCTCCCAACCAAACCCTTCTGCTTTCTCACAGTGGGAGAAGCAGAGACATAAACTGGTATTTATAGTACAATTTTATGTTTTTGCTTCTAGCACTGCAAGAAAGCAGTGGGGTGACGCTCCTACGCCCACATGTAGGAGCCGCCCCTGCGTGTCACCTGGGCACACTTGTTCTCCTCAGTTACGCATGCACACATCTCTCCTCTTCATTAACACGTGCACAATTGCTTGTCCTTACTGTCAACATAGACAACTCCTTTTCTGTGCCCTGGGCAAGTGCGTCCCTCACCCCCACATACCTCTTCTGTCGGTCAAAATATCCACAGCCTGCTTCCTGTTACAGATTGCCATGCCCTCCTCATTGTCAAAGTTGCACACTTCTGTCCTCTCTAACATGCTTACATATGTACAGGCACCGGATGCACACACAAATGCACGTCAACATACACATGTACATATAAACCTGAACACAGAGATCCACGGAAACACACATGCAATCATACCCCGCTCGCCTAGATCCTGCGGCTGATTCACTATGGCGCCACAGATGTACAGAGTCGCAAAGTCACCCTGCAAAATGAGTTCGCAATTTGTGAATATCGCTAAACAAGAGTATACAAAATTAGTTGTTCAACTGTTTGGCTGCAAGGGGCAGCGGAAGGGAGGAGACCATGGTTGGGAGTAAAGTTGGGTATTGATAGCCTCGATATACAGATGAATATCATTGTAGTGTGGAAAAACATTAAATAAAGGTTTGGGAAAAAAGTAGATAATTGCACAAGCCCAACCCACACACAAAATATTGCAAAGTTTAAAAGAAACCACAAAATGCGTAACGTGTAGACACCACACCAGCGCCTACACAGTGTTAACATGAGTGCGGCTACAGACAGCTGAGAATGAGTACAGGTGGAGATAAAGGGAGCGGATATTCAAGAAAAGGTAGAATCAGGAAGAACTATAGAGTACAGATGTGTAGGTCTTGCCTAATAGGCTCACTTTTTCAGGTTCTACTTATTTTTTCTTTTTGTCTAGCCACTTTATGAGGGTTCATGTATTTTCCAGCTGTCCCTCTTGTGTACTTCTCCCCATCAATCACACTCATGTTGCTGTCTGACTGGCCATACTCCATGATACACTCACTCTAATTGGCTTCTCTTCGCCCCTCCTTGTTCTTTTCTCATCCTGCTTGTTCTTGTTCGTTTGCTTTCAAACCCCCCCTCTATATTGCCATGTCTCTGTTTGCTTCCCACACCCAGGCCTGCAGTTTTGCTTCTCCCACTCACCTGCACCCACACCAAGTTGCTTTAGCACACTCTCCGTATTGCTTACCCCCACCTGCGTTCTTAGCCTACATGTGCTCTTTCCTACACTCGCATTGCTTCCCACCCCACCTGCTCATATTCCTTTTGCTGCCCTGCCCTGGCGAGACTTTTAGTAAGGGCTCCAAAAAATGCTACCACTGTGGCTTACAGCTTGCGTGCATGTGCGCGGGCGCACGCTTACGAGCAGAGGCGCCATATGGCTTTCCTCGTCATGCTCATTAAGCGCATCGCTCGCCGTGCTTGATCGCTATCACTTTCACTTTTGCGGCCGCACGGCTGTGTCTCTTTCACGGCCGCGCGGCCGATGCTTTGTTTTTTTTAAAACTTGCAGCGTGAGGCGCGCGTTTTTGTGAGATTTTCGCTTAGTTTCTGGAGGCTGCCTGGCGAACAGGGAGTCTCGGAGCTCAGTGAGAATGTGTCTATCGCTATGCCTCCCCCACGTGCATCCTCGAGCACCTGCCCTCCAGTTCTTTGTCTCTTTGCCCCTGCCCCCCTCTTTGACTTGATAATTTTGATCTGCAGCTGTCACAGGGCCGGTCTACTGGATGTCAGGAGTTTACATCCCAGGTCCTCCCCAGAGGAGGCTGTCACATGTCCACCTCTCACCTGCACACGCACGCGTGTTCACCCACGCAGCTCTCGGTAACAGACAGACAGACAGCCGGGCGGCTCCAGTTCAGCCTTGCTCCTTTTTTGTCATATTCATTGTCTTCCTTCTCGTCTTCATTCTTCGCGGTTTCGCCCACTTCTCCTCCCCTTCTGTCACACTCCATGTCTTTCCTTCCCTCCACGTGTCTTTCTACGCATCACTCACACACCGCGTCTTCACCTCAATTCAGATGCCTCATCTCTGTTCTCATCACTAGGCCTTCCTCCACCTCTATCTCCTTCTCCACCTCTCACACACCAGGACTTACCTTCCGTCCACTCCTGTTTAACTCTCTTTCCCTAACACACCGTGTCTTTGTCTCCTTCCGCTCTGTCTCCTCACGCCAGTCATAATGCCCCCCCACTCCTGCCTGTCTTCCCCGTTTTCACTCACTAAGTCTTCCTTTCCCTCTGTTCTGTCTCTCTCTCCTCCCCATCACACGCATATCGGGTGTTAATTTAACTCCATTCCAACCGACGTTCCCCGTCACTCACACACCAAGGCTTCCTTTCCAACCAATGCTTTCAATGGGCGGGCGCTATCAGAACTAAGAACCCGCATTTCTTTCATTAGAGAGGGATGGTACCTGCCCCTTTCAGCACTGCACCAATGCTTGTAATGGGAGAGTACCGACACTTAGCAGCAGCAAACAGCTACTCTGCAACCAGAGTACTAGCAATTCTATATTTCAATTTCAAGCACAGTTTCCAGCCACTTGGCCACCTCCTCTCTCTTCTCACCCGTCACTCATTAGGCCTTTCTGTCTCCCTCTCCTACTCTGGCACCCACATATTTGGTTTTGTTCTCTCTCTTGCCTCTGTCTTCCTTACCCCCACTCACAAACCCAGCCCTCTCTCCTCTGTCTTCCACTCTCCTCCATATCAGGCCCTTGCTCACCAGGTGCTCATCGGTTTCCCTTTCTTCTGCTATTTCCAGTCTGTCACCCTCTCTTCACAGGTCTTCTTTTCCATTCCGTCGTGCCTCCTCTTTCCTGCCCATGGCATATTATCTTTCCTTTACCTCCAACCTGCCTCACTCTGTCTTCCTCAACTCCCACACCACGCCTTCTTTCCCCTCCTCTATCTTTCATCCCTTCTGTCACTCACTTCATGGCTAATGTTCCCTTCCATCTGTCTCTAACCTCCTCTGTCCTACACACATAATGCAATTATAATTGCATTTATATAGCGCTTACTACCCCTGATGAGGCATCGAAGCGCTCATCTGATCTAATATTCCTTCCGACTCTTACTTTTCCTTTCTTCATCTGTCGTCACTCACACATCAGGTCTTCCTTTCCCTACACCTCCTTTCACACTTCCACATCAAGCACAGCTAGTTCAATTATCCCCATGTGGTGCGGGAGACTTTAAGCCGGTCTTGGCATTTCAAAAAGCAGCAGTGAGAATGCTGGGACTGGTAGTCCATCTTTCTTATGCGACAAGTAAAACTACAAGTCCCAGCAGGTTTAGGCATAGCCAATAGGTCTCGCTTTTGGGACCTTATAAGTATTTAGTTATGCAGCACAATATCCTTGATGCAACAACATCAACTGTTGCATGGCTAAACACTTATAAGGTCCCAAAAGCGATACCTATTGGCTATGCCAATGCTTGTTTTTAATGTTTACTGATGTAACTTGGATCAGTAAACAAAACGCCTGCGTGATTTTGTAGGTGTATGCATGTGTGGTGCACGTGCCTACAAAATAAAAGCCAGCCATATGTTTTCCCCCCCTGTTTATTAGCCATGCTGAACACAGTGCTTAATTTCAGCCAGTGGTTTCCGGTGCTCGGCACAGGTACGTAATTGTCCACTCTGGCACACATGACAGTCTGACACATGGTGGCGGTGTTTGACTAATTTAGAAATGAGCACAACTATAGTTGTTTATTATTTCAACATAGATTAAAATGACTAATGCCCGCTGCCATAGCCTTTCTTATAGCTTTGGGGGGTTTGGAATAGCCTAAACTGTCACACTTGTAGGAGTGAGATGGTTAGTAGCTATGTTGGTAGTGTCATAAGCTGCACTAGCAGGGACAATGTGTGATGCAAACTGCAGTGGCCTCCAGACGAGAGCCCTGGCACTTATATATATTCCGAATAAAGCACTGGCGAACAGCATCTTGAATGGTGTGCAGTATAGCTAATATGCAATAGGCCTGAAAGGTGAGACCTGTTGGCTTTGCCAATGCATGTTGCAAGACGTATTATTTGATCTCATCCCTAAGCATTTCCACTGACGGAACATGGCACACCGAGTATCAAAGAACCCCAACCCTTGTGCACATTATTACTGTTGGTAGCCCTGGGTACTAGCTGGGCTAGATCACAATGAACACATAGGGTACAGCCGGAGGGTATTGTTTCCTCTCAATCCTCTTTTATAGCAGTTGCCCCTGGATTTTATAACTCAGAGCTTCCATCTCAGGAGGGATTTCACTGAGTACACATGTCGCATTCACTCCACCCTTTTGTCTGTTCCTTGCTTCCAACCATCAAACCACACACCCACTCCCCTGAGACTCCTGCTCACCTATAGAATATGTAGGAGGGCCCCCACCACTTTCCACACTCTCCCAATGTGGTTGTAGCAACACACATATTTTGCTGTGCCCAATGTTTTCTACACACCACCATTTAAAAAACATAGGCAGGGTCCCTCTCACTGAATGTGCAGGTACTTTGTGTTGGAAGCGAAACCATAAAAAGGCGGAATAGTAAAACACCCCCCTAGCACTATACATCACCGAGTGGGAGGTGGTGCGTATGGGTGTAAAGGCTGGTTTAATGTCTATCTATGGGAAAACTGCATTTTTGCTTACTGAGTTACAGTGCCCATTGCACACATGGGTGGGTCCTCACACAACTCCTTTTTTTGTCACACTGATTAATTATCCTTTTTTGTCACACTGATTAATTATTCTTTCCGCAGCAGCACCTATATGAGGTCCTGAAGAAAGCCTAACCCACGTTTGGGTAGGATGGCTGAAACATGTTGACCACTGTTTTGTTCCACCATAGCGGTTATAAATTCACACCGATGGTGCTCTGTTTTTAACCCTGGCAGTTTGGTGTCTTGGAATAAACTGAGCAGTTGACACCTCCTAGCTAGTTTTACTTGCACTTTTTTCCCATTTTTTGCGCTGCGCCCTTACTCCATAACAACTGTAGTGCTCTTCATAAGAGGATTTAGATTATCCTTTGATGTAAAACATCCCTGAGCTCCTCTCTCCCTATGAGAGGGTTGTAGCCCTCAAAGGAACTAGGTTTTTCCTTTGAGAGGAGAGTCCCTATGATGAAGCATGTCACCTGATGGTGAGTGAGGGATTTCTTCCTAAAAAGGGAAATGCCCAGTTTATATTGGTGGTATCTGTGATGCTTTAGTTTTCTAACTTGCTATGTAGTTTTTACACATTTTTTGCATTCCTTTTTTGTTGAGACCCAGGGATTTCGTACTGTTAGGATGGTGGGTCCTCACACACCGTGCCTACACCCCCTTGTAGGCAGACAGCCCAGCTGCAACAGGTGCAGAAGAAGGAGTGCTGCGGAGGGAGCATGCCCAGTCATGGGTGCAGCCAGAGGGCAAGTGGATCATTGCAATGTGAACCTGACATGCTGTAAAGTCACAGCCATGTGTGTTCTGTTGCACAACAGAGCAATGCACAGAAGTTTGCCTTTAAAGTGTAGGGAGATGGCAAGGTAGATGGCGATGGTGAAGCTCTACATGTGCAGGTTGCGGCACAGCGAGGGAAGGTTGTGCTAGGAGGAAGGGTGGCACACAGTTATTTCTGATTTATTTTGTGCAGAGTGTGATGACACTGACAGATCTGAGATCTGCTGTTGCTTTTTATTTTCATCTCCAGCAGGCAGAGAGACTGTTCAATGAACCATGACAACTGCAGGAAATGTACTCATGGTCGAGTGGCCTGGCAGTGTCATCTTGGAGTAAAAATCAAAACCTGTGTGATATTACACTGAAGTATAAAGTGAAGTGTGAACAGAAGAAAGAGGTCCCTAATGCCTCCTAGTGGGGCGGGTATATGGTCAACTCCTTTGCCATGGGTCTCCCTTCTGAGAGTAGTGTTGCTCCTGTGGTTTGGCACATAGGGAGGGGAATTCTTCCAGTGCTGGATTTCTCACTACTGGCCGTAGGGTGCACTGCCCTATGTCACAGAGTTGCCTAATGGTAGTTGACACTTGTCACAAGCACCTTGTAAAGGTCTTGTTTCCAGGCACCATATCCGCATGGAGCCAGGCACAGTGCTTGATTTCTCCAAAAATAAGTGCCAGGGCCCAAGCTACCACTTAGGATGCCACTGCAGCTTGCACCCACACCGCCCCTACTAGTGATGCAAAATGACACTACTGGTGGTCTGGGCAGTCTGCTATTACTATTAGTGTATATTCAATCGCTAAGTCTGTGAACTGATGTGTTCTGCTGAAAATAGGCAGACAGCGCCACCATGTGCTGGACTGCAATAAAAAAAAAAGTGCTGATGTTAGGAATTAAGTGTCGGTGCCAAGCACCAGAAAACACCAGCACAAATGAAGCACTGTGTAGTAATGTCTGGCAGTGCATCTGCTAAGGATGTCCGTGTGGGATCTGTCTACGCCCCTACAAGGCATGCGCTGTGCTGCTGCCATCCCTTCCTTTAAAACATCAGATGGCCTGCCTAGCTGCTGTGATGTCAACGAAGAGCTGGCCAATGAGACTGAGAGTGCACAAGAGTGTTGTGATGTCAACGAAGAACTGGCCAATGAGACTGAGAGTGCACAAGAGTGTTGTGAGGTCAACGTAGTGCTGGCCAATGAGACTGAGAGTGTACAGCTGCTCTTTTTATATGCACCATTGATCCTCCTACTGCACAGATCTGCTGCTGAGCTACATTCCTCTCTCTGGGGTTTGCAGCATGGGCAGCGGGCGCTTTCGGCTACCATCTTGGATGGGCTGTAGTGTGTGGGGCTTGTGCTCTGACCTCCTCCTGCCTCAGCTTGTGGGAGTCAGGACTTGGTCCTACAGCCAATGGAGTGACCTCCTCTAGGTACAAGGTGATTTTTATGCGCGTGGCGTGGGCTCTGCATCGACACGAATGAAAGAAAGTTTAGCATGTTGTGTGACACACAACGCTGTTTGCATCCATGTGCATAATGCATGTTTGGGCAATCGATGTTTGAGCTTACTTGGGTCTCTATTAAAGGGGCCATCCAGGGGTGAAACAAAGTGTGCTCTTTCCCCACTCCCGCATCACCACCCCCAACAATACGCACTCCATAATGCTCCTTTGGTTTATGATGTGAGCTAGGGTTTGTAAACCTACTGTGACGTCATTCAATGGATGGTCCCTTCACACAGTCTGGGTGTCTGCTGGCTCACAGCATCCAACCATAGCTAAGAAAGCCATCATTGCAGTATCTTATGAAAGCTGATCAGAGCTTGTGAAGCGGGTGTCAGTTCCCAAAGTTTGGGTCTAACGTGCAAGAACCATCTGGCCCAAATCTCGAAGCGACCAATTCTGAAGATTGGTAATAGGACCTGCGTAACCGACCATGGTGTACACCTAGGGGATTAGAGAACAAATGGGAGGCCAAAAAAGCAGGGCATGCAGTGAACAGTACCCTTCTGCAAAAACAAAGGACTTTGATGACTGGAATTGTTGGCGTACAGGCGCCAAGGGCCTTGGGCACGCCTGAATAAATATCACTGCGATAGTCCAGGAGAGAGGATTTCCCTGCCAAGGCTGCTCGCCTGCTTACTGGCTGCAGAGAAGAAGAATGGCCTTCCAAAGCGGCTTTAAGAGCCAGAAAGAGGTGGAAGCTCCTCTGCTCATCTGGAGAGCCAGTGCAAGAGCTGTAGCCAAGAAACCTTCTAAATTGTGGGCGTTGGAGAGGATGCTATTGTTGAAGGAAGAGGGCAGAGTCTTCATGCAAGAGCCTGGAGCCATTCAAGTAGGAGGTGTGTTCTTTATTTCACGTTAGGCCTTTGGGTTACAGCAACAGCAGGTCGGTGCTGTCAGGGCTCCGTCTTCCCTCCAACTCTTCATCTCCTAGTTGACCGCAGGCCGCACGCCAACATTCTATTACATCATTTACTCTCAGTATTCCAGATACCAACTAATACATACAGGGAATGGCACACACAGGATACTACTGTACCTACAGTGTCTGAGGCCACCAGGCCCCACACCATACCAACTTTCTTACACAGATTCACTGTAAACATGTTATTGGCCCTACATGTGGCAATAGAGAGCATACAGTTGTGAAGGACTCTTGCATTGTCATTAGAGTCTACCTTCATTTTTAGGAAGAATTGCGTGTCATCCACCTATTCCAGGCAAGAGACAATTAGTCAGAGTCTAGCCAGGTCGGAAAGAAGAGAGAAAGACTTACTAATAGATTGTCCCATAGACCACACCAGAATGTATAGAATGAGATCTGGGCAGGGTTGGAATCGGTAGTAGATGGGTGTATATAACCTGAGTCAAGGAACCAATGAGTAAAGCCCTTTCAGTCATCCAGATATGGTGGGTACTTTCCAGTTATTTTAAGTGGGGGCAGCGTGAAACAGTCGGTGCTTTGAAAACTTGCTCCTGCACATCTGTTGGTTTTCCTCTCCCTTCTTATGTTTCTATTCTTTTAGGGCTTTGACTTGGTAAGTTCCATTAAAGAGGGTTATTCCACCTTGCCATACGCTCTCCTCCCGCCTTTGCTCTAATCGACATACACATAAGTGTTCTCTTTTTCCTCAAAGATGTCACCTTTCTACTGTGAGCTGTTCCACTGATAACCTGTTATGAAATCCCTTCCTTACTGAGTCCAATACAAGTGGTGCAACAGGTGTGTTTTTTCTTTTTTATCTCTTAAACCTCTTACCCCCTTCTCCCCTGTTGAGGGAAGTCTCTATCTAAATGTGCACCTACCTGTCATCACAGGGTGGAGGTTGGTAGAATATCACCAGAACTTGTCTCGAGTTTTACCCCTTGGCCAAGTCCTGACAAGTCCTAGAATGCCAACCTAAAAGGTCTCATGAGTTTGGCAAGTGGGGATGCATAGGCATGAGTGTAGGGCTGAGTGTTCGGGCCCAGTGGAACCCTAAACTTCCTAGTCCAAAAGTCACATCTAGAAGAAGAGGCCCTGCCTGTTTCCAACTTTCAAGAAAGGATTTTGTAGAATCCTGGTGGCTCCACTGATGAGGTAGGCCACTATCGCTATCTAGCATGAATCACTAAAACACACGCAGGGGCCTAGCTTCAGGGGGGCTGTTTGGGGTGTTACACCCCATTAAAAAATATATTCAATTGTAAATAGTTGGGTGAAAGTTCTTTCAGTTGGTTATAATGAAGTGTCTGTCGAATTTCACCTGGAATTTGTACATGCCAGCACTGACAAAAACACACCCACACTCTTTCTCGTCTGTTTTGAGGCTCTTAAAAATGTAGATTAGTTGGGAAAATATTCCTGTTTTTAGTTCCCCTAAAAATCCACCCTCCTCTTCCTTTCCATTGCCCTTTATGCCCCCGTTATGTTGTGCTTCTCATATGATATGTTTTAAAAGATATCCCAGTGTGATTGTTGGAAATCTGAAGCTCACAGCCCCAATGTAATTGACCAAGCTACTCCCCTGCACACATGCAGTCACTTGCTGTTTTTTCAGGAGCGGCCCAAGTGGTCACTCCAGGCTTTAGTTATACCCTACACCCATGCCCAGGTCTCGGGCTGCAACAGTGCAACAAAATATTGTAGAGGCCTGGCGGCACCCTACATCCCATCTAACATTTACTCTGAATGATAACACATTGTACCTACACCATATACACATAGTCTCAGAGCAGCTGGCTCGGTGCTGGGTTAGGGCGAAGACCATACCTCTGGCTCCGAGCTCCTTCGTCTTGCTCTCCAGACTGGGGTGCAGCCAAAGAGAGCGACACCGCCGTAGTACTTGTGTGGTATTGACAACTGTGGAGAACAGCAGTTCTGGGGCCACTGGCCACCTCTGTGTCAGTCACTCTCTCTTCCTGGTCTGCTGGGTTGTAGCTCTGCTCCTCGTGTAAGAGTGGTACTCGCTTGAACCAGGACACATTCCCGGACACGGTGGTTGGCCCACTCCGCACAGTGACCATAGTTCCTTGGATGTCAACGACTTTCCTGACCACCTTCTCGAACGGTGTACGGGACCTCCACCCAGGGTGGTGATCCTGCATGACCACTTCATGATTTACAGATAGCTCAGGGGAGGCAGCGTGCCAGGCCTGACTTGCTCTGTTGGGGGTGTTCATCTCAAGTCGACCGCCGCATCAGCAAACCCATGGGTACACAGTTTGTGGTGCTATGCGAAGTCTGTCGCTATGCTCTCAGAAACCACTGAAGGCAGCACTCTGGGTCTTCACCGTGCTCCACTCATATGTGAAGTGCCCAATTCAGCGTGTGCTTAAAACACTCCACTTTTTAATTCGCCTGGGGCCCTTGCAGTGTCACCTTTCGGTGTCACATGCGTAGTGATCTCAAGTACCGCTGGAAGTCCTGCCCCTGGAATGGAGGTCCTTTTTTGTTTTGATTTAATCAGGGACCCAAACATTGCAAAAATATTTTCCAGGAAAGGTTTTACTTTTGAAAAAGCAGTGGACTGCACCAGCACCACCGCCAGGTACTTTATGCGACTCTCCAGTAGCACTGTTGTGAGTCCCCCATCAGGGAAACTTCCGAAGTCCATGCTGATTTGGTACCAGGGTCTCAGGCAAGGTTCTTCAGTTATTATGGGGGTCGGACAAGAATGACTACCCTGCACCTTCACGTCTACTATGGCGTCCATCCCTGGGAACCACACCTTGTTTCGCAATTGTGACTTTGTTTTCACCATGTCTTGGTGGCCTTGATGTTTTAACTCCCCTACTCCTGCCTACTGGTATCGGGGCATCACAATGCTCCTCCCCCAAGATAACATCCAGAGTGATACCTGGCTGGTGCAGAATGAGCCTCTGCAGGATCGCCAACTTACAGCCTTGAATCAGCTGTGCTCAGATCTCCTCGGGTTGGTCAATATTTACGCATGTGCTTGGCAGTTTCCTGAGACATGTGTAAAAGACGACGATGGTCTCACCCTCAGCTTGTCTGATCTGCCGCAGTTTGAGCCGCTCATAGTCTGGGTTTAGCTGGGAGTCGAAGTGCCTGTCTGGGACCGCCATGGTAGCATCAAAAGTCCGCATCGGCACCTGTGTTGGGCAGGTTCTTGACAGTTCTTGAACAGTTCATACAACTCAGCCCCTCTAAAATGAAGCACCAGCTCAGAGGCCACACCACAAGCTCTTCGCCACACTCTCTACAGCACAGCTGGCACAGAAGGGGCCGGCGACATGGCCTTGCACACAGAACTATCCCAGGACGGGTGATCCTCGTCGCCAAATGTGGAGTCTTCATTGCACCACTGATGAGGTAGCCTGCTATCCCTATATAACAAAAATCACTGGCACAGATGCAGTCAGTTGCTAGTTTTTCTGGAGAGGCCAGAGCAGTCACTCCAGCCTTTATTAATGCCCTTGGGCCACGTCCGGCCCTTGGGCTGCAATCGTGCAACAACATTTTGTAGAGGCCTGGTGGCAATCAACAGATTTAATCCACACCAGTACTGCTAGAAGTGTGTACTTACTGTGTTATATGTGTGCATTTAATTTCTTTTATCGACAGTCATTGGGATAAATACCACTAAATGTCAGGGTATGATCCAGTGCGCCTACATTGCGTGCTGTTCCCTGTCTATTCCCAAAAGAACTGCAATTCCAAGAAGGCCTTGGTGGGAGGGGCCTCCTGGTATTTCACTCGAGAGCGCACGTCAAGCTGCGAGCGTAATTCTGAATCCGCGAGAGAGGCATTTGATGTGGAGAGAGTTGTCTGTGTGCTTTTTGTTATAGGTGTATTTTCCTCCTGTGCGAGACGAATCGTGCCTGAGGTAGAGAGATCACAAAGAAATACTGCAGCTGGTGGAACCTGTTTTACAGGTACTAGTTTCCCCCTAGTGAGACATTTTTTACAGTAGCTAGAATTGCAGGCATGTATTAATCTATGTGTTTGTGGTTGCAGGTATCCCTTTGCCGGCTGTTCTCACCCTAATTCCTTTCCCACACTTGATCGCCCCAACACTCTGTACCTCAGGTGTTAGAGTTGGGGATGTCGCGAGGTGGACCCCTTTGAGCATCGAGCGGATTCCGAGAAGTTCCCGTGGACTTGACACTAAAATGAAAATAGATGCTTAAAAAGGAGGGAAATGTTAAAAATAAGCAACATAAATCCACATTTTAACTACTTCTCTCTGTGGAGATATGGATGTTCTTCAGTAACGGCAAAAGAAACAGTTTGGGTGGATTCTACTTTCATTTGTCCTTTTCCACACACAGCCTTTGTGCAGAGTGATGCTCCTCACAGCAGGGTAGTTTCCAGCCTGGAGTACCCACAACAGAGCCACAAAGAGGTGTGAGCTTTATGCACATGGCTATCAACAGCCACACTTAACAGTGACCAGGAAAGAGGCAAAAGACCGGCCTCAACTGAAGCAACTTCACAGTCTGAACAACTCAGACTGCAGACCAACCCTTCACCCCCACAATCTACCAAAAGGCAGAGCTCAGGGAGACTAATCAGGCGCCACCCCTCTGAGCAAAATCACCGGATTGAATTTCTTAATAGAGCTGTGTCTCCTCTTTTCGAAGTCTTCTTCCTCCACCTTCAGGAATGCCAGCAATACACTTCCACTGTCTTGGAGCAGGCCAGGGGCTTCGAAAAGGCAAAGCACAGGCCTCCACTACTCTGGTTAACTTGTACACCAACAACATATGTATCACACAGGCCACACAAGCACATGCATATCACGCACTTGGGATGTTAGTGCCAGACTCCGTGCTAGGGTATTGACACAGAGCCTTCACATGTGGGCTAGTAGGCCTCCATTCCAGTGACACGGATAAAAAGGTCTAATCACAACCACTGATTCGCAAAACACGGTATGCTTCCACCACCTCTCTAGATGCTAAAGGGATGGTAGCCAGGTGTCAGTCCAATGAGGGCACGCTTGGTGCACCCCTTCAGTCCACCGGACAGGTCCATGGCTTCATTCTGGCATATGAGAATTTAAACTGTGATTTGACCTCTTGCGTTTGAGGCTCATTTACGGGCTTTTGAGGCTCAATGCAAACCGCTGCAGGGACCTGCAGGGATTTATCACACTTTTTAAGAAAGGTTTGTGGACGGAAATGTTGGCATTTGAATTGGCAATGTCCAAAGAATATGGGCCATATGTACAACGGGTGGAATCGGTAAACAGTCCCAAACTGAGTACCGATCGTAAAAACACCAGTTTCGTATGTACAAAAGGCGTTCTCATCTATTTTTTATTTTTGACGCTTTTTTTTGCAAATTATTATTTTTGCAACTCAAAATGGCCAGTAGCATTTAACGAATCTGTAATAGCGATTCGCTGTACTTATGTGAAACTCATTTGCAAATTGCGATTAGTCGCGCAATGACTGTTCTGCACTCATCATTCTTTTATTTTTTGACATTGTGGCATTTACACAAGGCTAGAAAAAAAAATTCAGGATGGATGTTTATTGGGTAATTTTTGTTAAAGTCACTGTACCAATGCATTACATATTATTTGAGTTTCTTTGTTAATATGGTATTTGCTGTTGTAAGTGACCCTGCCAATGCCATAAGATCCTAGATAATGACTCTTTATTTTTTCCCTTCTGCAGGAAGAATAAGAGGTGTAATTGATCTAACTTTTTGACTTCTAAAAGTCTATTCAGATGCCTACATAAAAGTGGTGGTGCCCTCCAATAGTCACGAGAAACTTGTTTCAAAATCATAGCAACATGTTCAATTCTGCACAAAATAGCGACAAGAAAAGGCTTCGAAGTAAGGATGTCAGAGTCTTATGAGGAGGGAGAGGAGATGCCCTCACCTCAACCAGATGATGCATCAAGAGCAGAAGAAAGGCGAGTAAGATGTACCAACATAACAAACATTATTTTTAGGGTAAGTTTTATATAAATAGAAAAATTATGTTCAGGTTTGTAACCATGATATTCCTTTATTTTCAGGTATGCAACTTTATGTAAGGTAAGTAAACATTAACATTAGTAATGTTTCCAATGCACATAAACAAAATTCTTCGGTAACACAACTGTTTATGGCTTGCATTTGCCTCGAGCAGAAGCTGTAACTGCTACATTCTCCCCAGCTCTACTACAACTGCTGCTTCTACAAAGATTCATACTGTTTGTTGCAGAAATACTGCTGACACAGCACTCAGCGGCAGCTCCGCTGCTAAGGTGGAGGTGCGTCACCCCACCGCTCAAAAGGAAAAATAAAATGATAATAACGCAACGTTAATATCATTTTATGTTCCCTATTGCAGTCAGTGGCGGGGTGGGGCTGGACGTAGCAGGGGGAAGTTTGCACAACCTAAGTGTTCATGACTGTTTAACGGCCCTCTTGGGCCGGCCAAAAAGACGTGCGCACTTTGCATGTTTCCCACCTGGCTGCATTACACAGACTGGTGAAGAACATGCACATGCTCCCTGTCCCCGTCTGAGCGCCGAACCACGGCACTATGCAGCACTGTGATTGGCTCAGGGGAGCCTGTGTGCCCGGGTGCTTCCTGCAGCCGGCCGGTACTGTACGAAGAAGGAAGAGGACTAGGACGGGGATGGAGGAGGGGCAGCGGCCAACCATTCCAGGTACAGCCTTTTTTTTTCATTCCCCCCCCCGCCGCCCCACTACCCCCATCCGGTAGCAGCCGCTACTGACTGGGCGGATCCTCAATTTCTGCCACTCCTACTTGTTTGCCACTTGCAATTTGTAATATTTACATTGTTTCCACAGCATTAGTTATTTGAATGAGGACTTGTAAACTCATATTGTGGCTTGACAATGTGGCATGTGCAAGGCTATTTATTGACCAGCATAATCCATCAATACGGACTGAGTAATGGCATTCCCTCCGTCTTTAACTCATGTTATTCGGATGTAATTACGAACATAAACTCTTTATTGCATCAGCCAATTTATCAAATTTTTCATTCATGGTTACCTGGTTTTCAGAAAGAGTATTTGCCACGTAGTTGAAGCCAGATGTGCTGCTTTTATTCATGGTTATCAGTTTCTGATTGACAAGTTTTGCTTATTTTTGTTGAAGGCACTGAACCTTCAGCATTGAGGCTTCCAATCCACTGAAGAGTTGTACATTTTCTGCACTATTTACATCACCCAAAGTTTGTTGGAATTGTGTGTTGGCAGCACAGCGAGAGCGAGCTCCAAATCTCCCCCGCAGTTATGTATGCCTCACTAGAATGTTCCTGCATGGCACTCTGTGTGTCTCTTTCAACACCTCCTCCAAGTGACTGTGTGCGTTGTGTACCTCGGGACTCATAGTTGCAGCCTGGGGTGTAGGGTCCCAGCTGCCGATATAAATGAGACCACCAGGTTGCATTCGAGATTCATCGTGGCCCTCGCCTTCTGAAGCATCACTTCCTTGAGCAGGGATATCTGTTTGAAAATGAAATAACACATTTTTTTTATTAAGCTAACTAAGGTTTAAGTTTGTTGGCACAAAGAACGTTTTTGTACATTACCTAATGGCCATTTTTGTAAACTTCCTCTATGAAAGTACACTAAATTTACATGTTAACCTACTATACTGAATACATTTGCAATTTAGAGACACAAGAACCTGAAAGGTTGTCTAAAGGTAAAAGGGCCAGATGTACGACCATTCACTTTTTCGAGTCGCAAATTGCGTCGAATTGCGACTCATAAAAGTGAATGTACAATAGTGTCTCAGACACTGTTTGCGACTCCCAATGGGGTCGCAAATTGCATGCCTCATTAATATTCATGAGGCAAGCACAATTTGTGACCCCATTGGGAATGGCTAGCACTTCCAGGGATGGTGGCCTGCTGAGGTTGCTGGACTGTTCCCATGAGGCACAGGGTTAGACTGATTTGCATATGGCCATGTCTGAACTGGGGTGGCAGAGTGGGCTAAAGAACGGTGATGGATCAAACCCAGATCTCTTGACTGGGTGTGAGTGTTTGATTGGTTCTGATGCTCCGTCTATCACCACCCCCTTTTGTACCGCTTTGTTCGCCATAAGTTGGAAGGGTATGCTCAGACATGAGTCCCTTGCTCACTTTGCCATTGGATTCAAGCAAGCCTGGCTGAACACGGCTGAAATGCCAGAAACCGGTCCTAGAAAGCTTGTTTCCGGTCCAGGGAAGGCATGG
Source organism: Triturus cristatus (assembly GCF_964204655.1). Classification (NCBI taxonomy): domain Eukaryota; kingdom Metazoa; phylum Chordata; class Amphibia; order Caudata; family Salamandridae; genus Triturus; species Triturus cristatus. Next base: position 779,646,290 of record NC_140595.1, on the reverse strand, counting down.
CTTGGCAGTTCGGGCTGGTCTGTTCCCATGAGGCACAGGGTTAGACTGATTTGCATATGGCCATGTCTGAACTGGGGTGGCAGAGTGGGCTAAAGAACGGTGATGGATCAAACCCAGATCTGTTGACTGGGTGTGAGTGTTTGATTGGTTCTGATGCTCCGTCCATCACCACCCCCTTTTGTACTGCTGAGGTCAGCACACCACCATGTCTGGGGCTGCTTTCTAAATTAAGCAGTTTTTTTTTTAATTGCAGCCCGTTTTCCTTAAAGGAAACCGGGCTGCATTTAAAAAAGAAAAATTAAACTTTTCTGTTTAATTTTTTAAGGGCAAGCAGTGGTTGTGCCTGGGACCACTGCCTGCTCTTAAAAAATATTTTCTAATATTTTCTCACACACTCACAAAGGGAAAGGGGTCCCGTGGGGACCCCTTCCCGTTTGCGAGTGGTTTACCACCTACTTGAAGTAGGTGATAAACTGCGAGTGTTTTGCGGCCGCAAATGTGGTCGCAAAACAATAGTACATGGCAGTGAGTCTCGCTATTAGGAACGGACGCCCCTTCCTAATTGCGAGAGTCGCAAACGCTATTTTACAAGTCAGTGACTCGCAAAATAGTGTTTGTACATGCCATTGCCCTTTTTTGCGGTCGCAAATGGGCCGAGCTCCCATTTGCAAGCACAAAAAAAGGGTCATACATCTAGCCTCTAAGTGTTTTAAGAAAGCCTTTAAAAACTATTTGGGGGGGCGTGGCCAAGATGGCGACGAGGTAGGACGCGTCTCCCTGCCTCTCCGGTCAGCCGCCTGAGGAAAGCACCGATTCTGGGCCGCTCATAGCCATGATTTAAGCCCTAGTTGACGCCTAGATGGGGCACCGGCCGGGGGCACTCCGAGATTACTGTTTGCTCGGCGACAGACGCCGGAGCTAGCCATCAACACGCCGCGGCTGGACTCAGCGGCCGTGGGCGGAGCTGAGGCCTGCCGGGCTTGGTCCTGGCGGCCCATCCAGGATGCGGAGCTGCAAGCTGACAGCTCCGGGGTGGGTGGCATCGGCCGCCGGGAGCAGCGCTGCGGCCCACTCGGAGGAGCCGGGGCTGGCTGGACGAGGGAGCCCCGGCACGCAGCACCCTGCGCTACAGCTCTGGAGGAGCGGCCTGGAGCCGGCAGAGACCACAGATAGCACCCGCCATCTTGCTCATCGACCGTATTGCCGGACCGGCTACCTACGGGAGGGGGCGGCTTCGGCCAGGAGCCTTACCGGAGGTGAGGGCTGCGTGCTGTGTCCGCCCCTGGAGAATGCTGGGTCGGCGGAACCTGGTCCAGTCGATGGCGAGCGCATGAGGGGCTGTGTTCCCATACTGGTGGGGCCTGCGACACGCTCACAGACGCGAGCGCGGAACACCTTCCCAGTGAGGGGCTCCAAAGAAGGCCACACTCACCGCTAGCCTCCACGCGACACACAGCATCAGAAAGGGACCCCCTGACAGCCAGCTGGCTGGCCCTTCCTACCTGTGGCGTGGAGGTGAGCAGCTTTTGCCGAGCACAACGCTAGGGCTGGGGGTACTCGAGCGCCGTCGCCGTTAGAGGCAGTCGCTGAGTGTGAGACTCAGCGCTCCACGGAAGCGGCCTGGCTAGGCCCAGGTGCGGCTTGTGGCACGTTTGGGGGCCCCCCGCTCGACCATGGCCCAGCCGGACACCGGGAGAGGCGCGTTCCGTGCTCTGTGGGCCCACTTCGCACTGGGGTGGAGAGATGGATTTGCAATCCCCAGCACCTGCCCAGACCTGCCATACCGGACCAGCACAAAAGATGAGGGCGCATCCCCGGCTGCTCACGACGACAGCAGTGGCACTAAACACAAAGTCCCCTCGGCGGGTAGCTTGAAGGGCGCAGTGACGCAAGGCCTACGCCCAGGGTATCAAGGAGAGAGTCGGCCATGGCCCCCTATGGTTGGTGGTGGTTTTTCCATAAGTACATCGAAGGTCAGGCGCTGGCTCTGGGTCTTCCTCCACCTGCTCACGCATTGGCTCAGAGATCCAGCCATCATCACGCCGGGGGGCTCTCTCGAAGCCAGACCACGTCCACGGCTCGCACAGTGGGAAGCTGAAGAGAGACCCACAGCTCCACTCTCACGCCGTCCATCCTCCCTGGTGGGCAATGAACATGACTTCCACCCGAGGTAAGAAGGACAAAACACTTAAGGAACTTTTTGCACGGGCCCAAGGTGGAGGGGCGGGGGACCCTACACTGCCTGACACCATGGCACAGATGGGTGCCCCCAACGAGGAGCCAGTGAAACGGGCCTTCCTGGAGTCTTTGTTCTCGACCCTGCGAGATGACCTCCAAACACTGAAATGTGAATTAACCGCAGAGATCAAGGATGTCCGTAAAGACATGGACTGCATAGAGGAGCGTGTGGCGGCGCTGGAGGACAAGAGCGACGCCAGGGACGCTGAAGTGGCAGTCCTGCAACAGGAAGTGATTTGAATACATGATCAGCAGGTGGACGTACAAGCTCATCTGGAGGGCCTCGAGAATCGCTCGCGTCGCCATAACATTAGAATCAGGGGGGTGAGGTCCAATGAAGATGTTGGCGATATCTTCACCTATATGAGAGACCTTTTTAATCATGTATTGGGTAATCCGCTGGACACTGATCTTAAATTGGATCGAGCACACAGGGTGGGCCCTCCCCACATAGCCGCCGCTCCACCTGCAGAAATCTTAGTCTGTGTTCAAGACTTCCGCACCAAGGAAGAGATCCTGTGCAAGGCCAGAGCACTTCCCCCGATTACATTCAGGAACCAGACGCCAGTCCTTTACCAAGACCTAGCTACCATCAGGCTTCAGAAGTGTAGGGCTTTCTGACCTATCACAGATGCCCTACGCCAACGCAACATCACATACTCCTGGGGGCACCCATTCAGCCTCATCTTTCGACATGATGGCAAGCTTTATCAACTCCGCTCCCTGTCGGAAGAAAGCAGATTACTAGGGATAGACATCCCAGAAGATAGCGAAGATGGCGACCGCTCTGACCGCGAGCCAAGCGACGGGCAACCACGATGGAGACAGCAGAGGCGAAGACGTCGAACTAACCGTCTGGACCCTGAGGCTGCCAAGAGGGAGCAGCAGGCAGCCCTTGAAGCCCTGCCAGAAGCCTTAGCCAAGACATCAACCTCATTAACGAGCCCGGACTAAGTGACATTTCATTTACCCGATGCCTTGGGCGGTCGGGGGGAGGGGCTGCACTTGGCCACATGATTCCCCTGTAGACTTCGATCCTGATCATCTATGGATGGCGGACTGGTGACTGAACTTCAGACTTTCCTAGGCACCTGTTGTGCCCCTGTTTTTTCATTCTTTGCGGTTTTTTGTCCACCTCTCACCTTCTTCTCCCTTCCTCTCCCCTTTTTCTCTCTTTGTGGGGCTTTCCGTCCATTGAGTCCAACTACTTACATATCTGCAGTGCTCGTGCCGGGCGTCCCCTTCCGCGGGCCCTGACCATTGTACACAGTCTCCAGGTTAACGCACCTCACAGCACACCCAGCCCCTTGATTTAGATGTCACCATCCACACTTAAAGTTCTCACACTTAATGTGAGAGGGCTTAATAACCACATCAAACGCAGGGCGATTCTTTCTTACTTAGATAGCACAGACGCTGATATCTGCCTCCTACAGGAGACACATCTACTTTCACAAGACTGCCAACAGCTTACGTCCCGTGCCTTTCCGACACAGTTTTTCTCTTCTGGACCTTTCAGGACTGCGGGGGTGGCTATCTTGGTTTCCAGGTCTTTCAGGGGGAAGTGGTACAGAAGGAGGCTGAGATAAAGGGCAGACTGCTTACATACCAATTTGCCATAGGGGGCACACAGTAATTATAGGGTCTATCTATACACCGGATGTATGACGTTACAACGCACACTTTTACAACGCATGCACTTACAACGCATTTTTTACAACGCATAATCCATTACAACGCATGACATTACAACGCAGGACACTACAACGCATTTGTAAAAAATACCTTTACAACGCATTACCATTACAACGCATACTACCTTTACAACGCATACCATTACAACGCATAATATTAAATTACATTTAAGGTAAGTATTAGATAGTATAGGGGTAAAAATTACTATTCTAACTCCAGGGGGTGCAACAGTAGGGTAAGTGTTGGATAGTGTAGGGGTAAAAATTACTATTCTAACTCCAGGGGGTGCAACAGTAGGGTAAGTGTTGGATAGTATAGGGGTAAAAATTACTATTCTAACTCCAGGGGGTGCAACAGTAGGGTAAGTGTTGGATAGTGTAGGGGTAAAAATTACTATTCTAACTCCAGGGGGTGCATCAGTAGGGTAAGTGTTGGATAGTATAGGGGTAAAAATTACTATTCTAACTCCAGGGGGTGCATCAGTAGGGTAAGTGTTGGATAGTATAGGGGTAAAAATTACTATTCTAACTCCAGGGGGTGCATCAGTAGGGTAAGTGTTGGATAGTATAGGGGTAAAAATTACTATTCTAACTCCAGGGGGTGCATCAGTAGGGTAAGTGTTGGATAGTATAGGGGTAAAAATTACTATTCTGACTCCAGGGGGTGCAACAGTAGGGTAAATGTTGGATAGTGTAGGGGTAAAAATTACTATTCTAACTCCAGGGGGTGCAACAGTAGGGTAAATGTTGGATAGTGTAGGGGTAAAAATTACTATTCTAACTCCAGGGGGTGCAACAGTAGGGTAAGTGTTGGATAGTGTAGGGGTAAAAATTACTATTCTAACTCCAGGGGGTGCAACAGTAGGGTAAGTGTTGGATACTGTAGGGGTAAAAATTACTATTCTAACTCCAGGGGGTGCAACAGTAGGGTAAGTGTTGGATAGTGTAGGGGTAAAAATTACTATTCTAACTCCAGGGGGTGCATCAGTAGGGTAAGTGTTGGATAGTATAGTGTAATATTATGCGTTGTAATGGTATGCGTTGTAATGGTAGTATGCGTTGTAATGGAATGCGTTGTAAAGGTAGTTTTTAAAAATGCGTTGTAGTGTCATGCGTTGTAATGTCATGCGTTGTAATGGATTATGCGTTGTAAAAAATGCGTTGTAATGGTAGTGCGTTGTAAAAGTTGCGTTGTAAAGGTTGTTCCCCCTATACACCTAATGAAGGCCAAGAAAGATTTCTACACGTAGCCCTCACTGAAGCCACGGTGACTCAGGAGCGCAAATTAGACTCAGGAGCGAAAATTATTGATTGGGGTGACCTCAACCTGGTTTTCGACAATGAATTAGACAGATCGGCGCAGCGCACAGGTCAAGTAGGTGCACTGTCGCGCGCAGGGCTCTAGACGATCTGGGCTTGGTGGACTTATGGAGACTCCACCATCCCCAGCCCTGGGAGTTCTCATACTATTTTAATACCCATAAAACCTACGTCCGGTTGGACTATTTCCTAGGCTCGAAGATGATCCAGAACATCACAACGTCCACAGACATCCTAGTCACAGCATTGTCCGATCACACTCCAGTAGTAGTTACCCTGGAACTTCCACCGACCCAACGGCCATCTGGGCAATAGCGCCTGCGCGTCACTCTCCTTCATCGACCGGACACGGTTGCTCAGATACAGCGTACACTGGACGACTACTTGGTACACAACGACAACCCTGACACACCCATGTCCACTAGGTGGGAAGCTCTAAAGGCAATGCAAAGCGTAAAAGGAAGAGGGGGGACCTTACACAGAAGGTGCGCAAATTGGAACAGATGGCTCAACGCACAGGAGCCCCACTCTTCTGTCGTCAACTGACCACGGCTCGGTCGCAGCTGGCAGCCATCGAACGCGACAAAGCGGAATACACTGCACTATGTTTGTGACACTCCTTTTATGTGGGGGGAGACAAGTGCGGGCGCCTGTTAGCAGACAAACTTAGGGAGGTTAGGCAGCGCGAGAGCATCCAGGAAATTAAGGACCAGACGGGCACAGTGCTCACGGAGGATGCGGCTATCGCCGAGACCTTCCGCACCTTTTATGCTCAACTTTATGATGAGCAACCCCTGGAGAGGGCAGACATAGATGCATATCTGACTCAGGCCCGTCATCCTACACTGACCCCAGAACACATAGAGATGGAGATAAGGCCGGCAGCTTTTTACAAACAATTTTGCTCCACGCTCACCCACCTGCTCACGTGGCTTTTTAACTCATTCGTGTCTCCCGGGGCGATCCCCCCTCTATGTTGGAGGCTGCCCTTGCAGTTATCACTAAAACAGGGAAAGATAAGACAAGCTGCGGGGCTTACAGGCCCATTTCCCTTCTGAACGTCGACCTGAAGCTGTACACAGGAATCTTGGCGGCGTGGCTGGCACCTTATATGTTTGGGATTATAGACCCTGACCAGGCCGGGTTTATCCCGCAGAGGCCGACGAGCGACAATACAAAGAGAGTTATGCATCTCATAGAGAAAGCTTCCCGTGTCCCAGGGGATTACACGCTCCTCACCATAGACGCCGAAACAGCCTTTGATCGGGTTCACTGGCCCTACCTAGAGCAGGCAATGATCCGCATTGGTCTGGGTGGAAAGATGCAAACCCACATTCTCAATTGTTACCGTTCTCCCACAGCAATGGTAAGAGTCAACGGGCACACATCCCACCCCATTTTCTATTAGCAGAGGCACAAGGCAAGGATACCCTCTTTCGCCCCTGCTCTTCGCCCTCAATATGGAGCCACTGGTGCAGAGAGTCAGGGACCACCCTCACATCACAGGCATCCGCTTCGGGGGGGACACGCACACCATAAGCCTGTACGCGGATGACGTCTTAGTCACTCTGACAGATCCCGGGACTGCTTTGGGAGCCTTTTTGGGGGGACTGGACTCCTTCGCGAGGGCCTCCGGGCTCAAGGTTAACATTACAAAATCCACGGCATTTAATCTCTCGCTGCCGCCACAGGTGTGGGTAACTCTTCAGGCCCAGCATCCTCTGCAGTGGTGTCATGAAACAGTACCATACTTGGGCATTCAGCTGGCCCCAACCCTGCAGGCAATAAGAACGGTCAATTACTCCCAGCTACACACGCAAATCCGCAACGACCTGTGGCGCTGGAAGCACTACCCGATTTCGTGGCTAGGACGTATTGCGGCTATTAAAATGGCGATCCTCCGTAAAATACTGTATCTCTTTCAGACCCTTCCCTTGCATCCTCCTACAGGCTGGCTGCATTGAGTACAGTCGGAACTCTCTCTTTTCATCTGGCAAGGGCACAAGCCGAGGATGAAAAAGACGGTCAGTTTCCTGCCACCTAAAGAAAGGGGACTCGGGATCCCATGTCTCACACTCTATTACAAAGCCACACAGCTTCAGCACTTGGTCGAATGGAGAGAAGCACAAGTGACACGCGCCACTCTTTTGGTCTGGGACCAGACCAGCAAACGCCATGGGTTGACAACCTTCCCTCCTCCGCTCACGCACCTTTTTGATAACACTGATTTTAGCCCTGGAATGGGCGCAACGTCCTTCCCGTTATGGAGAGCCGCCGGGTGCTGAGCACTGGGCCTTTTATTCGACACAGAGGGCATTGTTCCCTTTTCCCAGCTTCGGACCGACTACGGCCTCCCTGAGTCTGAACGGCTGCACTATTTACAAGTGCAGCACTGGGCCATGCACCCCGACAATCAATCACAGGCAGGCAGACGCCTCACCACGTATGAACGATGGCTTATCACACGGCCCTCAGACAAGAAACTGACCTCGGTCCTATATAAAATGCTTCTGTCCCGTTACACGCACACCTACAACGCAGGCCGAGTACGGTGGGAAAAAGACCTTGGTCGCAATTTAAATAGTATTGAGTGGGAAGGAGCATGCTATAGAGCACGCTACACTGTGAGCCATATTGGCCTCATCGAAACACTCACCAAACTAGTGTACTATTGGTACTACACTCCAGAGAGGCTCCACCGGGCCGACTCTGCTCAAAGCCCAGACTGCTGGAGGGGGTGTGGGAAGACGGGCACACTAGTCCACCTTTTATGGGAATGCGAACATCTACGACTTTACTGGACGCAAATACTTGGCGACATTGACAAATATCTCGACACGGAACTCCCCCGGCTCCCAGCATATGTGATCCTGGGACGCCAAACCCGCTCACTTACCCTTTGAAATTCAGGAGAGGAAAGCAGATTGCAATAGCGCTTGTCACCGCCATCCAGAACAAACGGATACATTAGAGATCCCCCGTATCTCAGAGCTTACAGGGTGGCTTCAGCGGCTGTGGCATATCTTAGGCATGGAATAGATCTCACTTACAGTGGCTGGGAAGGGCTCAACCTTTAGCGAACTTTGGCAGCCATTCTTGACTCTTCTTGCTCACGATTTCCGGGAGTTGACTTGCCCCAGATACCTATACCTCTTGCGACTTAACTCACCGGATCCTTCCACATAGCAGGACCAGCTTCTGGGAGGCTGCCTAGCGCCGCGCTGCGACATATAGAGTTCAGTGGATGAGGTGGGGGTGGGAGGGTTTTCTTCTGAGCTTTCTTCTTCTCTCCACCTTCCCCCCTTTTTTCTTTGGCTGAGATGTGAGAAGGTTTCAGTTACTTATTGTTTATTGTTTTCTTCATAAATGCAATTGTCGATACAAACTATGAGGCTCTGCGTAGCCCGTCTTGATGCCCTTTCGTTTCTTGCATTGCTTCAATAAAAAGATTTAAACCATAAAAAATTATTTGGCTAGCAGTGCATCTGTACACTTACCTTGAGAGGTTCCTAGAATGTCAGATGTATCAATTGAACTAAATCCACAAACAGGTTAAGGCTCCAGAGTACTTTGCACCAATTCTTCTATTGCAGTTGGTGGGAGAACAGTGGGGTGTCCAACTCCCGTTGATCTTGCCTCACTTAAGTCCTTGATCTGAAATTAAACCATTGCTTTTGTATTTCTTTTCTTGATCACTTTGCCACTCCAACAGAGTTGATTTTTCCTGCATTGCATTCCAAATAACTTTCTTTTGTGATTCAGGCACTGTAAGAGATGATTTGCCAAACAGTTCGTGCTGGTGTCCAGCACAGTCTGTCAAAATGTCAAGTTATTTTTCAGAAAATGTAAATATTCTTTTTCTGGCCTCAGCCTCCTTCTCAGTGCCCTTTATTGATATTCTTTTATTTTTGAATGGTGGATGGGAAAAAAACAGGAAGATTTGAGTTGGATACTGATCTCAATCAGGGCCGGACTGGCCGTAGCGGGCACCGGGCCTTTCCCCGGTGGGCCGCCAGGGTTGGGGGGCGGTTTTGGGCCCCTTGGGGACGATTTTGTTTCAGGACCGTTTTTGCAGCATAGCTACAATATTGGCCGCTGTAACAAAATCTGCCAAAACCGGCCCTTTGCAAACAGCTCGGCTGCACCCCCAACCCCCGGGGGTGCGGCCGAGCACTTTGCCAGGGCCGGTTTTGGTTCCCAGTCCGACCCTGATCTCACTCTTCAAGATGAATACTCTCCAGTTTCCAAATGAGCAACATTCCCTGTTTGTGATGTTTTTAGTGAATGCCAAAAAGTATGTTTGGTATTTGCAAACTGATTCGCAAGTTAGAGAATCGCAAAATTCGATTACCTAAATAGCGTACCGAATAAATAATGACTCAGGGAAAAAAACATATGAGTTTTATTGTACATTTGTAAATCGCTATTTGGATGCTTCATACATCTGGCCCTATGCGTATAAAGGCTGAAGGACTGGTTCCACACTCAACAAATGCGACTCTAACCACCCAATATATTTATCAATCAATAAATCAAAGATATGTTTATTTAGACCAATGGCCTTTAAATAGCACCACATTAAAATATAATAGCAAATACATATATAATGATACATTTCATCTAATAAAACCATTAAAAAGTTACCCATGTAAAATATATATTCCAATAAACTCTACAGGGAATCCTATAAAAATATCCGCACTCCTACTAATTCTCAACAACACTACACTGGCTGCCCTCGTGAATCTTCGAATAGCACATGCGATGTCTAAAAGGTGCATATCAGTTGAAAACTCTGCAGCGTGCCCTCGAGTCATAATTCCATTTTTCAGGAATATTGGGCGAAACCACTGTCTCCGCTGTTGTTTGATTTTTAGGCAATCCAACAAAATATGCCACATATCACATTTGGTATTCGACCCACAAGAGCAATTCCCTCCTGTACCAATCATTTTTGCTTTTACCACATCACTTATCTTGTATATATTTATCATATTGATTTGTCGTCTCTTTACAGAAAACTGTATAATACAAAGGTAAGGCACTTTATTGGTGTGTATAATGTGATGTCACCTCAGGTCACCTTTGGTTATAAATGTGCTCATGGTTAAATTTGCAGAATGAAAAGTGCATATTATTTTTCAGCTCAGCATCCTGGGCAAGTAGTGCTATTTAAAACCACTGGCTTAAAGTATGTTACTAACAAACCAATATAATATCTAAAATATTTGGAAAATTGCTACAGAATGGCATTCAAAGGATACTCGTTGGAATCCATTTTTTATGTCAGTTCTTGTTTTTTGGCAGTTTTCATTAAAGTATCTGGAGCACGAGTGAAAAGAGGGGATGTGGCAAGCTCTCGGCTTCAGGTTCTTCTCATACGTTGAATTGTGACATGCAACTATGGGCCACACCGACAAAGACAACTTGCAAAATTACATGGTTTGCGAATGCAAAATGGCTTTTACCTATATAACCCCATTTTTCATGTCAGAAAAGCTCACAAAATGGGTTAAGCGAATGATACCAGATCTCAATTAAGAAAGGGCCTAAATGGGCGTCCTCTTCTAATTGTGATTCGGTTTGGCATGTATCAATGGTTTGTGACCACAGTTGCAGTCACAAAACCATTGATCAGTTACAAACATCTAAAGGGAGGAGGTAATTGATTTGCAAAGGGGAAGATGTACAAAGCGTTGCGATGGAAATAGATCATCAAGCCATTCTTAAATGGACAAAATTATCATTCCGAGTTGGCTGCTGAGCATGAAAGGCAGCCATCTTGTAATGGATTTTCTTATATTTTATAAAATACCATTACAAGATGGCAACAGAACATGTACACAGGTGCATAGTGGCCATCTTGTTATTGTTTTCATAAAGCTGAAAGTAATCAGTCCAATATTGCCACCGAGCATGCATGTGCATGCACGGCAGCCATCTTGTAATGGTTTTTCTAATGGCACATATGCCACTTTTGCCAACTTGTTAATCATCATAGAAGGTGGCGGACATGAATACCTGCAAAAACAACAGCATTGACAAAGCTGATGATTCGGCGTCTGGTATCAAAGGCTGGCGTCTTGGCTTTGCCAATGCTTGTTTTACTTCTCGCGCTACCACTTTACACAGATATTGGAATGAAAGTCATGAGTGTCAATATGATTGTTCAATCAAAATAATCCCAATTATCGATATGTTTCTATTTTTAAAAATATGCAGACAGGAAACACATTGCTTCCTGCCTATATTTAGTATGAAAATCAGTAAAACCCGAGAACCTTGCATGTATGGATTTGCATTATTCCTGTGTACTTGAGCGCTCAACTATTTGAGGGTTCCAAAACTACTTAGTTGTTACTAAACATCTGCTTCCTTCAAAGAAATAGTGTAGCTGTCCCTTTAGAAGTGTGATGGTACTGTAGGGCGGTGCTAGTGCTGTCTACCCTAAGTATAGCAATGCTGCTGAGACTGCTCGTATTATCCATTACTGCTAGTGCAGCCCTGGTATTCATAAAGGGGCCTTCCAGTAAATTATATAACAATGCCGTACAAGACAAAATTTGCAAATTAGAAAGAGGGAAATTAAAACTTAATAATCAGAGGGATATAGTTAACCTATTGGCTTCTATTGAAGTGGCGACGATTTCGTGCAGAAGAAGACTAAATTAAATCCATTTTTGGCTTTAAAAATGGGGAGTCTACCGCCTCGCACGGGTCTGTTGGCGTGTATTGAATACGTTTCAAAACCCAAGCAGACGTCATCAAACAAAGTAACATTCTAGAATGCCTGTTGTTGGTGATTGTTAAAGATGCAGGACTGGGGAAAGAGACTGTTTATTCTCTAGGGTGGATGGCCCCTTTAAGATAGATGACGTAGCATGGTGTCATGTGCACCTGAAATTCATTGATACCTATGCATCCTGCCAGCAGCCTATCACCACAAACCATCACACTCCCCAAACCTCCTTTTTAGGGCTCGCCCCTAGCGATGCAGTGCGTAGCACTGCTCGCGCAGGCGAGAGCCCTTTTGTGGAGGGTTCCAAAACGGACCCTGGAATCGCACACGCTTGTGCGTGTGCTTTTTCTTTGGTGTTATGGGATTGGCTTGTGAATGCTTGTTCTTTAGAAACACAGCACGCAATAGGCCAAAGGCGGTCGCGTTGCTCTGCCCATGGCCTATTGGTGTCTGTTACCCGCACGCCGACATCTGTTTTCAATTATTGTGCCCAGACACGGGCGCGATAATTGAAAACAGATTGCTCGCTGTTGCGCGCGCGCACCACTCATTTCCTAATGTTACCGCAGTCTAGTCTGTCTCTTGTTTGAAGATATATCTGGCGATACTGTGCTAAGCTTGTGTTTCTACTTCCATGCATTTGTACCTTAGACCCAGACCTATTGGTTTAGCCATTGCTTGTTTATAAAGTCTTAATTTTTCTTTTAAAATACATTTGCAATAAGAAGATGTGAGTGCTACAGAGTCGCAGATAGTGCCCCAGGCACCTGCGCATGTATGCTCTTCTGTAAAGTTATTCCATTCCTACCACTTTTAAGTCTGCTGAACTCACGGTGTTCATAATACTACACGGCGCAGAGAGTTCCAGGAATCACAGAGCGGTGTTCTGAGCGGAGGAAAAAGAAACGCTGCAGATAGCAGCATTCCAAAGGAGTGAGATGCTGCACAGAAAGGTGAATCAATCAACATGCTTTGTATGTTCAGATCCAGTGTTTATCTTTTCAGGATGCTGAGCTTTGGCATAAAAAAACGCATTATACGCTCCGAGGAGGGACAGCAAAATAAGAGTCATATCGATAAAGGAGTTACACTTGTAAAGGGCTGGAATGAGAGAGGGGGGGGAGCGGGTGCAGATTCCGCGGCTGCTGCGTGTAATGGACAGCCTGTCTTCGAGCAACTGAGCTGTGAAACGACGCACGCCTCCAGTTTACTGCCCTGCTCTGATGGCAACTCGTATTCTGCAGCAGTGTGCGCGCGCTACTGTATTTCTGTCTCTGGGGGCGGTGTGAGCGATTCGACGCCATGACAGAGTGTGCTAAACGCTCCTTTGAGAAAGGTCATACGGGTCATTAGAGCCTTTCCTCTAAGCGCATTTCCTTTTCACAGGCTGCAGATGGGAATACAGAAAAACACACACACACACACATTCCTTCTGACAATACACGGGAGCCCAGATGCCCTAAAAGATTACACAGGTCAGTCAGTGAGTTGCGCGATCACCTTTTACCTTTTGAAGTAGCATCTACAAGACATGCCACCTGGAAATTGAAATTGGCTCTGTAAGGATGCGGTGGGATTAACACTGTGGCCCTTGCTTTGTGCAAAATAACTCGTTTCCTGACGCGGATGTTCAAAGGAGATGGTACTGCTGAGGTAGCAGGTGGGGAACACGACTTATTCCAGGTCAGACGGAATCAATGTTAGATTCTAAAGATACATTAAAGTGCAGCATGGGAGATATCATGGCATTTACACTGGTTCTGGTCAATTTGTCACCAATATTCTCAACAACGACCAAAGAAGGACACCATTTGCACTGATTGGCTTGTACTAAAACATTGACAAGGTCAATAGGTCTCCAGTTTAGGACCTATTCGCGTTGCCAATGAGTTTTGCCAATGCTGTAAAGCTATAGCAGCAAAAACAAGCATTTACAATGCAATAGGTCTCGCATTGACGCGAGTTTGAGCTATTGACATTGCAAATAACAATGCCTTTTATTTTTGTTTTCTTTTTAAAAACATAAATAAAAGGCATTGTAATTTACAATGCTAATAGCTTAAACTCGCGTAACTGCGAGACCTATTGCATTGCAAATGCTTGTTGACTTTTTATCATGTTCCCTTCTAGTTATCTTTATCACACCTAGAATGGAAGGTATTTGATCATCAGGAGACCTCAGCAGTCATTTGGTTTAGGAAAGATCTCAGTGTTTACTGGTTGTAGAAAGTGTGGTCTAATGTTGGTAATGTCTAACCTGAGTGTCTCTGAATGAGTGACATTATTCACGGTTCACAGCACTGTTGTGCAAATCTTTCGCAAGCGTTACATATGAAGGCGCACTTTGGAGATAAAAAAACAGTGCACTTTTCACGGAATAATTGAACACTGACTTTTCTGCCCTCTTAGAAGAAGCGTTTAAAGTCTTTGCCTCTGGCCTAGTGGCCTAGACATGGGTTCATAGGCCCTAATGTTAGCAAACTTGCAAAACCTTTATTATTAGTAGAAGAAAGTAAAAACAATAAGCCCTGCTGATTGGATGAAATTCTGGGAGGCTAGCTGTGAGTGGGTCGCATGAAAGATTCAAGTGGCAAGAAGTCACAAAATCTGGTCTGGGGAAACCACAGTGGTAAACCAGTTTTCACCTAAGGGCAGCTATCCTAAGTCTAGGCCGAAAGAAAGAACAGTATCGAAGGATGTGACTATCAAGGGTGGTAACAACAGTCATCGCTAGTCGATAAAGAAATAAGAGGTCGAAACCAAGATTTAATTAAAAAAAACTGTTATTCCCTAGAGGCCATATCATTATAACAATGAAAGCATAAATATACATCAAAAGATAAGAAAGTATTCTCAGCAGAAGTCAGTGGAGTCAGGCATTTACAAAAGGGTACATAGTGAAAGAAGATAAAACCTCTTTACGGTTACCTTGTGCTCGCCGCAACACAGAGCCCAAGTTAAGTGGTTTTCATTTTTTATTTCATTTTAATTTCCCTCGTTGTCTTCTATCGACTCCTCCCCCTACACCACCTCACCACGCTTACCTGCGCCGGCCGCCACTGGATCTTGGGAGTCCTAAAAGTTTGAATAGAAATGTATTCTCTACTGTCTGTAAGGGCGACCCCAGGGCATACCCCCTTCGTCCCGCTCCATACGTAGCGACTGACAGACACTTGCTTTTATATAACATCCCTATTTCTTTCGGGGGGTTAATGTCTCACCTTTTTTGCAAATCTAAAGAGTGCCTCGCTTGCTGCTTCGGTAGGTTGAGACCTCGGGTTTACAAGTCGATCCGTTGTATGAATTCAATTTTGATGTAAAACACATCCAAAGTGCAAAGAACGCCGGAGCAGGTTTTCTTTCCAGGTGTCCCATTCAAGGCTCAGTGGAGGAGAGAGTGGATGAGGCTGAATGCGTGCTTGCTAAGGTGGACAGTGTGGAAATTGCTAGCAAAACCATCTCATGTTGCAAAGCGCACGCTGAGAAAGTCAGTTGTTCAGCCATTTTGGGATAGTGAATCTCTGATGGTTGGCCTCTTGAGAGGAATGTGAGCGGAGAGTTTAGTTTTCAATCATTCCATTTTGGTGAAAAATGGTAAATGGTGTAGTAAAGAGTGAGGCGGCCCTCATCAGAGGGGATCATGAGTGTGGTTCTGGTGCAAGTGAGGACAATCATTTGCAATGCAATAGGTCTCGCATTTGGGTAAGTTACCACTCTTGGCGGTGAAATGTCAATGTTTTTACCTTTGTCTTCATTTTCAATGGAATAATAATATTTGCATAGCGCTACTGCCATTTGTATGACTGTCGCTGAAGAACCTGAAAATCGGTTATGAGGTAAGGGAGACAAGAGTGATATGTTGCCTGGGGAAAAAAAAGGTGACAAAATGCTTGTAAAAAGCAAACATTTATTGTTAATGCAAGACTAAGTAAGGCATGTGAAATGTTAGCAGAAACAGTAAGCTCTTTACAAGGAAACAATTTAGCTCCTTAGATAGTTTCAGAGCATAAAACAAATCACGAGTAAAGCGATCAGGCCACCTTGTGTTCACGGCTAACGAGATGGTTGCAACACTGGAGTAGATTGATGGGAAATAAAACGTTTTCCAATCAGTCCAGTCACTCTGAAAGGCTAAAAAAGAAAAGGGAGAGTCAGTGAAAAGAAGATTCAAGAGTACAGGGGTGGAAGACTAAATTCTGTGGTAGGCGATTGGTTTGCTCCTTTATTCCAGTGTTGTATTTATCTCATGTCCAGCTCCCGCCCTCTTGGTTAACATAGCGTCCTTAAGCAGACAAGCCCAGAAGTGGCAGTACTCGTTGCAGGCAGGGATGGCAAGTCCATTTGTCTGCTCGCCCTTTGATCGCACGCTGCCTGCATTGAGCACTTCATCCCATGAGTTAAATAGCACTTGTCTAAAAGGACAGCTTTGCTCAAGTCTCTCGTTGCCTTTTCACCATGCACGAATCCGACACTTGGGAAGAATGTGAAAGCATTTCTTCGCGGCTCTGGCAGTTCATATGCTACAGTCCATGCCCTTAAATATTTATTTACCTGCAGTGACAGAGCATTTACAAACTGCAAATGCCTACACACGCTACTCTTTTGAAAATACAAGTGCTACAGTGCCCGCAGGACCTGTGCATGGGCATGTTGGGAGCGAGAGAGGGGTCGGGCTGAGCAGCAAATGGAAATGTTTTAACACTGTACTTTTTAGGTCTCGCCTGGCTATCGCGTAAGCGATCGCCCAGCGAGACTTATGTAGGGGCTTCAGAAAATGCTCCCAAAGGTTTCTCAGGCGGATCGGGTGGCGGTTACGCGCACAACCACGCGCATTCCATTTGTCACCAGCTACTTCCTGCGCGTGCGCCGCCTCACGCATTCAGAGAGATTTAGTAAGGGGCACAAGACCTTAGGAATGCGGTTTATGGCCAGTGCATGTGAGGCATTCAAGCGCGAAGCTGGCATCTGGCATCTGACTTGAAAGCAGCAGACTGCTTTCTCCAGCGAGCGCTCGGCCTCACATCCTGCATCCCCTCTTACAACAATTAACTTTCGTTATAACTCACACCCCATATGCTCGTTCCCTCCCACCCTTCCTTTGATGTCCGCTTTTCTTGTTGTTTACAAACCACGCCACACACTGCTGCACGCCACACACCGCTGCACGCCACACACTGCTGCACGCCGCACACTACCGCACGCCACACACTGCTGCGCACACTGCTGCATTACATACTGCTGCATTACACACTGCTGCACGCCGCACACTGCTGCACGCTGCACACTGCTGCATGCCTCACACTGCTACACGAAACACTGCTGCACGCCTCACACTGCTGCACGCCTCACACTGCTGCACGCCACACATTGCTGCATGCCACACACTGCTGCACGCCACACACTGCTGCACGCCACACACTGCTGCACGCCTCACACTGCTGCACGCCTCACACTGCTGCACGCTTCACACTGCTGCACGCTTCACACTGCTGCATGCCGCACACCGCTGCACGCCGCACACTGCTGCACGCCGCACACTGCTACATGCCACACACTGCTGCATGCCACACACTGCTGCACGCCACCCACTGCTGCATGCCGCTGCACGCCACACACTGCTGCACGCCACACACTGCTGCACGCCGCACACTGCTGCACGCCGCTCACTGCTGCACGCCGCACACTGCTGCACGCCGCACACTGCTGCACGCTGCACACTGCTACACGAAACACTGCTGCACGTCACACACTGCTGCACGCCGCACACTGCTGCACGCCGCACACTGCTGCACTCCACACACTGCTTTTATGCGAGTTTATGCTACTGACATTGTAAATGACAATGCCTTTTATTTGTTTTAAAACCAAAACATAAATAAAAGGCATTGTAATTTTACAATGCCAATAGCTCAAACTCTTATAAATGCGAGACCTATTGCATTGCAAATGCTTGTTAAAAATATAGATGCCACTGTGAAGCCCATACCTTGTAGGTGCCCGAGGGACCCGTGCGGAGTGGGGGGAGGGGGTGTTGGGAGTGAGGGAGGGGGTCAGGCAGACCAGGGAATGGCTATGGGAGGAGGATTGAGGAAGCGTTGCCACTTGATTGAGAAAGGCTCAGTTTATGCTCAGAGGGTGGGGGAGGGCTCATAATGCGAAGCAGGAGTGGGGAAGCAAAAGCAGCTTCAAGGAACATGCCGCGCCTTACAAAAGGCGGAATGGCTTCAAAAAGTTTGTTTACCCTCGCTTCTGGTGTGCACCCGAGTTATAAATAAAGCACTGAATGCATTCTGGGTAGAATAAAATGGTTTTTTTTTTAAGCAGGCGTGGTGGTAAAGATAAAGCATGTGTGTGTTTGGTAAAAACAAATAAAATGTTTCAGCTACGCGATGGGCCCTCGCGTCATGCTGCTTCTTTTACATGTTGGAAGCTGTATAACATTAGGCATGCCTGCTGGTATATAAAAAAAATAACTGCGGTTGCCGGAGAGAGTGTCCTGTCTACAACAGCTGGAAGGAGAAGAAAGTAGTTTCAGCAAATAGTGTTCACTAACTAGATAAAGGAGTCAATGTAAAAACACAAATAAAAGGTCAAGAGGAATGAAATGCAATGATTTTGAAAGGACAGTAAAAGGAGCCGATTGAAAAGAAGGGCTAAAAATGAACAGACTGTGTCCTGGACATCAATATCTGAAAGCTGATTGAGAAGAATGTCTAAGATATGGTGTCAAATGCAGCTGAGAGTTCTAAAAGAATAAGGGCAGCAGCAGCTCCAACATCTAGAACCATTCAGATGTAAATAATAATGTTTCTGTGCTTAAATGTGGTTGCAGCCCAGAGTACAAGAAATGTAATAAATAATGTCCTCAATGTAGGACAATAATTGAAGAATAACAATTTTTCAGTGATTTTGGCGACTAGCGGAAAATGGCCAATATTTAGACAGCGTAGATGGCTCTGCATTTGGTTTTTACAACAATGCTGCTATTTATGCTTTTTTTCCCCCCAAGAGTCTAGGGCTGTACCGGAAATCAGGACGGAGTTACATAAGGATGCTAGGAAAGGCGATAGAGTAGGTGCAACCCTTTTGATAAGCTTAGCAGGGAAACAGTTTAAAGGGGAAACAAAATTAATTGAGTTGAGATTAGCTGTCATCATATTTTGAATAATCAGAGCAAAGGAGGATTATTTAGGGCATATGTTGTTCGCACTAAGTAGAAATATTAGGACAAGTAGAACAAGAGCTACTGAGATCGGGGCTTACTGAACAAATAAGCGTTACTATCTTGTCATGGAAATAATCAGACTGCTGAAAAACTCCCGACGGCGGTATGGCACAGGAAGAAGCAGCCAAATGGATTAACCAGCTAAAAACAGAACAAGACAAGCCCGGCTTCTAAAGTGGTCCGGACGCGAGCGCCCGCCGCGCGAAAGTGAAAGCAAATTTGTCATATGTTTACAATTACGGCGAGACGCGGCGGAGCGTGGCGCGCGCGCTTGGCGGGGGAGCGCATTCCAGGCGGGGGAGCGGACCCTTTGAAGTATGATGCCGAGGCTGTGGCTACACGTGCACGCGCCAGTGGGCTGAAGCGCTTCCCCAAACGGATTGCATGGCAGCACGATGCATGTGATTGTGCGCGTGCTCGCCATGCAATCCACTTTTGGGAGCACTTTGAAATGCCCCTCTTACTAGAGTCTCGCATAGCGATTGCGTAAACGCAATAGCTAGGCGAGACCTAAACAAGCATTTGCAATGCAATAGGTCTCGCATTATTAAAGTTTGAGCTATTGGTGTTCCATTATTTAGCAATGCCAATAGCTCAAACTTTAATAATGCGAGACCTATTGCATTGCAAATGCTTGTTTGTTTCATGTTGCTGTGACATTTATGTGATTTAAAACTAAATGTGGGAAAACGTTTGCCAAAAGAAAGTAGAAGATGAAGCTCTATAACTCCAGTGATATGTAACACATGTTTTGATTCTAGGTTATGCACAACTGGCTAATCCAGAATTTAACATAGAAATAACAGGACATAAATAACCTATTTTCTTTAAAAAATAAAATAAAGAAAGAAACAGAACAAACTAGTTTTGTATTGTTTTGGAGATGTTTTTTTAAAATTTATTTGTACTTAGAGAGCAATTATGCTGGCCTAAGACTGCTTCAAAGTGCTTACCAAGGGAAGAAAAAAGAAATAAAGAGGGCTAGGCAGGCATCTTCAGACCTAACCTTTTGTATCATAACATAAAGTGTATTTGTAAAGTGCACATTCACCCCTTGGAGCATCCCGGGGCTGAATAAAAGAAGTTTATTGTCACTCAACACAAAGGTACTCATTTATCAACCTCAAAAAGATGAAAGGCTAAGTAGGCCCGTCCCTGAGCCTCCCTTTCCCCTGATTAGGCTGGGGATCGGGTGATCAACACTCCAGTACCTCAGAGAGCAGCCAGCTTCGGAGAAATTCAAAAGACTGGTGGAAATACATATTTAGGCTTTTGAGAGTCTCTTTCCACTGGGAGGAACCTTGCACGTGGATGGAGTACTCCAAAAATGTTTGCATGTCAGCTGGTGGGTGGAGAGTATATTTTAGGAGGTCGACCTCAAGGGAATGGTCGGTCAGTAGGTAGTGATGTAGTTGGAAATGTATATAGGATGCATGTCCATCAGTACTTTGTGCACTAGGCACACATCTTGAATTCAATTCATGGTCTTGTGTGCCAGACCAAAGATGAGTTGAACTGCATGGTTGTCCACCCTGTGTTGGTTGGTTAGAAGACCTCCATATACCCATTCCAGTAGTCTGCCTTGGTGGTGACCACTGCTAGAGCAGTGCCTGTCCTTTGAGGCCAAGCAGCAGAGGCAGGAATCCTTCCAGGATACAAAGATGGTGGAAAGCATTTTCATAGCAATGTTCACCTGATCGTATTAATCGCTGACAGGTTTGAATCGAAGATAGCTCCCAGGTGTCTCACTAGTTGTGAAGGGTTGCAGATAGACAGGATGACCAGTCGTGAAATAAAAATGGGATAAAGCGATTTTCTCTCAATTATAATTCAATCTTTTACATTTAAAAAATTGCAAAATTGCATGTTCCCACTTTATGTAAACGTAATAGCATGAAATGAGTTGGTGCCAGGCTTGCAAGATGCAAATAATGACTTCACATTCTGTTACAGAGGAAGCAAAATTGGTGCAAATTGTTTTTTTTTGTTCTGCGCGAATACAGTTTCTGTAGTGAGAGCCCGATAGACATGCTGTAAAGTGTGTCTGTCTCACATAGCATCAGAATGCTGAAATCAGCCGCTAATATCCACACAGCTGCTGTGACTGTGAAATAGAGGGTGAGAAAGATGGTCTGAAAATAATGTGTGTCATCTTTAATTTTTATTTTTTTTGGGTGGAAGCAAATGCACTTTGCCCTTCTGCAGTCTGGCATTTTGAGAAACGTCAAGTATAGGGCTGCAGGAGTACCGAGCCTCTTCCTTACAATAAATGCCAGCAGCTGTTATTAGTTTCTCATGCCAGAATCTGCATTCAGCTCATGCCAGGGACCAAGTCAAGTGAAAGTTCAGATTATCCAATCTGCTGCACTTCTAGTTGGGGGAAGAACGCGGCTGAAATACTGAGCAAAATGGAAAAAAACATGTCCATGCCTGATGCTTTGTTAAAATATAGCAAAGTTAACTTGTACCCGCCGCATGGAAAACTAGCCCTGTGGTGGGGGAGGGACAGTTGTGAGAGGCGCCATGAGGAAACAATCTCCCCCCCCGCATTCCAGGCGGGGGAGCGGACCCTTTGAAGTATGATGCCGACGCTGTGGCTACACGTGCACGCGCCAGTGGGCTGAAGCGCTTCCTCAAACGGATTGCATGGCGGCACGATGCACGTGATTGTGCGCGTGCTCGCCATGCAATCCACTTTTGGGAGCACTTTGAAATGCCCCTCTTACTAGAGTCTCACATAGCGATTGCGTAAACGCAAAAACTACCTGGTGAAGTCAATGCTTGGTGGTTGGTGGAGGGCGTGAGTGGAGCTGGTCAAACGGAGTTACTGGGTGAAGCGGGTGGGGATCTCCGGCCTTTGCCCGTAGGTGTGCCATCTCCTAGCTTGGACGCCAGCCCTGCTGGTGAAGGGAGTGTGTACTGTCAGGATGGGGCCTATGACTCTAGGTGCACTTCATCGGAAGCTGGAAGGGGATGCAACTTGAGGAATACTGTTCGCCCCTCGTATTTACGTAAATATGTATTGTATTAGTTATTTCATCTAGTTATTTGTATAGATCTTCATTCTTTTTTTTTTGGTCTATGTTTGGGTTATGAGTTCTAATTACTCGCTTTTAGGTCTGTTAAGGGGGAAGATGTGTTGTGGGTTTACTTTAGTTCCATTATCAATGGAACCTCATGTTTGGAATGTCACCCGACTGTGATGGAGGAGCAGTCGGTCAGGGACGGTTGTGTACTGTTTGTGAGAGAATTAAACCTCGGAGTTGAAGTTACACCCGTCTCATGTTGTTAATCCTCAACAATAGGTCTGTTTGCAAAATACCACACTGGTCACAAAACTACTGGTCGCAAATTGCAGCCATTATTTTGCGACTTGAGTTTGGTATACCTGGCCCATAGTTACTTAACAGTGACCTCCTAGGTAACTGCTACTAAACAACTCGTGGAAAACCAAAGACTCAGCATATACTCCAGTACTTTGTAAATGGTCCCAAAGCTTTCATTTTGATCCAATTTCCCAAATACATATATCCATGTGTCAACGTGAAATCGCCATTGTCTTAATTTACTCTACAAACCTGCATACGATTTTCTCTTCAAACCTTGTTATCAGGGCCCTTAAGTTGGACTTGCAAAAATGAGTAATCCAGATTTATTTTCACCAGTGTAATTTTCAAAATGATCCTTTAACATGAAAAAATAAAAATAAAAGACAGAGCCACACTTGAGAATATTCGTCTGTGTAAGACAGAGAGAGCGAATGGGAAAGTGCTTGTGAGCAAGTGAATGGTAAGGGCAAAAGAAGGCTCAGTGTAGAGAAGGTTAAGTGTGTGAGAAGGGTAAGTAAGTGGGGTTTGAGAAGGGAAAAAGGATCTGAAAAGGGCAATGGGATTTGTGCATGTGTTTGTGAGAGGAGCATTTCTTTGAGAGGTGACTGCGTGAGAGTGCTTGTGAGTGACAATGGGATGGTGAGAGGAGTGTGTGGGACTGAAAAGAGGGTGTTTGACAGGAGAGTGTAAGAAGGTGAAACTAGCAGATATGGGCAAGGAAGATGTCAGAAAGGAGTGTATGAGATACAATTGTGAGAAGATTGTCAGGAAAAGAAGTGTGTGGGGAGTTGAGGGAGGAGAGAAGGGTACAGCGAGCGGGGTATCGGAGGATAGATAGAATTTTGTGTGTTTCTGTTTTGTTTTTTACATGACAAAAATCTCAATAAAAATCTTATTGAAATTAAAAAAAGAAATGGGTGTGTGAATGAAAAGTGTGAGAGAGGACGTTGGGGATGGAGGGTCGAGAAGAAAAGGTGTGAGGGTTATGCATTTAAGAAAAAGAAGGGGGATGAAAAAACAAGTTTAAGGGAGTTGTTGTGAGAAGAGAGAACAGTGTGAGGCACATGAGAGCAGGGGAATTGTTTTGGGGAAGAAGATAGTGGTGAATGGGTAGGCAGCCAGCAGCAGGGGGTGTCATATTTCCAGTACAAGCAGCAGATGGGGCACCATCGTGAAAGGTGGGGGGTACAGAAAAATGTACCTTGAACTAGGGGCTACACAATTCTCTGTGCTTGTCCTAGGTGGAACAGACTAAGATAACAGTAGTATGGAAAAGTGAGAAAGACACGGGGTATGTGAGGGGTAAAAGTGGGAAAATAAGAAGAGTGTGATAGGACTATGTATAATAGTTTAAATTTGGATAGAAGCGGGCCAGGGTCAGGTGGGAATGAAGAGTGTGAGGGCATTGAGGATGAGAGAAAAGGTTGAGAAGACAAATGAAGGTGAAACAAGAGAAAATGAGACGCGGCTGAGAAGAGATAGCACTGTACATCAAAGAGATGCACATCGAGAGAGGTAGGTAAAGAGGGAAAAGGTAGAATAAAGGGGGATGGATAGAGGCATAGAGAAGGCAATATTTAATAGAAAAAGAAGGAATATAGAGACCAAAGGGGAAAATGGTGGGTGGAGAACAAAAGAGCTGCAACAGCAAGAGTCTAGCCTTTGATAAATGTGCAAGCGAATGGCAGCTATTGGATTTAAATAAAGCGACAGCAGGATATGACATCAGGAGTGGCAGCGGTGACAGCAGGTCTCCAAGTGACAGCAGTAGGACTTGATGCTGATATGAATATCACCTGAGAATGGTGTCAGAACGTGAATATTCACTCGCTCATCTACCTATACGTTACTGTCAGTGAGGTAGGCACCCATTGCAGAGATCTGTCTGTAGGCTACATGTCCTTCATGTTTGACTGTGCAAGTGAGTGATGAAAGCTTGTACTAACTAGTCTGCCTTCCTGAACCTCTTCTGCGGGGAATGGAAGGGTCCACTCGTTGCTTCCTGTGAGAGAGGGAAGCTTGCTTTGCTACTACTATGCTGTACCTGTTCTGTAAGGGAGCAAAGTTTGCACTGCTTCTACCTGATTTGTACATGCCCTATGATGGGAAAAATTGCATTACTCCTGCTCTAGCTGTACACCTCTTCTAATGAATGTAAGCATAACTGTTTCTGCCCAAGACGTACCTGTTCTATGGAGAGGGGTTGTTTCCACTGCTCTTACACTAAAAACAAGGGGTATGTTGAATGCACCTGCTTAATAATTCCTATGAATCAGGAATTGTCTCACAATGTTTGATATGAGATACCAAGACCTGTAGTCCTGAGTAAGGCTTCATGACCCTGTAGGGGCAATAGTCGAGTGGCGAAACATGTTAACGGAAAAGAGAAGCGTTGTCTGTTGCTTTACCCACCTGTTTTGAATCTTGTAGTAGGGAAATACCAGTAAAAACATGGTTAGCTGACCACCACACAATTTCAATATATGCCTGAGTTTATCAAAAGGAGAACATATATGTTGACATAACCTCACCCAAACTAGGGAAACCAAAACAAGGAGAATGTACTCGCTGTGAATAATAGTACCCTTAGTTGCTTCCCGGTACTAGATGTCGCAAAGTATACCACACTCGGTAGTTGAGGGTTCCTCGTCCTATGAATGTATGGTATTTCCACAGGAGATTTTGCTGTTTCTTCCTGGACTGTTGAGCTTCTTGTATGCTTATGTCTCTTCATGGAGAGCATACATCAGTCCTTTAACTCTCCTCACTGAGTGAGGCTCACTTCCTCCTTAATGTGTTAGCAAAATGTACTGTTCTGTGTGTGTGAGAGAAAGGTGTGATTTCCCTTCTGCTTCTGCGCTCTCTCTTTTACTTATTCTGTGGTTAGGGACTGTTGTGCTTCGGCTGCCCACTTTGTATCTTTGTTGTGATGTGAAGCTCTGTATTAACTTTCCACTACACAAAAGACAAAACGATCTGCATTGCCGGTGCTTGCTTTAATGCACGATACATATTTCAGTCAAAGCAGTGGAAAAATAGTGGGCCTGGTGTACTCGGAGTCTGTTTGCTAAAAACAGTTGCTAAATGTGCACTGACTTTTTAGTGACAGACTCTGATTTTTTAAAGCGACTATGTACTAATATGTCATGCTGCAACATCACCATTCTCTATGGGTCACAGAACAACCTGCCTTATGAATATTAACTAACAGGTTGCAATTTGGGACCCCCTGTGATTGGCTATAAATACAGGGTTAGTGGCCTGCAAGCCATCGCCGGCTTTGCATTCTGAAATGGGAAAGTTGTTTTTAAAGCAGCCCTTGTTTGTTAAAGGAAAACTTCAGTGGGAATACTGCCTAGTCCCCTGAGGCTGCCAACATGGTTTGTAAGGGTAACCCTTTCCCTTTTCAATTCAGTTACTGCCTGCTTTGAAGATTCAGTAACCCTAGGGAATTACAGTTTGGAAGTGTTGGACTTGGCCCTTTTCCCTAGAAATTTTTCGCTTTTCTGGGAAACTAAATGATATATGAATGCTGTATGAATGTGTGCAGACTGAGTTTCCCCATTTTAAATATATAACTTAAAATGGATGCCAAAGCTGTGTGGTTGCGCCGTTTGACTGACCTAGGTTGACAGTCTAGGCGTTATTTCCCAGCAGCCCCAGTTTTTGGAGGGAAGCCTGGCACCCAGGGTGCTCTACCCCTCCCCCTAGGCCAGTTGGAGCCAGTTTCCCCAGACGCTTCTAGAAGCTTCTGGCACTGTCTGGAAGGTGGGGTGAGGGGCATCTAAAGGGAGGAGCTGGGTTGCCATGCAGTCAGTCAGAGGGTGGACCAGGGAGAGAGGGGACCTACTGCCAGGGGTTACCGCCACATAGGCCTGTGTGCTGGGCCCTGAGCCTACCTACCCCCCTACTGTCCACAGGGAGATGGAAAGATATAGTTGGGGCAACGCAAACCTGGAGAAGCCCTCGCAGGAGTTTTAGGCAGTAGGATCAGTCAGGGACCTATGCCTCTGAAGGTGACAGGGTTTAGGCGCTGCCCTTTAAGTGAGTGAGGGATCCTGAACTACCCACTGATCTGGCCCGGCGAGAGGAGAATCCAGGGACGACAGGCAGAGACTAATTAGTCCGCCTTCAGCCACCAACGCAATTTCCCCCCCTCAAGAAACCCTCAAACAAGGGGCAGGAACCAAAGAGCGCTATTCCTAAGCTGCCCCCGGGAAGGAGAGCGCTATTTACAAGCTGCCCCTGGAAGGAGAGCGCTATTTACAAAGGAGAGCGCTATTTACAAGCTGCCCCTGGAAGGAGAGCGCTATTTACAAAGGAGAGCGCTATTTCCAAGCTGCCCCTGGAAGGAGAGCGCTATTTACAAAGGAGAGCGCTATTTCCAAGCTGCCCCTGGAAGGAGAGCACTATTTACAAAGGAGAGCGCAATTTCCAAGCTGCCCCTGGAAGGAGAGCGCTATTTACAAGGGAGAGCGCTATTTCCAAGCTGCCCCTGGAAGGAGAGCGCTATTTACAAAGGAGAGCGCTATTTCCAAGCTGCCCCTGGAAGGAGAGCGCTATTTACAAAGGAGAGCGCAATTTCCAAGCTGCCCCTGGAAGGAGAGCGCTATTTACAAAGGAGAGCGCTATTTCCAAGCTGCCCTGGAAGGAGAGCGCTATTTACAAAGGAGAGCGCTATTTACAAGCTGCCCCTGGAAGGAGAGCGCTATTTACAAAGGAGAGCGCTATTTCCAAGCTGCTCCTGGAAGGAGAGCGCTGGATTTGGTGAGCGCTATCTTTGAAGTGGCTGTGCCTGCAGCCGGAGAGAGTGACAGCCTGCTGCTGGGAGGCCGCCGAGACGCCTGCAGCCGAGAGCCCGGTGAGTGGGGCATTGGGGGAACCAGTGGCGTGGAGGGGGCAACGGGGCACATTATCGGTGCCCGCCCCGGGGACCCTTCACATTTTTGGGATCTTGTGGGGGCGCAGTTGGAGGGTGTGTCGGGGCACATTGTCGGTGCCCGCCCCCGGCGTCGTGTGGGACTGGTAGTGGAGGAGGGGGGGGCAACGGGGTACATTGCCGGTGCCCACCCCTGGTGCCAGGAGCCTGCACAGCTGCCCCACAGGACAGTGGGCAGCTGCAACGGCCTAGAGGGATGCTGGAGGGGGTGGACACCTCGGAGGGCCCACGGACCTGCCCGGACTAAATGCAATGCCTAGCGCTGCAGTGGCTGGCCATGGTTGATGCTCCCAGAGCTTGCCAAGTCTACTGCCCCAAGAGCTTGCTATGCTGAATGCTCCCAGTGAGGGCCCTATCTGAAGCGCCATTGATCTGCCAGGTGTAACACTATGCTATAATGCCATATTTAAAGCGCTATGGTCAATGCTAGTTGTGCAGCGCTATATTCAAATGTCATGCTCTTAAGCGCTATGTCACTGGCTATGTTTTGAAGCGCTTTCGCCGTGATATGTGCAGCGCTATATTCAAATGTCATGCTCTTAAGCGCTATGTCAATGGCTATGTTTTGAAGCGCTTTCGACGTGGTATGTGCTGCGCTATATTCAAATGTCATGCTCTTAAGCGCTATGTCAATGGCTATGTTTTGAAGCGCTTTCGCCGTGATATGTGCGGCGCTATATTCAAATGTCATGCTCTTAAGCGCTATGTCAATGGCTATGATTTAAAGCGCTAGTCATGTGTTGTATGCAGCGCTATGTCTAGATGCCAGGTTTTAAGGTGAATGAACTGCCTATTTTGATTCCTGCTTCAGGGGACCTTCAGGTTGTTAAGGGGTATTGTCAGGTCATGATGTGTTTTATTACAGGTTGTCCGGACTAACGCCTAAGGTTATGCCCTGAGTTGATTTTATTGCAGGTTGCAGCTAATGGACTTACTTTTAGTATCTGCTAAATTGCAATGATTCCGGCAGGGGCCCGATTGGCCCTGCCCTGTATATAATTCCCCCCTGTAAATTTGACCCAGCGCCAGTTGGCGCAGTGTAGAGATTACCTGACACCTTGTGGTTTTGGACAATACAAAAGTTCTTTTTGCCTAAACTGGTGTAGTGTCTCTTTTTGTAGTGTGCCTTGTGTGTCGCCTGTGTGTACTGCGTGGATGCTTTGCACATTTCCTCCGGAGTTTGGCCCGCCCGCTCTGCACCACGCTACCCGTTTCCAACAGGAAGAAACACTCCTTTAATGCCACTTCCAAGCTGCAACTAAGTATGATCATAAAACCTATAGTACAAGTCAGAAATACTTTTCTTAGTCACAAAATGAGTTTTAGACATTTGAAAAAGGCTTTTTGCAGTCACAAACCCAGTGATTTTGCACAATCCTATCCTACATCAGTCCCAAAGTGTGCTTCCAAGTGGGATATGTTATTATTATGGTTTCTAATTTCAGAGGTAAATTCTCAAATCCACGTTGCATCTATCAATGCAATCTGTAGATTCCACCTTTTCGTAGTTGGATTTAGTAGAGTTCTAATGTTAGAAGAGAGTATTGCTATTTATACGTCTCACCGCTGTTACTTGAGGTGTGAAGTGGAGGGAGGTGATGAGGTTGAAGAAGATGTATTTTCTTCATGGGATTGTTGGTGTTGTCCTCTGGCAGGTTCTCATGGAGGTGTTGATGGGCGTGTAAGTGAAGCCATCAGCTTCATCTGTTAAGTCTTTGTTGTGTCTGATGGTGTGTACAGGGAGAGTGCTGTGAGGCTGTGGTTAGTGGCAACTCCTTCTGTGGACTACGAAGCCGTTGTCATCTCCTTTCTGGGTGCAGCGTTGATTTTGTGCAGTGCAGGCGGTGGAGATTAATTTGTTTGTTGAAGATCCACAAAGATGCTGTTAGAAGAATGGTTCACTGATTTCCCCTCAAATCCTGCCTCTTTTTCCAACCATGAAGCTTCTGTCCCTTGAATGGACAAGGGCTGCGGCACAGGCCCTTTGTGAATGAGGTTGCGGAGATGGAGGTTTGCTGTCCCTTGCAGACATTCTTCTATGCATTGGGAGCCATTTGCAAGAATTCTAAAGGGAATCCTCTCTTATGAGTATTAAGGAGGCAGAACCTTTGCCGAATGGTAGTTTTGACCTGCAATTAATTAGAGCATCCATCGCAGCACACAGCTGAGGCAGTTGCTATGCGAACTGTAGCGACTGCTTTGCAGACCTGACCCTAGTACATCGGACCCTAGGTGAAGTTTACAATGGACATTGGCATAGGTGGTTGAAACTACTAGTGCAGTGTTGAAGATGTTCATAGCGCTATTGGATGCGGATAAGGTGGTGTGGCAGAATACATGGATGATGATAAACCGGTGAAGGAGTGATTCATGTTTGTATACACACGTGCGCAGTAATTGTCAAAGGATTCCCTGGTGAGCGTATAGGTTCAGCAAGTATTGAGGAATATAAAAACCTGGAGTAAAATGTTTACCACTAGGTAAATAACAGCAAAAGAAAAATAAACAAATAATACTTTTTTGGAGCAAAAGGAAAAGCTAGTTGTCTTCACTCTCTGTTCTTATTTTGCTAGGACAGAATCTTCCAGGAGGGTAGCAAAAAAGAAACTTATGGACGCCAAATCTGTGAGGCTGCAGGGAAGTACAAGCAACAGTACTTAGAAGCAAATAGAGCAGTCAGTGGATAAACGTGCCAGTCAAGCAGAGGAGACAGCCAGTAGAGGAGAACAGGAGAATGTCTTCAAGTTCATGGGGATAGCACGTGGTAAATAGCGCACAACATGCAACACCACTATCATGGACAAGCAAGGGAGACTATTCCAATAAAGAAAGAGCAAGAGGCACGCTGGGCCGAGCACTTCAAAGAGTTCTTGAACTGACCAGTACCAACAAGCGAAGCGGGCACCCCAAGAAGCAGAGACTGACTTGGATAGAAGCACCACCCCACCACAGAAAGAAGAAATGGTCACTGCCAGGTGATTCCTCAAGAACAGAAAAGCTCCTGGCCTAGATAGCCTGAATGCAGAAATGTTCAATGCAGACCCTGAAACATCAGCCAAGATCCTCCGACCACTGTTTACATTGATGTGGGAGCAAAACAAGCTACCAGACAATTGGAACCTAAGCATCATTGTCAAAATTCCAAAGAAGGGATCATTAACCAACTGTAACAACTGGTGTGGAATCAACCTTCCGTCAATCTCGACTAAAATCCTCATGAAAATCATTATACAGCGCACCTCTGATGCTGTGAAAAAACTGTTAAGAAAAGAGCAAGCTGGGTTTTGCAAGGGTGTGTTGATCAGATAATTGCTCCACGCAACACCAGAGAGCAGTGCATGGAGCAGTAATTATACATCAACTTCTTTGAGTTTGAGAAAGCCTTTGACAGTATCCACCGTGACAGCCTCTGTCGTATACTGAGAGCATATGGCATATCGCAGCAGATAGTTCTCCTCTTTTAAAGTTTTTGTGATACTTTTAGCTGCACGATGGGAGATAGTGAGTATAGATTCAAAGTCAAGACCAGTGTGAGACAAAGATGCATGATGCCAGCGCTGCTCTTCAACATAGTCATTGATTGGGGGATTCGACGCACAACAGAAGACCAAGCCAGAGGCATCGGATGGGCCTTATTCTCTACAATGGAGGATCTCGACAATGCGAATGACCTAGCCTTGCTCTCACACACACATCAGCATTTGCAGGAAAAGACGGCTCGCAATAACATCTATACACAGCAACTGGGCCTGAAGATTAACAACAAAGAAATCAGAAGTCTTTCCACTCAGCATCCAAAAGCATTCACCAATCAAGGTAGAGTTCATCTACCTAGGCAGTACTATTAGACATGATGGGGGGTAGGAAGTGACATCAGTAGTAGCCTGAACAAGGCCAGGAATGCCTTTGGGATGCTGAACAGTGTGGAGGTCTTCTCAGTACAGCACTGACACCAAGCTGAGGCTTTGCCAGAGCTGTGTTCGGTCCACACTCTTGCATGGATCAGAATGCTGATGGGTGATGAAAAGCGACATCATCAAATTGTCGGCCTCCCACACCAGTAACCTGAGAATAATCTTATGAATCTCCAACCAGGAACTGCTCATCAGATTCAATCAAGAGACTGTGGACAACATCACTATGAGAAAAGAAAGGCAATGGTTAGGACACACCAGAAGTAGAAGAACAAGACTCCATCACAAGAACAGCTCTCTACTGGACCCCAGAAGGCAAACGGAAGAAAGGCAGGACAATGAATACATGCAGCTGAACTACGAAACAGAAATGAAGACCCCAAACTACAGTTTCTGTATGAGGCCCTATAAAGAAACGTGTTGAAGACAAGCAGAAGTACAGGTTTGTCGTTGTTCCCCTACATGCCATCTGGCATAACGGACAATAGGTAGATAGACAGAGAGTTCCACCTTTACCAAAAGGTAGAATCCTGGGGTTTCTTTCGATGGCACAATATGATGGTGGATGTGCAGTTAAGTGCAATTGGTGTGGAACCGCTCCCATCAGCTGGCAAAACTTTAACTCATTCTGCTCTTCTCTCCCCTATACATGAAACTCTTGTGTTGCGGTGGCAGTGAGCTCTACACAAGATTACTGTAATAGTCTTTATTCTGCTCTCCTATCTTTTCAGACACAGAGGCTGCAGATGGTACAGAATGTGTCATTCTGGTGCGCTAATGGGCGCGGGAGAAGAGATCATGTATTGTATCTCAGGCCAGACTCTCACCCCATTGGTTGGTTGCTACAGACCGGATTTGATTTAAGGTTGGAGTTGTCCTCTTAAAATGGTGGCTAACCATGGCCTTTTGTTCTTGGCACACAGAATTTCTTTACACATACCCAGGCATGCACTGAGGAGCCAAGACCAGATGCTATAATTGGTTCCCCGATTCCAGCTGATATCTAGAGGTGGGAGAGCTTTCTCACATGTTCAACTTCTCCTCTGGAATTCTTTACCCTCTGAAATCAGGCACCCGTCCAAACTTTACAACCTAAGGAAAGCTCCTAAAGTGACCATCCTGTGTAGAGAACAAACAGTTCTCTTTACCCAGTCCCACATCTTTGACAATCATCAGCAATAGGCATTCCAGAATGTTCCTTTGTTTGATGATGTCTACTTGGGTTTTGAGACCAATTGTGACATCATTCACAATACGCCCCCCCCCTCCATAAAGCCCACTTTCTCTAGATAATCTGGTCTAATAAACCCACATCAAGAGACCTATTGTTGGTAGTGTGCTTGTTATAAGTGCATGCATTCATTCATTTATCATGCACGTTTTATGCATAGCGCATGTTAGTCTGCAACATGTGGTTGGGTCTGGTGTGACTCTTGCGCTGGATGGGGCAGGTTGACAAAGGTATTCAGCCTGCGTTTATCGAGGATTGATTAATACCTGGAATGTGGTGGGTGCTGGGCAGTAAGGATACATGGTTCTTTCTTTTTGCTGATGGTGCAAGAATACTATAGGCCCTAGTAGGATGTCGAGCGGAAAGCCATCCGAAAGTCTGTCGGTTGCTTTTCGCCCGACATCAAGGGTTTTCCTCCGACCGCCATATTATGATGACAGAGGTCAGAGGGAAACCCGCAGGGGGATTCCGCACCTCTTCCGATGTGCTCACAGAGCCCATCGGAAGTGGAGCGGAATTGTAATCCCTTGAATGACGGTGAAGCCACCCTCTGCTCTGCCGCCGGGATTACAATGTCGGTTTCTGATAGCCTTTCCATGTTGGCCTTTCCGACATGGAAAGGCTGTTGGAAAGGGACTTTGGGAGCCCCTAGCAGGGCCCCCTTTCCCCCCTGGCCCTTTACTATGGTGCCCCCCTAAACATCCCTGCACCGTGTGCCAGGCACTGTGAGGTGCCTGCCACACGGTGCTGATATGTTTAAAAACATCTATTTTACAATGGCAGCTTGTGGTGCTGGCCTTTTCCACCCTGGCGCAAGCTGCCATTATGAAATAATATAGAGGTCGGAACCGCCGACCTAAAGTTGGGTCCAGAAGGCAACAGTGTCAACATCGTAATGAACGTCTATATTTGGAACAATTGGGGATGGAGTGGGCGTTAGCAGGTTAGCATCTGTATAGATAGCGTAGACTGTGGTCCTCTTGTGTAATGTTGCAGAGGGCTCAATTGCTTGAGTGCGCAGTAAAGCTTATATTTCATGCTTACTTTCCCCATCCACCGTAAGCATGTTCATGTTCGTGCTTCATATTGCGATACACATAGTGATGTCACTGTGCACTTGTGCGTTACCACTCTAGTGACTCATCTTTACTTCAAATAATTTCCTATTTGGCTATAGAGGTGTAAATATACTTGGAATTAGGACCAACACTTGGAAAAGCAAATTAATAAATGAGGGAATTAAGAGATTAGCGTTAATCTCATTAAACAACTTTCTTCGCCGATTAGCCGGGTACAAGAAGGAAGGAGCTGAGAAGACCAGAGGCGGTATTGTCTACCTGCCAGAGACACACCTTTTGGAGGAGGACAACAAATACATTCAGAATAAGGACTATGCAGCTGCTGTCCCAGTTTCAGTAGAGCAAAAGAGATGGGCATTCTTTTAATAAGGCTGTGAGGTGTTCAAGGGATAATCTTACATTTGTACACTTTAGACAAGCTGCTGGCACCATTATGTGCCCTGCACGGCTCCTGGTAGTTGGCTAAGCATTGCCACCTCAGTGCCACCTCTGTATCCGCCACCAATCTACACATAAAACCATCCTGAGGAAGTTAATATAAACACCTGCACATAGAGTTCCCTCAAAGTCACATGATGGGCAAAGGACAAAACAAACATGGACTTTGGCAAATGTGGCCACATATTTAATGACTCACACAGATCCATAACAGGGCCTAACTGGCCACTATCAAATATAGTCCACCCCAAAACAATACACTACTCTGTTACACCTCACCAGCCACATCCCAGTATAATTCATCTTCAAACAATACAGAATACACCAATTAATAAGTCTACAGACCATCTTGAATCCAAATAACAAGCACCCAGAACCCTAAAGGACACCCATATTTCCAAAGCGCTGCAGGGCCCTACAAACGTATCGATATACAAATTGACACATAGCATAAATCAATTGCAAATATAAAAGGTGAAAAAGGGCAGTTCAAAATGTGTAAAGCACTAACTGAAAACACTCAAATTGTCTTGGTTATGTATGTACCACAAATGATAACGTTCTAAGAAAGGTACCCCCTACAAGTTCTTTGAGGTCTGAAAGAAAGGGGAAGAAAATCAATGAAAACTAGAAAAACTCCTACGCGACCTGTATTACTTAGGCCTGCTAAGGCTCCAGGGGCTAACCAAATCTGCCAAAATTAAAACATGAATGTGTGCATACTCTTATTGACCTTTTATTTGATCATAAAGACATGATAATATGCTATTGCAAAGATAATTTCTTTTCCATTTATTAGTACAAAATTAAATAATTAAAAACATTTTCTGAAATAACATATGCCAAAATATGCTGGACAATATTTCCACATAGAGACACAATAGATTATACAAATGAAACAAATTGACAAAATCACATCACAGAACCAACAATAAAAAACATATATCTATATTACAAAGAAACAACCCCCTATAATCAACCACAGCTGACCATTCACACCTCATACACCCCAAACATCTATCATACTCTCATCACATCTATGACCTCACCAAACAGCCACATACTCTGCTGATTTAAAAGGTGACAGTATATTAAAAAAACCTCTCCGTTGTAGTGTTGTGGGTTAGGAAAGGTGCAACCAGGACTGACCTGGTCTAGTTTTCATTGTACCTCGAAGGAACAATCTGATGCCTTTTTAAATCAATTGTACTATATGAAGTCTCAGTTTTAAGCACAAAAACAATTGTTGATGCTAACAATTCTATGGTTTTAGATGCGCTATTGGCTCGGCCTTTGACATCATCTCCCAAGCGACGCTGCTATACCGTCTTCCAGCGGCGGCTCCTTCGCTATGGCGAAGGAGCATCGCCCCACTGCTTTTGAGCCGTGCAAAGCACGAAACATAAAATAATAACTTTGCCTTATTATCATTTTATTCTTCGTGCTGCCCGAGAGGGCCGACCAAACAGACATTGCACTCTTAGGAGTGGGCAAATCACTCCTTCTCTGCTCTACTCCGAGAGCAGAGCAGCCCCGCCCAACCGCCCACCTGCCCGCAAAGGTCATGCACACTATCCCTGTACTCCATACAGACTGCATTACAGCCTGCATGGAGAACATGTCCACCCCTCCAGCCCCTGGCTTAACGCTGTGTCACGATGCTCAGACCAATCACAATGCTGCATTGCAGCATTGTGATTGGTCAGGGGAGCCTGGGTGCTTACCAATCACAACGCTGCATTGCAGCGTTGTGATTGGTCAGTGGGGCCTGGGTGTGCTTCCTGTTCGAAGACGAGGAGAGCAGGAGGAAGCAGAGATGTGTGACCGGCAGCAAGGAAAGTTAAAAAAAAAGTTATATTGCCCCCTCTCCCCTCCGTGATACCCACCTCATCCCGCCACCCGTGAGCCTGTCGGCCGCCACTGCCATCTTCATTCAATTGGTATCATAGACTCAACTTTTGAGTGGATCACTGATTTTCTCCAGAACTGATCTCATACAGATCACAAGTCCCAGTGCTCTTGGCTCAGCCAAACTCTCTTCAGCTTTTATGTTTCCCCACGGGCGCGTCTCATCCGCTCCTTTGGGCTCTTTTTTCTTCCCTATGCAGATGACTCACACATCATCTTTTACCTCAATGATACATCCTCTTTCAGCATCTCAAACTTCCATCGCTGTTTCATCTCAGCTGTCTTTTGCACGACCTTAAGACATCTCAAAATCAATACAGAGAAAACAGAAATAATTTTTGGGTAACTCTCCCGCTTAAGGTGTAGGAAGCTGGCTTTTTATGTAGTGCTCTTATTGGTTTACAGAGCTTAAATTAATAATCCCAAATGCTCTCTTTGTGGTAATGTGGGCGAGCAGTTTAGGCGTATCAGAGGGTAGTGTTAAGCATTTGCTGTACTCACAGAGGCAATAAATGAGACACAAACTCACGAAGAAACTCAAGACCAATTTAAAAAAATGACAAAGATTTTTATATAATTTTAGACACCAAGATCATCGGAATTAGGTAAGAACTTTAGACGTTATGGATTTTTACAAGAAAAACAGTAGAAAATCACAGCTGTATTATTTGAGGCATGAGCCTTGAACGCCGTAATGTTATCCTATGGGAGAAACATTCACTGCATAGGTACACTTACAGACGACTTATAGGACTATTCTTCTAGACTTAAGGTAAGTAGGGGCCAAGGTCCAAGAAAGCACAAGCAGTTCAGGTTTACCTGCGCTGGGGTGTCTCGGTCCAGAGGTGCTGTACACGGTGGTAGCCTTGAACGGTACATGCTAATGTCAATGGGAAAAGTACCTGTTAGAGAAAGACTGCAAGTGGGGATTGGGAGGGCAGTCCGGCAGAACCCAAGAGGGGCTCAGCTCTTGAGGGTCACAAGACCACAGAGATGCCATTGGTTTACTTGAGGCCAGGTTGGAGAGCTATGGTGCAGAGGTGTTTTGTCCGGCGGGTCGGTGAGTTAGAGGCTCTCACAGTTCTCGGTGTACCTGCAGACAGCCCTGCCAAGTACCACACAGTAAGTGTTAGACTAACGCATTTCAGTGCGGTGATCCGCATCTTTGCACTGAAATACAAAGTCACGCATAAATGGGATAGCGCCTCCTTGGCTGTCAAGATCTGTTCCTGCCATATGGTGCCGTGGGTGTGAGGGCCCTAGGGGTAGGTATAGATGTGAGTGAGTGATTTTAAAAAAGGTTGGATAATCCAAAAGAAGAGTTTAATGGAATGGTCATCCACCTTATTAAAAAATACAAAAGAGCGGCTGCTCACTGGCTCAATGGTCCAGGGAAGCAATGATCTTCTCTAAAAATGTGGTCGAAATGTTTCATCAGGACCTATAAAAAACTATCTACACACGGTGGTTAGGTGGAGGAGTTCCTACCTACCACTATCCTTACGTGCGAGCACGTGGTCCCGCCAGATCTAGTGGTAACCTAACTAGGTGATAGCGCTTGCTTCTAAGGTTTGGTCGGCTCTTGACACCTCAGTGGATGGTGTCCTGTCCTTTTTCGTACGATCGCCGGAAATCTACCCCACGCCTCAAGCCAAGAAAGCGGAGCGGTTGGATGTCGGCAAAATGGGGTTTAAATATACCTTGCCCATGGTTGGTGGCACTCCTGGGGGCTCACCAGACCCCCAACTATTTAGTACCTACACAGAGCTCTTGGATGACCAGGACTTCAGGGATGAGACCTGTCTCTACAAGAACTTTGATGACACCCATCCTATGTAACATTCGCTGCCTACGTGATTGCCACGAAAACAAAGAAGGCTGAAGATCTATTCATCTGTTAAAAGTTCTAAGATGGAGCATCTAAAATTATGTTTATGCTTTGGCTTTTTTCCTTAGATATTCTTTTAGCTTTGGTCTCCACTCTTCGTTCTTTAGGATTTTATTTGGATGATAAGCTTAATTTTAAAGTTCATGTTTCAAAGCTCCCGTAATCCTGTCCCTCCAAGCTGTGCCTGCTCTACTGGATAACCCCTCCTCTTTACTGTGTCATTTTCCACCCAAGGCCTGGTTATTTCCACACTGAACAGTCCGACGTGCGCCTTTCCACAGGGGCAACACGTATAATCAGACAACAAAGTTAAGCTGATCAGAGGTCCAGAATGACATGCGTCATGCTCTGTTCTGAAAGCATTAAGCATTATGTCACGCCCTGCCCACTGCTGTACTACATTTTGAAATTCTTACGCTGTTACCATCTGAAGTGCATTTGGATTTGCATATGGCTGGGTCCAAACTGGGGTGGCGTAGTGGGCAAAAGAACAATGGATTTAACCCAGATCTTTTGACTGGCGGAGAATGTTTGCATTGTCAGCATTCCATCCATCATTTGTTTGCTGTAACGCCATCTGAAGTGCAGCATATTTTTTCCTCTTTTCGTAAATTATTTATATAGTCTAACGCCTGATGCGTGGGTTTTGGCAGGGCTGCTGTGACTTTTAAGTGTGTGCCTCAGCTGCCGGTCAGGCAGTCTTGCCCAAATTGAATGCTCGGGCGCCTGCTGTCTACTGCCTCTAACTTGCATCATGGATGACCGGGAGTTCGCACTGAGCGTGTCCCTTTCACCACAAGGTAACCTGGCTCCCGCTCATGCCCAACTATAATGTTTTGCTTTTTATTTCTACTAGCGGCATGTACTGTTTAAAAATGGAAATATTGATATTTTGCAGCCTAAAATGTCTTCTTAATAAAGTGCAAAATATCGAGTAGTGAAGGATCTAACACAACTCTAACCTGTCACTATTGCAGGAGACGCATTGTAATAATATTGAATCACTTAAATTAAAAGGGCATTGGGTTGGTCAGGTTATATTTTCTCCTGCTATTAATCATAAGGGTGGTGTATCCATTTTATGCCACAAGCCATTGAATATTCAGATCTTATCAACTGAATGTGACACGAATGGACGATGGGTTTTGGTTGATGATATTATATTTCAACAACAAGTTACTTTCTTTAACCTTTATGGCCCTGTTCAATCTAACACTGAATTTTGGCAGAATGTTCAACCCTAATTATTGTTGCTGGTGATTTTAATGCTTGGTTCGACCCGTTCATTGATAGAAAATCTAAGTTCAAATTTAAACCTGATAAATCTCATAAAGCTTTTCAATCTGCCGTAGCCCCTCATCCATTTTTTGATGTATGGAAACCTGTAATGCAGATGTATATGAATTCACATGTTTATCAAATGTACATCACACTATGTCTCGTTTTGATTATATCTAAGGCTCCCGGTTTTATGGTATTTATTTTTTGAAATTTCCGTCTGTATTTATCCATATTTATTTTTTGCTCTTGTTATCTGTATTTATCCAGCTACGCGCTGGGGGTACGCACCGTACATACATGGGTGGGGGTTCGACTCGTACGTACACGGGTGTACATACACGGGGGGTTCGACTCGTACGTACACGGGTGTACATACACGGGGGGGTTCGGCGTGTGCTCACGGGGGCTGGGGGGTACGGTGCGTACTCACGGGGGCTGGGGGGGGGTTCGGCGCGTATGCGGGCACATGTCTCCATGGTTGCTATGGGAGTTCGGTCCGTACAGTGCATTTTCCATACGGTTGTAACATCGGACGCACGGGATGGATCGTACTTGCGCGCTCGGACTTCACTTTTCACATTTGTACGTAAAGTCGTCCGGGGATGTGTCGGACACTTTTTACGACCCGAGGACGTGTGGGGAACTTTTCCGAATGCGATTCGTATGGACTTTTTCCCGTGCGAATCGTACTTGGCAGTTTGTACGCTACTTGTACGATTCGTACGGTAAAAAGACCGGATACGAGTCGTACGGGGAAAATTTTTCCAGGATCGGAATCGGCACCTTAATTCTGTGTTTCTCTGAATAAACACTAGTTCCAAGAGAAAGCATTTAGGAGTATTTGATATTTGTATGAAGCTCGTACCCAAACCTATGCACTGAGTTTACCCCAGGAGTGCTATTAACTCCAACCTGTGTCCAGAGTGCCTCACTCCAATCTGGGATTTTGGTTATTCTGCTCTCATGCGGGTCTGTGGCAAAAACTATAGGGGTGCTAAAGTCTACGCCAATTGGGGTAAAATTGAATAGTACTTTGTTTTAGGGAAAGAGCACTGGTGCCGGAGCTTGGTTAGCAGGTTTCATCGCACTGTCAGAGTCGAAAATCAGCAGCTAGTAGTTCTAATGGGGGCAAAAAGTAGGGCGATATCTGCAACAAAATTCCAGTTTCCTACAGAAGGCTCTCCGATATGGTGGCCCACCTGACCTCACGTCTCTTGTCACAACAAAGAAGTCTGCACTCTGGGCTTCTAGTTGTATAATTCTTTCTCCCTCAACACTCAGGTAAATAAAATATATTCCTCATATTTCCTTCATATTCGTCCTCTGAAAAATATTCTCAATTTTCTTCCTTTGTCTTCTCGAGAACTCATTTTACAGCAAATCATTCTTTCTAGTCTGTGCTACTAATAATTCTCTCTACTTAGGTCTACTGCAGTATCTCATTCATTGCCCACTCCTATTTAAATATGCCACAATCAGAATAATCTTTCCGTTACTAAATCCATACACATTTAGGACTTTCTTTCTAGACTTCAAGCCACCAGTTCCCGCTCACATTAGATTCAAAGCCATGTGCCTGGTCCACAGGGCTGATCACAGGTCTGATCTCTTCTTTCTTCAAGTCAATATCACTCCCTACAGTCCCATCTCAAATTCTTCGCTCTGCCTCAGTTTAAATCTTGATCTTTCCTAAGAGCAGATGTTCTAGAATGGGAGCCCCCTTGTTCTTCTACCAGGAGGCAAATCCTGAAACTATTCCTTTAGCACTTCGATTCATCGACGATCAACTTGCTTTCGAGAAAGCGCTTAAACTCACCTCTTCGCATTATTTCTGTAGTTCTGCTCTCTTCCATCTACTTGTCCCCTAACAACAGGATACCCCGCTCACTGACAATCTGCGATTTGCAAAAGGTAACTCATCATCATCATCATAAGTTCATACTTACAACATAATAGGCAAAGAAATGAAGTACAGCTGGTCAGTGAGTAGCTGGTTTTGAGGACGCGCCACCCCTCAAACTGTGGCTGCACATTTTCACCTCTTCATCTAACTGTTATATTAAAATGTTTGCAGCGAAAAAAGAAACCATAAAATAACTTTTAAGGAAGGGTAAGGAATTTAAGTGGGGTGGGAGGTAGGAAGGATACTACAAGGGGATCAAGAGGGCATTTCAAGTGCTAACATGTTGACTCCTTTTGATGGGAA
The DNA here is from genome assembly GCF_964204655.1 of Triturus cristatus. NCBI lineage: Eukaryota > Metazoa > Chordata > Amphibia > Caudata > Salamandridae > Triturus > Triturus cristatus. The sequence goes on along the minus strand of NC_140595.1, from coordinate 779,604,861 downwards.
GCGATTACACCCAGGTGTCCTGGCCAACACTGGGTCAGCTGTCTTCTTGATGTAGTGAAGCCACCTGTGAGAGGCAGGAAGCTAGCCATACCATAGGGTTATCACCTTATTTATTTTTTAAATGAAAGGGCCCTTTGGCAGGCAGGAATGTCTACATCTGTGCACCAACTCTGTGGACCCCTCTTCCTTTAAGCCTCTGTTATAGTTACAATCTCACGTCTTTCCACAAATCTTTCAACACTTGGCTCTTAGTGGCTTCATCCACTCTGGCTCTCAACGCTTCCCCCCACCCTAGTGCCATGAAGCTTTTGCGGCTGTATGCGCGCTATATAACAACTACCTTAACACAAAATTACACTACTCCAACAATTTATCTGTTGTAAGAGGAAGTGATATAATTTCTAATTTAATTTGGAAGTGTACTTCAGTGTGTTATAAGGTAGATGACATGCACTGTGTACAGACAAATACTGGACTAGGTTCTAATCTGAAGTTAATTTCCCTTTTGCAGTATGGGTGAACGCCGAGTGGGCCTGTCTCTGCCAGGGGCATGCATGCCCCTCGGATGGCTGGTTGATGTCATGCTACCTGTAGTATTCTGTCACCTGTGGAATTACGGCTTCATTATCAAAAGATGCAATGTTATACCAGCACAACAACAATGACTTTTTCCATAGACCTGATGAATAAGAGATATGACCTGATTCAGCAAGGGCCTCCACTCGAGGTGGAGGCCCCGCAGTTGTGGGGGAGTCTCCGCACATGGGGTGGAGGCCCGCAGTCGTTGGGGGAGTCTCCACACTCAAGGTGGAGGCCCTGCAGTCGTGAGGGAGTCTTCGCACATGGGGTGGAGGCCCCGCAGTCGTGGGGGAGTCTCTGCACTCGGGGCGGAGGCCCCGCAGTCGTGGGGGAGTCTCCACACTCGGGGCCTCCGGCCCCGCAGTCGTGGGGGAGTCTCCACACTCAAGTAGAGGCCCCGCAGTCGTGGGGGAGTCTACGCACTCGGGCGGAGGCGCTGCTGTCGTGGGGGAGTCTCCACACTCGGGTGGAGGCCCTGCAGTCGTGGGGGAGTATCTGCACTCGGGGCGGAGGCCCCGCAGTCGTGGGGGAGTGCCGGGGCAGAATCTCCACAATGAGGATTCTCCATAGTTCCTTACAGATCACAAGCGTTATCACTCCTTAGGGGTGATGCCGGGGTGTTTAGCTGGTACTGAGCGAGACTTGGGTGCCGACAGACCTGTTTCTTTTAAATGAAGAGTCTAAATTGCTGCCACAGTCAAGAGAGGAACTGTTACATTCTTTGAAACGTCCAATTTTGTCCTGTGGCTGTTATACATGGTATCAAAACAAAAAAGGACACTGTTCCTCAGGCGGGGTCCAAGACTACCCACATGCATCTTTTTCACCCTTACTAATAGGATCCACACCCCACACACCCGCAGGCACCATCCGGCATTTGCTGAAAAGAACTCCGATAAAGTGACCCTTCGGGGGACCCACAGGGGATTGCAGCGCCTGCCCTGCAAGGAGCATACGCCCGATAATGAAGCATGACATCCTTCGGGATGTGTGAGGGCAACAGGAGGCAAGACTTGTTCTTGTTCTCCGTCACTGGTGGGTCCGCCTTAACCTAGGTCTTTCTCTTTTCTTTTCTATTCTCTTTTTGAAGGCATGTGGGTAGTCTTGGACCCCGCCTGAGGAACAGTGTCCTTTTATGTTTTGATATTCTGTTGAAGGAGCATGGACACTGGACCATAACTGGCTCCTAGGTCCCCCTTTTTTCTCATTTTTGGTTTATGTTATACATGGTAGACATATACATTTCTACATGCGCTCAAATTAATCAAGAATTAGCAAAGCCACTGGATCTGGCCCTCCCACCAGCAATAAAAAACACTCTCTGATGTGGCCACAGTTGGCTGCATTATAGTGCTTTTTTAAACTTTCAGCCATGGCGCACAGCAGCCGCTGTGCTGGGCAACATGGCTAAAACATTGACAAAGCCAATAGTTTGCATAGGTGAGACTTATTGACTTTGCCAGTGTTTGTTAAGTGTGCACTTGAGTCATTTTAGAGGATAACTTTCATTGGTAAATGTACTCTACTTAATTTATGTAATTGGATCTCCTAGGGGACTGTAAGATCACAATAGCTTCTTTTCCATTCTTTCTTCGCTACCACATACTTATCTTGGAAGGCTTCAATGGTTGAGGGCACCGCTCTCTAGTCTCCCATGCTTCAGGGGCAGACGTGGTCTGCACGACAGGTAGAGAAGGTTGAAGTGCCAGTAGCTGCCTCCTTTCAAAGAGCATGCTTTCTTGTTCTGCTTCGTACTCCACATAAGGGTCCGTACATTAAACTCACTCCGACAGAGGTCTTAGAGGTGTGCAGGCCATGAAATCTGACTCTTGCCATCATACTCCTAGTACTGGGAGCCTAGTTGGACAGTTAGCTAGTTGGACAGATGTGATAATGGATGGTTTTCTGACCAGGGTCGGGGGAGAGCAACATGGGAAACAATGCTTCCAGCAGGGGTGGTGAGAAGCACATAGGGAGGGTGAGCAGAGAGGGGGGCAATCAACATGGAAGGTGGGCAGAGCCGCCAAGTAACACAGAGGCCAATGAAACTGAAAGAGCAAGTGGGTGGGGGCTGAAGAAAGACAGATGGGGGTCGGAAGCAAAACCAGTAGAAGGTGTCATGCTTGGCAAGGAATCAATACTTTGGCCAAAGAAACACACAATGAGGAATTGAAGCCGGCACGCTCTGACCAAAGAGAAGCAAGGAATGAGGGTGATGATGTAGCCAACCAATGGTAAGCAATGGGTTGTCTCTAAGCCCCCTGTAAGTAAACAAATGTCTCACATGCAACAGCACATGCAATGTCTCAGGCGATACCTAAAAATACAGACTGGGCCACCAAATGTAAGGTTTGGGGATGCTTTATTGATAACAAACACTTCAATTTAAGTAGGGTCTAAGGGAATATTTAAAGACCTAGCGTGGATATACTCCCCCATGAAAGACAGATACAAAACACTTCTACCCACGGGTCTAAACAATCAAATTAAACCATAAGAGACCTTAAAAAGCATGATCACTGACCTCTCTAACTCTAACAGGCTATGAAAGAAAACAAAAAAATCTTTTAAAGTCCTTCTAAAAAGGACGGATTCCCATCACTCACCAATGGTGCCATGCTTCATCGTCTGGGTCTCCTCCTAGTGTCACACTAGTGACACCAAGGGCTGCAACCCTTTCAAAAGGAAAGGGGAGCTCGTGGATGTTTTTATCGAGAGCTGTTGATATCGCACTCAATATAACGCGCTTATTAATAGACCTACAGATATGAGCAATTATTTTGTGTAGGAATGAAATGTGCAGTGCAGAATGATTAGAAAAAGTGAATTAAAATTGAGCAATGAGGATTCGGAACAGAGGGGCCTGGCACCGAAAACTGTTGATTGCACTGTTTTTAGGTTTGAGCTTTGAGAGATAGTAATAAAGGTTTTTTTCTCTCATTGCTCAATTTTTTTCACTTTTTCTAATCAGTCTGCACTGCACATTTCATTCCTACACAAAATAATTGCTTATATCTGTAGGTCTATTAATAAGCGCGTTATATTGAGTGCGATATCAACAGCTCTCGATAAAAACATCCGCGAGCTCCCCTTTCCTTTTGAAAGGGTTGCAGCCCTTAGTGTCACTAGTGTGACACTAGGAGGAGACCCAGATGATGAAGCATGGCACCACTGGTGAGTGATGGGAAACCGTCCTTTTAAGAAAGACTTTAAAATAATTTTTTATTTTCTTTTATAGCCTGTTAGAGTTAGAGAGGTCAGTGATCACGCTTTTTCAGGTCTCTTATGGTTCAATTTGATTGTTTAGACCCGTGGGTAGAAGTGTTTTGTATCTGATGCTTTATTGATAACATATTCGATGTCCGGTAGTAGAGTTTGTTAGAATTATGTCATCATCAAATTGATTCAGTGTCATCGTTTTAATAAACCTGGTTTTATTGATGATTTTCTGAAATGTTCCAAGACATGGCAAAGAGACACTGTGAACATCTTTGTATGTTTAAGGGGAAAGAGTGTAAGACAACATGCCTTGACCATGAAGAAGATAGAGGCAATAATAAATACCAATGTCAGCCTGGAGAGCCAAGGCGTGCACAGGATTGAACTGAGGCACCATACCTTATGCAGCACACACCGCCACAAACCCTGGTGTGACGCCCCCTACCACAGCCACAAGCCTATCACCACCACCTCAACCTCCGTAAGTACCACCATAACCAGAAACTACAACCAGTATTGCATAGCCAGAGACGTGGACAAACTGCCCCTGGGACACTAAAAGCATTCCCCAGTCCACTTTTCTGCATTCTTAACACTTCACTCACTCAAACACATATTATACTGTGCTTTGTGTTTTTGGGCATCATAGTTACCTAAATCTTTGAAATTGCTATCTCTGGTCCTACTAATTGAGTTTTTGTCATTTTGGTCCAAATAATTTATTACATTTTACTCAATTTATCTAAATTGGTGTGGGATTTTTATTGTGTTGTTTTTTGTGTTATTAGTGTGTAGGTACTGCATAAATACTTTACACATTTCCTCAACGTTAAGCCTGACTGCATTTATGCGAAGCCACCAGACAGTTATTGTCAGGTTAATTTTGTGACTTTTGTGGTTCTGAAAACAACAAGAAATCCGTGGGTCTGGAAAAGCTATACTAATTGTTCAAGTCACAGAACCGAATGCTATAAGAAATCAAAAAAGTCCTCAAAAAGAGGACGGAGTCCCATCACCCACCGAAGTGGCATGCTTTATCATCTGGGGCCTCCTCTTAACCACAACCTAGTGTGGCTAAGGAGCTGCAACTCCTGGGTGGAAGAGGAGGGAGGAGCTCGCGGATGTTTTCTAGGCTTTGACACCCTAATAAGGCCTGACTGAGCAGAGGCTAAAGCTGCCTAACGTGTGATGAAGTGACGTGGAAAGTGCAGTGTGAGTGAATGTTTGGTTAAAATTGACTATCTAATGAAAAATATTTTTATTCAGTATCCTTAGATGTCAAAGAATAAAAGAGTGGTCGACATGTTTCAGCCATTAACGATCATATCTTGTGATCATGGCTTTCTTCAGGACCAGATGTAACTACTGCAACAATTTGCAACAAACAGGTGAGAACAATCTAAACCTAAATATGATCAAAACGATACCTCCAGCAGATATACCCACTCAACTGTTGGTAAGTGAAGCTGCGGGGGTTCTTATGATGCACCTGTGTGAAACACAAAGGAAATACACAAGAGCAGCATATTAATATAGCAAAGGGAAAGGGGATAGAACAATTAGTAACTTTAGACAATTGGTACCACCATGTCTACCAATGATCAGCTTACCCGTCTTGAATCGGGCGTAGTCGCCTACACTCCTGGTGCCAACTCAGGGCGTGAGGCAGCGCTCTAATAAAACAAATACAAACAAACTGGTATAGGACAAGATCTCATGGGTGGTATAGTGATCTTTAAACCAGAACAACTCCAAATCGACTAAAATGCATGTGTGTCAGACAACCCTATTAACAATAGTGATACAGCTAGAGTAAAAGTGCCCCACACTCAGGCTCATCGATAACTCTAGGTATATCTGGCTCAAAAGAAATGATCAGAACCATGGGGGGCACAAAGGCTGTATTATCATGTCTGGAACAATCTCAAGACTAAGCCAAATGTTAGCCCATAGATAGTGAGCTAAACAATAAGCATGGATATGCGCAACGTAAGGCCAAAACTTCTAAAAAGCGAAGAAGATGGCAAAGCTCACTATGAGCGGACTCGTAGCTATCTATGTACATAGACTGTCTCCTAAGGAGCCATCAGAAAATATCAAATGTGAGTAAAGTTCAGAGAACGTCAATGCGAGGCTTACTAAAACTGCGTATTGTGATCTCTGTTTAGAACAATTCACTATGCGCTAAGCGTCTTGTGCTTGAATCATGGCGAGCAACATTATTGTAAATTACTAAACTGCGGGAAGGCCAGGCTCCAGACAATATTAAAACAAGTGAGGAGCAAAAAAGTATAAGCGCCAACACAGTGCGACCAGGGGACTAAGCATTAAAGACTCCTATAGAGAAAGAATGGGTTTAAATCAAGCGCATCGATTCCTGAAAATGCAGGCACTCCAAAGTGAGCCTAAGCAAAAGTGTAACATTACAAAGACTCACTAATGCGCGAAGTCATGGCAAGCGGCATACTAGAACGAAAGCCTACCTGGCCGTCGCTACCCCAGATGGTCTTCCTGGTCCTACCGAGCGGTACTGGAGCCGTGTGTGCTGCTTCTAGATAAAGCCGGAAAAAACCCGGAAGCAAACGGCAGGACCATGGGAGAAACCAAGTCACATGACCAGAACACGAGACTCTACTCGGCATAATGGCCTTCTGGGAAATGTAGTCAAAAAGGTGCATGTGCTCATATTATGCAAACAACATACGTAATGCAGCTCATAATTTGTAACAAATAATAACTTATGTATGGAAGATGTTATTACCGTGACCATATAGTCAAGACGCGTATTGGAAAATGGTGCATACGATAGTATAATGCCAACAGAATACGTAATGCAGCTCATAAATCGTGGCAAAAAATAAAAAATAAAAAAATAATGAATAATAACTTCTGTGTGGAAGGTGTAGTTCCGCAGCCATATAGTCAAAAAGCATATTGGCAAAAAATTATAAAGGAACTGACACGTCTCAACTGGAGCACGTCTCTGGACGCGACAGTGAAAGTGCAACGTCCGGAACGTGCCCACCTTAGGATCGCGAGTTGACGTGGTGCAGCAGTATAAATGAGGAAAGCAATCAGAGCGCCGGAAGACACAAGAATTGAATCCGACCGTAAAGAAGTAAAAAATTCCCCATTCAATGGAGGACTCACTAGAAAACATAAAATGAGGAAAAACTAGGACAAATGCACAGCTAGAAAATACAACCCCCACATAGGATGATGTCAAAGGCCTAGATAGGGTGTGTCAAGGTCAGGTATGGACTCTGGTACAACGCACCACCCCACCTCGGAGATTAATATGAACAACATTAACGAAGGGAAGTCCACGGGATGGATTAATTCAAACCCAGCGTATCACTCTGTATTCTGAAAACCCAACGCTGTTCTCGTTTGAAGAGGAAAGATGACACATCCGTGATATGTGGAGGAATGAAGGGTTGTTCGAGAATTGTCCAGTTGATCTCATTGGGTTGATGCCTGAACTCAACAAAGTGATTGGTCAAACGGGTCGATTGTTTCTTGTACCTGATGGTGCTTTTATGCTCCATTATTCTGAGCTTGACCTTCCTGGTCGTCATCCCTACATATCTCTTCTTGCAGGGACATGTGATAAGGTAAATCACCTTATCACTATTGCAATTTGTATGCTTGATTTGTCTCCATGGTTTACCCATACCTAGGTCAATCTCGACAGTGTGTGAGGTCTGTGGACACACTGCACAACTGCCACACGCATAGTGTCCTTGTACTGGAGGCAAGTGCCAGAGCGTATTGGTTGAAGCTATAGTGATGTTTCTAGGGCGTGTATGCACAAGCGTGTCTCGAATGTTGGCACTTCTCTTGAATGAAAACAATGGGAGAGGGAGTTGAACACTGCCCACGTTTAATATGCGCCAGTGTTTCCATATGCTTTTCTGAATTCCGCTGGACTGAGTGGTAAAGGTATTAACGCACGTCATTTTGTCTAGTGCTGGTTTAGGTACATTGGATTCAAGCAGTGCCTTGCGGTTATTGTTCGAGGCCAGTTTGTAGGATTGACGGACCAAACGAGAAGGATAATTCTTAGCTCTGAGATTCTTGGACAGAGAATTGGCATGTTTCCTAAAGTTCTCAGTGTCGGAACAATTGCGTCTTAGCCTCAAAAACTGCCCGAAAGGTAAACCTTCTCGGGTAGATTTGGGATGGAAACTGTCATATCTCAGGATGGAATTTCTAGCCATAGGTTTGATGTAAAGTTCACTCCCCAGGCCATTGTTGGATGGAAAGATCCGAAGATCTATAAAGGGGAGACTACTTTTACTGGTCTCCATCGTGAATTTTAAGAAGACATTCTTAGAGTTGAGCCAACTATGGAATGCCTCTAGAATGTGAAGGTCACCTCGCCAGACGACAAAAATGTCATCAATGTAACGCTTCCACTCTATGATACAATTCCGATAGGGATTGTCTGTGTTTAATACGACCTCTTGTTCAAATAAATGGACATAGAGGTTGGCCAGACTGGGGGCGAAAACGCTCCCCATTGATGTACCGGAAACTTGCAGATAGAACTGATCTTCGAATTTGAAAAAATTCTCGGTCATCGCCAACCTCGCACAGTCCATAATGAAAGGAACAGGTGAACTAGGTTCTTTCAACTGATCATCCAGGAGACCTCTGATTGCTGTAAGGGTCTCGGTCTGGGGTATACAGGTATACAGTGATTCTACGTCGAAACTGATAAGAAAATCAGTCTCGACGTCAAAATTGATTGCAGGAAGCAATTGTAATATGGCCTTAGTGTCCTGTAAGTACGTTGGCATAAGTTGGACTAGAGGCCTCAGAAAGACATCTACAAATGTAGAAAACGGTTCCAACAAAGAACCTAGACCTGATATAATCGGTCTGCCAGGGGGAGGGCGTTGTGCCTTATGTATTTTTGGTAACACATAAAAGTATGGTGTCACCGGATATGTTGTCACCAAATACTGTGCTTCATGCGGTGAAATCCAACTTTCAAGTTTGGCCTCATCGACCAGCTCAATGATCTCTTTTTTAAGTCTGGGCGTGGGATCTTCACTCAGCCATTTGTAAAAACGTTCATCCCTTAACTGTCGCAGGCATTCTGCCCTGTAGTCAGCTGTATCCAGGACCACAATAGCTCTGCCCTTGTCGGCGGGCTTGATGGTAATACCACTGTTCTTAGTAAGGGTGGTTAAAGCTTGTTTTTCGAGCCTGGGGAGATTACAATAATTCCCCTTCGACGGGATTTGAATTCTTGAAATATCGTTCAAAATGGCAGTTTCGAAAGCAAGAACATGCGCAGGCAGCGTATGTATGGGAGGATTGAAGGTGGATTTCGTCCGTAGACCAGTGTCTTCAAGTTCAGTATCGTCAAAGACATTGGCTTGGAAATGGAGTCTGATTTTGCGAAAGAAACTCGCTAATTCGCATTGTGTCGTAAACGGATCTCCAGTGTTAGTAGGCACGAAGCCCAGGCCTCTATTCAATACTCTATTTTCCATGTCTGTTAAGGTGTATGAACTGAGATTGACCACTAGCTGTTGCTGGGTCCCGCCACTTGAGGACCCTTCGTTGTGCTGCGAAGGTGCCTCGGTGACGTCGGGGGGCTCCAGTGGACCTGTGCCTGTGTTTGCGGTCCTCTCCTTCTTCCCCTGGAGCGGCCACGGCCCTGTCCTAAAAAAGACTGGTTTGAAAAGAAATGGGGAGGAGGGTTAAAGGGCATCATCTGAGGATTGAAAGGAAGATTGGGGTATTGCCAAGGTGCTGGATGCCACCAGTGGGCTTGTTGGTTGCCTCGCCAGTTGCGCCTTTGGCCGTACCCTCGCCCTCTATTTCGTGTCTGGCCCTGTTCCGTGGAATCTGAGTCGCTGGACCAGTCATCTGATCCCGAGGTGGAATAGTTGGACCCATATTTCCTGCCTTTCTTATTAAATGCAGGCGGTGTATAGTTCTCTTGTGTGTAGGGATACACCTTCTCTAGGGAGAATTTGGCCAAATCTTTCTTAAATTTTTCAACTTTAGTAATCAATATACCGTCTTTAAATTCTTTATTGGATTTGTTGGTCTCATCCAGGTTTTCCATAAAGACGGTATTGGAGAGGGTAGTCTTAATCTGTCCCTCTAGAAGTTGGATCTCAATTAAAATTGCGTCGGCAATACGCTTTGCGGTACTGATAATCAAAATTAACCAGTCGCGAGTACATCGCCACGCAATGAGAGACCAATCTTTGAGGAAAACTTTGTCTTCGAGAAAGAGACGTGGGGAGTTGGTAACAATTAACCCTGTTGGTGCACAGTTGCCCCAGAGATACTCGGTCATGATTGCCCCATGAATACACGTCCGGGTATGTGATTTTTTCAAAATAAGCAATTTGGACCACTCATCGCCAGAACTTCCACCTGTCGTGATGGTAGTGTCAATAATGCTCGGAGTAGTGGCTAAAATTAATCTGGCCATATCCTCGTCAAATGCTAAGCCAGCAAAATCAGCCATTGTTAAGGAAAAGACACACAGCGCTAAAGACGTAGAGAAACAAAGAAAGCTAGTAGGACACAGCGGATATTACCGTGTGTAAAACTCAATAAGACCCGCAGCCGAGGCTGCACACAAATCACAAAAATACCGGTAGAAAACGGGGGTCCTTTTGTGGTTCACCATGACAGGTATTGTGGTTGTTACTTGAGAAGGGGTTTTACTCCCCTCAATCAATAACCCAATTTCTCACACCTTTTAATCGGGAAAGCTTTTGGGTTAATGGGGATTCTGACCTTAAAGACGTTCTAGCTATTGTGAGAAAGGCTGAAATGGCGGATAGATGTCAAGGTCATTTTAAATGAGTCTAAAATGTGAATGAGTGTGACGTTGTAGGTAAAGTAGAGGGGAAGGAGGAAAAGCGTCTTCAGTTTTAAGGAATGGGTTAAAAGACAGTACTAGATGTTATAGATGTGACAGTAGAAACCATCTTGCTTATAGTAAATCTTGCCCTGCTTTGAAAGTGAAGTGGAAATAAAGTAATGTGTCTTACTAGCTGATGTTTTGGGAGTGTGCATTCCTAAAAACTGAAAATTGATATTTTTAATGGCAGTTTTAGTTTTCAAAAATGGGTTTTCTTCTGGAAAATTGAGTTTGTTTGCCAACAGCGGAAAGTGGTATTAAATTGAAAATGTGTATTTTCAGAAAGTGGTGGATGATAATTCAAGCTGAGCTGGGGAGAAGTACAGCTGTGCTTATGTCCTTTGTGTCACAGGGCATGTCAAGATTTGAATGTTACCTCACAAGTCAAGGAGAGGCATTTGATATTGATTAACTTTTTCCCAGCATTTCTGCTGGTAACCGCACTTGGTATACTTGGGTGGTAACTACTGAAAATCCTGCTTTTGGTGGTCATAGTGTAGTCACTATTTTACAGTTATAACATTTGCTAGTAGCTCAGGAAGACTTTCCTTGAGCAGAAGTAGCTCTCACTACAGAAAAGGTTGGAGACCCCTGATTTAGACAAACCATTGATGTGTGAATTCAAAGTGTTGGGAGAGAAGGCGATGGTTATGGCAGACACAGGGTCTTCTTCTCACATCTACAGAGACTATTGTACCGGACTTCCACCACAGGCATATCATGGACTTCTGAAGAATATTCACTCCTTGCCCCCTTGAATCTCAACCTCCAATAACTACGTTAGAGTACAGAGACCCCAGGGGGACAGGGTAAGGGCTACAGAAGACTGCAGCCAGTAATGGATCCATGGCCAATATCTAAACAAGAAGGTAAACACTCATTATTACTTCTGTATTACTTTACTGGTCATACACACCTAGAATGAAACCCACCTATTAGTTAGCACACTGTTTCTTGGCTGTCAGCCACTTTGTAAAGATGGGAATATATGCAGGTTTATATCTAGAAAACAAAATATATTAGGAATCATAAACTTAGAATGTGAGAATGACACTAATATATCCAGCCAAAGCATGTGTGCAAGAATTCTTGAGTATGGTTACCTGGTGATTAGAATATAATGATCTATGTTCATGACATTTGTTTTATGTCCACACTAATTGAAGAACTGTTACTTCACACTCTGCTATAGGTTTCTTCCTTCAAACGAAATAGAACCAAATGCTAAAGTTCTTAAAATGTATTCTTAGAACAGTTCTGTTTTTAGCCACTAGATGGTAATGTTGGTCCTTCCTGAAGACAAATAGAATGAATTTGTGTCAAATACTTTCTGAGTTCCAGTCTCTTTAAATCATGAAAAATAAACACAAAGAATGGCTTCAGCAAACTGCATCAATTCTTTAAATACTTAGCAACACTTCCTGAGTTACAGTCTCTTAACATCACAAAGGATATTGGCATCCACACAACTAGAGCACCCCTTACATAATTAGCAGAAAAACAAAACCTGTTTTCTTCCAGACAAGCAGTCAAGGATCCTTGAAGCAGAATATCAGGAAAGGCAAAGAATACAGCATCCTCCATCAGCGGCTGGCAGAGCAACAACAGTTGGGAAGCACAGATCTCTGTTCAAATAGTCCCTGCAATGTAACACGTGACTGTTGACTGAAACACTAGACCAAAGATACAAAAGTACACACAACATGTCTGCCACACATGTTTAAAAGTTCAATTATCCTTTCTTGTTTCCTGAACGTATACAGCAGTAGTTGGAGGAATTGAATGCTGAGAAACATATGTTAAGGCACTAACTATCTGTGATCCCAACCTTTCTTGCCCTGCCTCTGATTATAAGTAAGGGTGTATTTTCACATATAGAGAGAAGAACAAAGGGAGAGCGAGGAAAAGAAAGAGTATGTCCTTATCCCCAAATTAAATGATCAGACAACAAAAGGGACAGACCCAGCAAGGGAATCCAAAACAAGGCGACACAATGCCAAGCGGAGTGAAGAAAAAAACAAATAGGTTTTGAAAAAGAACCCTCACCCACCAACCTAGTTGGTGGCATGCTTCATCATCGGGTTTCCAGCTGGGCTGCTGAATGCAACCCAGCTGTGCAATGACGCCTCATTTAAAGCAGAGCGGGTGATTTTTGTGAAGGGGGTGAATTATAGGTGCAGTTTAAAAGTGCCTCTAGGGTCCTCGGTCGAGGTAGAACGATTTTATTCCTGAGGTCCTCGGACACGGTTAAAAAAGTAGGGTGGATATTATAAAAGACTTAATTGGTCTTCTTTATCCAAAAGAAATGGTTGACAGGTTTCAGCCTAAACAACATACAAAGGCTTTCTTCAGGACCAAGAGAGTGAAGTGCGGCCAGGTTTCGGTGACCATGTGAATTATCAGCACACATACTAAGGTGTGCTATGAGTGCGGGGATGCAGCCGTACTTATGGTTCCCACCGTCAGGTGTGATAAAGGCTATGTAATTGAGCAGCTACCTACGATCCCGGCGGGGCGGACACCTGTAGTCACACATTCGTGAAGGTAGTCCGTCCGCCTATGCTACCTACTCCGGTCCTGCATGAGATCCAGACGGTTTCACATATAACCATACATATTACTGCAGAGTCTTGTTTTTCCTTTCACCATCATCGACAATTAATGTTGCACCAGTCAATTTTCTCACAAGGCAGATAAATGAATTGCCTCTTATGTCATAGAGTTAACATCTGATGAGAGGATAATATAGATAATATATTTTAAAAGATATTTTGCATCTAATGTGAGTTTTATAGGCATGGATGCCGATTTATGTAGCTGTAAAACAAGTGTGCATGTTGGGGTGGAAGGATCAAAGGCTTCTGAAAAGTACCCTCAATTCTTGTGTATCATGGAGTCTGAATATTGTTCATACTTATCAAAGATCTTCCCACAAGTTTAAACTTTGGTTTAAGAAAGCTGAAGCACTTCATGCACAGAATTACATTAAGACCTTGAACCATTCATATGACAACAAATGAAGGGTTCATAAATAGCTACAAATTATTTTCGACACTCTACAAATTAATGATATTATTGAAGAGGCTGAGTCTTCAGATTGTATTTCTCCTGTTGTTCTAGCAAAAAAGGAATGGAAACTTTAGACTATGCTTTGATCTAAGAGCCTTGAATTCTCGCACAGTAATCAACAAACATCCTTTACCAAAGAAAACAGTATATCTCTCTTTTCAATGGTGCCACAATTTTCACCACTATTGACTTGTGTAGCGCCTATCAACGGGATAAACTGGATGTAGAAACAGGAGTCCTTACTGCGTTAATACCTACGTTTGGAGTTTTCCAGTAAAAAAAGATGCTGTTTGGTCTTGCTTCAGCGGTATTCATATTTCAAAGAGCTACGTACAACGTCTATACAGATTTGGAGGAAAATGTCCGATGCTTTCAAGGTAAAACTTTGTGGTCTTTTCTAAAAATCTGGATGCACATTTTGACATTTTGCATAATATATGTTCAAGGTTAGCAGACAAGGGACTTGTTCTATCTGCTGAGAAATGCAATTTGTTTGAGCCCAAGGTTGAATACTTGGGTTACACCATATCAGCCACAGATGTTGTTTCAAAAGAATCCTTAGAAGCAGGTATAAAACATGACCCAGTACCTGACAAATGAGGAGAAACCTATGTCTTTTAACGGGATGTGTGAATATTACAGCAAAATTGTTATAAGTTTTGCAACCATAATGGAACCACTTTGAAAGCTAATATCCAAAGGAGATGAGGTGAGGAAAAAGAGCAACAAAAGACCTTTGAGAAAGTAAAAAAACCTATTTTGATAGCCTTAATTTTGTGTCCATTCGTGTTACCGACCATGTACAATAGATACTAGCTCCTATGGTTTGGGAGCTGTTTTTTCTCTCAAATGTCAGAAAACACTGAATGGATGCATGCTTTTGATTCAAGAAGTCAGAGCGCGACGGAGAGGCATTATGCAGCAATTGGAAGGGAACTCCTTACATGTGTTTGGGCCACAAATAATTTCCGGCATTTCAGTTGGAGTAACAAATTAATCATCAAAACTGACCACAAAGCACCGATAAATATCTTCTCCTTGGGTAGGGGTTTAATATCCACTGCCTGCATTGCAAGACTTTGTTCTAAATTACAAGAATATTGTTTTTGATAAATTGTATGCCCAAGAAGAACAGTGCAAATTGCTTTTCCAGACTTCCATACCCATATACTGATGATTATAACCAAGAGAATTGAGAATTAGGTGTAGAATAATAGGTGGGAGGTATAAATATGATGCCAGGCAAGAGTACTGATGTAGAAAAATGTAAGTGTGAGGATGCTAAAGATGCTGTTCTCTATCTAGTGAAGAAGTATGTTACAAGAGGATGTAAACCAAGCAATAGTTTATTAGGTCCTTTGCATTCTTTTCAACAAGGTGCACCAGAGCTTAGTGTTGTGTGGAATCTTGTCTTCTGGATCAAAAAATGTGCGCCTCCTGAAGGGTATGTGTGAGGCTTTTCTTTCCATTGGTCACCGGGGTTACATGCGAATGTTTGCACTAAAATATCTTTGAAGATCTTATTTTGGGTGGCCTGGTACGGATGCTGATACCGAACGCGTTGTAAGGGAATGTGAGGTGTATGTATCTTGAGACAAAAGTGGCAATGTTAATGGTTCACCTAAGCAACCAGTACCATGGCCAGTTTAGCCTTGTAAAGGTTGGACCTGGATATTAGTATCCAGGTCCGTTCAGAATTTAACCAAAACACATGCAATTTGCCATTGTCCTTGTTGACGCCAGAAGTAAAGTTTGGTGAAAGGGTTACTACCAATGAGGTACTTGATTTTCTTGAGAAAAAAGATTGTAGATAAGATACCTTGAAACTATCCTCACAACAATCATGTTCAATTTTTTGTCTAAGATGCCAGATTTCCTATGCCTCCATCACATCAATCACTTCAAGACTACACTGCATGACTCTCAGTGCAATGGTCAAGTGGAGAGATTAAATAGATACCTCAAATAAAATGTAATTATGGCAATGCAAGGAGACGTGCATTTAGCAAAGCTATCAGAGAAAGATTGGGGCTGACAGAAATTCACTCAATTTCACCACAGGTGTTCTCCATTCTGTTTGTTACATGGGAGTCGCCTGCCTTCTGATGTATGTCCATGGTAGTTTAAGACTGAATTGCCTGATAATGGTACAAATACAATAAGCTCTGAATTGGAAAATATAAGCGCCCAGGGTCATTCAAAACAAGTGAGGTCTAAGTTACACTGTGACCATTAACATACGTTCACCCAACCCACATTTTCGGTGGAAGAATGGGTTAAGATTTGTGTTAGAAATGGGGGTCTCTAGTTGGCAGAGGTAGGTACCTTTGTCCAAGTAGGGGCCCTTCTTCCTAGTCAGGGTAAGGGGGATACACTTCTAAAATAACCCCTTTTCTCCCCCTTGGTAGCTTGGCACAAGCAGACAGGCTTATCTCAGAGGCAGTTTGTAAAGCAGTTGTGAACACATACAGTAATACAGTGAAACACTAAAATGGACACCACTCCAGTTTAGGAAAATAAGTAATCTTTATCTAAACCAAAACAAGACCAAAATAACAAATATCCATAATACAGTAATAAAAATATGACTTTCAAATGGTAGAAATAGTTCAGTTCAAAGCAAATTGCAGATGCAACACTTTTAACACAAAGTACCTTGGATGCCTCGCGCACACAAACAAAAAGGGTCGCAGGGAAGGTGATGCTTTGGTTCCTTACACGTAGGGAAGGTGATGCATCGGGTCCTTGCTCCGGGGGAGATGATGCGTCAGTTCCTTACCGAAGAGGAGGCGATGCGTCTGTTTCTTACTGCATGGGGAGGTGATGCGCCGGTTTCTTGCTGCATCCCCCAATGCGACAGACCTGGCACCTCGATGCAATGCAACAATCCGGGATGATGCATGGATTCTTGCAGCCGCACAACAGGGCTTACGGCGGAATCGGTGAGGTGATCTCGGACTTTGGAGACCGGTGCACTCGATGCGGCCGCGGGCAGGTGCTGCGTCGGTTTCTTCAGCGATGCGTCTGAAACAAGTACGGATGCGTCGCGCTTCTCGTTGTTTTTTGCATTTTTGTATTCTTTTTTAAATATCTTTATTAACATTTAAGACATTTATGACAAAATATTCGTTCATTCTTGAAGTTACACATTAAATGTTGACATATAATCATAGGCACAAGTATAACTGGGCTTATTGCAGTCCACGGCTTTGTATTAGCTCCTTGACAAACGCTTCAGCCCTAACGACATGGGCCCCTTGATAGCAATCCTCCTGTCAATAAAAATTAAGTGCCTGTTCCAATTTTTCCTCATATCCACAAAAGAACAACATTTCTGTAATACTTAACCGCAACTCCCATTCCCCCCCCACCCACAACTGTATCCCTCACCACCCCTGTCTGATATACTCTCTATAGTCTGAGACTGGGTGTCTGCTAGTTGTACATTTCACTGCGTCATCTAACACTTCAATTATATATGTGTTCCCCTATCTCTCAGTGGTCTCCTGAC
This sequence comes from Triturus cristatus, assembly GCF_964204655.1. Classification (NCBI taxonomy): domain Eukaryota; kingdom Metazoa; phylum Chordata; class Amphibia; order Caudata; family Salamandridae; genus Triturus; species Triturus cristatus. Next base: position 779,587,585 of record NC_140595.1, on the reverse strand, counting down.
TCGCTACCCGGTCCTACAGTTCCAGTGGTCTCCTCCTGTGTGTCCTCATCTCCTCCATCACTGTTAAGATCTTCTAACATCACCCTCCACGCCCTCAGATCGTCTTCCAGCCTTTCATCATGCCTGACCTGTTTCATCCGAATCCCGTCTGCCATTGCCCACTCCTTCATATCCCGTACCCATTGTGTTTTTTAGGTGGTTTACGACTTAGCCAGGAGATAGCTATTCAACGTTTGTCTAACACTAGTCCCAGCAGGGCAAACTCCCTACTAAGACTTTTGTTTTTGGGTCGGGGTAATAAACCCAGCAGGATCACCCGTATCTCCCGTGGCAGCACCCACTCCGTTGCTGCTCGCAACGCAACCAAGACACCATCCCAAAATATTTGGAGCTCTGGGCAGGACCAGACCATATGGATGAATACAGCCTCTGCCTCCCCACATCTGGGGCACTGCCCTGAGCATTCTGAGTAAATCGTGTGTAGCATCTTTGGAGTAAGATATGTCTGGTGTATATCATTAAATTGGATCAGCTTAAACCGTGCATTTGAGCTCACTTGCTTAACCCCTTCATGTATTTTGGTCCAGTCTGCCTCCGGTATAGTTCCCTCTGTCAGTGTCTCCCATCTATCTTGAATCAGCAGCGTCTGGACCGTCTTGTCATCTCTGATAGCTTGATATAGGTGGGAGATCAATCTACGTCCTTTAGCCATCGTTATCAGGGTCTGTAACACCCTGGACATGGGGGGCTCTTCAGGAAACATCGACCAGACCTCTCTAGCTACCAGGGCTATCTTTGCATATTGTAGAAACTGTCCTGGGCCCAGCGCAAAGGACTCTACCGCCTGTTCGCGCATGATATATTGCTTGTTAATGTATAAGTCACCCGTGGTGAGGCATCCCCCCTCCCGCCATCTACGCACAGACAGACGTGGAGATTTGGAGAAAGGGGGGAACCGCTCATAGGAGCACGTCGGGGCTTAAGGGGCCCTTTGCAGCACTCTTCAAACGACAAACTCCCAAATCTCCGCTACATGTTGTATGATATACAGGCTCGTTGAAAGGTATCTGTGTCCCCATCATTAACAATTCAGGGAGTTTTTCGTGCCCGTAGCTCCCCGCCATCAGGGCCTTCTCCCACTTCCCCTCATCGTCCAACCAATGTACCACGTGCCGCAAATGAGAGGCTGCATAGTAAAAGTGTTGCGCTTCTCGTTGTTGTATTGCTTTTCCAGCTCCCAACAGCCAGAACAACCTCCAGAGGCCCAGAACAGCTACAGGCACTTCTTGGCAGGTCAGAACTCACAGCAAGGAAGTTCAGGGCAGCTGGGGGGAAGTATTTGTGTCCCTGAGACTTCAAGCCCTTGTAGATCTTCCTCAAGCAGGGGACACAGCAAAAAGCAAAGTCCTTTTCCCTTTCCTTGGCAGAAAGTAGCCACTGCAGGCCAACCCCAGACAGCAAACAACACAGGGGCAGTATTCCTCCTCAGTTTCTCCAGCTCTTCTACTTGGCAAAGGTTCCTCTTGATTCCCAGAAGTGATCTAAAAGTCTGGGCCCCTTTTTTATACAGTAAATCTCTTTGTTCTCTGTGGCAGAGAAGCTCTTTGCCCAGCCAAAACCAGTTTTGTCCTCTCTGGTGCAGCTTTCTGGCAGGAGGTGGCGACAGCATTGCACCCTGCCCTTGGGCCTACCTTAGGGGTGACTAATATGTAGAAAAGGGAAGGTTTAGGGACTGGCAAGTGGGTGCACTTGCCAAGTCGACATGGCAGACCCAGGCTGCACACAGGCTCTACTATGGCAGGCCTGAGCCACATTTTACAAGCTGCTTCTGTGGGTGGCACAACCAGTGCTGCAAGCCCACCAGCAGCATTTGATTTACAGGCCCTGGTGCACACAGTGCACTGTACTAGGGACTGACTAGTAAATCAAATATGCCAATCATGGAATCACCAATACAGAACAACAACTGACAAAGGGAGCACTTGCACTTAGGCACTGAATAGCAGTGGCAAAGTGCCCAAAGCATCTAGACCAGCAAAACGAAGTCCAACATAGAGCAAAACACAGAAGGCAAAGGCAAAACTACAGGGAAAACCCACACCAATGATGCCAGGTCTAACAATCTGTTTCCCCAAATTGGTAGGAAAGAGTCAATCCAATTTTTAGGCCTATTTATGTGATTAAGGTTACCAGGAGAAGCGTGATAACCCAAGATGTTAAAAGCTGGAATGTGAAGAGGGTTTTTTCTTATGATGTAAAAACACATTTCTGAAGACCACGATGATGTTGATGATTCACGCAGCTGTACCACTGAAAATGAGGATTTATCATCTGTTCCTGATTATAACCCACCTAGTGGCAGGTCACCTCTAACTACTAGTCATCCTGAGAGTTCTGCTGACCCTGGTTCCCATTTGCCTGATGTACCCACTGATGTTTCTGTTGCTGAACGAATAAAGCAACGTCCAGAAGACAGAAACCCTCTTGGAGAATCCTGCGTGAATAATTTTGTTTTCTTTTCCTACTTATTTTATTGACTCGTTCTTGAGTATTTCATAATTTTATCTACTTTTATATTAGCAGATTTGTTCTTTTATTTGAGGGGGTGTTATATTCTACTAGTTAAGTAATATAGTTGCCCTCACTAGTGTTTCCTCCTGTTTTTCTCATCTGTTGATTTAGTGCAAAATGTTGGTGTTGAAAATTTCAATGTCTGTTCCAACCTCATTCAAGTTCCTGACTGAATGCTGGTCACACATATACTTTGAACTTAATAAACAGAAGATTGCTTATTCAACCCAGACTCTTCTCCATATGCGACACCATCTCATAGATTCTCATTCCCAGCAGGCCAGAAAGGTAGAGGTAGATGAATGGTAAAATCCTGTGCAGTCAAAATGAGTTGGAAAAGTGAAATAGTTCAGTGTCCCTACTTCAACAAAGGAGGACTAGTCCAATGTCCGTTCTTCCCCACTTAATTCTGCCAGAACAATCTATCGCAAACAATGACCGGCTGAGCATTAGCGATCGTGGGAAAAATCTTTAAGTTCTGTAGAACATACAAAAATGACTAATATGAATGAATAAATGATATGTTTTGTAACATGCACAGCTACTCCTGGGAGTGTCCCAGCAGGAAGAGAAAAACAAATATAGACCGAGAGAAGATGTGGATAAGAACATGGACTGTATGCTTAGGTTCTGCAGACTAAATTATATTTAACTTTTAAGAGGCTAAATAACCTTTAAGAATATACCAATGGTGGAATGGTAAGGCCCCAAAAAACAATTACAAAAAATGTGCCTTGAAAGTAGCAGAGAACAAATACTTATGAGTCACAGTGTGAGTTCTACCCAGTGGTCGAAGTGGGGGAAAAAACAGTAGGGGAACTGTGGGCGGAGAATCAGAGGGCGGGAATAACCCAAGGATTGGCTCAGTGGGCAGAGCCAGAGGTGTGGCCAGAATGCGCAAATATCCCAATTTTTAGTATTTGTTTGGCATTTCACTGCCCAGTTTAATCAACCAATGGATACACATGATTATATAAGGTTATAACGAGCTATTGACATTAAAACACATTCGCAAAGTGGGATATGCTTCTAATCACAGAATGTCCCAAATACGATAAAATGTGGAAGCACAAGCAATTTTTCGCAGAGTCATGGTGTTTATCATCAGCACTTCTCCCTTTTTCCACAACAGCAGTTCAAACATGAATGGCAAAATATCCTAGTTTGCAAATGTTTTCTATATAACTCTGGCTCTGCCATATTTGCCTCCTAATGCAAGATCTGCTGCATGATCTGACCATTTAAACTAATAAATTGTTTATAGCTCAAATGTATTGAAAGTTAACAAAAAATGTGACTTGTTTTGCTGCGTAGTGGATGGCTTATTGCCAAGTTTGACTGATCAGCTTTCTCACTGTTGCATTTGTATGTTACACTGGTGCTAATAAGGCAAAATCTTTCCAAAGACTGTTAGCATGTGTACACGTCAAAATAATAAAATATCAGAAAATATATGCATTACGCTGCAGCCTTTTTTTAAATGCATAATTTAGTCAACACTGTGGCATAATTTTGTCCTCCTTTGCTGCATATTTAATTCCAGTGACCCCACAGCAAGCAGCAAATGTTAAAAGTGCTTGTGAATGAAGCAGAGAGACTGTGAAGTTTGCGAACTTAGTTTGGTGTGCGTGCCAAATTCTGCATTGCCAATCCCTGGTGAGTTGCAGCCACTACTTCTGAAACAAGGCCAATGGATACTGTGGGTCTAAAAAATATATATTCTGTGTGGATACCTGATATATTTAGAAGAGTGAAAACCATCTGGGGTGTACCCAAAAAGGTTGAGTTCCCATCACCCACAAAGGTGGCTATTCATCATTTGGGAGCTCTGAACTAAACCATAAAAACCAACCACTTAGGTAATGATGGCGGTTATATGGTAGTCCTAGTCGTGGGTGACCAAAAGTGGGGTGATGGTTTGCAGTGCCAAGAATATAAAAGGAAAAAGTGCTATTAAAAATGGCTACCAAGACACAAACAATTTTATTCTGGTGCTGTCTTGATGCCACTTTAAAAACAGTGCGTGGACAGTATAACAAATGACTGTCACAGTGGTGGTCTACATGTTTCGGCTATCGGACTAGGAAGTCCAAGCTCTCATCAGGACCTTTAGCGCTACTGCAAAAACGTGAACAAAGGAAACTTATGTAAATTAGTGGTTGGGATGAAATCCCAATACGACCTTTTATGTTAGTCCGTTTCCCTGGAATTTTTGGGAGGGGAAACCGGAAAACCCGTCAATAATCGGGTATGTACCTCGCCTCGCCTGGCATCCGCTCAGGACAGGAGGCACCGCTCTCTCCGTCGGTACCCCACGCTGTAAGCTGAGCTGCTCAGCTTACAGCGTGGGGTACCGACGGAGAGAGCGGTGCCTCCTGTCCTGAGCGGATGCCAGGCGAGGCGAGGTACATACCCGATTATTGACGGGTTTTTGCAGTAGCGCTAAAGGTCCTGATGAGAGCTTGGACTTCCTAGTCCGATAGCCGAAACATGTTTTTAAAGTGGCATCAAGACAGCACCAGAATAAAATTGTTTGTGTCTTGGTAGCCATTTTTAATAGCACTTTTTCCTTTTATATTCTTGGCACTGCAAACCATCACCCCACTTTTGGTCACCCACGACTAGGACTACCATATAACCGCCATCATTACCTAAGTGGTTGGTTTTTATGGTTTAGTTCAGAGCTCCCAAATGATGAATAGCCACCTTTGTGGGTGATGGGAACTCAACCTTTTTGGGTACACCCCAGATGGTTTTCACTCTTCTAAATATATCAGGTATCCACACAGAATATATATTTTTTAGACCCACAGTATTTTTTGGTATAATGCTTGTTGATTGGGGATTTATACTGTAGGTGGTCTCTAAACACATCCCTTGGACCCTCTTTACCCACACTTCCCCTTTTGTGTAGGGTTGTCTTATATTGACAAGGCCAATGGAGCCAACTATGGTTGAGGCAGACTGGCCTCAAGGGCAGGGCCGGTCTTAGCCCTGGTGGTGCCCTCTGCATTAATGTTTGTTAGTACCCCCCAATGACCACCTCTGCCATGGATTCCCACACTACCACCCTTTAACAGTGCCCCTCAAGTCTCCATAACCACACTCTCTCTCAGATGCATTTAATTTGATTTACAGCGCCACTCATACCAGTGTAGGGTGTCAGAGCACTTTACATCACACACATTACTCAGAGACAATCAATATGTGTGTAAATCACTGTATAGAAAATGTTACATAAGACTAAGGACTAGAAGGTGTAGGAGTCACATGACAACCATACTACTAGGCGGTATAGTTTAATAGTGATTGGTCTGGAGAAACAAACTCAGAATTTTAAAACATAATACCATGGGTGGGGGTTCTCTTTAATAATCAGAATTGATTACTGTCCAAAAGAACACTTTTTGCAACATTAGGATAATCAAAGACTGGGGGGAAAAAACATAACGCTCTAATCTATACCTTGCTGTTTGTATGCAGCTCTTAGATGAAAGTTAATAGCTCACTGTTCTATGTTAGGATTTTAACTTATAAACTGCAAGCAACAAAAGGATATCTCTGACAAAAGCAGTAGCTCACTGACCTATTTACATTATGTGCACTTTGTGATCTGTGTAGGAAGGTGGAATCTGACTGCATGGTTGCCCCCACTTTTTTCCTGGTGTTTTGCTGGTTTTCGAATTAGTCAGGCTGGGATCCTGCTATTCAGGACCCCAGCCTATCTGCTTTCTCCCTTAAATTGATTACAAGTACTATAGGTACAATCCAGATTGGATTCTGGGGTACCCTTATAAGTCCCTAGTATATGGTATACTATGTACCAAGGGCATAGGTACCCCAGAGGCCTCTCAGGGGCTGCAGCATGTTTTGTGTCACCCCTGGGAAGCCTTCCAAAATGACACTACAGGTCTGCTACTGCAGCCTGGGTAAGGTGGTGCATGCACCCCTTACTGAGATATAGGTTCACTCTATATCTCCATATTACTGCACATATAAACCTATCAGTCACCCCTATGGCAGGCCTTACCAATCCTGAAGGCAGGGTGCTGGGTTTTATGTGAGAGGGTGCCCATGCATGAGCAGAGGCCCTCAGGAGCCTTCAGAACCTTTATTCTGGGGTTGTTTGTGATGCTGCCAAACCATACACTCTTAAGTGCATTATAACCAAACGGTAAATGCTAACTTTGGAATGGCTGCACGGAAACATGTTGTATTTGGTGTCAAACACTTTGGAATCATACCTCCACACAAGTAACTGGTGTGGGAGTATGATCCCACCCTTCTAGAGGGAGAGAAATGACAGCACCGGTATACCCGGTACCAGCTAACAGAGCCCTGGCATCACAAAATGGATGCTGCCAGCCACAGACTCGAGTCTGCCCTCCTGTTGCTGGACGAAACTCCGGCAGGGGAGGCCTGGACAATAGGTTTCCTGTCACAGGGAGGTGTCACCACCACCCAGAAAGGCTTTAGTGTATTGGGGCTGGGTGGGTGCACTCCAAGAGTGCTTTGAAGTTCAGCACTGGGGGCACATTTGGTGTCCCTGTGCATAGTCCAGCATAAACCGGTTGCAGGGGCTACCAGCCCCTGCCCTGGCGTGAAACTGGACAAAGGAAATGGGTGTAGCCACCCCTCTTTCCTGACCCTCCCATAGGTGGGTCCCTAGAGTTTGTCCCACCCCTTCCTTGGGTATAAGAAAGGAACCCCTGGCTACAGGACTTTAGATTACACCTGGATGAAACTCTGATACTGAATCCTGGAACTTCGACGATCTACATTGAACTAGATAAGTAAAGAATCTCCCTTGGAGTAAAGGAGTTACTCCCCTGCAAGGCAGGCACCAAAGACAGATATGACCGGTTTGCAGCTCCGAAGCTCCCGCCAGACTCCGAAGAATTTTGCAACACAGGAGGTGGGTTTCCGTGGTCTTAGAGGTAGAACAGTGCCCACAGCAAGTCTGAGGCCCGTATCCCTCGTGGCGACCGTGCAAACCGAACCCCTGGACACCACGTCACTTTGCAGAAGCATCAGCTTTCCAACAACTCCTGCAGCTAAGCTTTGGATTACTTATAGCCCTTAGCCCGAGCAGCATTTGCACTGAAGATTGCCAGCCTACACTCCACGAGTGTTCCGTGAGCTGGCCCTTTGTGTTTTCTCTCGAGGTCCCTTCGCGATCCCTAGTCCGTCGACTGGTGGGTCCCTGTGAAGGCAACTTTACCTCTAATTAGGCTTACCTGATTGCTCCAGACGTGTCCTGACTCTCCATTGCTTGGGGAGTCCCCAGGACCTTGCTGGTCCGCACCAGAGCATCTTTTCTCTTTCTGCGTGGGTTGCTGTTGCCAAGGCTTGTTGTGTTCAATACGAGGACCGACACCCCAGCACTCGACATCCTTTGTGGGACAGCTCAAATCCAGCTTCTGGTTGTCGTCGACGCCTCCTGGTCCTCGTGGCTGCAGAGCCAAGCTTCGCCTCTTCGCACTTGAATCACCCAACATCGGTGTGTTTTCGTCTACCGTGCCCCTGGTCACTGGCAAGTGACCCAGACTCTGTACCCTCTGCTTTCAGGTTCTTCTGATCTTCGATCCAGGCTTGGATCACACCGGACACTTTTCTCCTTCCCGGCAGCAGCACTTTGCAGTAGATCACCACTGAAATCAACGACGATCCCCGACACCATTTGACACCTTTGCACCCGGCTTACCTGGGTGAGGTAACTCAAGTACTCCGGTGCTCCCGTGGGTGCTGGCCCTAGAACCCCCGAAGTCTAAAGGGGTTTTCTCAAAGTCCTCTCCTAAGTGTCCTTAACTTCTAAAATTCCAACCTTGACATTCCCATAAAATAGTACGGGGCTCGCGCCTGTGTTCTCACACTGCACACGTCCCCTGTGGGTCTCCTGTGTCACTACCTTGGGTGGTTCCTTGGGGTCCCAGCGATTCTACGTGCTTTAGGCACTGTGTCTAGTGAAGTCGTGGTTCTTATACCACTTTATTAATATATGGTTTGGTCCGCCCCTAGGGCCCATTGTATATTGTGCTATTTACTGTCGTTTTAGAACTGTATTATTGTGCATCTTGGACTCTAATCTCATAAAGAGATTAGTAGTGAGTGTTTAGAAATAAATACATATATTTTATATACACCTTGTTTGGATCTCCTTTCATTTAGTAATTCAAGAGGTTATAATCTGGTAAACCAAGCAGCTTTACACTCCTTCAAGACTTAGCCTGAAGGCTGCTCTTCATAGCTACCACTAGGATAGCTTTCTATAAAGGTTGTCTTTAAACCTATCATCATTAAGGGTTGTTTGGACTGGTACAAGGTGCCCACTATAACTAGTGGACAGCATATACCAGGCCAACTTCTCACAATCTGTATGGTACATGTTCTTTGCAGCAGGCACATTAACCCTCTGAGCTACCTTTCCATGAATCAGAACTTCCACTAGACAAAATGATCTCTCTCTAGGAAGAACATTAAACACCAGAGTCATCATGACATCTTTATTGTTGCCGAAAATTGCTGGAGGCCAGGAAGAAGACCTTAATATACTTGCAAACATAATGCCTCCACCCAAAGTCAGCACCCGGTGCGGTCACACCGGTTGCACTGCCCTAGAGCTGGCCCTTCTCAAGTGTCCTGTGACCTCAGTGACAGAGTCACTGTCGCTCTAGGGTGTGCTGCTTCATAGGCCTGTCTGCAAGACTGGAGGTGAACTTCAAAATAGATTGTGGTGGACAAACCTTGAAGGTTAACCCACACTTGCCACTGCAAGGGTCCACCTGCTGGTGCTAAGAAACCAGGGCTTCTAAGGTCTTGCGCAGCCTTCTAAGGTCTAGCATGGGATTGTGCTCTCTCAGGAGAGTGGTCCGGTGGACTGGTTATTAAGGCTGAACCTGGTTCCCCAGTTACAAATTCAGTAGCTCTGGCCATAGTGCCACATTCTCTCCCCCACTGAACACCATACTGCCCCACTGAGAAAAACTCACACTGCCTTCAACTACAACCCAATTGCTGCCGGCTATAAACATCCGGATGTGGCTCAATTTAAATGACACAGAGCACTGTGCAGCCTACAAAAAAAGTGATAACATCCTGGAAAAAGAAAACACTCATAGGGAATGCAAAATTTAGCAAACCATGTGAATTGTAAGCAGGAACAACATGGTTACCTTAATGCGTTTACACTCACTATTCAGAAATCAGTGAGTGCTCTTGCCTGAAAAGTTAAGGACATGACTACAGGGCCCTGAATGGACCCATTTCAATGCCCATTGCTTATATCCTTACAAAACGTAAGCAGTATGGTAAAAAGACCACATCCCTGTACGCAGAGCCGCAGTACACATTTTGTTTTCCAATCCACACTTTGCAGTACCTCCAGGATTGGTGCACTAGTTCCAAACCCAGGGAAAACAAAGACAGGAAAACAAAAATAGCGCTTCACTGGCAAACTCTGTAAAAGTGGCCCTAATGTGTTTGGGTGTGAATAAAATCAATCTGGTCAGTTTGCTACCAGCAGGCGTGCAACACCCATTGGACTCAAAGGGCTTCAGCCGCCCCCCCCCCCCCCCCGTCGTGTGTGGCAGCCCGGGATGAGACAGCTTCCCGGGCACCCAGACAGCCCCACCCGAGCACTTCAAAGGTCTTTTAAAGACCATTTGCATGTTAATGAGGCCTTGCTGTTGTTTCACCCCTTCTAAGAGCCCCTGCAGCTCCACTCTGCCTATTGCTTAAAGATTAAGCCCCCCCCCAAAAAAAAATTTCTTTGCCCTCTGGCTACCAGTCTGTCTTACTTTACTTCGTTATTTTTCCTATTTTTAACCTTTTATTCCAGATGCTGCACTTTGGAATTAAAATACGAGATTTCCAGCAAAAATTATTTTCATTTTTGGATCCATTTCACAGGGGAGGAAATAAAAGAAAGGAGAGGAAAGAGAGTGAAAACCCCGTCTTGAAGTCATGGTTTTCAGTAAGAGAAGAACTGCTAGACAGAAAGAGAGGGAAGAGGGAAAGAGTTGGGGGGAGGGGGAAAGGCAGCTGAAGCTACAGAGCAGAAGCGGATACTGTATTTTTTCTTCTCTGGGTAAGAAGAAAAAGACAGGGTCCTGTTACTTCTCTGCCGCCCGTCCTCGAACGCCAGGAACGCTGAGCTTTATAGGCCATGCCGATTTCTTGCATCCCGGGACGCATTTTCAAAATAAAATAGTAGGGGAACGGAACCGCTGGAATTGAAGAAGTAGGGGCACGCCGTGCCCTGCCGTTCCCCCCCACTTCGACCACTGGTTCTACCTGACGTTTGGGAACAAACCTTCAGTTGTGCTTGAATTATTTATATTCATATCCACTCATGACAATTTGAGTTTGTTTGCCTTTCCTTTCCAATAAACTGAGGTTAATTCAAAATGGCATCACATGGCATGAAGCTGAAACGCAAAAGCAATGTGCATTCCACTGATGACGTGTGGCTTCAATGTTCTGAGGCAGATGGCTTCACGTTAAGCTGGAGTCAATATTAATGGTTCCACAGCCTCATCACCCAGATAAAATGTAACTGGATGAAAGCTCACACCTCAGTAGTGTCAAAGACAATTTCTAACTGGAAGTTTGTGTAGAAAATAAACACCTTTAGACAGATTCCACTATGGCGGCTCACAAAAACGAATGTGAAATATCACCAATTAGGCACACTCATGTCCGCCTCCCAGGTTGCTTATCTTGTCGCCAGCTCTGTTACGTTTGAAAGTAGTCAGGACCACGGTTTTTTGACTTTGTGAGTAATTTATTATAGGGTGACCTGTGCCATACAGCAGAGCTCCTCTAGTTGCAACCATGCTCATCCACACTCAGTGTTCATAACTTCACGAGGTTCCGATTCTGGGATGGTGGGTTGTAGAGATAATGTCCCCCAGTAATTTACTTAAATATAATCCTGGTACCACAGAGGTTGTATAAAGTGCTGTGCCCTCCCAGCTCAACAACCATAGAACCCTCAAACCTTACAACAGTCCCCATTACATCATACTGTACCTACATTGTACGACATCCACAGAGGGGCACAAGAGATTTTTTGCTAAGAAACATAATCACGAAAAGAGTGCCCCCCAGCAAAGAGTGGCACAAAATAATAAACTATTACAACTAGAATAATTACCACAGAAGAAAAGAACATACGACCTCCTCTTTCCAATCTTATTACAGGACAAGAATCGCTAAACATAGATCTGGGTTAGGAGATTTTGTTAACCATCTCTCACAAAGGAATATCAGATCTAGCTGATATTTCTGTACTAAGGTCAAAATCTCTCATATGTGTTTAGGGAGCAAACGTGTATTAAGTAGAGCAGCTCTAATACTGCAGCATTCTAAAATGTAATGTCTTCTCTCATCAGGCCCAAGCTGAACACAAAGCAAACACAAGGAGATGATGGACGGAGCGCTGAAACTTATCAGGCACTCACCCCAGTCACAGATCTTGGTTGAATCCATCATCGTTCTTTAGCTCACTTTGCGTCCTCAGTTCAGACCCAGCCATATGCAAATCAGTCTTGACCCTGTGCATCATGGGAACAGTCCAGCCCAAACTGCCAAGCCAGTTCTTCCCTGGACCGGAAACACGCATGCTGGGACCGGTTTCGGAGTAACACCCCTCATCAGCAGGCTAGCTTGAATCCAGTGGCACAGTGATCAAGGGACCTACGTCTGGACATACCCTGCCAAATTAGGGCTAACAAAGCAAACACAAAGAGATGATGGATGCAGCGCTGAAACTTTTCAGACACTCACCCCCAGTCACAGATCTGGGTTTAATCCATCATCGTTCTTTAACTTACTTCGCCGTCCCAGTTCAGACCCAGCCATATGCAAATCAGTCTTGACCCTGTTCTTCATGGGAACAGTCCAGCCCAAACTGCTAAGCCAAGTCTTACCAGGACCAGAGACAAGCATCCTGGGACCAGTTTCGGGGTAACATGCCTCATCAGGCAGGCTAGCTTGAATCCAGTGGCAAAGTGAGCAAGGGACCCACGTCTGGGCATACCCTGCCAACATAAGGCGTACAAAGCAAACACAAGGAGATGATGGGCGGAGTGCTGAAACTTTTCAGACACTCGCCCCCCAGTCACAGATCTGGGTTGAATCCATCATCGTTCTTTAGCTCACTTCGCCACCCGGGTTCGACCCAGCTGGATGTGCAAATCAGTCTTGACCCGGTTACTCATGGGAACAGTCAAACTGGAACTGCCAAGCCAGGTCTTCCATGGACCGGAAACAAGCATCCTGGGACAGGTTCAGCATTCCGTCCATCATCTGTTCTTTTTGCTTTTGTCACCCTAAGTGGGAAAGGTATGCCCAGACGTGGGTTCTGTGCTCACTGTGCCACTGGATTTGAGCTAGCCTGGCTGATGAGGGGGTGTTGCCCCCAAACCGGTCCCAGGGTTTTTGTTTTCGGTCCAGGGAAGACCTGGCTTGGCAGTTCGGGTTGGACTGTTCCCATGAGGAACAGCGTCAAGACTGATTTGCATATGGCTGGGTCTGAACTGGGTTGGCGAAGTGAGCTAATGAATGATTACGGATGATGTATTCGACCCAGATATGTGACTGGGGATGAGTGTATGAAAAATGTCAGCGCTCCATCCATCATCTCCTAGTGTTTACTAAGCTGATCGCAGCCAGATCGTGTGAGAAGTTGGCATGGTATATACTGTCCACTAATTAAAGGGGGCACCTTGCACCAGTCCAAACGACCCTTATGATGAATGAGGTCAAAGATAACCTTTAGAAAGCTATCCTAGTGGTAGCTGTGGAAAGCAGCCTTCATGCTTAATGTTAAAGGGATGTAAAGCAGCTTGTTTAACCAGAATATCACCTTTAGTATTAATCAAATGAAAGGAGAACCACACAGTAGTTATAAAAATATGTATTTATTTATATAACACTCGCTAGTATCCTCTACACGAGGTTACAACACAAAGCACACAATACTTTAGCAAAGTGTCAGGATTCTGGGGGCCGGTAACACACTGACGCCCTAGAAAGCGCAAAGACACCAGAAGAACCGCGCGGAACTACATGTCCCGGCGTTCTTCGCAGGAGCACGTAACACGTGACGAGACTCACGGCGGATCCCGGATATAGGGACGTCCGACGCCGCGAACGCTGCCGATGTTTCTTGAACTTTCAGCGGCTGTGGCGGAGTTGCTGGTTGGAGAGACCCGGGCGGTAAGGGTGCTGTCAGCACCGCATTCTACTTCCGTGGGTGATCCTGTTTGGAATACTGTGCCCGATAAATACGCGCTCTCAGGCGTTCCTGGCCCATGCTTCCCCGTTGGCTGTAACCGCTACTTCCGCGGTTTACGTGCGGAGGAGCATAGCGGGCACTGCTCTACTTCTGGGGGTATTACTGTTGTGATTATCGTGCAAGATAAACGCGCCTTCTCAGGCGCTCCTGGCCCGTGCTTCTCCGTTGGCTGTAACTGCTATTTCTGCGGGTTACGTGCGGAGGAGCATTGCGGGCACCGCCAAGCGTTTGTGTCCTAGGGAAAAAGGCTGGTGACACGGCGGAACTTTGTTGGCTTGTTTCCACTGGGGGAGAGAGCGTAAGCGCGCTCCACTATATACCTTGACTTGCAGGAGGCGGGAGAGAATCTATCTTCGCCTCGCTCTCTACTGTTCTGTTTACTCCTGTTGGTGAGACCCGGCGCTCTGGGGTGCTCATGCAGGGTGTAATCTATTCCATTGTTGTCCACAGAGCAAGGAATGGTGGCTGGAAAACACCAAGTCCTATCCACGGGGTGCATTGAAAACATTATTGCTGTCTGCATGAAAGACACCCCATGCCCCGTTTTGTTTTGATCTCTTTTTGTTTTGTTCTTCTCCACCGTTTTCCTAGGAGAGAGAGAGAGAGAGAGAGAGAGAGAGAGAGAGAGAGAATATCTAGAACGTTGTGCATTCTCTAGATTGTGAATTGACCTCACTTTTGCATATCAGGATATGTGAACCGCAGAGCGATGCCGCAATATTAGGGTGGAGGGCAAAGGGGTAATGTTGTTTTAGTAACAGCTGTTCTTTCTTTAGCTCAAGTGGCCTGTGCAGAGAACCGCTATCACCCTCTCCTCTCTTCTGGTGGACATCTCATTTGATTCCTTTACAGGTAGGGTGCTCTAACGCAATCCTCCCAGGAATCACTGTTGTAGTTGTTATACTGCGGATTCCCTATTGTTCACTTACCTTGTTTTTATGTGTCTTCTGTAGGTCTCCCTCCCTGCTGTTCCTTCCCTTTCCTTCCCTCGCTTAAATAGCTCACTAGTCTGCGTGTATATCACATTCCGGACTTGGGTCAGTTGAGAGGTGGACCCATTTGAGCATCAGCACCATCCCGAGGACTCAGAACGGGGGAACCTGACAAAAACATCGGCCCACGAAATACGTGTCCTCTTGATCGTGCTGGTGGCAAATATGGCCACATTAGAAGATGTCATGGCTGCATTGGCGGTAGTACAAGCGGAGCTTACGGCTTCACGACGTGAAACCGCTGTCCTTCAAGCTAAGGTAGAAGCCATGCAAAGAAACCCCTTTGATGCAGGGGGGGGTCGCTTCATCCCGCTCCTCCCGCGGTAGTAGTGGAAATGGCTACGCAAATCCCATTGGCCCCTCCAGAAAGGTTTTATGGGGACATCAAGAAAGTGCAGGTGTTCATGACCCAAGCTCTTCTTCACTTTACCTGTAAACCCAAGCTCTTTGCAACCAATCAGGCCAGGGTGGCGTTTGTTATCTCGTACCTGGCGGGGGAAGCAGCACAATGGGCAGTTCCCATAGTAAGGCGGGACAACCCGTTGCTTTACGACTGGGAGCCCTTCCGGGAGGCCTTCGAGAAGACGTTCGATCGGCGTGCCGAAACGTTTTCAGCTGATAAAGACTTGTTAGAACTCCGACAAGGGAAAGCCGACCTGATTAGCTATTTGAACAACTTCCGCAGACTCGTGGCTGAAATGGATTGGCCCGAGTCTAAACAAGCAGCTATCTACTATCAGGGGCTCAAAGACGAGTTGAAGGATGTCATCGCCCAAATCGACCCCCAACCACAGACGTGCGCTGCCCTCATAGAATTAACCTTGCGATTGGATCACAGGCTAAAAGAACGGAGAGGCGACCTCAAACAGAGAGACTCGCCGCAGGGAGACCGTGCTCATCCTTTAAGCGCTGGATACTTCAAACCAGAACCCATGGACATCGGGGCTGTTAGAGCGTCCTTAACCCTTAGCGAGAGAGACCATCGCCGTAAGCAGGGCCTGTGCCTCTACTGCAGGAAGAAAGGTCATTATCTCCGGGAATGCCCCGTGAAACCCAAATACGGACGGCCTAGATCTGGGCAAGTGGCCACTGTAGGAGCCGGAATGGAAGCGGAAAACTCCAGAGCTTGACGGTAGAAGGAGGGGAACCATCAAGCGGACATCGGATCCCTTCAGTCAACCACTACGTCCCCACTGATCCTGTGCATTTCTTTATACCTTTCACCCTTGAAGCCAACGGGAAGAAAAGACCCATCCAGGCGATGGTGGATTCCGGGGCAACCGGATGTTTTATGGACAAGGAAGAAGCGCTTCGGTTGGGTGTCCACCTCATTCCCAAAGACACCCCGGAAAGGGTCTATGCCGTAGATGGAAAGGAGTTGGAGTCCGGCCCCATCCGTTACGCCACGCCCGAATACATTCTGACGTACGACGAAACACACCAGGAAAAGATAGCGTTTCACATAATCCAAGCACCCATGTACGGAATCATCCTGGGTCTCCCGTGGTTAAAGAAGCACGAACCCACCATAGAATGGACCAAGGGACTCATGCACATGCAATCTACGTTTTGTCAAGGCCAATGTCTCCGGTCGCCCGTGAGCCCTTCCCAGGTCTTGTCCCTTCGGCAACATATAGCCACCGCTGCCGAAAAAGACGTGGTTTTACCACAGTGCTACGCGGAATATGCAGAAGTCTTTAGCAACACCAAAGCAGAAGTGCTACCCCCACATCGCATATACGATTGCAGGATCGATTTGGTACCGGGAGCAGCCGTCCCGTGCAGCAGGATTTACGCCCTTACCGCACCTGAAACCATGTATCTTAGACAATACCTGGATAAGTATCTCTCTTTGGGGTTCATTCGTCCTTCACGCTCCCTGGCCGCTTCACCGCTTTTTTTTATACCGAAAGCCAACGGCGACTTGAGGTGCTGTATAGACTACAGAGCATTGAACCTCATTACGGTCAAAAACAGGTACCCTTTATCCCTTATACCAGTGCTACTGGAACAAGTCACGTCAGCCTCCATTTACACCAAGTTGGATCTGAGGGGAGCGTACCATTTAGTTCGGATGCGGGAAGGCGACGAAAGGAAAATGGCCTTCAAGACTCGTTTTGGGTTATTCGAATATCTCGTGATGCCGTTCGGGCTATGTAATGCCCCAGCAGCTTTCCAGTTTTTCCTCAACGAGGTGTTGAGTGACTTCCTGGACCGTTTCGACGATATCCTGATTTTCTCTGCTAATAAGGAAGAATACATCCTCCACGTACGGCAAATGCTGAAGGCCTTGCAAAGACATCAGTTGTTTTGCAAAGTGAGCAAATGCGACTTCCACGTTTCCTCTGTTGAATTTTTGGGGGTCATGCTCACACCCACAGGTCAAGTCATGGCGGAGAGAAAGGTCAAGGCCATTACCGAGTGGCCTCGTCCTCAGAACGTGAAGGACATTCAAAGGTTCCTAGGGTTTGCCAACTTCTACCGGCGGTTTATTCAACAGTTTTCCAACATGGTATCCCTGCTGTCCAGGTTGACAAGGAAGAAGAACCCTTTTATCTGGACGGAAGAAACAGAAAAGGCCTTTGACCGCCTTAAAAGAGCCTTTACCACAGCCCCGGTTCTTACCCACGCTCAAGCCAACCTCCCCTTTCTCGTGGAAGCCGACGCCTCAGATGTAGCAGCAGGTGCCGTGCTCTCCCAAAGACACAAAACTACGGGACATCTACACCCCATAGCGTATATGTCTAGGAAGCTCAATCCCGCGGAGCAGAACTACACCATAACCGAGAAGGAGCTGCTTGCCATAAGTGATGCCTTCCTGGAATGGAGGCATTGGTTGTTAGGAGCGGCTTACCAAGTAACGGTGTTCTCGGACCATCGCAACTTACAGTTTATGCGAGCAGCAAGGCATCTCACTCCGAGACAGCTCCGCTGGATGCAGTTTTTTGCAGAATACCATTTTGTGGTCACCTACCGACCCGGGAAAGACAACAAGAAAGCAGACGCCTTGACCCGACATGAACATCAGGTGGAACAGTTAAGGGAGACGAAAAGAGCGTTCCTGAAGGACAGTCAGGCACTATGTGTCACCCAGACGGACGACTTCCTACACAGAGTAAGGCGAGGCATGCTATCCGCTGATTGGCAGAGATGGATGAAGCATCACCCCGAGTGGCGGTGGCGTCAGGGCCTCCCGATGAAGAACTGACGGGTTTTAGTGCCTACCAAGGATCTAAGGAGAACTGTTTTTCGATGGTGTCATGACCTCCCCTGTGCATGGCATGGAGGAGGAAGGAAAACCTTGGAGAAAGTGCTACGCCAGTTTTGGTGGCCCTCTGTTCGTCCCAACGTGTTATCGTGGGTTCAAGAGTGCTCCACGTGCGCTCAGATGAAGGCCAGCCACAGCAAACCTCAGGGCCTTCTCCAGCCTATGCCCACTCCGGGAGTTCCGTGGGAAAGGTTCTCGGTGGACTTTGTGGTGGGTCTACCCAAGGATCAGGGGTGTACGGCGATCATAGTAGTGATCGACTACCTCACAAAGATGGGCCATTTCATCGCTTGCAAACAGGTCCCTTCTGCGAGTCTCCTGGCTCAATTGTTAGTAAAGAACGTCGTCCGGTTACATGGACTCCCCAAGGTCATCGTCTCAGACAGAGGCGCTCAATTCACCGCCCAATTTTGGAGAACTTGGTGCTCCGAACTGAAAATTTCGTCCTCTCTGTCCACAAGTTTCCACCCCCAAACCGACAGCCAAACAGAACGGTTGAACCAAACCCTGAAACAGTTCCTTCGGTGCTATGTCAACGGCCAAACCGAGGCCTGGGTGGACTGGTTGTGGGTGGCGGAAATCGCATACAACAGCTCAGCACATGCATCAACACAACACTCTTCTTTCTTCAGTACATATGGGTTTCATCCCCATTTCACTCCATTCATTCTCCCAAAACAGACCACCAGGGTTCCTGAAGTGAGGCAACTCCGCTCCACATTACTCAAGATACGGTGCAATTTGCTCCGTGCTAAGGAAAGGTATAAATCCCAGGCAGACAAACACCGAAGGCCAGGTCCCCCGTACACCAAGGGGGAGCGGGTGTGGTTGTCCACCAAAATCCTCAGGTTCAGGAGACGCAGCGTCTTTGGTCCTAAGTTCATAGGCCCGTATAAAGTGGTTAAACATATCAATCCAGTAGCTGTAAAGCTGCAATTGCCGGCTAGTCTTCGGATTCATCCTGTTTTCCATGTGTCCTTGTTGAAACCCTCTCAGTGCCCCGTAAAGAAACAACCCAGTCCTATCTGGATCCACCAGGATCCCGAATATGAGGTTAAGGGTATCTTAGATTCCAAGGTATTTCGTCGCAAGCTCTGGTATCTAGTCTCGTGGAAGGGGTATGGCCCGGAAGAGGACTTGTGGGAACCAGCCAGGGCGGTGCATGCTGCACGCCTGGTTGCCGCATTCCATCGGAAACATCCTGCCAAGCCTCATGTCCGTCAGTGTGGGTCTTGGGGGGGGGGGTGTACTGTCAGGATTCTGGGGGCCGGTAACACACTGACGCCCCAGAAAGCGCAAGGACACCAGAAGAACCGCGCAGAACTACATGTCCTGGCGTTCTTCGCAGGAGCACGTAACACGTGACGAGAGTCACGGCGGATCCCGGATATAGGGACGTCCGACGCCGAGACCGATGTTTTTTGAACTTTCAGCGGCTGTGGCGGAGTTGCTGGTTGGAGAGACCCGGGCGGTAAGGGTGCTGTCAGCACCGCATTCTACTTCCGTGGGTGATCCTGTTTTGAATACTGTGCCCGATAAATACGCCCTCTCAGGCGTTCCTGGCCCATGCTTCCCCGTTGGCTGTAACCGCTACTTCCGCGGTTTACGTGCAGAGGAGCATACCGGGCACTGCTCTACTTCTGTGGGTATTACTGTTGTGATTATCGTGCAAGATAACGCGCCTTCTCAGGCGCTCCTGGCCCGTGCTTCTCCGTTGGCTGTAACCACTATTTCTGCGGGTTACGTGCGAAGGAGCATTGCGGGCACCGCCAAGCGTTTGTGTCCTAGGGAAAAGGCTGGTGACACAGCGGAACTTTGTTGGCTTGTTTCCACTGGGGGAGAGAGCGTAAGCGCGCTCCACTATATACCTTGACTTGCAGGAGGCGGGAGAGAATCTATCTTCGCCTCGCTCTCTACTGTTCTGTTTACTCCTGTTGGCGAAACCCGGCACTCCGGGGTGCTCATGCAGGGGGTAATTTATTCCATTGTTGTTGCAAGGAATGGTGGCTGGAAAACACCAAGTCCTATCCACGGGGTGCATTGAAAACATTATTGCTGTCTGCATGAAAGACACCCCATGCCCCGTTTTGTTTTGATCCCTTTTCGTTTTGTTCTTCTCCACCGTTTTCCTAGGAGAGAGAGAGAGAGAGAATATCTAGAACGTTGTGCATTCTCTAGATTGTGAATTGACCTCACTTTTGCATATCAGGGTATGTGAACCGCAGAGCGATGCCGCAATATTAGGGTGGAGGGCAAAGGGGGAATGTTGTTTTAGTAACAGCTGTTCTTTCTTTAGCTCAAGTGGCCTGTGCAGAGAACCGCTATCGCCCTCTCCTCTCTTCTGGTGGACATCTCCTTTGTTTCCTTTACAGGTAGGGTGCTCTAGCGCAATCCTCCCAGGAATCACTGTTGTAGTTGTTATACAGAGCGTTCCCTATTGCTCACTTACCTTGTTTTTATGTGTCTTCCGTAGGTCTCCCTCCCTGCTGTTCCTTCCCTTTCCTTCCCTCGCTTAACTAGCTCACTAGTCCGCGTGTATATCACATTCCGGACTTGGGTCAGTTGAGAGGTGGACCCATTTGAGCATCAGCACCATCCCGAGGACTCAGAACGGGGGAACCTGACACAAAGAAAGTTATAAGTAGCACAATACACAGTGGGCTCCAGGGGGAGACCAAACCATATACTAAAATAGTGGTATATGAACCCCGACTGGAGTCGAGACAGTGTCTAGAACACGAAGAATCGCTGGGACCCCAAAGAACGACCCAAGGTGGGTAGAAAGGGACCCCACGGAGGGCGGGTGCAGTGTGTGAACACGACCGCGGGCTCTGTACAATTCTATGGGGAAGTCGCAGTTACAAATTTAAAGTTTAAGGACCCTCCTCGGTGGACTTCGAGGAAACCCTTTGGAACTTAGGAGGTTGGAGAGCCACCCCACCTGTGGATACCCGAGTACCCGAGTTACCTATCCCAGAGGAGCCGGGTGCATAGGTCTGGAGTGGTGTTGGAAACCGCCGGCGTTTTCAATGGAGGGCTTTAAAGAAGAGCTGCTACCGGGAAGGGAGAAAGTGTCCATTGGAATCCAAGGGTGGATTCAAGTTCAAGTTCAAGAAAACTTTATTTCGGAGTAACTCCATAAAAGTACATAAAATCAGTATAAAACATTTAGCAACAATAGATAAAATCTTTAAAAATAATGCATCCACACAGCTAATACATACTAATTACATACATAAATCAGATTGACATTTTTAAATATTTTTTCCGTTTGTGCCAGAAAGCCCCCAAAAATTTTGCCACTGCAAACACAATGTGCGCGGCCGTTTCACTCTTAAGAATTCTAAAGGCTTCATGACACCTTATGAAGCCCAGGTTCCTACAGATGGGAATAATCCACTTTCTGCGCGCCTCAGTGTAGCCCGTGCAAAAAAATATAAGATGCAGCTCAGTTTCCTCACTTGCACTGCATGCCGGGCAAATACTGGGTGTCGACAGGGACCAGGAACTAGTGAAAGCGCGAATTGGCAAAGACCCGTGCCTCCATTGCAAATAGAGCTTCCTGATTATTACAGGGTAAACATTATCCAAGGCCAGTTCAAAGATATATGTACTCTTCATAAGAAGGAATTGATTTGTTAGAGAACCTAGGGATTTGGAGGGTCGGAGTAAAGGTGCCTTGGAATCATGATACACTTTGGTTAAAGCTTTTTTAGAAAGCTTAGGACAGGCATTGCAAGGATCATTCCATAGTGCATCTAGACCTAGGCTCATCAAACTATTCCTTACGAATTTAAGCCAGGGAATGTTCCCCGAATTTGGGAAGCTGAGAACTTCTTGGAGACCCTGTCTATAGTGAATCAGTTCGGGCACCGTCCACAATCTACGCCAGTAGATCACGGGACGAAGTGCCAACTCTTCCTCCAGTGGTCTAATGCCTAAGTCAAGTCGTAGAGGCACTAGCGGTGTACTCGGAGGAAGAGCTACTAGACACCTAAGGAATCTGTTCTCCTCCTTTGTCAAGCTGTCCAGGATTTTGTAACCCCATAATTCACTCCCATAAGTAACTGCTCCTCTTGCTTGGACCCTATAAATATGGAGAGGAGGACCTATGGGTTTAAGGGTTGACCTATTCTTCCCCACCATTGCTAATATTCCACCAATATGTTGCACTAGCTTCAACCTCGTTTTCTCCTGATGTTGACCCCACCCCAATTCCTCGTTGAGTGTAACACCAAGGTATTCAAAGGTGCTCACTCGATCGAGTGCGTTTTCCCCAATGCGAGGAATACGGTGGAACCTGGGTGGCGGATTGAAGGCCATGAATTTGGTCTTTGTGGTGTTTATTTCCAATCCATGCTCTCTACAGAAGTCCCCAAAACCATCCAGAACACGCTGGATTCCCATAGGTGACTTAGAGAGAAGGAGGGTATCATCAGCAAACATAATTGCTGGGACCCTCCTTCCCGCCAACTTCGGGACATCCGAATTGGGGACCCCGTTGAGGTGGTTAATGACCCCGTTGACAAAGAGGCAGAACAGGGTCGGTGCAAGTACGCACCCCTGTCTTACCCCTCTCTCAACGGGAAACTTGTTTGAGAGTGCACCCTGCCCACCGCACCTCACACGAGCATAGGTGTTTGTATGGAGGCGGATGATCATATTCAGGAGATCAGCTGGCATCCCAACGTTCGCCAGGACTTCCCAGAGCTTACCACGTGGAACCAGGTCAAACGCAGCCCTTAAATCTACAAATACAGTATAGAGGCTGCCACCCTCCAACTGTATTGTTTTCCAATGTAGAAGGGACAGCCTAAAGACCTGGTCCACAGTAGAAATCTTCTGACGAAACCTGGCCTGAAGAGGGCTCAGAACATCCCTCTCCTCGATCCAGTCCAAAAGTCGATCCAACAGAAGCCTCGCAAAGAGTTTCTGTGGGACGTCTATCAGACTGATCGGTCTATAATTGGCGGGGAGCAAAGGTGAGCCCCTTTTAAAAATGGGCACAATCTCAGCCCCAAGCCAAGTTGGAGGGAGTGCCATCCCACGAATGATGGCATTGAACAGTACCAAAAAGTATAGTGCCCAAATTCTGACTTCATGCCTTAAGAGGTCGCCTGGGATCTTATCTAGGCCTGGCGCTTTTCCTAAGGAAAGGCAGGTAATTGCCCTTTCCAATTCCTCCAGCTTAAAGTCTCCCAACTCAGTATGATTATCGATGGTGGGGACCACTAAGCTCTCAGGCGGAGTTCCCATTTCGTCTTGCCCAGCTCTGCTATAAAGCGATGAGAAATGTTTTTCCCAGACTTCAGGTGCAATATTGCCTTCTATTGCCATAACAGGCTCAGCTGAGCCATGTCTGACTATGTGCCAAAATTTTCTGGAATCTCTAACTTTGAGAGCAGATGTTATTTCTGTCCAATTCTCCCAGTCCCAGTCTATTTTAGCAGCTTCAAGAAGGAGCTTATAGGCCACCCTCTTTTCCCTAATCACAGAGGATAATTCCTTGTTTTTGAGCGCTTGGAGGAGATCTTTCTTGGCTCCCCTACAGCTGGCATTGAACCAAGAGGCTCTTTCACTCCTCGGTTTCCTGCCCCGGACCACGGGATTCAGTACCTCAGCTAAATTGTCACAGAGGGTCTGATGAATATCCTCAAGGGAAGAACAACCTTCTGACGAGGACAATTGAGGGAGGAGACTCTCCACTCTTTCCAGGGTTAATGCCACTTGCTCATATATTGCCCTTATACAGTTCGGTTTCTCTAGTAGTCTGTCCCACCTTAGTCTTCGTCTGTTACTGGACAAGGTGAGACTGGGGGCAGGTAATCTATTTCCTCGAGTTTCGGGCCTAAGGAAACCATCTGCAGCTAGTGTGAGGATTAGGGGGTTGTGATCACTATCAGCCCTTAGGGCAATTTTAAAGTCTAATGCCAATTTCCAGTCCTGGAGTCTGATCAGTATGTAATCAATCCGGGACTCCTGTCTTGGTCTATTAAAAGTTGGCTGGGGCGGATTATCCCCCTTGAACCTACCATTGCATGCTCTAAGTGAATTTGCCAATGTTAATGTTAGAACTTGCAATAAGAGGGGTGATGCTGCCCTGACAGGCGGACCTGCAATACTTTGGATTCCCCAGAGATCATCCTCCTCACTGCTGATCCCATCTAGATGCGTCGGGAGTGGTTCAAACTGAATGTTGAAATCCCCTCCGACCAGGAGTGTATCTGGGCCAGTGAAAGAGTCAAGAAAAAACCCTAAATCCTCCAGTGACCTTGAGGTGGCCACAACTCCGACTGGTCTAGAATATATATTTACCAGACTCAGACCCGCCCCATTGGGCCAACGTAAGACCACGCACAGGATGTCCAGTGAATTAGTTTCTACCACCTCGGCAGTACAGCCTAAATGACAGGCAATCCATGTTGATAGTCCACCAGACGGGCGTCCCTTCCCACCCCATCTAGCTGGAATATTAAAAATTGCAAAACCGGGGTGGCAAAGATTTTCTCTGGCCCACGTCTCTTGGAACATGCATATATCATGTTCTTTGATAAAAATTTCCCAGTCAGTATTGCCTAGCTTATTAGGGAGCCCAGCCACGTTCCATGACAGAATCTCTAATGGCCTCATAGTCCTAGTTGTGGGCATAGAAGCCTCATACGGGGTGCTTTCTTCTATCCTTAAAGGGGCACAGACCCCCAACTCACTTTGTGCTTTGGATGAGGACCCCTGTAGAACTTTGGTCTTTCGTGAAAAGCAACCTCCCTCCACCTCCACCCCGTCCTCCCTGTGTGCGGAACGGAAAGGTTTGGTAACTATTTCATCTACGGCCACCAGAGCGTATTCCAGGGGCACTGTGTGAGTCGCCGGTGAGGGCATATGTTGCCCAACAGAGATAGAATGGTTTGGGCAGGAAATCAACAATTTAGAAATTGGATCCATATCCTCAACCTGATCCCCCTGTGTGCTACGCCCATAGACAGAAGAAGTACTAAGTCAGTCGCAGTCATCGACTCCTGATAGAGCCCCAAATCTATTAGCAACTTCAAGAGGAGTAAATGGTAGCGTGTAGTTCACCCTTCGTGGTCCCATTCTGTGGTTCCCAGGTGGAACCGTAACCCATTCTGCTGCATTTTCATATGCGACAGAACTGGGTGCATGCATGTTACAGTGAGGAACAGGGGGATCAGATGTTGCTAAGAATGGGTGAGAATGAGTCACCGTTTTTCCTGGAGCCCTGGGGTATGCATTATAAGAGACTATTGATCTTGGGTAAAAGTAGGATAATACACGGGGGTTTATAGGCCCCCATGTAGAACCCAAGGGGTAGTCTAAGATGTATTTGACTGCTCTAGGGTCTCGAAAGTTGATAATGATTACATCCCCTTCAAGGTCTTTGATTCTGCGACCTAACCAAGGAAGTCTCCGAACATGCAATATCTCCCCATTGATGTTAGGAGGGAGGGGTCTGTTTGTCCTAAGCCAGTGCACGATTTTATTTTTTAGGTTGTAATAACCCTCATTTTTACCCTTATCCAGAGGCGGAACTTCAGTTAACACCACCACATATGGTACCGCCTCTGGGGGTAAATTAACTTGATGGCTACGTAGGTCACTTGCTCTAACTAAATGATGATTCTCCCCCTTCTCCTTTAGGGATGTTACTAAAATAGGATTTACTATTTCCTTCCTTGCTTTGTGGAAATGTGGATTTTCCTGGTCAGTTATGTCCCCTATCTTGGACCCCAACGGTTCTATGTGCATGTCACAAGTACATGTATGTTCCCTCCAGTTCCAGTTTTGATGACGCAAACACATGTGCGTCCACCGTCAACATGTCCTCTGTCAGATCCGCCATGAATGGGCTGGATATTCGCTTCCTAAGTATGAAAGGCCACCGACTTTATATGGCTCAGTTACTCCATTTTTACAGTTCAGGCGAGTAGGCCCGATTCTGTCCTCAAGCCTTTCCCTGCTCTCTGCCTCTGACAGCTTCAGCTTGAGCTCGCATCTGTATCCATGAACTTTGTCCTACTCCCTGTGCGGCTAACGGTGCCTGCCTCGGCCAGTTTTGCCTGCCTGCCAAGAAACCGTATTTCACCTTCGAATTATCTACTTTGCTCCTCAGCCGATGCATTCCTGTCTAGTAGTTTAAGTAAACATTCTTCCAGCTACCGAGCAAAAGGGCCCGGCCTCGCTGTCTTCATGCAAGTAATTCATAGCCCTGTTACCATGGAAAGTTTCTGCCCCTTGCATCTCATATAGACACTTAGACGCTTGTACACGCACTCACAGTCAGTATAGAATAGATTTTGTCCGAGAGCCCTTCCCTT
This sequence comes from Triturus cristatus, assembly GCF_964204655.1. Lineage (NCBI taxonomy): Eukaryota > Metazoa > Chordata > Amphibia > Caudata > Salamandridae > Triturus > Triturus cristatus. Next base: position 779,561,122 of record NC_140595.1, on the reverse strand, counting down.
GTGGATAACACAGTTCTTTAAACATAGGATATTAGATATGATTTGGGATTAGGTTGACATAACCCCAGACTTTTGTCTCCACATGTAGAGCTAAATGTCAAGTCCCTTTCTCCCTCTAGTTGCACGTCTATCACACGTCATGCTGCTGCGCACGCATCTCTGCCAAGTATTTCTGCTGACATTGCGAAATCATCTCCAGGTATCCACCCACACATGACAAATTACCCATTATCATCAAGTGGACGCCCACATGGACGCCCACCTTCACGCCTACTTACACGCCGACATGCTCTTATCTCATTCTCTCTTGCTCTCTTGCTTACGTACAATTGAGAAATGTATATATACTGTACTCTGTGAATAATGTTTTGAGAATATTGAGAATACTTTTCAGCCCCGTCCAGATCCTTTTTTGGTGATGGAAATATTCTCCCTTTGACTCGAGTTATTGGAATAAATCCCTTTATGAATCTGATACCACAGACTCAGCCTCTTGCTTTATGCATGATCTTATTGATATCTGAAAAATTATGACAGCGTGATATTTTATTTACCACAGAATGGCGCCCGAACAGTTTAATCTCTTTCCCCACACGCCGGAGATGAAGGTCCAGTTTTGCCCCCTTCCATGGCCGTGATGGACTTCAAGCGCGCACGTCGCGGGTTTTCCCGCCAACTCCCTCAGGCCAATGAAGGGGACAGACTGCGACCAGGCATCCATACGAGGCGGTGAGGAACGCAGATTGTCTACCCAGAGCCCACCTGCGAGAGAGCTGTGTCCGAGGTATACAGAGGCCCACCAGGTTTTCGAAGTCCCGATGTCCAGAGGGTCCGATGTCCGCAGTCGTCGAGTCCAGTCCATTCTCCGAGGCCTTCCGTTTCAAGGAGCTACCCGGTGAGTACCATCGCCGGGGAGGCGTGTTGACGCGCACATAGGTTGTGCCGGTCAAGACGGATTTGGGTACACAAATCCGGTCTGCACTGTTTAGCAGTGTATATGTACTGTTTAGCAGTATATCAAGTATTCCGAAGTATCTAGTTATGGTCAAGAATTATGCTTGGTGATTTAGTCATGCAGACGATCATCACTGTTGGTCATTTTAGGACACAAAATGTTTAATGTTTTAATGTCTAATGTGTTAAAAAAACGTCCTGCATGTTGTGGTATGAATGACTGTTCATTATTGTGCCTTTTGTACCAAGTGTGTTCAAGACAAAGTGTTCAAGATTAAGTATCAGATCAGTTGTCAATATGCCGCTCTTTTCGAAGTTAAGACAGATCACTACTAGAAAAGGGGTACTTGAAGAAGCCGTTCCTATTCCTCCTAGGGACACTCCAGGGCACTTCATGTATCACAAACATGGCTTAGATGCCATACTATTTCTTGATTTATGGGTGGACTACACCAAAGAATTACCAGAAAGTCAGAGGTGGCCCGTAGTTGGGACCTGGGATGCAGAATGCATTATGAAAGTAGAAGAAGAGTTATGGAAAAGGAAGGCCAGACAGTAACAAAAATATGTCATTGAATTATGGCATAAGGAATTGCATAGACGCTCAGAGAAAGCGCTCAGAAAAATAGAGAAAAAGTAGGGAGGATTCAGACAAAGCCCGAGAAAGCGTATTAGTTGAGGAAGGTATCTGAGTAAAAGCAGAACAAGTAGACAGACAACGAAACACTCTTATGAAAGAGGAAATGTAGACCAGCTTGGAAGGATGCCATTGAGTTTTTGGCGCAAGGAGTGACATAGAAGGACAGAGTAAGTGTTTCACGATGCAGAGAGAAGTGGACTGGTGTCTGGAAAAGCCAAGGATGAGATGTTACAGGAGGAATTAGAGCTGGTAAAATGAGCGTAGGCTGACAGAAAAAGAAATACTGACGTTGCTGGTATTTATCCCGTCCTTTCAGAGGACCTGGCAAGAGTGGCCCCAGTAGAAAGACCAGTTATAATACATATATTTATTACATAGTAGCCCAAAGGTTCTTGCGCCACCCACCAAATGAACAGCGCATAGCTGGTGTTTACATGGTCCAACATTTGACTACGTTGTCAATAGGAAATTGAGAGGGGTGCAGCTAGAGAAGGAGCAACTCCTGTGATTTGATGACACCCCTAATGTACAAAGTGTTAACGGAAAGATAATTAATGAAAAGTTTAGCTTGAAAAAAGAATTGTGGGTATTTCGAATTTGCAAATTGTTCATGAATACAGGTTTGTGTTCTTGATGGTCCAGTGAGCCAATGTGCTGGGTCAAGACGGTAAGATTATGACCCCCTGAGTGCAAATTGTATGTAAAAATAATTTTTCAATTGAGCGAATTATTGCAGTTTTTATGGAATTGAGTAGTCTTTTTGTCTTTGACAGCTTCAGAGTGAGGAGAAGGTGGGGGCCGTGTAGAGCAGAATGTGATACAGAAATCGGAGTCAGATTCTGACCTTGTAGCCAGTGTAGGTGGGGGCCGGTGAGAGGAGCAGAACAGAGGCACTGCTTAGAAGGCTTCTCTGACATCGCATCTGTGTAATGCCTGCAGCTGGAGAGCCTTGGGGCCAGGAGTAGGAAAAAAAAAAAAAAAAGATGGCTGGCAGCCCAGGCTCAGGCCGCGCTGAGGGGCTATTTTTAGCTTCTCTGATAAGACAGGGCAGCTGAGAAATGTAAGTCGAGAAAGATTCCCTTGTTCTATTCTGTGCAAAACAAGTGCCCCGAGGAAATGTCTATGGAGAAGATTTGTTTTATTTTTTAGCAATTGTTATATTGCTTCTGGCCAGAAAGTAAAATGTTGCTCTTGTTTGGAATTTTAAGGGCTATGTGCCTATATAAAAACGATTTTCAAATTCAGACATTTTTGAATTGTGGCCACAAGCTGCCACCAGTTGCATTGGATAAATGATCCAGTGGTTACGGGTCTGTGAGGAAAGATGTGAGATGCATCTTCGACTAGGACATGAGGGTACATTGTGTACAAAGAAGCATAGCACATTTTTATAAAAAAAAAAAAAAAAAAAAAAAGAGACAGGTTCGTGTGTTCGTCATTTTTTTGATTATTGTTGCTGATCCTGTGTGTCAGACTTGACGCGGTCATCATTGGGATGACCCACTGCCAGATGGGGTTGTATAGGGCAGGTAAATAAGTTATTGATTATAAGCCTGACAAATTAAGCAGGCCAGAATGTTGGCATCTGAGCTGTAGGTACTGTAATTGCGCATCGCTGCTCATTTATATATGTTAGTGTAATTGTCTATGCTTTCTGTGCCTGGTATACTGATGGCTTGGCATATGTATTTTATATATGTTTTGTTTTTGTGTTGTATTGACCAGTCTGTTTAGCGTTTAATACCAAGTTCTCCTGTGCAAGTACAGAGATAGTCGTGACGACGGCGATCTTTGCACAGCGCTTGGCTGGAACTTGTTCACAATTACTAAATTTCACAGACGTGATATTACCTTTATCATGCTGTCAAAATAGCAGACAACACGTTATCAGTGTATGTCTAATTGGTGTTGGAGATGAATGAAATAAAAGGAAAAATTATGCAAGACTAAAATATTTTTCACATGACTGCCTTTCTCTTATAGACAGGCAGCCTCGGTCATATGTTTCCAGATTGGACATTAAGGAACACTTATGATCTGTGCACTCGCATCTTAACTCTTGAAGGCCTGTTTTAAATAAGGACTGCCACCACAGAGTGACAAATGAGGCCCGGTATTTAGGGTAATGAGAAAATATCTGACAGAATTTCCTTTTTAAAGTTTGCTTTAGTAAGCTCATTCTTGTGAGTGGTGGCCCCAAAAGTTGACTTGTTTTTGAATTAGGCTATTTATTGTATAGGTGGAAATTATTGCACAATGACTGATTTCTTTAGCAGATAAATTATTAATTATCAACATTAACAACTGTTCTTAAACTTGGTTTTCCGAATATTTAGGTAATTTAGCATTCCTATTAGGGCCTCCTAGCATTAATATTGACTTCAGGTTGGTGTAGGTTCATGTAATAGGGACATTTGCATATGAGATGTCATTTGGCCAGCTTATGAGCTAACACAATGAGGTTTGTACATTAATTTGAAGGATTTCTCGCCGTTTCACATACGCTGTGTATCTCCTATAATTTTGCTTACGCCCAGTAGCTACACACAGGGATTAATAGTGTTGACAAGACACAGGGTTTGATAGTGTTTGACAGCAGTGAAATCTGTTTCAGATTTCCTCCTGTCAAAAAGGGGGGGAAGGAGGAGAATATTGGCTTTCTGCTGGCCCCTGAGGAGGTTCGCTTCCCGCTAGCCCCTTAAGAAATTAAGCCCCTTAGAAATTAGCCCCCTTAGAAATTAAGCCGAGGAAATAGGTATGGTGCTTTCCCCTTTTTCTCATGTTTTATTGTGATCTTTCAGGGGAATTAGTTGTGGGCACCGGAACGTATTCAATTGATTTCTGGTTTTTCACAGCCCAAGACACAAAAAGACTAAAGTCCTCAAGAACACACTGTGGCATTTGAAGAATTAAAGAGAGCTTTATGCCAAGCACCAGTTTTAGCAAACCCTGATTACAACAAATCGTTTATGCTTTTTGTGACAGAGCGGGATGGAACAGCACTATCTGTCCTAATACAAGATCATGCAGGAAAACACGAGCCCTGTGCTTATCTTTCTAGTACATTAGACCCAGTAGCACAGGCTTTGCCTGCGTGCCTAAATCAGTTGCAGTAACGGCCTTAGCCATAAGACAAAGTGACTCGATAGTGCTGGGCCACCCTCTGACAGTACAAGTACCACACGCAGTAGAGGTTCTCTTGAACCGGACACAAACACAACACCTGACTGTAGCTAGACTGACGGATTATGAGCCAACGTTATTTCAACCACACATAGAGATCAGACGATGCAACATACTGAATCCTGCTACCCTTTTGCCCTCCAGTACAGAAAGCGTTTCACCACACAACTGTGTTGAAGTAATACATACCGTGACTAAACCAAGACAAGACTTGACAGATGTTGCACTCCCAGACCCCGACCTAACACTATATGTTGACGGCTCATGCATGAGGACAGGGGCGGGAGAATTAGTGGCAGCATATGCAGTGACTGCTGATACTGTAATAATAGAGACTAAAAGAATAGACATATTGTCAGCACAAGCAGCAGAGCTCATCGCCCTGACACAAGCGTGCATAAGAGCTAAGCACCTGAGAGTAAACATTTACACCGATTTTGTGGAGAGAAAGAGGTTTCTTGACCTCTCATGGGGCCAAGATACAGCATGGCCCCCTTATTCAAGCCCTACTGGAAGCAATACATTTACTAACAGCCATAGCTATCCTAAAAATGTAAAGCACATACTAGAGCCACAGATACCATTTCCCAAGGCAATGATCTGGCAGACCGAACTGCTAAACAGACAGCTCAGACCCCACTAGACATGACAAAGTTACAGGTTCAATAAGTGTCCAAAGCCATGACAGTTAGGGATCCTTCCAAGGATGTACAAGACATACAGACACATGCTACTATGGACGAATTAAAGAAATGGTCGGAACAAGGAGGGGTACTGACTGATCAGGGTTGGATGAATAAGGGCAAATCCACATGGTTTCTTCCTGATACCATGGTACAAGTGATTATAAATACCGCACATAGTCCTGCACACTTAGGAGAGAAAGCAATGATAGATAGCTTACAGAATATATGGTTCAACAAGCACCTGCGTGCAGCAGCGAAACAAAAGGTCAGAACATGTATGATCTGTTGCCAATTCAATCCAGGTAAAGGCATTCCGATGGAACAAGGTGGATTCCATCCACCTGACCACCCTTTTGAAGTGCTCCAAATGGATTATATCCAAATAAACAGATGTAGAGGTTACAAATATGTCTTGGTACTAATGAAGCAGGTGTCCCTTCTGTTAGGGTATACCTGGAAATTCCATTGTGTGCGACATCCTGAAGCAGCAGGCCTTGTAGAAAGACATAATCAGACATTAAAATTTTGCGCAGACAAAGGTATAGACTGGATGGTAGCCCTGCCGGTTGCCCTCTTTTACATGCGAATGGTAGCTCATTCTAGAACAGGCTTATCTCCCTATGAAGTGGTCTTTGGTAGACCACCAAAATATGTGGGCACTACAATGCCTAAAAGATTACTTATGTTGACAGTAACATGCTGACAGATTACCTGGCTTCCTTGATGTCTGCACTACTCTCTTGTTGTTCGCAGGTTGCTGCCGCTTTCCCTGACAACACCCAGGTCAAAGAATACTCCATCGCTCCTGGATGGAAGGCGCCAAAGTCAGTGCTCTGGACCACGGGGACGGCCGTTAAAGTCAAAAGGCGGAAAGGATGATTGCACCTTCACCACTCTTTTACAAAGGAAAAAAAAACTTTGAACTTGGATTTTGGATTCTGAACAACATTTTCTAGAGGAGAATGCCCAGAAGTTTCCACAAAGCTAAATTGTGATCCAAGAAGTCAGAACCCGTTTGATCAATTAAGTCCACTAGGTGGTGAAGCGGTTGAACATGTATTCTGGCTCGCATAAGATCTTGGACAATAACATAAAGCAAAAATAAGAGAGCTAGATAAGAAGCAAATAGATGTATAGTGACTGTAATTTTTCAATCTCTTATGTACATCACGATAATATGTATCAGCTTAATACTACATGCTATTTTTCCTCCTATTGCCTCACTTTTACACTCCTCCACTAATGATACCATAAAGCACACATTTAGTGATCTGCCATCCTATGAGCTATCATATCGACTTGCCTTACGCAACAATACCTTTATTCAGATGCTGCACCATTCATATCAGACTAGCAATGCTACAGACTGCTGGGTCTGTGGCCGACTCCCCCCCTATCAGAACTATAAGGGAGTTTTGCCCCTTTATTCTCTATCCGTTCACACACAATGGCTCCTGTGGAGCATGGTTTAGTTTGATTAATTCCCTAGATTCGAATTCCGCAGTTTATCAAGACAACTGGGTATGGGGAAACCTGAACTTAGTTTTGCTTAAAGTCTGCTACCCTAACAAGGAGGGACTTTCCAAAAAGAACAGGAACTGATCTAAGAAATGAAGTATATGGATTAGGTAATTTTACACTTAACCTCATGATCCTGAACGTTGAATCTGAAGCTACACCAATATTGCCCGCCATGTCCGTATTCCCAGTAAAAGGGGAATTATGTATAAGAAAGAATGGCTCCATACACATGGGCCATAGTAAATGCACCACTGTAATAAAATTCAGTGATCAAGGCAAGTCTACATTTAGAGCTTCTCGTCATTCCTACTTTATATGTGGCCAGACCGCATATATACGCCTACCTCTAGATTGGGATGGTACCTGTTACATAGCATTCCTCCTACCACCTGTTTTCCTAGCTCCTCCTGATTATCATAGAAATACTCATTTAGTACACAATAGACAGCAGAGAGATCTCCCAATTGTCGATTACACTGAAGCAGCATGGGAAAAATACACAGATTTCAATAAAGGTTTCTTTCCCTATATAGGTACAGTTACCAATAGTAAGCTGATACGTAGATTAACCAGAACCCTTGAAGCAGTAGTGAACGAAACTATTTCCGCCTTAGGCAATTTAACAGAAGAGCAGTCTGCTATGCGGATTGTTGTGCTTCAAATAGTCTTGTCCTTGACGTTATCCTGGCCGATAGGGGCGGAGCTTGTAGGGTCATCAAATCAAGCTGTTGCATTTTTCATACCAGAAAATTCGCCATCTGTATATAAAGCCATAACTCGCCTTCATAAGATTGTAAACCAGATACACCAGAACCCAGGCACTTGGACTTGGTCCAGTTGGTTTTGGAGTGTGATATCAGCCTGGGGATGGAGAGTTTTATCCTTCCTAGGTATTGGCCTTCTCATACTATTCAGTTGCTGTCTATGTCTACAATGTGGACCAGCGATCTGTGGTCTGTGTGCCACATCGTGTATTCCACCACCAAGATTTCATTCAAGATCACGGAAGAAGAAGAAAGAACAAATGATGCTATATGAACAGATCAATGGATTGATGAAGATTGATATCTCTTGAAGGGCAAGTAGGGGACAAGGAGGGAATGTGGAAATGTGGATTTTCCTGGTCAGTTATGTCCCCTATCTTGGACCCCAACGGTTCTATGTGCATGTCACAAGTACATGTATGTTCCCTCCAGTTCCAGTTTTGATGACGCAAACACATGTGCGTCCACCGTCAACATGTCCTCTGTCAGATCCGCCATGAATGGGCTGGATATTCGCTTCCTAAGTATGAAAGGCCACCGACTTTATATGGCTCAGTTACTCCATTTTTACAGTTCAGGCGAGTAGGCCCGATTCTGTCCTCAAGCCTTTCCCTGCTCTCTGCCTCTGACAGCTTCAGCTTGAGCTCGCATCTGTATCCATGAACTTTGTCCTACTCCCTGTGCGGCTAACGGTGCCTGCCTCGGCCAGTTTTGCCTGCCTGCCAAGAAACCGTATTTCACCTTCGAATTATCTACTTTGCTCCTCAGCCGATGCATTCCTGTCTAGTAGTTTAAGTAAACATTCTTCCAGCTACCGAGCAAAAGGGCCCGGCCTCGCTGTCTTCATGCAAGTAATTCATAGCCCTGTTACCATGGAAAGTTTCTGCCCCTTGCATCTCATATAGACACTTAGACGCTTGTACACGCACTCACAGTCAGTATAGAATAGATTTTGTCCGAGAGCCCTTCCCTTGTGGATAACACAGTTCTTTAAACATAGGATATTAGATATGATTTGGGATTAGGTTGACATAACCCCAGACTTTTGTCTCCACATGTAGAGCTAAATGTCAAGTCCCTTTCTCCCTCTAGTTGCACGTCTATCACACGTCATGCTGCTGCGCACGCATCTCTGCCAAGTATTTCTGCTGACATTGCGAAATCATCTCCAGGTATCCACCCACACATGACAAATTACCCATTATCATCAAGTGGACGCCCACATGGACGCCCACCTTCACGCCTACTTACACGCCCACATGCTCTTATCTCATTCTCTCTTGCTCTCTTGCTTACGTACAATTGAGAAATGTATATATACTGTACTCTGTGAATAATGTTTTGAGAATATTGAGAATACTTTTCAGCCCCGTCCAGATCCTTTTTTGGTGATGGAAATATTCTCCCTTTGACTCGAGTTATTGGAATAAATCCCTTTATGAATCTGATACCACAGACTCAGCCTCTTGCTTTATGCATGATCTTATTGATATCTGAAAAATTATGACAGCGTGATATTTTATTTACCACAGCTTCACCATCTACGTGTTGACCATGACTTTGATTAGTTGTGGTGTGGGCGGGCTTATCCCTACGCTGAGAATTAGAGCTACCTATCTCATTAATCCTAGTGTGCGCAAAAGATGCATCTGCATCCATAGGGGGGGGCGGGTGTAAGTGAGTGGAATCTTTCCGTGTCCCCGGGTGTTTTGTGATTAGAGATTCTAAATTCCCCAGTCGTGACTCTATATTTTTTAGTCTTTCTATGATGGGTAAAGTAAATGATCTAATCAATTTCTCGATGCTCTCAAGATGTGATGGCTTTGTACCTAAATCAGGTAGGAGCAACGGAGAACGAGACAAGTCAGGAGGGGGAGGAACCAAGGAAGTGGAGGATATTGAAGCCACGTCGTGTGTTATTAGTGGTGGCAATGGAACCTTTGTCAGTGATGCAATGCCCACAGTTTGCATAGGGCCCTTGCCAAAATCAGTGTGGTTGATATTACCTCTTGGCAAATTGCCTAACCTCTTTCTTCTCTTGGGCGGAGGGGGCCTTATAGCTTTGGACACCAACGCCCTCCCTGCCTTCTTAATAGACGGCTTGGCCTTAGGTTCAGAGGGAATAGTAACAGTATCAGTTTCCTTTCCAAGAATAATAGTAGTACTAACAGGGGACAAAGTAGTTACAACTGGTAACAAGTTAAAATTACTGGGTGTAGAGTCAATTGTTCTAAACAGCTCTGGGACGGTATCCATAGCTAACGCCTCCTGCGTCAAGGTAGGAGGGCTTAGCACGATGAGGGACGAAGTCAAAGGAGATGTACTGTCCAATAGTGTCCTATTTTTCATACACTCTATGGAACGACGTCGCTCAGCCCTTCGTTCGGCGAGCGTAGTCTCCTTGTCCGTGGGTACAATAACCTTTTTAAAATAGTCTACCAATGTGCATTTGGTAGGGGCGCCATGTTTAGCAGGAGAGTTATTAGCTACAATATCAGCCATGTTACTACTAACAGTAACAGACTGAGGACTCACGGTTAGTGGATAGTACAAATAAGAAGTTCCCCCAGTCCGGTCTCCTCGTGTCTCTGAGGGCCTCAGAGGCCCCGCTCTTTGCCCGGTCTTCGCCCCGGCTCCCGTCCCGCACGCGTCCCGCTAGCGTGCTAGAGCCGTAATGCGATATTGTAGAAGAAGAATGGGGCGGAGATAGAGGAGGAGTCGGGAAGAGGGCCAGGTGCAGCCAATGTGCTACGCGCACAGCTCCCTGGTCCTCGCAGTCCCGAGTGCTTTGTTGTCACTGCGGATCTCCCCTATGGCAGGTAAGTAACTTCCAGGCAACGTAGTAATTATCAGGATGCTGCATCCGTTGAAGAGCGCTATGCCCCAGAGACCATCAGGCAGGCGGCAGTCCTCGAGCGGCTCCCGCGAAGCGGGGGCCGTGAGTCGTCTTATCCTTGGCAGGGGAGGAGTCGGGAAGAGGGCCAGGTGCAGCCAATGTGCTACGCGCACAGCTCCCTGGTCCTCGCAGTCCCGAGTGCTTTGTTGTCACTGCGGATCTCCCCTATGGCAGGTAAGTAACTTCCAGGCAACGTAGTAATTATCAGGATGCTGCATCCGTTGAAGAGCGCTATGCCCCAGAGACCATCAGGCAGGCGGCAGTCCTCGAGCGGCACCCGCGAAGCGGGGGCCGTGAGTCGTCTTATCCTTGGCAGGGGAGGAGTCGGGAAGAGGGCCAGGTGCAGCCAATGTGCTACGCGCACAGCTCCCTGGTCCTCGCAGTCCCGAGTGCTTTGTTGTCACTGCGGATCTCCCCTATGGCAGGTAAGTAACTTCCAGGCAACGTAGTAATTATCAGGATGCTGCATCCGTTGAAGAGCGCTATGCCCCAGAGACCATCAGGCAGGCGGCAGTCCTCGAGCGGCACCCGCGAAGCGGGGGCCGTGAGTCGTCTTATCCTTGGCAGGGGAGGAGTCGGGAAGAGGGCCAGGTGCAGCCAATGTGCTACGCGCACAGCTCCCTGGTCCTCGCAGTCCCGAGTGCTTTGTTGTCACTGCGGATCTCCCCTATGGCAGGTAAGTAACTTCCAGGCAACGTAGTAATTATCAGGATGCTGCATCCGTTGAAGAGCGCTATGCCCCAGAGACCATCAGGCAGGCGGCAGTCCTCGAGCGGCTCCCGCGAAGCGGGGGCCGCGAGTCGTCTTATCCTTGGCAGGGGAGGAGTCGGGAAGAGGGCCAGGTGCAGCCAATGTGCTACGCGCACAGCTCCCTGGTCCTCGCAGTCCCGAGTGCTTTGTTGTCACTGCGGATCTCCCCTATGGCAGGTAAGTAACTTCCAGGCAACGTAGTAATTATCAGGATGCTGCATCCGTTGAAGAGCGCTATGCCCCAGAGACCATCAGGCAGGCGGCAGTCCTCGAGCGGCACCCGCGAAGCGGGGGCCGTGAGTCGTCTTATCCTTGGCAGGGGAGGAGTCGGGAAGAGGGCCAGGTGCAGCCAATGTGCTACGCGCACAGCTCCCTGGTCCTCGCAGTCCCGAGTGCTTTGTTGTCACTGCGGATCTCCCCTATGGCAGGTAAGTAACTTCCAGGCAACGTAGTAATTATCAGGATGCTGCATCCGTTGAAGAGCGCTATGCCCCAGAGACCATCAGGCAGGCGGCAGTCCTCGAGCGGCACCGGGAACCTGAAAGCAGAGGTGACAGAGTCTGGGTCACATCAGTGTGACCAGGGGCTCGGTAGACCAATGCCCACCGATGTCGGGTGCTTCAGGTGCAAAGAAAGGATGCTTGACTCTGCAGCCTCTAAGTCCAGGAAATGTCGAGGACGACCAGGAGCCGGATGTGAGCTGTCCCACGAAGGATGTCGAGTGCGGAGGGGTCAGTGTCTGGCTGGAGCACCGACAAACCTTGGCAACAGCAACCAACGCAGGAAGGTCAGGCAGGTTACGGTGTGGACCAGCAAGGTCCTAGAGATTCACCAAGCAATGGGGAGTCAGGGCATGTCTGGAGCCACCAGGGAAGCCCAAAAGAAATCAAGATGACCCTCAAGAAGACCCACAGGTCGATTGACCAGGAATCGCGAGGGGACCTCGAGCAAGATCACAAAGTACCAGCCCACGGAGCACTTGGTGCGAGGAAGCTGGAGTTCTTTGGTGGAAATACTGCTCAGGGTCAGGACTACACTGAGTCCAATGCACAAGCTCAGGAATTGCCAACAAGCATATGCACTTGCAAAAGTACGCGGTGCACAGGGGTTCAGGCTGTGCAGTCCCCACAAGGGATACTGGCCTCAAACTCGGTGAGAGGGCGGCTCGACCTCAAGGAACTTCAGAACCCACCTCCTGTGTTGCTGGAGCCTTTGGAGTCTGCAGGAGTTCAGGATCTGCAGACCGGTCAGTTGCGTTACTGTGCCTGTGAATGCAGGGGAGTGACTCCTTCACCCCAAGGGAGATTCTTCAGTTGTCCTTAGTGCTCCACAAGTCCCGCTCGGAGCCTGTATGGTGCAAGAGCACAGACGATGCTTTGGACGGAGAGGGAGACGAAGTCGCGCCCAGTCGAAGTCCAGCGAAGTCTAGAGTGTCCATACGGTCGAAGTTCAGTGGTTTCTTGTTTCAGAATTTTGTCCATGTAAAATCTAAAGTCCTACAGCCAGGTAAGCCCTTATGTACCCACGGGAGAGGGTTGGACAGATTCAGGGGACCCTCCTAGAGGAGGGTCAGGACAGAAGGGAGGTTACTCCCAGTCCTTTGTCCAGTTCCCCGCCAGAGCAGGAGCCAATGGCTCCCAGAACTTGTTTAAGCTAGTCTATGCACAGGAACACCAAGTGTGCCCCAGGTGCAGACTTTCAGGCACTCTGGAAGTGCACCCTCCCAGCCCCAATACACTAAATCCTGTTGGGAGGTGGTCACACCTCCCTGTGACAGGATGCCTATTGTGCTGCCTTCCGCTGCTCAAGCTTGGCTCAGCAGCAAGAGGGCAGAAATGTGTCTCTGGTCAGCAGCATCCATTTTGTGCTGTCCGGGTTGAGAAGGCTGGCACCGGAAAGACCAGTGACCCCACGAAGCTCACTTCAGAAGGGTGGAGTCATACCTCCCACACCAGTTACCGGTGTAGCGGTATGATTCCAAGGTGTTTGATACCAAACACAATATGTTTTGTTTCAGCCGTTTTCAAGATAGCATTTACCGCAAGGTTATAATGCACCTCTACCTATATGTCTGGCTCAGTCACAGACAACCCGGGAGAATGGTCTCCGAAGGCTGCAGAGGGGCTCTGCTCATGCAGGGGCACCTCTCTCACGTAAAACACAGCACCCTGTCTTCAGGATTGTTAAGGCCTGCTGTAGGGGGGACTTATAAGTTTTAAGTGTAGTGACCTATAGATATAGTGAACCTATATCTAAAGTAAGTGGTGCAAGCACCAGCTTACACAGGCTGCAATGGCAGACCTGTAGTTCCATTTTGCATGGCCTCTCATGGGTGGCATAGTACATGCTTCAACCCAGAGGAGGCCTCTGGGGTACCTATGCCGTGGGTACATGTGTACCATATATAGGGACTTATAAGGGTATCCCAGTATCCAATCTGGAGTGTACCAAAGTACATGGCATAACATTTTAGGGAGAAAGCAGATAGACTGGGGTCCTGATTAGCAGGATCCCAGTCAGACTAGTCAAAACAGTGTAACATCAAGCAAAAAGTGGGGGTAACCATAAGAAGCAAATCCTACTTTCCTACACATCACACTCCCTGACTGGCTCTCCTCTTCCCCCAACATAATAAAGATGACTAAAATTAAAGTCAAAAGAATATGACCCAAAAGCTTCATGCACATGGAAGAGAACATAAATAGATGTGATAGCGCTGAATGATTAGGATGGTGTTTGTATCATGCAAACTAGGCGCAAACTTGGGGGCGCTAGAGGGCGCGCACGCAGTATGGCCGCGCTTCGGTGAGGCTCCTGCTGCCTGGACACGCAATCCTACAATTATCCTGCTTTCCCGATCGCCTGCCGGACTGTGACCGGGTGTACATGTGGCTGCTGGGTCCTGGCGGCCCCGACTGAAGTTTTGAAGCCGAGAGCCCATCGAGGACGTTGGGAGACGCGCTGCAAGTTCCGCCGGACCGTTGGCTGAGGCGAGGCGGTGACGGCGGCTGGAGTCTGCAGCCACGCGAGCCCGGTGCTGTGCACGAGGCAGGTAGGCCCCGGCCTGCCCCCTGGCTGCTGAAGCGACCGTTGCTGTGGTGAGCGCGGGGACTGTAAGGGGTGCGGAGGCGGCGAAGAGCGGAGGTGCGCTGGACCCTTCTTGTGCCTGGATTGGCCCCCCCCTGCTGTGAATTGCCTGGGCCTTGCGGCGGAGAGCGGAGATCCTCCGATTTGTGATCGTGCAGTGCTGGTGGCCGGAGGGGGCTCCCTGCGTGGCGCCGGAGGTGTACCGGCCCCCCCCCCCTCCCCCCCCCATCCGGGACTGGAAAGGCTGCATTGCTTGGGGCTGTGGTGGTTGAGGGCCCCCCCCTGCTTTACCTGGGCGCTGCTGTCTCGCCGCCGGGGTCGCTCCGGTCACCCCCCCGGCCCGCCTGCTGCAATCGCTGCGAATGGACTCTGTGGCCTACCGGAGGTGGCGCTGGGCCGCGACTGCGGCGGGGCTGCTGGCGGAAGAGTGATACGCCGCGCTGGCCTGGTGCTACTCGGACTGAGCTTGCACTACTGCTGGGGACCCCTGGGGCCTGCTCCTTGACGACTCCCCCTGCCTCCCCTCGCTGTGGCCTGGAGGCCCCCCTGCTGGTGCTACTCTGGGGTCCCAGGTGAGAGGGCTTCTCTGCGTGGGCTTGCATCCTTCCGGTGCGCGAGCGGCTGGGGCCCGCGTCGGAGTGCTGGCTGAGCTCGCCCTTGGGGCGGTGTGGACTGTCGGAGCGCTTTCCTCCTTTGCTGCTCCTGCGGTGCTGGGCTGGGACGTCGTCCGCACCGGCGCCTACCGGGGCTGAACCGCCCTTTGCTGGCCCCTGTTCCCGACCTGCTGGCGACGGAGACGGCCTTGGCCGCTCTGAGGTGTGAGGCGGCCCCCCACAATGAGCCCGCGATGGGCAAGCATGACGCTAAGCAGGCGAAGCTGTCGTTTACTGCCCCGGCTGCGAAGCCAGGACTGCGGAGTGCGCCGGATGATGGAGGCGCACGGGCCCCCCCGGGGCTGGACGCAGACACGGCCCCGCCGCCAATAGATATGCAGCAAATGATGCGGGAGATGAGGCAGGGCTTCGCCACAGTGGTGGATAAGGTGGACCGCCTTACATCCCGAATGGATGCGTACGCGCAGAAAATCGATGCCCATGAGGAGCGCCTTGCTGAGGCTGAACGGCGGATCTCGGAGAACGAAGATACAACTGCGTCCCACTCCACACAGCTCACTAAAATGGACAATGTCCTGCGCATTATAGCTGCTAAAAATGAGGAGTTGGAAGCCCGCAGCCGCCGTAATAATATCCGCGTGGTGGGTGTGCCGGAGTCCACCAACACGGGGCGCATGGAGGATTATGTGGAGAAAATTCTCATTGCCTCTATTGGCGCGGACGCCTTCTCAAAACAGTTCATCGTGGATAGGGCTCACAGGTCACTTGGCCCGCGACCGCGTCCCGGCGCCCCACCCCGGCCCATCATCGCGCGGCTCCTAAACTACCGCGACCGAGATGCTGCGCTGCGGGCTGCGCGGGCGAACCAGAATTTGTCCTTTGAGGGTGTCAGCTTCACCGTCTTCCCAGATTTCACGCCTGTTGTGCAGGACCAGCGTCGTAAATTTGTTGATGTTAAGAAAAAGCTGAGAGCCCTCCAAATCGACTATGCATTGCTCTACCCGGCGAAGCTGCGTGTCACCCATCAAGCGAAGCAGCATTTCTTCACGAATCCGCAGCAGGTGGAGGACTTTTTGAAATCTCTGCGGAAAGCGCGTCGTGAACGGCCTGATGAAGAGGATATGGCCCCAGAGAACGAACATTGACTGCCAAACTAGGGGTTAACGGGATCCCTTCCCTGCATTACTGTGCCACTTACCTGTGCCTTTCCTGTTTGCCCGCCCCTGTGAACCACTCGATGGGCTATGTACTGACTGAGTGACGGTGGCCCGGTTGCGTGCTGGACAGGGATCGGTAATGTATGCCAGGCACCACCCTTCTCCCTCTCTCTATGACTATGGTGAGTTATGGGCAGGCATGGGTGGATCTGTGTGCCCTCTGGATGTCCCCTGTAGGGTGTACCCCCTGGACTCTATTGACTGAGTTGCTCCTGTTGAGCTTACTGAGGGTTCTGCTGGGTGGGGGGAGGGTAGACATTTCTGGCGAGTTGGGGTTGCTTCAGTGGGTGGGGGGCGGGGTGGTGGGACGCGGGGTTTTGTGGGTAATCTTGGCTATGTTGAGATGTGGGTCTGCTTTTGGGGCGGGAGGGTGGGACTAGGGTCAAGGTGCTGGGGGACTGAGTGCCTCGCTTCCCCCCGTTGCCCAGCACTGGAGTCTGGTGCTGGGAATTTGCTAGGGCATGCAGCCGGGTTGGTTTCGAGACCCGGGATGGTTCTTGATGTTGTTGTTATGTTTGATACAGCTGTGTTCGGGACGCTGCCGTTCAGGGCATCAGTCCACGCTTTTGGTGCTTCTTCGCGGCGTGGTCCCTTGTGGGGGCGTGGTGATTACCCATTTGCTAAGGATGGATTCTGCCTAGGCTTGACTGGTGATGTGGACGGTGGAGCGCTTGTGGTTTGGTACGTGTTGTGTGGAGCAAATCGCGCGTGCAACGGATGGGGGATGACTGACACGGGCCCCTCTGCCGCTGCACTTCCTACCTGTTTTGGGTCGACCTGGCTATGGGGGACACTGATTTGAATATACTCACGTGGAATGTCAGAGGCCTGGGGGACCCTAGAAAACGAAGAAACGTCCTCTCCTACTTAGATCGCCACGCTATACACATTGCGTTCCTTCAAGAGACCCATTTCCGTGCGCAAGCTGCCCCTACCTTTGCTAACAGGTGGGCGAAATACTCTGCCTTTTCGTCCTATTCCTCGTATTCCCGTGGTGTTGCTATATTAGTTAAACGGACCACCCCCTTCGTGCTGGCGGGTATGATAAGTGATGCCCAAGGACGATACTGCCTGATGTGGGGGAGACTGGGCCATAGAATGGTTACTCTGGCCTGTTGCTATGGTCCCAATGTAGACGACCCTACCTCCTTCGTGGACCTCGGTGCGGATATAATAGGTGCGGGTACGCAGCACCTCATAATGGGGGGAGATTTTAACGTCACGCTTGCCCCGGTGCTTGACAGGTCCCACCCGGCCCGCATCATTATACACGGTCCCGGGAGATACTTCTGGACATCATAACTGAACACAGGCTGATTGACGCGTGGAGACACCTCCATACGGACGCCCACGAGGGTACTCACTTCACGGCACAGGCGCGCTCCGGGGCCAGGCTCGATTACGTCCTCCTGACCCCACAATTTCATGCGGCGCTGATTGGAGCGCAACACCTTCCGCGTACATTCTCGGACCATGCGCCGGTGCGAGTCACACTGCGGGCGGCGGAACTAGGCCCCCCTCTGGCGGCCTGGCGTCTGCAGCTTACGATACTTCTCGATACCCTTTTTCAAGAGGAGCTGCGGGAGGAGTGCTTGGCTTTCTTTGAGCGCAACAAGGACTCTGTGCAGGACGTTGAGACTATATGGGATGCTTTCAAGGTGACCCTGCGGGGTATTTGCATTGCCAAAGGATCAGGGGTACTGAAGAGCATCATGGCACGCCTGCGCACCTTGGAGGATGACCTTCGGGCGCTGGAGACGTCGCTTGCGGCCAACCCTGACGATGCCGGGCTGGCGAGCATTCGGGACAAAATTTCTGAGTATACCGCGGAGGCCACCCGGGAAGCTAACTTTCGAGGCAAATACTGGGTTGCCCGGAGTTACGGTGAGGGCGAGAGGCCGGGGAAAGCCCTGGCTGCAACGATAAGGCTAGCACGGCCGCCTAACACGATCATGGAGATTGTAGGGGTGGATGGCACAAGATACAGTGAGACCGCACACATCCTCAACGCATTTGTAGCCCACTATAGTGTGCTCTATGCGTCCACTAGAGTTGGAGAGCTCCAGCTGCATGATTACCTTGACGATGTGTCCCTGGGGTGGCTAAGCGATGCGCAACGGGAGTTTCTGAGCTCCCCTTTTGAGCTAGACGAGGTGAGAGAGGCCATTATGCAGATGAAGTCGGGTAAAACCGCCGGACTCGACGGGATACCCATTGAATTTTACAAAACCTATATTGACTTTATGGCCCCAGTGTTGAGAGAAGTCTACGAGGATGCATTGGAGGTGGGTCATCTCCCCCCATCGATGCGCATGGCCCTCATTACATCGCTTCTTAAACCCGGGAAGGAGGCTAGCGACTGTGACTCCTACAGGCCTCTCTCCCTCCTCAATTGTGACGTGAAAATTCTAGCCAAGCTCATCGCCAACCGAATCAATCTATTGCTCCCCAACCTGATACTGCCTGACCAGGCCGGTTTTGTGCCAGGTAGGGCCACGTCGCATAACTTGCGCACTTTCTTTTCGATCCTTAATTCTGTGCATGAAGACCTGCCCATGGCCGCCGTGTTCCTGGATGCCACGAAAGCCTTCGACTCCCTTGAATGGGACTACCTGTTCCAAGTTCTGGGGCGCATGGGCTTCCCAGCTATATTCATCTCGTGGATTAAATTATTGTATACTGCCCCTAGGGCCAAAGTCTTAGTGAATGGGAGGTTGTCCTCTGACTTCCCCATTACCAGAGGCACCAGGCAGGGCTGCCCCCTTTCGCCTCTATTATTTGCTTTGGCCATGGAGCCTCTGGCGGCCAAACTGCGGCAACACCATCGTGACAGAGCGCTGCGGTGCTTCCAGAGGCAGATACTTGTATCCATGCATGCCGATGATATCACCCTCTATGTACGGGAGCCGAAGGAAAATCTCAACCCGATCCTCCGCGAATTCATTCGGTTTGGCGTGATTTCCGGCATCCAGATCAACTGGAGCAAATCTTGTTTATTTCCCCTGACTGCCTCCACTGGAAGATTTGTGCCCGACTTCCCCCTTGCCTGGTGTGACGGAGACTTTAAGTACCTGGGCATCCGCATTGAAAAAGACAGAGAGGAACTTATGAGGGCTAACTATGGGACGGCTATGTCCCGCATCACAGATTCCATCACTCGGTGGATCACCCTGCCCCTTTCAATGGCTGGCAGGTCCTCACTGATTAAGATGGTGATCTTGCCGCAGCTACTGTACCTTTTCTTGAATATTCCCTTCTATCCTGGTGCTTTTTTCTTTCGACAACTCCGCTCGGAGCTTACTAGACTAGTCTGGGGCGGTAAGTCACCCCGGCTCCAGTGGGACGTCCTGATCAGGCCCTTTGAGCAGGGTGGTTTTGGCATTCCCAACTTTGAGCTCTACTATCAGGCAGCCCAGGCGCACTACGCTTACTACTGGATGCGGCAACCCCGATATATGCCCCAACTAGCGGCTGAACATTGGCTGGCCCACCCCATTCCCATAGAAGGCGCGCTGTACATACCGGTGACAGGCAGAGATAAGACGCCCACGACATTGATCAGTACGGTGACTGCGTGGACCAAGCTGGCTGCCGCTCTAGAGCTAGACATGGTGTACACGCCGCTCCTGCCTCTTGTTCATCATCCTAACATGCCCCTGCTGCAGGAGGCGGGTTTCCGAAAATTGCTTCAAGCTATTCACGTGAAGACGTGGGGCGACCTGTACCACAACGGCACGTTCCGGTCCATGGAGCACATGTATGCCACCATCCAGCCCACTCCCCTCGATGTCTTCCTATACCTACGCCTGCGGCAGGGGCTGAGGGCCCTCATGCCCTGCTTCCCCCAGGAGCCCCCGCATCTGGCTCCGCTGCATCGTATACTGAGCGATGACACTCCAGCTAAGCTTGTCTCCAAAATATACCGATCGGTCCACTCCTCCACGCAGGCGCCAAGGTTGGCAGCCAGGGAGAGATGGGACCTAGAGTTAAGTGTCCCGTTGACGGATAAACAGTGGCAATTCTGCCTGATGCAGACGGACCGCGTATCCTCCAGTAGCCGCCTCAGGATTATCCATTATAAATACCTTCACAGGCTCTACTTCACGCCCGCCAGACTTCACAGATATCGGCTTCGCGACAATGATAATTGCGACAGATGCCGGGCTCCGGGTGCGGACTTTCTTCACCTGGCGTGGACGTGTGATGCAGTTCACCGCTATTGGTGCCGGGTGTTTGAGGCGCTCTCCAAGATGATCGATACAGTATTGCAGCCCTCCCCCCTCCTGGCCCTGTTGGGTTATGTAGAGCCTATACAGGCGGCGCACCGTAAATTCATCGCGCTGGCCTTCCTGCTTGCTAAAAGGAGAGTGGCGTGTCGCTGGGGCAGAGGCAGGGCCCCAAAATTTAAGGATTGGATGAGAGATCTAGTTTACTGTCAAGATCAGATCCGTACGTACTCTGAGCTCATGCCGCCCAGGTCGCGGCCCGCTGATATATGGGCCCCATTACAATGTTATCTCCTTGCTGGGGCGACGGCCCCGGATGGCAGTCAGGATGCTGAATGAGCTCGTACTGAGGGGTGCGGCGACTGAGGGTGCTTGCTCGAGATTGGGTCTGGAATTTGCTGGCATTGGTCGCGCTTGAGGCGTGGGTCTCCTCTCTGTTCTACGGGAGAATGTGTTGCTGTGGAAAGTGTGGTGTGGGTGCCCCCCCCCCCCTCCCCCAGAAGGGTCCATACTCCTTGCAATGATCTCTTGGATCCCGCACTTTAGCCAATGTTTTACAATGAAGTCTGTATTGCTGTCCGCGTCACCCCCGCAAAGAATATGTCTTCGCTACATCTTTCCGGCCTTCTCTGTGTCGCCCATATTGAGATGTGTGCGCATTGGCGCTCCTTGTAACACAGCTGTATGTTTACATTGTTTTAAAATGTCAAAAATAAAATTAAAAAAAAAAAAAAAAAAAAAACTAGGCGCAAACTCTGGTCTGTGCTCCACTTACTCAGATGGACGTTGGTGTTGATCTAAGGCTTGAAATCATCAGATGTAGCATTTCAATCACAGTGACACATATTCAGCCCCACAGTAATGACAGAGAGTAATGAGTTTCAAACCATAAAGGTTTATTAGCACATTAGTAGAGTTGCAATCTCTAATCAGTAAATTCAGTCATAAATCAATAATCACCTGATTACAGCAGAGTCATAAATCAGCCAGGCATGTTGAAAAAAACAGTGCAAAATGCAGATATGTAAAGGCAGAATCGGTTACATAAAGATTAATATCCCCTTGCGAGAAAAACCTATGCTATTGTGAGGAGGAGCCCATCGAGCGGTACGCGCCAGTCAGGCAAGGGTTAATTAACCCGAACTCGTCTTCCCCGCAGGAATGCCCACTGAAGGAAGCGGTCCAATGGGAAGAGTCCTGGGGACTTAGAAGGACGGACCCGGCAGCGAAAGGGGAGTCTCCAGAAGACGCCGAGAGAGAGGAAGACGGCGAGCGAAGGACCAACGGAGAAACACCGGAGAATCAGGGGACGAGGACATCGGGACCGGGACCATCCAAGGACCGCGACGACATCGGCCCCAGCCTGGTCGGCGAAGACGAAGCGTCAGCAGAACCGGAGCACTGGTCGGAGGACTGGTGGACGCCCCCGGAGGACACCTGCATGCCGCCGTAACTCTGGAGAATTACGGCTTCAGCGGTACGTGTAAGGGGACTGTGAGGATATGAGGGGCTGGGAGGGAGTTGCGGCCCTTCTTGTGTGTTTTGTAAATTGTTAAGGAAAACAGGGGGGGGGGGGGGGAGTATAGAGAGGGGCTCGAATAGACAGAGTCAATCAGCCATTCCTTGTCTCCACCCTCTACGGCACTTGGGACCGGGGAAATAGCTCATTAAATGGTGCAGACCAGAGAGCACTCGCCACCTGAAGCAACGGGCGAGCTTGTGATTATAGATACATTTCTTTTCTTTTCCATATACATACTTATACGGCCTAAACCTATCAACCGGGCATATCACAATATCCTTAGCCTGAGCACTGGGTGTGTCAAATCCCTTTTTATTTTATTTTACCCTTGGTGACGGTAGTCGTTCCCACCCCCTCGACAGTCATACTTACCGCCTGTTGTCTCTTCTCTTTCCATGGTACCCGGGGAACGTCAACACCAATAACCTGGAGAGGACCCCATTGGCAGACGAGACTCCAGCATCACTCACGAATCACCTACCACGAAGCCCACCTGTGTTTACCCATTTATTTTCCACCCTGTGTCTCTAATAAATACGCCATCATAGATCCACGCATAAGACCTCCACGATTCTTTTTCCGCCCATCCCTCTCACGTCTGGTGTCAGAAGTGGGATCCGGGAAAATGGAGGCTGCCTTTCAGAAAATGGCGGAGGGACAAGAGAAGCTAGGGCGTATAATGGAGAAATTCCTGGCTGTGGCAGAAGAGGATAGGGAAAAACTGCATCAAACACTATCGTCACAAAGCTAAGCCCAGGAAAGTGTGATAGGAAAATTGGCAGACACTCTTAGTCAACCGCGAGGACATACCGGACTTCCATCAGTTGTCCTGCAGAAATATGTCGAGGGAGAGGACCCAGATTTTTTCTTTTCCAATTTCGAGCAAATGGCCAGAGCGGCAGGATGGTCCTTAGAGAAATGGGGACAATACCTGGGTCCTCTCCTCTCAGGCGAATTACAAGCGGCGTATCAGGCCGTTAACCCTCAAGGACTTACCCCATATGAGGAAGTGAAGAGTGAAGAGGAATATACTGGAAAGACTGGGGATAGATGACGATACCTATTGGCTAAGATTAAGACAGATCAAGGAGGGGCCACAAGAAACCCCCAGGGCTCTGGCCTACCGTGTCAGGGCATGACAGATAGATGGTTAAAACCTCAGACGGCAACCAAAGAAGAGATTATGGAAAAAATCTATCTAGAGCAGTATTTGGCTTCTTTGTACCCCCATGTACATAAAATGGGTACGCCAGCCTACCGGACTGACTCTGGAAAGGGCTATTGATATAGCCAGTGCCTTCAATAGGGCACAAGAACTACAGAAAGCGCGAGACGATCATCATTGGAAACGGACGGGACATAACCCTATCCGACCGTCCCAACAGGCCACTGCTAAAACAGAAACAGTCACCCTTTTGCCTAGTCCCCTCCCGGTACCCATTAAGGCTGCTCCTCAATTGGGGCCCCAGTGTTATAACTGTGGGGCCTTCGGCCACATAGCTAGGGTATGCCCCCAGAAAGAGGAACCCATGGAGGTTGGCCTAGCGCGTACCTACTACTGTAGTCCTTCTGGCTCCCGCCCTCCCTATCATAGAGAGGTTCTTGTTAATGGCGAAAAGAGACGGGCTTTGGTTGATACGGGATGTCTACAAAGTGTCATACGACCCCAAGCCATACCTGGAGGGGTTACCCACACCACAGGCCACGTCAATATACAATGTGTACACCCAACAGTATCCCGCCACCGAAGTGCGGATACAACACGAGCCGTCCATGGAGGCCCAATCCCTACGGGTAGGTTTGGTGCCCAGACTACCTGAAACCTTAGTATTAGGAAACGACTACCCTCATATGTCAAAATTGGTAAGCGAGACCTGGACAGAAGGGGAGGAGTGGAGGAGTACAGCCCCCTTTGCACGAGTACCAGAACAGGGTTTTCCTGCAGGCAAACCAAAGAAAAGCGGAAAACAGAAAAAGCGAGAAAAGAGGGACTGGACAAGGGTAGCACTAACCCATAAGACCGAAAGCCCTATTTGGCAATATGATCGTGGGTTTTTTTCTGCCCAAAGAGAAGATCCCACCCTACGAGAGGCCTGGAACAAAGCCCTGGAAGAAGAAGACCTAAACCAAGTAGGTCCCCAATTCATATTTAAGAAGGGATTACTGTATAGGGTAGGGGGAAGAAACATGCCCCATCAACTGTTGGTTCCCCGCAAATATAGAGAAAAGGTGCTGTTCCTGGCACATAGCCATCTCTTGGGGGGACATTTCGGAGAGGAAAAAACAGAAAAAACCATCTTAGAGAAATTTTATTGGCCAGGTATTTATCAAGAAGTACGTCGATATTGTAAGGAATGTCCCATATGTCAAAAGAATAGTAGGACTCTGCCCACAAAAGTCCCTTTACATCCCTTGCCACTCATCCAAGAACCCTTCTCACGAGTAGGGATGGACCTTATAGGTCCCTTACTTCCCTCCCGCAGTGGTTGTAGATTCGTTTTGGTATTGGTGGACTATGCCACCCGCTTCCCCGAGGCCGTGGCTTTACGCCAACCAAATGCAGTCCAAATCGCCAAAGCAATGATAAACATCTTTTCCAGGGTGGGATTCCCAAGAGAAATCATCACTGACCAAGGGACTCCGTTCATTTCACGTCTAATGAGGCAGGTGTGTCTATTGTTAAACATTAAACAAATAAGAACAGCAGCCTATCAACCCCAAACGCATGGGCTAGTAGAAAGATATAATGCTACATTGAAAACTACCTTAAAAAAACTCTTGGAACTTGAAACCCGACGATGGGAGGACATGCGTCCGCTGGCTCTCTTTGCTATTCGGTGCAAACCTCAGAGAAGCACAGGTTACTCCCCTTTTGAATTGTTGTATGGGCGCCAACCTCGCACCCTATTGGACATGTTAAAAGAAGAATGGGAAGAAGAGCCAGAGGGAGTGAAACCTCTACCGGAATATGTCCTCAACCTAAAAACCCATTTGGGACAAATCCGTAGTATTGTATCTGCCCATATGGAACAAGCCCAAGCTGCACAAGCGGCCCAATACAATAAAAAAGCTAAAGACCGTAGTTTGGAGGTAAACGATTTTGCTTTGTTAATGAGCCCCTCGTCCGACCACAAGTTGTTAGGACAATGGCAGGGTCCCTATCGAGTTGTAGAAAGGGTCACTCCAGTCACCTACCGACTGGAATTGGATCCTAAAAGAAAGGCTCACACTCAGATATACCACATAAACTTACTAAAAAAATGGGAAGGAGCCTTTCCTGTCTTAATAGGGGCGCCTAATAACCCTCCCTATTTGTTTCACCAAAGCATCGACATTGACTTACCAGAAAAACAAAGACAAGAACTAGAGGCCCAACTAATACCCTTAAGTGAAGTGTTTTCCCTAGAACCCGGGAAAACAACCTTAATCGAACATGCCATTACCACCCCCTCTAACAAGAAAGTAAAACTAAGACCATACCGCCTCCCTGAATCACGACGACAGGCCATAGAACAGGAAGTACAAAACATGCTACGAATGGGTATAACTGAACCCTCTAATAGCGAGTGGAACTCACCAGTAGTATTGGTGCCCAAGCCGGATGGGTCCATCAGGTTCTGCATCGACTTTCGGGAGGTCAATAAGATTTCCCAATTTGATTCCTACCCTCTCCCGAGAGTCGATGAGATGGTAGAACGACTGGGTACGGCTCGCTATATCAGCACCCTGGATCTATGTAAGGGGTATTGGCAGGTGCCTCTGAAACCACAGGACCGGGAAAAAAATGCTTTTTCCACCCCTAGTGGGTTATACCAATTCACAGTATTGCCTTTCAGTCTACACGGGGCCCCTGCCACCTTTCAGAGGTTAATGAATCAGGTATTAAGACCATATGCTACTTTTGCAGCAGCTTACCTTGATGACATAGTCATTCATAGTTCCTCCTGGGAAGAACATCTGTCCCACCTCAGTATCGTGATACAAGCCTTGAGAAACAGTGGTTTAACCATAAAACCAGCCAAAAGCAAATTAGCAGCCCACTCGGTGAAATATTTGGGGTATCTCTTGGGAGAAGGGTATATAAAACCACAGGAAGAAAAGATAGCCGCCATCACGTCAATTCCCTTTCCCCGGACAAAGAAAGAGTTAAGAGCATTCCTTGGAGTACTAGGGTACTACAGACAGTTCATACCCAAATTTTCACAACTGGCCTCCCCCCTAACCGATCTCCTAAGAAAGGAGACAAAAACCGAACAAGAATTGAAACAGCCATCACCTACCCTTACAAAGGCTTTTAGGCAGTTGAAACACGCCCTCACATCGCGGCCGGTCCTACTCAGCCCTGACTATTCCCGGCCTTTTATTTTGCAGACAGACGCTTCGGATACGGGATTAGGCGCTGTGTTATCCCAATTAGACCCCAGAGGCGTAGCTAGAGCTTGTGGCGCCCGGGGCTATCCCTCAGATTGCCGCCCCTGGAGAGGGGGATGAGGGGTGCTGGGGAAAAAGGACCGAGAGACGCATAGTATCGCCGCTAATAGTTACCTCGATCATGCAAGTTACATGCACATACATGACACCGTCCAAGGCCACACAGTTAAATACACCGGTGACCGGCAGTACAAAGGAGAACACACAGACTGCCACCCTGCAGGATTTCAGGAAGGGCCTAAAAACATGGTTATTCGATTAACGTCCCTCATCAGCAGCACCGCCCCCACCCTCCAGCGCCTAGATACCCTCACAGGTGATAAGTAGCGCTAAGCAAATCCTGTTTGTTTGATTGACACCCGATTTCCACACATCGTTTGTGCCCTACATTAGTTTTATCTGTACAATTGCATGTCTTTGCAAGTTAAGTGACCACTTCAATGGAGATTGTGCTGTCTATAAATGACACTGCGCGAACACACATTATGCTTTAATGATATATGTTCAACATTGTGAGTTCAGTGATGAAGCACTGATGGCAGCGACGCCACTCTGAAAATTGTTCGAGCACCACTGGGTGTTCCCAATCCTGTTTCTCTTGGTTATTACCTTCTCTGACTCAACGAAATTCTAGTCCCCCTCCCATATGAATGTGTCACATGCCCTCTGGACATTATTAAGGCAGGGATTGGCCTGATAATGTGGTAACCAGATATTTTACTCATTTGCATTTTTAAAGAAGGGCGCATGTTGTGTGTGTTTTTAGTGTCTCACCAGAGTGACCAAAAAAAGAAGCCTGCTGTGGTAGGCCCTTTATAGTTTTCAGAGCTTGTTACAGTCTCTGACAATTCTATGTTTATTTGTAAATTGCTGGCCTTTGTGCTAAGGCTGGGTGTTAAGCAGTCTGGATTCCTCCTTGCACAATTGTTGGCTCAATTACTTTAACTGTAACTCTAAACCTAGAACACAAAACCTAACCACAAACCTGCGGTAAGAGCCAATCGAAACACTTGTGTTCATCCAAACCTTAAAACTAACCCGCAATCTAAGTATAATCATACATGTATCTCTAAACCTATTGTTAATCCAAGCAATGCTAATAATTCCAGTCCTCGTTCCACCCCTATCCCATTCATCTAACCATCACCCTCATCCTGGTTGTAACCTAATTCTTTCTAACACTAATATTGACTGTCAGTCCAACTCAAACACTAATACCAGCTTTAAGGCAACCCCTATCTCGTGCCCTAACTCGAGAATAGCAGATCTTGTTTCAGTGCAAGATTTGTGCATGCTGTGGAGCCTTATGTTAAAAACAAGATCTGCAAACTTTAGTCCAGTCTCTAGATGTCACCAGGTAGGTATGTGAAACTGCCCTACTCACTGGCCTATCGAGCCTGGCTTCCCCAACATTATTATTAATCTCAGCAGCAAGGCTTACTGCAAACACGGAAAAGGGCAGACCACAGCTCATCAGTTAGAGAATGTCTGAGCTTGCTCCCAGTAGAGAAACACTGCATACTCAGGACAGTGTGCATAACCTTCAAAGCCCTTCACCAACCTACCTAGCATCAGCAATTACACGTCACTGGGCAAAACAGAAACCCCAAAAACAAAGAAGCACTGATGCTTGAGGCTCTGAAATTCAACATAAAAAAATCGTATGGCCTTATTTAGAGATTGGTGAATGGAATATTCTACCACACAGTGGCACATATCCTGTGCTCTGTATACAAAGGCTATAGGCTACAATGCACCTGTAATACATTTGTGTCTGAGCATCCCACCGGCCAAACTCCAAAGTAGGCCCTTACTCCAGCTCAATAACAGCACCCAGAATATGGATTTTCTATTTATCCAATACAACTCCATATTCATGCCTCATAACACCTAACACTTACGTTTGTGACATTTACTTGCAGCTCTCTCCAGCACTGGCACCGCCCCATATGCAGGGTCATTCTTAAATCAAATATTGTAGCGTGAAGAACAAACTGACTACTTAACGTTCACTATAAGACAACACGTCTTTGCTAACATGGATTTATATGACTTGGATGCATTTCTCAAAATATGTATCTACAAATTGCAAAATGCTCTGACATCATCCTGAACATTTCTTTGTAAATATGTATGTTTATTATTTGGAATCATTTCTCACATTTTTTTGTAAAAATAAAAAACTGTAGAGTACTTTAACATCGTCTGCGTGTGGTATAAAATTTCAAATAAAGAAATAAAAACGTAGAAATTACCCCAGGCATTATCGGAGCAGCTCAGAGGAGGGAAAGGCCAGGCACCCTTGTCACCTACCCAAGCAGGGGATAATCACGCAATCGATCCTTGTGCGGGCCCAATTCTGGTCAGTGCCAGCGTGCTAATAGGCCCAAAGCGCTCCTCCGCACTCCTGTGGGAGCCGCTCCACAGGCCTTGTGGTTTCACCTACGTTGGGCCTCCGCCAGATGCCGGCGTGCGCTGTCTCAATGGGGTAGCTCAGTGTGCCACACCCCGCCCTCAATCTGTACACAAGGGCAGCTCAATGTGATCGTCCGCAGCAGGAGACTTCGGCGAGTACACCTCAGCCCCAGGCTCATGCGGTGGTCACCCTCCCCACCGCCATGCCATTATATGGGCCACTCCCTGGGGCCGCCGCCACTCACCACAACCTCCACGGCGCTCCAGATGTGTACCCCCTCTGCAGTCCTCCAGCGGGCAACAAACAATGTCCTCCTCAGGGGGGTCACAGCAGGCCGCAGTCAGGGGTTCAACGGTGCCTAGGCCGTGCTCAGCGGGGCCCCCGGGACGCGCCCTCCGTGGTGTAGCCCCAGCAACAGGAAGCAGGCCTTCAGCCGAATAAGCAACTGCAGCGATCACCAGGCGGGCCCCGCCGCGCCCTTGATGCACCAGGTGGGCCGTGTGGGGCCCAGACCGTCACCGCTACTTCCAGGCACGGCGCCACAGGGATCGAGGGTTTCCGGCTCTAGTGCGAAAGCGCAGAGCATTCGTGATCTCGCTCAAGGACCCTGTCTCAGGGACAGAGAAGGGCCCGAAAGGGGACCAGCCAAGCCACACGGGATCACCTGCTTCGGGCCGTACCATGCTGCGAGCTCCCGGAAGGATCAGGAGGCAGAATTCTTCACTCCGGAGAGCGGATGGTATGCGCACAATACGGCGACACCACTCTAAAAATTGGTGATCCCGGCCCGGTCGCGACTCGCACGCACCACACCACCACTACTACTATGCGGTGCGTGCAGCGTGCGTGCGCTTGTGCAGGCAGTAGTTGCAAGCAGCTCACGTGAGCTTGCACTTCAAACAGGGCCGCGAGGCACTGGCGGCCCGTTGCGGCGGCCTTTATAATTTATTTGGGGACTGGGGACACTGACTGACAAAGTGTTTAGCCAGTGAGTGTCCCCAAATAAATTATAAAGTCCGCTGCAAACACCACCCTGTGGACACATCAGTTCCACCCTAAGGATCTCCCAGTAATTGCAGACTAGGAGGGTGTGAAATAGGCGTAATTTGCTTCCGAGTAGTTACGAGTAAGGTAAAATAACTAAAAACCCACATGGCCAAGCAAAGACCCACAATCACTCAAGGGGAACTGCATTATGTACAAGCACCTTTGAGTCATATCACAGAGAACCTCAAAGAGGAAACCAAGCCAGAGTATCCCAACTACAAGCTTAACACCTCCCGATAGCCAACAGCGATGCCAGCTTTATTGTGGTTTGTGTCCTGTTTTGGAACCTTGAACATGTTCACGTCTGGACTTCTCCTTACAACATGAAATTCTAACTTTCAAAGGAACAAACAGCAGTTCCACCACCCTCTTGGTTGGTTTGCAGTGAACAACAGCATAACAATGTGTGATTATATTTTTTAATGAGCTATGTAAGCATCCAAATCAAATTTAACAATGTGTACCAAGTCAGGAATACTATTTTTACCTGTGTGTATGGAGAACACTATTTGTTGGTTGTATATTTTACAATTCGCGATTTTCTAGTCTATTCTCCCTTTCCACATTTCAACTCAAATACTGTCTGCATTTGTTTAAAACATCTGACCAGCGGCTCTGGGTATGATGTTTATATATCCTCACCAGCCTTGTATTCCTAAGCATGTTGAGATGTTTCTGCATTGCCACATTGATTCTAGAGTAGCTGTACCCAGTACTGGTCCATGAGGGTCAGGTCAATAACAGTTTTAAGGACATCTACTTACAATGAATCTAGAGAATGGGTCTCCTGACAGATCTGTTATGGATCTTGCAGTGCTGTGCGGGAACCAACATTGGACTTCTGGCTTCTATGGAATCTAGTGGGTCCTAAAGTATTAACCACAAACATCCTCCAGAGCCTTTCTACTAAATTACAATAGAAGGCAATGAAAGAGGATATGTTGGGTATGAAAGTTGATTTCAAATTCAAATCAACATATTTTCAAAGATAAAAATAGAGATGAAAGTGTCCCACAGACAAAAAAAGCAAGACTGTTCTATGGATGCATCGCGGGGTTGTACAAAGTGACTTTTAAATTAGCGTCAGCCTGCAGAAACGGACAGAGAAATAATAAATGAAAATTCTGCTATCCATTCTGAGCATATTTTTGCCAGTGATTGCCGAAGGTGAGCACCAGCACTCATTTCTAGGAGGCCAGGACGTATTTTCAGATTATGCACAAGAGAGAGAAAGGCAGAAAATGAAGAATGGAAGAGAAAGATAGAAACACAGGGCCAAAGGAAGAAAGCAGAGATTAAAAGAACCAGCAAGTGGGAGATAATGAAAGACGAAATGGCACTACAGCAAAAGCATTCTGCATTTTACTCGTAGTGAAGATCCAGAAACACAACGCTAACTGTAGCTAGCATAAACATCAACTCTACAAAAAGTTTCGATCCACTGTTGGTCTAAAAAAAAAAAAACACTTTGTGAAGGTGAAGAGCCAATAAATGTTAGCGTGAGCCCCCACAGACCTCACTTATGTGACAAAACAGAAATGCTAGTTCAAAATTTAGCATTTGAAAAAAAAAAATTAGATTAGTTTCACACATGAATTTGCACTCTATCATTAAAGCAGAACGAATCACTACAAACAACCGGCATGTACAGTTTCAAAATGACAACGAAAACAACTTTTTTTTTTACAGCAAAAAATTAAGATAAAAGATTACTAGGTGCCTTAAAAATCCAGTCATGAATACACAAATAGATTACATTTCCATGCATAAAAGTGTAAATAACAAGTTAAGATTTTACATGGAGCAACGGTTAAACGCGCACTAGCAGAAGCCAACTAAAACAACGTCAATTGACGAATGCATTGCTTGCAATTAACTCAATTTGTCCTAATTGAATTACTCTAATCTCCATAATAAGCAGCACGTGAGCACTACCAGCCGAAAATAATACACACGTCCCTTCTTAATAGTTTATGTAACTTTTATTGGTTGCTAACAGTCCTCAAACTGGCACTGCAGGGTTCCATTTACACGCAATCACAAGTTACCTAATTAGTTTGAAGTTACAAAAACCTTACCTGCATAGAGGTCGAACACCGTAGGGACGTACTCCTCTGGGAACGCGATTCGCATAACAAATCAGCAGACATGTTTGCGAGCTCCCGGAAGGATCAGGACTCAGGAGGCCGAATTCTTCACTCCGGAGAGCGGATGGTATGGGCACAATACGGCGACGTAACTCACGCGCGCGCGCACCACACCACCACCACTATGCGGTGCGTGCAGCGTGCGTGCACTTGTGCAGGCAGTTGCAAGCAGCTCACGAGAGCTTGCTTGCACTTCAAACAGGGCCGCGAGGCACTGGCGGCCCGTTGCGGCGGCCTTTATAATTTATTTGGGCACTGGGGAAACTGACTGACAAAGTGTTAGCCAGTGAGTGTCCCCAAATAAATTATAAAGGCCGCCGCAATGGGTCGCCGCCTCCAAAACAGTGCCGCCTGGGGCGGTCCGCCCCCCTCGCCCCCCCCTAGCTACGCCACTGTTAGACCCCCATGGGCATGAACGACCTGTCCTATATATAAGCAGAAAACTGTTTCCACAAGAAAAAAGATACGCTGTTATCGAAAAGGAAGCCCTCGCCATTAAATGGGCTGTGGACTCCCTCAGGTATTATTTGGAGGGTCGTGAATTTACCCTTTTTACGGACCACGCCCCCTTAGAATGGTTGTCCAGGAACAAAGGACACAATGACAGAATATTGAGATGGTTCCTTGCACTCCAACCATACTGTTTTCTGACCCAGCACCGGAAAGGAAAAGAGCAAGCGAATGCTGATTATCTATCCCGATATCCACTTGATCCTTTTCTTGCTGGCAAGAAAGTTAGGGAAAGGGGATGTGAGGAGGATCCCATCGAGCGGTACGCGCCAATCAGGCAAGGGTTAATTAACCCGAACTCATCTTTCCCCGCAGGAACGCCCACTGAAGGAAGCGGTCCAATGGGAAGAGTCCTGGGGACTTAGAAGGACGGAGCCGGCAGCGAAAGGGGAGTCTCCGGAAGACGCCGAGTGAGAGGAAGACGGCGAGCGAAGGACCAACAGAGAAACACCGGAGAATCAGGGGACGAGGACATCAGGACCGGGACCATCCCAGGACCGCGACGACATCGGCCCCAGCCTGGTCGGCGAAGACGAAGCGTCAGCAGAACCCGGAGCACTGGTCGGAGGGATGGTGGACGCCCCCGGAGGACACCTGCATGCCGCCGTAACTCTGGAGAGTTACGGCTTCAGCGGTACGTGTAAGGGGACTGTGAGGATATGAGGGGCTGGGAGGGAGTTGCGGCCCTTCTTGTGTGTTTTGTAAATTGTTAAGGAAAACAGGGGGGGGGGGGGGGGGAGTATAGAGAGGGGCACGAATAGACAGAGTCAACCAGCCATTCCTTGTCTGCACCCTCTACGGCACTTGGGACCGGGGAAATAGCTAATTAAACGGTGCAGACCAGAGAGCACTCGCCACCTGAAGCAAGGGGCGAGCTTGTGATTATAGATACATTTCTTTTCTTTTCCATATACATACTTATACGGCCTAAACCTATCAACCGGACATATCACAATATCCTTAGCCTGAGCACTGGGTGTGTCAAATCCCTTTTTAGGTCGAGGACTACCGGTCTGCCGAAGGCAGAACCGGAAGTCGGAAGATTTAATGTTTTCTAGAGTGGCTATTTAGCCCGCCTCTCTTTTAGCTTCTCCTCCATTGGCTGGCTTCCTAAACGGAGGCCAGCTATTGGAGGAGAGAGCCGTCCCTCCAAATAGGCTCCGTCTTTTTCAGATACGGGGGCGTGTTTTTTGGTGTTCTTTCCACTTTTTAGCAACGCCCTTTTTAGGCGTGTTTTTCTCTCCTCCTGCCAATGGCAAGAGGAGAGAAAAAGAAACACGCCCCCGAATCTGAAACCGCCACTGCGTTTCTCCGAGGCATTGCCTCGGAGAAAGGCAGTGGTGTGCTTGCCTTTTGCTCTGCCTTATTCCTGTGGTCCCAGCGTGTCCAGCGTTCCCAGCGTGTATAGATCATCTCGGGGGCGCCCGAGGGCTTCAGAGCGCGTCTCCCGGAGAGCGAAAACAGTCCCAAGTGCCATCTTCCTTCAGACCCCGCAGGGTAGCAGGGAGGCCTACAGAGTTCCTGCACCTCCCTCCTGCATTGATGCTTTCAGGAGGTTGTGGGCTCCCTGCTCGTTTCCCACCCTGAACAGCGTAAAACGTCAGCCTGTAATTAAAATGTCCGCCGCGGGTCTAGGAAAGAGGAGATAGAATCTACACGGCGAGAACCGTTGGGTTTGCTCTCTCTTTCGCAGCCGGGCCAACCCGTTTGAGGGCTTGCGTGCGGGAACTCTGCGGGTGGTTGGGGGCGCGGGGAGGGTGCAATATTTATTAGGCGCCTTTAAACGCAGCAGAGGGGTAAATAGCGTTCATTTACTGTGAGATCTATCCTTGACAGGCAGACCTCGTGCATCAGTGAGGTGGGTACCCTATTTTGGCGAGTTTCACCTCATCCCAAAAGACACTTTGAAAACTGGGGAGTTCTTGGCTTGGGGGAGGTTTGGTGGAAAAGCGGCCATAGTCAGTGACCAGCAGGTGTTTTCGGGGAGGGCTTTCAATCTAACCTCTTCCCCCTCTGGTGGTTCGGAGAGTGAAAAGCACTGCCCTAATCTCCTAATCTGCGAAGGTCCAGCTGTGGAGACCGAGTGAAAAACTGGCGAGTGATCAGGGCACGCGCGCACTTTTAGATATCCAGTCACAGGGGCTTAGCCGACAATAGTGCAGCAGGTGCAGAGGCATTTACGCCTCGGAGCAACCGAATTATGGCTGTATTTTACTATACAACCATAGTGTTTGGGGAGCTATTCTCCCTATTTGTGTAGTGTGATCCTTGGCACCCTTACTACACCCCTGAACAGACAAGAGAACCCTGTGGGGAGGTTGTGGCCAGCGGGCAGAGCTGCCAACTCGGGAGATGGGGTCCCGGGTTCGAGTCCTGCCACAACATCCTGTGATTCTGGGCACATCACTTAATTTCCCCATACCCGTGGACAGCGCCTGGACACCCTCACGGGTGATGAGCCACTCTATATAAATCTACAAACTGTCGCTGTCTAGTGGCTTTGCATTAAAAGCACTCTGCTCAGATTTAGGAAGGTAGTTTTATGCAAAATGGACGTGCTACTGAGTTCTGGCGTCCAACATATATGCATGGCATAAGTCTTAGGCCTAAGGGGGCTCTCAGCAGGTATGCTAGGTACTGCTTACATCCTTAAATCGAGGCAATTGGACTCACAGACCTGGGGGTCCTGGTGCTACTGCGTTTGCTGCACTATTCATATCTGTAACCCTTGGTACGTCCAATCGTGGCAGGGACGGCTGTTGAGACCTCTATCACCCCCACCCCTCCCAGTGGGACCAACATAGTTGGTGCTGGCGTTTGAAATTGTGACGTGTTTCCGGAAATCACTTTTTGTTGATGATTTCCACCTGGGCTTCTGGGTCGGTGTTGTCAGCACGACTTCGGTTGTGTGCATATGTCGAGGTTGCAGTGCAGATGTTTTGCTAATATCCAAGCGTGGGTCTGGAGTCCTACAGAGGTGCGGTCCACGTGCCCCCACAATGGAGCACGCTGAAGAGCGCGATCGCTGCTGGATGAAACCGCACCTCCCCCTCCCCTCAGGCCTGGGAACCACGGCTGGCAGAAGCTGCCCATCTGGCCAGGCGTGAAAAAGTGTGTCTCTTACAAATGCTCTTCACACGGGTAGCACAAGTGAGCCGGGGCGTCGGCGTTCACACGTCGGGGGCACATGCAGGAACGGCAGGCCTCCTCTCCCCGCGGAGGTGTCACTTTCCCAGCACGCAGAAGGGCTTCACACCTCCAGCCGGGGCCTGCCAAATGTGCCTCTCGTCACCAGGTCTGTGAAAATAGGCCTGGAACGGACCTAAATCTGTTGAAAATGATCAGGTATTTTCTTAAACCCCTAAAATAGGTCACTGAGTGGAGCTCCTATTAGGGGTAGTGGTTCGAATCCCAGCCATGTCAATAAAATGGCTCTTAGGTAATAAGAACATCTATTATGATCTATTTCTATCTCACTCTCACTACCTCACTATATCACAACACACTCTCTCAAGACTTCACTACATCACTCTCTCACTACCTCGCAAATTCACTCTCTCTTTCTAACTCACTAATTCACTCTATCTCACTACCTCACTCTCTCTCTCTCAAATACACAAAGTCACTTACACTCACTCTTTCACTACATCACTCTATCTCACTACTTCACTACATCACTCTGTTTCTATCTTAATACCTCACAACATCCCTCACTACCTCACTCTCTCTTTCACTACCTCAATCTTTCGCCATCTCACAACATCACTCACTGTTTCTATCTCACTACGTCAGAAAATACCTCACTCACTAACTCACTCTTTCACTACCTCACTCTCTATCTACCTCACTCTCTCACTACCTCACTCTCTCTCTCAATACCTCACGCTCTCTCTATCTCACTACCTCACTCTCTCTCTCTGCTAATGCAATAGGTATCACATATGCAAAAAAAAAACTAATGCCAATAGAAATGACAATGCCATTTATTTAGGGGTACAAAAATGATAAAAAAAATAATGAGCAATACCAATAGCTCTACCTATAATATTGCCGAGACCATTGCATTGTAAATGCTTGTTATTTTATTTTACCCTTGGTGACGGTAGTCGTTCCCACCCCCTCGACAGTCATACTTACCGCCTGTTGTCCCTTCTCTTTCCATGGTACCCGGGGAACGTCAACACCAATAACCTGGAGAGGACCCCATTGGCAGACGAGACTCCAGCATCACTCACGAATCACCTACCACGAAGCCCACCTGTGTTTACCCTTTTATTTTCCACCCTGTGTCTCTAATAAATACGCCATCATAGATCCACGCATAAGACCTCCTCGATTCTCTTTCCGCCCATCCCTCTCACAGCTGTTCTAAGTGACAGTTAAAGTCTGGGAATTCATAAGGAGCAGTTGTCAGCAGAGATAGAATCTCACATAGAGCCTGGTGAAGGCTCAACTCAGGAAAAGAGAAATGTACTTGCTCTAGTAAGTAAAGCTATGAGCTAAAGTATAAGGAACATTGAGTCTTAGAAGAGGGAGAGAGTCATCCACCTGGAAAGGTGGACAGGGAAAACGCAACTCTCAAGGCAAGACTAACTAAGGTCACTTTCAAACAATTAAACATGAACTTTCATCCAAAAGTTACATTCTACAGGTTCCCAGCAGATGAGGACCAAGCAAAAACCAGCATTCCCAATGAAATATTATAGGTAATACAGTTGCCAACTTCTTCCATTGGCTCAGCTTTCCCGATATCACACAAAGGAGTATTCAACTCCTCTGTCTCCCGTCCTAGACAAGTGCTGGGAATCATCATCTAGACCAGTTAATTGCTACTCTCTGATCTTCAAGCTAAAAGCTAACAAAAAAAACATTTCTAGCAAGAACACAATAAATCTTTTCCTGAAACAAAAAATATTATGCACAGCAGGCAGAAATGCAATGTTTAACTTTAAACTGGAGTAGGTCACCTTCGCCCAATCATGCTAATGTCAAGATGCATTTTCTAACTAAAGTGAATCAAAAACATTGGGACTGTCCCACAATCCAACAGTATTGGGATAGGGTGTACCAAACACTCCGGGCGACAGTCAACCTCATGACCATATCTACATGGTAGGCGTGCGCCCTGGGAATCTTCCGCATGCGGAAGACAGAAAAGGTGCAATGCCGGTTTACATCCCTAGCCATTCTTTTAGCAAAACGTGGAATAGCCATGCATTGGAGGGCCCCGGCAGGACCCCCAGAAGCAGCCTGGATAGGCGCTGTGAAAAAGTGGGGGACAGCAGAGGAAGAAACACTGAGGGACGAGGAGGTGAAAGGGATACGCAAACATCCCATCTCTATGCAATGGGCACAACTCCTGTTCCAATTTATTCAAGAGGCAACATCAGAGGAATCACACACGGCCACGCAATCTCAATCACAAACTCCGCCCCTGACCCCCATGACTCAAACAATAACTAACATGAGGCAGCCGTGTGATACATGAAACCAACTATATGCTAAGGTACCGTCAGACAAACACCCCTGTCCCCGACGGGAGACGTAAACTCCCCCTCCCCCCCGGGCTCCTCTTTCTTCCTGCTACAGACACCACAGCATACTAACGAGCAAACCAGAATCAGCCACAAAACAAGCAGTTACCATGATACGATCCGTAGGCTCACCGACCTCCCCCTCCCCCCTCAATTCCCCCCCTCCCTCAGTTAACTGTTTTACGTTACACCCCCCCCCCCCCCCGCCCCCGACACCCACGAAGTCGACTTACCCGTATTGGGAACGCAATCAAGGACACTATATAAGAAGGTTTATGGGGATAGAGTTGGGGACTGAACACCATCCCACACCTTTGGGAAACCCACGTTTGCAGACACCAAGAAACCTACTATTGCACGTAATAGTCCTACAGAAGGGTAATCCCCATTTCATTTCGCTATTTCTTACCTGTGATGTAAACTATATGATGGGTTGGTTGCTCTGTGATGCAATGATACTATTCAAGTGCCTGCACTCACCTGTCACCATGTGTTAATAATGACGTATAACTATGTACCATGAAATGTAAAACTCCCAATAAAGAAATTTAAACAAAAAAAAAATTCTCGAAAATATATGATTCACACAGTTTACTATGTCTAAATGTAAAATGACGTATAAAATAATGCGATCACACGTAAATAAAGATTAAGATTTGCCAACAGGGCAGATTCATACCCAATCACCCCTGCACTAGAGATATACAAGGCCCAAGCGTGCGTGGCAGCATTATATGGTGCTGAATTGTAGGGTTGCTGTAACCTTGACCAGCTTGACTGAACCAAAAATTACTTTATTAAATCTGTGTTGAGCCTACTGAAAAGCATCCCACTACTACCACTGAAGTTTGATTTACATCTCAGACAAATCTCAGACACAGCCTCTTTAAAACCCATACTATATTGAATTAGGTTCTGGACGACAGAGGATCTGCTCTCGTATAAAGACCACCTCCAGGAGAATGTGGTCAGTTGTTCAGCGTCCATGATTCTTTTTTTCACAGGAGAGAGTGAGAGAAGCAGCACAGTCGCAATCTCCCAAAGGTTATGCTATAACTAGAAGCAACTGCTGTTTATACTGTTTTATCGAAAGTATACAATACTATAAAATCAGTTAATTACCGGGTGATCCTACAACAGACTAGTATGTCCCGTAATCTCTTTATATACTGGAATATCCAAAGATATTGGAGAAGACGCCTCACTCACTCATGCTTCATCATAGGCGTCTTTCCATACCCAGGTAAGATGATACTACCTGGGCGGACTAAACCAAAGATGTTCTGGGAGTTCTTATATAAAGTTGTACTGGTTAAGCAGGGAACCAGATAGGTGATGTGTATAAAAATACCTCCAGGTATACCCAAAATTCTATATTTTATTCGTAGGGTACCTGTGGTATAAAATAAAACCGTTAAATCAGTAGGGGTTATTTGAAAATGATTGTTTCAAATGTAAACTCTCTATACTGCCAACATGTTTCGGCCCTCGGTAAGAGCCCTACCGGGTCTGGTGCCTTCTTCAGGGCTAGAATGTCTACTCTTAAAAGTCCTTGCTTACTGTTAAGCAATAATTAATGTGCATAACACAAATGAGGCCTATTGCACTCACCTAAGTTTCTTATTTATATCCAGTAGTATT
Source organism: Triturus cristatus (assembly GCF_964204655.1). Lineage (NCBI taxonomy): Eukaryota > Metazoa > Chordata > Amphibia > Caudata > Salamandridae > Triturus > Triturus cristatus. Next base: position 779,521,336 of record NC_140595.1, on the reverse strand, counting down.
TCTACTGTATGATGCTATTAAGCACCATGCGGGTCTCATGTGTTAAGGTGCCGTCTTGAAGTCACACATTCGTCAAAGATCAAGCACCGTTATATGCCTATTTGTTGCACACCGCCTGCTGCAGCGTCCATGATTCCCTGGGTCTCCCATGTAAATACCTGGTTGACCAGGCTAGGGTTAACTGGATATTGGCTGAACCCCGCCTCTATACCAAAAGGAGCCCGAGAATTAGTTAAAATGTCCCAAAATACAGGCTTTGAATTAGTTTTATTTGGGGATTCCAACATGGCACAAGTTTTCCGGCATAGCATAGCATAGCCCTTTGTTGATGTCAGCGAAATACCTCACTTTAATAATCACTTGGATGCAAATAATCCAACATGGTGAATGGCAAATGTACCAAGATACATCTCACGGTAAGAGAATTCATGTTTTTCTTTGTACCATCATGAAACCAATGGTCTATGCTTATCAATCTGGGTTGTACTATGGCACTGTATGTTACCTTCACTCATTGCCTATTCACTTGTCAGATGAGTACTGTCACCAGCAGTTTACAGCACTTTACCCAGGTATTTCTGCGGCATTGAGTTTTACTTTCACTCATCCGAAAAGCACTGTCACTCTGTTCACGCACATTACCTGCAGTCGAATGTTTAAAGTTTCCACTATACGCCAGGGCTCCTACTTGCTGCGGCATGGAGTTTACTTTACCATAGCTGCCAAGGTTTCAGAATGCTATGTGTGATATTTTCATAATTTTAGTGTAATTATGAGTGACATTTCAGCGACTATGATTGACACTTTCTTGCAAGCAAAATAAAGCAATAAAGATAAGGGAAGCATATAAATATCAGAAAATAGACTAATTTCAGCAATGACAAACTCTAAGAAGATCTTAAAATTACTGCACAGCACCAGAAATGGAAAGGCATTAACCTAGTACACTAACAGACACTCGGGTGGGGGTGGCAAGTGGTAACTACTTTACCTACTAAGTGCTCTTTGTTATCAGATCTTCAGCCAGGAAGCCGCAGCGCAGCGTAACTGGCCTCCGCGACTGACTCTGCACTAGGTAGGCAACAGGCTCAGGCTGTCTCGAGCCACCTCCCCATGGCAATCATTTTCAGTTTGCCACTGGTGCCGGGTTAGTTCAGGCAGCCTGTTTGAGTCCTCTCCTGGCAGCCGCTGCAACAGAACCAGACAGTCAGTGAGTGTGGCGGTCATTCACAGGTCATGACTCCGACGACACCCTGCACTGCACTCTCCCGACCGGGCTAGGCAATACTGAATTGTCTGCAGGCGGCCCGGCTTGTGTTAGCACTGCTCAAGACAGCACCGGACGGCTATGAGCAGAGCCGGGAGCGTAATAATGATTGTAGCTGGCAGCACCACCTGCACACCATTGAGCTGCTGGCCTTCACACTCCTGGCCACCCCGAGGTGCTACTAGCTTAGCAGGACTGGAGGTAAGACATGACGTCCCCCCTCTGCACCAGGGCCAATGTATCAAACAACCCGACAGTCTCTGTAGTACTAGTAGCTATTGGGTATACTACCAGGCTTGCCGTGACAGCAGGATGTTTAACACATGACTTAGAGCTGCGCAGGCAGTGCCACGCCGCAGGAATCAAATTGAACAATATATTGTAGCATTAACTGTGAGCTTACCAGGGCAGACTTTGCTCTCAGCTGGCAGTCCTGCCAAGTACCATGGAGCCCCCCAAGCCTGCAGAAGCAGCGCGCTCAGTCACAGAAGGTGTGCTGTCAGCTGCCACACACAGGTTTGCAGCGCTTCAGTGACAGCAAGCGTATCATTTAAATGTGCGTGACAATGCATTTCAGTGCTGTGATGCGGAGCACCACACTGAAATGCGTTAGTCTAACACCTGATGCATGGTACTTGGTAGTACTGTTTCACTAGTTTCCTCTTTACCCGTCAAAAGAGCACTGTCACTGTTTAAACACATCAAGTGCAGTTGACGGTTTTCCGGCACTTCTGACAGCAAATATATCACTTATATTGCACACCTGCTTACCAAGCTATAACTTACAACAAAAAACAACTTAGAATTAATCACTTAGGAGAACAATTTTGTGTCCTGCTGGACACATTCTAGTGCTTTACCAGCCTCTCCCATGAGGGTTGGTCCATACACTCACCTCACATCCAACCACAGGCATAATTGATCAGGTGACCCTGCCAATAAAAAGAGCCTGAGTGCACTTGCTCGGTGCCACTTTCAAGTACTATATACTCTGTCTGCGTCCATCCTTTGCAAAGTATGTGGGCCTAGAGCCCAAAACTTTACAAAACATATTGCACTTACCAATGTTTGTTTCTCCCCTACTTACAATAGGTCCTAATATTTAGACGCTCAGTACCAATCAGAAAATAGAAACGGCGGTCAGAAAGTCCATTGGTAGAAGAGTGCAATAGTGTTGTGATTGGTTGGGATGGAGTCTTTCAAACCGCTTGTTGTGGTATGGTCTACAGGTATTGGCTGGTGGACAACATGTCCAGTTCATTGGCTGAAGGACATGCATGAGTCCCTGACGGAGATGGCTGCTAACCCCACGCTGTGCCAGCTTGTCAAGAAATGCCAGGCTTGTGTAACGCGAGCGCACAGACTGTACCCGAAGGCGCCGTGACTTGTTGAAATCCGTGCGCCTGGGTATACGAGGCGGAAGTTTCCCGAAGGTGGGAGCTAGCGAGCGAGCTCTTCTACTCACCCGACTCCTCCCCCCAGCAGCTCCTGTGACGCAATACGCAGCCGCGCGCCACCCGTGCTCTACTTCGGTGCGTATGACGTAGGCACCTCTGGTACACTGTTCCCGTCCACGAGTTATTCCCGGGTTCACTGCAGACTAGCTCTCCAGGCGCTAGTATCTGGACTCCGGATCCAGACCCACTCGCCCTCTTTGGATCCGTGCTTTTTCAATGGGGAAAAATTCCGATCAGGCATTGCTCTTTGAAAAATAATTGCACTAGGTACCAAATTAGTTTAATGTTTTCGTGATCCATGCGCCTTGCCGCCCGTGCTATCTGCTGCACCACTGTTCTGAAATATGCTGGAAATGGAGAGTGTTTTCTAAAACTGGGTGTGCAGATGCCACATTGGCCATTCCCGTCACGAGGGCAGTACCATGTCTTGCCATCAGAAGTAGTGTCGTCCCAGTTGTGGCCCTGGGGGACTTGTTGGAAACTCTGAAATCAGGGGCAGCCTTTTTAATCCCATCTACCCTATCTGGCCAAATTGTGTTGTTCTGGACAATAACTTCTTGCTCTTGTGTCTCTGGTACGTTATTGCAAGATTGCGAGTATTTAGAAACATTTCAAAAGCTACCTATAAGTTTATTGTTAATCGCATTGCACTGTATATTATATGTGAGAAAAGGGACAGTGCCCCATTTTGTGTCATATTCACTAAAATATATAATACAGTGGTAAATATATAATCTTTGGAGCAGGTAGTAGTGTGTTGGGTTTTGCTTCATCTACTGTTAAAAAACAGTTTCATTTTGAACAAATCTTACTCTCCTTTTGCCTCTGTTCTCTAATCTGACAATATTTGAGCAAAGGCTTAACGGGAGAAATACCGAAGGCATATTTCAAATACATGACTCAGAAGTGGTTTTCGCTGACGTATTCAGGGCTGCTTAATAGAAGGTGGCTTTATTTACATCTCTGTAGCTAAAAGTCCTACTGTAGCTACATTGTACAAGACTCCTCCCAGTGTCGTTGTCATTCCCTCCCAGTCACTCACAGGCTTCTCTTTTATATAGGACTGAAAGAGTGGGAATTGCACGGCCTGCTGAAGTGTCCTGCCTGGTAGCTCCAATCCTCCACTCATGCTTCTCTTTTGAGTGGCCAACAATGGGACATTTGGTATCCTGCAGCAACTCTATGTGGGCAGCGGTACAAACCTGTAGAAAGCAGGATGATTGGCTACCCTAATGGAACCTGCTCAGATCGGAAAAATTGCATTAATGAACGTGTCAATCACTAACTCTAAAGCCACGACACCCGACTCCACACCTGCCTGAACCACTAACGGTGGGCTTCCACAGAGTAGTGTGCTACCCATTCGCAAAAGCAAATCAGTGCCTTGCCAGGGGTAGTAGTAAGTGATCTAGAAATCACCATACTGGAACATTATTTTACGGGCCCGCCGGTGTTTTCATGCCAAGCAGGGTATAAACATCAGGGATACCATTAAAGTCTGTTTTTTTTGCCATTTGAAGTAGAAAAACAACACTTGCATCAGGATGACTTTCAAGGACTTGTAGTCATTTTTTATTCCGTTATAGAGTCAGGGCATCAAGTGCCTCAATGCAAAGCACTGGACTAGGTGAGCTCCTTACGTGTGTTGAAACTGGAAACTAAGAAGTTGTGAGCTCTAATTTTATCCCCCCCATTATAAGTATGGGCGATGGGGGTGAAACTCCCAGCATGCAAACCATCGTTAGCTTAAAAAAAAAAAGTCATGCTGATGAGGCTACAGAAGCCATTGGTAATTTGGCGGATATGCATGCTACCACCGGCCTTAAGGTATAGTGTGCCCTCGTGCACCTCGAAGAGGGCAAGGCATGTACAGGAGCACGGGGACAGACCTGCTGTTTAAGCTTAGCAAGTGGCTCCATGTCACCAAGGACACACAGCTCAGTTTCAGGGTTTTGCACAAATCGTTTACGGTGTATTGGTGCATAGGATCAACTAAAGTGGACCAGGACTACAACACCAGAATGCAATAGGTTGGAAAAGGAAAAAGTGGAACAGGAGCACCGCTTATCTGGATACCTTAGCCTAATGAGCTGTAGTTGTGCAGGATGAAGAGGAGCTGTTATCTGTGACCTTAGTCTAATGAGCTGTAGTTGTGCATGGTGAAGAGGAGCTGTTATCTGTTACCTAGTCTAATGAGCTGTAGTTGTGCATGGTGAAGAGGAGCTGTTATCTGTTACCTAGTCTAATGAGCTGTAGTCGTGCAGGGTGAAGAGGAGCTGTTATCTGTTACCTGGTCTAATGAGCTGTAGTTGTGCAGGGTGAAGAGGAGCTGTTACCTGGTCTAATGAGCTGTAGTTGTGCAGGGTGAAGAGGAGCTGTTTTCTGATACCCTAGTCTAATGAGCTGTAGTTGTGCAGAGTGAAGAGGAGCTGTTATCTGTTACCTAGTCTAATGAGCTGTAGTCGTGCAGGGTGAAGAGGAGCTGTTATCTGTTACCTGGTCTAATGAGCTGTAGTTGTGCAGGGTGAAGAGGAGCTGTTATCTGATACCCTAGTCTAATGAGCTGTAGTTGTGCAGAGTGAAGAGGAGCTGTTATCTGCTTACCTAGTCTAATGAGCTGTAGTTGTGTAGGGTGAAGAGGAGCTGTTATCTGGTTACCTGGTTACCTAAGTCTAATGAGTTGTGGTTGTGCTGGGTGAAGAGGAGCTGTTATCTGGTTACCTAAGTCTAATGAGCTGTAGTTGTGCAGGGTGAAGAGGAGCTGTTATCTGCTTACCTAGTCTAATGAGCTGTAATTGTCTACTGTAAAAAGGAGCTGTTATCTGTTACCTTAGTATAATCAGCTGTAGTTGTGCAGGGTGAAGAGGAGCTGTTATCTGTTACCTTAGTATAATGAGCTGTAGTTGTGCTGGGTGAAGAGGAGCTGTTATCTGCTTACCTAGTCTAATGAGCTGTAGTTGTGCAGGGTGAAGAGGAGCTGTTATCTGTTACCTTAGTCTAATGAGCTGTAGTTGCGCAGGGTGAAGAGGAACTGTTTCCGCATCCAGCAGTCTGTGGTCTGTCTTGATCATCTTGCTGATGTCCTCTCAGACTCATGGAGGCTGAGAAACATGCGCAGCGAAGAGTTTTATGGAGTGCCCAAAGTAACATTTCTCTCCACAGACTTTGTCTATAAGGTTGCTCCGCACACGTGTAACTGCCTGTGTTGGCGAGTAATTACGATTTTTCAAGAAAAACTTTAAACTATTTTAGCCTTCTCCTCCATACAACTACCTCTACTCCAGTGCAGTAAATGGTGAAACCAAAGCACCCCCTTCCCCCCCGGCCCCATTATTTTATCCAATTCTCCCTTTTGGGAGTTCGCAAATTTTGGCATATATAAGTTCCGAGATGAAGAGGTTCTTGTAAGTGCATTTTAAGAGCCCTGTGACATTCCAAGCGGATCCGACATAACCATAAATCAACAGGAATCAAATGAAGAGGGATTAATTCTCCTACCTAACCCAGGGCTTTGGCATGAATGGGCAATGAACATCTAGCCATCGTAAAGTGTGCCAGCAGTTTTACAAAGCTGCAAAACAAAAGCATAGTCATGGCTTGGCCTGCAACAACTTGGAAAATGTGCTGCAAGAAAATGTGGATGAGCCTGAGAGAAAATACCTCTGGACATATCAGCTGCATGAAAAATATATTACAATCAGTGCCTTTATCAAGTTTAGAAATAAACCACTGGTTTGGTAAAGTATATTCTTAAACGTCAGATTAAAATATCAAGTAGTGTGTAGTACCACGAGAGCCAGTAGGGTCATATGGTTTCTGAGTGTGTTGCTGAGTCGAGAGCATTAGTGAGGGAGTAAACGCCCTGTGAGTGAAGGGCGTTACAGATATTTGGGACTAAACACGTGAAGAAGAGAGATACCGTTAAATAGCAATATCGTTAAAACAATTCAGTGCAAACTAAACACATTAATTGTAGAAAAAAACTGTTTTACTGCTTGAAAAATACCCCTCTGTCAAATGTATTTTCTAGCAAAGACCTTGGACTCTTGGTATCGTTAGTTGGGGAACATACTCCAGAGTGATAGTGCATGCTTGAAATTCATTAACACTAAAGAGTGCCACCATTCCATTCACAATGCTCTCACCTTGGACGTCTTCCAGTTGCCCGTGTGGGTTGGGCAGGTGGGGGTGCCAGCTGCAACCTATAGCAAAGCTCAAAGTCTGCAGCGGTGGGGCGCCCAATGGCATTTCCCTAAGGCCTCGAAGGCTGTTTTAGGGACTGTAACAATTCTTGCACACACAAAGAACAGGAGAATAAGAGCTGAAACTTTCCTATAGTCCAAGCGAAATACAGCTAAGTCACAACCCTAGCCTGCTCACTGGAGGCGGCTGCACGTGTTCATGTGATGCTCACTGGAGGCGGCTGCACGCGTTCATGTGATGCTCACAGGAGGCGGCTGCACGCGTTCATGTGATGCTTACTGGAGGCGGCTGCACGCGTTCATGTGATGCTCACTGGAGGCGGCTGCACGCGTTCATGTGATGCTCACTGGAGGCGGCTGCACGGGTTCATGTGAGCTCCTGGCCTTAAACACGCACCAGACGCTGAACCTGTGTCTTGGATGTGGCTGCACTCATGGCACAGACGGTGTGGGACAAACTAGATTGCATGCATTCTGTCTTCATGGTTGTGAGTCCCCGTCCTTGCAGTCTACTTGCAAGCTTGGCATGCGCCTGTGTCACAGGGTGAATTGTCTTGAGTGCCATGCGCCTGTTTGTTGTGTCTGACCCATCTTCCCATGGTATGTGGCCTGCTTTTCTGCGGGCCAGGAGCCTGTAATCGTCGCCCTTCACAGGCACAGGCTACATTATTATTTTTCACCTCCTTCTCTTTTTCGCATACTAGAACAATTTTCATCAGCGGTGCTCCCCAGCATGCACGCCCCATAAAGGCAAGCGCGCCTCTTTCCCTTGATTTCATGGCCAAAATGCTTTTCTCTTGACTTGCACCTTCTTGATCATAAAATATGACTTGTTAATTACAGATCGATAGGGCAATGCAATTACCCAACTTTCTTCTCCTAAATATGCCTTTTCAATGCTCACAATATTGTCATCAAAACCCCAGGACTATTTAAATGATATTAATAAGCCTGAAGTGGAATGCCAAGATAATTGACGGTTTCCAGTGAGGTATTGACCTCCATATTATTTTAGCATAGAAAATAATTTAAAAAATGATAAAAATCAAAACATTTTAAATCTCAGAAATCAGTAGACTCTGTCCTAAATCCTGAAGGTTGCCATGTACACTTTGTAATTGTGAAGTGTTTTATGTCATTGCAGATGGGCGTACACTAAAGCAAGCCACCCGAAAGGATGTAGAAGGTGTCTCTAAAACCACTGAGGACCTTCTTCAGGAGCTTTCGTCAGACAGAAGGGTCTGTACCTCTTCTACCCACAGAAGGTTCAGTTCCATACCCGTTCGCAGCAGCAAGATGGAGAACGGCGAGGCGCAGGAGCACATGCTCTTTGGCGGTGCCTTCTCTGCAGTACTCCCTCCAGATTTCCAGGATGTGAGGTACAGACTTCTGGTTTATTCATTAATGTCTTTTATTTTGTGCTGCCGTTTTCAATGCATAAAACCGATTGACTTAGCACTTTCCTTAGTCAGCACCGTGACTGGTACTTTGTCTTTCTTGAGGCATTAATAAGTGCTGCTGGTAGATACACTCCATTTAGAGGCTTAGCTGGAAGAGGCACTCCTTGCTGGAAGCATGTAGAGGTGCTTTTGGTAGCTGTACCGCATGCTGAAAGCATTTAGAGGCATAGCTTGGTACTAGTAGCTGCACCGCATACTAAAAGCGTTTATAGGCATAGCTTGCTGCTGGTTGCTGCACTGCACGCTGGAAGCATTTAGAGGCATAGCTAGCTGCTGGTAGCTGGACCGCATGCTGGAAGCGTTTAGAGGCATAGCTCGCTGCTGGTTGCTGCACTGCATGCTGGAAGCATTTAGAGGCATAACTCGCTGCTGGTTGCTGCACCGCATGCTGAAAGCGTTTTGAGGCATAGCTCGCTACTGGTAGCTGCACTGCATGCTGAAAGTGTTTAGAGGCATAGCTCGCTGCTGGTTGCTGCACTGCATGCTGGAAGCATTTAGAGGCATAGCTCGCTGCTGGTAGCTGGACCGCATGCTGGAAGCGTTTAGAGGCATAGCTCGCTGCTGGTTGCTGCACTGCATGCTGGAAGCATTTAGAGGCATAGCTCGCTGCTGGTTGCTGCACCGCATGCTGAAAGCGTTTTGAGGCATAGCTCGCTACTGGTAGCTGCACTGCATGCTGGAAGCGTTTAGAGGCATAACTCGCTGCTGGTTGCTGCACTGCATGCTGGAAGCATTTAGAGGCATAGCTCGCTGCTGGTAGCTGGACCGCATGCTGGAAGCGTTTAGAGGCATAGCTCGCTGGTGGTTGCTGTACCGCATGCTGAAAGCGTTTAGAGGCATAGCTCGCTGCTGGTTGCTGCACTGCATGCTGGAAGCATTTAGAGGCATAGCTCGCTGCTGGTAGCTGGACCGCATGCTGGAAGCGTTTAGAGGCATAGCTCGCTGCTGGTTGCTGCACTGCATGCTGGAAGCATTTAGAGGCATAGCTCGATACTGGCAGCTGCACCGCATGCTGAAATCGTTTAGAGGCATAGCTCGCTGGTGGTTACTGCACCGCATGCTGAAAGCATTTAGAGACATAGCTCACTGCTGGTAGCTGGACCGCATGCTGGAAGCGTTTAGAGGCATAGCCTGCTGCTGGTAGCTGGACCGCATGCTGAAAGCGTTTAGAGGCATAGTCGCTGGTGGTTGCTGCACCGCATGCTGGAACCGTTTAGAGGCATAGCTCGCTGGTGTTTGCTGCACCACATGCTGAAAGCATTTAGAGGCATAGTTCGCTGGTGGTTGCTGCACCGCGTGCTGAAAGCATTTAGAGGCATAGCTCGCTGGTGGTTGCTGCACCGCATGCTGGAAGCGTTTAGAGGCATAGCTCGCTGGTGGGTGCTGCACCGCATGCTGAAAGCATTTAGAGGCATAGCTCGCTGGTGGTTGCTGCACCGCATGCTGGAAGCGTTTAGAGGCATAGCTCGCTGGTGGTTGCTGCACCGCATGCTGGAAGCGTTTAGAGGCATAGCTCGCTGGTGGTTGCTGCACCGCAGGCTGAAAGCATTGCGAGGCATAGCTCGCTGGTGGTTACTGCACCGCATGCTGAATGCATTTAGAGACATAGCTCACTGCTGGTAGCTGGACCGCATGCTGGAAGCGTTTAGAGGCATAGCCTGCTGCTGGTATCTGGACCGCATGCTGAAAGCATTTAGAGGCATAGCTCGCTGGTGGTTGCTGCACCGCATGCTGGAAGCTTTGAGAGACATAGCTCGCTGGTGGTTGCTGCACCGCATGCTGAAAGCATTTAGAGACATAGCTCACTGCTGGTAGCTGGACCGCATGCTGGAAGCATTTAGAGGCATAGCTCGCTGCTGGTTGCTGCACCGCATGCTGGAAGAGTTTAGAAGCATAGCTCGCTGCTGGTAGCTACGCTGCATGCTGGAAGCATTTAGAGGCATAGCTCGCTACTGGTAGCTGCACTGCATGCTGAAAGCGTTTTGAGGCATAGCTCGCTACTGGTACCTGCACTGCATGCTGAAAGCATTTAGAGGCATAGCTCGCTGTTGGTAGCTGGACCGCATGCTGGAAACATTTAGAGGCATAGCTCGCTGCTGGTTGCTGCACTGCATGCTGGAAGCATTTAGAGGCATAGCTCGCTGCTGGTTGCTGCACCGCATGCTGGAAGAGTTTAGAAGCATAGCTTGCTGCTGGTAGCTACACTGCATGCTGGAAGTGCTTAGAGGCATAGCTCGCTACTGGTAGCTGCACTGCATGCTGGAAGCATTTAGAGGCATAGCTCGCTACTGGTAGCTGCACTGCATGCTGAAAGCGTTTTGAGGCATAGCTCGCTGCTGGTTGCTGCACTGCATGCTGGAAGCATTTAGAGGCATAGCTCGCTGTTGGTAGCTGGACCGCATGCTGGAAACATTTAGAGGCATAGCTCGCTGCTGGTTGCTGCACTGCATGCTGGAAGCATTTAGAGGCATAGCTCGCTGCTGGTTGCTGCACCGCATGCTGGAAGAGTTTAGAAGCATAGCTTGCTGCTGGTAGCTACACTGCATGCTGGAAGTGCTTAGAGGCATAGCTCGCTACTGGTAGCTGCACTGCATGCTGAAAGCGTTTAGAGGCATAGCTCGCTGCTGGTAGCTGCACCGCACGCTGGAAGCGTTTAGAGGCATAGCTTTCTGCAACACTCCTTGGTGGTAGCATTTAGATGTGCCGCTGGTAGCTGCACCACATGCTGGACATGTTTATAGGCATAGCTGGGTTCTACACTGTTAGAAATGGGATTTCTGGTTGGCTGAGGCTTGCGCCAAAGCCAGGCAGAAACCACCACTCTAGTCAGGGCTGGGGAGTTACACGCCAAAGATAACCCCTGCTCACCCCCTTGGTAGCTTGGCACGAGCAGTCAGGCTTATCTCTGAGGCGATGTGTAAAGCATTTGCGCGCGCACCCAGCAACAACACCCAAGGCCCACCACAAAGGAAACTCCACACAAGGTATTATATAAAAATAACCTTTGTATTATACACAACACATTAGATGAAAACACACACTTTACAATGTGCCAACAGGCACGGGCAGAATTTACAAGGGATTATATATACAGGGGACAGGGCCACATGGACCACTGTCAGGAATTAGCACTTTGTAGAAATAGCACTTAGAACGTAGGAATAATATTTTAGAACATAGCACACAATAACATATATAACACACAATCAGTAACTCCTGATAACCAGAAAGCACCACCTACGCAACCCTAACCACCTTAGGAAAATACTGCGCAGGGAATCAGGACCTCACCAGTACCACCTGTACTAGGAGAAAAACAACCACCTAAGTATCACTCTACCTGTAGGGGTCTAAGCACATAAACACATGATGCATAAAATACATTCAGAGGTGTAAAGCAAAGCACATGACGCATAAACACATTCAGAGGTGCAAACACAAGGCACATGACGCATAAAAGCACAACCTACACTAGGAAAGACCTTCCCCTACGCATAGGTACAGCTAGCAATCAACATAGCATAAAGGCATTGCGCAGGCGCAAAAATACATATGTAAACATCAACAGGTACCCTAGGTGAGGGCACGACACAGCAAAACTGTCCCCATGCCGACCTGGCCTTTCAGGGGCTCAAACGCCCTTTGTCCACAAAGTCAGGGCTGGACTGCGCAGGCTGGGCAAGCCAGGCGCACAATGTACAACCTAAACGTTGCAGCTGCCCACTAAGTGCTGGGCAGCTGGGAAAAGGAGTGTGGGCACCACGGTGCCCTTTAACACATATGCTGCACTTGGAGCCTCTCTGGGCTCTGCAAAAACAATGCCCCCAAACGTTGGAGCCTGTTAGGGCTCTGAAATATACAATGCGTGCCCTTGTTGGAGCCTCTCGGGCTCGGGAACACTGCCTTCGGGGGAGTCCCTCGCGGGGGACTCTCTAATTATGCAGCTGCCCCCCTGAGCCTTGCAGGCTCAGGAATAGCTGGGGGGCGCGTTGGAGCCTCGCAGGCTCTTTGACCAGCGTGGGGCAACGTTGGAGCGGCCCGCTGCCTTCCGGGGCCGCTCTTTCCTGCCAAACCAATGCCCCCTTTCTGTGGGAGCGCACTCGCGCTCTGGGCCCATCAACACTGTCCCGTCGGAGCCTCACAGGCTCAAGCACCACTGCCCTCACTCACCGGGATCCTGGCGGAGGCGGCGCTAGCGTCTCCGAAGGCGGCGGGGCTCTCCTCTTCCTCCTGAGAGCCCCGCTCGGGCAGCCAGGACCTCAGGGACCCTTCGCTTCTCGGGCGAGGGCACCGGGGCGCAGAGTCGGCTCCTACCTGCTCCGGGGGCCAAACAAACCGTCGCGAGTCCACGAAGGGAGGCGGGGTAGGCTCCCGCCCTCCTACTTCCTGTTGTCCCGGAGTCCCGCCCCCGGCCTGCCTGACTTCCTTCGAGCCCGGCCGCGGCGGTGACTTCTCTCGGCAATAAGAGGGGTAGGCTCCCTCGCGATATGAAATATACGGCGGGGTGGGCACCCGCCGTGAAATTAAGACAAACAAGCGGGGTGGGCACCCGCCAACGACCACGGCAATGTCCCTGGCAGGGTGGGCACCTGCCAGGGGACTTCAGAATCTGTACAGACGGGGCAAACGCCGGGTGGGCACCGGCTTTCAGAAATAAAGCGCTCTGAGCGCTAAAAGGCAAATAAAAGCGCTTCCAGGCGCTTGAGGCACACAAATAAAGCACTCCCAGCGCTTAGGCAAATCCAAACGCTGTGGGGGAAAGAAAAGCGCTTCCAGGCGCTTAGGGATGCAAATAAAGCGCTCCCAGCGCTTTAAGAAGGATAACAACAAAGTCCAGCAAAGGTCTCCCCTGCACACAGCAAGGCAGGGGTGGGGGCAAGGCTGGACCCAGAGCCAGCTCTCTGGGCCTCCAGGCAGGGAGGTAGTCCAAGTGGCGGTCGTCTGGTCCAGCGGCAGCAGCAGCAGTCCCCCTCAGGTAAGATCCTGGCAGAGAACAGTTTCTGTGGGGACACAGCCCCATTTTTATACAGCAAACCTCTTTGTTCTGGGTTCAGGGTGAGGGGGAAAACCAGTCGCAGCTGGTTGGGGAGCACCCTTGATGTGCTCAGCCCCTCACTCTATTCATTGGCAGGGCTAGGGTCGTCAGTCGCACCGCAGGGGGCGGGGCCAGCATTGTGTGTGGAAAACCCTGTCCTATTCAGGACCCAGGTGTACTCCTCCCACCCATCTAGCTGCTGATCTCCCCATTCACCACTGGGTGACTCATCCTGACTCTGGGGAATCCCTAGCCCGTCACATGACATGACCAGCCAATCACGCGACAGACACACTGCACACAGAAGTGCCCACTTCTAGAAGTGGCACTTCCACACTAGGTACATGCACGCCGCACACATCATCGCGCAGCATTCACTCCCACGAGTCCGCACATACCAAACTCGGGCCTGCACACCCCACGCATCAGGAACTACTAGGGACACATACATTCCCCATGCATTCCTATTGGAGGGCAGGCCTATCTCACCACATGCACTCAGAGCGCGCACGCACTTTACCCTGGGACACAGGGAAAGTGCGCAGAAACCAAAAATCACCACACCAAGTCACCAATAAAAAGCAAAAAGTTCAGGGGTGAACCTGCCAGAAGGGCCAAGTCCAACACAACCCCCTTCCAGCCAAAACGCAGGGCAGCCCAATCACCACCGTGATGGACTTCCCTGCTTGGGGCGATAGAACACGGACGCGGGCCCGCAACTGCAGGGACACCCTCCGGTTCTACGCCACGGTGAACCCATGGAATTCTTTCTAACACCACTGTCTGGACCAACTGGGCTACCCCACTGGTACTCCCAAGCTGTCTGCGGCCAAGACCAGGCCCTAGGCCACCCAGGTGCCACCGGTCTTTGCCTAATCACAGAGTGGGGGGTAGTAACCCCTGGCGCATAGCGGCCATTCTCCACTCTTCCTCTCTGAAAGACAGGACTAGACTGCCACTGGTTCTCCAGCCTAGGGTCTACACCCTCAGGCGGACCAGGAGTCTCAGGGAAGGCTCTCCTCCCCCTACCTCTTCTCCTAGGGTTCCTCCTCCTCTGGCGAGGGGTACACCTAGAACGCCATTCCAACCCAGGGTTTAACCCCTCAGGTTGTACCGGGGGCAGAGGTGGGCTCTCCCACCCTCTGCACCCCCTTCCAGAACCCTGCTCCCTACCAACTGGGGCGGTACCTCTGGAAGAAGAACTGGTCGGGACGCTGATTACAGACGTCCCACCCTTCAGGTCAGGCTGATCCCGAACCTGGCCTTCCAACCTCCGGCCTAGAACCTTTGGTGGAATAATTGCCTGGCACTCCAGGACTTCTGGGGATCTCCACTCCATCCCCCTGAGGCTATCAAATGACACATATGTCGAGCGACTGTCTGTCTGGCGCTGATCTCCCGTCCCCTGTCCACCTGACAGTGCGCGGAGATCCCCCAGAACAGAAGTGGTGTCACCCTGGTCACTACACGGGAACCTAGCCCAACTGGGAAGTCCCTGACCCACCGGCTCTTCCACTGGGGAACTCATCCCCCAATCACTCACGCTGGACTCCTGTACCCTCCCTACCGGAGCGGTACCGCCAGACTCCAGAACCACAGGAGCCCTGGTTACAGGTGCTCCAGGTCCTCCACTCACTAAGAGATCTTCCTCAAGTGGACTAACAGGACAGCCTAGGTCCCCAACTTGGTGTTCCCTCATGAAACCATCCAAGTCCTGAGGCAGGGTTTCGGGCGTCTGGGGACCCTCAGTCACCCCCTCACTCCTGCTCCACTGAGCCAGGCAGTGAGCCCCTACATCCTCCTCGCTATCCTGGGACCTAGCTGGGCTACACTGAGCCTCCTCCACCACGCTGGGCTGGAGGATCTCTGACCCACTATTGTTGGAATCACTCACTAATGACACTAGAGAACCTCTGGCCCTTTCCCAGCGGTCTGCTTCCTCTGCAAGTTCAAATGGACAAAAAGAGTTATACCTCAACAGGTGTTGGCGCAACCCTGGAGAACAACTACTGAGCATCTGCTCTTTGATAATCAGACTATACAGTCCTTTAAAATCCTGTTTCGTGTTTACCCTTACCCAATCATAAAGTGCATCATCACATTCCCCCAAAAACTCCTCCCAAGAATGGTGGGACAGCTTCCTACTGGCCCTGAACGTCAACCTATATTCCTCCTCCTGGGAAACAGGTACCATACTCGGGGAACTGGGAATGGGACTCTCTGTGTCAGGATCACCTCCGTGGCACCGAGGCGCCTTCCTAGCCGTCAGCGGACTACAACTCCCAGAAGGCCGGAGTTCCGATGACAGGATTTAAGCGCCAATGGCGCCCGAGACGGCGCGCGTAATTGACGTCACCCGGATCTCTCGCAGTGGCGAGAACGAAGAAACTGATTCCTAAGCGTCCAGGAGTCGAACGATACTTTGACGGCTCCTAGGCGAACGTCCAGAATACAGGGGGTCGAGGCGGAGGATTCAACCGCTCGTCCCGCATTCAGGAGCAGACGGTGAGTCTGCGAGTGCGTTCGGTGGCAGCATCCCGGGAAGTGCCGGACCTCTTGATCCCGAGGGGCAGCCCTGCCACCCTTCGCTCCGCGTCAACAGCAGGTCGGAAGAAGGATATTCCGAGCGCTGCACGATACGAATGGGGGCCCTCCATCTTCACCAAACAGGTATCGAACCGTGACTGTGTAGGCGGCAGAATACCGAGGCGGTCCCAACCGCGTATTCTGATCGCCCGTTCATTTTGCTTTACTCTGTTCTTCTGCATCCTAGCCCGGTGCGAGGGGTGCCGAACTATAGAAGTCTCCTGCCTTCTAGGTACCCACATATCTCTGGAACTATGCCAGGATTGCCGGCGAATTGTTTTTTCCATTGGCTCTGAATAGGGTGGAGTTAACCTTATGGGGGAAAGAGCCTAAAGATTTCCGTGACTATCAATCCTTTCCTACCGCTGCTCGGAGAAGGATGTATGTTTGCTGGGAGGGCATGTTTCTACCCCAGGACCTCAGCTATTCATTTGCAGGTAGAGGCATTGCAGCACTAGTGAGAGGGGTGTAGAGTAGCCAGCAGTTCCCATATTTAACACTGTTGCCTTTGTCGTTTCAGGTTTCCCTTTCCCCGCTGTCCCTTCCCTTTCCTTTCCCTCGCCTGATAATTCGAATGCCCTGTTTTGTTGACACTTCAGGGACTTGGTAATATCAGGAGGTGGACGCTCTTTCTACACGACTGACCCCTGCGGAGCCTGGCCTGACAGAATTACGCGCCCAAGTATTTGGCTCCGCCTGGGTCAGACGGGGTGGGAAGAATGGCGTCCATGGAAGACGTTCTTCAGGCACTCCATTTGGTGCAACAAGAACTGGCCTCATCTAGGGCGGAGACCGCCACCTTAAGAGAAAAGGTAGAGAGACTAGCACGAAACCCTTTTGATGCCAGCCCAGGGCCATCCCAAATACAGGTCACCGTGCCCCCACCGATACCGTTGGCTAGCCCTGAAAGATATGCCGGGGATCCCTCCAAAGTGCAGATCTTCTTAACGCAAGTGATGTTGCACTTTTCGTGCAGGCCTGCCTCCTTTCCCACCAACCACTCCCGTGTGGCGTTCGCCATTTCGTACTTGATAGGGGACGCGGCCAGTTGGGCGGTCCCGCTGGTTCGAAACAACGATGCAGTGCTATCCGATTGGATGGCTTTTCGAACAGAATTCGAGAAGGTGTTTGACCGAAGAGCCACGACATTTAGCGCTGATAGAGAGCTTCTGGAACTCAAACAAGGGAGAGGGGATTTGGTCACCTATTTGACCTCTTTCAATCGTCTCGTGGCCGAAACCTCCTGGCCAGAGGAAAAGAGGATGTCCCTCTATTATCAGGGTTTACGAGACGAACTGAAGGATGTGGTGGCGCAAATAGACCCCCAGCCTACCTCTTGTGCCGACATGATTAGTTTGACCTTACGTTTAGATGGGAGAATGTTGGAGCGCGGGGGGGAGAAGAAGAAGTGGGAGAGGGGGAGCCCAAGAGCCGATAGACCTCCCCGTAGACCCCTTCCCGGTCCGGACACCGCAGCAGAACCCATGGAGTTAGGGGCCGTTCGCCCCCCATTATCCAAAGACGAACGAGAAACCCGACGAATCCAGGGGTTATGCATGTATTGTGGCAAGAAGGGGCACTATGTACGAGAATGCCCGGCTAAACCCAAGGCAACAGACGCCTGGCCCCGGTCGAAGCGGGTGGCGGTGTCTGTCGCGCATACTCCTGAACCCCAGGGCCTAACTCAAGAAGGTAGTGAGGAGAAAAAGGGTTTACAGCTCCCTTCGTTAGCCACGTCACCTCCGAAGGACACTGAAACCCAGCTGATGCTACCCATGCACCTTGGTCGCAATTTACAGCTAAACCCCGTCCAAGTCATGTTGGATTCGGGTGCGACGGGTAATTTTATAGACCACGGCCTGGTGAAACGATTAGGACTGCAACGAGTCCGTAAACCCGTAGCCGAAGAGGTGTTAACTGTGGACGGGAAACCTTTGAAGTCAGGGCGGGTGGTGTAACAGGCAGAGTACATAGAGTTGACATATCAGCTAGCAAGGGGACAGCACAGAGAAAGGATGTCTCTTAACATTATTGAAGCACCCCAATACGATGTGATATTGGGTATGCCCTGGTTAAGTTACCACAATCCCGTCATAGATTGGCGGGCTCGGACTGTCAGCTTCCCTTCGGAAGAATGTCAAGGACATCTAGAACCTCGCCCCCCTTCACAGGAAGTGGCCCTGAGGCCCTCGTATGTTGTGGCCACGGCCGCCGAAAAGGAAGTAGCCTTACCCCGACAATACGCACACTTTAAGGATGTGTTCAGCGAGAAACAAGCGGAGCAACTACCCCCTCATAGGGAATATGATTGCCGCATAGATCTAGTGGAGGGAGCCACCATACCAGCCTGTAGGGTTTATGCGCTGTCCGAGCCCGAGACGAAGCACTTAAGGGAATATCTAGATCACTATGTGGCCATAGGGTTCATTAGGCCATCGAGATCACCCGCTGCCTCCCCCCTCTTTTTCATAGCTAAAGCCAATGGAGATCTGAGGGCTTGTGTGGATTATAGGGTACTGAATAAAAACACCGTCAGAAATAGGTATCCTTTGCCCCTTATCTCTGTACTGCTCGACCAAGTGCGAGAAGCCCAAATATACACACGGTTGGATTTGAGGGGGGCTTACCACTTGGTGCGGGTCAGGAGTGGAGATGAGTGGAAGACCGCCTTTAAAACGCGGTATGGCCTCTTTGAGTATACTGTAATGCCGTTCGGCCTCTGCAACGCCCCAGCGGCATTCCAGTATTTTCTCAACGACGTGTTGCGTGACTTTGTGGACATCTTTGTGGTCGTCTATATAGATGATATTCTCATCTATTCCGGCTCCAGAGAGGAACACGACAGTCACGTTCTCCAGGTACTGGCCAGGTTGCGTACTCACAAGCTATTTTGCAAATTAAGCAAATGTGAATTTGGGGTGAGAAGCGTGGAGTTCCTGGGGGTCATGCTTTGTCCTGAGGGGTTGCAAATGGCCGACCGCAAGGTATTGGCCGTTCAACAGTGGCCAACCCCTACCAACGTGAAAGAAGTGCAGTGTTTTCTGGGCTTCGCAAATTACTACAGGCGATTCATCCTCCATTTCTCACAAATCGCAGTACCACTCACTCGACTGCTCCGAAAGGGACATGTCTTTCTGTGGACCCCAGAGGCGGAGGAGGCCTTTGAAATTCTGAAAACCGCCTTTACGGCCTCTCCGGTACTGGCACATCCCCGGCCGGAGCACCCCTTTATCGTAGAAGCCGATGCCTCTGATGAGGCTATTGGGGCCATCTTATCCCAAAGAAACGCGGGGACTGGCCAACTGCACCCGGTGGCTTACCTCTCAAGAAAGTTAAACTCCGCGGAAAAGAACTACACCGTGGCCGAAAAAGAACTTTTGGCAATAAAGAAAGCCTTTGAGGAGTGGAGACACTACCTGTGGGGGGCCCGACACTCCATCACCGTTTACACCGACCACCGAAATCTGCAATACATGAAGGAAGCCAGACATTTAACCCAAAGACAAATGAGGTGGATGTTATTTTTTGCCGAATATGATTTTGTTGTCACGTATAGACCCGGAACAGAGAACCGCAAGGCGGATTCCTTGTCTCGTCTGGGAGTAAGTGACTTCCCTGGCCAAGACTCCAAAGACGAGGCCATCATCAGTCCTAAGAAAGTGGTGTGTGTCCTCAGAGCAGAGGCTTTTTTGAAAGAGGTAAAGAACCACTCTCCCCGGGCAGTCTGGGAAAGATGGGCCAGTATGGAGGTGGAGCGCTCCTTGAAACAAGGACTACCTTTCTATGGGGGAAAGTTGTTCCTTCCCACAGTGGCGTTGAGAAGGAAGGCCTTTACTTGGTGCCACGAAGCCCCGCTGGCTGGACATCCGGGATCACGGAAATCGATCCACCTCGTACAGCGGCACTTCTGGTGGCCCTCGTTACGCTCGGATGTCACCGCGTGGGTGTCTAGATGTGAGGAATGCGCCCGAGCTAAACATGAAACAGGAAAAAAGAAAGGCAAACTCATCCCGTTGCCCACACCGCAGTACCCCTGGCAAAACATAAGCCTGGACTTTATCACAGGGTTTCCGATGGAAAAAGGCAACTCCGCAGTCCTAGTAGTTATCGATGGACTCACGAAGATGGGACACTTCATCCCCTGTAGCAATCTACCAACAGCTAGTCAAACCGCCCAGTTACTATTAACGAACGTAGTACGAGTCCATGGATTGCCAGAAGTCATTGTATCAGATAGGGGTCCCCAGTTTGTGGCCCGATTCTGGAAAGTATGGTGCAAGGCGTTGCACATAGAACCCGCCTTGTCGACGAGTTTTCACCCTCAGACCGATGGTCAATCTGAAAGGTTAAATCAAACCTTAAAGACCTATCTCCGATGCTACGCTGAAGACGCCCAGAACTCTTGGACAGACTTGTTATGGATGGCCGAACTGGCCTATAACAACGCTTGGCACACGTCTATCGGACAGTCCCCTTTTTATGCAACGTATGGATATGACGCCCGAATCCTACCCCTTACTATTCCTAAGGACATCGACTCCCAACCCGTGGTTGAAAATCACGTTAAAAGACTTCACAGGCTACAACGCAAGATACAAAAACATCTCAGCCAGGCCAAACAGACGTATAAACGGTGGGAGGATCGTCACCGTAGAGAGGGGCCGAGGTATCAGGTGGGAGACAAGGTGTGGCTCTCCACGAAAAACATACGGTTTAAACTTCGCAGCATCTTCCATCCGAAGTTTATCGGACCCTACACCGTGCTGCGACAAGTGAATCCGGTGACTTATAAATTGAAACTACCCGGTACTCTTCGCATCCACCCTGTATTTCATTGCAACCTGTTGAAACCAGCCATCGGGGCACGCAGAAGAACCCCGCCTCCGGTGGTGACCGATGATGGCCTGGAGTATGAGGTCCGTAGGCTTTTGGACTCTAAGATCAGGAGAGGAGTGCTATGGTATCTGGTTTCCTGGAAGGGCTATTCAGCTGAGGAAGACTCCTGGGAGCCCTCTACCAATGTGCATGCACCGGCCGCTGTCCGGTCATTTCATCGCCGCTTCCCCCACAAACCCGGGCCTAGGAGGCGCTAGGGGGAGGGACCTACTGTCAGGATCACCTCCGTGGCACCGAGGCGCCTTCCTAGCCGTCAGCGGACTACAACTCCCAGAAGGCCGGAGTTCCGATGACAGGATTTAAGCGCCAATGGCGCCCGAGACAGCGCGCGTAATTGACGTCACCCGGATCTCTCGCAGTGGCGAGAACGAAGAAACTGATTCCTAAGCGTCCAGGAGTCGAACGATACTTTGACGGCTCCTAGGCGAACGTCCAGAATACAGGGGGTCGAGGCGGAGGATTCAACCGCTCGTCCCGCATTCAGGAGCAGACGGTGAGTCTGCGAGTGCGTTCGGTGGCAGCATCCCGGGAAGTGCCGGACCTCTTGATCCCGAGGGGCAGCCCTGCCACCCTTCGCTCCGCGTCAACAGCAGGTCGGAAGAAGGATATTCCGAGCGCTGCACGATACGAATGGGGGCCCTCCATCTTCACCAAACAGGTATCGAACCGTGACTGTGTAGGCGGCAGAATACCGAGGCGGTCCCAACCGCGTATTCTGATCGCCCGTTCATTTTGCTTTACTCTGTTCTTCTGCATCCTAGCCCGGTGCGAGGGGTGCCGAACTATAGAAGTCTCCTGCCTTCTAGGTACCCACATATCTCTGGAACTATGCCAGGATTGCCGGCGAATTGTTTTTTCCATTGGCTCTGAATAGGGTGGAGTTAACCTTATGGGGGAAAGAGCCTAAAGATTTCCGTGACTATCAATCCTTTCCTACCGCTGCTCGGAGAAGGATGTATGTTTGCTGGGAGGGCATGTTTCTACCCCAGGACCTCAGCTATTCATTTGCAGGTAGAGGCATTGCAGCACTAGTGAGAGGGGTGTAGAGTAGCCAGCAGTTCCCATATTTAACACTGTTGCCTTTGTCGTTTCAGGTTTCCCTTTCCCCGCTGTCCCTTCCCTTTCCTTTCCCTCGCCTGATAATTCGAATGCCCTGTTTTGTTGACACTTCAGGGACTTGGTAATATCAGGAGGTGGACGCTCTTTCTACACGACTGACCCCTGCGGAGCCTGGCCTGACACTCTGTACTGCACTCTATAACGCTGCCACCACTGGACTCCACCCTCACTGGGGAATCCAGAAAACTACCACTATGCTCAGGGGACAGGGAAAGGGGTGAGGCGCTATCTCCTACGCTGGACCCAGCAAGGGACTCCCTACCTACGGGGTCCTCACTCTCTACTGGCGTCCAGGTACTGTCATTTTCTTCTGAATCTTCAGGGCTCCCCACAGACCCACCACCCTCCAGGTGTGAGGCCCGGGCCCTTTCTTCCTCACTGCGCTCACGTTCCCATTCACCTGCTTGCCATCCAATCATGTGGTTCCTCAGTTCGTACACAGTGTCTGACTCTCTCACCCCTATGTTTCTTTCTCTACAGAACCTTTCCAACTCCTGCATACTGTAATAAACTAGATCACTGAGATCAAAAGCAGGCTCCATTCTGGCAGACGTTCTAGAGAAAAGATCACACAGGGAACCTAGAGGTCTGAGTTTAACACAGGAGTACACAATTCACAAAGGATTCGGCAAGCTCTCTATCCCAGAGAACTCACACTCACTTGCCTAGTGCCACACACCATTCATCCACACACAACCCTCCCCTCGGACTGGTAAGGCAGTTTCTACCACCCCTGATTCCTCAACCTGACCACCACGTGACACAGGTACCAACTCTGGGCGCAGGGCGGGGGACAAATGTACTGGACACTATTACGCTGCCACCACTGGATCCCACCCTCTGGTGAATCCAGAAAACACAATGCACTAAGGGGGATGATCTACCCTCCCGAGCTAGGGACACCTAACTCACAGTGCACAAAAACACATTTCCAAAGAAATGACAATTAAAAACAAACTTAGAACAATAATCCCTATACCATGTGATTTATCTAAATGCAGAGTTTTGTAGTGCGGCCAGTTGCCGCTGCGGTACAGCGCAAACGCAAGTCCAAATCCCACCGCTGCCACCAATGTTAGAAATGGGATTTCTGGTTGGCTGAGGCTTGCGCCAAAGCCAGGCAGAAACCACCACTCTAGTCAGGGCTGGGGAGTTACACGCCAAAGATAACCCCTGCTCACCCCCTTGGTAGCTTGGCACGAGCAGTCAGGCTTATCTCTGAGGCGATGTGTAAAGCGTTTGCGCGCGCACCCAGCAACAACACCCAAGGCCCACCACAAAGGAAACTCCACACAAGGTATTATATAAAAATAACCTTTGTATTATACACAACACATTAGATGAAAACACACACTTTACAATGTGCCAACAGGCACGGGCAGAATTTACAAGGGATTATATATACAGGGGACAGGGCCACATGGACCACTGTCAGGAATTAGCACTTTGTAGAAATAGCACTTAGAACGTAGGAATAATATTTTAGAACATAGCACACAATAACATATATAACACACAATCAGTAACTCCTGATAACCAGAAAGCACCACCTACGCAACCCTAACCACCTTAGGAAAATACTGCGCAGGGAATCAGGACCTCACCAGTACCACCTGTACTAGGAGAAAAACAACCACCTAAGTATCACTCTACCTGTAGGGGTCTAAGCACATAAACACATGATGCATAAAATACATTCAGAGGTGTAAAGCAAAGCACATGACGCATAAACACATTCAGAGGTGCAAACACAAGGCACATGACGCATAAAAGCACAACCTACACTAGGAAAGACCTTCCCCTACGCATAGGTACAGCTAGCAATCAACATAGCATAAAGGCATTGCGCAGGCGCAAAAATACATATGTAAACATCAACAGGTACCCTAGGTGAGGGCACGACACAGCAAAACTGTCCCCAGGCCGACCTGGCCTTTCAGGGGCTCAAACGCCCTTCGTCCACAAAGTCAGGGCTGGACTGCGCAGGCTGCGCAAGCCAGGCGCACAATGTACAACCTAAATGTTGCAGCTGCCCACTAAGTGCTGGGCAGCTGGGAAAAGGAGTGTGGGCACCACGGTGCCCTTTAACACATATGCCGCACTTGGAGCCTCTCTGGGCTCTGCAAAAACAATGCCCCCAAACGTTGGAGCCTGTTAGGGCTCTGAAATATACAATGCGTGCCCTTGTTGGAGCCTCTCGGGCTCGGGAACACTGCCTTCGGGGGAGTCCCTCGCGGGGGACTCTCTAATTATGCAGCTGCCCCCCTGAGCCTTGCAGGCTCAGGAATAGCTGGGGGGCGCGTTGGAGCCTCGCAGGCTCTTTGACCAGCGTGGGGCAACGTTGGAGCGGCCCGCTGCCTTCCGGGGCCGCTCTTTCCTGCCAAACCAATGCCCCCTTTATGTGGGAGCGCACTCGCGCTCTGGGCCCATCAACACTGTCCCGTCGGAGCCTCACAGGCTCAAGCACCACTGCCCTCACTCACCGGGATCCTGGCGGAGGCGGCGCTAGCGTCTCCGAAGGCGGCGGGGCTCTCCTCTTCCTCCTGAGAGCCCCGCTCGGGCAGCCAGGACCTCAGGGACCCTTCGCTTCTCGGGCGAGGGCACCGGGGCGCAGAGTCGGCTCCTACCTGCTCCGGGGGCCAAACAAACCGTCGCGAGTCCACGAAGGGAGGCGGGGTAGGCTCCCGCCCTCCTACTTCCTGTTGTCCCGGAGTCCCGCCCCCGGCCTGCCTGACTTCCTTCGAGCCCGGCCGCGGCGGTGACTTCTCTCGGCAATAAGAGGGGTAGGCTCCCTCGCGATATGAAATATACGGCGGGGTGGGCACCCGCCGTGAAATTAAGACAAACAAGTGGGGTGGGCACGCGCCAACGACCACGGCAATGTCCCTGGCAGGGTGGGCACCTGCCAGGGGACTTCAGAATCTGTACAGACGGGGCAAACGCCGGGTGGGCACCGGCTTTCAGAAATAAAGCGCTCTGAGCGCTAAAAGGCAAATAAAAGCGCTTCCAGGCGCTTGAGGCACACAAATAAAGCGCTCCCAGCGCTTGGGCAAATCCAAACGCTGTGGGGGAAAGAAAAGCGCTTCCAGGCGCTTAGGGATGCAAATAAAGCGCTCCCAGCGCTTTAAGAAGGATAACAACAAAGTCCAGCAAAGGTCTCCCCTGCACACAGCAAGGCAGGGGTGGGGGCAAGGCTGGACCCAGAGCCAGCTCACTGGGCCTCCAGGCAGGGAGGTAGTCCAAGTGGCGGTCCTCTGGTCCAGCGGCAGCAGCAGCAGCCCCCCTCAGGTAAGATCCTGGCAGAGAACAGTTTCTGTGGGGACACAGCCCCATTTTTATACAGCAAACCCCTTTGTTCTGGGTTCAGGGTGAGGGGGAAAACCAGTCGCAGCTGGTTGGGGAGCACCCTTGATGTGCTCAGCCCCTCACTCTATTCATTGGCAGGGCTAGGGTCGTCAGTCGCACCGCAGGGGGCGGGGCCAGCATTGTGTGTGGAAAACCCTGTCCTATTCAGGACCCAGGTGTACTCCTCCCACCCATCTAGCTGCTGATCTCCCCATTCACCACTGGGTGACTCATCCTGAGTCTGGGGAATCCCTAGCCCGTCACATGACATGACCAGCCAATCACGCGACAGACACACTGCACACAGAAGTGCCCACTTCTAGAAGTGGCACTTCCACACTAGGTACATGCACGCCGCACACATCATCGCGCAGCATTCACTCCCACGAGTCCGCACATACCAAACTCGGGCCTGCACACCCCACGCATCAGGAACTACTAGGGACACATACATTCCCCATGCATTCCTATGGGAGGGCAGGCCTATCTCACCACATGCACTCAGAGCGCGCACGCACTTTACCCTGGGACACAGGGAAAGTGCGCAGAAACCAAAAATCACCACACCAAGTCACCAATAAAAAGCAAAAAGTTCAGGGGTGAACCTGCCAGAAGGGCCAAGTCCAACATACACTCCTTGGTGGAAGCATTCAGAGCTGTAGCACACAAATGATAATGTGTAGAAATCGATTTTCTGTGAATATTGCTCATTTGTGGATCACCAAGTAAAGTGTCTTGATTTGCTTTGATTCTATTAAAATGTCTGTTTCCAGCACTCTTCAGAATTTTAAAAAAATGTGCATCAGATTTGCTTTCGTAACTGCTGAATGCACACAGTTAATTTAGAGGTATTTACATTTTCTTATGTGTTACGAAACAACATCCTACAGCCTTTCCTTTCACAGTCCCTGTTTTCCAGCAAGATTGTCACATAATTCAATTTAAAAACTCCTCTCACTTTGCAATCAGAGAAAGGAAAGTAAACACCAATCCCCGTGTTAAAATAATATGCTACTATTTGTCAGAAGACATAGCCTGACATTTGACCTCTGTCCTTGAAGCACAGTGAAATGTGATAAGATAAACACAAAATGTAAAGGCATAAATGTATTTATTGCTCAGACTTTCTCGACCCACCAAAAATCGGCTCGCACCCCACAGTTTGGGAAACGCAGTATAGAGGCATAGCTCACTGCGGCATTGCTGCCAGTATGTGGAGGTACAGCTTGCTTCAACACTCCCTTCCTGTAGGCCTTTAAAGGTGCTGCTGGTCGCTGCACTTCTTCCTGGAAACACTTAGACATGCTGCCGATAGCAGTATTTATTCAAGAATAAAGTGGTCCCTATTTAGCCCTTGACTTCCACGGCAATAGTGTTATATTAGGAATAGAAGAAAACCTCTCAAATGAGTAAGTTCCAGTTATGCATGTAGCAGTATGCCATGCTTGGAGGGATTCTGCGCTTCTAACAGCAGTGGCACTCCCGTTCTTGAGGTACTGGGAGGTGCTGCCAGCAGCTGCACTAACTGCCTTTGCTGTTCGATGTTTCGAGTGATCATGCTGTGCTGAATGATGGCCACTCCTCTGTTTCTTGCATTGTCGTCATTGACAACGTGATGGCTGTCATGGAGGAGGGAAGTGAAGTGGGTCCCAAGCAGGGCCGGACTGGGAACCGAAACCGGCTCTGACAAACTGCTCTTCCGGCCCCCCCTGGAGGGAGGGAGGGTGCTGCCGAGCTGTTTGCGATGGCCGGTTTCAGGCGATTTTGTTACAGGGGGGTGATCTTGCTGACTCCGGTAACATAAACGACCCCCCAGGGGGGATGTATGTCGTTACAACGCACACTTTTACAACGCATCCACTTACAACGCATTTTTTACAACGCAACATCCACTACAACGCATTCCATTACATAGCATGACAGTACAACGCATGTTTAAAAACTACCTTTACAACGCATTCCAATGCATCGCATACTACCTTTACAACGCATACCATTACAACGCATAATATTAAATTGCATTTAAGGTAAGTATTGGATAGTATAGGGGTAAAAATTACTATTCTGACTCCAGGGGGTGCAACAGTAGGGTAAGTGTTGGATTGCGTTGTAATGGTATGCGTTGTAAAGGTAGTATGCGATGTAATGGAATGCGTTGTAAAGGTAGTTTTTAAACATGCGTTGTAGTGTCATGCGATGTAATGGAATGCGTTGTAGTGGATGTTGCGTTGTAAAAATTTCGTTGTAAGTGTAGTGCGTTGTAATAGTTGCGTTGTAAAGGTTGTTCACCCCCAGGGGCCCAAAACCGGCCCCGACCCTAGCGGCCCACCGGGCAAACACCCGGTGCCTGCTACGGCCAGTCCGGCCCTGGTCCGAAGTGGTCTGTGAATGCTCCAGTTGTTCCGAGGCTTTTTCCCATAGCTGCTCTTCATGCCCTTGGGATGAGAGATGGCGCCACTGCCTGCATGTTGGTTTTATGATGTGACCTGGTCCGTGTACTCCTTTCTTGTGCTGTCCATTGGCATCTCTGTACACCTGGTTATGGCCTAGACCACTTTTGGTTTTTGCACAGCCAATGAAGCGAGAATGTCGCCAATGGCAGTTCTGTTCAGGCATCTTGGAAAGTCTCCAGATTGCCTCTAATGTGTTTGGCCAGAAAGCCTAATTGCTTACATACCTGATAAAGAGATGAGTTTGTGACCTGCATTTTTTATTTTAATCCCCGCAGTCGTCCTGTTTTTTTTTCTTTGAACCCTTTCAGAGTTTGTTACATGAAGTATCATTGTTTTTCGTAATAACACCTGTTGAATGAGATGCCATACTACCAAAAAGTGCACCATATGAAAGCAAGCTAGCTCGTTCCATAGTCCTGGTGACTCTGCAGCTCTGCAAACATGCCCAGAAGTCGGTTTAAGGTAGTCTCAAGGGCTTGTGTGTGAGCTTGTCTTAAGGTGCAAGCCTGTCTAGAGTTTAAGGGCTGCCCTTCTCAAGTTTGAGCGTGAACCAATCTGAAGGGTTTGTCAGTGAGCTTGTATCAATGGTCTGGGGGCAGTGAGCACACATCTTGAGCCTTAGGTAAAGGACTTCTGTCATAAATGTGCTGTTGACATGCTCTCGGGAGGCAGGGGGGGTGTAAGCACTTCAGAAAGGATTTACGCACCTATTTAGATGTGTTAAATTAATGTTGTTCTATCGTTCCCTCCATCCTAAGTGAACTTCGCGAGATACCCGACAACCAGGAGGTCTTTGCTCACCGCCACACGGACCAGAGCATCATTGTGGAATTGCTGGAGTATCAGGAGGGGGTGGCAGACGCCAACGCCGCCAGGTGAGTAAACAACTGTGGTGGAGCAACATGAAAATACATTAGGGGCCCAATTCTTAAAGAAAGTCACGAAAGTGCACCCGCAGGTACATATCACTGCATTAGTGCGGATTTACGACTTTCACGAATTCACAAGAGTTAAAAGATGTAGGACTGTAAACCTTACCCCTAGCAAACTTGTGAAATTCAGTGTTCACAAGAGCATATATATATGTGTATGTATATGTGCTCATGCAAAGAAATTGCTGAGTGATTGCGGATTCACTTTCTATACATCCTTATTATTTCTCCGTCCTGGTCTGAAGTTAATTTCAAAACTTTTCCAGTGTTGGAAGAGATTGGCAAGGAGTTTGTGAATACCCTCAACATTGTAGTTTGTGGGTGTGCGCTGCCTTACAGGAAATTCCAGCCGTGGAACTATTGCTTCCTGTTTTATTCCCAACCTTGTTTGTAGATTTGCGGGAGGGTGACAAAATCGGAGCCTTTCTAGAATCCAAACTCGTATATATTACGCACCCTAACATTATCAGCGATTACATGATCAGAGCTCTGATATAATGAGAACCCTGACATTTGTCACCTCGTTCCATAGCAGCACAAGGGGCACGTTTTTTTTCCAGGACCAGGAGATTTTTTGTTTTAATAAATTTAACACCAGTGCTCTCTAAATCCTGTAAGTAGTGAAAATGACAAATTATTTTAATGGTAACTTGTGCACAGATACTAATTGTGACAAATCCAGATATCAGACTAGTGGCTGGCACAAGGAGATTTGAGGAATGTGCTGATTGAGGCCATCTGTTTGTCCCCCTGAATAAGAGGCCTTAGAAAAGCCTCAATACTTCTAAATGTATGGACAGTATAAAAACGCATTGTTGAATTTGGTTAGGGAATCCGACAAATGTGATGTACAAATTAATGGTGTTTTCGCCCTGGTTAATATCATAAGAGTTTAACAAACAATGAGTGGCTTGGAGTTGGGAGCGAAATGTGGGCATAAGCATGCTAGAAAAAATTGAATGAGTTCCATTGTGGGCACTGAAAACTAACCTAGATTCACAGAGAAGGCACATGCAACAGAGGATGTCCTCTATTCAAGAACATAAATGATTATATGACCTTTGTGATGAGCAATATTTCAATTACATTGACCTCAAGGAGGTCTTTCATCTTTTTGGGCTGTAGAGTTCTTTCTTATGTTCGCTTTTTGCAAAGCCACAGTTTCTGGCTATTAAATGGCCTATTGGAATAATGCTTCGCTTCATTAATGCTGAACACAATTGACTTTATTTGGGACAATTATCTTCAAAGTCCAAATTCTGCTAAAGAGCAAAAGTATATTTCTGGCGGTGTAGGCAATATGATAGATCTGCCAATTTGCATTTACAGTGCTACCACACTCTTTACTAGACTATACCTTACTCTTACTAGGCTATACTCTACTCTAACTAGGCTATACTCTGCTCTTACTTGGCTATACTCTGCTCTTACAATGCTACATTCTACTCTTACTAGGCTGTACTCTACTCTAACTAGGCTATTCTCTACTCTAACTAGGCTATACTCTGCTCTTACTTGGCTATACTCTGCTCTTACAATGCTACATTCTACTCTTACTAGGCTGTACTCTACTCTAACTAGGCTATACTCTACTCTAACTAGGCTATACTCTACTCTAACTAGGCTATACTCTGCTCTTACTAGGCTATACTCTGCTCTTACTAGGCTATACTCTGCTCTTACTAGGCTATACTCTACTCTGCTATACTCTACTCTTACTATGCTACATTCTACTCTTACTAGGCTGTACTCTGCTCTTACTAGGCTATACTCTACTCTAACTAGGCTATACTCTGCTCTTACTAGGCTATACTCTGCTCTTACTAGGCTGTACTCTACTCTTACTTGGCTATACTCTGCTCTTACTAGGCTATACTCTACTCTGCTATACTCTACTCTTACTATGCTACATTCTACTCTTACTAGGCTGTACTCTACACTTACTAGGCTATACTCTACTCATAATAGGCTTTACTCTACTCTAACTGGGCTACACTCTGCTCTTACTTGGCTATACTCTGCTCTTACTAGACTATACTCTACACTTACTAGGCTATACTCTACTCTACCTAGGCTATACTCTGCTCTTACTAGACTATACTCTACTCTTACTACGCTATATTCTACTCTTACTAGGCTGTACTCTACACTTACTAGACTATACTCTACACTTCGTAGGCTACACTCTGCGCTTACTAGGCTACACTCTGCTCTTACTAGACTATACTCTACTCTTACTACGCTATATTCTACTCTTACTAGGCTGTACTCTACACTTACTAGACTATACTCTACTCTTCGTAGGCTTTACTCTACTCTAACTAGGCTACACTCTGCTCTTACTAGGCTACACTCTGCTCTTACTAGGCTACACTCTGCTCTTACTAGGCTACACTCTGCTCTTACTAGGCTATACTCTGCTCTTACTAGGCTATACTCTACTCTAACTAGGCTATACTCTGCTCTTACTAGGCTATACTCTGCTCTTACTAGGCTGTACTCTACTCTTACTACGCTATATTCTACTCTTACTAGGCTGTACTCTACACTTACTAGACTATACTCTACTCTTCGTAGGCTTTACTCTACTCTAACTAGGCTACACTCTGCTCTTACTAGGCTACACTCTGCTCTTACTAGGCTACACTCTGCTCTTACTAGGCTATACTCTGCTCTTACTAGGCTATACTCTGCTCTAACTAGGCTATACTCTGCTCTAACTAGGCTATACTCTACTCTAACTAGGCTATACTCTGCTCTTACTAGGCTATACTCTGCTCTTACTAGGCTGTACTCTACTCTTACTTGGCTATACTCTGCTCTTACTAGGCTCTACTCTACTCTGCTATACTCTACTCTTACTATGCTACATTCTACTCTTACTAGGCTGTACTCTACACTTACTAGACTATACTCTACTCTTCGTAGGCTTTACTCTACTCTAACTAGGCTACACTCTGCTCTTACTAGGCTACACTCTGCTCTGCTCTTACTAGGCTACACTCTGCTCTTACTAGGCTACACTCTGCTCTTACTAGGCTACACTCTGCTCTTACTAGGCTATACTCTGCTCTTACTTGGCTATACTCTACACTTACTAGGCTATACTCTACTCTAACTAGGCTATACGCTACTCTAACTAGGCTATACTCTACTCTTAATTGGCTATACTCTACTCTTACTTGGCTATACTCAACTCTTACTAGGCTACACTCTGCTCTTACTAGGCTACACTCTGCTCTTACTAGGCTATACTCTACTCTAACTAGGCTATACTCTACTCTAACTAGGCTATACTCTGCTCTTACTAGGCTATACTCTGCTCTTACTAGGCTATACTCTGCTCTTACTAGACTATACTCTACTCTAACTAGGCTATACTCTGCTCTTACTAGGCTATACTCTGCTCTTACTAGGCTATACTCTACTCTTACTTGGCTATACTCTGCTCTTACTATGCTACATTCTACTCTTACTAGGCTGTACTCTACACTTACTAGGCTTTACTCTACTCTAACTAGGCTATACTCTGCTCTTACTAGGCTATACTCTGCTCTTACTACGCTATATTCTACTCTTACTAGGCTGTACTCTACACTTACTAGACTATACTCTACTCTTCGTAGGCTACACTCTGCTCTTACTAGGCTACACTCTGCTCTTACTAGGCTACACTCTGCTCTTACTAGGCTACACTCTGCTCTTACTAGGCTATACTCTGCTCTTACTAGGCTATACTCTGCTCTTACTTGGCTATACTCTACTCTTACTAGGCTCCACTCTGCTCTTACTAGGCTCCACTCTGCTCTTACTAGGCTATACTCTACTCTTACTAGGCTATACTCTGCTCTTACTAGGCTATACTCTACTCTTACTAGGCAGCAAAACACTTATTGGGGGCTTACAGAGGTTTACAGCCCGTCAAATTGATATCACATATGACCTATTCCCCACAGAGACCTTCCGATACTTACAAATCCAACACGCTCTCCGAGCGGCACTTTACCCGGGAGAAAACCTACCTGAGTCGTTCCCTCTCGAAAATAGTATACTAGAGGAACACCTCACTAACAAAGCAATCTCTCTAGTGTACAGAAAACTCCTAAATAATTCCCCCGATACTCTAAGCCACCTCAAACAGTGTTGGGGGATAGACCTGGGTGACCTGCAGGAGGAGGATTGGCCTGAGGCCTTGGCATCGCCACAAGAGGTTGCTATCCGGCTACGCTTCCACTTAGTGTAAAAATACTGCACATGGTCTAAATCTCCCGCACCAAGCAATGTTTACTGGTAAAAATGGGTAAGCAACCAGATGCAGAGTGTCTCAGGAAGTGTGGGCAAGTAGGACATTTTTCCATAGCCTCTGGAATTGCCCTGCAATCTACACCTTTTGGGGAGCGGTGATATTATGCAAGAGCGAGGTCTTGGGAGTGTCCATGTGCCTTCGGCTAAATGGTGCCTTCTTACTGTTTGGGAGGCCACAGACTTGACGCGAGCTGAACAAACCTGGGCCACTCTGGCCAAACGTAATATAGCTCAACTTTGAGGGGCGATATCCGCCCCTACTTTAGTGGGTTGAAGAAGAGATTTTAATCAATGCATGGTAGCCGAAAGAACAGTATACAAATGTAGACGATGCCCTAAAAGTGGGACATGGTCTGGGGAAAATGGAACCTGTATAGGGGAAGCCTGTGTACTCCCCCTAGAGCTACTGCTCGAGACGCAACATTGAGAGAGAACACTTTGTGATTCAAGCTGTTGGTAATAAAGGTGCTACTACATCCACCTGTTTACATTAGGAGAGTGATACTGATTGTTGAATTCCAGGCTAATACCCACCAACTGTAATACAATGTAATACCTGTAATGTGATGAACGATTCGAATGATTTTAAACAGAAAGTTAAAAAAATACTTTCTATTGCATGTTTTAGAGTCCTCCCAACTAAAGAGAAGCCCTTAATTGTATGTAACCAACTGGTCTGGCAATCTGGGCACGTGGCACGCTGCTCATCTGTTCTATTAATGTTATGACATTGTTTCCAGATAACTTCAAAGGTTTGCAGCTCAAAAAACGGGTGTGTGTTCTAGCAACAGCATGCAAGTGACGTAACATGCCATCTGTTTCCAGGTATCATTTTGAAGACATTGCCTCGGCCAATGACGCTGGCGACCAGGAGCGGTCGGAAGTGCTGAGTGTTGACCTCATTTCCGGGGAGCAGCTGATGCTCGCTGAGTGCTCCAGTGCCTGGTTCCTGATTGGACGGCAGCTGGTGTCAAAGTTTAACGAAGAGGTAGACATTTCTCTCCATCTTGGGAAGACATCACTTGACTGGGCCAGCTGTTTAGCAGCTGTTTGTACATGGGTGAGATAACTGGGGCTCGATGTTGATGACGTCGTTGCATTGGGGTTGGTTGAACAGTTGTTTTAAGTGTCCCCTGGGACCCTCTGAGTGACAGATTGCGAGCTGCGAATGAGTACACCAAACAAATGATGGATGGAATGCTGACAATGCAGACATTCTCCCCCAGTCAAGAGATCTGGGTTAAATCCATCGTTCTTTTGCCCACTACGCCACCCCAGTTCAGACATGGCCATATGCAAATCAGTCTTGACCCTGTGCCTCATGGGAACAGACCAGCCCGAACTGCCAAGCCATGTCTTCCCTGGACCGGAATCAAGCATCCTAGGACCGGTTTCTGGCTATCAGCCGTCATCAGCCAGGATAGCTTGACTCCAGTGGCGTAGTGAGCACGGGTCCCACGTCTGGGAATACCCATCCCACTTAGGGCGAAAAGCGTTACAACAAACAAATGATGGATGGAATGC
The DNA here is from genome assembly GCF_964204655.1 of Triturus cristatus. Lineage (NCBI taxonomy): Eukaryota > Metazoa > Chordata > Amphibia > Caudata > Salamandridae > Triturus > Triturus cristatus. The sequence goes on along the minus strand of NC_140595.1, from coordinate 779,486,755 downwards.
TGACAATGCAGACATTCTCCCCCAGTCAAGAGATCTGGGTTAAATCCATCGTTCTTTTGCCCACTACGCCACCCCAGTTCAGACATGGCCATATGCAAATCAGTCTTGACCCTGTGCCTCATGGGAACAGACCAGCCCGAACTGCCAAGCCATGTCTTCCCTGGACCGGAATCAAGCATCCTAGGACCGGTTTCTGGCTATCAGCCGTCATCAGCCAGGATAGCTTGACTCCAGTGGCGTAGTGAGCACGGGTCCCACGTCTGGGAATACCCATCCCACTTAGGGCGAAAAGCGTTACAACAAACAAATGATGGATGGAATGCTGACAATGCAGACATTCTCCCCCAGTCAAGAGATCTGGGTTAAATCCATCGTTCTTTTGCCCACTACGCCACCCCAGTTCAGACATGGCCATATGCAAATCAGTCTTGACCCTGTGCCTCATGGGAACAGACCAGCCCGAACTGCCAAGCCATGTCTTCCCTGGACCGGAATCAAGCATCCTAGGACCGGTTTCTGGCTATCAGCCGTCATCAGCCAGGATAGCTTGACTCCAGTGGCGTAATGAGCACGGGTCCCACGTCTGGGAATACCCATCCCACTTAGGGCGAAAAGCGTTACAACAAACAAATGATGGATGGAATGCTGACAATGCAGACATTCTCCCCCAGTCAAGAGATCTGGGTTAAATCCATCGTTCTTTTGCCCACTACGCCACCCCAGTTCAGACATGGCCATATGCAAATCAGTCTTGACCCTGTGCCTCATGGGAACAGACCAGCCCGAACTGCCAAGCCATGTCTTCCCTGGACCGGAATCAAGCATCCTAGGACCGGTTTCTGGCTATCAGCCGTCATCAGCCAGGATAGCTTGACTCCAGTGGCGTAGTGAGCACGGGTCCCACGTCTGGGAATACCCATCCCACTTAGGGCGAAAAGCGTTACAACAAACAAATGATGGATGGAATGCTGACAATGCAGACATTCTCCCCCAGTCAAGAGATCTGGGTTAAATCCATCGTTCTTTTGCCCACTACGCCACCCCAGTTCAGACATGGCCATATGCAAATCAGTCTTGACCCTGTGCCTCATGGGAACAGACCAGCCCGAACTGCCAAGCCATGTCTTCCCTGGACCGGAATCAAGCATCCTAGGACCGGTTTCTGGCTATCAGCCGTCATCAGCCAGGATAGCTTGACTCCAGTGGCGTAGTGAGCACGGGTCCCACGTCTGGGAATACCCATCCCACTTAGGGCGAAAAGCGTTACAACAAACAAATGATGGATGGAATGCTGACAATGCAGACATTCTCCCCCAGTCAAGAGATCTGGGTTAAATCCATCGTTCTTTTGCCCACTACGCCACCCCAGTTCAGACATGGCCATATGCAAATCAGTCTTGACCCTGTGCCTCATGGGAACAGACCAGCCCGAACTGCCAAGCCATGTCTTCCCTGGACCGGAATCAAGCATCCTAGGACCGGTTTCTGGCTATCAGCCGTCATCAGCCAGGATAGCTTGACTCCAGTGGCGTAGTGAGCACGGGTCCCACGTCTGGGAATACCCATCCCACTTAGGGCGAAAAGCGTTACAACAAACAAATGATGGATGGAATGCTGACAATGCAGACATTCTCCCCCAGTCAAGAGATCTGGGTTAAATCCATCGTTCTTTTGCCCACTACGCCACCCCAGTTCAGACATGGCCATATGCAAATCAGTCTTGACCCTGTGCCTCATGGGAACAGACCAGCCCGAACTGCCAAGCCATGTCTTCCCTGGACCGGAATCAAGCATCCTAGGACCGGTTTCTGGCTATCAGCCGTCATCAGCCAGGATAGCTTGACTCCAGTGGCGTAGTGAGCACGGGTCCCACGTCTGGGAATACCCATCCCACTTAGGGCGAAAAGCGTTACAACAAACAAATGATGGATGGAATGCTGACAATGCAGACATTCTCCCCCAGTCAAGAGATCTGGGTTAAATCCATCGTTCTTTTGCCCACTACGCCACCCCAGTTCAGACATGGCCATATGCAAATCAGTCTTGACCCTGTGCCTCATGGGAACAGACCAGCCCGAACTGCCAAGCCATGTCTTCCCTGGACCGGAATCAAGCATCCTAGGACCGGTTTCTGGCTATCAGCCGTCATCAGCCAGGATAGCTTGACTCCAGTGGCGTAATGAGCACGGGTCCCACGTCTGGGAATACCCATCCCACTTAGGGCGAAAAGCGTTACAACAAACAAATGATGGATGGAATGCTGACAATGCAGACATTCTCCCCCAGTCAAGAGATCTGGGTTAAATCCATCGTTCTTTTGCCCACTACGCCACCCCAGTTCAGACATGGCCATATGCAAATCAGTCTTGACCCTGTGCCTCATGGGAACAGACCAGCCCGAACTGCCAAGCCATGTCTTCCCTGGACCGGAATCAAGCATCCTAGGACCGGTTTCTGGCTATCAGCCGTCATCAGCCAGGATAGCTTGACTCCAGTGGCGTAGTGAGCACGGGTCCCACGTCTGGGAATACCCATCCCACTTAGGGCGAAAAGCGTTACAACAAACAAATGATGGATGGAATGCTGACAATGCAGACATTCTCCCCCAGTCAAGAGATCTGGGTTAAATCCATCGTTCTTTTGCCCACTACGCCACCCCAGTTCAGACATGAGTACACAGCACTGATTCAGGGAGGTAGATATGGGAGAGGCTGTTGATGGTCCTGAAAACTAAAACCGGCAGCAAGCACAAAGGCCTGTTTTTGGAAGACAGCCAGCAGGCTTGATGTGGGGCATGCCTTTATAAGTTTAACAGGGTTTTTGTTGTGAACATGTTCAATCACGATGGGTTGATAGATGTGGGGGGAGGGTAATGGAAAGAGGAAGGCCTTGAGTTTGCTGGTTAAGTAGTGGATTTTATTAAGGACCAGTGCTGACGAGTGCTGTGGTAGCAGCTGGAAGGATAACAGTTTGGAATTAATGCTCAATGTGTGTACTTGGCTAGAGGGACTGAGCACACAGACAGTGCGTAAACCCCAAGCTGCAGCCCTTCCTTCAGCAGCCCCCACAGTACTTGAAGAGTAAAGATGGCGCACAGGTGCACCAGCCTCTTACTCTGTTTAAGACCAGGTGTGAGCCAAGAAAGGTGATGTACGTAGAATTGCAGATGATGTTGAATCCTCTCTAAAGGGAACTCAGTTTATTAATTATGTTTGTGATCTGCTTCCAGGCCAGAAACACCGTGAATATTTACATGGGCCTCTTCCGCCTGCCGCAGTTTGCCACAGAGGTCCTCCTTACCTTCAATGATCCAGTCGCGATTAAGTGAGTCACTGAGGGAATATCTTTATGTGCCTTTGTGACCCGGATTTATTTATTTATTTGGCTTGGTGTCTGGAGGGAGTGTTTTGGCAAACCATATCTCTTATTTTTTGTCTCTCTACTGTCAAGCTCATCAAGGGTTTGGCTTTGGCCAAACACTAATTTTTGTAACTAAACAATCCTCTCCCTGACATCAGGAGGGCAATAGATCAACCAGTCAGGTTTTCTCAGCAAGCAGAAATAAGCCCTTTTCTGTGGTATCTGTATCTCTTTTCTGCACTTTGTCCTGTCTATACTTCCAGGGCTTTTCTCTGTCCTACATGTTCTCCGCGTTGTCTCGCTTAGTATCGCTGTTTTGTGTACCTTCGTGCACTCTCTGCTATTCATGACGGTTGCTGCAGAGAAAGAAGAGATGGAAATAGTTCAGTTAATCTGAACTACTGGCAGGTACTCAAGGTGCATTCCATTCCACATTATTTAGCTTGTCCGTGTTACTACAACCAGCTATATGCAAAGGAGTCTTACCTCACCCAATAAGTGACTGTCCTGCCTGATCTGCTACGCCACATCCTCTCTGAAAGTGAACACATCAACACCAGATATGTTTCCTCCTAGTTGGGCCCCTTCAGCGAGTTGTTGCTTGAGTCGTGCGGCACAGGGATGTAAGGACTTTAGTCTGGGAATGTAAATCCAAAGGTAGGGACCCTGGAAAACATCATCCTGAGACCTCGGAAAGTGCTGTTCTGACTTAGCGACAAGCACAAACAACACCTGTGTTATAATTGGCAAATTTTTTCAATATTGCTGGCACAAAACAGGCCAGCGTGTTACCAGTTACAGACTGGCCCATGGAGACATGTGATTCTACAGCAGCAAAAATGCTATAACGATGTGGAGGATAGGTCTAAGAGGTTTGACTACACATTAATGCAGAGATCAGATGTACTTCTGCAGATGGGCCATGTCAGCTAGTGTTGGCTTTTCAGCAGGTATTGCTTTGCATGCTCATACTTGTAATGTGGCAATGCAGGGTCTGGTGGAACATGAGGTGCATCTCATATGGGCATTTATCAGCTAAGTTAGTGCAAACTGGTGGGAAACATCCCTTCTGGCAGTATCAGAGAGATGCTCCATACTGTCCAGGGTCAAAGAAAAATACAAGCACCCAAGAGGTGTGTTTAGTGGAAGAGGCGCTCAAGTGGATAGCAATCAGCAGGTTCCTTATCTAAGAATACAGAAACTGAACACAAGATGGTGAGGTAGCCAAGCTGGAGCGAATGCTGCAGAGCCAGGAGACAGAAGTGTGGCATGCTTCATAGGTCAATGTAGAAATCAGAAGCAGCCAGCACCATGGAAGGCAGGGATTGCTGTTGATGGGATTGTTCAAGTGCCAGAGAACCTTGTGTTTTGAAGTGGTACCTGGTTACTTGAGTGGTGAAACTGTATATAGGTAGGGAATCGCGGCTGTAGACCATTGTTCCAGGTTATCGTTTATATGATACCACTGCTATAAAATTGTATGCAGTGTTTTGATGTTATAAGCAACTAGGATAAACAGTTCCTGACCACGCTATTGGTAACTTTTTTTTACATTCATACATAGAGACACTATTTTTATGTCTCGCCTACTAGACCGATAACAGCCGACCGGTAGCCAAGATTGGGTCAGCAAAAGGCTCGAGAAACTCTTTGGGAGCACCAATTTAAAAATAGAGCGTTCTGATTAGCCCAGGGAGCTTCATTTCCCTTTAGCCAATGCGCTCCCACAGGAGTCAGACTTCCGCAGAGCGAGCGTTCTGATTGGCTGCCACCAACATCAGAAAACTTTTGCTTGCAGCCATTACAGGACTCTGGGACTTAGTCCTCTGTCCTGAAGTAGTAAAAAAAAAAAATATATATATATATATATCTATGTAGGGATACCCTGCCCCACTGCAGTTTCTGTCGCGTTTGCGATCCCGCAGAACTGAAGAAAGAAAACCAAAATGCCAGCCAGGGCCCTAATTTTCAATTAAAGGCACCAGGGATCCCACCCTGGGGCCGCATTCAATAAGAGGTGCGGGCAAGTGAGCCCCGTCCCGAGCCATTAAAGGCCCTGCATCGTCCAGTCATCAGTGATCCCATCAATTATGTCATTTGAGATGCCATCAGTGATGTTATAAATGATGTCACAGAACATGTCATGAGTGATGTAGTTTGTGAGGTCATAAGCAGTGCATGGCGGGGCGCAAGTTATAGTTAGCTGTTCTAACTATAACTGGTGAATTTCAGTTTTTTTTCCCAGTTCAAACGTTAATGTTGTCACTTACATAGCCACCTAAGTAAAACGTTACTTTAACTTTTTTTTTTATTGAAAATATATATTTATTTTACTTACCTTAGTTATATCTACCTTGGCAAAGGCAGATGCGGGTAAATGTATGCAATGTAAAAAATGTGTGGTTAGGGCTTGCGTAGCAAAAGCATGCATTGTAATGTGTTACAACCTTCGGCAACCGTCTATATTTGCACCTTCCTATTGAAATATGCCACTCTGTGCAGCCAAGCCTGCTTGTGGTGCTGTAGGGTCTTGCGCCGCGATCTGGATATGCCAGACCTGACACCCATCGTCCCTTCAAAAACTGCTTTCATTGTTCTTTCCAAATCAATCCTTGCCAGCTTAGAAGGCACACCGCACTCTACATGTGAAGAGGGGTCTCCAGTATTACTTGTGCAAAACTAAAATATTAGAAAACAAGAAAAATATTTATTCAGCAGTTGGCAAACTCAAAATAATCTGTAGCCCGTTGGATTTGTTCGTGGATTGCAGGATGTTGCCAAAAAGCCATTCAGCCGCTATGAGGGAATTCTAGAGCCCGCTGTAAGATTGCTACAGCCCTCCTTCGAAATGTCCCCATGAGTGAAGTTTACAGAGCCACTTACCTGGAGATCTGTTCATACACTTGCAAAATGCCGCTACGTAGACTTGCACCCAGCGACGTTGGCAGAGATATGCAGTTTTGATATTCATTGTAAAACTCAATGATGTAGAAGGAGGATTACGCACAAGTAGGTTTTTTACCTTGTAATTCCCATGATGCCGTGTGCACTGTGCATACAGGATCACCAGTACAGTCCAGCTCTATGCAGCCAGGAATCCAGTTTCCCAGATCTTGACAATGTGCACTGCTCCTATGCAGGTCAGTTGGTACTACAAGGCCATTCATGGTCCAGATACATGGGCAACAGAACTAAAGTGCTGTGCGTGTTTACGATAGAGGACTGGCTGTTTTACAGCGCTATATACTTAAAACAATGTAATAACAGTGCATTGCCCTTCTATAGACTTAGGATAGCTGGATCACTCTGAAGCTGGGGTTTAGAGAGAAAAGAATTGTCAAGAGGAAGATGTTCAGATCCACTAATACTCGTGACACTAGCCTAAGGAAAATATTCAAGCCGCGGCCCACAGAACAAACCTATAATGGATCCTCTAATAAATATTCCAGATCAGCAGAACTGCTGTAGGTAGATTTCAGGTTGGGAGTGTGAGTGGCTTATTCAGTGAGGTTTGTTAGTTGCATTTTAATAATTATTTACAAAGTGAAAAATTCAAACGATGTACCAGACTACAGAGGATAAACCAAGACTGGATGAAGTATGAATGCCTGACATGTGTTAGCGTAAGGTCTGTGGTGTTGGTGGAGGCGGCTGTCCATCTCCCATCTGGTGCTGTGTGGTTCTTTGGTCACTTCAGTATTCCATGCTAAATCTATCCAAGAAGTCTGTGGTGTTAACTGTATCTCTTTTTGTGTCCCTCAGCCCATCAAGCAGCAGTGCTGAAAGACTATGTCCTGAAGTGGGTTCAGTCCCGAATCAGGTGTCTGCCTGGAGCCCGGAACTCTTCAAAACCCTTTTGCAGACCTTGCGACTTCGCAACCCTGGTATCTTTGGGTAGAGATCCTCCAAGACCCGCCTGCCAGAGCTGATCTTTGTTCTGCAGCTACTTGTGTTAATGGTGAACGCTGGCAAACTGCACAAAAGCTACAGGATGTGCCCAGGAATGCTTTCTGCAGGAAAGGATAAACCTTGAATAACTTGGAGTTGTTGGCCTGTGATGTCTGCTAGCACTTGGACTGGGAAGGGGCATTTGACTTGGCCAAAACACATCACAAGGCAAAGCAGGCCCAGGATCTATAGATGCGACCTAGACACGCTAGGGTGCTGATAATCACCAGCTGAATATTGCAATACATAAGAAAACCATTGAAAACCCAAATAAACAGCTTATATTCTATTTCTAAATCATGCAGATTTTCTGCATCGGTGTTGCCTTTCATTCATGAAGTCGCCTGAGTGTTAAGGTCTGCCTGAGTGTCATGTCTCATTATTTTGTTTCCACTTAGGGTCGGAGGGGGCGCATCATCACATCACTGGCACAGGTGATTGCGTGGCTGCACCTAATATGGCAGGGCTGTATATACCTACACACATACACACACCACACCTCTATCCTACAATCAGGCTCCAATGTTTCAATTTTATTTTTATGTAGACTGTGAAATTCTTCTACACATTATGCACAGCCCTGCCAGAATAGGTGCAGGCCCAACTGGTGGAACTGTGGGGCCATGGTTACCTAGTACAAAGTCTCTTGTCTTTGCTGTCAGGTAGACTTGGAGAAATGCCCAGATGTGAAGTTGAGATGGCTTTGCTAAATGTTGGTGGGTAATTTGTGAGGCTGAAGGGGAAAGAAGGCAGCTTAGACCAATTTGAAAAAAGATACTGCCGTTCATTTTTTATTGAGACCGTGGTAGGGTTTTGTTTTGCTTATACCATCATGATAGCAGAATAGAGGTAAAAGGAGATATTACTTACTTACTGCTGACCAGAGATGGCCTGTTGTTCCATCAGAAGACCCAACTCTTCCATGTTTATATTAAAGAGCAAAGGTGACAGTGATAGCCTTTGTGCACAAAACTGGCAAGTTGCATATGGGTGACCTGGAGGTCTTTATTGGGCGACTAGTGACCTTCTCGGTGCCAGACAGCTCAGCGCTTAAGTAGAAAACCAAGTAGCAATGACCTCTGTATGTCATACCCTGCAGGAACGATGTTTCGAAGCGTAGTCCTCCAGTGCCCCCTTGCACTAGCCTGATGACTAAAAAAATACTCCACCAGGAGGAAGCACCGAGGGGAAACGAGGAAAGAAAACAAGGAAAGTGGGGGAAGAGAAAACTATTCACTTGTCCGCCCTGGTTCTGTTCTTGACTGCCCTCTAGACCGCATCCAAACCGCGACTTGACATACCACATGGCAAGATTGACACCCTTGGAACTCACATTATTGTGGAAAAGAGATAGAGATATGAATTTAAACTATACTTTAGATACTATATTATATAATAACATGTAAGGCAGTACCTGGAACTTTTGTAACTTAGATGGAGTTTCAGGAACGTAACGGATTGTGCAGGTTCATGATATCTTGCCATTGGATTTGCAACAGGAGCAAGCAGATCTGGGGGACATTATTGGTAGTAAGGCTCAGAATGCAGTAGGAGCGCTTGAAATCTGAGCTTATGAAGGGGTCTGGGACTAGTAAGTCAGATTCCAGTATAAGGCAAAGCCTATTTCTTCTAATGCGGGGGAAAACAATAATTCACTTGCACCATAGCCCTTACCATACGTACAACTACATACACCTCAACAAAACCGGAATAAAAGCCACTAGGCATATAGATAACCATCTCGGTATTAAATGGCTAGGAATTTCTTAAGGACTGTTGAACACCAAATGAATCTCTTGGTAATAAGCTCAAGGTTAAAACCACATGCAATTCTGAGGGGGTAAACGATGGGTTACACCAACGCTGCAATAAAAAGCAGAAAATCTCGATGAAAGCGCTGTAAATGAGGACCCAAGTAGAATACAAATGGCAAACCCCTCAATGCGATAGCTCATATTTAGTGTAGAAGCTACTTGACTCAATGTCCAAGGAATATCTAAATCCGGCTTCGCTCCTAGGAGCGTGCGGGACAGGAGCAAACTGGAACTGGAGAACGATCGGGAAAAAAATAATGGAGATGCAAGTATGGAAGCCAAATCAGTTTGTCAATCTAGCCCAGCTATGTTTGTGGCCCTGAAAAGGTCGCTGAGACTCCTGTGTCTCGCCCATCTTTGGAATAGCCAAACAAGCGGCTCCACGTCAGGGTGCTTCGGAGCCACGTGTAGACTTAGGTGTGGCCAGAGGTGGGGTTATGCTGGCTGCGACCCGCCATAATCCATTCCAGCCCGCAATGGGCTAAATGGGTGACGTCGTACCGGAGACCCCTGACACTCTGGACCACTATTTCACTAGAGATCAATAGAGGGGATTAGTAGTAGTGCTCTACAAGTGGACCGATTTGAGAGTAACGTTTGGAGTTGCTCGTGCAGTGGCCTTTCGCTGAAAATATACCTCGGTGATGGGTCTCTGGTTTAACACATCAGAGGGTTAAAGTTTCAATTCTTTGGGATAGATCGATTTTGGTAAATTTTCTGTGCGGCAGAAAAATCGTATGGAAGACAGCGGGCTTGATATAGTTATGTCTGTGGGTGTTTTATCCCCCCCCCCCATGTTTTTAGGGGATCACGACACAATACAGTAAGAACGTGGCCATTTGATTTCATGTATTACACATTATTGGTGTTAAGTTAAAGAAAGTTGGAAGAGGCAAATTTCATTGTCCTGATGAGTTGAGCTTTCATTGGATCTGAAATATTATTTAATTGTTCAATTTGATGCAGTGACGTACATCAGATAATCTGAAAACTCGCATGGGTCAATTTTGGGGACTAGTGGTTGACGCTCACCTGATAGTAAGACACAATATTTCAAAAGAAGTGTTTAAAGTGGTGCCCACAAGGTAGGAGTGTTACCCTACGCTCCTAAAAATTAGACCCCCCCCCCTATGGGAGCCCTGTACAGGAATTGACGAGCCCTGGGCACACACTACATATGCAAACGGTTAGTTACCGTACAGTAGTTATTTTCAATTACACATTGGCATAAGAAAGGAATTTTTTTTTTAATATATTATTTTTTCATGTGAGTTATGCAATTATCCGATTCTTTGGCATCAGCAGAGATATTTTATTTGTAGATCTTGTTCACAAATAATAACTTGTACACAATCCTTGCGAGTAGAGTAAGATTGTGGTTTCCCAATACAAGGAATAATGGAGCATGAGGGTCTGAGTATGGTCCCGATAGGCGTTGCTTCGTAGCATAATCCTCAGTGTTCGGCGTTCTGTCTGAGTTATTATTTGACTCGTACACTACTTAAACTTTATTACGCCACCCTCGGATTGATCTTTCCAAATAAATGTACAGTACAATGGCTCCAATGGATAAAATTGTGATTTTTACAATCTGATTGTTTTTTTACCTCCTACCTGATTGGTACGGCAGGAATACTCCCATTGGGACTTACTGAACTCCAATCTAGCGTGCCGTTCAACAGATCTTGCGCCATTATAAACAGCCCTGACGAAGTCGCTAAACCGATGAAACATGTGTTGGCTACGTGGACTGTGGACAAGATCTACAAATAAAAGATCTCTGCTGATGCCAAAGAATCGGATAATTGCATTATTCACATAAAAAAATATTTTTAAATTATTTCCTTTCTTATGCCAATGTGTAATTGAAAATAACTACTGTACGGTAACTAACCGTTTGTATGTGTAATGTGTGCCCAGCGCTAGTCAATACATCAGATAATCTATGTTACAGAGCAGAAGATTTCTCCCAGAAACTGATTTCTCCCAGAAACTGAGATTTCCTCGTGAAGCTTGTGGGTGGATGCAGATGAGACAGAAGAGGGTTTTGGTTGTCACTTGTGACAACACCTTCTCACTGAACTTTCTGCTACTGGAAGAAGTATCTTAAAAAGTTGGGCATTGGAAGTGTGCAAGGGAGAAACAATATTGGGTAAATTCAATTCACAGGTTCTGAAACAAGGTTCAGGGGTTGGAAAGTTGGTTTCAATGGTAATTGAAGTCTTCATATTAGAGTTTCTTAGCCCAGTGGAGCAATGACATAGTCACCAAGTTAGCATTTCTTTACAGAAATTATACCTTGTAGCTCAAGCGTTGGTAGATAAAACGATTAGTGAAAGATGCCAAAACTGAAGTCTGATTTCGATGCCACAGAATGGCCCAGTTAGAAAAGTCATCTCTGGAATAGCTTGGAAATTGAAATCTATCAAATACTGAGGTGTATCCTTTATGCAGATTATTTGGGACCATTGCCTAAGCACCCAAAAAAGAACAATAATTGGAAAATAGCGCTTTGGTTTAGTCCTTGATGGGGTGGTAGTAAGTCCCTTACCTCAGTCATCATTTATGATGTGAGCATAAGGCCCCAACCTTTTAGCTTGATTTTGCTGAAGTTAGAACAATAGTGTCACCTTGTCAGTAGCAGCAAATTCCCCGAACCAAATTGCCTACACGAACAGGTGAGATTTCAACATCAAATCTCAGTTTCACATTTGCTTTTTGTATAGTCAAAGCCTTCTGTGGTTCATTTCAGACAGCCAGTTATACCTCTGTGGATTAATGCTGTGACGTTCCTGTCCAAAGACGAGTGCTCCACAGGATTCGAGCGATACAATAAGGGGTCCACCTCTTGATCTCCCCAACTCCTGCAATAAATGCATGGAGTATTGGAACGATCAAGTGAGGGAAGGGTAGGAAGGGAACAGCAGGGAGTAGAACCTGAAACACAAATAAATGTCTAGCAGTCTTGAGATACTGTAGATTCGGAATACACTGTAACCGGGTACCGCGCTCCCCACAGGTACGAACGCCATTCCTGGAAGGCCTTCTTGATGGATAGTAACTCTTTCTCCGCAATGTTGTAATTCTTTTCTGCAGAGTTAAGCTTCTTGGAGAGGTCGGCTACTGGATGGAGCTGTCCAGTGTGTTTGTCCCTTTGCGAGAGGATGGCTCCTATCGCTTCGTCCGAGGCGCTCGCTTCCACTATGAAGGGGGCACTCAGCTGGGGGTGTCTAAGCACTGGCGCTGAGGTGAAAGCAGTTTTTAGGAACTCAATGGCTGCCGTGGCCTCCTGGGTCCATCCGAAAGGTACTCCTTTCCTGAGCAACCGGGTGATTGGTATCGCTATTTGAGAGAATCCCTGAATGAATCTGCGGTAATAGTTAGCAAAACCTAGGAAGCACTGTACTTCCCGAACATTGTGTGGTACTGGCCAATCCTGTACTGCCTGTATCTTTCGTTCTGCCATCCCTAAACCATCCGGACGGAGCATAACCCCCAAAAATTCTACCTCGTGCACACTGAACTCACACTTGCTTAGCTTGCAATACAAGTGGTGCTTTCTTAGGGTTCTTAGTACTTGTCGGACGTCTTCTGTGTGGTAAGTCTCAGACTTCGAATAAATCAATATATTGTCTATATAGTCTACTACTGAATGATCCACATTTTCTTTCAGTACGTCGTTCAGGAAGAACTGAAATGCCGCAGGGGTGTTACAAAGCCCGAACGGCATCACGGTGTACTCGTAAACACCATAGCGCGTCTTAAAGGCCATCTTCCATTCATCCCCTCCTCCTACGCGTATCAGGTGATATGCGCCCCTAAGATCTAGTCTAGTGTAGATTTCTGCTTCACGCACTTGATCCAACAAGACGGGTATGAGGGGGAGAGGATATCGATTACGTATGGTTTTCTTGTTAAGCACCCTATAGTTGCAGCAAGCCCTCAATTCCCCATTGGCGTTGGCAATGAAGAAAAGAGGGGATGCTGCCAGGGAACGGGATGGTCTAATGAACCCTATCTCCAGGAAACTATCGAATGAATCCCTCAAGTGTTTGGTCTCTGGTTCTGAGAGCGCGTAGACTCTACATGCTGGTAGGACTGCTCCCGCTACCAAGTCAATCTGGCAGTCATACGGCCTATGTGGCGGGAGCTTCTCCGCGGCTGCCGTTGCCAATAAAAACGGGTGAGCCAACATAGTGGCACATGATGCAGGCTCTAGGTACATGTGTTCTTGACACTCTTCTGACAGAAACTGGATGGTTTTGTCTTTCCAATTAATGGTGGGGTTGTGATGACCGAACCACGGCATACCCAAGATCACCTCTTACTGGGGGGCTTCGATTATATTCAGGGCCAAAGTTTCTACATGCTGTCTCCCTTCTGTCCTAACCACCAGCTGTACTTTCACTGTCTGTTCAATGAGCAGTCCTTAAGTCAGGGGTTTGCGGTCCACAGCCAACACTTCTTCTGGAATGTCTCTGGGTACACTATGTATGGCTAGCTGTTTTACTAACCCGCTATCTATGAAGTTCCCGGTGGCCCCAGAATCTAGCATGGGCATCACTTGGAACACGTGTTGTTTGAATTCCAAACACATTGAGAGCACCATATGAGCTTCAGTATCCTTCAATTGAGTGGTGGCCAAGGAAGGAATTCTCCATTCCTTGTCCAATGCCTGATCGGACGAGACAGGAGAAACACCATTGAGTTCTGTGTTCGTCGTGGAAACCAAGAATTTTCTGTTCATATAGGTACCTCCAGGGTTTTTGGGTCGCACGGGACTGTGGTAAATATTTTGTTACCGGTACTATTTTTTATGCGGTAAAGTCTATTAAGAATAACTCAGTAAATATAAGAGGCAGAATCCGTGGTATTAGAGGTTTTAAAAGGCTTTATTCCTATACTAAGGAATACAATTCGAATTGTAGGCTTTCTATTCCATCACCACGAGAGTTCAGGAAGGAAGGGCATACATTATTGACAGATAAGCAGTTTTATAGAAAATGTATTACAGTGGAACAGGTGCAAGAGGCGTAACAGTTGATAATACAGATAAACTGTACATACGTAACTAATAGAGGCGGTTTCATGGGCGTAATTTATTAAACGTCATTATACATGATGTCACAAGTGGGTGGATCCATAAAAGAATCCTGCAATGTCAGCAGAAATATTTGGCAGAGATGCGCGCGCAGCCGCATGACGTGTGATTGACGTGCAACTAGAGGGTGAAGGGGACTTGACATTTAGCTCTACATGTGGAGACAGGAGTCTGGGGGTCATGTCAACCTAATCCCAAATCATATCTAATATCCTATGTTTAAAGAACTGTGTTATCCAAAAGGAAAGGTTTCTAGAGTAGAATCTATTCTATACTGACTGTTAGTGCGTGTACAAGCGTCTAAGTGTCTACATGAGATGCGAGGGGGTAGGAATATTCCATGGTAACGGGGCTATGAATTACTTGCATGAGGACAGCGAGGCCTGGCCCTTTGCACGGTAGCTGGAGGAATGTTTACCTAAACTACTAGACAGGAATGCATCGGATGAGGAGCGGAGTAGATAATCTTGAAGGTGAAATACAGTTTTTGGCAGGCAATATGCTGAATCAGGCACCGTTAGCCGCGCAGGGAGTAGGACAAAGTTCATGGATACAGATGCAGGCTCAGACTGGAGCTTTCAGAGGCAGAAGGCAGGAAAAGGCTTGATGACAGAATTCTGGGCCTACTCGCCTGAATCTGTAAAATGTGGAAAGTGAACCACATAAAGTCGGTGGCCTTTCATACTTAGGAATGGAATATCTGACCCATTCATGGCGGATCTGGAAGAGGACATGTTGACGGTGGACGCACATATATTTGCGTCTTCAAAACTGGAACTGGAGGGAACATACATGTACTTATAGCATGCACATGGAGCCGTTGGGGTCTACGATAGGGGACATAACTGGTCACAAAATTCATATTTCCTCATTCCCTCCTTGTCCCCTACGGACCCTCAGGAGATATCGATCTTCATCAATCCATCGATCTGTTCATATAGCATCATTTGTTCTTCTTTCTTCTTCCGGGATCTTGAACGAAAACGTGGATGTGGGATACACGATGTGGCACACAGACCACAAATCGCTGGCCCACATTGTAGACATAAGCAGCAACTGAATAGTATGAGAAAGCCAATACCTAGGAAGGATAGGATTCTCCATCCCCAGGCTGACAACACGCCCCAGAACCAACCGGACCAAGTCCAGGTGCCTGGACTCTGGTGTATCTGGCTTATAATCTTATGAAGGCGAGTTATGGCTTTATATACTGACGACAAATTTTCTGGTATGAAAATGCAACAACTTGATCCGATGACCCTACAAGCTCCGCCCCTATCGGCCAGGATGACGTCAAGGACAAGACGATTTTGAAGCACAACAATCCGCATAGCAGACTGCTCTTCTGCTAAATTGCCTAAGGCGGAAATAGTTTCGTTCACTACTGCTTCAAGGGTTCTGGTTAATCTACGTATCAGCTTACTATTAGTGACTGTACCTATATAGGGAAAGAACCCTTTATTGAAATCTGTGTATTTTTCCCATGCTGTTTCAGTGTAATCGACAATTGGGAGATCTCTCTGTTGTCTATTGTGTACTAAATGGGTATTTCTGTGATAATCAGGAGGGGCTAGGAAAACAGGTGGCAGAAGGAATGCTATGTAACAGGTACCATCCCAATCTAAGGGTAGACATATATATGCGGTCTGGCCACATATGAAGTAGGAATGATGGGAAGCTCTAAATGTAGACTTGCCTCGATCACTGAATTTTATTACAGTGGTGCATTTACTATGGCCCATGTGTATGGAACCATTCTTTCTTACACATAATTCCCCTTTTACTGGGAATACTGACATGGCGGGCAAGATTGGTGTAGCTTCAGATTCAACGTTCAGGATCATGAGGTTAAGTGTAAAATTACCTAATCCATATACTTCATTTTCTAGATCAGTTCCTGTTCTTTTGGGAAGTCCCTCCTTGTTAGGGTAGCAGACTTTAAGCAAAACTAGGTTCAGGTTTCCCCACACCCAGTTGTCTTGATAAGCTGCGGAATTCGAATCTAGGGAATTAATCAAACTAAACCATGCTCCACAGGAGCCATTGTGTGTAAACGGATATGGAAAGAGGGGCAAAACTCCCTTATAATTCTGATAGGGAGGGAGTCGGCCACATATCCAACAATTCGTGGCATTGCTGGTCTGATGGGAATGATGTAACATACTAATGAATGTGTTGTTGCGCAGCGCAAATCTATAGGACAACTCATGCGGAGGTAATTCGCTAAAAGAATGTTCTGCAGTTACATTGTAAACACGCTTAAGAATAGGGTAATACATATGCAATAGTATGCTGAAAATAATGATCAGAAGACTTAGAAAAAACAAAATTAATAATGTTACTATGCAGTGACTACGAAGTGATTTACAATACGCATGCTTTTTCAGCTGTATCTGTTGATTTCTTTCTCTATTCCGGTCTAGAGGATACATGTCAGAGACAAATTCAACCGATTCACCTTGGAGAGGACTTAAACAATCAAATTGTCTGACTTGCTAGACCTCAATTTTAGTTTGTACAGTTCTGGTTTCGACTGCTCAACCAAGGGGAGCTTTGAGTCTATCTGTGAGGGAATACAAGGTTGAGTATTCACACTGGATGGTAGTCCATAAAATTTCTTGATATGACTCGAGTGCAACCACCCTTTGCGACCCTCAATCTTCACGGCTGTCCTTGTAGTGAGTAGAACCAACTTAGGCGACTTCCACCTAGGCTCCAGTTGGGTCTTCCGGTCGAAATTCCTGACCAAAACCAGGTCACCAGGAACCACGTCATGGGGCTTCCCCTCAGTATTATCGGGAAAAGCTGCGGTTACCTGTGAACGACAAGATTGTAGTGCAGACATCAAGGAAGCCAGGTAATCTGTCAGCATATTACAGTCAACATCAGTGATTTTGCGAGGTATAGGCGTCCCCCACATATTTGGTGGTCTACCGAAGATCACCTCATACGGGGATAGCCCAGTTCGAGAATGTGCTACCATTCTCATGTAAAAGAGCGCAACTGGTAAGGCTACTATCCAATCGACACCTTTTTCCCCTACATATTTTGGACAATCTAATTTTCAGGGTTTGATTATGGCGTTCCACGAGACCTGCTGCCTCGGGATGTCGGACACAGTGGAATTTCCATTGGTAGCCTAACAAAAGGGAAACGTGTTTCATTAGTTCGGATGAGAACGGCTGGCCGTTATCTGAGTAGACAACATGTGGTAAACCGTACCGTGGGAAGAATTCTCGAACTAACTGTTTGGCAGTAGTCGGGGCGGTGTAATCTGAAACCGGGTATGCTTCTGTCCAACGGGAAAGAGCACAGACAACTACGAGAACATATTTGAATCCTCGACATCGTTCCATCTGGATATAATCCATCTGGAGGACTTCAAAAGCATGATCGGGAGGTTGAAATCCACCCTGCTCTACGGGGATGCTTTTACCTGGATTAAACTGACAACATATCATACAGGTACGAACTTTCTGTTTAGCTGCTGCTCGCAAGTGTTTGTTGAACCAAATGTGTTGAATGCTGTCTAGCATAGCTTTTTCTCCTAGGTGCGCTGGACTATGTATTGTGTTAATGATGACTTGAACCATAGAGTCGGGAAGAAACCATATAGATTTTTCCTTCGTCATCCATCCTTGATCCGTTTGGATCCCTCCTAATTCAGTCCATTTCTTTATTTCTTCTGGTGTAGCATGTGTCTGTATGTCAATTACATCAAGGGCGGGATCCTTAACTGTCATGCAATGTGTTGGTGTCAGAACTATTGTCTTTGTCATGTCAGTTGTGTGAGTCTGATTCTGAGCAGTCTGTTTAGCTGTTCTGTCAGCTAGGTCATTACCCTGAGAAATGATGTCGGTAACTTTTGTATGGGCTTTGCATTTCATAATCGATATTGCAGTGGGTAGATGAATCGCGTCCAATAGGGTTTGAATGAGGGGTCCGTGCTGGATGTGGGCACCGTGAGAAGTTAAATAACCTCTCTCTCGCCACAGTACGCCGAAGTCATGGACGACTCCGAATGCATAACGTGAATCTGTGTATATGTTGACTTTCTTATTTTTGGCTTGAATACAGGCTTGTGTCAGAGCGATGAGCTCTGCTGCTTGAGCTGACAAAGTGTTAATACAATTTGTTTCAATGACTTCAGTGTCTGTTGTGACTGCGTAAGCGGCCACTAACTCTCCTGTACTTGTTCTCATACATGACCCATCTACATACAATGTCAAGTCTGGATCTGACAAAGGGATATCTGTCAAGTCTTGTCTGGGTTTAGTCGTGATAGTAATGACTTCGACACAATCATGTGCCAATGGATCTGTTCCGCCCACTGGTAACAGTGTGGCAGGATTTAACGTATTACAACGTCTGATTTCTATGTGTGGCTGAAATAATGTCAATTCGTAACCGGTGAGTCTCACTATAGTCAAGTGTTGTGTTTGTGTGCGGTTCAAAAGAACCTCTACTGCGTGTGGTACTTGTACTGTCAGTTGGTGTCCTAACACTATGGCATCGCTTTGTCTGATTGCTAAAGCTGTTGCTGCCACCGATTTCAGGCACGCAGGAAGAGCCTGAGCTACTGGATCTAATGTACTAGAGAAATAAGCGCATGGTTTGTGTGATCCTGCTTGTTCCTGAGTGAGTACTGACAAGGCAGTACCTTCGCGTTCTGTAACAAAGAGTGTAAACTGTTTACTGTACCATGGTGTTGCTAAAACAGGTGCTTGGCATAAAGCTTTCTTTAAACTTTCAAAGGCGTGTGTATGTTCTTGAGTCCAAGGGAGGACAGTCGATGTGGCTGCCTCCTGTGTTGTCAACTGGATGAGTGGTTTTGCTAGAAATGCATATTGAGGGATCCACTGCCTACAGTATGAAGTGAGGCCTATAAAAGCCCGCACCTCCTTTTGTGTCTTGGGTGGTGGCATGTTAGCGATTAACTGGATGCGGTCGGGTGTAAGCTGCCTTCCCTCCTTGGACAGCGCGTGCCCAAGGTAAACAACTCGCTGGACACAGAATTGCAGCTTAGAAGGGGACACCTTGTGCCCCTTGTCAGCCAAAAATTTTAAAACCGTCAGTGACGCTGTTTCACATTCAGGTTCGCTTCGGGCGGTGATCAGCAGATCATCGACATATTGAAGCAAGGCGGTGTTAACTGGCATGTGGATACTGTCAAGTTCTCGTTTCAGTGCTTGGCTATAGATGCTGGGGCTTTCTGTAAATCCTTGAGGTGCGCGTGTGAATTTAAAACTTCGTCCATTTAAACTGAATCCGAACAGATATTGACTTTCCGGATCGATTGGGACACTAAAGAAAGCATTCTTGAGATCAATTACAGTGAAGAACGTTGCTTCTGAGTCAATAGCTGTGAGTAATGAAGAGATATCTGGGACCACAGGGTATTGTGGTACAATACATTTATTTAATTCGCGCAGATCAATAACTAATCGATATACTGGTGATGCTTTTGGATCCATTCTTTTAAGAATCGGAATTATCGGGGAATTACATACATTGGAGTCGGTTTCGACAACCACTCCTTGTGCAATGAGCTCGTCAATGATTTGCAGCAAAGCCACAACAGCATCGGGTGGTAACTTGTATTGTCGCATTCGTGGTAGTATTACTCCTGTTTTTAGTGTGACACGATATGGTGTAATGTTCATGCAACCAACATCAGTGGGGCCTTGTGCCCATAAATGTGTAGGTAAATTCTGCAGTCGGTGATCCATGTCTCTGGACACGTAGTGACCTTTAAAGTCACGTAGAAATAGTCGTACTCCTTCCGGAGAACAACATATAATAGCTCCTAGAGCTTTCAATGTTTTTATACCTAACAAATTTTCTGGACATGATTTAGTAAGCAATAGATCTGTAGTACGTGTCAATGGACCGATCGTAAGTGGAAGAGGTTGTGTTACGTCATTAATTATGGGTTTTCCTGAGAATCCAAGGGAAATATTCTGTGAGCCTGAGAGGGGTGCCCCTGGAACTTCACTGCGTCTTATAGTTGTTCTGCTTGGCCCTGTATCAAGTAAAAACTTTCTGTCTTCCCCTAATAGTTCACTATGTACATAAGGTCCCTCTTGGTCTACAGGAACCTCTATAAGGGGTAAGCCAACTTCCCTCTCTAGGCTATGTCATGTATATCGCTGATAATCGGGATAATCTGCTTGTGCATACTGATACATCTGTTGTGTTGTTGCTTGTGTTGCAGCAATAGGCTGCGTTTGTGGTGGTGCTATGGTCTGTTGTGAAGCTCCCTGTTGCGGAGCTAGTTGTTGCGGAGCTAACCTAGGTTGTGCATGCTGAGGAATTTGTTGTTGATTCTGATCCTGTCTAGGTGGACGTGGTCTCTCCTGGGTTCTACCTGTAGCAATATTATGTTTCAGGACTGGACAATCGTGTATATAATGACCTGGTTGTTTACAATAGTTGCAGGTCCCTTTCGTAGGACCTGCGGAATCACCCTTACGATGACCATCGGCTGGAACTGACTGAGCAACAAGCATTTTCATTTTTGTATCTTTCATACGTCTTTGTTCGTGTTCTTGTTCTTCTCTAATTCTATTGTGGTGATATTGTAACATCTGTAACATCTGTGATGGGGTATTACCATGCCAGGTACTTTCGAATTTCAATACTCTATTCTTGACTTGTAGCAGAGAATTTTCAACTAATTTTGTCACAAACAGATGTGGATATGACTCACTACTGGCTTTTATACCACTATTTATACCAAAACATTTTTCAAATCGGGAATAGAAATCACTAGTGTCTTCATCTGGCTTTTGTTTACAGGCTGAGATTGCACCCCAGTCTTCCTTTTTCGTAGTTAATAAACGTGGCAGTACCTGTACTAGTAGTCCTGCTAGTGCTGTAGTCTTTTCCCCAAGTCCTGCTCCTGCAGCTCGGGCCCTTTCTTCGTTTTCTAATGCTGTCCAATCTATCTTTTGGTCTCCCAC
The DNA here is from genome assembly GCF_964204655.1 of Triturus cristatus. NCBI lineage: Eukaryota > Metazoa > Chordata > Amphibia > Caudata > Salamandridae > Triturus > Triturus cristatus. The sequence continues at coordinate 779,465,570 of NC_140595.1, read as the reverse complement.
CTCCCATTCCTTTTCTTTGAGTTTCTCATAAACACCGGCGGGTAATAGGACTTTTAATATTTTCATAATGTCGGGGTAGGTATACTCTCCCATGAGTAACATGTCTTTTATTTCACGGTGGAAACCAGCTGGGTCCTTGTCATGGCTGGGTACTACTTTCTTCATTTCTAATAATTCCAGTTTAGTTATAGGCGTGTACACAAACACGCGTGTAAAGTTATTACCGTCACCTCTGATTGGGTGCACTTCGCGTAACGGGTTCTGTCTATCTATGTGATACATTTTTCTTCCCATGATGGGAACTGGAACGTGTTCCGGGCATACGAAATTTAAATATTGGTTTCGGAATTCTAGAATTTCCCTAATCAAATCAGTACCTGACCCTCTCCATATGTTCGTGAGTAGTTCTGTCAATATGTCAGGTAAGGGTCCTGGATCAGAGTGTTGGCTTTTATATAATATAAGGAGGTGTTGAATCATGTATATACTAGCTAAACGCTGTTCGTATGGGTCAAGATTCAGAAATGTGTGTGCAAGTACATCATCATTGTATTCGCTGGGACTGTCAGCCCATTGTACTGCTGACCTAGCTAATTCTTGTTCGTCCATGGAATCGAGCATATGGTACCCCCTTCGATCTCGGAGTAATTTATCAGCGGCTTGGAATAAGTGTTCAGGGGATCTTGTATTTAACATAGGGTTTGGAAAATGTCTATTATATTCTGGACGTATTGGACGTATCTGATCATTAAAGCCTCTATTATTATTATGGGGTCTTCCTCTACCTACATAAGCTATCGTTTCTACTTGTTCTGATTCTTGCTCCTCCTCCTCTTCTGATCCTACTCTGTCTGTTTCTCGTCTTTCTTTATGTATTCGTTCTACTTCCTTGCGGATCTTTCGACACATGGCGATTATACACGCCTGTCTATCATGTTTCTCTTCCGATATGTTCGGACCCCATTTGACAAGTCTTTGCATGGTATCGTGATCTGCCCCGGGCCTGTCTTGATTCCTAATTACACAATTTATGAAAAAACGTAGTAGTTGTCTTTGTACATCCACTTTCTGGTATTCCATAGCTTCGTTAATACTTTCTGGACCTCGCCCTGTTTGGACAAAGCGATATATTTCGTCTAGGTGTTCACCCATTCCTGGTATCGTCATTAAATATAATGTAGCTCGTCGTATACGTAGTGATGATATGAGCAATTTGTCCTGTCTGCCTGGTACTGGGTCGTATCTACAATCCACAAGCTGTTCTTTAAACATGTCGGATGTCGCTAATTGGGGTGTACGTTGGAGTGCTAAATCTCTAAGGGTCTGTTTGTTTCGCGGCGGGGTGGCAAACATGTCTGTCGTACCTCCTGTAGCACCGTCTGAGGTGCTAGGCACGAAAGGATTCGTTGGACGTAGGATAGAGATTGTGGATGCGGGAAAAACTGTAGAAACGGACGGACCTGTGGGAACTTGTGTAGGAGTTTGTAGTTGCGGGGATACAGACGGATGCTCTTGGTGTAGAACACCATCGGCAAGCGGTGTGGGTGGCATGGCATTAGCATACTCGGGAGCTACGTCATCTAAATAGGAGGAAAGGAAAACGTCCTTTGCTGTTTTGGGATGTGTTTTGGGATGTGCTTTTATCGGGAGTAATGGAGGAGTTAAGTCTTTTGGTATTTCCGGGGTAGCCTTAGGTAACCCTTCGGCCAGAAGAGGATACATACCATTCATAAGAGTGTTTCTTTGTCTATCTACTTGTTCTGAGTTTACTCGGGTACCTTCCTCAAGTAATAGATTTTCTCGAGTTTTATTTGAATTCTCTCTACCTTTCTCTTCCTGTCTGAGCGCTTTTTCTGTACGTCTGTATGATTCTTTACGCCATAATTCAATGGCATCCTTCTGTGACTGTCTGGCTTTCTTTTTCCATAATTCTTCTTCTACTCTCATGATGCTATCTGCATCCCAGGTCCCTGCTGCGGGCCATCTCTGATTTTCTGGCAAATCCTTGGTGTAGTCCACCCATAAATCAAGAAATAATACGGCATCTAGGCCATGCTTATGATACATAAAGTACCCTGGAGTGTCCCTAGGTGGGATGGGAACAGCTTCTTCGAGTACACCTTTTCTAGTTTTGATCTGTCTTAATTTCGAAAAGAGCGGCATTTTTAGATCTGGTTACTTAATCTTAAACACACTTAATACGAATAAACACAATAATGAACAGTCATTCACACCACAATGTATAGAACGTATTAAAACATTTAACACTTAACAGTTTTTTTTTTTTTTTTTTTTGTTTTTTTTTAAAACCTTTATTCGTGCATCTTAAAAGAACAAATACGGGCCTACAACCGTCAGGCCGGCCACGATACAGTAAAGCACTGATACCCACATTACAGCCCCCGTGCATCAACGGTCAGGATTAACAACAGGTTATACGTTACATGCTGGAGATATCTTTGAAACCCGGGGAAGGAGAGGTGAAGGTTAATTTTAAGTTTTTTGATGATTTTATCAGAGAAAAAGAAAAGTCAATGAAGGATAAGAGCAAAGTAGATTCGAGTCCGCAAGATAGCTTCACCACACGGGCGAGCAGCAACATCAGTAAGAACAACAATGGGAGTAAAATCTCAATCAGCGAGGCGGTGCAGAGATATATCAGGATAGTCACATAAGCAAGTACGCGCCCCTCCAGAGCCGCCCCCACTCGATCCACCCCACACCCGGACCCCGAATCGAAGAAAGTAGAGCACAGAGACATAAAAGAGAAAGGCCCATAGAACTAATTGAGAACAAAGTATTACCCCCCCACCCTACACCAATGCGGAGGCTACGGCCTACCCCCCCCCCAGCATAGTGCCTGTCGCCCAATGAACCCGAAATATAGAGAAGAGAGAAAGTAGGAACAGAGTAAAGAAGGGAAGAAAGCAGAAAAGAAGGTGGGGAGGAGCCCACTGGACACCCGAGCGCCCCGAACCATCAGCCAATTATGGCCCCCACACACTGGAAGCCCTCTACGCCAAAAAACGGCATGCAAAGATACCATGGCACCACAGTTTAAGCAAGGGATACAAGTCGCGACGAGTGCGCGCAAAACATACATACAGTCCCAGTCCCAGGCCAGCCCGTCCATAACCATAGCGATAGAAGTCAGTCTAGCCCTGGCCCGATCGCGGGCTTGGGATTAAACCAGCTCCTGCGTGAAGGCCCCATGTCCCGAGCAGACAAAGACAAGATGGCCGCTTGTGAGAGGATGATGAAGTAGGATCACGAAATGGCCGCCGACCACCGATTGGGGTCCCTCGTTGCACCACATAAAATCCAAACCTGGCAAGTAAGGTACAGGAGTTCCAGAAAAAGGCAGCAGTGGGCCACCGCGGACGGTCCCTCGAAGCCGTTAGGTATCGCTCAGCAGGATAGCCTCGCGGACGCGGTGAGGCAGGGAACAATGAGGCAGGCTGCCATGACCAGGGGGACAAAGTATCCGCAGTTGAGGTGGAGAGCGGTGGACCCTGGGCGCCGGGAGCGCTAGATGAAGGCACCAGTGTAGCACCATCATACACCGCCGCTGCGTCCCCGCAAGAGGACAAGAGCACCGGGAGACCCACGCCCTGTGGATGACAAACAGTGCGCTCACGGCCCGCAGCCGACAGTATGGGGTCAAACCTCTCACTCAGCGCCTGCAGGCCAGCGCACATCTGTAGTTGAAAGTCCCGCAGGACAGCCAGAACGGAGCCGCATGTCAGCGGAAGCTGGGCCCCAACATCAGCAGCAATCCGGGACGGCACTGTAGAGCTGGTGTCCGGAAGAGGGAGGGCGAAGTGGGCAGCGGGCGAGACCGGCGTATCACCCCCCAGCCGTGAGCAGGCACTCAACGCCATGTTTTGCCGCTATACGGTGCACTGGCCAGGGGGGGGGGTCGTGGCAAGGGGTCAATTCCCCTCAGGTCTACGCCGCAACCGGAAAGGCCGACAGTCGCTTATCTTCTCGCCGGTCCCCCTCGCCGCTGGCCAGGCAATAGGGAGAGGGGGCAGCAGCCCCCCGCAGCTCGGTCCTCAGAGCGGGGCAGGAGGCTCACCGCACCGGGGCCCACCCCACAGCTCCAGCCCGTCAGGCACAGGATGCAGAAGGTGTCCGGCCGTCTCTCCTCGGGCTCATCCGGCAACAATCCATGGTGCAAGGCGAGATCGGGACCGCGGGGCTCAGGTTAGCGCTAGCTGGTCCGGTAACTGCGGAGCTTCCAGGAGGCCGGCAAAGGCCGTAAGGGCGCAGGGTTCAGTGCCGAGGACAAAAGCACCCAGAACACGGGCATCCGGGCGGGTTGAGACTCCGGGAAAGCAGCAGCGCGGTCAGCGCGTCTTCGCACACGGTGCACCTCGAGAATCGGCAAGGATGAGCATCAGGATAGTAGTCCGAGGCCACGGACCGACGGAGCCGGGCGCTCAAGCGTCTGCTCCGGTCGCCATCTTGGCTCCTCCCCCACTTAACAGTTTTAACGAACAATGATAACTAATAGAAAACTAGTTACATAATACTGACACTAAATAATACTTATTTATATGCAAGACATACTATTATATACTGCTAAACAGTACAGATACACTGCTGAAACAGTGCAGACCGGATTTGAGTACCCAAACCCGTCTTGACCGGCACAGACTATGTGCACGTAAAATGCCTCCCCGGTAATGGTACTCACCGGGTAGCTCGGAACGGAAGGCCTCGGAACGGAACTGAAACTGGACTGGACTCGACTCGACTGGACTCGGAACTTCGGAACCTGGTGGGCCTCTGTATACCTCGGATCTTGCTCTCTCAGCTAGGCTCTGGTCGGGATACTTCGCACTTCTCACCGCCTCGTCTGGGTGTTGATCGCAGCCTCAGTTGCCCCCGCTTGGCCGGAGGGAGATACAGGAAATCCTGCAGGTACGCGTTTTTGTCCGTTCGGCTGTGGCAGGAGACCGGGCCTGCAACGCACCGCCGGCGCGTGAGATGAGAAAGTGTCCCTGTTCGGGCGCCAATTTATGTGGTAAATATTTCGTTACCGGTACTATTTTTTATGCGGTAAAGTCTATTAAGAATAACTCAGTAAATATAAGAGGCAGAATCCGTGGTATTAGAGGTTTTAAAAGGCTTTATTCCTATACTAAGGAATACAATTCGAATTGTAGGCTTTCTATTCCATCACCACGAGAGTTCAGGAAGGAAGGGCATACATTATTGACAGATAAGCAGTTTTATAGAAAATGTATTACAGTGGAACAGGTGCAAGAGGCGTAACAGTTGATAATACAGATAAACTGTACATACGTAACTAATAGAGGCGGTTTCATGGGCGTAATTTAATAAACGTCATTATACATGATGTCACAAGTGGGTGGATCCATAAAAGAATCCTGCAATGTCAGCAGAAATATTTGGCAGAGATGCGCGCGCAGCCGCATGACGTGTGATTGACGTGCAACTAGAGGGTGAAGGGGACTTGACATTTAGCTCTACATGTGGAGACAGGAGTCTGGGGGTCATGTCAACCTAATCCCAAATCATATCTAATATCCTATGTTTAAAGAACTGTGTTATCCAAAAGGAAAGGTTTCTAGAGTAGAATCTATTCTATACTGACTGTTAGTGCGTGTACAAGCGTCTAAGTGTCTACATGAGATGCGAGGGGGTAGGAATATTCCATGGTAACGGGGCTATGAATTACTTGCATGAGGACAGCGAGGCCTGGCCCTTTGCACGGTAGCTGGAGGAATGTTTACCTAAACTACTAGACAGGAATGCATCGGATGAGGAGCGGAGTAGATAATCTTGAAGGTGAAATACAGTTTTTGGCAGGCAATATGCTGAATCAGGCACCGTTAGCCGCGCAGGGAGTAGGACAAAGTTCATGGATACAGATGCAGGCTCAGACTGGAGCTTTCAGAGGCAGAAGGCAGGAAAAGGCTTGATGACAGAATTCTGGGCCTACTCGCCTGAATCTGTAAAATGTGGAAAGTGAACCACATAAAGTCGGTGGCCTTTCATACTTAGGAATGGAATATCTGACCCATTCATGGCGGATCTGGAAGAGGACATGTTGACGGTGGACGCACATATATTTGCGTCTTCAAAACTGGAACTGGAGGGAACATACATGTACTTATAGCATGCACATGGAGCCGTTGGGGTCTACGATAGGGGACATAACTGGTCACAAAATTCATATTTCCTCAGGACAGTCCCGGACATAATGTCCTTTTTTACCGCAATACATGCAGAGCCCCTGAGATCGTCGGCTCTCCCTCTCAAGGCGTGACAGTGGTGCGCGAATCGCCCCCACTTCCATGGGTTTAGAGGCGACCTCGTTACTAGTCGCTCCCTTCCTAGGGCTTCTATCCGGTCTATAACTTGTCCTTTCTCCTTTGTTTCTATCCCCTACTCTATCCGCTATGCGTCCATCTAAGCTCAAAGAGAGGCTGATAATCTCAGCACAAGAGCAGGGTTGGGGGTCGATCCTAGCTATGACGTCTTTCAGCTCTTCACAAAGGCCTTGGTAAAAAAGAGACATTCTCTTTTCTTCGGGCCAAGCTGCCTCCGCTACTAGCCTGTTTAAAGATATCAAATAAGTCACTAACTCATTTCTCCCTTGTCTCAACTCCAAAAAGTTCTTTGTCTGCGCTGAAGGTCGTGGTTCGTCTGTCAAGCACCCCTTCTAAAGATGCCCTGAAATCGTCCCAGTCTGACAATTTGGGGTCGTTATTCCTAACTAATGGCACCGCCCAATTAGCAGTGTCACCTACGAGATATGAGATCGCAAACGCCACCCGTGAATGATTATTGGGGAAAGACGACGGCTTGCAGGAGAAATGCATCATGATTTGTGTTATGAACACTTGAATCTTTTGTGGGTCCCCTGCGTATCTTTCTGGACTTGCCAAAGGAATGGAAGGAGGGACTGTGACGTGTATCTGGGGATTCCCAGTGGCTACTTCAAAGGGGTTTCTTGTTATTCTTTCTACTCTCCCTCTTAAAGCCGCTGTCTCTGCTCCAGAGGCCACCAATTCCTACTATACCGCAGCCAGCGCCTGGAGGACTTCCTCCATGGTGTAACCTTACTAAAGCATACAAACCGGGAGGAGCACAATATCGTGGGTGCGTAATTCTGTGACGTTCCTGTCCAAAGACGAGTGCTCCTCAGGATTCGAGTGATGCAATAAGGGGTCCACCCCTTGCTCTCCCCAACTCCTGCAATAAATGCACGGAGTATTGTAACGATCAAGTGAGGGAAGGGTAGGAAGGGAACAGCAGGGAGTAGAACCTGAAACACAAATACACAACATAAATTACAAAAACATGCAACACTACACTCATGTAATTCTCACTAAGGCTTCCAATTACCTGGGCAGCTATGCTACACGCGCAGACTCTATATTCCTTCTGACCACACTTTATTACATAATACCTGATACCAAGGAAGATAAAACAAACATCAACATTTAAGCAGAGTAGTGCACCTAAGACTAAAGCTGCCCCTATGTCCTGATGCCCCTACACACCTGTCCGGATCCTTATCCCCTTATTTGCAGAAAAGCTAAGGTTTGTTGAAGTAGATTCCCAAAGGTTCAGTAAGTTAAAAATAATTAGCACTGCTGTTCCGAAAAGCAACTAAAGTTAACGATCCGTTGAACCTTACAAATCTATTCAGGCTCCGTGTGATGAACATAAACAAGACAACTAGTCGAAACGAATTTCCTCTAACATGTCCATCTTATCCTGATGGCGGGAATGTCACGTAAAGGAATTGGGGAACTGACGGTTCACTCATTGTGAACGTGGCACAGGAAAAGATACTCCAAGAAACTTCTCTCCTATGGAGCGGGAAGAACAAAGGCTGAATCTGATTGACGGCTCCTAATCTGAGTGCGCCAACCTCAAGGCAAACAAAGTACTGCTCCTACCTCGGAGCGATGGAAAAAGAAAACAGGGCGAACTCTTCCCCACTCGCGGACAGGGGTATGTCGTGGGGAGCGCCTGGTCTGAGGATCCGGCAACTGCTGAGAGGGGGCATTCGTGTCACTTACCGCCTCTGTTCCTGCGGCAATAGGCGGACCCAGCCTCTCCGTCAAATAGTCTCCGAACGGGAATCCTCACAGCGAGTCCATATATCCCAGGAACTTGATGCATCCATGCGCTGAGTGACTGTTGGGAAACGCCATAAAATTGACTCGACAGGTCCGAATTCAGAATTACGCACGTCATCTTGTGCGCGTCGCTTCCTGATAAGGCTTCTGCTCCACCTTCTCGCCTGGGGCTTCCTGGGAGTTGTAGTCCATGTAGGCGCAACGTGGACCGAAACCTCACAAATCCTGATATTTTGATGTAATCTCATCCTCTACTTTAAAAGATCCTTTCCTTTAAAAAATCACATCCAGGTGCATCTAAATCATCCACCCACACTGAGGGCATTTAACTCAACAGCTCATCGAAAGCATGATAGCGTACCTCACCCTAAAAGCATCTAAGTTAGACCTACGTTAGGCGAATCTAAATCAGCCTTACATTAAGAGCAACTAAATATATCTAACCAAAGAGCATCTAAACCTACCCTTCCTTAAGAGCATCTAAATAGAGCCTGCTCCAAATGAATCTAAGGGTTAAGGTCAGGGCAAAGAAGTTCCCAGGTTAGCACCAAGTCCACACCGCCAGCAGCGCTGGGGCAGCTGGGTGCAGGGTGCTCGGAGCTCAGGAGGTGTCGGAAGCCCAATGCTTTTCTATGGAGGATGTCGGTCACGAAAAGGACTGCAGGCTGGAGCCAGAAGACTGGATGAAGGGAACCAACGACTTGAGGATGTAGTTGAAGAATTGCTGGACACCAGGACACCATTGGTTGGGAACCTCAGGAGCTGCGGGTGCAAGAGTGACCTTTCACGTCGTATTCTTCTCACGGGTTCCGGTCAGGGGGACCCTTCAAGATGAGGCTGTAGGTGTTGAGGAAAAGGTTGTCCAGTGCTGGACCATAGGTCCGGATCACCGGGGGACCTCGCTGGGTTGTTGGGGCCACTCAAACTTGGGTCATGTGCATCGGGTGCAGAGTGGTGAGGACTCGCGGATCCGGCTTCATCTGGAGTCCTGGTTTGAGTTGGTATTGGACAAATCCGTTGTCTACGGGAGCTCAGAGTTCTTAAGGAAGGCAGGGCAGGTCCCAGAGGTTCTTGGAGGCTGCAGGACACGCCGTTTTTCAGCTTGCAGGGGTTCAGAGCTGGAGACAGGCCGGTAGGGCTGGGGCCAAAGCAATTGTCGTCGTCCTACTCTTCTGCAGCACAGTTCTTCAGTCCTTCTTGTCACGTTGAATCTGAAGAGACATGGTTTGGGGGTGCCCCTTAATACTGGATTTAGGGGCTTTACAGGGGTGTGCAGGTTGGGATCAATGGGTCCCTTCCCTGGGGTGTCTACACCCCTAGTATGCCACCCTCCAGTGGGAGGGGGCATAGGCCTCTTCCTGATTGGAGGGTTCCCATCATCTTCAAGATGGTGGGGACTGAGAGGTGGCCTTCACTTCGCCTCCCCTACCTGAAGGAAGGGGTTGGCAAAGGTGGGCACACCTCCTTTCCTGGATAGGTTCTCGTGCCCAAAATGCAAAATGGGGGTCAGAACCGGTTGGAGCCAGTTGCTGATAGCAGCAGAGGCTGGGGGTAGCGAACAAAGGCGGCAGGATTTGAAGTTTCATGTTCGGGAACCCTGCCCATCCTGGGGGGGGAGGCGCGAAACCTCTGCTCAGGATGTGCTTTGTTTCCAGACCCACAGAGCAGAGGCTCTCTACCCAGGGGCCCAGAAACCTGTCTGTTGGTGGCAGATGGCTGAGAGCCAGTCAGGAACCAAACCAGGGTTGGTCGTTTTTCAGGGGGCATCTCTAACATGCCCTCTGAGTGCATTTTACATTAAATCGCACACTGGCATCAGTGTGGCTGTAATGTGCTTGGATAAATGATACCAAACTTCCTAGATTTCAGTAGAGCCATCATGGAGCTGACAAACTCCCAGCCCATGCACTCAAAAGGGCTCCCAGCCCATGCACTCAAAAGGGCTCCACTACACTTACAATGTCTGTGAATGGCACAGACACTGTAGGGGCACACTGGTCCTGCATCTATTCCCTCACCTGCAGTGCCATCAGGCACAGATCGGGGGTGGCACGTCGGGAGGGGAGGAATGTAAAAAAAAAAAAACACCTTATCGCCGTCGCGTCTCTCCAGTCTCTCCTCCACGTCAGGACTCGGCCGGAACAGGAACCAGGAAGCACCCAGGCTCCCCTGACCAATCACAATGCTGCAATGCAGCGTTGTGATTGGTCTGAGCCCCGTAGTTCAGCGCTCAGCCAGTGAATAGGGGCCTGGGTATGTTCTCCACGCAGGCTGTAATGCAGCCTGTGTGGAGAACATGCAAAGTGCTCATAACTGCTTGGCTGGTCGGAGAGGGGCGGCCAATCATTCATACGAACTTGGAGTGGGCAAACCATGCCTCCCCTGCCCTGCTCTGAGGGCGGAGCAGCTCCTGCCGCCCCAGCTGCAAAGTAGCAGGAGCAAATAAAATGATAATAAAATTCAGTTATCATTATCTTTCCTTTAGTTACACTGCTTAAAAGGAGTGGGGCGTCGCTCCTCCGCCTTACCGGAGAAGCCGCCACTGCTCACCTGGGTATGGTGCACCCTGCCTTTAGGGCTGTTAGGCCTGCTAGAAGGGGGGCTTACCCATGCCACAGGCAGTGTTGGTGGGCATGGCATACAGGGATGTGTGCCATGTCGACTCTTCAGTTTGATCTGCACCAAAATACTCAGCCTGCAATGGCAGGGCTGGGCTGGGGTGTTTGGTGGGAGGTCTCTGAGGGTGGCACAGTACATGCTGCATCCCTCAGAGCCCTTCTCTGGTCACAATGCCCTTGGTACCAGGGATATCTTTTACAAGGGTCTTACATGTGGCCCAGAGTTGTGCCAATTGTGGGTACAAGGTACAGTTTTGGGAAATAACACTGGTGCTGGGACCTGGTTAGCAGGATCCCAGCACACACTCAGTCAAGTTGGCATCAGGTATCTGGCAAAAGGTTAGGGGGTAACCATGCAAAAAGGGGCACTTTCCTACACCCACCCTAAGAACATCTAAAGCAGCCCTAATAGATCTTGATAAAGTCAGAAAAGTTTAAATAAAGTTGCTGAAAACAATCATAATAATCCACATTTGTAAAGCGCGAACAATCACCCGTAAGGGTTTCTAGGCGCTGGGGGCTGTCGGGAAGATTAAGCAAGCTATTGCCCAGAGTCGCATGGTGCTGGGCTAATCTGCTGCGGTGCTGGGGATTGAACTGTGATCCCCAGATTCCAGAGTCAGTCGCCCTGGCCGCGGCGCCACACCTCTTCCTCTTCTCATCAGACCCAGCGCTCAAAGAGCTCAGACTGTACTGCATCACCCTGAATGCTCAAACGGTACTTGACTAAGGTGAATTTAATTTCAAATTAATCAAAGAACATTGTGATTAGCACTCTTGTTTGAGTTAGAACTTATATTGTTCCTTCAGATGAGTCGAGTGATTACAGTCATACGATGCTGTATCTGGATCTATAAGTAATATGTGGATAAAACTTGACCTGGTCACCAATAAGACTATATTGCTCGCATGTCATGAATATTTCAGTACAAAGTAGAATACCAGGTGAGAGTTAGTGTATTTGGAAAAAGCAAACCAAAGTAATTCTCTGTGCCTGTAAGGGCCACCTGTTAAGAAAAGAATCACACGTGATATTAATCTCTCATGGTAGGTTCCTCATCCTGCACAGTTCACTTTGGGAACCCTCTCCCACTAAAGTTTAGCAAAGCTGTTTATTCTGCTCCAGCACCTGCTAGTTCTGCAACAAACAAGTGAAGGTTATTGCTGTCCTATGAAAAATTACTTGCGCAATACTGGTCCATAAATTGATCCTCGTAGTCTTTTCAGATATTGGTTAGAATTAGTTAAGCTTGTGGTGGAAATTAGCTGATAAGCTCTGAACATCGATGGTGAAAGTGGTCAACATTTGCAATCAACAGATCAAACTAGGATACAATTGAGAGATGACCCACATGGGGCCTGTTCTAGGAATTTATTGACGGCACATACAGCAATCCTTTAAAATTATTTACCATTATGAGGGACGACAGCAAAGCTGCATATTTTTCTCTAGTTCATTTCTATGATGTCTGGTGTATTTGTTAAGTTTATACTTAATATTTCCACTTCCTTCACTTATATATATGTGGCGTAGCAAGGGTGTCATGCACTCTAATGCGTGCAAGAAAGATTGGTCCCCACCATCTGGTAGGGAGGTAAAAGAAATTTACAGAGACTGCATCCAGTAAACCTTTGCGAGGTCTAAAGTGCATCATATGGGCGAGTACGAATTTGACATGGATCTTTCATAAAGACGGGAGATGATATACCCTTGGTGCAACACTAAGTACCCTTGGGCCAGCCATCATAGCGTTTGTAACCTTTGCCTCTCTCCAGACCACAACAATGACGATTGCACATTCTGCCTCGCCTTCCATTATAAGAAGACTATTGCTACCCCAGGAACAGGCGATTGACTCGCATCAGGATGCAGTGACAGCCGACGATAGAAGCTCCAGACCTCTTCGGGGAACTGTAACCACTCAATGCTGAGGAGGAAAATGTTGAATCTTCAGGCGTCCTACCAAACTAGACCAGAGATCTTAGACTCCAGTGGCTCCAATGCTGAAGAAGAGACCATCGAAGGAGCTCTGTTGACCTCCACCAGTACCGGCCCTGGCACTAAGTCGACCCAAGACCTGTGAGTGTAGCCAAAGTCCAAACCCACCAGAAGCTCCGCAGGAGGCTGCACACTGAGACGGAGCACCGGTCTCAAGAGAGTCTGGCATCCAGTCCTGTGAACAGGCAATTGCTGCCTGCAGGTCACCCCCCGCCTTCAGGCTCCTTTCAGCACCAAGAAAAGGCATCGGAGCTAAAACAGGATCCGACAAAGGGCATCGACCCTCATTGGCCTTCCGGTGCCTAAAAGCCCCACACCCTTCAAAGCCAAATACACTGTCCGCACTCGCTGCTCCTTCCGCCCCAAATTCAGAGTCGGTTCCAAGAGCCCATTCCTCAGCCGGGTTTGATTACTCCAAAATAACAATCCTGGAAAAGTCCCAAAAAGATCTGGATGTAAGGCAAGCGCAGCTCTTCATTTACCCTCGTACAGGAAAGATTTCTGCCAAGGTGCCTGCACCAAAGACCCTAGAGACTTTGCAAAGGAAGCGAAGGCTGGCACTGGAGGATGAACATCCCTCCGGATCCATCTTCCGCCACCTATGAGACGAAGGGATATGACTACCAGCCCTCCTCCTTATGCTCGACCTCCCCCCTCCTCCTCTACCACATCTTCCATCTCCACTTTCACCTCCACAGTCCTGTCCCCAAGGGTCTCCACTCTTACTCGGACACTGACAGTCTTGACATCGTGGCAGATTACTGTGGGACCTCCTTCCACTCCCTCCCAACAAGGACCTGTGGGAAGATTATGATGTTGATCCACCAGGGGTTCCAGACTAAGAACAATCCCCCCTCCCCCCCATGATACTGCGATGTTGGACAGGCCACATGAAGGGCTTGCTCCCTCCCCGCATGACAGGGCCCCAGCCCCGGCCCTCCAGGTGTTACCCACAGAAACAACCCGCACCCCGTCTCCAGACGGAACTCCTGCCCCCGGACATCTCTGTATCATGGGGCCGAACCACTACCGGCTCCCTCGGCCGGACCTGCCGCCATCTTGGACACTGCACCACGAGGCCGCGTGGCCTCAGCTCGACCCTAACCCTGGGCCTGGCCAGGCCCCGACATCCCGGCACCACCATCCACCCAGGAGGTGAACGGACCACTTGGCAGGTCGATGGGAGAAAGAAGTGTCGATGGCTCTCCCCCGCCAGGTGCCGATCGCCCTCCAGCTCCCCGGGCGCGGGCTCCACCCCCCTGCTGGGTGTCTGGACTCCCTCATCCCGGACCTCCCGACCTCCAAGTGCGAGGGTCCGGACATCAAAGGGCGCCAGACCTATAACTAGGACAGCTCCAGAGCAGGAAGGCAGTTGTATCCTGGAGTCGAGAGACACCGAGAAGAACTCATCCTTGACGGACTACCGGCGCTGCCGTAGCCCTGCCTTGTGAACTATCGTCCTGCCTGCTGGCGCTGCCGCGGCCTTCTACATCCTCCATCCTCGTCGGGACCTGCTGGCGCTGCCGCGGACCGTTGCAACTACCACCTTTGTCGGGACCTGCTGGCACTGCCGCGGACCGTTGGAACCACCACCTTTGTCGGGACCTGCTGGCACTGCCGCGGACCGTTGGAACCACCACCTTTGTCGGGACCTGCTGGCGCTGCCGCGGACCGTTGGAACCACCACCTTTGTCGGGACCTGCTGGCGCTGCCGCGGACCGTGTAACGACCACCTTCACCGGGACCTGCTGGCGCTGCCGCGGCCCGTCCAGCTAGAACACCGAGCTCGAGGATTGTGAGCTATCCATCATCGCATCTACCAGATTGGTAACCAGACTGTCCCGCTACCCCCTTTCCCAACCAAGAGACTAGAATCGAGGGGACCCCTGAGTCCAGACCTCCTTGTACCATCCTATCGTACCTAAGAGATCGCTTATAAAGAACGTTAAACCTTATCCTTGAGTGGTGTACATCTGTGGGGGGGAAGTTATTCGTCTGTACGATCGCTGGAGACGGCTCTCCCCGGAGACCTCTCCTCCTGTCCTCGGCCGACCCTCCCGGTCCGTCTAACATTGGTGGCCAGCGGCGCGATCCGAATCAACGCGTAATCGTACAGAGAGTAGCTCACCCCACGACAAAACCACAATGTCAACCAAAGAGAGCGGATCCACCGAGAAATTCCAGATGGAGAAATTGGAAGAGTACAGCCATCGTGAATTAAAACAATTCTGCATGGAACTAGGCATTGCTACCACCGGCCTGAGTAACAAAGACGATTTCAAGCACGCCATTGAGTCGTGGGCAGAAACCGGGGCCGCCAGATCCCCGGGCCAAAACATTGCAGCATCAGAGAGGAACGCCACGGCTCCCGAGGAGCGAGGAACGGGCCTCTCGCAGGAAGAGATCCAAGAGAGAGAAAAAAACAGACTACATGAGTTAGCAATGGCACGGCTCAAAATGGACGGTGAACTAAAATTAGCCGAGCAAAAACTGAACCTAGAACATCTGCGGCTCCGAGAAGAACGGGAAGAAAAACAGAGGCAGAGAGAGCTCGAAGAAAAGAGATTAGCATACGAACACGAGCGCAAACTGGCAGAAATAGACCTACGGAAGCAGAACAAAGAACCGGAGGTGCCCGAGCGACCGCGCACCCCGGGAGCGACAGAAAAGAAAGTCCACATCCCCAAGGATGTCGTTCGAGAGTATGTCCGAGAGGACGACATACAACAGTGGTTCAAGGCCTACGAGATCGCCATGACCTCCCACCGGATCGATCGAAGTGACTGGGGAGCCGGTCTATGGGGGAGGTTCGTCAACGAAGGCCGCGATGCCCTGCTACAGCTCCCAGACCATCAGATGTCATCCTATGACCACATGAAGGCTGCCCTCCTCATCCGTTATGGGCTCACACCCGAAATGTACCGCCAGAGGTTTCGAGACTGCACCCGGATCCCGGGTACAACTTGGGTGCAATATGTCAACTATTTCAGCCGAGCCTTCGAGGGTTGGATCAAGGGAAGCCACGTAACGACCTACGAGCAACTTTTTAATCTCATGGTGTGGGAGCACCTCTCTAACAACTGCTTCGTCGAGCTCAGGCAGCACCTCCTCGACAGTAAATTGACTGACCCACGGCAACTCGCCGCCGAAGCTGACCGGTGGGAAAGCACCCGAGTGGGCCGGAGAGGGCCACACGAACAGCACCGGAACAACCAAGGTCAGCACCGTCCCCGAGGAGGTGGAGGAGGCCAGGGACGAGGGAGAGACACCGTCCCGGCCGCTCCCGCTGCCAGCACCCCGCCCCCGGCCAGCCGGGGCAACCCCCCGATGCGCCCGGGGTTCCGAGCCAACGTCACGTGTCACCGATGCCAGCGATTCGGCCACTACGCCAATGACCCGAACTGTCCACAGAACCAAACTCCGAGACCCCGCCAGGTAGCTGCCGCCGCCCTGGGGGGAGAACAAATCTCCGAAGAACAGGAAGAATACGAACAGGCACAACAAGAGTGGGAACCGGCCGCCATGGTTCTAGCGTGCCTAGGGGGAAGAGACATGGTCCCGCGGGCTTCCCTACCCGCCAACACCAGAAAATATAGCCAGTGGGTGAACATTAATGGGCGCCGGGCCGAAGCACTACGTGACACGGGGGCCAGTGTGACGGCCGTCCGCTGTCACCTGGTAAAACCAGAGCAGATCCTGCCGAACATTCTCTGCCCCGTCCGCTCAGCCGACAATTCAGAGAGTCTATGTCGGATGGCCTGCGTCCCCTTCGAATGGGGAGGAGTCTCCGGCATGTTGAAGGTGACGGTCCGGGATGATGCCCCCGTAGACTTTCTCCTGGGGAATGATCTTGAGAGTTCCCCGTGGGCCGCCGTAGAAAGAAGAGAACACCTGGGGATGCTGGGCCTCCCGGACTGGGCGTGCGTAACCACCCGGTCCATGGCCGCCCGTGCCATCCCCCGACCAGAAGAACCAGAATGGCCTGCACCTCCTCCCCCGATCGCTCCAGTAGAGGACACCGACTATACCGACCCCCCAGAGCAAACCCCCGGAGGGGTCGCTCAGCCCCAGGACCTTCCCGACCTGGCTCAGTGGCGTCAAGAAGGGGGGCCCACCCAGGAACAGTTCCGTCAAGAACAGAAGACCTGTCCCTCCCTCGAGGGACTCCGCCAGCAAGCCCTCGCCCAAAGCGCAGGGGACACCACCGGAGCCCATTGGATCTATTGGGACAACGACCTATTGTACAGCGAACAGAGAATCGCGGAGTTAGGGGCCAGTCGAGTGCTGGTGGTGCCCCTCCGTTTTAGAGACTTCCTGTTAAATTTGGCCCACGATGTCCCTCTGGCTGGACACCTGGGCCAGGACAAAACCTACAGTCGCCTGGTGACCCACTTTTTCTGGCCAAAGATGAGGAACGACGTCCTCAACCACTGCCGGTCCTGCCCCACGTGCCAGGCCAGCGGGAAGAGCGGCCGCAAACTCAAAGCACCTCTGCAACCCTTCCCAGTTGTCACCACCCCGTTCGAGAGGGTGGGAATAGACATTGTGGGGCCCCTGGACCCCCGTACAGCACAAGGACATCGGTTCATCCTGGTACTGGTGGACCACGCCACCCGCTACCCCGAGGCTGTGCCCCTGCGAACTGTAACAGCCCCGGTGGTCGGCAGGGCCTTAATGGGGATCTTCTCCCGGGTGGGCTTCCCCCGAGAAGTCGTCAGCGACAGAGGCACAAACTTTATTTCGAAGAATATGAAGTCCCTCTGGCAACAGTGCGGGGTCACCTACCGATTCACGACCCCCTATCACCCTCAAGGAAACGGACTAGTCGAGCGATTCAACCGCACGCTCAAGGGAATGATTGGGGGATTGGAAGAGCCCCTCCGTCGCCAGTGGGATGTACTACTTCCGTGCCTCCTCTTCGCCTATCGAGAAGTTCCCCAGAAGTCCCTCGGCTTTAGCCCTTTCGAACTCTTGTACGGGCACCCTGTGCGAGGGCCCCTCAGCCTAGTCAAAGAAGGTTGGGAGATGGCCCCCCTAAAGACCCCTCCAGACGTCTTCAAGTACCTCCTGACCCTACGCAATCAGACCAGGCGATTCCGAGAAGTGGCAAAAGCGAATCTTGAGGCCAGTCAGGAGGACATGAAAAAATGGTACGATCAAAATGCCTCCTCCATCGAATTCGAACCTGGCCAACAAGTGTGGGTGATGTCCCCCACCGAACCATGTGCCTTGCAGGACAAGTGGACGGGGCCCTTCAAAGTGGTCGAACGCAAGAGCCCCGTCACCTATCTCATCGATATGGAATCCCCCCGGAACTCCCTCCGGGTCCTCCACACCAACAGACTCAAACCCCACTATGTGCGCTCGGAGCTCAGCCTCCTGATGGCTACAGACAGTGGAACGGAAGAAGACTCCGAGCCTCTCCCTGATCTCCTGAAGACTCGGGAGAAAGATGGTTCCGTGGACGGGGTCCGGCTCTCCGATGCCCTCACCCCGGAACAGCGCCAAGGCTGCCGGGACCTCCTGCTGCAGTTTGCTACCTTGTTTTCCCTCACCCCAGGGGTCACCCCCTGGTGCTTGCACGACGTGGGACACTGGGGACAGTCCCCCTATCAGACACCGGGCATACCGCGTACCAGATCGGGTGCGGGCCTGCATCCAAGAGGAAGTATCCAAGATGCTCACGCTCGGGGTCATCGAGCCCTCGGACAGCCCCTGGGCCAGCCCGGTCGTGCTGGTCCCCAAAGCTGCTACCCCCGGCACTACTCCTGAGCTCCAATTCTGCGTCGACTATCGGGGCTTGAATGCTGTCACCAGAACCGACGCTCATCCCATCCCCCGAGCGGATGAATTGATCGACCGCATGGGGGCTGCCCGCTGCCTCAGCATCTTCGACCTGACAGCGGGCTACTGGCAGATCGGTCTCACACCCCGGGCCCAAGAACGGTCCGCCTTTTCTACCCCCGATGGCCACTACCACTTCAAAGTCATGCCCTTCGGCATGAAGAATGCCCCAGCTACTTTTCAGCGACTAGTGAACCAGGTCTTGGCGGGGCTCGAGGAGTTCAGCGTCGCCTACCTGGACGATATCGCTGTGTACAGCCGCCACTGGTCCGACCACCTCCACCACCTCCGAGAGGTCCTGCAGGCCCTCCAGCGGGCCGGCCTCACAATCAAGGCCGGCAAGTGCCAAATTGGTCAGGGATCCGTGACCTACCTCGGACACCAGGTGGGAAGCGGTCTGGTGGCCCCTCTGCAACTCAAAATCGCTGCCATCCAGTCCTGGCAGCCCCCAGTCACGCAGACCGAGGTCCGAGCCTTCTTGGGGCTCACCGGCTACTACCGGCGGTTCGTGAGGGACTATGGCAGCATTGTGGGGCCCCTCACGGGACTCACATCCAAGAATCACCCGAAGAAGATCAACTGGACCCCAGACTGTCAAGCGGCCTTCGAGAAGCTGAAAGCCGCCATGTGCACTGCCCCGGTGCTCCAGGCCCCCGACTACAGTCGGGAATTCATTGTGCAAACAGATGCCTCCGACCATGGCATCGGGGCGGTCCTCTCCCAGCTGAACCCCGAGGGACTTGACCAACCGGTGGCCTTCATCAGCAGACGCCTCCTGGCCCGAGAACGGCGCTGGAGCACCATCGAGAGGGAGGCCTTCGCAGTGGTGTGGGCCCTCAAAAAGCTCCGGCCCTTTCTCTTCGGTACCCACTTCCGGGTGCAAACAGATCATCGACCCCTGCAATGGCTAATGCAGATGCGGGGGGAAAACCCCAAACTATTGCGCTGGTCCATCTCCCTGCAGGGGATGGACTTCACTGTGGAATATCGACCGGGCCAAGACCACGCCAACGCAGATGGCCTGTCACGCTTTTTCCGCCTCGACGAGGAGAGTCCCCAAGAGGATGGGTGACTCTCCCCGCCTTCAGCTGGGGGGGACGCATGTTGGACAGGCCACATGAAGGGCTTGCTCCCTCCCCGCATGACAGGGCCCCAGCCCCGGCCCTCCAGGTGTTACCCACAGAAACAACCCGCACCCCGTCTCCAGACGGAACTCCTGCCCCCGGACATCTCTGTATCGTGGGGCCGAACCACTACCGGCTCCCTCGGCCGGACCTGCCGCCATCTTGGACACTGCACCACGAGGCCGCGTGGCCTCAGCTCGACCCTAACCCTGGGCCTGGCCAGGCCCCGACATCCCGGCACCACCATCCACCCAGGAGGTGAACGGACCACTTGGCAGGTCGATGGGAGAAAGAAGTGTCGATGGCTCTCCCCCGCCAGGTGCCGATCGCCCTCCAGCTCCCCGGGCGCGGGCTCCACCCCCCTGCTGGGTGTCTGGACTCCCTCATCCCGGACCTCCCGACCTCCAAGTGCGAGGGTCCGGACATCAAAGGGCACCAGACCTATAACTAGGACAGCTCCAGAGCAGGAAGGCAGTTGTATCCTGGAGTCGAGAGACACCGAGAAGAACTCATCCTTGACGGACTACCGGCGCTGCCGTAGCCCTGCCTTGTGAACTATCGTCCTGCCTGCTGGCGCTGCCGCGGCCTTCTACATCCTCCATCCTCGTCGGGACCTGCTGGCGCTGCCGCGGACCGTTGCAACTACCACCTTTGTCGGGACCTGCTGGCGCTGCCGCGGACCGTTGGAACCACCACCTTTGTCGGGACCTGCTGGCGCTGCCGCGGACCGTTGGAACCACCACCTTTGTCGGGACCTGCTGGCGCTGCCGCGGACCGTTGGAACCACCACCTTTGTCGGGACCTGCTGGCGCTGCCGCGGACCGTGTAACGACCACCTTCACCGGGACCTGCTGGCGCTGCCGCGGCCCGTCCAGCTAGAACACCGAGCTCGAGGATTGTGAGCTATCCATCATCGCATCTACCAGATTGGTAACCAGACTGTCCCGCTACCCCCTTTCCCAACCAAGAGACTAGAATCGAGGGGACCCCTGAGTCCAGACCTCCTTGTACCATCCTATCGTACCTAAGAGATCGCTTATAAAGAACGTTAAACCTTATCCTTGTGTGGTGTACATCTGTGGGGGGGAAGTTATTCGTCTGTACGATCGCTGGAGACGGCTCTCCCCGGAGACCTCTCCTCCTGTCCTCGGCCGACCCTCCCGGTCCGTCTAACATGCAACATATCCAACAGGCTGCCGCCTACCACAAGGCGGATATGTACATGATGTCGAAAAAGAAAGATTTCCTTGTGGAGATGCTTTCCAAATAGTAGCTGTCTGTGCAGTTCCTCCCTATTCTAAAGGGAAGGGGAAAGTCTACCTCTGAGACATTTAGCAAGCCTGTCAAGGCCAGGGTGGTTACGCCTAGGATGGAAAAAAGAATTCAAGCGGTCTCCATCTGATCCTACACACATGAAGGCTCATATTCCCCTGACTCATTTGCAGTACATTCTGAGAGTAAATGGACTTCTGCAAAAGCCACAGGCAACGCCCCACTACCTGACCAGGAAAGCGAGCTAATGGATGCAGCCGGCAAGAGTATTGTTGGGGGTAGCCACTCGTTGACATATTACCAATTCGGTGGGTCTTTTCTCCCGGTATGATAGGACCCAGTAGGAGGAGATAGAGGAGCTCATTTAACATCTCCCTGATGAGTTTGAGAGCGGTGGTAAAGTAATGGTGGCAGAAGGAAAAACCATCTGTAATGCCACCATACGCTGCGCCCTTGATGCTGCCGACACCGCTGCTAGGGGAGTTAACACCTGCACCACACTCCATCGGGCTTCAAACCAGAGGTTCAGCAGCATCTCATCAATATGCCTTCTGTGGAGCCCTTCTCCTCGGACTGCAGGCTGATGAGATGCTCGGAAAAATTAAACAGGACACTGATATTGCAAAGTCAATGGGTGCCCTAGAGACCCCAGCTGACAGAGGTTGCTTTCATAGGCAGCAGTATAGAGTAGGAGACAAGATCACCTCCCGGGACCACCCAAAATCGTATCAAAGTCAGGAACAATATTAACCATCATTAGGGCGGTAGAGGATGCATGTGATGAGGGGCATACGCGGGAAACAACTCTAGCAAGGTAGGGGTAGAGGGACCACCAATAAAAGGAGCCTCTACCTTCAAACACAGACTTGTCACACATACCCCTAATCGCACAACACCTGTCGGAAGAGACTGCAAGATTTCCTTCAACGCTGGGAGGGAATAATTTCTGACAGTGAATCGGCAGTTTAATTGGATCTCCTCCGGGTTAAAACATAGTTTTACTGCCTGCCTGCCTGCAGGACCGGATGTCCTTCTGGTTAAATGTTGGTTGAAGCAAGGCCTGCCTTATATCTAACAGGCATGGGCAGATGCAAATTATATGTATTAGATCCTCTTTTCCTGATCCACAAAGACGACAGGACTGTTCCTCCGATCTCCTTTTCCATGGCGGCAAGTGAGGGAGAATTGGTATAATACCCAAGCGCAATTTTTAGAATTTTTCCTTTATTTCTTGTTTAACTCCCATTTTTAAATAAGCTTGTGGCACCAGAGGTGCATAATCATTAAGTACTGTCCATCTGTTAGCCCGCTTGGCCAAAGTTTCCTTGTCTTCTATTGAGGATATCAATTTTGTTACTGTAGTTACGACCTTTATGAAGTTCTTATGATCAATGGGAGATTACCGGAGGTTAGTCAATTCAAGCCTTTCCAATGATTCCAGCAGGTACTCTCTGGCGGGGGATTTCTCTCGGTGTAACAGTCCAAACCATAGATGTGCATTTAGGGATCCCTGCTCAGAGCCTCTGATCTTGTGCCAGTTTTTTATGTAGGCACCCCTAATTTCCACAGATTGCTTCTGAAGACCGAATTCCAGGCATATTTGGGCAGAGGACACGTAATTTGGCAGCCGAAAGATTGTTCTGTATGACCTACCAATTGTTTTGTCTAAAACTGTTGCATCTTTCCCTTGTATTGGTTCACTCCCATATGTGAGTATTGGCTGCAGACGTGCTCGAATTACCTGTAATAGGGGATCTAAAGTTCGATCTGGTAGGACTTTCTTCAAGGATTTAATTGCGTGGTAGCACATAGTGCCCTTCCGTCGCAAGACCTCCAATTGGAGTTTATACGATTCTCTGCTGTTGAGTAGATCTCCAAGATACTTGTAGTCGGTTACCCGGTCTAGACTGCTCCCATCTAGGTACCACATTATTTCCTTGGCCTTGTTGTAATTCACTGCCATAATTTTTGTTTTCTTTAAATGAATCTGTAGTGCATTACATTGCGAAAATGTGTTAGTGGTATCCAACAGATGTTGTAGGCTGATTGGGGTCCGGCTTATTAAAACCAGATCGTCCTTATATAGAAGATTGGACAGCGAGATATTTCCCAGACGTGGGGCATGCGATATACTGTTAACCAATTCTCCTGGGAGGTCTGCTAAAAAAAGGTTAAAAAGCATGGGAGCTAGTACACACCCTTGTTTTAGGCCTTTGGAGGTCACTCAAACTGTGACTACAGGCCTGCCATTGCAGCCTGTGCAAGCTGGTGCTAGCATCACTTACAGCAGATAAATGTTTTCTTATATCTGAGATTCATAGTTTTTTTTTAAAACCTACAAGTGACCCCTAAGGCAGGCGATCCAATCCTGAAGGCTGGGTGCTCGGTTATAAGTGTGAGGGTGCCACTGCATGGGCAGGACACCCCTACAAACCCCGGAGTCCATTCTCCAGGCGTTGTAAGTGCATCAGCCATTACGGTACATATAGTGGCTATGTGTCATTACGCGATGGCTAACTATAAACTGGCTGTACCAAACCCTGGCATGTTTGGTATCAAACATGTTGGAATCATATCCCAACGCCATAAATGGTGTTGGAGGTATGATTCCATGCACTGTGGGCCTCCTCCGGGAAGCCCCTGTGCTCCCGGTACCAATCATCCAGGGTCTGACAGCAAGCTAGGGCTGCTGCTGACCACAGACACGATTCTGCCCTCCTGCTCCTGAGCCAAGCTCAAGCAGGGGAAGGCAGGACAATAGTTTTCCTGTCACAGGGAGGTGTGACCACCTCCCAGACAGGACTTAGTGTATTGGGCTAGGGTGGGGAACGCTTGCCAGCCCCAATAGACTGCTTTGGAGGGCACATTTGGTGCCCTCCTTGCATACTCTAGTTGGAACCAGTTCAGGGAGCCATTGTTTCCCCCTCTGGCATGAAAATGGACAAAGGACATGGGAGTATCCTCCCCACTGTCCAGCCCCTCCTCTGGGTGGGACCCCTGAATCGTCCCAACCCTTTCCTTAGAGTACTTAAGGGCTTACCTGTGGGTGGTTCTTCAGATTTGTCGTGGGACAAGATTCAGATCCGAAACCACTTCATCTTCAACCGTCTGGGCACTGTGGACTTCGTTGGACTTAGCTTTGGGAACCGGGACTGCATCTGGAAGACGCCTGCTGCTCCTGGTCTCATTGTCCTGACAGTCTTCTGCGTCGTCTGTGCTCCATACAGGTTTTTCTCCAGGCCTGTGGGCATCCAAGACACCCAAAGGAATCTCCTTTGGAGTGAACGAGTCATTCCCCTGCATCTGCAGCACCGCAAGGAAGCTGACTGGTCTGCTGTTCCTGAGCTCCCACGTATTCCGAAAGGTTCAGCAACACAGGTGGTGGTTCTGCAACTACCTCAAGGCCTGCACTGCCTTCACAGCAAGTTTGAAGCCAGTATCCCTTGTTGGAACCGCTGGAGCAGTGCTCCTGTACACCGTGTTGACTTGCTGTTGCCAAGGCATGTAGACTCTTCTCCAGAGATCTTTGGGCTCCTAGAAGCTCCAGCATCTCTTGCTACCAAGATCTTCATCCTCACCGCATCCTCTGCACCGTGGGCCTGCATCATTGGTGAGCTTTTCGAGGTCATCTTGCGACTCCTGTGCCTTCGGGTCCTCTTGACGGTCTTCTTTGGCTCCAGTAGGCTCCCCTGTTTGCTCAGGGTCTGCTTTGACTCTCCTGCACTTAGTGAATCCCTTGGACCTTGCTGGCCCGACACTGCACCTTTTTCATCTGCCACATTTGTTGCTGCTGCCAAGGCTTGTTGGTGCTCTAGCCGGACACCTGATGTGGGGCTCTTGACATCCGACGTGGGACAGCTCGTGAACGCCTCCTGATGTTCCACAGCTTCGCCTGGTCTGCACAGCTACAGCACCATGGTCACTGTCAACTCTCCTGCATCTTCGGACATCTGTGGGCATTCGTCTTCCGTGCCTCCTGGTCACTCCTGAGTGGCATAGACTGTCCACTCTCCTTGCAGGTACCTCTTTTCCTGAATCCACCCTTGGGTTCCACCGCACTCTTCCACCTTCTTCACCAGCGTCATCTTTACTGAAGTCCTCCATTGTGGTCTACGGTGGTTTACAACGTCACTTCTCACCTATGCACCCGGCTTCCCTGGTGTAGGTATCCTGGGTTCCGGGGTATCCACGGGTGGGGTGACTCTCCAACCTTCCATATTCCATGGGGTTTTTGCTAAGTTTTCTGGGAAGGGTCCTGCTTCTTGAAAACTGCAACCACAACTTCCCTGTTGACTTGTAT
Source organism: Triturus cristatus (assembly GCF_964204655.1). Taxonomy (NCBI): domain Eukaryota; kingdom Metazoa; phylum Chordata; class Amphibia; order Caudata; family Salamandridae; genus Triturus; species Triturus cristatus. The sequence goes on along the minus strand of NC_140595.1, from coordinate 779,440,290 downwards.
TGCATTGTAATTGTATTGTAATTTCATTTATATAGCGCTTACTACCCCTGATGAGGTGTCGAAGCATTTTTTCGGCAAGTAGCATACTACTCCGGAACCCATAAAGGATTAGTGGTAAATTAGTATAGTGAAAAACTTAAGTAATTTGAGTGATGGACATGTTAGTCTGTTATTTGGATTGAAAAGGATAGTGGAGGGATAGAAGAGGAAAAAAAGGGTTGCATTTATATAGTGCTTGCTACCCCTGATGAGGTGTTGAAGCACTTTTTTGGCAAGTAGCATACTACTCCGGAACCCATTATGGATTAGTGGTAAATTAGTATAGTGAAATATGAAATTAATTGGAGTGGTGGACATGTTAGTCTGTTATTTGGATTGAAAAGGATAGTGGAGGGATGTTTTGGAGCTCATAGCAGTAGAAGGAGGCTTGGCTTGAGTAAAAGGGAGGTGGAGGGGAAGAGTCGGAGGGAAGGGTTTAGAAAGGCTTAGTTTGGGGGATCGGAATAGTAAAAGAGGTATGAGATGATGCAACAAGTGTTAGAGTAGGGAAGACCCTACAAAGGGTTATTCTGGGGATCATAGTAGTGGTATGGGATTTGGGATGAATGAGAAAGTGGAGGTAGAGGATATATAGATAGAGGTATAGGGTAGTGCATGGGAAAGAGTAGTAGAAAGGTTTGAGATGAGTCAAAGAGTTGCGGTAGAGGATATATTGTGAGCGGTATAGGGTGAGAAAAAGGGTAGTGCATTGGATATGCTGAATTAGAAGAAAAGTAATAAATATATAGATCCATAAGTACATGGAAGGTATATAGATGCATAAAGGCAGGTAGTATATGCAGATTAAAGATGCATTAAATAAACTCTGGCTTTCAAGTGTTGTTGTACATGGAGGGGACCTATTGAGCATGAGGTCATGTTTTCACTCTGCACACGGCCTCTGTAGGGTTCCTGGGTACTTACCTTGGGTGGTTAATTGGGTCCCCAGCACTTCTAAGTCTTCTGGGTCCAGTCCCGACTTCGGTCGCAGTTTGCATTCCACTTTATTAGTATATGGTTTGGTCTCCTCCTGGACACCACTGTGTATTTGTGCTACTTACGTGTTCTATAAATTACTGAAGTATTGTGTGTATTGTGATTATATCTCCGGGGAGGAGATATTTCAATGTGTTAGTCAGGGTTTATAATGAATACATATTTTTATAACTACACTGTGTGGTTCTTTTTCACTTAACCTACACTATAGGATTAGTACTGGTAAAACAAGCGGCTTCACACTCCTTCTGGACTAACCCTGAAGGCTGCTTTCCACGGCTACCACTTAGAGAGCATTCTATGGTTGTTTTAAACCACTAACATCACCACAAGGGTTGTCCGTATTAGTGCAAGGTGCTCCACTTACAAATGTTATCAAAGTCAATTCATCCATATAACAAATCAATATACATGAGAGACAGGGGGCGCAAAATCATTAACACACCGAAACGCGTCGACGCTCTTTTATTTGTTAAATTCGAGGAACGTTTGAGTCTAATTTCTAAGAGTGATAGACTCCAACGCAACAGATTCAGTCGAATTAACGTATTTATGATGAATTTTAGTATGTCACTTGTCTTTGTCTCTCGTATATAATGATTTGTTCTATGGATGAATTGACTTTGATAACATTTGTATATTTTGAAGTGTGTCTGTCGCCGAGTCTCAGGAGAAGACCCGGGTTCCGAGAACCCCCTCGCTGACGGGCCCTTTCCACCTTCTATACAGGGTGCCGGCGGTCCCTTTAACGCGGACTGGCTCGCCGCGACAAAAGAGATGCCTCCTGTGATGTCAACGACGGCGGACCAATCGGAGACCCTCGAACTCCGTAAGACGGAAGTCGGGACGAACGACGGCGCGAAAGCCCGAGGAGGAGAGGTCGGAGACGGAGAGTGCGGAGCGAAGGAGACGGAGAGTAACGAGGAGAGCGGAGGACGTGATTCGGAGGTCAGAGTGAGAGGAGACGAGAGAGCTGCAGAGCCAGGAGGCCAACTTCACGGCGTCTCGCCCCGCCACGCGCCTGGAGGAGCGTGGCTGGGAAAGGTATGGGTCCTGGGCTTACTGTCCACACGGGGAGGGAGATAGCTTGTTTTTTTCTTTGTGGGGAGGTCACGGGTATTTCTGGAGGTATCGTTTTTGGTTTTCTCTGCATCAGGCAGACCTCCCGCTCACTCACAGAGTCCTCTTGTCCCACGTGTGTTGTTGGTGCCGGACCCCCGGTGACCCCTCACTGCCCTTCCCCCCTCAATACTTGATCGGACAGGAACAAGTCCACTAATATTTGGTATTCCCTTCCTTGCATGTCCCTCGGAGGCCTTCCACCCGACAAAGACCCCGGACTCGGAGAGGATATCGTCGCTATTGCCCCGCAGGACGAGGAGGAGAGAAAGAAACCAAGACATTGTCCACGAACTCTAAATAAAGCCTCACAACAGCTAAATCGTCTGGTGGTATACTTATTATACTCAGGGGGAGTAAAGCCCTAGGCGACAGTGTCTTATATTATTGATAATGTTTTTTAATAAAAGTAAGAAGTTTTTTCATAGTGAGATTCGTTTTGTGTTTTGGTTGATGGGTTCTCATAATAATATATTTATGACATTTGTTTGTATGATATATGGTTGATTGATCTCCTGTGTATGGTAGTCCAAGAGAAATCCTTTTTGTATACATTTCTGTACTTGGCACCCCATCTCTTGGGTAGTGGGGCCACTCCCTCCCTACTTATAAAGGGCGTTGACATTAGCCTGGCTGCAGGATGCAGACCATCATTACAGGTGCAAAGGTTTTCTTTGGTCATCCAGTGAGGACCCGTGCAAATGAGGGAAATACTTTTCCACTGCAGCCACGCTGTGGAATGGACACAGGTAAAGAGGCCGTCAGGAGTCGCACTGACTGTGCAATATAAAGAGGCGGGGAGCTTTCTGAAAGAAGAGAAAGGGAGTCCCATGGAGCCCCCCAGAAATCATCTGCAAGGGGTTTTAGTCACTAACTGACCTGCAAGGGCATCTCTGTCCCCCTTTGAAGTGCTGCGTTGTAGTCTGCAAAGGAAAGACGGACATGCTGCTTCAAGCAGCCGGTCCACCTTTCATTAATGCTGGCCCACACTGCGGGCAAGTCTCTGTAGCTGCATGGGGGCAGCGCATCTACTGTAACACTGTCTCCGTTTGTACCCAGCGTACCTAGCTAAAGGTGCGTCGCAGCGCAGAAAGGGACCGCGCACCCTTCATATAATACAGCCCCAGGGCGACAAATTCAAAAAAGCTTTTGAGGGGGGATGGACATGAAATGTGGATTCAAGTCCTACTTTTTGGACTCCGTCATTGAAAGTTTCTGAGAGGCCCAACTGCTTCCCACCGTCCCTTCGATTGTGGCCACTTTATAGGTGCTCAGTGGCCCCATTCCAGGTCGGGTGGACCACTTGTAGCCACTGCTAGCTTTTAGGCAACATCACTTTGCGTGCTGGGATTTTAGAGCTCACAGGAACGAGGTTAAAAGCAGGACTACAAGTCCCAGAATGAAACTTGGGTCTTGCGTAAAATGAAACAGAAATGATTTAACATGTCACAAAGACATCTGCTGCTATCTGGCGTCGCCATGTCTGCATGCTGAGCTTGCGGCTGCCCTGTGGGCAGCGCACTCATCATAATAGGGCACATTTTTATTGTTTGCGCCAGGCGCACCTTTCAAAAGGTGCGACTGGCGCAAACAATGAATATGCAACTTGTCTATAATGCGACCCCAGTTGCGTTACAGATGGACACACAGGGAGATTAAGTGATTTGCCCAGAATTACAGGATGTTGAGTATACCTGCCGAGACACCTTCGAGGTCGACCACTCCAGCCGTTAGGCCACATCTTCTCCCCAGATGTCAAGACATCCTGAGCAGGACAGTAAAGCAAAGGAGAGCCCGGTTGGCGCTTCACACAGGGCTGTCTGGGATCAGTCCATATCATCAGGGACAGTATCTAGGAGTGCAGGGATTTTGCCCAGAAAAGAGTGCAATTTGTGAGGTCTAATCCTGTCAAGCGTAACTGATTCAATGGGACTAAAGTTGGAGGGGACAGTGCTTTGTGAAAGGAAACACTTGACTCGACCATGCTTTACTGTCCTGCTAGGCAGGGTGTTGTTACAGGTCGTCTTGAATTCACTGCAGCCTGTCCTGCTCCCACCCCAGTGCATTCTGGTCAATGTAGTCCTTATGCTGTAGGCTGGTCCAACCAAAGCAGTGGTGCATCAGGTCTGTTATAATGCCTGCACAGCAACTGCAACAGAATGTATATGTATCTAAAACAGTTGTTTGCATTTTTCATTTTTTTACATTTGGAATGCTCCCACAGTGAACCAAAAGGCATCTGATCTGAAGCGGAGTAAGAAGACATAGCTCAAGATGAAGTCAGGGCATGGAATAAACTGAAAGGAGCAGGTGTCCAGCTAGAGAACAGAAGGCCAGGTTCAAGTTCAAGAGGAGAAAGCCAGCTGAGGAAGCAGGGACTTGATAAAAGTTACCAGATAACTCCACATCACAGTGGGTTTCAGGCTGCAGTCAGTTATTTTCTTCCTCAAGCCAATGTGATATAGGACTTTTGTCCACTAGGTTGATTTGATAAGACAGGACTACAACTCCCAGAATGCATTAGGGGGAGGGGGTTGTGAGGGCAGCCCACATTAATGTTTGCGCCGCTAACTTGAAGACTTTCATGGGGAACTGTTTCTTTATTTGAATAAACTACATTCACCTAAGCCAATAGATTTAAGGCACGCAACAAACCATGAAATGGCTTCCCCGTGAAGAGCGCTCGCTCACTGGTAAAGCCTTTGGGCATTCTGCAGATCCTTGTTGTTTAATGACTAATACAATTCAGTCCTGCCAAATTCCACACATCAGGAGTGAGACTAACGCATTTTAGTGCTGGTGTCCGCATCACTGCACTAAAATACTTATTCACACGTATTGAACTAGCTCCCGTCAGCTGGACCAGGAGCTACAGGCAACAGACTTTGTGGGGGTAAAATTTGCAAATCAGCAGTTAGCGATGTTGCTGTGTGCTGCTACCCAAGACAATTATGAGCTGTGGCCCAGGTCGAGGAGTGGTGACTCATTGCTAGGTGATGAGCTGGACCCCGGACAAGTTTCTTCCTGCTTACATTTAAGCTGTGGCCTCTAGGTGGCGCTCACAGCATTGTGAATCCTGTTTCACACATTTTCAAAAATATCTACAGTTTCCATCCAAGACTCAGGGGGAGGAGGTCTATTGCCAGACCCCTTTCCAACCCGGTTGCTTGAGCTGTAGTACAATGTTACAGTGCTTAATTTCAGCTGGTGGTTTCCGGCGCTCAGCACCGGCTCCTAATTGTCAACACCAGGGCTTGTACCTGTCTGCCACATGGTGGCGCTGTTAAAAATTACTATTGACTGCAGCCCAAACCATTCTTATAAATTTGGGAGCCTAGAGTAAGCTGAGTTGTCAAACTTGTAAGAGTGTGATGATTAGTAATTGTGTTGGCACTGCCATTGGCAGTGCCGCGGGGCCCTGGCACTTATTCTTTTTACAAATTAAGAACTGAGACAAAGGAGAGCGCCAAGTGCCACCTCCCGGCCAGCAGCTGAAGTGAAACTAGCCCCGAGGCTCCTGTGTGCCAGCAGCAGCGGCCTGGTACTTTTCAACAACTTCCATCCGGCGAGGCCCCAAAGTCATCTGCCAGAGTGCGCTCAGTATAGAATCCATAGATTCTGGTCTCGTAAACTTACGTTTTTCATACAAAGGTCGAACATGTGGAAGTGACACTGTACCTTGCTCACGGTCTGAAAACATTTAGGCGGTGTTCAGCTTTTGGACATGATGCTAAAAGTGGAAACGGACTAGATTGTGGTGGTTTTCCTAATAAAAATAATGTTTACAGGACCTGAAGGTTTACTTACTTTGAGTTTTTCTAAAAGATTCTTAAACATAGTTACAACTATTAAACCTGCAGTGCCCAGTTCTACAGCACACCAACATCTGGCATGCTTGTCTATGCACATGATCAGTACTTCTCAGCAGGGACAGTGACACTACTATTCAGCAGGCCACCTCTTCAGGTCCTGCTATGCCTTTACTAGCAGTTCCCTAGAGTGATGCTGTACGTTTAATGACCTGGTACTATTACAAGATGGCATTTCCAGCTGAGATGCCTAGAACTGAATGGGCACACTATTTACTCCTCCCTCGCCTTTCAGATCAGGAACGATAAGCGTGAGCTAGCAGTGTTAAAAAGAATACTGCTTGGGATATTTAGCCACGGTGCCCCCTGCCGTGAACTTTCCACTAACTGACACATGTGTGGGCGACACTGTCCCAACCCTACCAGCCTTTTAGAGATACTGTCCATTCAGGAATTCTAGATTGCCAAATGGGATAGTCCTTTAATAATCAAGGGCTGGGGCCATCCGGGTAAACCTTACATTTGACTGACACCGCTGCAGCCTACACACTGCTGGGAAATAAAGCTTGGTGGGTTAAGGTGCCTGCTTGTGGACGTCGTTGTTTACTTTACAGAAACCAGGGCCCACGTCCAAGTTTGTCAGGTCATTGAGATCTGCACACACTTTGAAGTTCCGTAGATTGAATCTCATGTGCGTTGTCATGTCCTTGTTTCACAGAAGGGCTGCAATACAGGGGTAGCTACATTTCAAGGGCCTTTAAATATTTAAATGACTCCTCAAGGATGGGAGTGCTGACTTTCCAACCCCTTGGACTCTTTATGGATTTTGTGAGCCTTCATCAGGGCAACTGAAGCTGAAAGCAATCTGATTATCACTGCCCGCCTGTGAAGTCCACGCACACAACCTACTAACTTTTCGTGATTTCTATATTCCTTTTGTACAGCCCCTTCAGCAAACCCTGCTTGTATTTACGATGGGCCTGTTTTTGTGATTATATGCCTGTTTGTTTACAACAACATTCAAACTCAAGTAGGGAACCCTCTCCCTCTGTGAAGGTGCCAGAAGTTTCCTGGACTTTACTTGAGGTGAAAATGAGCTCGTCTGCCCTCTGCTGGTGAGGACTTGCTGCTGCAGGAAGAGGGCAGGACTTCCTGCAGCATGCGGTGATTGACAGCTCATGCCAGACACTTACCACCTCTTGTAAACAGTTGTGGGGGGATGAAGGCACATCCATAAGTTAGCAGATGCTAAAGAGTGTTAATTACACGTTCACCCTTGTGGCCCTCTGCAGCATCAGGACCATGTTCTCACTGCCCCCTAAACATATACACCTGGCTGCGGGCCTGGAATGTAAAATAATAGCCAGGGTTTGGAACTTTGTGTCCCAGGAGGCAGGGGTTCTTCTGGTAAACCTAAGCTTCATGCACTTTCTGGAATAGATTGGCGTAGGTAAAAATCTTGGCGCTGATTCATAAAAGCATTTACGGGAGTAATACTATCACCTTCACCGGCGCACCTGTCTCTCACACTTCTTCATCCATCACACTTCTAAACGCTGTGACCCATAACACAATAACCGCACCTCTGTGGTCATCACTCACAACATGGAAACACTTCCCACACAGGAGCCAAAACAAAGGCAACACACTTCCAACCAAACCCTCTAGACGGTGCAGCATGCTGCCCATGTAGGCAAGACCTTCACTGCCCCACATAGGGTTAGTAAGTTCTATATAAATGTTGCAGTACAATACGAGTACTCTTTTAAATACTCTTGGAAGCCTTTTAACTTTGCGTGAAACCCCCAACTCTCTATTAGTAAATGTGCTAAGAAGCCACAGCCCTTTCTGTTTGTACTAACTGTGCATGAATATTCTTGGAACAGTTCAGTTTGAGATGTTTTGGACCAATCACAATGGCATGTAAGAGAACCTACTTCAGGTACTCCAGAATGCTACTGTGAATAGCCCCCTTGTTCCATGAAGAAGATGACTCTGTAATTTGGGATCCATAGCAGTACATTTTTATTTTGCAAACAATAATGTTTTGTGAAGTTCCCAATAGTTGCCCTTCACATGATTCAGTTTCACTCTTTCCCCTTCGTGTTCATCCAGTGTAGCGTTCCCGGCTCTTAGTGTAGATGCCAGAGGCTCGAAGCCTTTTGTGGCGATTGTGTACCTGATGTAGGGGTATATTCTCAAGAACGTGCAATAATCATCGACCAAATAGGTTAACGCAATTTCACATATCGCCGTCTATCGTGGGAAAATAACTCCGTGTCAACGTCACATTCTCAACACGGCGGTATCATGCGATAGTGCCCCGATAACGTCAAATGTCCGCAAAAACATTACCGGGACGGTAATAAAAATCAAAACCCAAACGCGAAAAAAGTTGCGATGGGCCCAACCGCGATGACAAAATCAGCGATAAGCTGTGCCAGGCCTGCAATTCACACACGTCAGGCGGGAAAAATCACTATAAAAGCAGAAAAAAAACACAAACAAAAACAAAACAACTGCGTAGCACAATGGGGGTAGCCGGAGCAGGAACAGAGGACGACCAGAACCCCACAATCCCCCCAGAGAACCAGGCCTGGACCTCGGGGTCAGGGAAGGGCATGGACAAGAAGAAGAGGAAGACGCGGTTCAGTCCGCAGGAAAACAGGATCCTGATAACGCAGGTGATAAAATAACATCAACAACTATTTGTCACCTCCAATGTGTCATTGGCGACAAAAAATTGAATATGGCAGTCCATCGTGGACAAGGTGAATGCAGTCGGAGTGTTGAGGAGGACAATGGAAGAGGCCAAGAGGCGCTGGAATGATGTGAAGCGCAAAACCAAGCAGAAACTCGGCAACAACCAGAGGGCAGCAATGCAGACTGGAGGCGGGAGTCCAGCGCCACAGGAGGAGCTGGACGAGATGGAGGAAATGGTGTCCACAGTCATCAGTGTGGAGACGGTGGTAGGAGACGTTGAACTTTGGTGTGATTTGAAGTTATAGGAATGCTGGCGTTTCTCAAGCACTTATTAGTACACTGGTACTGAATAAGGATAGAATGCGATAAATATCGCCACAGCACAATATGTATCACGTATTAGTCACAATAGTGATATAGTTATGAGATAACAAGAAGGTGTGAATAATGGACACTTTTGAGGATTGACGGCTGGAATCACCCAGAAAAACGGATGAGCATGGGTGGATTTCATATGCAGATCACCTGGGGGATACAACGATAACTACAGTATTGAGTTGCTGTGTTATGTTTTGTTTCGTTTCTCCACTTTTTCTTTTGTAGATGGAGAAGAAGGAACAAGATCCTTAACATTAAAGATAAGTGTATCTTTTCTTATGAAAAACGAGCAGATATCTGCCCTTACTTTATAACTGGAGCAGTGAGATCATTGTCTTCTGCACATACCAGGGAGGGAACTTTTATACTCATATAGCCCTGAAGAAAGCCTAGGACCTCTGATAGGCCATTAGATAGGCTGAAACATGTTGGCACTAGGGTCTTAGGACCAATAATACATCCAACTGACCCTTTATATGCTATTTTATCTTAATATTTCATGCTGTTCCAAGAATAAAGGGATACCGGGAACAGCCTGAGGATTTGGATTCTATAAGACCCCCTGGCCAGCTCTTACAAGCGCTTCCTGAGATACGGTTGAGCCCACCCTGACTTTTAGGGGACAGGGTGACCCGATGATGAAGCATGACATCACTAGGGTGTGTGACGGTAATTAAAACAAAAAGGAATTTTTTCCTTTCCCACAACCCAGTGGGTAACATCTAGGTCGCTTCATCAAACATCCCTCCGGGGTTATCCAGTGTTATCTTGATATATAGTGGAGTACCTTTTGTGATTACAATTTTACTTAGGGAGGACGTACTCCCACTTGAGAGTTTCTCTCTGCCCTTTGAACACAGGAGGAGTATCCCTCCTCTAAGTGTGTTAAGGCTATCATGAGAAATCCTGCATCATGAGACCGTAACAGAAGTTCGTGTGACCGTAAACTTGCTTTTCTTTCCTACGAAGGTTACGACCACACATACTTCTGTTACAGTCTTTTTGAACAGGATTTGTCTTTCCGGTAAGCATTCCGGTTTGTCCAAGTGCTCTACACTGTACCAGATTAGGTTTGTGACTATACGGACGCTTGACCATTGTCACCATTTGTCCAACAGGTTTCTGAATACTGACTAACAGAGTATAGAATTGTATTGGGGAGTTCCTGCAGCATATGCAGTTACTTGAATCAACACGTTGCCCTGATAAGTTCCCCGTTGGGCATTGGCTGTGAGTTGTGACGTTAGTAGCAGATGGGGTTTTGTAGCCACTAACCTCGGAAGATCTTCATCAGAAACGATGGTAGGCAGAGAGGTCCCCTTACTCCACTGGGCGCAGCCCCACACAGGGTGAAACGAACACCACTATGAACGAATGCACCCCGGGAAAACGGGAAGAGGATAAAATAACAAACACTGCGAACCCACTGGTTTCTCCTAGTTCTGCGGATCATTCAGGCCACATCAGCACAGAGGCACGGGAGTCCAGCAGAGGTAACTGCACAAGAAACAAGACAAGAAACCGGGGATCAGCGAAGAACAATGCAGACAACCAAGTATCCCAACCACATGCAGTGCAACGATCACACTCACACACTCTACCTCGCAGTAAACAAAAGGAAGAATGCTTTTGGGTGCAGGAGCTCGTGTAATTCTGTAAGGGACTTAAAGTTGTAGTCCGGGCTGCTGTTCAATTAGTGGGATGGTTTCGTGCCCAAGCAGTAATAGTCTTGTATAACCAAAATCAGCAATGGGGTTCCGGTGCAATCACACACGTTGTTTCCTTCTCGACGTGTATAAACTAAAACAAAATTAGGGACGTATAATGCACCCAGGATTCCAATCCGACGAATGCACACCGGTGCGGTGTTCCCCCACATTGAACCAAACCTAAATACCTGATAACGGCGCAAGCCAAGCGCCGCCGACGTTCTGCTTCATAAATCCAAGGCCCCCCCCTCGGTTGCGACACTGAGGGGGTGTCTGACTTCCGCACCGTCGGAAGCTTGAGGACGAAGTCCGTTCCGCCCTCCTATGGTCGTCGGGAGAAATGAGTGTTCCGAGACTCGGCACTCCAGCGGGGAACACCTTCCGCCGGCCGAGTCCCGAACGAGCGTGAAAGCGGAGCGGGGAGCGCAAACAGCGGTGACTCAGGGGCACGGAGAAAAGCAGCTGGGATGCCGCAGTGCCGCCACGGAACAATCCGGCAGGAACTCCTCGGGCTGGTCACTCGTCCTCAAAGGAAACGAATTGCCAAGCCCCGGGCCTCGAATGAGGAGGGGCTTTGTAGCCTTCCTGTGGTCTGAGCGCCGGAGCTCGCTTCCGGTCTGCCGCAGAGTAGGCTCCTGGGTACTGTAGTGCCGATCTCTCCGCTCGCCCCCTAGTGGCCTCCCACCGGTAGCGCATTCATATCCAGCCATTTCATTCGGTTGAAAGTAATGGGAAGCCTGTTTAGTGATCTGAACCCTAGTCTACGCCACGTAATCGCGACAGAGCCTCCCCTTAAGGACCGCCGTCTCGGCAGTTGTCCTGGCTTACCGGGATACTTAGCATGGTAACGTTCTAGCAAAAGGGGGCAGTATAGGTTGGTGTAAGGTCCCCAGGTCCTATCTTCCACCCCATACCCTTTCCAGTCCACTAGGTACTGCACCTGGCCTCTGCTTACTCGAGAGTCTAGTATCTCCCAGACTTCGTACTCTTCCTGTCCGTCTATATCAAGGGGAGCGGGTTTGGATGGTAGCCTCATGTCCACAGGACACGGTTGGAGTAGGGACACATGGAATACCGGATGGATATGCCAAGAAAGGGGTAAAGTTAGCAGCACAGCCACAGGGTTGATGATTTCCTCTATCCCATAGGGCCCGATGTATCTGGGAGCCAATTTGCCTGCCCCTCTTAATTGCAGATGTTTAGTGGACAGCCACACCTTGTCTCCCACCTGATATGCGGGTTCCGGAGCCCTCTTAGTGTCTGCGTCTTTTTTTTGCGTTGCCTGAGTGAGGACTAACTGGTGTTTGGCGTCTATGAGCACCACTCTAAAGTGAGCGTGGTGTTCCTGTATTGTGGGGTGTTTGGACACTACTGGCCAGTCGAAGGGTAGCTTGTTCGGATGAAACCCATATAAACAAAAGAAGGGCGAGCATCCCAGTGTGGAGTGTACTGCATTGTTGTAAGCAAATTCCGCCGTCCATATCAGGGAATACCAGTCAGAGGTGTTTTGGAGGGTGAAACATCGTAGGTATTGCTCCAACGTGTGGTTGAGCCGTTCGGTTTTCCCATCGGTTTGGGGATGGTAGCTTGTGGACAACAGGCCTTCGATGTTCATGGTAGTGCAAAGAGCCCTCCAAAGCCGTGAAGTGAACACCGTACCCCGGTCTGTGATAAGAATCCTCGGGATCCCATGTGCTCGCACTACGTGTTGTAGAAATACCACTGCTAATTCGGATGAGGTGGGTAGTCTTTTTAGCGGAATGAAATGCCCCATTTTCTTTAGATGGTCGATGACCACTAGAATAGTTGTGTATCCTTCACAGGGGGGCATTTCGATAATAAAATCCATGGATACTGTGTGCCAGGGAAAAGGAGGTACCTGTATGGGTCGCAGAAGTCCCACTGGTTTGGAATAGCTGGTTTTTCCCTGTGCACAAACGGTGCTGTTTTTTAGGTATTCCTTTGTGTCTTTACGCAGCCTAGGCCACCAGAACGACCTTTCGATGTTGGCGATAGTCTTATATTCCCCCAGATGACCTCCGAGCGTGGAGTCATGAGCCCAGGTTAGCACTTGCTGCTGTAGCGCTGCTTGAGGCACGTACATGGCATGTTGGTGGTACAACAAGTCCCCGGTGGAGCTTCTATGCTCAGGTGATTCTTGAATCCATGCTTGGCTGTCTATGTTGGCTAGAGCGACCTTGACGTCCTCGAGGAAATCCTGAGAGACGAGGAAGATGAGGGTTTTGTCCGGGAAAGCCGAAGCTGGAAGTATGGCAGGAGGATCCATGGTTTCGACCAAGGGAGGGGTTACTGATTCTCCTTGTCGGGACAAAGCGTCTGCCTTTCCGTTCTGGGGTCCGGGTCTGTACTTGATTATGAAATCATAATCTGAGAAGAACAAGGACCATCGCAGCTGGCGTGTGTAGGAGAGTAGGGTCTGCTTTCTATGTTCACCCCCACTTTTTGCTTTTGCTTCACTGGTTTTCGACTTAGATGTGGCTGTGGGCCTGCTAATCAGACCCACAGCCCAGCTGTTCTCTCTCTAAATTCCTACTATGTACTTTAGGTGCATAACCCAATTGGTAAGGATCACCTTATTGGCCCCTGTATAGTGTACCCTAGGTACCCAGGGCATAGGTGTACCCTAGGCCTACCAGGGGCTGCAGCATGTATTATGCCACCCCTGGCCTGGCCTTCCATTATGACACAACTGGCTGATCACTCAGCTGGGGCAAGGTCGTGTAATCACCCCTTGCTTAGGTGTAGTATCCCTATACCTACCTTATATATAGACACATGTGTACCTATCAGCCACTCCTATGACAGGCCTTAACAATCCTGGAGGCAGAGTGCTTGGTAACATGTGAGATGGTGCTCTAGCATGAACTGAGCCTGTCTGCAGCTTTCGGAACCATGTCCTTATAGCTGTTCTATGATATAGCCTACCATATACTCTTAAAGTACCTTATAATCTTAAACGGTTATGGTAACTATGGTTTGGCTTTATCAAAACATGTCGTGTAAGGTGTCTAACACTTTGGAATAATACCCCCATACCATTTCTGGTGATGAGGATATTATTCCTCCCTTCTAGAGGGAGAAGACATGTTGAAACCTACTTACCCGGTTAAAGTTAACCAGAGCCCCAGCATCACAAAATGGATGCTGCTGCCACAGACACAAGTCTAACCTCCTGCTGCTGGGAGTCCTTCCAGCGAGGGAGGCTTGGACAATAGGTTTCCTGCCTTGGGAGGTGCTAGCACCACCCCAGACAGGCCTTAGTGTATTGGGGCAGGGAGGGATGAAAGAAACTAGACACTGCCTGGGGCACACAAGGTGTCCCATGCATAGTCCAGTTCAAACCGGCGCTGGGGCACTCCAGCCCTAGCTCTGGCGCGAAACTGGACAAAGGAAAGGGGGTGTAACCACTCCCCTTCCTGGTCCCACCCATAGGAGGGACCTTGCAGGTAGCCCAGCCCACTAGCCCAGTATATCAGTAGGTAGCTGAGCCCTGCAGAATTAGATTATCCTGAATCTGCAACTTGAACAGAAACTCTGGACCTTCGACATTCGACCTCAGGAAGAAGACTGAAGAATCTCCCTTGTGGCCAAGGAGTGACCACCCTGGGCAACCAGGCACCATCCAGCGACCGCTGCTTGCTTTGCGACTGAATCCTGCGAGGGACGACTGCAGAGACTGACCAGCGCCGAGACTTCCAGACATCTCTGAACCAGATCCACATCTACAGCAAAGCTGAGACCCATGGAGGCGACGAGGGACGTGGGACCGGCGACTTGGGAAAGGTGGCTAATAACTGACTAGCGCAACTTCTGAGGCTTCCACGAGGCTGTGCTTGCGGAATTGAGAAGCCCCAATCCCGAGCACCATCTGCAAAGAAGATCAGCTCCCCACACTTCACGTGTTCTGCGTGGGGCCCTTCTGCACTTGAGTTGTTTGATGTGTTGTCCGGTTGCTGGCCCGTTGGCTAGTGACCTCTGCGACATCGAACCTTTGATTTTATCTTGCTGGTCCGGCTCCTCCAGACTGGCACTCGCTCCTCTGTGAAAGAGAAGTACCCCAGACCTTCCTGGTCTGCACCAGAAGCAAGTCCTCCATCCTGCGTGGGTTACGCTTGCCAAGGCTTGTTGGGTCCTAACTCGACATCGACGCTGCCGACAGCAAGAGCCTTCGTGGGACAGCTCGCCTCCTGGTTCTGGTGATCCTCGACGCCTCCTGGTACCCGTGGTTGCTGTGACAAGCTTCACCTCTTCACCTGCATCTTCACGACATCGCCTGGTTCCTTCCTGGTTCCTTCCCGGCTCCTGGCTGGCGACCTAGACTCTGTCCCTTCTGCTTGCAGGTACCTACCTTCTTGATCCCATCTTTGGGATCCACCGGACACTCTTCACTGACTGCCTGTCAGCAACTTTCCTTCAGGCATCCATAGGAGTCAACGACGAAACCCGACGCAAGTTCACACCTATGCACCCGCAGCCCGTGGGCTAGGTAACTTGAGTACTCCGGTGCTCACAATGGTATTGACTATCCTAGGGTCTAGTTTCCAAGTCTCGACCTCCTAGTTACTCCAGAAGTGTCCTAAAACTCTTAATTTCTAATAACTACTATTTCTATAGACTTTTACGCATTACGCGTGAGTGTTTCCACTCTGCACCGGAATCCCGTGGGCCTCCCACTTCCTAACCTTTGATAGTATAGTGTAGCCCCAGCGATTCCCTAGGCCTAGGCCTATCCTGTGTTCGTGACAGTGGTTCTTATACCACTTAATTAGTATATGGTTTGCGTGGCCCCTAGGGCCTAACTGTATTACTTACCTGTGTGACTTAATGTATGCTTAAATAAGACTGTGTTGTACTTACCTCAAATCTCATAAAGAGTGCTGAGGGTATTTTGACTACAATAAATACATTCTATTTTTTATATACATCTGTTGTGGTGTCCTTTCATTTGGTATTCAAGGGATTACAAATGGTATAACAGCTGGCTTCACATGCCATACAGAGTTTATCCTAAGACTGCTCTTGTCCATGCTACCACTAGGATAGCTGGTCCATAAGGTTGACTTTACAACCAATCACCATAAGGGTTGTTTGGACTGATACAAGGTGTACACTAGAATTAGTGACATCATATATCAGGCCAACTTCTCACATTGGTGGCAGCGGTGGGATCTGAGCTTGCTGTTGTTAATACCATTGTAATCTTGAGATACTAAATTGAAAGATCACACAGATATTGTTAGGTACATATAACATAGATTATAAATACGTAAGTCCTACTGGACTTAGTTGTTGTAGTTTGAAGGGCCTAGCACACCCTGACTACAACTACTAGAGAGGTTTAGTAGATACAACTAGTGTAGGTAGGTGCACACACCACACACCACACCCTCACTAGATCATGTCTCTGAGAGGAGATCAAGATGATACTCTCTCAGGGGAGGGACTTCCTAGAAAGATACCCTCCAGATATGATACCCTAACTTTTCAGGAGATGAGACAATTGTGTACCGCCAGAAAGTTAAAACAGGGTTCAAACCCTACCCTCATCTATCTAGTGGAGCTCCTAGAAGAATATGATATTCAGAAAGCCTCCCAACATGGTGCCCTAGGTACCAATGAGGGCCTACCCTCTACAGGAGATTCCCCTCACCATACTGAGACAGATGAGTCAGAGGAGACTTCAGAAGATGAGGCAGAAAGCCAGGTTAAAGTAGGAAAACTTAGCCAGGCTAACTTAAGCCTACATGGGAGTCTGAATGGGGTCTCCCCTTTCAAACCCTCAGGTAGACTTAAGCAGAGAAGCAGGAGAGGAAGATCCCCTTCAAGGGAATCTATCCACTCCCATGTCTCTAATAGCTCCCATGCCTCTTCTCACAGGGGAATGACTTCTCCACAGAGAAAAGAGCATCAGGCCAGAATGAGGGAAGCCAATCTGAGGATTGAAAGGGAAGAACTTGCCCTTGCCAAAGAGAAGCTTGCTCTGGCCAGAGAGCAAATGTTAAGTGGGTTAGATCCCACTGGTGGCAGCAATATGCCTAAGGATAGAGACAGGACCTATGATAATAGAAACCTGAGCAAGATTGTCCCTCCCTACAAGTGTGGGGATGACATCCACAAATGGATAACTGCTTTGGAGAGAGCCTGCAAAGTACAGCAGGTACCCCAAAGTCAGTGGGCAGCTATCTTGTGGCTCTCCTTCTCTGAGAAAGGTAGAGACAAGCTCCTCACAGTTAGTGATGAGGATGCTGACAATTACACTGTCCTGAAGAGTGCTCTGATTGATGGGTTTGGCCTAACCACTGAACAATACAGGTTGTTGTTCAGGGATACCCAGAAGACAAAGACTCAGGACTGGACTGACTTTGTAGATTGTGCCACTAAGGCTTTGGAAGGCTGGTTATTGGGTAGTAAGGTTAAGGACTATATAGGATTGTATAATTTGATCATGAGAGAACAAATCCTTAATAACTGTCAAAACCAGCTTCTGCATCAACACTTGATTGACTCTGACCTAACTTCTCCCCAGGAATTGGGAAAGAAGGCAGATAGGTGGGTCAGGACTAGAGTTAAGCAGAAAAACCAGAACCAGGGCGGTGATCAGAAAAAGGCAGACCAGAAGGGTAATGATCAGAAACAAAAAGACCAGAAGTCTTCACCAGGCCCCCAAAAGGCTCAGGGGGAGGGTGGTCCCAAAAAGGATAAAAAGAAAGATGGCCAAAAGAAACCCTGGTGCAACTATTGTAAGTCAAACTCACATTGGTTTAGTGAATGCACCAAAAAGGATAAGCCCCCAGCCACTATTGCCCCTAAGGCAACTGTACCCCCTAGTCCAGCTGTAAGTGGTGGTTCCCAGCAAAAGGGTGTAGTAGGGTTAACTCTGGGAACTGAGGAGGATTCTGGCCTAGTCAGGATACCCACTCAGGCTGTTCTGATCTGTGATGGGGACAGAGCTTTGTCCTCTACTGTGGGTCCCAGTAACCTGGGCAAGTACAGACAGACTCCTTTTATCAATCATAGAATGGCTCAGGCCTACAGGGACACTGGGACTAGTGTCACAATGGTGACACCTGCCTTTGTGGACCCTGGACAGATCATGCTAGGTGAGAATTACCTAGTGACCAACGCTAGCAATGCCACTACCTCCCATAGTGTGGCAATTGTTAACTTCTCCTGGGGAGGGGTAACTGGCCTCAAGAAAGTTGTGGTAAGTTCAGACCTTCCTGTAGAGTGTCTGTTGGGAAATGACCTTGAAACTTCAGTGTGGTCTGAAGTGGAGTATAGGACCCATGCAGAAATGCTGGGGATAGATGCACATGTCCTTGCTGTGACCAGGTCACAGGCCAAAAAGTGTAACACTGAACAAGTGCTGGATCCTGGGACAATGGACCAGACACAACCCAAGAGAAAGAGCAGTAGGGTAAAGGCTGTGCCTTCCCCCCTGCCTCAGGTGGTGGATCAGCCCTCACAGGAGGATGATTCTGAGAGCCCTGAAGGAACTGTCCTAGAAGAACTGGAACCTGATCAGGTTGAGTTTCTTGGGACAGGGGGACCTTCAAGGGCAGATCTGAGGCAGGCTCAATTAGACTGTCCTTCTCTTGAACCCCTCAGACAGCAGGCTGCTGCTGAGGCTGCAGGGAATGCTCAAGGTACCCATAGAGTGTATTGGGATGAAGGGCTGCTGTACTCAGAGGCTAGAGACCCCAAGCCTGGTGCATCCAGGAGGTTGGTCATACCACTGAGCTTCAGAGGCTTCCTTCTTACCTTGGCCCATGATATTCCCCTTGCAGGACACTTAGGCCAGAATAAGACTTGGGACAGACTTGTCCCTCACTTTCACTGGCCTCATATGTCAGAAGATACCAAGGAGTTTTGTCTCTCCTGTGTCACCTGCCAAGCCAGTGGCAAATCAGGTGGCACCACAAAGGCCCCCCTCATACCACTACCTGTGGTGGGGGTTCCCTTTGAGAGAGTGGGGATAGACATTGTAGGACCAATGGACCCCCCAACAGCATCTGGGCACAGATTCATACTGGTGATAGTGGACCATGCCACCAGGTATCCAGAAGCTATACCCCTGAGGTCCACAACAGCACCTGTTGTGGCAAGAGCCCTACTTGGAGTCTTCTCCAGAGTGGGTTTTCCAAAGGAGGTTGTGTCTGACAGAGGTGCCAACTTCATGTCAGGATATGTGACTGCAATGTGGAAGGAGTGTGGTGTAAACTACAAATTCACTACCCCCTTTCACCCACAATGCAATGGGCTTGTTGAAAGGTTCAACAAGACCTTAAAAGGGATGATAAAAGGTTTACCAGACAAGCTTAGGCGAAGATGGGACATCCTTTTACCCTGCCTTCTGTGTGCTTACAGAGAGGTCCCACAAAAGGGGGTTGGCTACAGCCCTTTTGAGCTTTTGTTTGGGCATCCTGTAAGGGGACCCCTGTGTCTAGTAAGGGAAGGATGGGAGAGACCTCTCAGACAACCCAAACTTGATATAGTGGATTATGTACTTGGTCTCCGCTCCAGGATGGCAGAGTACATGAAGAAGGCTTCTAAAAACCTTGAGGCAAGCCAAGAACTCCAAAAAGCTTGGCATGACCAAAAGGCTGTGCTGACTGTATACCAGCCAGGGCAGAAAGTGTGGGTGTTGGAGCCAGTGGCCCCAGCAGCACTCCAAGACAAATGGTCTGGACCCCACACTATTGTTGAACAAAAGGGAGAAGTCACCTACTTGGTGGATCTTGGGACTCCCAGAAGCCCCCACAGGGTGCTTCATGTCAACAGATTGAAGGCATATGTTGACAGGGCAGACAAGGGCTTACTCATGGCTACAGATGAGGGGCAGGAGGAAGAGAGTGACCCTCTCCCAGACCTGTTGACTCAGAACCCTGATGATGGTTCAGTTGATGGTGTGGTCTTTTCTGACAGCCTCACTGATCATCAGCAACAGGACTGCAGACAAGTTCTGCAGGCCTACAGACATATGTTCTCCCTGACCCCAAGTCAGACAAACTGGTGCACCCATGAGGTGGACACTGGTGACAGTCTGCCTGTGAAGAGTAAAATCTACAGGCAACCTGACCATGTCAGGGACTGCATAAAAGTTGAGGTACAAAAGATGTTGGAGCTGGGAGTCATTGAACCTTCAGAGAGCCCTTGGGCTAGTCCTGTAGTTCTTGTGCCAAAACCTCACACCCAAGATGGTAAGAGAGAGACGAGGTTTTGCGTGGATTACAGAGGTCTCAATGCTGTCACTAGGACAGATGCCCACCCAATACCTAGGGCAGATGAGCTCATTGACAGATTGGCAGCTGCCAAGTTTTTGAGCTCATTTGACCTCACAGCTGGCTACTGGCAAATCAGGCTAGCTGAAAGTGCAAAAGCCAAAACTGCTTTCTCAACCCCAGGAGGACATTATCAATTTGTGGTAATGCCCTTTGGGTTGAAGACTGGAGATGGGGTGTATCACTTTGGAGAAGTCCTTGCTGAAGCGTCTATAATAGTTAGCAAACCCCAGAAAGCTCTGAACTGATTTTACATGCTGGGGTGGCTTCCATCCTGTTATGGCCTCTACCTTCCCCATGTTCATCTGGAAGCTTAGTGCATTGATGATGTACCCCAGAAAGGCAACCTCCTCGACATGCAACAGACATTTCTCTAGTTTGGCATACAGTGAATGTGCTCGGAGTCTGTCCAGCACTGCCTTTACATGGCGTATATGATCTGGAAGGTTGTCCGAATATACGAGGATGTCGTCGATGTAGACGATACAGCTGGTGTACAACAGTCCTCGCCATACCTCATCCATGAAATATTGGAAGGCTGCGGGGGCGTTACACAACCCGAAAGGCATCACCTGGTACTCGTAAAGCCCGTATTTGGTCCTGAAAGCGGTCTTCCATTCATCGCCTGTCTTGACTCGTACGAGATGATAGGCCACCCGCAGGTCCAGCTTGGTAAAGATATGTGCGCCTCTCAGTTGCTCCAGCAATACCGGGATCAGGGGTAACGGGTATCTGTTCTTTACCGTCACTTTGTTGATTGCTCGGTAGTCAATGCACGTCCTGAGCTCATCACAGTCCTTCTTCGAAATAAAAAAGAGAGGGGAGGATGCCGGAGACGTTGAATGTCGGATAAAACCGGAAGCAAGGTTTTCTTCCAAGTAGGACTTCAGGTAATGCGTCTCTGGTTCTGTGAGAGCATACACCCTGCTGCATGGGATGTCTGCTCCGGGAACCAGATCTATACGACAGTCGTAGGGTCGATGGGGTGGTAACTCTGCTTGTCGAAGACCTCTTTGTAGTCATTGTAGTCATCGGGTAACGAGGTAGAGCAGCAGTATCCGATGTCACTACATCCTGTGGCCCACAACTCCGCCGGAGTACTGATGGTGTCTTCCGGGAGGAGGGACTGGCTGGTACAAAACGTGGATGTTAAGGAGATGGTGCGCTCCGTCCATCTGATAACCGGATCATGTAGTGTTAGCCAGGGCATGCCAAGGATAAGGCGGAAATGGGGAGCATCAATGAGATCGAACTGTATGGTTTCATAGTGATCCGCACCGATTCGCATGGTGAGCGGAATAGTATGGCTTATGACGGGTCCGGAAGTCAGCGACGTCCCATCCACTGCTTTCACTATCTCAGGGGCTTTCTTTCGTTCACAAGGGACTCCAATATTCTTTTCGTACTGCTGGCCTATGTAGTTTCCTGTGGCTCCGGAATCCAGCAGAGCAGATACACTAAGAGGATAGGCAGCGGTGATCCATAACATGACACTCACTGTCATATGTGCCACTGCAGGTTGGATGGTGTTGGCTAGAAGTGCAGGGACCGTATATGTACCTAAACCCAAGGCGGTGATCCCATCCATTCTTGGGCTCCTTAGTTTTCCGTTTCCTGTTGGGTGCTTGCCTGCGTTCTTGAAGCAACGCCTCTGTCAGGACCCTTTGCCCGGGCTCGGCACTCTCTGATAAAATGCCTGCTTTTTCCGCAATACAGACACAGCTTCTGTTGTCTTCTTTTTTCTCTCTCTTCTGCCGTAAGCGGGCCACGGTGTCCCAGGCCTGAACGTATCCTCGGAATCGAATTGATGCTCTACGGGGTCCACCTCTCAACCTCCCAAAGTCTGGACATCAATTTATGCAGACTAAAGGGTGGTTAAGCGGGAAAGGAAAGGAAGGGGACAGCAGGGAGGGAGACCTGTAGGAGACACAAAAGAGTAACACGGGTTAGTACCTGAACCACCCCTCCCACTCTCCTGCAGTCCCCATATACCTCCCCCCGTGCCCCTATCCCACTAACCTGTAAAGAAAAAGAATGACGAGTCAACCAACAGGGGTGCAGAGTAAACCTTATGGTGCCCAAGGTAAGATCAGGAGACGCTGGAATCTAGGGCTCTGTTAAGCACCCCCTGGGGAAATGAGAGAATAGTACAAACACAGAGGGTATTCTTCGCGGGTTGAATATAGCAGGAAGGTACTTTTCCAACGCACCCACAGTTCTAGATTAGAGCCTGCCCACACCCTGGTTGCCAAAAGCAAGTATCGAATAATCCACTGTATACACCGTCTCAGGTAATGTTATGCCTCATACCGTTGTTGCACATGCCGTTGCGCGATGCGTCACAGCACACTCTGTAATATGAGGCCCACTTTAATCACTCCACATATAATCATATCCAGTAGAGTTACGTCACTCATACTAATGGGGAAGTCAAAGAACACAAAAGGTACGTACAGAGGGCGTCCCCTCTTAACTAGAATTTGCCAGTGTTTTCCCTCACATGAACTCTGATCTTTGATTCAGGGGAGAGTTCGCCAATGAAGGGAAAGCTCCCCGCACTCTGTAGCTTGAAAGCTAAATGTGAGAGAGAGGTTACATGAGCGAGAATCCAACTAGCTTGCACGCGTCACTCCTCGCGTAATAACAAGACAAAAGTACGAAATTCACAATCCAAGAACCAGGTAAATTACCGACTGACTGGTGTCACTGACACCCTTAACAGACCTCCGAAGAAGAAACGAAGTCTAGAGAAGCCTGCCATCCACGGAATAATCGTCAGCGTTTTCTTCCTGCTGTCTCTTCTTAAGCTGCAGCTTCCGCATCACGTGGGACGCGCATTAGAGACGTCCCACGTCCCTCCGTTGCTCAGGGCTGCCGGGAACTGTAGTTTCCGTTCAGCGCCTGCCAGCGCGAACGGAACTGCGGTGTCCCGTAACAGAACATTCCCCTCCCGGAGAGCACTGGCAGGCGCATGGTTTATCGGGATGTCTTCTGTAAAACGCGGCCACCAATCTTGGGGCGTGCACCGCTGATTCGGGCTCCCAGGAGTTTTCCTCAGCACCATATCCTTTCCAGGCGAATATCCTTTCCAGGCGATGAGGAACCATAGCTTGTTGCGACGGATCTTTGAATCGAGGATTCTCTCTACCTCATATTCATCATTTTGATCGATCCTAACAGGTGCCGGTCTAGTCGGCCCCTGACCGTGTGCGGGTTTCAATAATGAGATATGAAATACAGGGTGGAGTCTTATGTGTGCGGGTAGTGCGATCTTTACTGCTACTGGGTTGACATGTTTTATTACTCTGTAGGGGCCTATGTACCGGGGGTTAAACACGCTGTATCGTTTGAAACGAATGTTACGTGTGGACAACCACACTAAATCACCTTTCTGATATTCTGGCCCTGGTCTGCGATGTTTGTCTGCGTGCCTTTTGTACAATGTTTTAGCCCTAATCAGCTGTTTCCTTGTGTGCAACAGTATTTTCTGTATTTGTTTTATCCTTTCCTGTACTGTGGGGACAAGCTCGCTTCTACCTGGTGCACTGAATGGGAGAAAGTAGGGGTGGAAGCCGTATGTGCTCTAAAACGGAGTGTGTTTCATGGAACTGTGTAGGGTATTGTTGTATGCAGTCTCTGTCAACCATAGCCATTCCAACCAGGAATCGGCGTTTGTGTTCACATAACTCCTTAAATACTGTTTTAAAGTACGGTTGAGTCTCTCTGTCTGTCCGTCTGTTTGCGGATGGAAGCTGGTGGACAGGGCGGATGAGATGTGTAAGGTGGCACACCACGCCTTCCAGAATTTGGCAGTGAATTGAGTCCCTCGGTCCGACACAATGACCTTGGGCAAGCCGTGTAGTCTTACCATGTGCTCCATCAATAGCTTGGCTAGTTGTCCTGCAGTGGGAAGTGTCTTGCAGGCCACGAAATGTCCCATTTTGGTTAAGAAGTCAATTATGACTAGAATTACAGTATGGCCTTTGTCTGCCGGGAGTCCCACTATGAAGTCTAAGGAACATCTTTCCCAAGGGACTTCAGGAGTGGGCAGTGGTTGCAATAATCCTTGGGGTTTCCCTGGTGGGGTCTTGGTTTGAGCGCACACCACACAAGTCTTTATCAATTCAGGAATGTCCTTTCTGAGTGACGGCCACCAACACTGCCGCAGGATCTTTTCACATGTCTTTTCGTTCCCGTGATGACCTGCACTAGGGTCCGTATGACACCAATGGAATACCTTTTGCCGTAATTTCACCGTCGGTGTGAGCACCTGCGTTCCTCTCATCACCACCCCTTGTCTGTTTCTCCACTCAGGATGGTGTTTCAGCCATTCCTTCCATTGCATATTCTGCACTCCCTTTTTGACTTCGCGGAGGAACCGGTCAACATGTATCACCCCGATAACCCTCTGAGGGTTAAGGACAGATCGTTCTGGTTGAAGACAGGGGGTAGCAGTGGAGTCCTGTCTGGATAACGCATCTGCATTTTTATTCTGGCACCCCGGGCGGAAGGTCTCGATGAAATCATATTCTTCAAAAAATGTCATCCAACGAAGTAACCTAGGAGTGAGTTGGCGCGCTGTTTTTAGGAACTGGAGATTATGATGATCTGTATATACAGTAACTGTATGACGCGCCACCAAGAGCCAGTGCCTCCACTCCCTAAACGCTTCCTTGATGGCCAGCAGTTCTTTTTCTGTGATGGTGTAATTTTGCTCGGCTCCGTTCAATTTCTTGGACATAAAGGCCACTGGATGCAGTTGGCCTGGAGAAATGTTTCGCTGTGACAACACGGCTCCGATCGCCACTTCGGAGGCATCCGCCTCTACGATAAACGGTAAATCTGGATTAGCATGTGTCAATACGGGGGCTGTTACGAAGGCATTCTTCAGCGTATCAAAGGCTGACTGCGTCTCCGGCGTCCACTGGAATTTCACGTTCTTCTTAGTTAGACGTATGAGCGGTGCCGCTTTGTTAAAGCGCCTATAAAAATTCACAAATCCCATGAAGCATTGTATGTCTCTAACTGTTTTGGGAGGTGGCCATTCCGTGATTGCCTTCACCTTTCGTTCTGCCATTTCCTGGCCATTCGGAGTAAGCATAACCCCCAGAAATTCCACTACGGAAACATGGAACTCACATTTACTTATCTTGCAGAATAGCTTGTTTTCGCGTAAAACCTGTAGTATGAGACTTACATGTTGTGTGTGTTCTTCTTTGCGTGTGGAGTAAATCAAGATGTCGTCGATATACACGACGACTATCTTGTCCAAATATTTCCTCAGCACGTCATTGAGGAAGAATTGAAAGGCTGCAGGCGCGTTGCATAGGCCGAACGGCATTACTAGGTATTCATACAACCCATACCGCGTCTTAAAGGCCGTCTTCCATTCGTCTGCTTGACGCATCCGTACCAAATGGTATGCCCCGCGTAGATCCAATTTGGTGAAAATCACCGCTCCCTTTACCTGTTCTAAGAGCACTGAAATTAACGGGAGCGGGTATTGGTTGCGTATAGTGATGGAATTCAATACGCGGAAGTCAATACAAGTCCTCAAATCCCCGTTGGCTTTGGGGATGAAGAATAGGGGGAAGCAGCTAGAGAACAAGATGGACGGATAAATCCCAAAGCCAGATATTTATCCAAGTAGAGACGCAAGTGTCGATTCTCTGGCTCGGTGAGAGCGTACATACTGCCACAGGGTACAACGGCTCCTGGCTTTAGGTCAATCCTACAATCATAGGGCCGGTGGGGGGGCAGCTCTTCCGCCCTTTGGTCATCAAAAACATCTTGAAAAGGTTGATAACACTGCGGTATACCGTCTCTTTTTCTGCAGCAGTGGCGATGTGAATACGTCTTTCCGTGATGGGAGCGGGAACCTTCCAGCAATGGGTTTTGCAATACTCTGAATTTAGCGTCATCGTCCTCTGACTCCAGTCTATTCCCGGGTTATGTCTGGAGAGCCAGGGTAATCCCAATATCACTCCGTATAAGGGAGCGTGAATGATTTGAAACGACAGGAGTTCCTGGTGTCCGGGTAAGCACTCTACCATACAAGGTTCTGTGCTTTGACTAATGGGGCTTGATTCCAGGGGTTTCCCATCCACGGCTAACACCACCTTCGGTGATGCCTTAGAAATCAGGGGGACCCTAACTGTAGGGCTTCGGTTCTATCCATAAAACACCCTGTGGCTCCAGAATCCACCATAGCCCGAGCGGTACAGGGTTTTAGGTGAATATGCAGTATCAATGATATGAAGAAATGGTCCTTCTTGGCATCTGGCTCATTCTTGAGAGAAGGGATACATAATGTACTCGAAGCCTCCCCTTCAATAGGCTTCGAGCTCTTCAGTTTTCCGTCATTGTTTTTGATGCATTCCACGAAGACGCCCCTGTACGGGGGCGGCTGTTCTTGGGTTTTACTGGACACTCCTTCAGGAAATGACCCTTCTTAACGCAATATAGACATAGTCCGTCCTTCCTCCGATGTTCTCTCTCCTCCGTGGTCAGTGGGGCTCTCATTGTTCCGATTTCCATTGGTTCCCGGGATGCTGCCCCTGGCTCCAAAGGCTTGGTTCGTTCAAAGCAAACAGGATATCGGTCTTTCCTCTTATGTTCTCCCTTGCGTTCCCTCAGGCGGTGATCCAATCGCCGCGTTAAAATCAATCAATGCTTCGCAGGACTGGGGTTGAGGATCCACTTGGGCGATCGCATCTTTTAAGTCCTCTCTCAAACCTTGATAGAAGATCGCCGATCGTTTACTTTCAGGCCACTGAGTTTCGGCTATCAACCGTCAGAAGGTGTTAAGATAACCCAAGAGATCCTTACTCCCCTGTTTCAACTCTAGTAGTTCTCGATCCGCAGTAAAGGTGTCGTTTCGGCGGTCGAAGGTTTTTTCAAATTCCTCCTTGAAGGCGTCCCAATCGTATAGCATCGGGTCGTCTTGTCGGACCAACGGAACTGCCCATTGGGTGGCATCACCTGCTAGGTAGGAGATGAGAAATGACACGCGAGCCTGGTTGGTTGAAAACAGCTTTGGCTTGCAGTTGAAGTGTAAAAGGACCTGTGTTAGAAATACTTGTACCTTATGTATGTCCCCTGTGAAGCGTTCCGGGGGGGCCAGAGGGATAGGAGTAGGAATTTCCACCACCATAGAACTAGCTGTGGGTGGAGGATGACCATAATCGAATGGGTTACGCTGCATTCTATCTACTCTGGCTTGTAACGCAGCCGTTTCATTTCGTGAAGCCGTGAGTTCCACCTGTACTGAAGCTAGGGCCGCCATGATGTCATCCAATGTGGCCATGGTAGAATCAACTCGACCGGGAGGATAAATCTATTCGTGGGCCAATTATTCTGTCCCAGGCCTGAACGTATCCTCGGAATCGAATTGATGCTCTACGGGGTCCACCTCTCAACCTCCCCAAGTCTGGACATCAATTTACGCAGACTAAAGGGTGGTTAAGCGGGGGAAGGAAAGGAAGGGAACAGCAGGGAGGGAGACCTGTAGGAGACACAAAAGAGTAACACAGGTTAGTACCTGAACCACCCCTCCCACTCTCCTGCAGTCCCCATCTACCTCCCCCGTGCCCCTATCCCACTAACCTGTAAAGAAAAAGAATGACGAGTCAACCAACAGGGGTGCAGAGTAAACCTTATGGTGCCCAAGGTAGGATCAAGGGACGCTGGAATTTAGGGCTCTGTTAAGCACCCCCTGGGGAAACGTAAGAATAGTACAAACACAGAGGGTATTCTTCGCGGGTTGAATATAGCAGGAAGGTACTTTTCCAACGCACCCACAGTTCTAGATTAGAGCCTGCCCACACCCTGGTTGCCAAAAGCAAGTATCGAATAATCCACTGTATACACCGTCTCAGGTAATGTTATGCCTCATACCGTTGTTGCGCATGCAGTTGCGCGATGCGTCACAGCACACTCTGTAATATGAGGCCCACTTTAATCACTTCACATATAATCATATCCAGTAGAGTTACGTCACTCATACTAATGGGGAAGTCAAAGAACTCAAAAGGTACGTACAGAGGGCGTCCCCTCTTAACTAGAATTTGCCAGTGTTTTCCCCTGCATGAACTCTGATCTTTGATTCAGGGGAGAGTTCGCCAATGAAGGGAAAGCTCCCCGCACTCTGTAGCTTGAACGCTAAATGCGAGAGAGAGGTTACATGAGCGAGAATCCAACTGGCTTGCACGCGTCACTCCTCGCGTAATAACAAGACAAAAGTACGAAATTCACAATCCAAGAACCAGATAAATTACCGATTGACTGGTGTCACTGACACCCTTACCAGACCTCCGAAGAAGAAACGAAGTCTAGAGAAGCCTGCCATCCACGGAATAATCGGCAGCGTTTTCTTCCTGCTGCCTCTTCTTAAGCTGCAGCTTCCGCATCACGTGGGACGCGCGTTAGAGACGTCCCACGTCCCTCCGTGCGTCAGGGCTGCCGGGAACTGTAGTTTCCGTTCAGCGCCTGTCAGCGCGAACGGAACTGCGGTGTCCCGTAACACACGGATTCCCCTGATCTGCATGGGCTCGGATCTATCCAACAACTTGGAGGTTTCTTCCTGGGTAGGCCGAGGTCTGGGACTGAAAGGGTGTGCTTCTCCTCGGTTTCTGTCCCCTTTTCGTTCTTGTACCCGATGGTCCAATTGAACAGTTAGCTCTATCAACTCCTCACAGGATTGCACCACTTGGGAGAGGACGTCCTTCAGTTCACTACGGAGTCCTTGATAGAAAAGTGTTGTCCTTTTTTCCGGTGGCATGTCGGTTTCAACCAAAAGGCGATTGAAAGTCGTAATGTACGTCAGCAGATCCTGTGACCCTTGTCAAAGGGTATGCAGCTCCCTATCCAGGGTCATCATATGCGTTTTTCTGTCGAAGAGTTTTCGCATTTCTAGACAGAAGTCCTTAAAGTCATGTAACACTGGATCGTTCCGCTCCATTAACGGTATTGTCCAGCTGGCCGCGTTCCCCCCCCATGTAGGACATCATGAACGAAGTCTTTGACGCGTCGTCCTGGAAGATGGCTGGTTTGCATAAAAAATGGAGGAGGCTTTGGTTGAGGAAGGTCTCGAATTTCTTCGGATCACCGTAGAAACATTCTGGCGGTGCCAAGGGAATTCCAGGGTTATGTATAACCTGCACTGTGGGAGTGGTCCCTTGGGATGGAGGACTTGCTGTGTGTGCAGAAAAGAAACCTGTGCTCTGTGAACCCACCCCAGGGGATGCTGCAGGCGGGGGAAGAGTCCAGTCCTTAATGTACGAGCCCTTCCCTGAAAAGGAGGCCTTGCCACTCCTGGAGATGCCCGCTACCTCCCTGCGTAGGGTCCCCATCTCGGCTCTTAACTCTTGAGTTTCCTGGCGTGAGGTGTGAAGTTCCTGCTGAAGAGCCGACAGGCTCTCCAACAGCGAGGCCAACACCACGTTAGTGTCCATCGCTCGGGCTGACAGTAAACGTGGGCTTGACAATCTGTTGAGACGTTAGTAGCAGATGGGGTTTTGTAGCCACTAACCTCGGAAGATCGTCAGCAGAAACGATGGTAGGCAGAGAGGTCCCCTTACTCGCCTGGGCGCAGCCCCACACAGGGTGAAACGAACACCACTATGAACGAATGCACTCCGGGGAAAAAGGGAAGAGGATAAAATAACAAACACTGCGAACCCACTGGTTTCTCCTAGTTCTGCGGATCATTCAGGCCGCATCAGCACAGAGGCACGGGAGTCCAGCAGAGGTAACTGCACAAGAAACAAGACAAGAAATTGGGGATCAGCAAAGAACAATACAGACCCCCAAGTCTCCCAACCACATGCAGTACAACGATCACACTCACACACTCTACCTCACAGTAAACAAAAGGAAGAATGCTTCTGGGTGCAGGAGCTCGTGTAATTCTGTAAGGGACTTAAAGTTGCAGTCCGGGCTCCTGTTCAATTAGTGGGATGGTTTTGTGCCCAACCAGTAGTAGTCTCGTATAACCAAAATCAGCAATGGGGGTTCCGGTGCAATCACACACGTTGTTTCCTTCACGACGTGTATAAATAAACTAAAACAAAATCAGCAATTAGGGACGTATAATGCACCCAGGATTCCAATCCGACTAATGCACACCGGTGCGGTGTTCCCCCACATTGAACCAAACCTAAATACCTGATAACGGCGCGAGCCAAGCGCCGCCGACGTTCTGCTTCATAAATCCAAGGCCCCCCCCGCTTTTGCGTCACTGAGGGGGTGTCTGACTTCTGCACCGTCGGAAGCTTGAGGACGAAGTCCATTCTGTCCTCCTATGGTCGTCGGGAGAAATGAGTGTTCCGAGACTCGGCACTCCAGCGGGGAACACCTTCCGCCGGCCGAATCCCGAACGAGCGTGAAAGCGGAGCGGGGAGCGCAAACAGCGGTGACCCAGGGGCGCGGAGAAAAGCAGCTGGGACGCCGCAGTGCCGCCATGGAACAATCCGGCAGGAACTCCTCGGGCTGGGCACTCGTCCTCGAAGGAAACGAATTGCCAAGCCCCGGGCCTCGAATGAGGAGGGGCTTTGTAGCCTTCCTGTGGTCTGAGCGCCGGAGCTTGCTTCCGGTCTGCTGCAGAGTAGGCTCCTGGGTACTGTAGTGCCGATCTCTCCACTCGCCCCATAGTGGCCTCCCACCGGTAGCGCATTCATATCCACCCATTCTCATTCGGTTGAAAGTAATGGGAAGCCGGTTTAGTGATCTGAACCCTAGTCTACGGCACGTGATCGCGACACTGTGCTTTTCGTATTGTTTATTTGTGTATTTGTAATAAAGGACTGTTTTTGCACTACTGTTGACTACTGGACTTAATGACCGTGCGCACCCCCATTTCAGTTACTACAATCTTGGAGCTCGGGCACAGACCAATTGGAACTGTCGTGTGGTGCGAATACAGGGCCCGCCGTTGCTATTGTGGACATGCATCCAAGACATGTGTGAGGAGGTTTGATGGGCTGGCCGTGAGACTCCTCCGACTCTGGCAGTTGTTGGTTGGGAGGTACTAGGGGCCAACAGGTGCAGCACAGCCAGCAGCTTTGTCTGCGGAGGGATGTTGGTTGTCCGCTGTGTTGGTACCGTCAGCCTGTGGGCAATGTGGGTCGGGATGCGGAGGATGGTTGTCCTTTTGTGCCTGTAGTGGGCAATGACTTCCTCTGGAGTTGAGTCTCTGAGGCTGGTGTGTGTTAGGAACGTCCGCTGTCCTGTTCTGCGCTGCCTCAGTGGTAGTCCGGGGGAAGTGGTCTGGGGGGGGGGGCATGGGGGTGGTGGCGGTGGGTGTTGTGATCCTCTTGGGTCTCCGAGCCTCATGATCAGTAGCTCTATGACATGTGTTGGTCTTCAGATGCGGCTCTGGGCTGGGCTCCCTTTCATACTTCAGGTTGTCGTCCTGCTTTACACCAGTAAAAGGCAGGTGTTAAATCCCTGCTGCTAACGCGCCATATCGCCTGTTTTTGGATCGCATCGCAGATCTGGATGGTCGTTGAGAATAACGCGAAGTGGTATTTTCGTGTGTTTTGCACAGGAACACCTACTCTTCATATCATTAGCGTTAGTTGTCGCTCTCATCCGTGGCGATGTTTTTTGCTGAAGCTATCGCTTGAAAACTGGCGATTTCGGCAGTTTGCACCAGCTTGAGAATAGGGCGATAATTCTTTCGACACTTTTGCGGCGCTAAAGTGCCAATAACTCAGCGATAAGTCCTTGAGAATATGCCCCGTAGTGTTTTCTCCCAGGTGGTACTAAGCTTGTGTGGAAGGGATGCTACTTTGTACCTATTTAAAACTGGTGAAAATGAGGAGTCTGAGATATTTAAATCTTAGCAGAAATCCCAAGTTTCATGCCATAGCACAATTGGGTAGAATGTTACACATGTACAAAACATATATTAAACATTTTGCAAGAACTATGCGGATTGGGAGGAAAAATGTTAACTTTGCACATTTTACTGTGACACAAAGCTCTGGAGAGCAGCCCAATGACCCCATGTGCTCAAACTTTTGTCAGGTGTGAACATTCACAAACCATGACAAAAGTAAGAAGTATTTTCTGGTTTGCTTATAATCTTGTAAACATGGGCTCGAAAATCCCAGCATGCAAAGTATTGGGTAAAAAGAAAGGACGGACTGCAGATTCAACACAATATATGGAGCTGTGTCAGCACCTCTGATTCTGTTCATCGCATATAGAGCCTTTTTGCAGCTTGATTGACAGGCATCTCAGGCTGTCTTGTCAGGTTTGAGTAGTCCATCCAGTCTTCGTTGCCTCGTTGCATTGTGGTACCTGGAGTTCTCCTAAGTTCCAGAATTAATGCAGAACTACGAGTACCAGAGCATGGACATCAATTCACCAAAATGCCAGGGTTAGCGGAAGTGACTTCACATGCCCTTTGACCTGCATTTTCACACACACACACTATGCCTACACATACACACATAGACACACTCTCTCATACGTAAACATACTCAAAACCGCAAGCACGCACACAATACAGATACATTTAAAAGTATTTCTTTACTTATCTCAGCTGCCAGGGAAAGTCATATTCCAGCTATTTGTACTCCATTCTTTATTCAATTAATAGGGAGTAATGTAATATTATTCACTATCAGTATAATAAACAAGCATTGGCATAGCCAATAGGTCTCGCTTTTGGGACCTTATAAGTGTTTAGCCATGCAACAGTTGCATAACTAAATACTTATAAGGTCCCAAAAGCTAGACCTGTTGGCTATGCCAATGCTTGTTTCTGTTTATTACTGCTCTGTAGTAATGGCGGCGCACGGGTGCCGCCATTACTACATAGAAGTAATAAACAGGAAAAAAACAAGCATTTACAATGCAATGGTCTCGGCATTGTTAAAGTTAGAGCTGTTGGCATTGCTCATGACATTATTCTTGTTTTTGTTTTTAAAACATTTAATCCCTTCGCCGCGGCAGGAATTCCGCCGCGGCGCTGGGGGGGGGGTTTGGGGGCACAGCGGCGGCGCCGTGCTCATGACGGAACCACTCCGTCATGAGTCACCGGCGAGCTGGGCTCATGACGGAGTGGTTCCGTCATGAGCACGGAACGGGTTAAAGAAATGGCATTGTTATTTACAATGTTAATAGCTTAATCACTCTCCAATGCGAGACCTATTGCATTTGTACTCACACACAGAGCCACACACACACAGCCACCCAAACACAGAGCCACCCACACACACAGAGCCACCCACAGAGTCACCTACACACACAGTTACCCACACACAGACAGAGCCACCATGCATAGAGCCAGACACACAGCCACACACACAGAGCCACATACACAAAGCCACACTCACAGAGCCACACATACACACACAGTGGCTTCCACAAACCTTCCAGCACCTGTGACGAGATTAGCAATAAATCATTTAACAGTGTTTAAGGCACGAGAAACCTAAAAAGGGTGCCAGGTAGTTGAAGCTCCCCCCACAGCCGAGCATCACAGCGAAGACCTGGTCTCTTGGTAACACCCACTAGGAGATATATGTCCCTTCCACTCTGGAACCATCACGCCCCACACCCCCTTTCCCGTCACACGTTCAAGGGTACCCCCTCGCCCGCCTGGCAACCGCATCCCATGGCCACCCCTTCCGTGCCCAGCTCATACATTCACAAAGCTTCCCCAGCTAGAGCCCTCCTACTACCCCTCCTTCCCTCCTCTCATTTTCACCTTCAAAAGATGGCGGGAAGGGAAGAAAAAAAATTCCCTCCCGTGAGCAACGCTCTTCTTCCTGCAGTTCTGGGAGCCATGCACGGAGAGCCTCCCCCCGTCCCCGCCCCTACCGCCACGGCCTGCGCAGCCCCGGGAGCGGTGGAGACGGTGCAGCGGCAGCCAAGGATGCCCGCTTCGGGGGAGCGGAGAAGCCATGTATAAGCCAGGCTTGTCGTCCGCTCCGAAGCGCGCCCGGGCGGCGCTTTGTTACATTGTTGCAGCGCACAAAGGCTGCGCGGACACACATAGATTACTTGCACCCCCGGCCGCTCCCACGCCGTGTGCCTCGCGCTCCCTCCAGTTGCTGTTCTTTTTTTTTATCCTCGCCGAAGCAGCATAACAGACGCGCTCCTTCGAACACCAGAGCGCCTGCGTAGCACTGGCCCGAGCGCACGCTGGGAGCTGTAGTCCCATGGGTAGCAACGGCGTGATGCCTCAGAACGTCTTCAAGTGCGAGGAGGACTACAAGCCCCAGGTTCCTCTATAACCGCTCGCCCCTTCCCTTCGCTGTTTGCCAGGAGGGCCTGGGAGCAGGAAGGGGATGGCGGTTAGTGTATTGGGGTTCTAGGCGCCATTAATCCAGGATGCCCAAAGCCTGTACTATGTTCAGTGCCCATGTACGCTCTGTGGTTTTACAGTGCTCAGCGTGGACGATATTTGAGGGCATACTTTAAAGCAGCAGACGCAACTCGATTTTCACCCATGGTTTCCAAACTTCTGCAGAGGTAAAACAGGACCATTCTTAAAGCGGCAGTGCTGGCGTACCCTCAAGACCGTACTGAGATAATGTGACAACCCAAACAAGGCAGAGCAAAAGGCAAGCACACCACTGCCTTTCTCCGAGGAAGAGCAGAAATGCCTCGGAGAAACGCAGTGGCGGTTTCGAATTCGGGGGCGTGTTTTCCTTTACTCTCCTCTTGCCATTGGCTGGAGGAGATAATTAGACTTCTTGAAAAAAACACACCTCCGAATCCGAAAAGGACGGGGCCTGTTCAGAGTGACGGACCTCTTCTCCAATGGCTGGCCAGCATTCACGAGGCCAGCCAATGGAGAACAGGGGAGAAGAGGGGCGGGTTCAAGCCCCTCTTCTCCAAGTCATTAAATCTCGGATCGAGACTGCGCAAGCGCAGCCTTCGAGTCGAGACCTAAATACTGCCTCACGGAGGACATCAAAGCGGCCGTGCGGCCGCGAAAGTGAATGTGATTGCGATCAAACATCAAAGCGGCCGTGCCGCCGCGAAAGTGAGGCGCGCGCGCCCGCGCACATGCACTGTAGCTCTAGGCTACAGTGGTAGCAGTTTTTTGAGCCCTCACAAAAAGTCTCGCCAGATCAGCGCATACGCTAGGTCAGGCGAGACCTAAAAATTGACAAAAATCTAGGAGAGTGAAGCCCCCACGGACGTCCATAAGGACGAGCTGCTTCTGTTCCTGCCACTGATTCTGCCGTTCCGGATGCTAGGGGTCTCAAGGCAGTGCCAGGGGTCACAAGGGGTGTGCCAGGGGACGCAGCAGCAACCCCTGGTGACCGCTAAATGAGGTCTATGTACCAGAGAGGGAAAAAAGACTGGCCTTCCATAACATAAAATGTAATCATGGAATTTTTGGAATCCTCTGGATGGACATGAAACTAAGTATTTTTATAATGCTTTCATTTAAGATACTTATATACTGTCCCGGGTGTGTATGTGGAAAGTGCACAAAGGTTTGGGTAGAGGTTACATCCTCTGTTAAATACAGGGGTATGAGGCGGCAAATCGAACCAGGTCATGTGTGACACACTGAGCCAATCCTGTGTTTTTTCAGCCCTTAAACGCTATGCATTCTGGGATTTATAGTCTTTGTTTTACCATTTAAATGTGGGTTTTAAAGCCCTAGCATGCAAAGTATGGGTACCTAAAAAGCCTGCCCCCGAGTGAAAGTGTCCCACATGGGCAGCCATGAGGAGGGGGCAGTTGATTTGAAAAGAAGAAAAATACGCTCACGATAAAGTACACAAACTTTATTCACAGATCTGCTAATGGCTGGAATTAAATTCTGATTAGGATAATAATCCAACAATGATTTATATATCCATATTTTTTTCGGAGTTTTATATAGCGCGAACTTGACCCGAAGGTATCAGAGCGCTTTACATGAGCACCAGTTGCGTTACACAAGGACACACTTATAACGGATAGAGCTCCGCAGTGGACCGTTTCATAACAAGTTTGGAATTACATTCTGATTAGAATACTAATCCATATATGATTACAGTTATCGCAGATACAGCTTCGCAGTGGACCATTTCTTAAACTTCTACGTTTTAGCCAGTTGCAGGAGAATTCTGGGACTTGTAGTTTTCCGTTTTGCACTGCTGTGGGCTAAAAAACCCAGCATCGGCTGTCGTGCTAGGCATGCACTGGGGACCCTTGGCCTTCCTTTTGTCCAATAAGACCTTCTCAGAATCAACAAGCATTGGGGCTTCATTTTACCCCCAAATGGAAAATAAGGCCGTCTGTCCCTTGTTCAGGTACATTGTGCTTGGCCCCTGGGAGCAGGGTCCCCGGAAGCCCTGCCTCCCGGCCCGTGCTCAGAGGAGGAGACCGCTTCCTGCCTGCTGACTCCCATCAGCTGCGTGCTATAAAGCCTCCATCTTGGGAGGCTGTCTTCTTTCCCGGCCTCCTCGGTAGAGTTCTCTGTGGACCTCTGTTAGTCTGGCTGCTCTCGGTGCGCGAGGAGCCCCCGCCATGAACGCTTTGCTCCTCACAGGGTGAGTGTGGACAGGACTCCCTTCCAAAGTGTTAGGCGACATTACAAGCTCAGTTATTTGAGCATTCCGGAATAATTTGGGGAGCCACTTTTTGTGACGAGGAGGGTGAATTCACAGATCAGGCTGGCTTGGGGCCTGTGTTAGAATACCTAGGGACCAGAGGGGGGCCGTAGTGAGGAGATTAGATAGACTTTGGAGATGGTTAGTCATGGTTGCCATGCGCCCCTGTACCTCGCACCTTCTGAAGCTGTGTTTTTACCAAACGGAAGGTGCATTCTGGGACTGGTAGTTTTGTTATTTGGCTTCTGGGTCAGAAGCCGGAGCTGACTGGAGATGTGACACCCCTAGCCTATGGGCAGCGACGCAAGTGAATCTGACTCTACACTACTAGAATGTAGGGTACTTTGGAGTAACCACTGCTGAGGGACAACCTAAAAGACATACATTGGCACTACAAGTCTTATTTGTCAGATGGAGGAAATAGAGCAACTTTGGAATGTGTATTTTTTGTTCTATAATATCACATTTTTAACAAGCAACTTCAGCCGACGATGTCAATTTCTCGAGTAGATTTATTAACTCTTACAAGTGAGTTGCCATGTAACTCCGTGCCTGGAAGGGCAGTTATTTAAACATGTGCCTAGGCCTTGGTTTCCTTTATCATGGCGATGCATTCTGGGACCTGTAGTTTTGGTTTAGCCCGCTTGGACTCGGCCCGTAAACAACGATTTGAGACGGGGTGGCCGAACGGGGATAGGTGCAGCCTCCTGACACGTAGTCTGGTTTACCTTGAATGGCATTATGCTAATGTGCTTAATGTGTCAATGTTTTTTACACCTATGTCTTACGTTCAAGCGAAGGACTCTTTTCCTGCCTCTATTGGTCTGCGTTCTGATACTTCATACTCCTGCTTATGAAGCGCTGTATAAATGCTGTTTTTTTTTCTCCCTCTTAATTTTTTTTATTAAAACCATGCTATAAATGGAAGCTGGTTGAACTGCAGCGTGAAAATGAGAAATCTGAGCATAATCACGGCGTCCTTGCTTCCGCACACTGTGATTTTGTGCAAATTCTTTTTCACGAAGCCGCATTTGTGTACCTCACATTATGACGCACCTTCAAATGCGCGAGTTTGGGAAGTGCGCTGTGAAAAAAAACCCTCGCATTTCATGTAATAGTTTAGTGTTAAATCCTATAATAAGTAGTTAAATAATTTAGGGCGACTGACTTTCCTCTAAAGTCACTAATTGCAGGGTCATCAGGGCAAGGGCACGAATGTTTCTCAGTTAATATTTATTTAAAAACTCACTTTAAATAAACACTCTTCTATCAGAGGTAATCTGAAATGCGTCTACATGTTAAATAAATGCATTCCTTTACATTCGATCGTGTATTTGTTTTTTGCGTGATTTACATGCCATATGTTTGCAGGCCAGGCTCGGCTCCTGCACGGAGACTCGGAGCCGGCGCTCACTTCGACTCCGCTTGCCTCGCCTCTCCGTGTTAATTTGTTGGGTCACCACCTCAACAAACCTCCATACCTGAACAAGCACTGGCAAAGCCGATTGCTCTCGGCAACCCGAGAGCTATAGGCATTGTCAATGTCTTTTAGCTATGTGTTATGGAATGGAGTGGATGCATGTGGTGTGAAGTGGAATTATGTGGGTTGGGATGAAATTGTTGTGGATTTGTGTGGTGCTGAGTGAAGTTATGTGCAGTGGAAATGTGACATGGTGTGCATTGGAGTTATGTGGTATGGAGTGTAGTATTATGTGGAGTGGAATTGTGTTCTGGTGTGTAATTATGTGGAGTGGAAATGTGTATTGTGGAGTGGAATTGTGTGGAATCTTGTAGTATGAAATGGAAGTCTTTGGTGTTTTAACTCGAGTGTTATCACTGCCGAGAAAGGTGGCATTACAATGGCTTACTAGTGACACAGAATAACTTACCATGAGTGGAGCAATTTAGATATGGCCATGTAAAGAGATACATTTGAGAAGACTGAGTGACCCACTTCAGGCATTATTTGCTTTTTAAACGGAAGAGTTGCATTATGGGATTTGCAGTTTTGTTCTAGGAAAAAACTGGGATGACAATGTCATCTATGACTTGGGTGTCCTGGTATCGCAGCTAACCATTTAGCCACCAGACCACATCTTCTGCTAGGAAGTGGGAAGCTGCTCATCACAGGCCACTTATGGTAAGGTAGCCTCGGTGTCACTCGTGAGACATTTGAATGTGACATACAAGCAATCTCAAATTTGCCAGCTGTGAGTCAGAACGAAAGAGGAGACAAAGTCCATACTCCCAAACAATGAGCAGCTCCGCGCACACAGAGTAAAAGGAAAAGTGCTAACTCGGCAGTGCAGCACGCGCAATGTAAATTGTTTTTATTTATTTACTTAACTCTGTTCCGCTGTATGCCGGAGGTTACTACCCTCACCCTGCCCCTCCCTGCCCTGCAGCACTCCCTCGGCAAGCCGCCACTGTGCAAATCAGTCTTGACCCTGCTCCTCATGGGAACAGTCCAGCCCGAAC
Source organism: Triturus cristatus (assembly GCF_964204655.1). NCBI lineage: Eukaryota > Metazoa > Chordata > Amphibia > Caudata > Salamandridae > Triturus > Triturus cristatus. The sequence continues at coordinate 779,401,189 of NC_140595.1, read as the reverse complement.
TGCCAAGCTGGGTCCTCCTTGGACCAAGAAACAAACCTTCTGGGACCAGTTTCAGGGCATCAGCCAGGCTAGCTTGAATCCAGTGGCACAGCAAGCTAGGGACCAAGCAGGGTGAAGACTGATTTTCATATGGCAAGGTCTCAATTGCGGTGGCATGGTGAGCAAAACAAATTGTAGATTGAACTCTGATCTCTTGACTGGGGGTGAATGTTAGATTTGTTCCACATTCCGTCAATCAATTGTCTTTTGCTTTCTCTCCCCAAGTGCGCCTGTATGCGCAGACGTGGCTCCTGGGGTCCTAGAATGCTTATCTCTGGTCTGGGGAGGACCTGGCTTGGCAGTCTGGACTGAACTGTTCCCTTGAGGAGTAGGGTCCATACCGATTTGCATATGGCTGGGTCTAAACTGGGGTGGTGGGCAAAAATATAATGGATTTAACCCAGATCTCTTGACTGGGGGTGAATGTTTGATTTGTTCCACATTCCGTCCATCAATTTTGTCTTACTTTTAGAAAGTAGACATTTCTGTACTCTTAGCTGTGTGCATCTTGCAGCCTGCCTCCAATACATGTCTGGGGTGCGTGACAGGTTCTCTGTGCATTCCCTCTATGCAGCCACAAACACTGGAAGGCTAGGTGTATCCATCTGCATTCTGATGGCTCTTTCTGGGCGGGAAGGGATGACACTTGCACTTCAATAGGTAATGGCCTGACCCCACACAAAGGGCTGGTTACCCCTGCTGCTAGTCTGGAGCCTGTGCTAGGAAGAAAGGCCCTTGTGCACTTCACAAACCCTTCTTTGAAGTTACCCCTACTCCAAAGTGCAGCTGCGTTTATTTAAGGAGCTTTGAAGATGCCTGAGAGCTACCTGCACACTTGGAAGTGCCCATCATCAATGGGATGGCTTGAGTCCTTCGAGAGCCTCCCTCTAGTGACCGTGTGCGTGCAGGCAGCGCTACAGGTGGTCACCAATCTTTCAGGTATGATCAGGTTTTAGTCTCCCTTGGGGTGACTCGTGGTGCTTCTAGTGCTTCCATCTAGTCTCCCATCTTGTTTTAGGGTTCACAGCCCGCACACAGATTAATGAGTAGAATTTGAGAGCTAACCTTTTCTTTCGTTGCCATGTAGTTGATTCATGGTTTTAATGGCAATCGATGTACATATGTTTATTTGCTGGGGTAATGGGGCATATTTATTTGAAAATAAATGTTCCCATGCATTATACAGGTGTGTTCTGTGTTTTTTTTTTTTTTTACAATTTACATACTCTTGGTAAAACTGCATCCACTGGTGTCGATGCCGCTGGTGGTTCTGCTTTTACTTGTATTTAAGCGGAGGCCAAGGAGGGACTCTGCAGCACGGTGTGCGAGGCTGTGGCGGGGAAATGTCCCGCAGTCCTGGCTCAGCATCTCAGTGGCCTATGGTGTTGATCAATGGCCAATGCTATCGTGGCCTGCATGGTGGACTGTCTGGAGCTGTCCTCAAAGAGGCTGTCCAAGACAGCAGGCACTGAAGACCCAGTAGAAATGCATCCTGCGTGGAGGGCAGGCACCGGTCCTGCGGCTCAGTAGACACAGACCGAAGTCTGCTCCAAGAGAACCTCACAGGAGGCTAGATGAGGTGTGGCAGGGCCCAGGAGAGCTACTTTGCTAGAGAGCCTGTCCTCTGTCTGTCCATCTGCTTGCCCCTTCACCATACCTACCCTGGAAGTGAACCCACGTGCCTGCCACTGCAGTATACACCTTCAAGCCCTGACCATTCCTCTTTGATCTGCCACATCCCCTGGTGTGAAGTGCCCCAAGGACTTCTGGGAAACACAGCTTTGCCTACTTCCAAGCAAAGATGAGCACCATGTTTTTACCCTTTGACCAGGAGCATTTGCGTGCTGCAACTTGTGGAGCTGAACTTCTGACTTTGTAAAATCCCATCACTATCGCAGACCGTTCTGAAGTTCACATCCAAGATTTTTCGCTCTACGTTAGGGAAACCTCCGCCTTGTGGTTGCCACCTTACCCAGCCGATGACACCACAATCGGAAGCCTGTAACGGGAACCACTACAGGTCAGGCCCCTGAAGTCTTTTATAATATGTGACTGTACATTTCTTGCAGCACCCATGACTCCACGAGCTGATGCAAATCACCTTTACCATCGGACACCCTTGACTGGCTGATGCCAGCCAATGCGCTCCATTTTACTGGGCACATCTTTAAAATGAGCCAGTCTGACTTTTGATCCTTCCTCATCTGTTGGTGAATTGGTCCAGGGTCAAATACTGCAGGGTCTTAAACCTGTTGGGATTTTGCTGGGACCTTCTTGGTGCGAGGGGAAAGGCCAGACAGATGCACTAGTCACAAAATGCCTTCCTGCCCTTTTATTCACGGATTTGTCCATATTCATTTGAGGATTTGAATTCCCTGCCCCAACCCTCCTGCCACACACCCCCTCAGACCCTTCAAATGCCTCTAAAGATGCCCACCTTGAGCCTTTTATTTTTTACTTTGCTTGGTTACGCTTTGATATTCCGCAGTTGAATCTACTAGGTCTGTAGAATTAAGTGTACAAAGCGACCCTTCGCTAACCCTCTGAGGAGCGCTGCCCCTGTGGTGAATGACAGGACCCTCTGAGGATATTGGACCCTAACCCACTGCTGTGTGATATGGAGAAATACCCGGACACCCTACATCTGTAGTATACCTCTGGTGTTGGGCAGAACATGCAAGATTCAAGTCCAGGAGCGACTGTAGTTGTGATTGTCTCCGTTTACTGTGCAGGTTTCAGGTGCTGTGCACATCTTGGTGTTTTTAAAGAAGGCGGTTCATGGAATGTGGTGGCCAGTCTCCTCTGCATCTTCACTGGCCTTGGTACCTGTCTCTATGCTCACTTGGCGACTGGGGATTTATACACTGATTTTGAAATTAAAGTGCGGTGATAATCCGGTTTTAACCTCTCAAGCTCAGGACTCCTTTTTGGACATGGACAGAATATGTAAATGCTGCCTTAATATGGAAGGGGATCTAATAAACATTTTATTGGCTTGTCTGTGGTAAACCAAAAACTTTTTTTGAGACTAGTCTTGTTAAAATATGGTATCATCGAAAGGTGGCAAGAAGCCATTTTTTGATTGGATGTTTGGTTTTTAGGTCTCGCCTGAGCCAGTGCATGCGGTGCTCTGGCGAGACATTAGTGGGTGGGCTTTAAAAATCTCGACCACAGCTTTTTGGGTGCATAGAGCATGCGGTTATGCGCACAATCATGAGCAGAGGTGCCATCTGGCTTTCCTCTCATCATGGTGTGCGCACATCGCATAGCTCGCGGCACCCAAAAAGCTTTGGTCCGGCTTTTTAAAGCCCACTCACAGCGTGCGATCACTTTCGCGGCTGCTCACTTTCATCAAGTCGTCTGCAGCTCTTGCGTGTTTTTGACAGCTTCCGCCTTTATATCCTTCTCCAATCCACTGTGGTTTGCAACAGGCCCATCAGTCCCAGAACGGGATCTGAACCTTCACTGTTGGTCCATGTGAGCTCCACACTCTTGTCTTCCTCACACAGGGCAGGGTACATGTTTAATCCTTTTTACTCACCTATCCAGCAGTCAGAGGGACTTCCCAGCTGCATCAGTAGTTCCCTTGTAGGAATCCTGCCCTATGGCACTGCCTCCTGCCTTTCCATTGGCAGACTTCACTTTGGAACCCACGGATGGCACGCCTGACAACTCTCAACCTGCTCTTTGCTACCAAGAGTGGAATTTGCATCACAACGGTCACAAAGCGGCGTTTGTGCAAGGAGTACTTTTTGAATGGTACAGCACCAAATATTTTCGGGTTAATGTTGCCCTGTTAGCGACCTCTCACAAAACAGTGACCCGCTTGTATACTGAACTTGTCGGAGGCCCCTTCTGTAGGCACCATACACGCTTAGGACACAGTCGCAAAGGTTACAGAAGAGAACTGAGCTGACAAACCATTTGTAGGACTCAAACGTAAATATCCGCATGCATGCCCTAGCCATGCTTGGCCTTACAGAAGTTGTTCCAGGTGTTGTATTGAGTCAACAGTTCAGGGCTTCTTAAACTCGCCAGGGGAGCGCACGCTGAAGGGGTTTCTTTTATCGGTTGAACACCTGGCTGAAAGGCAAGCTGCCCAGCATTGTGAAAAGCGAGCCACCGGGGACTCGCGCACAGTAGACGGGGCGGGCTGACCATCATTCTGCTGGCACTGACGAGGCAGCCCGCACTAACACTCTATCCTCCTCATGCAAGCCCGTTCCCCATCACGCCTCTGCTGGTACTTTGATCCCTTAGCAGAGTCCACAAGATTAATTAACAAGACTGGCTTACTAAACAAAGGGCACTCCGATCACTAAGTAGCTTGGCTCTCACCTGACGTCACTCCTCTCACATCAGCTTTGTTACATGGACCAACACCTCTGTCTAATCCCTTTGCCTCAGGAAGGATGCTGTCTGCTCGGTGATGACATATTCTTCCAAGCAGGGCAAACCTGACAGGAGCATCATAGCGCAAGTAACTGCTGCCTCGTGCTATAGTTACATAGTGCCCTCAAAATCTGACATTGGTAATTCTCCCCTAATATCCGTCCGTTACTCAAATTATAATTCACATACTATTTCCCAACCTCTACCCTTCTGTTTATATCCTCCCTCTCCCCCCACCCCTTATCCAAAACAAAAACCTATAACCACCATTAGAACAGGCAGTAAAAAGTTGCTAATATTCCCCCAAAAAACACTAAACTTTTTTTTTTAAGGATTACCTCAACATCTCATCTTAATTACAGAGAGGGTAACAAATGCTTAACACTTTTTTTTTTTCTTATAACTTTACAATGTGCGGCACACACCACACTACTGTAGAACAGCGCTAAAACTCATTAGCCAACCCAACCGCTCTGGCTAACGACTTATAAGTGTTTCAAAAGTGATACCTATTGGCTTTGCCAGCGCTTGTTAGATGGAGCTATGCCTAGGGGAGATTTGTCTGAAGTGTTTGAAGAAATCGATACTCAAAAAAAAATAGTCAAATGTTAGCTCAAACAGCATTTTTAAAGCGCAGCACTATCACCGTTGGGGGAATCAGGGTGCTATTCGTGCCGTGTCTCCATCGAAAAACCAGGTCTGTAGCTTCTTCCTTAAGTCAGTCAGGAAGAATACAGTTGAGGTGGAGGGGCAAGTTGTTCCAGGACTTGGTGGGAATGTAGGTGGTGTCACCCGCTGCAACAGATGCTGGGGTGAGTGATGCAGAGTGCAGTCGTTTTGCGGGCAGGTGAAAGTTCAGTCCATAGTTGATGTAGGATGGTCCTTGGTCGTGTTGGGATTTGTGTGCAAATGTGTTTCCTGAATGGGCATAGGAGGTGAAGGGGGGGCAGATGGATGCTCTGTGAGATGTTATCCACTTGAGGGTGCTTTGTTGTATGCTGATGGGGTCTGTTGATGAGGGTGTGGTGGGAGACTGTTTCGAACGCAGCAGAGGGGTCAGAGGATCAAGGCTGCAGTTTCTTTGCAGTCTGAGTTCTGATGTCTGTGGTGGCAATAAGTGCAGTCTGTGCTGTGGTTTGCCCAAATTGTGAGGTGTCGAGTAGGTTCTTCTGTTCCAGGTATTTGGTGAGCTGTTGGTTGATGGCCTTCTTGTGTACTTTGGCTGGGTAAGGGAGCAGGGAGATTGGTTGGTTACTTTTGATGTCGCTTGGGTCAGCCGAAGGTTTCTTTAGGAGGGGTCTGACCTTGCGTGTTTCCATCTGTCTGGGGAGGTTGCTGTAGAGCTGGAGGTTTTGAGTATGTTGGCGAGTTCTGTGCTGATTGGGTTGGTACCGAGAATGAATAGATGGTCGGGGCAGGGGTCGGTGGGAGCCCCAGAGTGGATGGACGTCATGATGGCTCTGGTGGTCTGCATGGGGACTGGGGGACAGGTGGTGATCGTATGGCTGGTTGTCGAGGCTGAGGGTGGTGGGTTGGGGTCAAAGTTGTTGTAGATGGTGGCAATCTTGCTGTGGAAGTGACTCGAGAGTCGCAGACTGCTTGTGAGGACCGGATCGTGTTCTCGGTGGCTGAGTTGGAGAATTCCTTGGCTATTTTGACGAGTTCCTTGTTTGGTTGTACGTGGTGTCCATGCAAGTGGTTATGGCTGACCTCTTGGCTTTCTTGATGTGCAGGTGGTAGTTGCTGAGGGCTGCTTTGTGTATAGCTCTGTTGGAGGGGTCCTTGGTGACACACAATCACTTAAGTTGGTGACAGTTGCGCTTGGTGGTTCTTGGCTCTGGGGTGTACCAGCTGGCTTGTTTTAAGGTTTTGTTGGCTTTTGCTGGTTTCCATGGGGTGACTGTTGGTGCACTTGGAGATACAAGTGGAGAAGTTCTGGAAGGCCTAGTCGAGATGTGATAGTTTCAGGTTGTGTTGTGCTGAGGGCATGTATCCATGGAGTGTGTTACCTTGACCCAGCTGCAGTGGGTGGCGCTGTGGTGCTTGGTGATGGAGTGCAGGGCATCAGATGGTGAAATGAATGAAGGCATGGTCTGTCCAGGTGAGTTCCATGATGTGTCCATTTTATTCTGTATATTGATGTGAAGATGGTGTAGTGTCTCGCTTTGTGCGTGGGCTTGGTAACCAGTTGGGTGAGGCCAATGTTCAGGGTTTCTAAGACAGTGGTGGTGGTGTTGGGGTTGTTGTGGTTATTAAGGTAATGGAGAAGGACTTAGTGGTGGTAGTAAATGGCTAGGGGGGGGTGATTAAGATGGGGATGGTGTCGCAGAAGGCTGGTCAGGGGGGGCCCCAGGGGTCTGTAAGCGAGGGTCCCTCTTATCATAGTCCTTGAACTGTCTGTAGTGGGAAGTTGAGTGTTCCATGAGAGGAGTTGGGCCTTGGTGGTGGTGCATCAGATGGTTTCCTTGAAGATTATTGTGATGCCACAGCTGTTTGCTGGTTCATTCGTAGTGTATCATCTTGTAGCCTTTAGGGGTGGCGATGTTTGGGTTTGGGATTGAGTCACGTTTTGATAAAGGCCACAGAGGCTAGCAGAGGGTGGGGTTTGGGGAACAGGAAAAAGGGAGGGAGGGAGAAAGCCCCAAGTGCGCTGGAATGATGGGGGTAACAAACACAACCCTGTTGAAATTCAATCTTCCCAGAGTGCTGAAATCAAATTGGGGTAGAATACATTAATTTTAAGACTGGAATAGGTGTGGGCAGGATACATCATCTGGGACCAAACAGACTTCCTTGAAGCTGGGGACGAGATGCCGATTTCCCCAAGGCGACAGGAGTGGCAGGAGAGCGGCGCACAGGACCAGAAGATCTGAGGATACTGGAATTTCAAGTTTTACTGTGGATAAGGGCATGGTTTTGTTAACTTGGTTTATTGTCCTATGTGATTTCATGTAAAGTTTTACTGTGTACATGTTTTAAAGACTAAGGTTTAAATAAACCTGTGTTTTGACTGACTCTGATGTAGGGTCAAGCATCAGACTGACTTAAAGTGGTGCCTTGGTCCTGAACTGTTTCCCTGCATTGATTTCCCATTTGCCCAGCACAGTCTGTGCATACAATGCATAACCGAGGGTGGGCACCATGGCACAGCTCCAGTACGAGTAGATGTTCCCACCAATAGTAAACTGTCCACCTCATGAGTAGGTTATAGCAATTTATTGAGTGCACAATACCAAAAGGTGTCTTGGGGTTTTGAGAGCCTTCTGAAGGCTGTTGGCGCGGGCCGGTTCCTTATGCAGCTTGGTAAACTGTTCCTCAGTTTGATGGATCCTGAAATGAAGCTTCTGGCCCCTCCCAGTTGGCCTTTCAGGTTCTGGGAGGCATAATCAGATTGGCCCCAGACGCGCAAAGGGGCCCAGTGGGAGAGTACCATCTCAATGACTGCCCAAGGAACTGAGGTCCTATGCTATGTATTGCCTTGTAGGTGATGCATAAGGCCTTGAATTTAATCCAATTTCTTACCGCAAGCCCGGGGTGGGCAGGGGGACTATCTACACCAACCACCAGACTGAGGACCACATTGGGTAGATATTTCTAAAGAGGATTACCTCGGTCTTACCAGAGTTCATTTTTGAGCAGTGTGAGTCCTTCCAGGACCTAACGACTGGCATGCAATCATGGAGTTGGGGAGCCATGTTATTGCCATTTCTGAGGGCTGACAGGACAATCTGGGTATCTTTGGCATAAGAGGTCCGAGAGGCCAAGGATGTGGCTAGGTTGTCAAGTTCTGTGACTCATGTTAAATTGTGCGGGGCTGATAGAAGATCCCCACGTTACTCTAAAAGGAAGGGTGAGGGGGGTTCATGTTGGCCCAAGGCCACTGCTTGTCTTCCAGAGGAAGGATGTTATAAGTGATGGATCTTTCTCTTTAATTCCGAATGAGTTCAGGCGATTGATAACACCATAGGGTCGACGGTGTCGCATGCGGCCGTGCACAATTTGAGCCTATGGAGGCCACTGTCCTGTGCAGCCATCCCTGGCCTCTCGCCACTAGGTTTAAAGGCTCATCAGATCCTGTTGTACACATCACAAATGACGGTGTTTTTTTTTTCTTCTTGCAGGGTTGCATTGCTCTGGGCAGTCTTGCCATCGGCAGTGATGTCTGCAACCTTTCCAGCCGGTAGGTATCATTGGAAGACTGACTGGCAGCCATTTTGCTTAAACCCCAGACTAGTTTAATCTTTCACATGACCTTCTTGCGCAACTTGGGGTATGGTATGGGCAGGGGGTACACCGCAATGGCTGGGTTGGCTCCAGTGATGCAATTATTTATTGATAATTCCAAGACTCCAATTCTTTCAGTCCATGCACTGAGGTGTGACCACACTTTAGGTCTAGGACCCCCACTGCCTCCTTAAAAGCATCAAATGAACTCTTCCCGCTCTAGGTGTTTCTGTGATGCACGCCCATATCCAGAAACCACCACCCGAGTCCACTATCTGAGCAGCCCATTAGTGCACGATAGGTGGTAGTAAGGATTGGAACAAGTAAATCCAATCGGAGTAATGGGGTTAATGGTCATTCTGTAAAGCATGGCCTCATTACTCTCTCAGGCCGGGCCTGAACTCATGAAGATGTACCAATGAGGCACAACAAGCATCAGTCACCCACCAAAGTGGCAAGTCCGAAGGGGCAGTCCAGGCTCAAAGGAGAAAGTACAGAACCTAGAGGGTCAAAGCCCCAAAGGCCAGTGTCCAAGAAGCCAACAAGTAACAGAAGCCCAAAGATGGAAGGCACAATGGGTGGTCCAGAGGAGATGGGACCCTAGAGAGGATGCCCCAAAATAGCGCTAGACAGAAGGTACGTCAAACCAAAGAAGTTAAAGGCAAAAGTGCATAAATACAACCAAAAACCAGGTGAAAAAGCCAAGATCGGCCAGAAGGCAGACTCTCTAAGAGCATGTACTCCCCAACCAATAAGGAGTCTAGGGAACAAATACCAAACGTTACCTTCATGGTGGCCACAACAGTAACTTCAAACGCAGCTCTGATCAGACAGTAGATCAAAGTAGACGCCACTCAAAACACCCTTGAGTGCAGGGGGAGGGCTGCAAACTCTTTGGGTGGGGTGTAGTGACGGTCACTACACTACAGCGGTGCACAGGCCTACACCCGGAGGAGCCAGAAACTGGGCCAACAGGCTCCAGCAAGCTAGGAGATCATTGTCCAACAAACAAGATGACGGCTGAGCCCAAAACCTCAAAGCCAAAGGTGTGCTCCTGGCATGCGACTGAAGGAGACCAGTGGTGAAAGAGGCAGACATACAAACCATGCACCAGGTCATGCCCATCAGCGCACAAGTGAGACCCCTTGGGTGCAGGATCTTCAAACCTTTCTCAGACAGGACTTGGCAACACCAGAGTTGAAAGCAAGGCAACAAACTGCCCCCGACAAATGCCCAGCTGGGCGCAAATGTCAAAATTCATGACCCAAAACGGAATGGGTAGAGTAAACCCAAAGACCCGAGACCTCAAAGTATTTAAGCCAGTATCAGAAGGCAGATATCCCACCCTAGGAAGAGGCACAGTGGTAGAAACCACCAGAACCAACGGGCCCTAAAAGTGTGCCACAGCTAGAAGAACCCGGACCAGCGCACAACAGGTACTATGCCTAAAGCCCAAATAACAACCAGGACCACAGACAACAGATTCACAGACGGACCGGGAACCCAAAGCAGCCCTGGCAATTTTGTCAGACCCGCCCTCCCAGAGTCTGGGGGGTGGGTAGGGGAGGTGAACGTGTGACGCTCTGTTGGCTTTGTTACTGCAGGAAGATATTGCAGCATTGCTGTAAAACCAACCCCCACTCTTCCAGCCTCCCAGGGAAACTCCTGACGCCTGCTACGGCCAGTCCGGCCTTTATCAGATTCCGCAGGTGGACAGAGGCTGAGCATACAGTGGCAGCAGAAGAAACCACCCCTGACAGCAACGACTACAGCAAAGGAAGGGCTGGACCAACAAAAGTCCTAAATATGGAGACGCCAGCATTTTGCAGGATTGGGGGCTGGCTTACGAAGAGCACAAGCACCATTTGAGGTGCTAGAGCCATGCACCCTGTGCGAAAGATGCCTACCACTTAAGGGGTAGGCAGCTTAATAGGGTTTGTAGCCTGCAACTAGAGAACTGCCAGGCCAGCACAACTCTCAGAATCCCCAGGCACCTAGAGGTAAAAGGCATCCGAAGGAGAGATGTAATGACCAGCTATGGTACCCAGCGGGCCAAACACCCAACCTCAAAGTCCAGGGGGCCAGGGTACAAGGTGCGAATATCTAACACACCAAGGATACAATTGCCCTAACCAAAAGGCCGGAGCACCCAGTCACAGACCCTTCTAGACGGAGACCAACCAGGCCCCAACCCCTACCCCCCTCACCTGAGGCCCAGACTGCCCAGTAAAGCAGTGTGGGTCACACTAGAAGGTATCTACCTTCCCAGTATCCCAAAATGGACAACCGACCAAGGAGAATATAGGGGCGAACAAAACACCCCATCCTCAGTGCCCAACAAGCACATGGGACAAACTAGACCACATATTAAAGCCGGGTGAGGGCGAAATATTCTGAATACCGGACACTCCGCCCGAAGAATCGAATAACCAATCATGGAGGCTATAGGAGCAACTCTCAAAGCGGACTCCCTTGAGCCTGGACTGCCCCTTCAGACTTTCCCCCTTGGTGGGTGACTGATGCTTGTCGTGCCTCATTGGTACAGCTTCATGAGTTCAAGCCCGGCCCGAGATAGTAATGATGACGCAACACTTTACAGAATCACCATTAACCTCATGACTCCGATTGCATTTCCTCACCCCAGTCCTTATTGTTTGATTTGCCCCTAACAATCTGACCTCTTCCTGCTGCCCCTTAAGCCCCTCCCTCATGTCCAGCTTCTCATGTGTTTTAACCAGATATCCTGCGCAATTGTTGAAGAACCAGAAGCTCCTCCCCCTCTCCCCAAACGTATTGACCAAGCTCCGCCCCTGTGGACAAGTAGGGGCTCAGGACATAACACTGAGGCAAAGCCCTATTACATGCCCCCCCCTGATGCAGAGTAGGGAAGCCCAGCGCACAAGGGACCGCTCAGCCACAACCTTGTGAACAGCAAATGTGGTATCGGTCAGCAGGGTCTCTGGAGACTGCAGCGGGGCGCACATCCCACAAGCCCCATGCCGCGGGGTGGGGGGGGGGGGCAAAGGGAGAAGATGGGAGTCCAGCCTACTCCCTGGTCACAGAGGGTAAACCTGACCCAAGCCCATTATGGATTTAAGTATGGGCAGGCTGAACATCTTGACTTAAGACCACACCGCTCCGACCAACCCAAGCATGGAGATGCGTATGATGCAGACATAAGACCATGATGCAGAGCGCACATCTCACTTCAGCAGGTGTGGAGAAGTAAAAGTCCAGCCCACACCCCAGTGACCAAAGACGATGGACCAATGCCCACCAGTGCAGGACGCTCCCGCGCCACACAATAAGTATGCACGCCGCAGCCACAGGTCTGCTGGAGAGCCAAGGGAGAAGGGCTTGGCAAACAGAGTAACCAGCACCACACAACTTGACAACCCCACAATAGTGGTGGTTAGACCTTCATGAGATGGGGCGTTCATGACACAAACCCAGATCCAGGCAGGGAATCACAGAAAAGGCCAGAGCAGGGGTAGGTACTCGCCTGTTCACCAGTGTAGAGGTCCCACTCACCGTCCCAGTGCTGCACATCGTACAGGAACCACCCATGCCCAGCATCAAGTACATGGGGGGGGGGGGGTGGTGGTATCTCATCCACCACTGAGGGTCACAACAAAGCACATCACTAACCACAAGCTAGAGGGAGCAGGTGGGAAAACAGGTCAAACCCTAGCACCACACAGCCCCCAAGAACAGAGGCAACAAGACTAAACTTCCACAAGCCCTCAACCCACCCGGGAAAAGAGCATGACGCCCAGGCCCGCTCTAAACCCAGGAACAAAAAGGGGGCAGGTGCCTGTGCTTCAGGAAAGGCGCTCTGCATGGACACAGCAGATGGGTATCCGTGCAGCCCAGCAGTGAGCACACGGGAAGCCCACATCAGACATTGCTGGACTGCCACAATCCATATCCATAGAGGGTAACCGTAGTGTCCAGGACATAAACCCCATCACCCACTGAAGTCAACAGATGTCTAGGGACCAATAGTCCAAGTATCACATCCCAGATAAACCCAGCAAAGTGGTGTGGGTGTACACAAGGCTAGAAATAAACAAGCTTTTGAAATGCATTCGATCTCTCCTTTGGGACCTTATATGTATTAAGCTATACAGCACATTAGCCGGGGTGCGGAAACATCTACTGTTCTTTAACATGGAGGGAAAGTAAGCACCAAACTGTGACACCCCAGGTGTTGGGAGCACATGGGAAGAAATATTGCCTTTCAGCTGGAAATAGTATAGTCTAAAGCTTTTCAATTTAAAATCGGGGCCTTCGGTGGTCGTATCGCTGAAAATACAAGATTTGAAAACTGTGGGAGACAATTTGTATGGACTGGAATCTGGAGAATGCTGAAGTGATTCTGGTACTTGACTGACCTCTACTGGCCGTTTTCTATCAAGACCGTCAAATAGAGGCAGTTGAACAGAAACTAGTCCCTGAGTAGAAACAAGTCCCTGAGTGGAAGCAGACCAGTCCTAGAGCTTATCTCCAGAGCCCACAAAGTACATACAAGTGTAGCTCACTGGTTAGAGGAGGCATACCCTGAAGCAGAGGTCAGACCCGGGACCAGGGTTCGATTCCCGACGCGGCAGGGTCTGGAGCCCAATTGTCTACGGACTCGATAATTTTCGCTTCGGTGCCTACTCTAAGCACGAGTTCACACTATGCAGCTCTGGGCAACAAGCTTGCTTAATCTCCACAACGGCCCCCCGCGGCGGGATGCCTGGCTTTCACCTTGGGGATGCCCAGTACGGGTTATCTCACAGGGAAAAACCAGGACGGGTTCCCAATGCAAGCGCCGAGATGCCCAAGGGTAATTTGAGCGCTATATAAGACCGCACATACATACTAAAGTATGTACAATACATCTTGAATGCTAGACCTAACCAGACCGCAAGCCAAGCAGGGGGTCCAGAAGGCAAGCAATGCTGAAAGTAAGTACAAGCAGAAAAGGCCCCAACGGTTTCCAAGGCATGGAGGGACTCTTCTGGAGATGGGAAGCCAAGGCCACCTAAGGAGATGACCAGATGGGACAGTATCAGGGTAGCTATGGTTTTTAATCCACAGCGGGAGGAATGTTTGATTTCCTCCCCCCCCCCCCCCCCCACTTGGAAATGGCATCTGATAATGTAAGGACCAGGATAAGTATGTGTTCAGGAGACCGCGTCAATGAATGATGCACGCAAACGCGCAGCTGCCAGGATTTAATTTATATTGGTTTAACAACCCACTGTTTTTGCCGGGGGGGGGGGGGAAGAGTGGTTGCTATTGGACGGGGAGTTGGTGATGGCTGGGGCGTGGGCTGCTGCTTGTATGTCTCTTAGATGGAGCGCTTTGAGAACCTTGCGGGTGGTTTGCCACACTACGCTTGATATGGATGGAAATGTATTCAACATAGATGTACTCATGGGCAGAAGCCTCCTGTCCCTTTTGGTAATAAAGGGTGACTCTTTTAGATTTAGAGAAGCCTCCTGGGTCACAAGGGAAGGTCCAGATGTACTCCTTGTTGCACCTACCAATGGTCTAAACACTTTCTTTCTTCTGCCCAACCAAGGGGTGTCTCGGACGGAGTGTCGACCCCGGGTCTTCTGGATTTTGATAAGCAAGGACTTCTTGGGCTCGAACCAGTGGCAGATCCAAGCTATGGGTAAGTTTTTCTCTACAGGAAGTCAGTTCCCTTTTAATGGTGATTTCAAAAACCTTTTTAAAAACTGGAGGAGTCTCGAAGATTGAAATAGCTGAGAATTGGACCCTTCTGGTGGAGGTAAATATGGGTTGACTTTGGCAGTGTCTCCAGTATACTGGGCATTCACACACTGGGATTTTGCTTCTCTGTTGGATTTTTCTGTCTTTCAGTTCGGGTGACTTTTAGTCCATCGTCAAGACCATTTTGCTGGCTTTAGGCTCCAGCCAGCGTTTGCTAGCCTCTCCCGCTCACCTGTGATTCTGGTTTGGCTGCCTGCTAACAAATCCCTGATCTGCCAGCAAACGTTCAACCCCTGCCCTGCATATCTGGCTCCATATTTCCAATTCCAATCCCTTTCACAATGTAATGCCCCCCCCCCCCCCCCATATGCCCAATCCCTTGTTCCTATAGTTACGTTCTGGGGGAACTCCTGCAGCGCTTCTCTTTGGCTGAACCCATGCATTTTGAAAAAGGTGCAACGTTTGAATGGCCCCTGACAACTCGTCCGTTCCCACAAACTTATGGGCAGTCTCTTGGCCCAATTCGTATGTGCCTTGGGGCGTATTTTTGAGAGGGGGCAGTTTGGGGTGTATCACCCCTAATATATTTGGTAATGGAGCCTTGACCCGACTGGGTGGATCATTTCTTCACAGCCCTGCCTTCCTGTGGTGGGTTGTGCTGGGTCAGGTCAGTGCTGGCAAGGACAGAATGTATGTACAGTGCGCTACCAGAGCTGACAAGACGGCTTGGATTTAAAATTGCAGGCAGGACCCAGTTGTACTGAGCAGGCGTGTTGCGAACAGCGAGGGACGTGCACCTATTGCTGGTTCGGAGGCTCCACGTCTGGTGTCCTGGTCAGCCCTAGCAACTCTTGGCGTTTGGGTTGATATAATGCGTCTTCCACTCTCTACAGAAATGGCCCCTTGATTTAGGTTTGTTAAATGCTTGATTAGTCTCCCGCCTCCCCCAGCAAACCTTTAACTCACTAAAGCAATTTTACCCACTTATGAAAATATTCACAAGCCTTTTACAAACCATTAGTCAATTAAGTATGTGACGCATAACTATAGAAATTACATCAGAGCCCTAAAGCCAACCAAGTCAGAAAACTGGAGGAGGAAAGTCAAAAGTTTGGGTATAACCCTGCAAAAAGCACCAGGTCCAACACACATGAAAGAGCACCCTGCAAAAAGCACCAGGCCCAACACACATGAAAGAGCTCCCTGCAAAAAGCACCAGGTCCAACACACATGAAAGAGCACCCTGCAAAAAGCGCCAGGTCCAACACATGAAAGAGTTCCCCGAATGAGAGCACTCGTGGAGGAATGCGAAGAGCCAGTCGGAGGTGGTACACAGGCTATGCTCCATGGGAGGGACCAGGACCTGCAGGACGTCCTGAGGCAAAGCCAGCAAATGGAAACAAAAGCAAATGTGAGTTGCAAAACACAAAGCCAATATTAAGCAAAGGTAATGCTTTCGTTATGTCCCAATATGTCTTTTCAAACCGACAGCTGTGCTGTCTGGTTAGCTTTGACCTAAAAAGCTAGACACTGGCATCCTGTGACTGCATCAGAAAGACTCCTTTGCCTGTCACTATTGCAATATGTAAGCCTTTTCAATTATGTGCGGCTGATTATATTTAAAAAAAAAAACAACATATATATTCTTTAGACAAGCAATGAATTAAGGGCGCTGATCCAAAACTACTTTTTATTAAAAGGTTTGAGTTGGACATGAGCTCTGGCTGACAGCTAAAGCGATCTGTAGCTAGACCTAAAACTCTTCATATAAACCAGTTCACAATCTCAGCTCCCTTACATGTACAGCACTCTTGCTCCCAGTGGGGTTTGAGCTCTAGAAGTAATGCATAAACACGGGTCAACAGGATCAGCTCGCCCTATGCGGGATTTGCAATACACATGCAAGTAAAAAACCTACAGATCCTGTGGAAATTTCCTGAGCGTTTGAAAACTCCCATCAGGAAAATGAAAGCAAAGCAGTCAGTTCAGGATTTGTAGATTTAGTTCAGCCGTGGCCGACATGACTTGCTGGGGCGCGCGGGGAAGCATGGGCCGGGGTAATTATTTTTTGTTAACTTGCCTTCGCCTGCCTGTTCAGAGTCCCAGGAAGCCTCCCTCCCCTAAGCCAATCACAACGCTGCAATGGCAGTGTTGTGATTGGCTGGGATACCGACTGTACAGGTGTCTATGGGGAGGCCATTTTCTCCATGTGGACTGCATGTAGCTTACATGGAGAAACCAGAGTGTGTATGACTGGTTTGGTTAGCCCTGGGTCCGACCAAACGGTCAGCGCCCACAACAGTGGGTAAGCCACTCCTCCCCCTGTCCTGGCACAGGACCATCCACCACCCCGCCCCCAACCAAACCCTTCTGCTTTCTCGCAGTGGGGCAACAATCCTCCGCCCACATGAAGGAGCCGCCCCTGGTTCCCAATAAGGAAAGTGGTAATAAGTCTGAGATTTGTTTAATATATCAATTGGTTTGAAATACCACAGAAAATACTTTCTCTAATTTTGTTACTTCAGGGATCGGGAGCATGATGAGAGATTTGCCAAACATCATACAGTGGTTTGAACCGCCTTAATATGAGTTTTGTTCTCCGGCTCCCTTGGTCCTCCACTCAAACACCGCTTCCTGAAATTGTAACAATTTATTGTGAATTGAGTCCTCTGGCAGTGGTTGCCAAGCGAGGCTTAGACCAACTTGCTATTTTTCTGCCATCTGTATGGTCTGATTCTGGTGACTTTCCAATACTCCCATCAAATGTGACTGCAAAACTTGGGCTCATGGGGTGGAAATGCAATAAGAGCTTCTGTAAAGTAACTTTGTGTAGCCGTTTGTTCCTGTCATCCTCCAAGTGAAGCAGTTTTTTGAACCCTGTAGGTCCGCAGTGGATTACCGGAGCCAACGTGAACATTACGTTTTATTTTGACTCCGCCTTTAGTGGCCGATTCTGGTTGCAGCACTGGTTGTAAAGAGAATCTGCAAAATGGCAAACGTTTCCTGAATCGGGTGTGCTAGTGGGATTTTCTGTAGTCTGCATGCCTTGGCTCCTTGCATTTGGAAGCCCTTACAAAGTTGGTTTCCACCACTTCTACAGTCTAGGTTGAAATCCAAATGGCTTTGATCTCTATTGCCTGTCAAGGTTACCAGCCCAGATCTATTGAAATGTATGCACTTATGGAAAATGCAGCCATATTGAGGTGGAAGGATGTCTCCATCATTGCTCCTTTTAATCTACTTCCTTTTGCAGATGACTCTGGAAGGCCCTACACGGTCACGGACGCTGTTGCATCCCAGTGCGGGATCACCATCACAAGAGACTTGGATGACAGTTTGGAGATCCGAATGTCTTACTTTGCCTGCCCAGTCCAGTCCTCAGTAAGTAACTGCTACAGTTTGTGTGATGGCCAAGGTGGGCGTTCAGTGGAGCGGAGAGCTTCCTGTACTTTGTCCTTATGGCCAGTCACAGCGGAATGATCGAATACTGTCAACTTAGAATTTGACGTGAGGAAGGTCCATGCTCCAATGTGATCTGACTGATAACCTATGCCTGTGTGGGCCAGCAATACAACGATTGGGGCGCTGACTGGTGTTACATCCTCCGCCTACCTTTGCTTGCGAGTGCCTGCCCCAGTAAGAGTTGAGATGACCCCTGTCTGCTGGGTTTGATAACTCTGATGGCAAGAGGTTGAAGTGGGGGGCTGCATCTGAGGGCACCTATAATACAAGTGACCATCCTGGCAATGACTAATATACATTTTCTCTCTCTCTATATATATATATATATATATATATATATATATATATATATATATATATATATATATATATATATATATATTCAAACAAATCCTTCCTGCGGAAGAAGTAGGTCGCACACCAACAGCTTTCCAATTATTTTTCTTTATTTTCAGAAATCCATAATTTCGCAAAACCAATAAGTTGACCAACGCGTTTCGGTAGACCCCGCTACCTTGCTCACGGTCGTCGTTTTTGCTAATGTTGAAACAAAATGTTTTAAATAAAGATATTTGAAGGAAGTCAGTTGACACCAATATCCTGTTCCCACCCTTTTGGTTTCCCACAGGTTTATGGGTCTTGTAGTTCATGTTGGGACAATCCAAAAACCGATGCATTGTAACATTTCAATTTGTTAATTGTTATCCAACTATTTACTGTTGCCAGTTGGGCGATGTTACTCGTTATTGTAACAGATTTATTTGCAACAAGTCTTTGACATGTCTCCAATGCACAATTCACTTTGTTGACAAGCCCTCCAGTGGGCCGGCTGCGTATTTTCTGTCCCAATATTCAATTGTTCTGTTTCAATCTTTGTGATTGTTGCCCTCCAATGGGTCTTTGGAATGTGATTTTTTATATGCTGTGGGAGAGTGATGTTCATAAATGAATGTACAGTTCTTCCGATTGGTTTAATCCATACGGGGTCATGGACCGCAAGTTCAAAATATGACACGATTCTTTTTGGCATAGTGTTTTTTCCCTGTTTCCACCACGAGAGCTCATCGGTACCGCTTCAATGCCATAAAACCTTAGTAGTTTCCAGTTAGCATTGTGGTGTATTTCCATGTGCTTGGCTATGGCATTGTTCCTGTCTCTGTTTTTGGTCGCTCGTACATGTTCCAATATACGTTTTTTTAATTCACAGATAGTGGATCCAACATATCTTAAAGGGCAAGGACATTCTACCACATAAACTATGTATTGACTCTTACAAGTTATCAAAGTTGTGATTTGCCAGTTTTTGTTATTCGCCATTCTCACATCTTTAGTCGGCTTTGCAATTTCGCAGACTTTGCAGTTGTAACACTTGGTGAAGCCTGTTGTTTGTAACCAGGATTCTTTTGAATGTTTGGCGATAAAGTGGCTGTGTGTTAAACGGTCCTTCAAACTTCTTGCCCTTCTAAATGTGATCACTGGGTGGCCACCCATTTTTTCTCCCATCATGCTATCCATTGTTAGAATCTTCCAATTCTTCTTCAAGATATAAATAATGTCTTTTGCTTCTTGACTGTAATCTGTGATCAGTCTTATGGGCTCATCCATGTTATCCGATTTTTGCTGTTTTGGAATTAAGCATTCCGCTCTTGTTTTTTGGTTGGCTCTGTTCCAGCTTGTGATTAGGCTTTTCTTAGGATATTTTCTCTGTATGAATCTTTGTACTGTGTTGCCACTGTGCTTCAGCCAATCTGCATCTTCACTGCAGATTCTTCGCAATCGAAGAAATTCTCCATAGGGTATACTGGAGATTGTTGATGGTTGGTGGAAACTGGTTGCTTCAAGAGTCGTATTTGTCGCAGTACTTTTACGATGTAACGTTGTTGCCAGGCGATTCGCCTGGCAACAACGTTACATCGTAAAAGTACTGCGACAAATACGACTCTTGAAGCAACCAGTTTCCACCAACCATCAACAATCTCCAGTATACCCTATGGAGAATTTCTTCGATTGCGAAGAATCTGCAGTGAAGATGCAGATTGGCTGAAGCACAGTGGCAACACAGTACAAAGATTCATACAGAGAAAATATCCTAAGAAAAGCCTAATCACAAGCTGGAACAGAGCCAACCAAAAAACAAGAGCGGAATGCTTAATTCCAAAACAGCAAAAATCGGATAACATGGATGAGCCCATAAGACTGATCACAGATTACAGTCAAGAAGCAAAAGACATTATTTATATCTTGAAGAAGAATTGGAAGATTCTAACAATGGATAGCATGATGGGAGAAAAAATGGGTGGCCACCCAGTGATCACATTTAGAAGGGCAAGAAGTTTGAAGGACCGTTTAACACACAGCCACTTTATCGCCAAACATTCAAAAGAATCCTGGTTACAAACAACAGGCTTCACCAAGTGTTACAACTGCAAAGTCTGCGAAATTGCAAAGCCGACTAAAGATGTGAGAATGGCGAATAACAAAAACTGGCAAATCACAACTTTGATAACTTGTAAGAGTCAATACATAGTTTATGTGGTAGAATGTCCTTGCCCTTTAAGATATGTTGGATCCACTATCTGTGAATTAAAAAAACGTATATTGGAACATGTACGAGCGACCAAAAACAGAGACAGGAACAATGCCATAGCCAAGCACATGGAAATACACCACAATGCTAACTGGAAACTACTAAGGTTTTATGGCATTGAAGCGGTACCGATGAGCTCTCGTGGTGGAAACAGGGAAAAAACACTATGCCAAAAAGAATCGTGTCATATTTTGAACTTGCGGTCCATGACCCCGTATGGATTAAACCAATCGGAAGAACTGTACATTCATTTATGAACATCACTCTCCCACAGCATATAAAAAATCACATTCCAAAGACCAATTGGAGGGCAACAATCACAAAGATTGAAACAGAACAATTGAATATTGGGACAGAAAATACGCAGACGGCCCACTGGAGGGCTTGTCAACAAAGTGAATTGTGCATTGGAGACATGTCAAAGACTTGTTGCAAATAAATCTGTTACAATAACGAGTAACATCGCCCAACTGGCAACAGTAAATAGTTGGATAACAATTAACAAATTGAAATGTTACAATGCATCGGTTTTTGGATTGTCCCAACATGAACTACAAGACCCATAAACCTGTGGGAAACCAAAAGGGTGGGAACAGGATATTGGTGTCAACTGACTTCCTTCAAATATCTTTATTTAAAACATTTTGTTTCAACATTAGCAAAAACGACGACCGTGAGCAAGGTAGCGGGGTCTACCGAAACGCGTTGGTCAACTTATTGGTTTTGCGAAATTATGGATTTCTGAAAATAAAGAAAAATAATTGGAAAGCTGTTGGTGTGCGACCTACTTCTTCCGCAGGAAGGATTTGTTTGAATATTGGCGGTTTGGTTCAACCGCGAGGCAACGCACCCGCCGAGTAGCGCCCGGAGCGAAGCACAACGGAACCACCTGGGAGGATATATATATATATATATATATATATATATATATATATATATATATATATATATATATATATATATATATATATATATATATATATATATATATATATATTTTTTTTTTAATTACAAAATTCCCAAAATAACTGTCTCCTTAGTATAAAACAAATGAAAGATGACAGTGCCCTTCACCGAGGGCCTCGCTCGCAAAAGGTAAGCAACCTTTTTGTGTAAGTTTGATTGTTTGCTATTCACAAAGGTGTTATGAGTAGTATCTTTACGACTGCAGAGTCTTTGCACGTAAAGATAGGACAGCCCCATCCTTGGTCAAACTTTGCTGAACAAAATGAATCCACAACAAATTAACTTGCATGAGCGTCATCACACGTGTCATGAGCTGCATGGCGATTCGAGTGATGGTCCGCCCAGCTTCTAGTGTCCTTCATTGGAAGGATGTTCACTTCGAAGACCTAGGGATTTACACTAGATTGGACAGTCAATTGTATCAATTGGGAAACTTATCATGAAATAAAATGGGACAGCAATAAATTGATGTAGTGCCTTTTGCTAAATGTGCTGTTCAATGTTTATTGAATAACCCCCACCATGCAAATTAAATCTTCTAGAAAGATGCAGTTATGCAATTTTATTCCTAGGTTTGAATGTTTCCCAGCCAAGTTTAGTATCGAATTATCCTCAAATATAGAAAGTTAGAATACTTCAAGCAGTGCAGTACCCAGGTACCATAAGATCTGCAATGTGAATCCTGGAATGAAGGAATTTGGGTTTTTTCTCAAATTAACTTGATGAACTGATTCACGGATCAGAAAGCGGTCAGTGCTCTAAAGGCATGGCGGGACCAGACCTCTTGCAGTGTGCAATCAAGAGAATGGCCTAGTGATTCACTGGCAATCTAGCCAAGAGGGACTTGAGGTCCTGCAAGGAAGGGTTAGTCACCAAAGAGCTTGAAAGCATTAAGGCGCAAAGGTGCGTTCCTGGTGCATCCTTGACTCCTGGGTGATCTTGGTGCATTTCTGTTTGGGTACTTTCACAATTGCCCACACCTCAGTACAATTGCATGAAATGAACAAGGCTTCTAGGTTCATCCATCAGCCGCTTGTACCATAGGAGGGATCTGTATATACAATCTAAATCTTTGGTAAAATCCTTTCACTCGAAATGTGCACTCCTATACAAAACGTAAATGATTAGATTTTAGTTTAATCCATGGACTCTCTAACATTTGTCATGATTGCATGTTATCCCTCATCTAAAAGATTTGCTACCTCAAATCTTCATGTTTCAATATACAAACGCAGCCCTAGACATTTACTCTTGGGTGGTTCGTACTCTGTGCAGGAAAACGAAGGTCCAACCTGTCTGTTCCTTGTTTCCCGAATACATCCTCCTCGGAGGGAAAATTCTGCCCTTTCACCACCCTGTCTGCATGTCCAGGCTGTCCATCTTTTCTCAGGGCAGCTAGATGTGATTCAGAATATCACAGTAGGACTGGCCAGCAAGCTCCATACATTTGATCCTGTATCTAGGTAAGAGTTCGCCGTCATTGGCTCGGTGATGAACAAAGTTTCCTTTTACCTTGTTTAAAACCCCGGATCCTCTAGACCTGTAAAGTTCCCAGGTCATCGAACTTTTCACTCTGTACTTCAGAGAAGTTTTCATTCCACTTTTCAGCGACTCCTCTTCCTTCCCTCTTAAATAAGCTTGGGCGTGCTCTCCGCGTCTAGGGTCCCATCTCGAACAGCCTCTCCCTACATCTCAAAAGCACTGACTTTGTGTTCAGAATGGCTGTCAAAACTCCCCTTTTCTCTTAACTGTTTTGGTTTTATATTGGTTTTCATGTTCTTTTAGTAGCAAGATACCCATGTTTGGGGAACGAGCGCCCTACAAATAGCTGTCAATATTAATCGGTGGCAAAAAAGAAATGTATATCTACTTATGCAAAAATCTGCTGAACAATTGCAGGTTCACTTTCTGTGCACCCCTATTTCCCCCATCCTGGACAACGTTTTGCTCTTGCCAGGTGTTCATTTAAAAAGTTTTCCAGTCTTTGGAGAGATGGGGTTTGTGAATACCCTCAAACATTTGTTTGTGGGTGTGCAGATCCTAGGAAGTCCCATCCCGGAAGGTGGGCGGCCAGATAAACACCTCAGCTCGAGCCAGGTGACCTCTTCCTTTATTCTGCTTTGGGCAAAAGACTCACGAGAGCCGGGGCAGAGTGAATCCACTGGAGCCCTGCGCCTAGTGCCAACACCCCCCCCCCCCTCCTCAAACTGGGGTAGTGGCTTGTTGAAATGCAGTAGACTGATGAGCCTAGTAGTCAGCTGTAGCCATGTCTGGTAGTGGGCGGTGGGAGCTGGAGCCATGTCTGGTAGTGGGCGGTGGGAGCTGGAGCCATGTCTGGTAGTTGGGCGGTGGGAGCTGGAGCCATGTCTGGTAGTTGGGCAGTGGGAGCTGGAGCCATGTCTGGTAGTTGGGTGGTGGGAGCTGGAGCCATGTCTGGTAGTTGGGCGGTGGGAGCTGGAGCCATGTCTGGTAGTTGGGCGGTGGGAGCTGGAGCCATGTCTGGTAGTTGGGCGGTGGGAGCTGGAGCCATGTCTGGTAGTTGGGCGGTGGGAGCTGGAGCCATGTCTGGTAGTTGGGCGGTGGGAGCTGGAGCCATGTCTGGTAGTTGGGCGGTGGGAGCTGGAGCCATGTCTGGTAGTTGGGCGGTGGGAGCTGGAGCCATGTCTGGTAGTTGGGCGGTGGGAGCTGGAGCCATGTCTGGTAGTTGGGCGGTGGGAGCTGGAGCCATGTCTGGTAGTTGGGCGGTGGGAGCTGGAGCCATGTCTGGTAGTTGGGCGGTGGGAGCTGGAGCCATGTCTGGTAGTTGGGCGGTGGGAGCTGGAGCCATGTCTGGTAGTTGGGCGGTGGGAGCTGGAGCCATGTCTGGTAGTTGGGCGGTGGGAGCTGGAGCCATGTCTGGTAGTTGGGTGGAGGGAGCTGGAGCCATGTCTGGTAGTGGGCGGTGGGAGCTGGAGCCATGTCTGGTAGTTGGGCGTTGGGAGCTGCAGCCATGTCTATAGCTGAACATGCAGATCCCGCTGAGGGTAGCACGCAGAGGGATTAGCAGTGTTACTAGTCAGCAGGTGATCGGGATTCAGACCAGTCTTGTCCCTCAGGGATCAGAGGGGACATAAAAGGAATTAATTAGCATTCCTGATGTAGGTAGAAATAAAGTAAATTTGAGGGAACATTCCTGTTCCAAAACGCTGTTAGGACATGATGGTCTCGCAGGCTAAGGAGGATGAGACACTTATGATTCAGAATGGGCCTGGAAGAAGGTGCTTTAAGGCTGACCATGTTTTTACAAACCTTCCATGCCAGAATGCAATCGCTGCCTGCTACGAAGATGTCCTTCTGTTGTATTCTTGCTCTTTTTCTACTCCACTACTTCAACACACACAAGCTGTTCTACGATTCCCTCTTTGAGAGTCATGTGTCCATCTTGAATGAACTAGGTCAGTCTCCTATTCTGTCCCCGATGCGATTCCTCAATGTGTCCTTGTGATATACTGTGTTTTTATAGCCACTTAATGCTGTATTGTTCAACTGACTCTTATGAATCGTCTCGTACCTCTTGTGAATGTTCTAACATGTAAAGCGCTCTGATACCTTCGGGTCTAGCAAGCGCTATATAAAACTCAGAATAATAGAAGCCACCTTTCTCCCAGTTCACTTGAATTCAATAACGTGGAATGGAGGCTCAGGAGATAACAAAGCATCTCAATTTGACATCTGAGGGGCTTGAGAAAGGGCTATTCTGTAATACTCTGTAGTTGACAAGCATTCTGTCCTCTTGGGACTTCTAAAAAAAAAAATGTTCCCAAAACAGTGGTGCTGGGTACCGGATCCAAAGGCTGCTCGCCATCTGTCCAACTGGGACAAGTGCAATCGGTCAACATAGAAGAGCAGAATGATGTCCAGTCATTTAACCATTCATCCTATTGGTTATCTTGCACATAAATCCGCCGCTACAACCTTTGTGCTTTTCTTGACGTGTGACGTTAAAATGGTCTGATTGTGCAATTAACTTACTTGTGTCCATGGTCGATTACTACAGAATACACCAGTGCTGATTTCCACTACTTGCATTATCCTGCTGCTGAGGCAAGCAATCCCCAGCTACTGCAAGGAATGTATGTTGGTGTGCCCAGAATTGGACTGCATTGAAACCGCAATGACCAGGGTGAAACTGATCCACTCGAGGACTTCATCCGATAACCTTATTAGTTGCTTACCTTGGACCAAGCACTGGTCCAGCATCCCCTTACCAGGTCAATTGAACTTCAATTTATTGTCACCAAATCATGCCGTGGCTCCTTGCACAGAAATTCATCAACTTCTGAGCTATAGGCTCTACTGGGGATAGTGGCGGACAATCCATTGTTAAATCTTCAGGGCCAACCGTGCAGATCTTCATGTAATTTGTTCAGATGTGGAGGACCATGGATGCCTCAACGAGTGCTGCAAGAGATGGATGCGACTGCCCCGTCACCCTGGAATACTACGCAAATACTACCTTCTTATTGGACCGGGATTTTTGACCAATTAACTGTTAATTTTTCAGTAATTTCAACTGTTGGACTATGCTACCCAGTATACTCTTTTTCGAGTAAGATTACATAAGT
The DNA here is from genome assembly GCF_964204655.1 of Triturus cristatus. Classification (NCBI taxonomy): domain Eukaryota; kingdom Metazoa; phylum Chordata; class Amphibia; order Caudata; family Salamandridae; genus Triturus; species Triturus cristatus. The sequence continues at coordinate 779,375,191 of NC_140595.1, read as the reverse complement.
AGAAGAGCAAATGTACCCCAGCCCTGTGAGATGCTGTAGCTAAGATTTAATAAGTTCAACCTGTGGGTGACTTTTGTATACTTTTGATCGACTGAAGTGGACTAATGAACTCCTAGTTGCAGGTCTCCGGTGTCAATCCACTGCCTTGGACAGCTGATCATAGCAGCCTCCCTCTTACCCAGCAGTGCCACTCATTCCCCTCTGAATACTTACTGGTAATTCCATCCTCTCGCCAAGGTCTATTAGTGGCAAGAACCAGAACCTGGACTAGGCACGCATTCTTGTCCAGTGAGCTGTTTCCACTTGAGTGAGACTCCATCAGTGGTAGGTCCTAGTGTAACTAAGGCTCCCTTTTTTCTGTTTCTATTTATTTTTGCAGGTCAAAACAGACCATTTATTTTCCTGTCTATTTATTTTTAAATATGGATAAAGACAGAAATATATCATTTTGGGGGGACCATTCTCTACTGTCCAATGGTGAGTGCTAGGTCAATGGCTTTGCAGATGGACAGGTAGGGAAGTTTAAAAAAAAATTATGTGTCCTAGTGAAGCTTCAATATCTGCAGCAGGGCGGTGATCTAAGCTATTCAATGCAAATGGTTTCACATGACTAATGTACTGTATATGGCTAAAACCCATTGGACAGTCCAACATAAGTAAACCTTTATCGTTTACACATTTAGAAATCTACCCATAGCGGCTTCCTTTTTTATGCTAAACCTAAAAAAATATGGATAAATACAGAGGGATATGTCAAATGCATCATAAAACCAGGAGCCCAAACTGTAATGCACTACTGGTGTGAATGTGCAGTCGCCAATAAAAGCCACAGATAACAAATGTACATTATTAACTGAGCCTAGAGTATGGAAATGCACAGATTGGCCGCTTTCACCTTAAGGGATCCTCTTTAAACCTGCCATGTCCCCTTGGTGACTGACCAGCAGCCTTAATCTTGTGATTCCAACTGCAGAGGGCAGAGTGACCAGTGCAAGCTGTTGAGGAAAGAGTGTGAGGATGGGGTGGGGGGGAAAGGGGGAAAGAGGAGGGACCCCAAATATATTTTACAGCCAGACCCCGGTTTACTTGCCAGTGTTTTGCGTTGGGCCTATCGTTTCCGTAAGGAGGGTAGTTTGGGGAGGGTCACCATGGGAATTTACTCATTCACCCTAAAAATGAGGGCTAACATTCCAAATAGGAATGCCTTGATGGGCAAGGGATGTTGAAAGACCACAAAGACATGAGACTGAGGCTGGTCTTGGTGGTGGCAACAGTTGCTGCAGTGAAGGTGGTAGGAGATTTACTCCCCTAAGCCCTGTTGTAAAACTTTAATTGCATCTTGCGGGCTACTGCACGGTCGCTATGCAGTAATTTACATGGGACGCTGATCACATGAAAGGATTGTTTCAGAACCAAATGAGGATGCCCTCAGAAATGACTGAGTGACCTGACATTGAGTGACTGCTGCTAGTCTTCTGCTCGTTGATCTCGCCATCCCTAATCGTACAGCCTTGTTGGTACCCTAGAGTGATGGGTGAAGTGTTTGAGCGGAGACCACCCACTGGTAATTACTGTAAGTCTCATCCTACCGCCATTCTCTTTACTTACTCTGCTGCTGGCAGGGAGCACTCGCCGGTCTGCGATGGCGCAGTCCTGCCACTACTTCAGGCTGCACCCCTTTGAACAGGACCGCAAGCGATCTCCGACCCGCTTCAGCCTTGTTGGGCTGCTTGAGTGAGCGATAGCTTGAGTCCTACAGTGAGCACAGGACCCGCTTCAGGGCGTACCTACTGCCCTTGGTTAATTATGGCGAGGTATGGGATGCCTGAGTGGGCCAGTGCATGAGATTCAGGGACCCTTCCAGTGGCTCTTCCTTCTCTTCACATGGGTTTACCGTGACCGCTGCAACGGTGAGTCCATTAAAGAATGCTGCTAGCGACTGTAGTGTCGGCCTGTAGCAGCAAGTAGATGTGGGGGCAGTCTGGAGGGAACGGCGGACCAGCTCCTCACCGCGAGTGGATGAGGAGAAAGTGAAGGTGGGGATTTCTGCACCTAAGTGGGAACCTGAGGCTGAATTGCACTAAACCCGCCCCACCAAAAAGTGACCCTTAAAGTATTGATCCCCCTGAGAGCACAGATTTACATCTCTCCATGGGCCGATGGCCTACCGCCCTCGGGGAGCTGGGCAGTGAGGTTCTTTCTGGGACCAGTAGACTTTAGATGGATTGCCCTGGATGAGCATGAGCAGCTCAACGCACCCAATGAGGGAAAAGTGGCAGATTCTAGGTTTGGCATTTGAAGGGGGTGTAGTGGCCATCCCTCGACAGCCTCAGGAAGACGGGGGTAAGCACATGGGAGAGTAGCTCGTCCCCTCACTTGATGGGCAGGACCCAGTCCTTGACTGCAGGAGGTTGGTGCATAATGTGGTGGTGGTGGTCTTTCTTGCTGCATCCGCATAATTTAGTATTCTTAGCAAGATGTGGTCTTTTCCTGCCGCTTCTGCATTGTAAATCAGCTGGTCTGCTTACCTCTCATCGGAGGCCTGGCTAAGAATACTGAATCCAGAAATGGATGGATGCAACAGAGGAGCATGTTATGAGCCTTTTTGAAAGATCCCGGGGGTGACCCCTAGTGGCCCTTTCGCAAAGTTTAGGCTGTATTTGTTGTCCTCCCCAAGACCTGAACAGGTGATGGATTCTCGTATATAAACACATTGGTCAAAATGGCGACGGAAACTGGGCTGGGCTGGGACAAAACTATCTGATCTGGATTCCCACCTAGCTGAAACACCTATACATTAACACATTTCTACATTATACCAGGCTTAAACAATTTAGATTCAATTACATTCCATTGTATACCTTTGTCACACGCATTCTCCTTTTGCATTAACTCTTTTTTTACACTGCGCACAAAGCACCTTGTTGTTGCTATAGTTTATAAAATGAAGTGAACTATTGTAAGACAATACAGTCCCATTTGTAGTTCTAATTTTTAATAATGAGTGTTTACCTGTGAGATTGCTCTGACAACCTCTCAAATATTGGCGCATTTATCAACAGAACCGCATGTTTATATAATGTAACACTGGTCCTGAGGAACACAGGGTGACCCCATAAATTGTTGCATAGAACAAAACCTAAATCCGCACATACTTTCCCAGGCGTGTTTGCACTTTCTCATTCTATATTGAGGTGAAACGTTTTTAAGGTCATGTGACTGTTAAACTGGACATACATTACTATTTCACTTACTAGATAAAGGGCACAGTGAAACATTCTGTTTAATTTTCAATATTGTATTTGTGTGCCTATACAAAAATGATTTACTTTCTGCATATATTTAAACGTTCATATTTAACTGTACACATAAAGCAATAGTTTCTTTAATGGAGAATGCAGAGGTCACTTGAGAGTATGGCTTTGCTTTTCTTCTGTTCCCAGCTTTAGTTTCCTGCCCTTGTCTCCCTCCAGATGCCTCAGAGCAGACTGGCCTCCACACACTGCAGGGGCATGCTGCTTCACCAATCCTGTGTAACAGGAAGCTCTTGTATGTGCCACAAAGTGGCTAAAATAATAGCGAAGAATCGCAGTTAATTTCGTCTCTTTGGGCCTTTTAGAAATGATTTTGCTGAACATGTTTTTGGAATGTTCAATTAACATGCACAGCTGCTTAGAAGTAACAGATGTCGTCTTGTTCAGCATGGCTTAAATATTCTAAAATATTTTGGCATATTCTGGAAAGGTTTATATCTATTTTATGTCCACAATAAATGTACCGGCACAGTAGTACACATTGTATGTTTGTAAATCTCCCAAAAGAGATTTACATTTCTAATTTAGCACTATAGCTCTGGATGGTGTTATGGACAAAACGCCCGCATGACCCGTCACAGAGGAGGTAAAAGCGAATATGTATGGCTTTGCCATAGGTGAATGGGTACCTCCCACCCCATATACTTTATATATGTTGCCGGTTCTACTATGGTTTGTCACCAGCCGAGGGCGCACCCCCTCAATCTGAGAACTAGGCTCCCCTTCTGTTTACCATCACAGTACAGACTTGTATAGTGCTGGGTACACTAGAACACTTGGTAAAACATGAAAGGGGTGTGATGCATAAGTACCCACAACAGACCTGCGGTGCATCTTGCAGGGCACTCCCTTGCCAAGGTTTGTGGCTGGCAGCCTTTCTCTTGGCACGATACTGTGAATTTGCACTCCTGGTTGTGGGTTATCTGTTTATCCCCCAAACAACCATGTGCTGTCAAATTGTCTGTCTTTGCAAATACAACGGTTACATTTGGCAGACATGATGGGTGTCCTCGGTGCCAGGGTCCTTTCACAAGCTTTGAGAGATGATGCTTTGCTGACCCCTGCTGGCCGTTTGGCCCTCTTGTTTGGTTAAAGGCCATTCCAGCATGTAGGTGGCCAATGAGCATCTCTTCCTGGTTGGAATGGAGCTTGTGGAGGGAGTGCTGTGGAATGGGTTTGGGTCTCACTGAGGCAGAGGACTGTGCCAATGCTGTGGGCACACTGACCCCTGATCTCAAACCTGCTTCTGGCCTCTGAGCCCTGGCAGCACACAGATGAGGCAGTCACTTCACTTGTACAAACTTGAATCATGTCCTCTAGTGATCTTTAATTGGGTGATGGCTTTTGTTTAGGGCTTCATAAACTGAGGACGTGTTTTACACCACAATTTCCCAGAGCTCCATGCCAGAATATTAGATGTACTACCCACTTTCTAATCCAAACTATGTTCATAATTTACTTGAACCTCTGTGCCTAGCATAAAACATATTAACCAAACCTGGTGCTTTTAAACTATGCTCATACCAAAATGACTTTCTTTTGACCTAGCCAATATATTGATGAATTGCCCATTTCATTAATATGTGATGCGGTATGTCTATAACACGAACCTAGCAAAAGGCAGTGATTGGTGGGTTATGGGGATGGAGGTGGTTTGTTACTTTATCACACTGTAGTGTTCAATATGCCATAACATTCCCTCTAACATTCTTTGTGTTTTTTTTATATTTCCCACTCAATTGTTCGGCTATTATAGCCTTAGAGCCCACTGTAGCAGGCTCTACCTACCATTAAAGGCCTGCGCCAATCGCAAGGGCCTTTAACAAGGGAGCGTGCCTTTACTAGCAGGTACGGAGGGCTCTAAAGCTAGTAGAACATTCCGCCCCTAGGGCGCAGAATCTTCTCGTTTTTTTTAAAGGTCTCACAGAGCCCGAGGGGGTTGATATCCCCAAGGGCTCCTTGAGGCCTTTGTTCACAGCTGTTGCTGTGATTAAACATTGGGATGTTGATGCTCTGGGCTTCTAACGGCCATTAGAAGCCCGGGGCACTCCTTTGTCTTCAATGGAGCTCCCAACATCCCAAAGTTCTAATGCATCAACATTCCTCTTGGTACAAGATCTAGCATAAAGTGGAAAGAAGTCTAGCATTCTTTTGTTTCCGTAGGTGGAGATGCAAATGGTATGTTCCTCACACCGAGCTTCTATGTACAACAAATGCATGTAACCTGTACATTTCATCCACGACAATCTATCCCTTTCTGAAAATTGTATCCATTTATAAACTACTTCTAATTCATTATAAATGTTATTTCTATGGGAATCTCCACGGTCCTTCTACAGCACGTATAAATGCCTGTTCAGTGGCGTTGTTGCACTTTGTGGGCGTTGTTGCACTTTGTAGAGGGGTTGCTAAGTTGCTCTTTTTCTGCTCCATGCAGGATGATTCCAATTTTAACGTCTTGCTCCAGTTCTTGGTCTTCTTTCCTTCCGGGGTCGTTTCTTATGACATCGCCATGAGTTGCCTTCTTTCTGTACCGTGGAACCCCAGGGAGATGGTCTGCGAGGAAAACTATGTTGAGGTGAGTATTGGGCCTAGCCTGTCTGCTTCCTAGAAGTAAGTTGGAGTGGCTTTCCTGCTTATTAATGAAGTATTGCCCGGTGGCTGCCACTTATTGATCATCCATTTGGAGTCTGCTCTTGAGGATTGTTGCAGTTCTCCAGAATGTTGCCACTGCCCACAGTGCTGACACTCTGGTTGTAATCTTCTATTTACATTACAGGCGCTCCCCTCCCTGATTTCATGAATGCACTTCTGTATCCTCCATCAGTGAGGCATTCCTGGGAAATGAAGGATTGTGGTTGGAAGTCAGTTAGTTGGGGCTCTGTGCTGTGGTTCAAGAAGTAAGTTTATGATCAGGGATTTCTCACAACTGGCGGAACAACCTTCCCCTGCACCGCCGGACCGCCCCGTCTCTGGGAATTGCAGAGAGGACCCCAGACCTGGCTGTTCGACTTGAACAAATCACCACGCAGCAGTCGGCTACTAGAGTGCCTTGAGATCCTCATGGATGATTTGCCGAGCTTTATAAATCCCCCCGATTTAGGGAGTGGGGCCACATGTACTAGGAATTGGTGCTGGTGTGAGTAGTGCGGTTGCCTCGGAACTGGGCTAAAAGCTGGCCACTGAGGGAGCTAGGACTAAAATGTGTGGAGGAAGCGCTTGCACGTAGTGTATCCGGAGTGGGTAGCGGCTCAGAATGAGATGGTTGGATATAGGGTGTGTGTATACAAAGCTTTTTGTGACTTGGACAGAAGTCCAAGCAGTGTTCACAGCATTGGATGTCAAGCAGAGGTGACTTTTGAGTTAAGTTCATATTACAAAATCGTGTTTTTTCTTTTATTTATTTATTTATTTTTTTTTTTTTTTTTACGATTGAGTAGAACCCCCTCCCAGCAGCTCCAAGTAGAGGTTGAAGACCAGGGACCGTGTGGAACCCTGGGCGACTCTGCTGGTGATGATCTTTTGGGACCTGGGTGTGCCCATGTGAAGACAGAGTTTGAGAGGTAGGAGAAGAGCTGGTGAAAGTTTTGCCCAGTAGTTCCCATTCAAGACTTCAGACTACATGAGTGTGGGATGGTCAACTGTGATGAAGGCAGCTGAGGGCCAGCAGTATCAGGAGGTCATCTCCATCTGTGAGAAGGAGGGCATAGATTTGAAAGATGGGTGTCCTGCTGCAGTGTGACACGAAGTCAGGTTAGTTGTGCAGCAGATGGTTAGCATAGTGATTTTGAAGTTTAACACAGACTACCTTGTTAATGATCTTAACAATGAGTGAAAGAGGAGTGATGGGGCGGTAGTTGGCGAGGTAAACCTGGTGTAGTGTAGCTTTCTTTAAGTGTAGATGGATTTTGTCTGTCTTGAGAGCTTCTCGGAAGATGCTATTAGTGAGGGAGGCATGGACATCAATGAGTAGGGGGAGAGTATCTCGAGCTGACGGACCAGGGCACAACATCTTCACACATGGCTCTGAGGGAGTATGTTGGCAATCTGCAAGAGATGAGGCTTTGAAGGGCGACCTCTGTGGGACTGGACAGGAATGGGTGGGAGTAAAAGATGAAGCAGTCTCAGTGTGCTGTCCAATATTGTTTCACTGAATAAGGTTATGGCATTCTTCTACATTTCAGTGGAGTGAGGAATAGCTGGGTCTGGGAGGGGGTTGATGAAATGCTTGTCTGCATTAGTGTTCTTAGTAGCTTCACTGATGGTGTTGGAGTAGTACTATCCTTTGGGTGATGTGATGAGCTGTTTGCATGTTGCACAGGAGGATTTCAGTTTTGTGACCTCCTATGAAGTTCTGTTTTAAATTGCTGTCTCCTTTACTGTTTGCAGATGGATTGTTTGTCAGCAGGGTATTTAGAGTTCCAGGGTGCTGAAGTTTTTGGCTTGCACTTACATGTTTTAATTGGGGAAGGAATGTTCAAAGTTTACCAAGAAGGTGGTGCTATGATTTCACGCATTCGATTGTCTATATGGGGAAGTATTTTCAGGATCTGAAGGGTTGGTCTTCTCTTTTGGGTTGACCTTGGCTTCTTGCTACACTTCTAGTAGGGAGATGGTGACGTGGTTGGTCTAATCCAGGGATAGGAGTGGCTGCTTTGGCTTGCCGGTGATGCGAAGGAGGTGAGGTTGAGGATGTGGCTTTTAGAGTGCATTGGTTGCTTGAGCTGCTGCACCATGTATGTCATTGTTAGGTTGATGGTATCCTGCGGGTTTTTTTGGTGGGGAGATTGTGTTGTCTAGGAGGCTGAAGTCCTCCAAGAGTGTGATGAGGGCATGCTTGATGGATGAGGTTGCGGAGAGATCTGAATATTCATCAAAGTCCATGCTGTGCTCGGGCGGCCTGTACATGAGATGGAAGGTGGCTGTCGGAGTTGCGAAGAGTGGGAAATGGCAGGTCAACAACACATAAAGTGGAGTGTTGCTGGTTTGCCTATGATACAGGACCAGTGCGTCTAATGGATGGCAGCGAAGACTTCTCCTTTGTGTGTAGTCTACACAATGAATGCTGTAGCCTGTGGAAGTATGTCTAGGATGTAAAGATGAGCCTGATTTTCTGTGATGACGAGCGAGTTGAGATTGTGAAAGATGATTAGGTCAGACGTCCAGTGTGGAGTTCTACAGAGTGATTGTTAATGAGCAGCAGTTTGTTTGCTCAGTAGTTTGGGGTATGTGGTAGTTGATTGGTGTACAAGGTTGGGTCTGTTTCATTGCTGTGAGTGTGGGTAGTCTAGGTCTAGTGTAATTGTATTGTAATTGCATTTATATAGCGCTTACTACCCATGACCAGGTGTCAAAGCGCTTTTTCAGCAAGTGGCATGCTACTCCGGAACCCATAAAGGATTAGTGGTGAATTTGTATAGAGAACATGAAAGTAATTTGAAGGGTGGATATTTTAGTCTGTTATTTGGATTGAGAAGGATAGGGGAGGGATAGAGGAAAGTTTGCATTTATATAGCGCTTGCTACCCTTGATGGGGTGTTGAAACACTTTTTCGGCAAGTAGTGCGCTACTCTGGAACCCATACAGTTAGTGATGAATTGGTATAGGCATATAGTGAAATATGAAAGTAATTTGTGGGAGATTGGCAGTAGGAGGTACTTGGTGAGAAACCTGATTACATCGTGTAGATTTCAGTGGAACGGGGATTTTGGCCCAAGGCCATGCCTGGCCCCAACCCACTCAAGATGCAGTGCCTTTGCCTGTTTGCCATTTGCTTGGGATGCCTGCAAAGTTGAATGTCTCCTGGAGAATTGATTTGAAGTAGGGAGAAAGTGATAGCACTTCCTGTGCAGATGGATGATGGGGGAATTAAGTCCTCCTATTCAGCATCTTCTTTAAAGAGGGCTTTGCTGAGAAATAGAGTTGTTTCCTGCACAGATGAATGATGGGAAATCCAGTGATGGCACTTCTATGCACATGGATATTGAGAACATTCTAATGCAGAGTATCCACTGGTTCCAGATCAAGAGAAGAGCCTAGAACTTTGGTCTAATTCAGGACATAATTCCAGTTTCATATCCAAGGGAAAAGTGGCCCCAAATGACATGACCATATTGCACCATGTGCCTCCTGTGTGAGTGAATAACCCCGTCCCAGAGTCCTTTTTAAGCAAGTCTGGGTTCCCTAGATGGGGTTATTGGTGATCGTAAACAATTTTCAATGTTCTTCATTTGCATCGAAGGCAAACATTCTACAGGTGATGTCTTTCACATAGAATGGTCAGGAGATTCCTACTATGCCTTTTTACTACACCTTCCAGACTCTTCTAATTATCAACAGCTTGCTTCATCTTGATTAAGAAACAGAGAATACTCTGAGCTGAAAATCTAGCCAGGGGTGAAAGTACCAGCTCGGTCTTACTTTTCAAGTCTAGGGCTCTAAACTCTGCAATGTTGGAGCCTCCCCTGAATGAGCAGCTAAGAACTGAACTTTCTGAATAAGCAACCTTGGGTTCATGAAAGTGGTGCAGACTCCAGGCCTGTCAGACTAAAGCGGTCATGAGTAGCTTCACTACAAGCCGGCATGACTTTACTTGTCACTGGCCTGGTGATCAGCTGGACTAAACCGTCACATACCTTCAATATCTTCACTTTCACAGCCACTCTCGGTGGCGCAGACATCCCAGCGGACGCGTGTGACCATCCTCTGCTCTTGCTGGCCATCCACAGGGAGCCGGAGACCTTTCCTGAAGGAGTCTGAAGGCCCTTTGACCTTCATGAACCACCTCCAGTCCAAGATCTGGTCTCCCTTCACTAGCCACCTCCAGTCCAAGATCTGGTCTCCCTTCACTAGCCACCTCCCATCCAAGATCTGGTCTCCGAGGTCTCCCTTTATGATCAACCTGCTGCAGAACTACTTTTAAAGTATGAATGTAAAGTAATCCCCCTTGATGTCTTGCAGTGAAATACTGCCCTTCAACCGCATCTGAAAAGAGAAGGCTGACCTCCAAGCTCACCTGGGAGAATCCACAGCTGAGGGCATTTTCTAGAGTTTTGCAGAGAACAGAACCTAGTTGATTCACAAAATACTGACCGAAATGGTCTTAACCTTGAACTATATTCAATCTTCACACCTGAAGCAATGTGCATTCACACGACCTTGCTCTATCTGCATTAATTCACCAAAATGCCAGGGGTAGCGGAAGTGAAATCACTGTTTGACCTTCACTTTCACACTTGCACTGCTTCACATAAACACTGTCACACACGTAAAAGACCTTCAAAAGCATTTTATATCCCCCCCCCCCCCTGGCTCCCAGGGAAGACAACGTTCCACCTAATTGTACTCCATGTTTTATTACAATAATAGTGACTAATGTAATATTCACGATTAGTGTAATAAATGAATGAAACCAGGGAGCAGGGCCGAACCAACGACCGTAAGGAGAAGCTGGCACGGGTTTCGCCTCCACAGGGGTCGCAAGGAGCAAGCTAGGGGTCGCAGCTCCGACTCCTGGCGACCCCTAAATGACGTCCATGCTTTGCTCCTCTCTTGCTGTACGTCATAAGCTTTAAAAACAAATTGACAACCAGGGATTTTAAAAACCACAATACATGTGTATAGTCCCAGTTAGTCTTTTCCAGATATTTTTCAACTGCAGAGTAATTGAGGTTTTTTTTTTTTTCTTCTTTTCTTCCCATCTGCATTTAAGTGCTTCAATCTTCACCAATATTGCGTAAAATGGCAGCAGGACGTGTCTAATCTGTAGAAAGATATTTACCTGGCTAATTATTGGGTGAAGCCCACCATCCTTTCATTTCAAGGTGACTTTTTAAATAAAAGCAAAACCAGTTGATGGACAGAATGCAGAACAATGTCACGTTCACCCCAGTACAGAGATCTGGGCCTAAATCCATTATTTTTTTGCTCACCATGCCGTTCCAGTTTGAACCCAGCCATATGCAAATCAGTCTTGACCCTGTACCTTATGGGGGACAGTCCAGCCCGAACTGCCAAGCCAGGTCCTCCCTGGACTGGAAACGTGCATCCTAGGACCAGTTTCAGGGTTTCACCCCTCTTCAGGCAGGATAGCTTGATTCCAGTGGCATGGAGAGCACGGGACCCACATCTAGGCATACCCTTCCCTCTCGGGGATGCAAAACCAGTTGATGGACAGAATGCAGAACAATGTCATACATTCACCCCAGTACAGAGATCTGGGCCTAAATCCATTATTTGCTCACCATGCCGTTCCAGGTTGAACCCAGCCATATGCAAGTGAAACCCCGAAACCGGTCCTAGGATGCTTGTTTCTGGCCCAGGGAAGACATGGCCTGGCAGTTCGTGCTGGACTGTTCCCATGAGGCACAGGGTCAAGACTGATTTGCATATGGCCATGTCTGAGCTGGGGTGGCGGGGTGAGCAAAATAACGATGGGTTTAACCCAGATCTGTGACTGGGGGTGAATGTTTTGCCAATGTGCAACATTCCGTCCGTCTTGTGTTTGACTTTTTAAATCAGAATGTACTACTGTGAGCACATCCTGTCACCTCACACTGATCTGCGAGGGACCCCAGAATTGTATGGGAGCATGTGCCCGAGGCTGCACAGTGCTATGAGGCCATAGGAATTGTTGACAGCGCTATACCCATCTTGATCACCTTGTTACATACAGACAAGTGAGGAAATTCTGTGAACCGAATCAACGGCTGAACGTTTCCAGCAATGTTTACATTTTTAAAGTTTGATAGTCAAGTCATTGTTGGCCAAATAGAATTTAACGCACACCTTTCAGTCCCAAGATTTGTGTAGGTTTGGCTTTTCGCTGAAAATGGCCAGGTAAATATTGTCCATATTGGAGGGGATAGTGGACTTCTTTTCCTCTGTAACCTGGCGCACTAGATTCCAGTGACTTGATGGACTAGTCCTGGGTTTAGAGCAAGTAACAAATTCAATGTTTTCTGATCTAGTTTCCATTGATGGAGTCCAAGGGAACCCTTGCTCGAGGTCTGACGTTTTTATCTCAATCTGGTGTTCACATTTGACTTGTGTAAAAAATATAAATTGGATATAAACATTGCATATTTTTACACTAATCAGATGCTTTGAGGTTTTAATATAAAAAAAACGAAATGATCACTTTTGATGCAAAGCCTTGAACTTTTATAACCGGATATTGGGCAGCTTTCTTGAACAGAGATTGTGCTTGGAGATTTGGAGGAAGTGTTAAAAGGATTTTTAAATGTTCTTTTGAGTACATTTTCTTGGCATTGTAATGGACTAACTCCCATCTTCGCTCGACCACATAACAGCTGGGCAGGCGCGACTCCAGATAAAGATGGCGCTGGCAGCCTACAAGCTTAAAACGATGTGTTCTGTCTCCTTCTCCAGGTGTCGGTGACTCGAATCGTGCCAAACACATTTGCCAAGGAGAGTGTGCTGCTGGGGAGCCAGAGCTCCTGGCCTGTGGTAGGTGAAGGGGATTCTGGGTTATATCTGGATTTAACATGTGTTAATGGGTTAATGTGCGCCTAACATGTAACTGCTCAACAGCGAAGTGCTATACTTGCGACTCGCTCAACCTGTACCTTGAAGCATTGGGGGGGGGGGGGGGGAGATGCTCGTTTTATAGAGTTAAGGGGCATTAGACCAATGCACCAGATGCCTACTCTACGACCTGCATTTTATATTTCCAAATAATTTACCCCTCCCACCTATGGAAGGAGTACCCTTTGAGTTTAGTGATTGTAAGAACCCTTTATTTTGAGTTTATGTAAGCCCATTTCTGGTGCCGACCAGTGCGGGCACCTCCTGGTACCAGGGGGGTGTTAACTATTCCATGGTATATACATTTTGCCTTCACGTTACCCTTCGTGATGTGTGTTTGCACCTAAAGAGAAGGTGAGATCTATCTTTCGGCACAGGCGTCTGTTTAAATGCACGCCGTGCTCCCGAAACATGCTCCCACGGCTCTGCAAATGCACGCCGTGCACCCAAAACATGCTCCCACGGCTTTGCTCTGTTCCCGACTTCTTTGACTTCAACATCCAGATGGCCGGTGACCACAATCTCAATCGTGCGTTTATCTAGCAATTCCATTTGCAGAATGGAGACGTCCTTAAATTATTCCAAGATCCCAGTATGGAGGTTGGGATTAAAAAACTAAAATTCCATTCTATATGGTAATTTCCATTGTCTTGGCTATGGAAGGGGGGGTGGTTGGGGTGGTCCTTGGCTGCATTCATCCCAATGGAGTTGGGGATCCACTTGATTATCTTGTTGGGCTGGCTTTCTTGCGCTGCACCCAGGCTTCCTGGATGGGGCGGTACCTTAGGTTGCCTGCAGGTTGATTGGAGGAGGGGCAGAGGGAAGTTTGTGAGCCTCCAATCCCATTGGAGGTGGGTCTGGAATTTCTGGAGCCATCCCTATCCCATTGGAGGAGAGTTCTTGGCTAAGTCGACCATGTTTTCTTATGTGGCCCATTTGTTGGCTAGGACACCACTGCTTGGAACAGGATCGCTATTCTGTTCTCCCTTTTCCAGCGTGTTGGTGTGCACCTACTCAATGGTACCATCTATACGCCCAGGGTGTATTTTTGTTTTAAGAATATCTGGCTTGGCGTATTAAGATGCTGGAAAGTAATTTGGAGTAATTTATTTTGTAAGCCCCCCCCCCGCGCCACAACATTTACTGTTCTGAGCCCAGAACTAGGGTGATCCTTAACATCTCTCTCCCTCTGGCAGGTGCTCACCCAAGACTGGTACATTGACTTTCAGTTCCGGAATGGGACCGTGCTCACGGTGAACTCCACCGCTGCCACCAAGATGGGCTATGAAGTGAGGACCACCACTGCCAGGGTATTGCTGCGGTCCCACTACAGCACGCCGCAGTCTCAGATGATGCTGGTAAGGCGTCCTTGTACTCTACTCTTTGGTGGCTGAGTGGCGCTGCTCCCTGCAGCTGCAGGGCTGGTAGAAGAGAAGCCTGAGCTGCCTGTGACCATAATGCTCCTTGAGTCTTGTTTTGGGAAATGCGTGGGCGTAAACAAACTTAGAATAGGAGTTTAAAATGCACCCAATGCTTGGAATGTTGCCAAATGTGCACTTAAATTGGTTGGTGAGGTTTAGATTTTTTTTTTTTAGTTTTGGATAGTGCCAACTCGACCTGAATGCACCGGAGTGCTTTAGATGAGCACTCGTTGCGTTACAGACACATTTTGTTGGGCACGGGGAGGAAGTGATTTGCGCAGGATGTTGCGCATCCCTGCTGAGGCTTGAACCTGGTTCCCCAGCTTCGAGGTTGACTGCTCTGGCTGTTGGGCCACATCCTCTCCCTTGTATAACTGGCCTATGGCCATCCTGTCAAATGTTCCCCCATGCAGGTTCAAGGGGCCTTGGTTCCTGAATCTGAAAGGCTATGGTGACCCATCTCTTCTGTTGCAGGTTCAAGAGCTCCCTCTGGAAGTGACCCACTCCATCATGTCTTACAAGCAGCCCTGGGTGATTCTCATAGTGGACACCACAACAGCTTGTCCAGTCGGTAAGTTTAGTGGCACTTTTTTCAGTGTAGCTTTGCTTTTCTTGTGATCTGTGGCCAGTCGGTGTTTTCTAGGAGAGTACTTGTATGGTTTACCACTAGTGACCCCGTACTGTCGGATACTGTTGCTCGTCAGACTGTTAACCAAGACTTAGTTTGTGTAATTGCTTTAGTCTTCGCTTGTTTGAGCAGTTGAGTTTCTTTTGGCATGGTGTAGCTTTGGCCCCAACCAGAGCCTAATTTCAAAGGCCAATGCCTAGTTAGAATTCTTTTAAAAAGAGTGACTTCATTTGGTCTGAAAAGTTGGAGCTGTTGAAGAGCAACAAACCTGAAGGTTTGAGCACCAAGCGGAGCAGAGATGCCCCTACACCCAGTTCTAGGGCTGTAAGGTGGCCATCCACTGGGCTCAAGGTTAATTCGAAGATGGATTGTGATCACTCTGGACCACTTGCCTCTGCTGGGGTCCTTGAAGGCTTTGCCTTTGAGGAATACTGTTGTCCTGGTTGCCTCTCTTGGGCAATATGAAACCAGTATCCCTGGGTATCTGATTGGGTGGATGGTGCCATTAATAATGAGGTGATACAACTGAGTTGATGGAGTATTGCCTATCAAGGCATGCTACCAACGCATCTTGGGTCATAGACCAAATTATTTCTTCCAGCCTCTGGTGTGGGGAGTCTGTCTGAAAATAGATGAGCAAGCTTGCAAGTCGGTGGCTGCTCCGGCTCGCCTGTGCAGCTCCAGTTTTGCCGCAGAAGGGTCCTTTTTGTAAGTCTTATTTGGTCTCCCAGGAGTCTGTCCCACATCGGCAACAGTACCATCTGGCCTGAGGTTGGCCTGGTATATGCTGTCCACTAATTAAAGTGGGCACCTTGCACCAGTCCAAACAACCCTTATGGTGATTTAAGAGGTCAAAGATAACCTTAGAAAGCTATCCAAGTGGTAGCTGTGGAGAGTAGCCTTGCAGGAATGTTAAGCAGCTTGTTTTACCAGAATGGAACCGTCTATTGGTTAAATGAGAGCCACAGTTATTAAAAATATGTATTTATTAATAGAACACTCTTGAAGTACGACACAGTATCTTTTGCATTAAGATACTCACAAAGCACACAATACTGTAGCACAAACCATAGTAAATGGCACAAATACACAGTGGGCTCCAGGGGGAGACCAAACCATATACTAAGAGTGGTATAAGCAACCCGACTCGTGTCTAGAGGATGTAGAATCGCTGGGACCCCAAGGAACCACCCAAGGTGAGTAATGGGGACCACACGGAGGACGGGTGCAGTGTGGGAACACAACCGCATCCTACATACAATTCTATGGGAGTTGCGGTTGCAGTTTTAAAGTTTAAGGACCCTTCCAAGTGGACTTTGCAGACTCCCCGTGGAACTTAGGAGTTTGGAGAGACACCCCACCCGTGGATACCATAGTACCAACGTTACCTATCCCAGGGAAACGGTGCGTAGGGCTGAAGTGGTGTCAGAAACCGCTGTTGAACTCAATGGAGGACTTCAAAGAAGAGCCACTGCTGGAAGGAGGAAAAGTGTCCGTTGGAATCCAAAAGTGGATTCTTGTTGAAGAGTACCTGAAAGCAGCTGGGACAGAGTCTGGGACACTCAGTAGTGACCAGGGGCTCAGTAGACTAATGCCCACGAAGGGTGTCTGGTGCTGAAGGGTCGGTGTCCGGCAGAAGCACCAACAAGCCTTGGCAGCAGCAACCCACGCAGAAGGCCAAAGAAGGTTACTGTTCGGACAGCAAGGTCCAGGAGACTCTCCAAACACTCAGGGCAGGCCTGGAGCAACCACGGGAACCCAAGAAAAGCAAAGTTGACCCAAGGGGATCCACAGGCCAGAGGCACAGGAGTCGCAAGTGGACCTTAAGCAGTTTCACAAAGCAACAGCCCATGAACGCAGTGCACAGGGGTATGGGTATTACCGCCCCCATGGGGGATTCTGACCTCCAACTTGGTGGGAGGGAGCTCAGACCTCGAGGGACTTAGAAACCCATCTCCTGTGTTGCTGAAGCCTTCTGAGTCCGTCCAGAGCTCAGGAGCAGCAGACCGGCCAGTTGATGTGGTACCTGCGGTTGCAGGGGAGTGACTCCTTCACTCCAAGGGAGACATCTTCAGTTGTCCTTGATGCTCCACAGGTCCTGCATGGAGCCTTATGGTGCACGGGAACAGACAATGCTTCAGACTGAGAGGGAGATAGTCAGGCCCAAATGAAGTCCAGCGTGTCCAGTCAGTTCAGTGGTTTCTTGTTCATAATCTTGTGCATGTCGAATCTAGGGTCCTACAGCCAGGTAAGCCTTTTTGTACCCACGGGAGAGGGTTAGTCGGATTTAAGGGACCCTTCCAGGGGAAGATCTGGACAGTGGGAAGGTTACTCCCCTGTCCTTTGTCCAGTTTCGTGCCAGAGTAGGAGCCAATGGCTCCCATGACTGGTTTGAACTGTGCTATGCACAGGGACACCAAATGTGTCCCTCATGCAGACTTATGGTCGCTGGCAAGCGCACCCACCCCTAATACACTAAATCCTGTCTGTGAGTTGGTCACACCTCCCTGTGATGGGATTCATATTCTTCCTTCCCCCTGCTCGAGCTTGGCTCAGCAGCAGGAGGGCAGAAAGGTCTCTGGTCGACAGCAACCCTTTGGGGATGCCCAGGACTGGAAGGCTGGTACTGGGAACACCATGGACCTCACAGAGCTTGTTTCTGAGGGGAGGTATCGTACCTCTCACACTGGTTACCTGTGTGGGTGTATGATTCCACAATGTTTGATACCAAACACGATAGTTACTTTCAGCCGTTTGAGTTGGTCATCACCCGGTCGCATAATGTCACCGGGAGAATTGACTCAGTAGCTCCAGGGGTGTCCTGCTCATACAGTGGCACCCTCACTTGGAACCAAGCACCCTGCCCTAAGGTTTCTAAAGGCCTGCTGTAGGGGTCACTTATCGGTTTTCAGTGTAGTGACCCTTAGATATAGCAAACCTATATCTAAAGTAAGTGGTGCATGCACCATCTTAGACAGGCTGCAATGGCAGGCCTGTCGTTCCATTTTGCATGACCTCTCATTGTTGGCATTAAACATGCTTCAGCCCATGGGAGGCCTCTGGGGTACTTATGCCCTGTGTACATTGGTACCATATACTAGGGACTGACAAGGGTACCCCAGTCTCCAATCTGAATTGTACCAAAGTACATGACACAACAGTTTAAGGAGAAAGCAGATCGACTGGGGTCCTGATTAGCAGGATCTCAGACTAGTCAAAACGTTATCCTGTATCTTGCCTCTTGTTCTCATGTCTGTGGATTCCGTCTTCAGCAGACAACTTTACCAATATTGGGACCATCTTCATAAATATTAAAATGGCCGTTAGCGACCCCAGTACATATTTCGACAGATGTACTTAATTTATAATTTTGAACATTATTCCTTGGCGCTACCGGAAGAAATCTCTGGCCCTGTATGTCAACCAGTGCTTTCTAGATGAGCCCTGGAATTCAAACAATACCAAAGATGGAAAACTAGCAAAGTAATCCTATTTGGGGTTTTCTGTGATGTTCCTAAAGCATAAAAGAGTAAGTTCATCCCTAACCCCCAGATTTTATGGAAGAACTAAATGAGACCACTAGTGTGGTAGGGAGGCCTAACATTAAGGGACATAATATTTAAATTGGGTTGGTATCCTAATGCTCAAGGGTATGAACTGAGGCTGCCCTTCAGATCAGAGGCATTTCATTAGAGGTCAGGTGTTTGCTGATGAGGCTTGATTTTACTCGCCTTGGTTTTTTTGTGAGGGGGGTAAGAGGGCTAGAAGGCTATTGCCAAATTTAGTGCAGGACACTATGAATGTAGCTTTTGTATCGCTTTGAGATTGCTAAACCAATGCAGTTAGCCCGGTAATGAACCAATAACATGATACATGTCCATCTTCAGAGTTACCACTATACCCCTTGCTATTGCAAAATCTAAAGCACTTCTGGATGACCGGATGCTATAAAAATTGCCACTATTGTTTCAGCCTGTATTTCACCTACTGCCCCATGGGAATGCTGTGACCTACACCACCCTAAGTAAACCATGTAGAATTACCACAGTCTTTACCTTCAGCTGTTTGGGGGGTGGGAGAGAGGGAAAGGGTTTTTGGCTTGAGACTGGTTACTCCATGTACTTTCTGTTTACTTTCAATTCCAGGTCCGCCATTCTTCACCCCCACTTCGTTGACCTGGGCTACGCCAGCCGTTCTTCTACCCATCGTGTTAGACCTGAAACATTACAAGGACAACGGCCCTACCATGGGAGTAAATGGAAACCTGATCACGGCGGGGACCGTGCAGCAGAATGGGTACCAGTTGTCTAGGAATGCTACTACTCTGGCCATTACTGTGCCAATCGGAGCCCCCGGTGGCCAGTTTAAGGTTAGTAGCTGCTCTTCATGTAATAGTGGACTTCAGAGGCATGTTTTCACTTGGCATGATTTATACCACTTCTAGCACTTGACTATTCGACCCGATGGCTCAGTAATCCATTACTCGTAGACCCCTTTTTTCGCTTTGGTTCGATCATGGTACATTGGGGTAAATGACTATCTGAAGTGCCAAATCTGTGGAGCAGCTTGGGTTTCCTTAATGAGTATCACTTCTCCTTGGCTGGAGACCTCACCCAGTCCTTGTCCAGTGTTGCTGCACGATTTGGTTTTCATTGTTCCGGGTGGCGACACCATAGGGTACCATGGCCAGTTTTAGCATGTCAAGGAACAATGCAGGAGTATAGAGGTTTCAACCCTTTAGTTTCAGATCCAGGTGGCAGCCTGCATAGGTGTGTAAGTTCCAGAGGGGGCAGTAGTGCCTAGACTGGTGTTTGTGAAAGACCACAGTCTCATGGAGACTGGCTTAGACTGAACGAAGGACGCATCACTCGCTACCATCCCCACTTTGTTCCGTAGATTCGGGATATTGAGATTGCAGCTAATACTGTCCTTATTTCGACCTTGACCACAGGCATGACTGGTTTTCAAAATGCATAGTGGGCTTTGGGTCGGTCTGTCTCACTTCCCTGCTCTTGATTCAATGTCTTCTTCTATCCGTGTTTGTTCCACCCAGGAGCATTTAGGTCTCACATTCTTATTGGTTGGCTTGCTTGTATCCTTCTACTCCTGACACTGCTTGTGTTTCAATAAAGTAGTTCCTCAATCTCCTTTTCCTCCCTATGGTCTCCTTTTCCTTTCCCCCCCCATCTTTTTTCTGTTCTCACTTCTCCCCTTTTTCCCCTTTGCCTTCCTTTTCCTCCCTTTCCCCATTGCCCTCCTTTGCCGTCCATTTGCACTTTTGCTAATTTGCGCTTTTGCTAGGGTTTATGGTTGTGCTACTAGTTTCTGCTTTTTCTCCCTACTGGCAGCCAAGCCATGACACTTGGTCACACGTTGCGACATGTGCACATCATGACTCGCGCACAGGTTTGCTTGCTTCGTCATGATGCATGGCAGCCATCTAGGAATGAGAGTCCTTTAATAGAACCATAAAAAAATTGCCAGACATGTCTTGACATGGGCATTTTTATGCAGGTGTAAACTAGTATTGGCAAGAGCAATAGCGGTGCCATTTAGAGCTCAGAAGTGTTTGCTTTGCCAGCGTTAGTCGAGTTGGTAAGCTCCTCGTTTGCATTTTCTTTTACCTCCTTTTTGAAAGCATTTCGTTCCACTAGGCCGGGTTGTATCGAAGCGCCATTGATTCAACCAAAGTTAGCGAATGCATGCACCTCTGGGACTGTTGAAACTATGATGCCTCTAGATTTGTGGACTTCAGCCTGTCCACGGTCCATACTCCATACCCTATGGCATTTCTAGGGGTCTTGGTGCAAGTTTAACTTTGTTTTTTTGTTGCAGAGTGACGTTCAGAATAACACATATGGTACCACCTACACCATCCGTCTGTTAATGGAGCGAATCTGGAGCGAGTTGAGAAGTGCCGTCACGAGATACATCACGTACAAAACCATCACTACCCCGTTCCAGCCCCACCCCCTCTTCATTATAGACTGTGAGTTTGGGCTCTGCCCCCTGGTGTGCAGCGGTGTCCTGGCCGGGACGATGTGGGGGTCTGTCACAGACACTTTGGGGCTTGCCTCGGGAGGTTTGACTTGCCGTACCTGTCCAGATGGGTCTTCACACTGCACCCCAGATCATTGTTACCCTTAAATCTGGGAATGTCTGGTTGGGGGGGTGGGGGGGGGGGGGGAAAGCAGATCAACCCTGTTTCTCCCTCAGCACTTGGGTGGGGCCCATGCAGTCCTGTTACCCTGCCCTGAGTGACCAGCTTTAGGTTACCTGGTGGGCTGGTTGTGGTGTGTCCTTGTTATGAGTGATGGTCCTGGAGTTGCAGAGGGCGCACAAAGCATGCCCTCGTTTGTTTGGGGGTGCACTACATTCTCTCCCATGTCTTAACACCGTGATGGCATCTGCCTAATGTGTATTTTGAATCCGTAATTGTGACCAGACTTTTTAGGTCGAGGACCGTCCAGTCTGCCGAAGGCAGAACCGGAAGTCGGAGATTTAATGTTTCTGAGAGTGGCTCTTTAGCCCGCCTCTCTTTTTGCCTCTCCTCCATTGGCTGGCTTCCTAAACGGAGGTCAGCCATTGGAGGAGAGCCGTCCCTCCAAATAGGCTGTTTTTTCAGATTCGGGGGCGTGTTCCGTGCTGTTCTTTCCACTTTTTAGCCACGCCCTTTTTTGAACAGCAGGAACACGCCCCCGAATCCGAAAATTTCGAAGCTTCCATCCGCCATTTTTTTGCTGTCTGGCCGTGAGGATCCATCCGTCCGGCGCCGTGTTGTTGTGCTGGTGGCGGCACTGCCGGGGCGCTTTTGAAACCCTGGATTTAGTGAGTGAATCCTTAGGGGAGGCTTCGAGTGTTGTGCGGGATATCTCCTACCTATATAGTCTGGTAACCACTCTCAGCAGAGACTTGGATTGCTTGTTCCTCCTTACCACCCTGGCCTTCCCCATCTCTGTTCTTGCCACCCTTGCCCTCAAACCTTTGCTTTCTTGCCATCTGCACCTTTTATTGCCCTTTCCCCCCTTATGGCCTTGCGTCCTGTGCACTGCTCCCCTGTACAATTTTGCCTCCCCTCTTTATGGTTCTTCCATCTGTGCCTTTCACTTTGCGTCCTTGGCACCTTTGCCCTCCCTACTCCTGCCACCCCCTCTGCGCTCTTGCTCACCTGCGCACTTCCCCCTCAGGTTGTAGTACTGCCACGTATTCCCTCCCCTTTTAGCGCCTTTCCCCCTGTACCCTCCACCCCTTTGTAGTCTTGACACATGCCCCCTACCCTGATATCTGCTTTTGGGGGTATTTATCTCGTGGGAACGGGTTCTCCAATCAACATGTATTGATTTGGTGAAAATCTTTCATTACATCAGTGTGTCCATGGAAGGCTCGCCACGCCGGTTCCCTCGCTGGTTGTCAGGCAGACCGGGGACTGTGCAGTTTAGTTCCATGTAGATACACTATATATATATATATATATATATATATATATATATATATATATATATATATATATATATATACATTTATCTTCTGTGGATGTCCTAAAAATCGATCTGTTGGGAGGCCCTGCATGAAATGGTAGCTACAGGCTGATTACAGAAGCTTGTGTAGGTCAGCACGGGGGGAGGAGGGGGGGAGGGGGGGGGGGTTCAGCCCTCTGAGCGCGGTGACGGAGGAGCACAAAGGCGCTGCGGCTTCTTAAGCAATGGGTTCCTCTGCTTTTAAGCAAAAATCCTTTGAGTGTATCGCGTCACGTGATAACCCGTATTTACATACCATTCCTCGACGTCACAACAACCGATCCTTAGGAGAGGAATCCCGTTTGTAGGGTCGCCATGCTCAAATTACACCCCCACCCCCTCGCCTTCTTCTCCTCCCAGCTACCGTCTTTCGAGTAGAAATCCAATTTACATACGCTGTTGTCTCATAAATACACGCCAGCAGCGCCTTGGCATAGCTTCACCGTCTTAAATTCTGAAGTGACGTTTGTCTCCGAGAAATATGCCCTCCCATATGTCTGGATATTGTACACGATTTATGCGTCCTGCCAAGAACTTGTGCATTCTGTATGATGGGTGCTCAGATTGTGTCGAGGCCCACCGTCCTCTCCCAGCTTGCGGCGGGAGAGGCATTTAACATATCAAAGCTCTCCGCTCTGCTTGTATGTGTATACCTGAGGTTGGTGTACTGTATACAAACAAATATATAGCGTCATAGAAGCTGTGTGTGGTGTTGCAGGCCACACTACGACACGGGACTGTCCTGTAATTTCCAGTATAGTTAAGCGTATGTGTTTTTACAACTAAAGTGTTCTCAAACGTGCATTTATTCACTGAGAAAACTGAAGTCAAAGGGGATTTAACACTTAGCGGGCGTACTTTGGGTCGTATTTTGTTACGCATTTTTGTGCTCTGAAAGGGGATTCCAGCATTGTAGGTTTAATCGCCAATGTTATACATTGCCTAGTATGATATTGTATTTACGACAGTATAGTCATGGGAGTATGTGGGAGTTGAGCAGGGGGGCTATAAGGTTAGGGTAGAAACTCAACTTGTACATTTATTTTTTTGAAGTTTTTCATCTTTCACCACCATTGACCACCCCCTTTTCAACCACATGCAATGTTGGGGCTGTATTGTGGGTGTACATGTAATTGAGGGGTATATATTTTAAGATTGCGGTGTCTAAGAAGATAGCACAACTTTTAATCTGGGTTTGTGGATCGATTTTTCGTTGTCTTTTGTGTTCCATGGAGTAAATTTGTAAGTCACTTACCCTCTCTCTCACTACTTCACTACATCACTCTGTTTCTATCTTAATACCTCACAATATCCCTCACTACCTCACTCTTCTTCACTACCTCAATCTTTCTCTCACTACCTCACATCACTCACTGTTTCTATCTCACTACGTCAGAAAATACCTCACTCACTAACTCACTCTTTCACTACCTCACACTCTATCTACCTCACTCTCTCACTACATAACTCTCTATACATCACTACTCCCCTCTATCTATATCACTACCTCACTATCTCACTACTTCTCTCTAAAAAGATCACTACCTCACACTCACTGCTAATGCAATAGGTGTCACATATGCAAAAAAAAGCTAATGCCAATAGAAATGACTGCCATTTATTTAGGGATACAAAAATGATAAAAAAAATGAGCAATACCAATAGCTCTACCTATAATATTGCCAAGACCATTGCATTGTAAATGCTTGTTTTTCTTTCTGTCCCAGGAGTAGATTCCCACTCATAGATCTTCTGAAATGCACTTATGTCCCAAATGTGTTTATGTATGTGATGCATACATTGTGTATGTGAATCAGAGTAATGGAGAGCAATAGGCTTCATTTTGGAAACCCCAGGCTTCATGCGCACAAGATGAAGACTATGATGCTACTCCAATGGAAGTGTATTGCTGACATTCCTGAAGCCGGAAGGAGAACTAGACACTGAAGTGGGGAAGAGGTGATGGGGCTACCTTCAGAAATTAAATTGGGTCCTTCGGCTGCAGGGAGCTGCTGAGTCTCCCGGAGCACTGTCCCTTGGTAGATGGAGTGGTGATGAATGTGCCTGCAGGGTCTTATTCAGTGTGTGAACGCTCCTTTAGGCGGTCAAATCTTCTCTCCTAGATCCATCTTCAGTGGCTGTTGCAGAAAGCTCACGCATATTCGTGTCTCTTGGTGCTCCAAACTGTACGGGACCCTGCTGTGAGGAGCATCATTACACAAAGGCTGTCTGGAAGACATCTGGGGAAGGACACAATCCATCCGCACAGACTGGTTCTCAAAGTGCAGAGGATCCAAACCTCCTGTCTGCTTGATCTGTAAAAACAAAGCTGCTGACCCGCATGTACCAGTTCTGAGTTCTCTGTGATCAAATAAGGGGTGGTCCGCAGAGTACCTGGAGGATTGCTGTGCAACAAGAACTGGTATCTGCCTGACAGCCAGCTTCCCAGAAGTGAGGGTACATCTGAAGTCTAAACTGAAAGAAAGAGCGGTCTCGGTCTCCCAGTACTGAAGCACCTGGAGGCGGACCTGTCAAACAGGGAAGGAAGCACCAACGCTGTATTAGGGGTTGGCGAGCAGAAGCGGGTAACCCCAGAGCATAGGATTTGACCAGAGTAGAAAGAGCAAGCAGCATGCTCCCAATCGGAGCGCCCCTCTGGCCTGAAGAACCTGCACCATTGCACTGCTGAAGTTTGCCTGAAGCGGAATGACCTCGGTGACCACGGAATTAGCATGTGACCCATGGCGCTGTCCTGAAGTGTGCCCCAATAAACTGCACTGCTGTGAAGTTGAACATTTATCCTGCCACCAGCAGGAGAATAGGATTCGGGTTGGTGAGATTTACCGTGTGACTAAGCCGCTAATACTTGGCACACAAGCTCTGAACGAGAGGGGTAGCGCGTACAGTTTCTTGCACCTAAATAGCCAGTGGTAAGTAGAAGGGGACCGTAAAACCCTTGGTACATCCAATATTGCACTGTTTGGTGAATGTGGAGTTCAGAGCTTGATGCACCCCTCACTACCTCCCTGAGAAGCCTCTAACTGGCCACCATCCTTGCCACGGAGTCCAGTGCTCACTGGCTAGTACGTAGCTCGGTTTACAGAGCCATACTAAGGCGAACCCTGGGATATCGGCGGCAAATGCTTCCAGTACCTTTTGGTTTGCCATGGGACTCCCTAAACATTCATCCCCTCCCTAAATGACATCTGACAGCTGTCCATTCCAGAAATCGATCAGGGGCTGTGCGCTACTGTATGGAGGCTTCACACAAAATAAAGGGACTCTCCCACCACAAACCACTTCAATTATCTTTTTCCCCAAACCCCATGCTGCCCGTCTTTGTCTCGTTCTTTCAGGCTCTCTTCATCCCTGATTTCTCCAGTTATTTACCCGTCTCTTCCTTTCTCTTGATCTGGGTCAGTCTGCTGATAGAAAAATCCAGAATGGAGTGCTGTGTTCACCACCTGCAGCCAATGGCACAAATGATTCACTGACTTGCTAGTTCCTTTCATGGAGACCTCACTGCTCCCAGTTTTGGTGGAGTCTCTGGAACAGGCCTTCATCAGGGTACCTTGTTTGATATCCTGCTCCATATACCTTGTGGCGGTCGCTAGTATTGCGCCTTAGAGGAAGGTCCATGGAGGGTCCATCTTGGGTCCTCCAGTTTCTCAGGTGCTCCAAATGTTTTCAGGCTGACTACAAAGCCACGCGCATGCATTGCATGCTACATGCACCCTGGCCCGCGAGGTAAAGTACCCCAAAGTATTGGAACTTGTGGTGAAGCGACTCCTGATGTAACGTCTTATGATGTAACCGTTGTATTATCACTTGCTGCTCGGAATGCTTGCTGGTCTGTCTGGGGAAGTGATGTGCACCTGGTGCCATTGATGCTGCAGTCCTTATGGTTCCTTTCTGTTTCTGTCTGGGGAAGTGATGTGCACCTGGTGCCATTGATGCTGCAGTCCTTATGGTTCCTTTCTGTTTCTGTCTGGGGAAGTGATGTGCACCTGGTGCCATTGATGCTGCAGTCCTTATGGTTCCTTTCTGTTTCTGTCTGGGGAAGTGATGTGCACCTGGTGCCATTGATGCTGCAGTCCTTATGGTTCCTTTCTGTTTCTGTCTGGGGAAGTGATGTGCACCTGGTGCCATTGATGCTGCAGTCCTTATGGTTCCTTTCTGTTTCTGTCTGGGGAAGTGATGTGCACCTGGTGCCATTGATGCTGCAGTCCTTATGGTTCCTTTCTGTTTTTTGTAGACACGGTTCCGGAATTGCAGTATTTTAACATCAGTCTGGGTAGCTTTCCTCCTGACGTGGTAGTGTCCACCCTCAACATCCATGGCCAAATCTGGACTCCTGACCAGGCCACAGACCACGGCTTCCAGCTGACCACAGTCAAAAACAGCAATGGGACCAGCTCGTTCTTCCTGCAGGTTCCGTTCCCGGATCCGCTGGTGGAGCAGACGGTAGGCTTTGGCTCGCTCTTGTATCTTCAGCGCGGTAGGGGATTTCCAAAGTGAAGGGCGCATTTAACTTAACAGGAAGCAGCACATTGCAATCCTCCTTGCCACTGTCCTCATTTTACCCTCCCACTGCCACTTGATGCCCCGCCTCCCTTTCACCAATGGACATGGTGTATGGCCTTTATTTTTAAGTCCTTTTTTTGACAATTTTGTGCCAAACCTACCTGAACCATATTTTTTTTTTTAAGAAACCTTTCCCCCCCATAAAAACACAATTTAGTTTAAACATATTACAACTGCAAGTTCCATTACTAAATTTGACAATTCGGTCAAAAGTTAGTTTGAACATTTTAAACAATCTAAAATCCATCAGTGCGTGATTCAGCAACAAGTGTCAACAATTTGGCAAAAATTTTAATATCCGGTTCTAAAGTGATTTGTGCATTGAGCTAGGGAAGGTCCTATCTGTAATCTTGAAGCATGGATGTAAAACCTACAACATTTGGTCAGCGCAACTAACTTGCACCCACAAATAAAAAAATAAAAAATACAAAAGTGTATCCTTTTCTGCAAGACCTGTTCGTGCACTGCATTACTTGCCCGCCATGTTTCTTAATCTCACAGCAGCTGAAATCGGTTTACCATGTAATAGGGTCCGACTGCAGAAGTTGTAGATGGAGTAGGGATGGCCTACATCTTGTATTGAGTGATCAGAGTAAGGGGATTTTCAAGTGTCCTTGGTACTTCATTTTTAATAGAAAAAAGTGCACATACTGAATCGCGTGGGCATGGCACAAAGCCATGCCCATGCGATTCAAACCAGTCTCTAGGATGGGAAAGCAGGAGGTGAGCAGTGTTGAAGCAAAGCCTTGTTTGTTCCTGTGATGGTTCTGCACAAAGTATAGGTGGGGCGTCATACAATTTGTGGTAGTTGATAAGCCGCCACCCCTCTTGCACTTGAGGCTGCTTTTCCCCCTCATAAGCATTGCAAAGAGTTAAGGATTTGGTTGGTGCGCTGCTGCTCTGGGGTCGTTAAAGAGTTCCAGGCGTCCTCTCGGTCCCTTACATATGACCACCATGGATTGTTACAAGCTCTATCAAGCCTCAAACCATCGGTAGTCCCAGCTTGATTAAGTAGTGTTTCTGATCGGATAGAAAGCCATAATATTCAGGGTACAAGTTTTATTCCGTCATCAATGATAGCCCAATTCCGTATGGCCCGCATAGGTGGCTACACCAGTGGGAACCGATGGCTATCTTAAAGGCATTTTCACTGACCTGCCTTTGTGCGGTTAGAAACTCCCCAGACACCCGCTCCATACATTGCCACTGAGATGCATCTGGACGTATAGACCTCAATCATTGCATTCAAGTGTTTGGACCCATGTTTAGCAGCAAACTTAATGGCTACAGCAATAGACCTATCAAATTGGATCTTCCTGACTTTAACGGAATGTACCCAGGCCCCTTTGTTAACAAAGGGGACCCCCAGGATCGTGAATGTCAGTACACCGCAGTCTAGTCTTGTAAACGTAATAATCTCCGCGTGCGAGGAGACCGGCCACAAACCATGGTATACGTTTCCCCTCCATAATGGTGTTGCAGATCACCCACCAGTATGGACCCCAAACCTCTGGTTCGCAAGGACAGGTCCCCAGGTCTTATCAATACCATGTGCCTTTTGAAGACTGAGTTTGGCGAATTGCCCTAAGCACTTTCATCAGTGATCACTGGATAATCCTTCAGGCCATTGAAGGAGAACTCCTACCTGAGGGACCCATGATCCCACCCACTTGTACTTCCTGTCCCTCTTGGATACCATACAGGGACCGGTAATACTCATCCTAAACTTCAGCAGCGAAATTATGCTCTTTTGGCTCTACCATCACAGTCCCATATGACGCTGTTCGAAAAAGCCTTAGAGGAATTGTGCTTAGTAGCCTGGAGAAGAGCGTCCCACTTTGCCGGGCCCATTTTTTTTTTTTTTTTTTTTTTTTTTTTTCTCTTCCCTTTTTTTTTTTTTTCTTATGTGGCTAATAGCATTTTATGGATAACCCTCTAGTTCGAAGACGACAGCTATCCTCAGACATTAGTGCTTCTAGTAGGGCTAGTTTGGCATCGCTACACTGCTTACTGCACCAGTCTCTAGTTCACACTTCTACAAAAAAAAGTCCTTTAGTTTACCTGCTAGCTATGTATGCATCTGTCACCCTTGCGGAAGAGTGGACTTTACCATCAGGTGAAATAACTTTACTTGAGTCAGAATTATTCTCAACCTTATACAAGTTCAATCAAATCTGAGGCCTGTTGTATTGTAATCCAGTGTACTCTATGCATGGATGAACGGTCTTAATCTACCATCCAGCTGGTCACTATATGTTGCCAAAGCACGTCTAGCAGGTAAAACTAGGTCAAGGGGCATAGAATTATGGGCGTTAGTGTCTGGGCAGAATTCCAAAGTCTCTAACCAGGGGCAATAGCCTTGTATCCATAAGAATGTAACCCATTAGGGATGAACACCCTATCCAGTTAAACATATTGACCACCTTGTGATCTGACTTGGTCCACCCGTTGCAGACCCGCATGGAATGATTCATGGTAAGAGCGTTAATTTTGGTGAGCCAGAGGGGTCCATTTTTTGATAGGAGGGGGTATAGATGACACTGGATAGCTCACAACCTAATCTCATCACACAGGGCGTCACCATAATTAGCATCCACAGGCTCAAAGTGACAGTCACCCGCACTACGTTAAATACAGTCTCTGGGATAGAAGACAAAGTAGGTATTTGCTCCACAAGAGATTCGTGGCCGATACCAATTGGTGTAGAGAAGACATTAACCGATTTTTGCAACACTTTTAGAAGCAAAGGTTAATCGGACACTATACATCATTGGAGGTGGTCTGCACTACCTTGGCCATGCAACCCAAATGAGTGGCTACCCCCTTGGTCAACCCCCCCCCCCCCCCCGATCTGCACATCCCCTTGTAATAGCAACCTTCGTAAAGACCGCACAGCCTTGGCGCTGAGCTTCCTCTGTTAACCAGGTTTCATGAAATAAACTTCCTAGTGAACCAAGTGCTCCCCCCCCCCCCCCCCCCGTCGCAATCAAATTTGCTCTTTAGTCCAGCATTCCAAGACACCAACTTGAAAGATTTAGGGTCTCAGTAGCTCTCCAGCTACCTCAGAGTAGCTCACCCGTGTGCAGCCCAGCTTAAGTTGGAAAGCTTTTACTGGGTTGAATCAATACACCTATAAAAAAGATTACACGACACTAATAGTAGCTCTCAACGCGTTTCATTGTACAGAAGTAGCTCAGAAAAGGTTGGAGACCTCGGTTAGAGCTTCCTGGGTGCCTGTCTTGTAAGGTTCCTTCCCTTGTATAGACCGCTGACTCGGCCTCCCTGTTTAGGAAAAGATGACACTGCGCAAGGGTCCTTCAAAGCCTTGGTCGCGCCCCTCCCTGTTATTAGCCTTAACTTCAAAATGATCTAAAGGAGGGCGCTTTTGGTGAGGATAGTGAAGACCTAAGGGGGCCAAGAGGACACCCTTCCTCCCACCCCTGTCGGCTGATAGACCGGAGCGGCTTCCAGATGAGCTTCATCCCACCCTTCACCCCCCAGCGAGGTGGACCGGAGTGTACAGGGTGGGTCTTGGGTTGGTGGGTAGAATGAATGGTAGAGGTTCCATGTTCATATGCCCCTGACCTTCCCGGTTAATCCCCCTCAGATAGCCTAGGGGCCTTACCCGCCATATACCCAAAGTGTCCATCCATTTTCTCCAGTATGTCGCCTCTATTGGCTACAGGCATGTAGGAAGAGCAGCAGGGCACCTCGTAGGAGATGCGTCCCGGCTTGTGAGTTGAATTTTAAAAAACATTCTGGCCCTGTTGGTGCAGTTCACCTTGAAGTTTAGGTCTGTAGAAAGAGTGGTAGAAGGCTCTGGCCAAGCCCGATCACTGCACAGATAATTCACCTACTAAAAGATCATGAGCCAGCTTTGAAATAAAGTTGATAAGTCCCCAGGCCTGTCTGTGGGACCCTCCAATCCAGCTCACTTCAGGTGTCCTGAAGATGCAGCCAGCTCAATCTTGAGCAAAGTGCCTAGTTCTCGTAAGCCGCTGCAGAGATTTATTTGTTCAATCCTCATGCGACTCTGGCCCATTTTTCGCTCTGGAACCCCTGCGAGGAACTCAACATAGGGGCATGAAGCGGGTGGCAAATTTGATGACATCGGCCTTGGACGCCTCATTAGGGGCTCCCTCTGGCCCACTCCGAGCTGCCAATGACTGTCGACAAAGGGGCCCCTTAGGCATGCACCATTTAGCTCCACTACACCCCTGTGATTGCTGGCACTATTAACCCCCCACCCCTAGTATTCCTTTTATTGACCCATTGTGCATTAACCGGGCAACTCTCCGTTTGGCTCCCTGCATTCGCTGTACCCTCTGATATGGACTGTAGCTGGGACTAAATCTAGTGAGACTACTAAGCCCAGCCTACTCATGATCCTATTAAAGACAGCCCCACAAGGAAGATTCTCAAAGTGCAGGTGATGCCCATCATGACGCAGGGTACCACATACAGCATCCCTGGAGGTGGAACAAAGTCTGCTATTAAAATCACCCCCAAATTATAACCAAGTCCCCATGTAGTTAATCCACTGCTGTGCTTAAGGCCATGTTATGGGAGTTCTTATTTCAACATTCTTGCAGTTAAAATTATGATAAGTTCATAAGAACAATTGTCGAACTGGCACAAGGGGACAGACCTATAATTTAAGAAGAGTACTTAAGTAAATCTTTACTAATCATGCCAGCTAGAGAAACCAACCCCAAGGTTAACAAACCACCCCTGCCCAGATGTGGCAGCAGAAGCCGGTGTCTCAAGGGGATAAACCTATTGATATGTACATTATCGCGCGCCCAGGTTTCCTGTACACGCATCCTATGATAATCCCTCATTAAACTGTTCAGTTCTCATCCTTCAGTTTACTGGTAATACCAGCCACGTTCTGTAACGGATGTAAATCTGGTGTCTGTACCACAGAGCATGCTCTGGGAGTTGGCATCATCCCAACTTGAGAAGATGAAATGGCTTCAACAGAATCTATAGAAATTGAGCCTTTAGCCACCGGTGAGTCTTCAGTCATATTCTCGAAGTGTGTGCGCAAGATTGTAAATGCCTTCTGACTGACCCATTCCTCTCCTTGGCTCATGTCTTTGAATCTATCCTTTATGTAAATACTAGGACCCTAGCTACTTCCCTTATCTGACTCATCGATGGGAAGCTCTGTGGTCCAAAACCCTACTGGGCCCTTGTGCAAGTCAGTCCACCTACTCCAGTGGGGTAAGTCTTTTGTCGGAAGCCGGTGGGTGAAGTGCGTGTGAGGGCCCTAAAATAGTGTAGGTGATAGTGATGTGTAGGGAAAATTTAAAATAGGGGAGAAGGTCCACTCAGAAAATTTTAATGAACGTGGCCCCTACCCTAATTAAAAATAAGACCAAACGCTAAATCCAACTCGAAGGATGTCGGTTAATTGCATCTGTCAAGTGGTCCCTACACATCACTATCTCCTACACTATTTTAGGGCCCTCACACGCACTTCACCCACCGGCTTCCGAAAAAAAGATCTCTGCCAGGAAGGCCCCATCTCGGGTGCTGATCGGGGATTGTAGCGCCGCCCCGATAAGGAGCAGACCCGATGATGAAGCATGACACCTAGCTGGCTGTGTGAGGGTCTTTTTCCAACAAGGAGAAGTTTCTTCTCCCCTCCTTCACTCTAATACTTACTCTCAATAGAGCTCATTCTTTAACACATTCCGCCTGCTTGCACATTAGGAGCTGCATGCTATTTTTGTTATAGTGGCTTGTACATTTCCATAAATTTGTATAAAATGATCAGATCGCCTTTTGTCATCTGACGTTCATTAAAGCAGCAAAAGTATCTTCTGCAATACAGTATAACGTAATCTGTTCTATGTTCTGCAATCAAACACTGAGTAATGCCTTTTTTTTTTAACGGAGAGTAATCGATTCCGAGAACTGTTGTAATTCAATGCAGGGTAAAGTAACTGCAGTTGCATTCCGGATTATGTAGGAGCCTTTAGTAATGTGGTAATCTGAAATCTTGCATTACAATTGCAGAGTAAAATGATTTTAAAAAATCTACTGTGGAATAAAATTGTGCAATTTCTGGCTGTAATGTAAAGTGGCATTAAAAAATCTGGAAAAGGGGTAATTCAGTATCGCATGCACTGAAAAGTAATCTGAACAATCTACTCCTGTGAACTGAGGTAGGAAATGGGATCTTGTCGCATCCTATGCAGATTAATGACAAGGAAAAGGTCTGTAATTTGGCAACTGCTAGCAAACGAATGCAGTTTATTCTAGTGAAGTGATTCTCATTCTCACTAATAAAGTAAACAATCCAATCTGAACAATTTACTTTAATGTAAGTAAAGTGATCCAAATTACTCTTTTGCAATACATTAAAAGGAATCTGAATTGGGGGCCATTCATTTAGTATTGTAATGGTGATTAGAAATTCATAATCTTGTTCTCTTGTAATGCAAAAGTAAGCTAGTCTGTTCTCATTTAATCCAATACTTGGCGAGCACATATTTCTTCATCTTCCCCACACTTTTGTCTGCTGCTGCTGGTGCTTTGGTTCTATTCACTTGGAATCTGCTCAAGTACCCAGTGCATGTTCTATGATCCCTACTGTAAAGAAGAAAGCCCCCCCCTAAAATACTTTCAGGTCCAAGAGGAAGGGGGAAAACAAAAGCTACTAACACGACAGACCTCTTACCTGACCTATATTGCTTTTTATGACCTATACAGGTTCCACTGTCAGTAACCCACCAATATTATACAGCACCTCAAAGTTTAAGACCAACATTTGTTTTACTATAGTTTATTATATTTTAAACATGTTTTCTTTGTGCAATACAATTTTTTTCAGTTTACATTGCATTATTTTCTTTTAGTATACATATTCAACCAGTCACAAACCTATGTACAAAACCGTACTCCTCTCTTACAATTGAATCAAAATTCATTGCTTGTTACAACTAAATTTAATAAAAGTATCAAGACACTTAAACCAGCAGCAACGTATAATTCGTTCATTCGTACCACTCATTCACACATTCTGTCTACAATCCTACTATAAATGCACATCACTAGAGATTCAGCCCTCTGGGAGGTACCACGTTGTATTGGGGAGATCTGTAGATGCCTAAAGACACAGCTAGTGATGGAATTGTCTCTCCCGGACCACTTCTCAGGGGCAAACTTGGTCTACACTAGTTTCAGTGGCAACGCCACCTTCAGGACCAAAGATTGTGAAGAATCTCACACTCATAAAGGTTGTCTGCGGGATAATCAAAACATGAAATTCATATAAATGGTGGGTTACAGCTATACTTGGTCTTACATAATAGAAGTTAAACTATTTAAAGTCTTCATAATCCTCCTGTGAGGGCAAAATCCCTCTTGCCTATAGCGTTCGTGAATGGAAAAAGTACCCATGTAGTCCTTTCCAGTGCATGTAACCGTGAAAGTGATCTAACATGGAAATTATTAACAGAAGTGCAAAGAGAAGACCTCCACCTTTGCATGCCAAATCATGCAGCACTGCAACTCAGTTATTTACAACAAAGAACCAAACAGCAAAAAAGTTCCACCGCGAGAAGAGAATTAAAGGAATAATTGAAATCAGACTATAATGATTCTAATATACCTGCAACAAAGATCAGTGTCTTAAACCTTTTAGCACAAGGGCCAATGTACACCTAAACTGGCAATCCTATAGATGAAGGATATTAAGTGGCTTACAATGACAACCATATGATGATTATAGTCGATTTATTCATATGTGAGACAGAGCTGACTTATTCTCTATCGCGTATTGGTGGCCTGTACTTCCTCCTTAAGACATCTCTTCTATCGCCCGTATTTTGCAGCATTATCTAATGCAGCGTTGCAGTTATCACTTGTAATATCAATGTCTATGATCCCTCAAATGTTGAAATTGGCTACGCTCTTAATATGCACATTTAACTTTGCTATATAGTCCCTAGTATATGGTACACTAAGTGTACCAGGGCCTAGAAGTTATGTCACTTGTGACTGCAGCACTCCTTCCTTGTCACCACTACAGTGACCATGCAAAACTTTGCTTCAGACCTACCATTGTAGCCTGGCTGTGCAGTTCTAAACCTGCTGAGACAACCCCTTTTGATAGACACAAACACTCCGTGTGTATAGCCACCCCTAAGCATATCTCCCGGCCCATAAGGCAGGGTGCATGGTATTCAAAAGTAGGACATGTAAATGTTTGTAAGGTCATTTTTAACATTAGTGACCATGGTAGGGCCCCACAAGCTGTTTTCACTGAAACAAGGTTGGCTGTTCTATAGAAAAGCATTGGCATACAACATTACATTTAATGTTATCTTAGCTTCGTAACGGCTACAAAATGAATTACTGGACTCTTAAATATTTGTACTAGCTAAAATCACAGGTAAAAAGTGATCTGTAATATTTCAGAGAAACTTGTTTGAGAGTTACCTTTTCCCTGCTTAAAGCTTCTATAAACCCATTTACATGACCTGCTCCTGGGTGACAGTTTGCAAACCGTCCCCATGAGGAGGCTCCAAGAGCTGACACAAGCCTTGGGTGTTCGGAGGTGTTCTGTTCCTCTGGCATGACAACCATCTGGACTGTGCTCATGAACTTGATTAACTTCAGAGGCCTACCCTGTCACAGACATGTTTGAGACTTGGGCTGGGCTTGTTTGTTCACCTAGATGGGCAGGCACCAATCAGTGGGAGAGGAGCTGCCCCAGAACTTGTGTGAAGTGACCACAGAGGATGGGTTGCTTACTCTCCTGGCCTTACGTTTTGGGTGCTAACCTAGAAACAAGGAAATCCTACTCACAAGGAGCCTGGGTGAAAGTTTATAAACGGAAACAATGGCTCATGTGGATTAATGCTCAATAATATGATTTTTGTAAAAAGTCACAAATACAAGGGCTAAATGTAACGTCAGAAAGAGAAGTTAGCCTCATACAACACAGTAGGTAGAAAAACAATTTTTTTATATATATGTATTTACAATAAACAAGCACTTTGAAAAATACAAAAACAATTACACAATCTACAAACAAATAACAGTCTTAATAAAAGCAAAAAACAATCTCAATACACATTTTATAAGAAGAAAAAGGGGGATGGAAAAGAGGTGTCCCAATAACCAGTGGATAAACCCAAGAAAAATTTTTTTAACAAAAAATGATAGTATACAACGGTTTCAATTTGTCATTACAAAGGCGATCAAAAGAAAAGATAGAATAATCAATAACACTTGTTCAATTCAAGTGTCAAAAAATATTTTTGATTCGCCTGTCTCGTCAACGGCGTTTCGACCCCGTCTGAAATAAAGGGTCTCTTCAGGACAGTATAATGTGGGAACACCTAGTCGGCAAGCGTTTCCAATATTGTGAATATCACGTGTCACCGTGTTTAAAGTGAAAGAAATTACTCACAGGACGCCCAGACTGGGTGCCCTATGACGGACGCCTCAGATGGAAGCCGGTAATTAATGTCAGTCTTGTTTGCATAAACAGACTTGGCGTAACAATCAATGCATGTGTTGAACGAACACAGAGCCTGCACAATGGCTGTCTTTTGATTTGGTTGATTTAGAATGAACTGTCTCTATCTACTGCTAACGAATAACTCCACCGCGTTACGCTTCGGCAGGGGAACAATCTCTGGCCTGCATGGTACTTACCTTTTGGGTGGGCACAGTGTCCTGCTATGCCCAAATCAAAAGATTTTGAACCTGTGGAATTGTATGCAGTAAGATGTAAGGAACTGCTACAAAAGTGGATAGGGTTATCCATTGAAAGCATTACCCAATTGGTTACGGAGGTGCCAGGAGTCTCACCCTCCCACATGCTATTACCAGGCATAAATGGGGCACCCTCTTCAGAATACTGCTGACCTGAAGACCGAAGAACTGCATTTACTTTTAAGACCTGTGAGGA
The DNA here is from genome assembly GCF_964204655.1 of Triturus cristatus. Taxonomy (NCBI): domain Eukaryota; kingdom Metazoa; phylum Chordata; class Amphibia; order Caudata; family Salamandridae; genus Triturus; species Triturus cristatus. The sequence continues at coordinate 779,338,250 of NC_140595.1, read as the reverse complement.
GACCTGAAAGACTGGACCTGCTCCCACTTGTACCCATGACCGTGGATTGCAAGGGTCAGTTGGCTGATTGCCTGTTAAGCTACAGGGACACTATATATGCTGCTAGAAACCCTTTTCCTAAAGAGTACAGAGGACTAGTTCCAACATGACCTGCCATCGATCCTGCTGATGGCTTTTGCTGGTGTGAGTCTAGAGTCTGACCAGCTCGGCAAGTGCTGTTCAAGAGCTCCTGGGACCTCTGGTTCTCGGTGTACTCCTCCGAACCGCCTGAAATACCTAGGACTTTGAAACATTTTAGCTGAAGACCTCTGGAGGATCAGGACAAACCTGCAAAGTCAATCTGAAGTTTTTCTTTCATAAGCAAGACTGTTTCAAAGGAACCTCTTGGAGCTATCCGGTCTTGTGAAACCCTATTCAGCAACAGCTTGCAGCCTTGCTCTGCTGTAGTAATTGGAGCTCCAAAAAAGTGAACAACTATTCAGCTGGTGAACCACCTTCCTTGGACACAATATTGAATTTCTCCTACTCTGAACTTTCCTGCCAAAAGTAAACTGCCCCTCTGGGACCTCGTGGAGCCCTTGTCGGCCACAGCCTGCTGCCTTGCCCAGCTGAGTATTTTTGACGGCGGTTTCTGGGACAAAGTCAGTAACACTTCCAGCCAGAATGAACCTGGCTTCTATATCCAAACTGCTCCCAATCGTATTCTGCATTGTATTGTAGCTGAATTTATAACTGCGCACAGCTACCCACCATGGGGTCTCCCAGCGCCAAGGATGGTAATGGCCAAAAACTGAGATGGCTATTCATTGAGGGAAGAGCCAGGTTTTCAGGTCCCTACGGAACTTTATGAAAGTAGGTTCCAATTTCAAAGAGACAGGAAGAGAGTTCCAGAGCTTAGGAGCGAGATGGGAGAAGGAGCGACCGCCCATTCTAACCAATCTAAATCTAGGGATCACATAGTTACCCTGAGATGCTGATCTGAGGGTCTGGGAAGGGACATAAGGATAAACAGGTGATCGCAGATACAGAGGTGCCAGGCCCTGTTTGATTTTGAACATAAAGCAGAGTGCCTTGAATTTAATGCGGCTCTCTATACGCAGCCAATGTAAGTCCCGTAGAAAAGGAGAGATGGAAGATCTCCTAGGGACATTACATAGGAGCCGGGCAGCAGAATTTTTCACCAACTGGAGCTTCTTTTGTACCTCCTGGCTACTACCCAGATAAAGTACATTACCATAGTCAAGGCGGGAGGTGACAAGTGCCTGGACCGCGGTACGTCTAGTCAAAGCGGGAAGCAGCCAGAGGATTTTCCGAAGCCACCTTAAGATGGTAAAACAGGTGGCTGCATACTGACCGCTTGTTGACGCATAGATAGAGAATCGTCCAACAAGAAGCCCAGATTGCGCACATGCGTAACCGGTTGGGGTAGCGGGCCCATTACCATGGGCCAGTGTTTCGGGCCCCAGAGATGTTTATCCTTGCCCAATATAACTACCTCAGTTTTGTCACCGTTGAGCTTTAGTAGATTCGCCTGCATCCATTCTGCCACGCGACCAAGTCCCTCCTGTAAAATAGAAAAGGAACACTCCTTGTTTGAGGATAAAGAGAATGATCTGCGTGTCATCCGCATAAGAATAGAGGGATAGTCCAGCATCCTCCACAATCGAGGCCAGGGGTCGCACGTAGATGTTAAAAAGCATAGGGCTTAGCGTGGACCCCTGGGGAACCCCATAAGCAGATGCACGAATAGAGGAGGAGCAACTAGATGAACAAACCTGAAATGAGCGCTGACACAAAAACGAGGCTAACCAGGTCAGGGCGGACCCGGCCACCCCAGCATTTTTTAGTGCGGTGAGAAGAATAGAATGGGACACCGTATCAAATGCGGCGCTCAAATCAAGCAGGATCAGCGCCGTGGTTTCGCCTTGATCCAAACAAGCACGTAGAGCCTCTGTAACCCCCAGTAGGGCAGTTTCCGTGGAGAAATGAGTGCGAAAGCCTGACTGAGAAGAATAGAGAGCCCACTGCCTCCACATGGGCAGTCAGATGAGTGTTTACATGTTTCTCAAGGATTTTGAGAACATGGGTAGCAAAGAGGACGAAAATTAGTGAAGGTTTTAGGATCAGCCCCAGGTTTTTTCAGAAGAGGGATCACCATAGCCCTCTTCCATTCTACGAGAACAGTAGATTCCCGAAGAGAGGCATTAAGCAATTCTTGGACAACCAATAGTGGAGCGGATGAGAGCTGGCTAAGAATGGCAATAGGCATAGGATCTAGAGGGGAGCCAGATTTCACCTTAGAGGCAATGGTGGAAGGACTCTCGATCCAACAGAGGCCAGTCAGAGATCACTTTCTTAGGAGGAGAACACTCACCATGAATAATATGAAGGCTCACCCCTGGGCAACGGCAAGTCTGCTGCCAGAGAATTATGGATAGTTTCGACTTTGGTGGTAAGTCAGAAATCTCATTACACTGGGATTCCCCAAATGTCGGAGGGGCCGGGGAGGTATCAGCCCCTGCCAGCTTCTTTATCATGGAGAAAAGAGCCTTAGGACTATTACTGGCCTTAGAGATAGTCAGAAATAAAAATCCCTTTTGTTTTCCTGCAGGCCAGGTGATAGTGCTATAAAGCTAATCTATAAGTTAATTTACTGTCCGATGAATAGGTTTTCCTCCAACGCCTTTCCAGGTGTTTACACTTAGACTTCATTATTTTAAGGTCCTGCGTGAACCAAGGGGCTGGGCATGTGCACAAGGGGACGCCTAGTGCATAAAGGAAGATGATGATCGATAGTAGATGACCACCACTGTGACACCTCCAAGTTCAGAGAGGACAAAGGAAGAGAGGTATCGGGGCATGTAGATATCAGCTCAGCATTGAACTTATCCAAGTTCAGTTTAGACCATGCTCTATACCTAGCAGCGTTAAGGGGCAGAACTGGTGTGGCAACACTATCTGAGGTCAAGCTGAATTGAATGGCAAAGTGATCCGACCAGACAAGGGGAAGGGGCGGGATACTACAATCAAGCAAAATGTTAGATAGAATAGGGTCAAGTAGGTGTCCAGCCTGATGGGTAGGTCCTTGATTACATAAAACTAGATTGATTGCCTCACAGTCAGCAAGAAACATTTTGCTCAAGTTATGAGCATCTTCTAAATGAAGATTAAGATCTCCTACGATGATGAAATTTGCAGCCTTCAAAACATAAGGAGCTATCCACTCTGAGAATGAGGAGAGCCAATAGGTAGGTTTATCTGGGGGACGATAACGAAGAATACCCGATAGTCAGGTGAGGTGAAAGTGCTATTTTAAACAACCCGGCTTCACAGTCGGAGTTGCAGAGCCTCTAACCGGCATGTATAGATGTCTTTAAATATGATTGCGATCCCACCACCTTTCCCAGAACTTCGGTCTCTTCTCACTATTACATAGGCAGGCGGTAGAGCACTGGCCACATCCGAATTGGAGCTAGAATGGAGCCAAGTTTCTGTGAGAAATAATGCATCCGGGTGTGCAGTGCTTAAAAGATCAAATATATGTTCCTTATTCTTAGGGAGGGACCTACAATGAATACTCAAATTTAAAAATGGAACTTACTAACAGGTGAGGCTTTTTGAGCGGAGGATTCAGGTTGAGTCTTGCCTCTAAAGCAACTAAAGGTAAAATCGCAACCTGTGCACTTAACCGGGAATCTAATTGAGCATTAAACTGCTCCTACATCCTGGTCGAGCACAACAAGATCACCATGGTTGGCGCTTAACACTTTGGAGCTTGTTTCATTTAACTTTATAAATTCATCTCCATTTCTCCTTATTAGATTTGGCGCTACCAGAGGTTGATCGCTTGTTTTTAAATTACTGAAACCTTTACAGGACCTAACCAGGAAAGTGCCATTACTTGTGGTGGTCTACCATTCACACCCTCCACTAATCCATTTTCTCACGCTAAACATTTGTGTAAAAACCAGAACAGTGTTATTTGCATAGAATGCATGAGTAATGTGAAGCAATGAGCTGACAATGGAGCATGGTCTTAATATTGTAATAACCACTATTTAGCATTGTCTTGGAAAATGTCCAACCCCCCCCCCCCCCCCAACCCCCACAAATGTACTCAAGGGGTTTTGGATAGCTCTCCATCTCTTGATTGGTTTGTTAAAGTGTGAATCATGACTTGCTTCCGTCCACCACTGCATACCGCAGAGGACGGTGGGTCATGCTGCTTCTTCCATTGGCGGTATTACACAGGGTTTGACAGCATTTTGCCAGGGCTGGTGTACCTGGCCAGCTGGGCCACTCTTTAGTTTTAGATTTGACAATTTTTGTATAGGTTTTGAAAAAAATAAAGCCATTTTAAAATAAATTGGATTGCTTGCAGAGGACAGGCCTATTGGATTTTCCTTTTAACCGTGGCATCCCGACCAGCTTTACAACCCCGTGGACCACTCATCGAACGAAGGTCGCACCTATCCTACTACTCTAGTTTTCACTCAACATCCAAAGGTAGTTTTTCCTGGACTGAACACACCCACTCTAACCAGCCTTGTGCTCTTAGGGGAAACCGGTAATGATCAATTTCTTTAATCAAAGTTCCAGCCAAATGGTCATGGGCAGTCAATCTCTTTAGATTTTCTATTCCCATTGACTTGTATTGAGTTCCAGAGTTCACTATAGTATCTGTTGCTCTCACTGACTTTCATTGAAGTGGTTAAACATCAGTGAGTCTGTATTTTGCAGTATTAGTTTAACTTTCCTTGACCTTGGGTCCTACATTCTCTAATCCTTTTAAGTCCAGAAGACCTGACTGTCTTGGTAGGCTCTGACTCTATTTTAGGCAAATTGAGGCCACCATCTTATTCTGCAGAATCCTTGTCATGTCTGCTGTTGTCCCAGATGTCTGATCTTGTCTTTCTAAACTGTGAAAGTGTAAAGTCATTGACTACTAGATAAAACACCCGATCAGTCTGGGACAAGTCTCATCACCATGTCAAACTAGAGCAAATACAGGAATGTTCAAAACTGTGTAGTCTGAATTGATGTCCATTTACCTAGTATGATCATCAGGATTGTGTAGGACGCGAATCTTGATGCAAATAGTCTCAAACTCCTGAACTTGTCCCTTTCTGCTCGGTCATTCCCCCCCCCCCCCCCCCCCCCCCCCAGTATTTTGCCTTCAGTCATGTTTTCTGTACCACTTTTTACCAGTGATGGTGCTTGTGCACTCCTTCAAATCTTGTAAAATTGGCTTACACCCAACTGTCGTATAATTACTTGGAAGTCTGTGCTAAAGGGGTTCTACGTGCACCCATGGTATGTAAATTACGTTCTAGTAGTCTGCCTGGCACACTGATTTTTGCCACACTAGAGTAGCCTTTAAAACATGTTTTTGGCTGGCCAATGCATTCTGTGTGCAGTTTTAAGCTACCATTTCGACCTGGATTAACTTCTTGCCAGGCCCAATTTTTTTTCTTCTTCTTCTTAATGCAGATCACCCCAAGGGTAGGCCCTACCCAGTGCAGAGAGAAGGGTGCATTGTATTTGAAATGTTGCACATGTACTTTTAACTTTACATCACCTGGCAGGGAAACGCTAAACTTCCTTTTTCACAACTGTGAAGCCTACCTCTCCCATAGGATAACATTGGGTTTCAGCATTACATTTAACAAGAACTTTCAATTGGGAGCAGGTAGGAATTCGTGTCTGGAGTTATAATTGAAATCCCTCTTTAATAGTAAAGTTGGATTTCAAGAATGAAATTGCCACTTCTAGAAAGTTGTCATTTTCTCATCCGAACCATTTGGTGCCTGTTCCTGGGTCACATGACTAGGTGCAGTTTGTTTTTGTGGAGGACTTGCAGACAGTGAGACAAAGGTAAGACTGGTGTGGGCAGGATGGGCCACTCTGAATTAACGAGTTGGCAAAGCTGTCACCTCCTGCACTTTCACATCGCAAAGGCCCAGCCTCAGCACACACTGAAAGGGCTTGTCACTAGTTTTGTGTCTACAGACAAACTGGGGCAGGGAGAAAGGATCAAGACATGAGTGTTTGTTATCCCTTAAAGGCTAGATGTATTTTAACAATGTTAGGAATGTTCATTTTACTGTTTGCAATATGCATTCTTGCTATTTGTATTACCTATGTTTTTTAGATGTAATGGGAAGCTGGTTTGCCCTTATGCAATAAATGATTTTAGTGATGTCTATTCCCTTTTTTTTTTTTTTTTTTTTTTTTAGTGTGACATTGTGAAGAGCAAAATAGGTTTGCTTCCATTACCATGGTGCCCCAAATCCTGGTTTCAGTATTGTTACTGACCCAAAAGCAATGATTCCACTTCAACAGCGTATTGGGAGGGGTTCTGCAGGAATACAATAACCTCCCATTTCTCGCTAGAGCATTGACCCAACTTCACCCGTCGGTGGAAAAGAGAACCTTTGTTGCATAAACTATAACTCTGGTGTAGCTCAAAGTGCTTCCTTGCCCTCTCACTTCCTAAGATTAAAGCTAGAGTGCTGCCTGATCTGCTGAAGGTGGGACACAAATGCCTTTGGAGAGCCTTGGCGTGGCCTCTGAGCCCTCCAAGCAAGTGGCTGTGGGAACTTAACCCTATATAGATATGTTATGAAGCACTGTGTAGGCCACAAGTGGCTTCCCGGCACTGAGGCAACATAACCAAGAAGAGAACCCATAGCATGGACAAGTCTTCAAATCCTCCCTTTTCTAGTTCGCTAGGATTTTGTACAAGAAATCATCTGTTCAGGGTCTCCTACTTGTAGGCAAGTGAGATGCTGATGTCCTTCTACCCTTCCCCGCCCCCTTAATCTTGCACCACTTACCACCACGTTTTCTCTTTGCATTGCTAAACCTTTAATTGTATGAAGTGTACAGTGCCGAGTATCTGACTTCGCTATTTCCTTGTCTTTCGTTGCAGGTTCTCCCAGACTATGAGAGGGTGTACACGCTGTATGTCACTGTTACATTGGTCCTCCCCTCCAGCGGCAAAACTATCTCATTCACAGCAGTGGTTCCTGCCAAGCTTAAAGATATTGGTGAGTGGACAGCTGGAAACTTCCCAGAATTTGGGTGTCAGTACTGGTCATCGAATTCTTCCATGGCAGAACTTAATGAGGGTTTGCAGAGTCTCTCCGCTCTACAACGGCCTAGGGCTGAATGGCAGCCTCTTGAAGGGTTGGTAGGGGGATGTTGCAGGGGCCTGCATTCCGCCCCTGTAATTACAGAAGACCCCCCCTCCCCCCCCCCCCCCCTCTTGGAAGGGAGAGCATTGTGCACCGATCCGTTTTACAAACTATGGTAGTTCTGAAGGCTCCTTTACAGCCTAATATTTGTCCGTTTGTGTTTACCCGCTTTGTTACATTCCTGGCTAGTCTCACTGATTATATATCCTGTCCATACATACTCTATATTTAAGGATTGTCCACATTCCTGCATGGTGAGCCGGCGTCATCACAGGTGGGAGCTGCTCAGCTTAATCCCCGAAAGGCCCACGCTCTCCTCTGCCATGGCCACACACACCTCTCCTCCCCACCTCTGTAGGAGCCTCTACAATACTCCTAATGCCCAGTGTCCTGCGGTCTCCAAGTCTGTTGGTTGCCGCCCCTGCCTGGTCCTGGAGACCATGTATTCATTGTACTGGTTCCTGTTCCATCATGGCGACCGTGGCCAGGTGCCTGCTTTCATAAGTGAGGAACCTGAAGTATGATAAACAGCTGACGCTGTAGTGTGCCCTATTGACTCCAATCCACCATGGCCACCACCCAGTGGCCCTGGGTCTGTTACCGCCCTGCGACCTCCTGCCCTCCCCCTCTGTAGAAGTATTTCCCAGGCTCCTGTGCTACTTCTGCTGCCCTGGAGCCATGCCTCCTCATGGTAACTGCACAATAAATGAACAAAATGCAGAAAGGAAGGCAATACCTGATGCAATCTGCCACCTCCTCTCAAACATGGCGGCCAGGTGGGAGCCCAGCCAGCCATTCCTTCAACCTGGCTCGCTCATCTGTCTGAGGGGCGCGGTCTGCATTGGTCTGAGGCTCATTTTGTTAAACCTGATGTAAGATGACCTTAAACTGTGTCCATCCCTGCGTTGCAATTGAAATGTTCCATAGGTGGACTGCTACAACAAATGCCCAAGTGAAATCCCTGTAGGCTATCGATGGAAAATAATCCTGGTTTGATCTGACATTAACAGACCCGGTTTATAAGCCATGCCTGCGAGAGGCGGGCCGAGAGGGACCAATGGCTGAGGGTTGAGCCAAAGCAACCAATGGATGAGGGCTGACCCACAAACCCTGTGCAATGAGCTGACTATGGTACACAGTTGAAGCGATCACAAGCCAGACCGAAGAATAATTATTGGTATTTTATTTAGTGACTAAAATGGAACCCCTGATGGGGCCAGCAAACCACGGTAGTCATTGGAATATCTTTACTGATTTGAAGAGTACATTGGTAATGTGCAAACTTTTGAGCGTCTCTAAAACTAGCCTTGATAGGACTGCTTTTGTCCAGCTCATGCGCACCTACACCATGTATTAATGTAGACTGAACAGTGATGCCTAATCCTACTCTCCAAGAGGTACAGAGTGATGTGCATGAGGGGGTGACAGGGCGCATGCATGAGGGAGGTGGCGGGGTGAGCATATGGGGGGGTGGGAGGGCTACAGGGTGTGTATGGGGGTGTCAGGGCTACAGTGTGTGCATAGGTGGGCTACACGGCATGCATGGGGGGCGGCAGGGCGTGCCTGGGGGGCAGCAGGGCTGTGGCGTGCATGGGGACAGCCAGCCTGGATCGAGCATAAAACCTTTCTTTGACTCTTGAATCTCTTGTAGTTCTTTTGGAATGGAACAAGGCTCCTGGCACTCTGCCTTATTTGGATCTCCTCTGCTCCTCCTCCAGCGTTATCCCTGGGAGTGTTCATTTTTAGGTCTCGCCTGACCCAGCGCATGCGCCGGTCTGGCGAGGCTTATTGAGAGGGCTCCAAAAAGTGCTACCAGGCCAACCTAGAGCTACAGTGCATGTGCGCGCGCCACACTTGACTGCGATTACTGTCACTTTCACGGCCGCTTTGTGCGATCGCATAGCATAGCCAATAGGTCTCGCTTAAGGGACCTTATAAGTATTTAGTTATGCAACTGTTGCATGGCTAAACACTTATAAGGTCCCAAAGGCGAGACCTATTGGCTATGCCAATGCTTGTTTTCCTTTAAGGCAGGAAGTGTTCCCTGCAGTAGCTCCTGAAGGCATGTGAGGAGCCTTTGAGGCAGTGTAGAGCCGGAGTTGAATGACTTCTTCAGTGCATCTTTCCAGTGGTTCACCGGTGGCGTAGAGCCGGTGTCCTGCAGAAGCTCTGGGAGGATCTGGCAGCTCCAGACTGGTCCTCATTCCAGGTCTCTCCAGCTCACTTGCCTCCATTAGTCTTTGGCGCACGAGTGCTGTAAGGCGCAGTCCTAAAGGTAGAGCGCTACATGTCCCGGCATCTCGGCTGGATGGGTAATCTCTTTGGAGGATGTGGGTGGGGTCGAAGGGCTTTGTGTGAGGCCAGGGGCTGCTTCGAATCACTTATTTGGATGGAAGCCATTTACTCTCCCTGGCTGCAGCGCTGGCCTCAATCTACACTCAATGTAGGCAGCTTCCCTTCCTCTCAGAGCCATGGACACCTGACTGGATCCACTTAATGTCTGCAACTTTACACTGTGCACTTACCCACTTTCAAAGTACTTTCACTTCAGCTGTTAAAGGCCTGGGAGACTGCAATCTGTCAAGGGTCACACAGTTTGGTGTAATAGGGTAACGCATTGTAACCCAGGTCTTCTGGTTTCGATTCCACAAACCCAATGTTAACCAATTGGTTGGACTGCTTCAATGGGAGCATTTGTAAAACCAAAATATGTAGCTTATGCGGGCAAACTGGGGCGTTGGTAGACTTGTTGGACTTTAGTGGCTTCTGCTGACTTGTTTTACGTGGGTTGGACTTTCGACTTGGTGCGTGGCATGATCCATCTGGTTGATGTTTGTGTAGCTGGTACCATCTTAGCATGGACCGCACCAGGCACAGTGCCAACACTTAAAGCCTATATGACCTATGTACTGAATCCTGATCCAACTACCAAGCTCTCGGCAGATGGGCCCACCTTGCAGACGTCTACACTGGAGTTTTAGCTGGGCTGGCCGGAATAGTTGTCGCAGTATACCATAGCGTAATGAGCTTTATTTCAGCAATTTGCCATAAAAGCAAACATAATAACTTAAAACTGTAACATCCTGCATTAAAACATTTCAATATAACCCAAGATATAAAATAGTTAAGATATTTATAAAACCCACAGTTAAGGATAGCAGCGTATAGGGGGAGCATAACCGACAGAATATAAAATAATTGAAATGGTTATAATGCCCACAATTATGACTAGTAGCATATAGGGGGAACATCACAACAGTTTTAAAGTGAGTGAATTTCATCTATCTCCTATACTGATTATATGCTGTTAGTCTATAAATAAATCCTAAATGACAGCGGGGTGGGACTCTAGCTCCCAAGAGTCTTGTGTGTCAGATACTGGGCAGCAATGTGGCAGACTGCGTCTCCATAGATGCAAGAAACCGGGAGACCAGACCATTGACCTGTCTGCCCTGAATACCCCAGTTGCAGTTATGTAGTCCCTAATGCCCAAGTTGGGGCATAACCGCAGGATCCCCTCCCTCCTGTGCTTGATACTGTGGGCAAAGGTACAGGACATGATCTACAGTTTCCTTAACGTCTGGGCAAAAGGGGCCGCTTGTGTCCGGTTCAGCATCAACCCGGGTGCACCGCCACTTCGCAGTCAATGATCGACGTGGCAAAGTCACAGTTCTGAACTTGATGTGGAGTTTTGGCACCCGGAGGCTCAATTGTGTCCAGATACCTTTCCAAGAGATGAGTATCTTTAAATTCCATAAGGGTAGAAGTTGGGGTACTGCCCCATACCCGTGCAATTTACAATCTACATATCTCCAATAACGTGTATACGTTTTATAAGATTTCATATGGAAGATTTCAAAGTCTACATATATCTTAGTTTCAGGATACATTCCAGGTTGACACCAGGCAGGATGCAAGGCTTGTGTTCATAGCCATATCACCGTTCTCTTGTACGTATGGTTCACACCTGCAAGGCTACGCGCTTCCCTCTGGTTTGTATTGAATGTTTCATGTCCCTGTCTTTCTCCCCAGTTCCTCCCGTATACAAGGGCTCCTGTGGCGTCCGGAGACTGATTATGGACTTGACCCATGGTTCCATGGACTGGTACTGGTTGCCCTACATCCGTGACCTTCCGCTGACCGAGGAGCTGAGCAGATCATACATAGTGGACGGCAATAGCTCTGTGTTCCACCTGGAGGTGCCTGTTCCAGCTGTCGGCTTGGTGTATGAGGTACAGTATACTTATGTGGCTCATCCTAGGCGTGCTTGCGTTTGTGCCATCTCACCAGCTTATGGCTGTAAAGCACGAAGCTCACTACTGTGGCAGTTGTATTCAGGGAGGTGGGACCCCCATCCTTGAATGCTCTAACAAGAACTTTGTGTTTAGGAGGTCACCCTGAAAACGACTGTGGTCAGACTGGACTTCTCCCTGAAGGACAACAAGACATTGGAAACCATGAGCTCCTTTTCGGTTACCTGCAAGTTCCCGACTGGCCGGATGCTGGGTAATGCCCTTTTACTGTATTTGGGTCCGCCCCCCTACTCCTGACCCCCACCCCCCCACCCTCCCTTTGTCCATTACAAGAGATCAGCTCTCCTGAATGAAACAAGAGCTCTGGCGTGGTGGTTGGGGGTAGTATGTTTTTCAATGTGTTGAAAGGGTGGGGACATCAAAAGCAACTTGTATTATGGTGTCTGGGATGGAATTTCTATTTTGGAATGTATGGGTGTACATAGTTTAGAGTTTGGTTGCATTTATTGCACCAAATGCAGAGGTATAAGGACCCATAGAGGACCATAGAATATGGAAAAGCTTTTATGTATGCTGGCTTAATCATTAAACCCCCCCCCCCCCCCCCCCCAATCACTCGACTACTAGGATTGTGGCATGGAGGACCGAATTATGGGGCAAGAGCATTTAAATTATGCTACAACAAAATGCAAATTATGCACTACTTTGAAAGTCCGTGATTGGTTGATGAGGACCCCTGGTCATTGCAGTCCCTTCTCCCATGTGCATCTATAGGAGTGATGCTTAATCGCCCCCCCCCCCCCCCCCCCTGACCTTCAGGCTCTGATTTTAGAGACCGGAGCCACTTGGAGCTTGTTTGACCATCTTACTGACTTACTTTCCTTCCCCATCTATGAGCCAAACCCCACCCCACCCGTCATCTCTACCTTGGGGTGCAATCGAAGGAAATAGCCCCACACATAGCCAGTGGCTACTGCCCCCTCGTGAGGTGACCAGGAGACTGACGGGAAGCTGGTTCTAGGGAGGTGTCTTGTATGTCTGGGAGAGGAAGATACCACCTAACTGGGGAGGGAAGAGGGGCGGGGGTTTAAGTCGCCCTTAGCCAGACCCTGTAGATACCAGTGACTTTTGGCTTGTATGTTGTGTGCATGGGGTTAGTGTGATGTCTTTGTTTGAGCAAGGAGAGCATGCAAAACTGCAGTAATAGAATGGACACACAGGTTTCCAAAGCGCTTCTGTCAAACCGTGCACATGGAGTCTCGTGCTGCTTGAATTGTAGCGCCTTGATGCACTACCCCGTTTTGGGGTCTTGCCTTTGCCCTGGTGCAGCTAGAACTGTCCAGCCTGCTTCAGCCCTTAAACACTAACCTTTGTCAAGACACCCATTCTAAGCCTAGCTGTGACTGGACATTGCAAATGGTTTGTCTGAAGTTGCTACAACCGCCAGGATCACCTTTGATAGCTCGCCTTGCGCACCCTTGGATTATCAGTCATAACATTAAATGGAGAATCTACAGGAAGGGGAAAGGAAACCGAAACAGTTAGTGTTTTGTACAGTAAGTACTAGCTCACATGAACTCATCTTCTGAATTGTACCTGTGGCTTTCTATACCTTGAGGCCTGCTGTTTTGAGGCAGCCATCTGTTGCCACTCTTACAATTACTGTGCACAGGAGAAAAATGTAGCGCCTGAAACAGTCACTCATGTATGCTGTGCCTTGAAATCGCATAAATCTTTCATTCGTGCCATTTTAGAGGCAGGAGCTTATTTTAACACCGTTGTGACAATTCTGCTGTAAAATCCCCATTTCTCCTCATTTTTCTCAATGTTGTAACTGTGTAAACTGGGGGATGCAAAAACTCTCCTTGCCACTACAATCTACAGTTTCCAGATCTTGGGCTCACCACTCTACAGGATCAGCAGCCGCCAGGGTGGCTCGTGCCTAGGAAATACATAGATCTTTTAGAGGTCACTCAATGTCTCTTCGGACCTGGTCAGATGCCTGACGGCTGCCTGACACATTTACCCACTCAAATGCCACATATTACATGCTGAAACCGGTTAGGGGCGGTTCGCTGATACTCCTGAGATTGCTACCTTATCGCAGGGCCTCGAAGGGTCGACCAGTATCTTAGCCCTAAATTTCACTTATGCCAGTTTCTGTGGGGAGAAGCTCTCCTCAAGGGTTCTTATGGAGATGCATTACGTAGTGTTACCAATGGGGATCCCAAAACAACCCCTATTGCAGAAATCTATATGGGATGAGGACAAATGAACCCACTTGGATACCCCATAACTCTCCTTGCTTTGGAGGCCGCAGTGGGGAAGTAGACTCGGGAAGCATTGAACGGGACCGCATTGCTAGGGGTTGCTGTAAAAGCAGGCGTACTACCAGACTTCATCCAAGGCGGCGGCAGTAGTTAGCCTTGTGTCCATCCTTCTATGACTCTGCAAACTGGGTCAAGAACAACCCTTTCTGCTCTTCTCATGGCCGCAAGCAGTGACGGGCTTCTCATGGAGAGCTAGAGTGGGATCGAGAGCTCCGAACTCAACCACTCCGATGACCACTTAAATGACGCGCCTGCTTTATCGCCCTCTGTTCGAAGAGTGGAGTTATCCGATCTATAGATATTTACTTTAACGTACTCCTCGGCAGAGACGCCGGATTAGTTCATTAGGTATCTGTTCCCTTGGAGTAGCTTTCAGTTCAATAGTTTGTAACCAGAGTAAGGACTGCTTGGGCACCAGTCACTAATCCTGCTGCATAACAGACCTGCACGCCTACCTCATTCCTTCCTGCCTCATTACCTACTTGTATGGTTGCTATTGGCCTTCACTGGCGGGCATGTCTGTGGCTGGTGCTCCTGCGGCATAGACTGGTGCAAAGTCTCAGCAGTTTTACTTCAGACTGGAGGCACTTCAGGCCTGCTGACTGACCTCCAGGCCGAAATCTGCCAGTGCTTTGGTGGCCTCAGGCCAGGTTCACATGAGCAAGGCTTCTAGCAGTTGTGGCCTCTGGGTTGGAACCTGCTTCCGCTGCAGCTGTATCTCCACCTCCGGGTTAACTGGGGGGGGGGGGGGAGGGAGGGGTCTGCAGCATCACGTTTTGAGGCAATGCAAGGATGCTGGACAGCCAGGGAGGACTTCTTGGCTTGTGTGGCCCACTGCAGGGGCTTTGATAGACTGGGGACCCTTCACAGCACTGATCAGCTGTAACTTTGATCCCAAAAGCAGTCCGCAACTTCTAGGTGTTCCTCATGCTGGGAGCACACCCTCGTGCAGTGCCACGCGTGCTCCTCTCAGAGCAGGCAGGCTTCTATGTGCTAGGCAGACCTCGCGCCCCTGCCTCAAGTTGTGCAGACATGGGGTGATGTCCCCTCACTTCCGGGAGCATGGCTGTCAGGCAGACATCCGGTTATTCAGCAGTCCTTCCAGTACTCTGCAGAGCGCTCCCCTCCTGGGTCATGAAGAACTTGGAACTGGAACAAAGTGTACTGGTTTACGTTCCCTAGTCTGGAAAATATGTTGAAAATTGATTTGGATCCACGATATTAGGTCCAGAACCAGTTTCTGGGTGGGTTTCCTTTCAAATGTCCTTTTCTGGCTGCACGGTAATGACTCGCAGTAAAAGAATCTTCAAAACAAGCATTGGCATAGCCAATAGGTCTTGCCTTTGGGACCTTGTGTTTAGCCATGCAACAGTTGCATAACTAAATACTTATAAGGTCCCAAAAGCGAGACCTATTCGCTATGCAAAGCGGCCGCGATAGTGAAAGTGATCGCAATCAAACATCAAAGCGGCCGCGAAAGTGAGGCGCCCGCGCACATGCACTGTAGCTCTACGCTGGCCTAGTAGCACTTTTTGGAGCCCTCTCCGTCTCGCCAGACCAGCGCATGCGCTGGGACAGGCGAGACCTAAAAACCAATGGCTTCATGAAGGCTGAGATTGCTGCCCTGGCTGTCATCCGCCTTCCTGAAGCAATAATCTGGACAGACTAAAGGGCATGTGCATTTAGAAACCTCTCCTTGAACAGCGACCCCCTCCCCCTACCATCTACCTAATGGTGGTTCTGGAGAAATGAATGTTCTTCTCCTCCCCCCCCCCCCCCCCCAAAATCCATAAATTGATCTCCTGAGCAAACGCATGTCCTAGGAACTCTGGTTCCCCAAGGAGAATTTAAGTTAATCCCCAAAAACGTGTTCAACATTTTGTACTAACCACTTTAACACTCTTAATACAATGAAAGAATGATAATTATAAGATTGCTTCTTGTCAAGCAATGGTCTGTACACCATTCTTTTCACGAATATTAAGTGTCCTTACTGATAGAGAAAAGACACGTCGATCTGGTTTTTTTTTGTGCTTTTTTTTTTTTACTAGTCAGATTTGTTATGACAGCAGAGGCATTACCAAGATATTCGACATCAAAAGTACTGCGCTTGGAAAGACAAGCCCCTAATTATGGCACTAATCATTTAAGTACGAGCGACATGTACAGGATTTTCCCTAATCTCGACATCAAGAAATCCTCACTTTTTGAAAAGGCGGAGGTGGTAGCAAATTACTTAGGAAAAAGGTAAACGTAACTCAAATGTCTGGGTGAAGGAATGGGAATTCACTTCACTTTCCATCCAAATTTCAACTGCAAGGCGAAAATAAATTTGGAAAGAAACTCGCATCCCCTTACATGCCGAATACGCTAAATGGCGGCACTCTGAACTGCCAGACACACCTGACAGAGTTCGACTGTACACAAAATGTCTCGTTGTCGTCTTCGCCCCTGCGCGCGCTTGAGGCAGCTGCATAACTCCAAGTATGCAGAGGCAGTACACGTTTCTCAACTGAGCACAACCAGAGATTTTCTGTTGGCACTTGCGAGAGCCTTTCTAGCAACACGAGCACTATCGTGTGTGTGTGTGTGTGTGTGTGTGTGCGCAATATAATGGAGAGCACGGGGGCGACACGGGGTTAAATAAAAAAAAAAACTGATGTAAAATCGAGCGACCTGCTCTTCCGCGCTCTTATAGCCACGCTGACCCCACATGGTCAGAATATTGTATCGTTATGTATAAACCAGAAGTGGATGCAGATAAGAATGAATGAGGGGCGATTGTGTATCTAATAGGGCGGATCTAGCGATAGTCTGTAAGGCTAAACGGAGGGGGTTCCAGAACAGTAGATGATGCAATCTCCCTCCATACTTTCACCCCAGACCATGCTTTGGAATGTCCTATTACTTACCGGTAATCTTCATTACTCCGGGTCCCATAGTCCGCGACACCATCATGGACAAGTGAGATGTAACTATCTCACTGACAGAAAAAGAACGAAGGAATGCTGGACCTACCCTTCCCCCTCCCACTGGGAGTACTTAAGGAGTACCGTCCCAGCATTCCTCCTGAAATACCAAGCCCCTATGAAGGCCGGCAGACAGGGAGGGAAGTCATGACGGTGTCGAGGACTACGGGACCCGGAGTAATGAAGATTACCGGTAAGTAATAGGACATTACCCCCAGGTCCCTCCGTCCTCGACACCGTCATGGACAAGTGAGAAATACCAAAGCAAACCCCGGCATTCATACCAGAAAACACAACAAACCACCAGGATAGCAAACAAACCCAGAGATTTATTGGAAATAATGTAGAAAAAAACATTCAGGAGCGAACAGAGCTCAACACCCCTAATGCAAAACCCCCATCATCCCCCAACAGATTGAGGAGGCGATAATGCCTGATGAAAGTATTGGAAGAGGCCCACGTGGCAGCCCTACAAATCTCAGAGAGGGACACCCTGAACCCCCGCCCAAGAAGCAGCCACCCCTCTCGTAGAACGACCCTGAACCCCCAAAGGAGGAGGAGAACCAGACCGAGTAGGCCAAGGAAATGACTTGCTTCAGCCAACGGCCGATGGACACAGAAGCCTTACTCCCAAGCGAAGCCGCACCAAAGGAGACAAAAAGGGAGTCCGACTTGCGAAAAACCGCCGTACGGTCCAGATAAATGCGCAAAGCCCTGCACACATCCAACAAAGACCACTGGGGACCCCCAGGAGAATCCAAAACAGAGCCCAGGGCAGGTAAAACCAACTCCTGACACCTGTGAAATTGCGAAGAAACCTTCGGCACAAAAGAAGAATCCAGTCGGAGCACCACACCCCCCTCCGTGAAGGAAAGAAAAGGAGGCCGCGCCATCAAGGCTCCCAACTCCCCAAGACGACGAGCAGAGGTGACAGCCACCAGGAAAACCACCTTGAGAGTGAGAAATTTTAAATCCACCACATCCAAAGGCTCAAAAGGAGGACCGATCAAAACCCGAAGGACCAAAGGCAAATCCCACAGGGGAAAAGGACGAGGAACAGGCCGAGAAACAGTAAAACTGCGGAGAAGACGAGAAACCAAGTCCTCAATATCCGAAAGATTCCCCCACGGGGAACGAAAAGCCCGAACAGCGGCCCACTGGGCCCGCAGAGTAGACACAGCCAAACCCTTCTCGAAACCTTCCCACAAAAATTGAAGGACAACCTGCAAGGAACAGAACAAAGGGGAGACCCCCAACGCCGAACACCAACGATCAAAATTACCCCAATGCCTATCCTAAGCCTTAAGGGTAGAAGGCCGCCGGGAACGTTGAAGAGCCACCGCTAAATGTTCCGGGAAACCGCGCCGTCTCCAACCCTTCTTTCAACTTCCACACCGACAACCGCAACCGGAGAAGCGACAGGCACGGGGAAGATCGAAGCGGAGACTGAGACAGGGGAAGAAACCAGGGACCCTGCACCGCCAAAAGACGCACCGTCGGAAACCAAGACCTCCGAGGCCAAAACGGCAGGACCGCCACCAACTCCCGATCCTCCGGACACAAACGGGCCAGAAACCTGGGAACCAGAGCCGGAGGGGGGGGGGGAAAGGCAGAGGAGACGCGACGGCCACGGGAGAGACGGAGCGTCCACCCCCCAGCAACCCTCCTGCAGAAACCGGGAGCAGAACCGAGGGAGCTGAGCATTGTGCCGGGAGGCAAAGAGGTCCAGAAAGGGACGCCCAAACCTCCCGCACACAAGCCGAAACGCAACCGGGGTGAGTGACCACTCCAGAGAATCCGGAAAGCACCGACTCAGGGCATCCGCCACAAAGTTGTCCACTCCCCGAAGATGAACCGCTGTCAGACAGCAGATGGCCCTCCGCCCAACAAAACAGGGGCACCACTACCGCATTCAAGGAAGCCGAACGAATCCCCCCTTGATGATTCAGATAAGCCACCGTCACCATATTGTCGGACCGCACCAACATGTTCCGACCGAGCAACAGATCCCGAAAACCCATCACAGCTCGGGACACCGCCGCGAGCTCTCTCCAGTTGGATGACCGGCGGCTCTCCAGGAGGGACCAACGACCCTGAAGGGAACGAGACCCCAAGGTCGCCCCCCAACCCAAGGCGCTGGCATCCGACGTCCAGACCAGAGAAGGAGCAGACTGCAGGGGCAGACCCGAAGACAGATGATCCCTCACAGACCACCAAAGAAGAACCGGGAGGACCACCGGAGACACAGGAATAAGAACATCCAAGTCGCGGGACTGGGGATCCCAGAGACAGGAGGTACACCCAAAGGGGGCGCAGATAAACGCGCCCAGGCCACCGTAAAAACTGTCGCCGCCATCAGACCCATAAGACGCAACCAAAGGCGTACCGGAAAAGCACCCCCCACCCGGAAACGACGAGCAAGGGACACCAACGTCACAACCCGAGGCTCGGGGAGGAACACACGGTTCAGATCCGAACGGAAGCGGGCCCCAATGAAAACCATGTCCTGTGACGGCGTCAGCTGACATTTGGGCAAGTTGATCAGAAACCCATGGGCCCGCAACGCCGAGCACACCACCTCCCTGGCCTCCAGTAACAGGACCCGAGATGGAGCATGGATCAACCAGTCTAAATAGGGGTATACCATCACCCCTTGGAGATGAAGCCACGCGACCAAAGGCGCCACCACCTTCGTAAACACCCTTGGCGCTGACCGGAGACCGAAGGGCAACACCATGAACTGGTAATGACGCCCCTGAACACAAAACCGCAGAAACCTGCGGGACCGAGGATGGACCGAGACATGATAATACGCATCCTGAAGATCGAGGGTACACATGAAGTGACCTGGCAGCACCAACGGAATCACCCTCTGCAAGGTCTCCATGCGGAAAGGAATCTTGGCCACCCATTTCTTCATCACCTGCAGATCCAAAATCAAGCGGAAACCCCCCCGTGTTCTTTGGAACCAGAAAGACCAGGGAATAGAAACCCAACCCCGTCTCCAACGGAGGAACCTCCTGAATGGCACCTTTCCGAAGAAGGTCCAGAATCCCGAGAGAAAGATGAGACCTCTTCACACGACTCGAAGGCCAAGGAGTTGGTCGAACACCCGAGTCTGAAGGAGTAGCCGTAAATTCCAGAACATAACCCTGGCTAATTACGTCCAACACCCAGACGTCGGAACAAGACTGAACCCAGGCATCCAGGAAGAAGCGCAGCCACCCTCCAACCAACAACCCGGGAACCACCGCCAAAGAGTCAGGAACGTGGCTTGGCAGGAGGAGGGGACTTAGCCTTACGGTCCCGACCACGGCCAGAAGCAAACCTACCCTGGCCTCTCACAAACTGCCTACGAGAAGTAGGGCGAAAAAGATTTGGGTTTAGAAGTGACAGGAGCAGTAGTGGAGACTTTAAAAGAAGAAGAATGCTTCTTCTCAAACAATTTGTGCAATTTCGCCTCCAACTCTCCCCCAAACAACATTGTACCCTGAAAGGGCAACCGCAAAGCGCATGCTTTCTGCGCAGAGTCCGTCTTCCAGTCCTTAAGGACAAGACTGCGACTGGCAGCCACACAAGCCCCCCCGGACAGAGCAGAAGCACGCACAACGTCAAAGGAGACATCAGACAGCAGCTCCACCTGACGCTCAATCTGCTCAAGCAAACCAGAACAGTCCGTGGCATTATCCATAGACTGATGGAGAGACTTCAGGTCAGACAACAGGGACTGCGACACATGTCCCGTAGATGCCCGCCCTCAGGGCCAGGTGGGAACCAGAATACACCTTACGGAGGGCCACATCCGCCTTCTTGTCAACCGGATCCTTCAGCACAGCATCTTCAGCAAGGGAAGTACGCCCCACCACTAGCCACAAAGGATTCGATAGGAATAGTTTCAGGCAGTTCAGTAGCCATATCCTGCAGAGGATAGTTTAGCCATGAATCGTGGAATCCGGATGCGATCAGGATCAGCCCACTCGCGCTTCAAAACATCCTTGATGAAGGGATGGACAGGTACATCGACAGTGGCAGCACTCTGAAATTGTCGCAACAAAGGGCCCCTAGAGGTACTAGGCGCGTCCTCGTCAGGGAACCCCATGTTCTCTTTAACATGCTGCACAATAATGGTCATAGCATCCTTGTCCACATATTTGCCCTTCAACTCCTCATCCCCCAAACCAGCAGACTCATCGCCACTAGAGGCCAAAGAAACAGGAGCAGGACACCTGCGACGGGATCCAACATCACCCATCTCAGTCAAGGTTTCCCTGATTAAGCGCTTAATATGCGCATCAGCACCAGCATCACGGCGCCTGGACCTGGCAGGTGAGGGAGACCTGGAAGCACTAGAAGAAGAGGAAGACCTCTCCCGGTGATGTCTTTTCCTTGAATGCTTTCCCATCGTAAAGAACATACCAACAGCAAAATCGCCAGAGATAACAACCGCTATGCGGTACTCACCCCAAACGCTCGTTTTAACGAGTTCCCCAAAGCCGGCAACCTCGAGGCGCCTGACTTCCGTCCACACGAACAAAAACCGGAAGTCAGGCATGACGACTTCCGGCCGGGGAAGGAGCTCCAACCAATCCAGAGGAGCAGCTCGGCCACGCCCCCCAGCAAGCCCGGCAGGCCAGGGGAGGCGGCCATCGGGCCAAGAAGAAACCAACGCAGTATTACACCGCCGCAAGGTTCACGAAAATGGAGAGGCCCGCGCCACTCCCCCCAAGCCCAGCAGGGAGGGAGAGGCCAACAACGAAGGGCCGCCGGCACCAGGTAAGAACCAGCAGCCACAACGAGAAATCCAGAAAGAAGGCAGGAGCGCCCCCGCTCCTGCCGCGTCCTTACACCGTCAGGAAGACAGAAAAAGAACAGGAGGAATGCTGGGACGGTACTCCTTAAGTACTCCCAGTGGGAGGGGGAAGGGTAGGTCCAGCATTCCTTCGTTCTTTTTCTGTCAGTGAGATAGTTACATCTCACTTGTCCATGACGGTGTCGAGGACGGAGGGACCTGGGGGTAATGGATACGTTTTCTTTGTTCCATCCCTAGTGAGAATGCGCAAGAGACGGGGGCATATTTCCAGTGAAGCAAGATTTCCTGCAGTACAACATACATGGCAAGAAGTATTTAATCAAGCCACAAACTGCCAAAAAGAGCAATAAATTTGTCATGCGTTCTCAGACTTTGTTGAAATTGAAAAGGTGCACGTTACTTATTTTAGCAAAGCTCAGAAGGGAACAGTCTTACCTGCTTCTGGGCCGGGGTCCCATGCTCTTCAAACGAACAGCCGCGACGTCACTGCCAACCACTCTACTGATGCTGCTCCAGCAGCGCCAGGATTGGCTGAGGGCAGGGATACTCCCTGCCCATTAGGAGACCAGGAGCTGTGACATAAGGCAACCCTCAGTCTGTCAAGGGGAAGGCTAGTGCACATGTTCAGGCTGATCGTAGAAATTACAAGCCCAAAAATGAACATGCGCACTATTACTGTGACCGTTGTCTAGTGCGCTGCTGTCACTCAACTCCCTGAGTGCTGTCGCAGCCCTGCTCCGCCTCCCACCCCCTTCAGCGTCCTTTCTTCTACTTCTCCGACGCTAATTCGAATCGGGAGTCCTGATTGGAATCAATAGCGTTGGAGAAGTAGAACAAAGAATTTGAATGGGCCGTGGCAATGGTGTGGCAACGCCCCAGCGCCCCAATGGAGGCACCGCCACTGCTGGACGTGCCAGGAAATAAGATTGTCCCCCAAATCCCATGTACAGAGTTGTAAAATCAAACTTGTATCGTGGTTTTCGTCAGGTGTCGTTATCGCAGCTCAAACATTCAAAAGTGGCTTCTGTTTAGATTTGCTGTTGTATGTACAGATAAAGGCTAAAAATTAACCCTGGGTGGAAAACTACGCTACGCTCGCAGAGTGTGCGTAGTGAGCGCAACTACGCGCTACGCAAATTGCACGTAGCACAGTGCAAAAACGCGTAGCATAGCGGGCATTTTTTTGCTCGCTCGCGGTCCTCAACATCAAGTTAGCGACCGCAAGTGAGCAAAATCAACATCCCGGTGAGACTTTTTCCTCGTTCGCGATCGGCAACATCAAGTTGCCGATCGCGAGCGTGGATAATAAACCTCCCGGCGATATGCTCAATGCGGGGATGTCAGGTTTCTCATTGCCAGTGGTCCCGTATGCCCTCGACTGCTCGCGATGAGAAACTACCAGTCCGCATCGAGGGCTGCTGCTTGAGTACAAATCTACTCAAGCGGCACAAAACGTCCACTTGCACTGTGCATGATGCCGTTCGCAATGATTGCACAGTGCGGACACTTTGCAATCCTTGCGAACAGCATTTCCCTACCGCACTACGCAGTTCGCGTAGTGCAAAGTGCACTTCACTTAGCGTGACTACGTGACCTATGCCCAGGGTTACTAAAAATACCGGCTTTAGGTAATTTTGCTGTTTTACCAGCCGGTACCTCAAACAGCAAACTATTTTCGTTCCGGCTGGTACAAAAAAATCGCCTAAACCCAGTATTTTTAGCGTTTGTACATGCTTCAAACCGCAAATATAAAAGTTTGCGGTATGTACACATCAAGGCGCAATGCCAGCTTTAGGTGAATTTTTTGCGGATGTGTACGGCTGGGACATCAAAATACCAGTTGTGCTAGGAGAGAAACGGGCAGGTGGCCCCCTTAATTCGGGTCCCTTTGACTTGCACTCTCTGTATAGAGCTTTATTGAAGAGTCCCTGGTCACATAAAGGGGTGGCGTCGGATTGGTAACGCAGACACTCGGGCAATGCCCGAGGGGCCGGTATCCAAATACCAGCTGTGGGCTACTTTTTTGAGCAGCCTGGGGGACCAATTTGGTGGGCGTTTCTGCATTGTTCGATGCCGCCAGCGGCCCAGTGGGTGCTTGAGTGGCCTTTCTGGTGACAGATTGCCCTTTGATAAAAGGGAGGCAATGGAGGCCCAAGGTGTCACTCCCTTTCTCTCGCTGAGGCCGGTCCATTAACATATGCATATTGAGTGGGGGCAGGGGGCCGGAGCAAAAGTGGCCTCACTTGTATTCTGGTAATCCGTGCATGTTTTTTACCCCCTCCCCCTTTTTTTTTTCTTCAAATAAAACTTCACCGCAGCAGTGTTTTGCAAAGGCAATCTGCAAATGTGGGCCACTTTTTTGTCTTCGCGTACCCCAATCCAACCCTGGGTGGAGTCCTTCAGAGTGAGTTCGTTGTAATGGCAAAGCCTGATCCTGTGGGGACCCCTTATCCACAAGCCTTCCGGGGACCCTCTCTCGACCAGCGAGCAAATGTGCGGCTTGTCTCCAATGCTTACTAATTTGAACTGGGCGGCTCAAAATCCCCCCCCACCCCCCTTCTCCATCTCCGACATTCACTTCAGCCACTGTTCACCCCCCCCCCCCCCCCGTCCCCCATCTTTGTAATTTAGGTGCGTTTTCTGGATGGTTTTCTTTCTGGCCTTGTTAGTAAAATCCATATGAAGGGCAATCCTGGTGTTTAATACCAGTTGGCCTCCAGTGGGCCACAGGCATTTCTGACTTTTCCCAGCTGATTTGTCTCCGATTCGTTGTGGCCATCTCTGGACTTTATTTCCTGCACTTGTTCTGATTTTTGTGCACTCTAACACTTTCTGGCTTGAAACTAGTCTTGATGTTTCCCAACTACTGATCCAATACTGCACGCAAGTTCTTTAAATTAACCCAATGGCCCATTTTATTAACTTTACTCATTGGCTTTATTGTATGCAGTGTAAGTAGGGCTTAAAGTCCAGCCCCTCAGCAACACATTGTGCCAGCGGGGACGTTACTTGAACCACAACTATTGAAGTCTTGCCCTGGGCAGTGGTGCATGGCTGCGAAGGAGAGGGGGGGGGGGAACACCTACAAATCGGTACAGCTGATTTAGGGACGCACTAGGTCTCACTAACAGTCAATTTCAAAGTTTCCTGGTTATTGCCCTTAAACAGGCCCTGTACCCCTGCCAGCACCTTTGCTTGGTGGTCCCAGAGAAGCAATGTGTAGCCCTCCCTGCCGTGGAAGACCCTTCTGATGTACTTGGGTGATGGGCAGGTCTTAAGAGCAGGTCATGAGTTCTAGACACGAGCTGCATAGCTGGGGGGGGGTCGTTTGCAATTCTTACTGCCCCTTGTAGAGGATATGGAGTGAACTGTGGCAGTTACTTCTGTTTGTTTGCACTAGAGTGACCATGCAAACACCATTGTTCCATGCTAGGGGCTTGAATTATCACCTTGTTGATCATACGTCTTCTTGTTGCGTTCCTTGTTTAGCGTGCTTGCCCAATGGCACCATGATCGCCACTGCCCTGAGTGCAGATGTGCTACCTGAAATGGATGCTCGCAGAACACACCTCCGGGATCCAAGTTGTCTTCCAGCGGAAGCAAACTCCTCCATGGCCCTGTTCCACATTTCCTCCAATACCTGTGGGACTACCAGGATGGTAAGTGTGCTTTTTGGGGGCAGAGAAAACCTACATGCAAAAGTGCGCTGGGTCCGATCTGATGTACAGGCTTCCTTGGGTAGATGGAGGCCGTGGAGTGATGTTGGGTCCAGGATCAGGGACTGACTTGATTGACCTGCACTGCTGCTCCTATGGGCGTGACTTCTTCGCTCAGCAAAGGTCCCCCAAGGCCCTCCTCTCCAAGACGAGGGCTAGCGTCACTGATTGCCTTGCACCTGGGCGCTTCAGCTAAGTCCTAAGGCACCCATAGTGGAGTCTTAATCAGTAACACTTCATCGTGGTGTGGGGTCAGCAGTCTCACTGACCCCTCTCTCTGGCGTTGGGACTGCTGCATTCCCTCATGGGCTGACCTCTGGTCAGCCAAAAAGGGGAAGTAAGCAGGCCCAAGCCTCCTGGCACCTCGGAGGCAGAGCTGCAGGTAAGTGTTTAAAAAAAAAAAGTGTGTTCCGTCCGCCCCTCCCTCCTAAACTTACCAGCCACCACTGTTGAAGAGGTGAGGGAAGACTTTCAAACTGGTGCCACACAGCAAAACATACTCCCCATACCACTGATGGTGCCCTGCACAGTCACAAAAGTCCACATAACCTATTAAAAAATAAAAAAAACACACACAAAAACTGAAGGGTCAGAGGTCGGACCTGTCGCAAACACTTGACCGACCCACTCTGTCCCACTCATTGTGCCATTACAAAAAATTGGGTTTTCCCAAGAAAATCAGGGACCTGGGAATCGAATTAATACAACAAACAATGGTCCTGACTCAATACTTAGCGAATCAGCAGTATGTCATCCAGTTAGTTCTTTGTTAAATTTAGAGCTAAATAACATTTCGCACAAGCTCAAAAAACTCAATTTTGACACTTCACCATGAAGCGATACAACATCCACTGTTTGATTAAGCGATATTTATTCATTTACATCAATTTTTTGATTATATAAAGTTCGGCGCATGGTTGCTCCAGAGGGAACGTGCATAAGATAAGGGTGCTGAGAAGTGAATGTGTAGGGAGAGAAATTTCAGAAAGCAATAAAGAATTAGGATAAGTAACAAAATACACGGTTTACAATTCACCGTACAAAGTGTCCTGGTCACGTGTCAACGAATACAGTCACAATTTTATGTACAGAATCCAATTCATATTTTGGCACGTTGGGTGAGGGACGTGTACCAGGCTCATTTATGAGGGGGTGTCGACGTTTCGACCCGTCTTAGGGTACAAAGGTAATTTGATGCCTTGACCATGCGGGTCTTCAGGACAACAAAGGAGGGGGGCAACCTGACGAGTTCCTCAGCTTGGCTTAAGGATCTAGAAAAGGGGGCAAAACAGATGATCAGGATGTTGGATCGCTGATGCGATTAACACCTGCCAAGGCGGGTGTATGCTTACCTAGCGTGAATCCAGGGGTGGTTCAAACATGGATCGCTAGTGGCAATAATTCAATAACCATACGTGTGGTCTGGTCGGATTATATTTCACAGACACTGGAACTGAAATTAGACAAAATGAACAGTGTGAGGGCCAAGCGGCAACCTGCTCGCTCTGATGCGAAGATGGGGACTTAAAAAAGGGGTTTAAAAACACAGTACCTGCGATGCGGACTCAATCCGTTCTGCAGTGTTATCACAGGGAAAAGGACTTCAACTTGAGCTTCTCATTTCCAGGGCACTGGCCATTCTAGGGGACAAGGTGAGTGATATAAGTGCCAATTGGCCAGCGTTGTGAGCTAAAACACCAAAAAGGCCTGCCAGCGTTCTTACCTGCCTCTAGTACAGAGCGTGCTTCTCGTGGCGTCTCAACCGGAGGGAATGCGGGCGCATGCGCTCTGGATAAAAAGCACCGGGTAACCGTACACGTAGTGACGGTGCGTCGGTAAGAGTCAGAGTGGAAAGACTCACCGAAGCGTTATGCCTGTAGTTCCAACGGGGCCTGTGATGTCTATCTGAGGTCCAGATAGCGCCGTGTGCTTGGACCATAGTCTACAGTACCAGGAGTGAATAGTGACTTAAAATTAAGGGCAGAACTTGTGGTTCGATAAAATCAATAGGCACACAGCAATTCTTAATTCTGTCATGCAATGACAATCATGATGAATTATGACAATCAAGGATCCATTATAATGAATATACAGTTCATGAGGGAACATCATTTCTTAAAATACAATGAATGATTACCACCAAGGACTAAAGACGACAGACAATAGAACAGTTCCAACGTGTATACAATTCAAACATACATACAATTACATACAATTGAACATCCATAGGCTGTCAATGTAAAGGCCAAAATTATACAGTGTTGACCAGTTGTAATCCGGGGCAATCTACCTCAACCGAGAGATTGACAGAACGGGCCACATTTCACAGTATTACTCCTAAAGAACAAGAAATTCTCTCTAAAGGTCTCTCCTTTGTCCCCACATGTATGCCCAATGATTTCAACTTAAAACTAGAACTACATCATTTCTTCAGGAAAGTCCGTCTTAAACAGTTCTTCCTCAAGACTCCATATAAACCTGTCTTCTCAGGCAGTGGCCTCCGACCACCATCCAGGTTTAATCCCCCAACACACACTGTACCACATAAAATATTGACTTATGAGCAAGTGGTGATGAGGGATGTGATGACTGCCCTTTCTAAAAGACTACATGGTAGGTATAACCTAACCAAAGAGGAACGTGATGCCCTAGAATCTTTGAGGACAAATGGCAACATTGTAATCAAACCCGCTGATAAGGGGGGTGCCATTGTCCTGCAGAACACAGAGGACTATAAGAGGGAGATCCAGTCGCAATTAATTGTGGAAGGCAACTACTCTAGACTTAAAAAAGACCCTACGCAAGACATAGGTAAATTGATAAGTAAAGTTACAAAAGATGCATTGGATGGGGGTTTTTTGAGTAAACTGGAGTATGAATATTTAAAAAATAAACATCCCAGAATACCCACCATCTACACCCTCCCCAAAATACATAAGCGCATGAAAGACCCTCCGGGTAGACCAATCGTCTCCGGTTGTGGTTCTATTCTGGAGCCTCTATGTAAATATATCGATGTTTTCTTGAAACCCTTAGCTGAGGACACTGCCACTTATCTAAGGGATTCGATGCAAACTATTCAATTAGTGGATGATTACACTTTTGACTCCAATGCCCAAATACTTGCAACCATGGACATATCTGCCCTATACACCAACATTCCCCAACTCCAGGCATTGAATTGTATGGAACAGGCCCTTGACACGAGACCGGCACCACACCTAGTTCCCACAGAATTCATTATCAAACTCCTTGAGATTGCAATGACCAGGAACTATTTTAGTTTTCAGGGACAGTTCTTCAATCAAACGGCGTAGCAATGGGGGCAAGCTTTGCACCGAATCTGGCCATCTACATGAGTTTTTATGAACAGCTATATGTCCTTAGCGATCTTAACCCATATAGGGCGAAGATAGAACTCTGGCGACGTTATATTGATGACGTGCTCATCATTTGGCGTGGTGATGTGGAAGACCTTCAAAGATTCCATCATTGGCTCAATACTTGTTCGACCGATCTACAATTCACCATGGAATATAGTAGAGAAAAGATCAATTTCCTTGACATCCTTATAATATCTGAGCAGGGCAAACTCTACACGAATCTTTACAGGAAAAGCAGTGAAAGGAACACTCTACTTCGCTATTCGAGCCACCATCCTCGTAACCTCAGAGACAACTTACCCTTTGGGCAGTTCCTGAGGCTACGTAGGAATTGCTCAAAAAAGGAAGACTATTTCGATGAGTCTGCCGGACTTCTAGCACGTCTGGTGGAGCGCGGCTACCCTATCAGGCTCCTTAAAAAAGCCCGCAAAAGGGCATGGCATAACCATAGGGAATTTTTGTTGACCCCTAAGTCTAAGGAGACCCCCAAGGAAGATCGCTTAGTGTGTGTCACAACATTCTGCACAAAGAGCAATGAGATCAAAAAGATAGTTAATAAACACTGGCACCTAGTGTCTGACGAATTGGGTAACATACCTATCCCCTTACATGCATTCAAGAAAGGGAAAAACATACGAGATCACTTGGTTAAATCTCTACTACCTATGCCACCCAATATCGGTCAGACCACTTTATGGGGTGTTCCGTCCGTTACGGGACACCATAAATGTGGATCTTGCAAAGCCTGCCCTTTGACCAAAGAAATCAATACATTTACACACCACGAAAAGGTACACACGCTGAAGGGCTTCAGTAATTGCAACTCGTCAGTTGTCATATACGCAATTGTTTGCCCATGTGACTTTATGTATGTGGGTCAGACGACTCAAAATTAAGTGTCGCATCCTCCAGCACTGCAGCCGTATACGCTGCAAAACAGTGGGAGCCCCCTTGGTTGACCATTTTACGAAGTTTGATCATGCGGCTGACAGTTTAAAATGGTGGGTTCTTGAAAAGATCAAGCCAAACCCCAGGGGAGGTGACCTCAGTATTACACTTAACAGAAGGGAATGCAGATGGATAGATTCCTTGGACACTATCCATAGAGGATTGAACGAGTTGGAGGAGATTAATAGACAGATTTCCACCATGAGTACTGGTTAGTATGTTGGTGGTAACCATCTCCCGCCATTGGCATACTGCTCATGGTTACAACTGATTAATACTGTGAAATGTGGCCCGTTCTGTCAATCTCTCGGTTGAGGTAGATTGCCCCGGATTACAACTGGTCAACACTGTATAATTTTGGCCTTTACATTGACAGCCTATGGATGTTCAATTGTATGTCAGCCTATGGATGTTCAATTGTATGTAATTGTATGTATGTTTGAATTGTATACACGTTGGAACTGTTGTTCTATTGTCTGTCGTCTTTAGTCCTTGGTGGTAATCATTCATTGTATTTTAAGAAATGATGTTCCCTCATGAACTGTATATTCATTATAATGGATCCTTGATTGTCATAATTCATCATGATTGTCATTGCACGACAGAATTAAGAATTGCTGTGTGCCTATTGATTTTATCGAACCACAAGTTCTGCCCTTAATTTTAAGTCCCTATTCACTCCTGGTACTGTAGACTATGGTCCAAGCACACGGCGCTATCTGGACCTCAGACATCACAGGCCCCGTTGGAACTACAGGCATAACGCTTCGGTGAGTCTTTCCACTCTGACTCTTACCGACGCACCGTCACTACGTGTACGGTTACCCGGTGCATTTTATCCAGAGCGCATGCGCCCGCATTCCCTCCGGTTGAGACGCCACGAGAAGCACGCTCTGTACTAGAGGCAGGTAAGAACGCTGGCAGGCCTTTTTGGTGTTTTAGCTCACAACGCTGGCCAATTAGCACTTATATCACTCACCTTGTCCCCTAGAATGGCCAGTGCCCTGGAAATGAGAAGCTCAAGTTGAAGTCCTTTTCCCTGTGATAACACTGCAGAACGGATTGAGTCCGCGTCGCAGGTACTGTGTTTTTAAACCCCTTTTTTAAGTCCCCATCTTCGCATCAGAGCGAGCAGGTTGCCGCTTGGCCCTCACACTGTTCATTTTGTCTAATTTCAGTTCCAGTGTCTGTGAAATATAATCCGACCAGACCACACGTATGGTCATTGAATTATTGCCACTAGCGATCCATGTTTGAACCACCCCTGGATTCACGCTAGGTAAGCATACACCCGCCTTGGCAGGTGTTAATCGCATCAGCGATCCAACATCCTGATCATCTGTTTTGCCCCCTTTTCTAGATCCTTAAGCCAAGCTGAGGAACTAGTCAGGTTGCCCCCCTCCTTTGTTGTCCTGAAATAGACCTGCATGGTCAAGGCATCAAATTACCTTTGTACCCTAAGACGGGTCGAAACGTCGACACCCCCTCATAAATGAGCCTGGTACACGTCCCTCACCCAACGTGCCAAAATATGAATTGGATTCTGTACATAAAATTGTGACTGTATTCGTTGACACGTGACCAGGACACTTTGTACGGTGAATTGTAAACCGTGTATTTTGTTACTTATCCTAATTCTTTATTGCTTTCTGAAATTTCTCTCCCTACACATTTACTTCTCAGCACCCTTATCTTATGCACGTTCCCTCTGGAGCAACCATGCGCCGAACTTTATATAATCAAAAAATTGATGTAAATGAATAAATATCGCTTAATCAAACAGTGGATGTTGTATCGCTTCATGGTGAAGTGTCAAAATTGAGTTTTTTGAGCTTGTGCGAAATGTTATTTAGCTCTAAATTTAACAAAGAACTAACTGGATGACATACTGCTGATCCACTCATTGTGCAGCATCTTCTCTTGTCTGTGTTTATGGATGGGGGGGGAGGCTAGGGTGTCCATCATAGCTGGGATCCACTTGCATGTCTGAAGGCCCAGAGTGGCTAGTGCATATTGAGTTGTATCTCCAGTTATCATTCCTCCTCATTGGGTTACTCCTGTGTGATCCTAGACCATACCTGGATGGACGGCAGCTACCCCGAGGCTCGCAGGTAAGGGTGAGGCCTTGCCAGGCCGGAGCTTTGGAACACTTTCCTGGGATTCTGGGCCAGGCTGTCTGACAACAGTTTTCAACAGACAGATTTTTTGTGGTTTTTATTGAAGTACAGAATTCTTACAAAACCAGTTTGGTCTACTTTGGGGATTTCATTTTTTTGGAAAATGAACTAATCTGAAGATGCACTGGCTTTCCGAAGAAAACAGGAAATGTCCGAAGCATGGAAAATGATGTCAAGTGTTTGGATGATAGACTAACCGTGGTGTTTCATGGCTAATACTTCCTTCATCGGGATCATCTGCAGTGTAGTGGCACGGTCGACTGGGCAGTTGAATGGGTGGTGTCTGAAACCAACCTGTGGGTGCCGAGCAAAAACACTTGATGGAATGGGACCTGGAGATCTGACCTTGGATAAGACTACCTTTGCTGTGCTTTGTAAGTGTGATCACTGACTGCTTCCCAGCCTCAGTTTACCTTGCTTTGTCTTCTCCAAACCACAGTTTGATGGCATGTATTTGGTGAAGGAGAATGCAATCTTGTTCGACCGAGAGTTGATTCCTGTTGAAAAGCCAGCAATCTCCAGAGATCCAGAATACAAGTAAGTTTATGTTCTGGAGTAGACCATCTTGGAGGTTTGAGGAAACTGGAAAGAGGGGAGCTTCTTTTTGTGAATCTGTAGATTGAAGGGGGTTGTGCATAGTGGGCTCTTAGCCAGAATGCTCAGGAGGGTACTTCTTGGCTGTAGATGACACCTGAAGGAAATGTCTTTGCACTTATCAGATGCAATCTTAAGGCTCAACCACAGCTCTCCAAAGGGCTAGGTCTTTGGCCCTCTTCAGTCATTTAGATTTGTCCGCTTGCACCTTAGTGATGAGAGAGGTCAGTTTCCTTCATAGTGCAAACCCTGCCAGATGAGGCCCTGTTCAAGTGTTTAATGTAGCTATTGTAGTTGTAAATGGCATTTCTGTAGCGCTTACTACCCCAGACGAGGTGTTGAAGTGCTTTGTGGCAAGTAGTGCTCAACTCCGAATTATTCACGTCAACTCTTGGGTTTCGATCAGTGTAAACAATATAAAATAAAGAAATGTAAAAAAAAGTGTGCTAGTTTTTAGGTCTCGCCTGACCCAGCACATGCGCTGGTCTGGCGAAACTTATTGAGAGGGCTCCAAAAAGTGCTACCAGACCAGCCTAGAGCTACAGTGCATGTGCAGGGGCACGCGTGCTGCGCTTTACCGCGATTACTTTCACTTGCACGGCTGCTTTGCATAGCCAATAGGTCTCGTTTTTGGGACCTTATAAGTATATAAGCAACTGTTGCATGGCTAAACACTTATAAGGTCCCAAAGGCGAGACCTATTGGCTATGCCAATGCTTGTTAGGTTTGCACTCCTAAAAGAACCCACACGCAACCAAAATTTGAGGATAACATTTAAAACCAATCCAAATTTAAACGGGTTTTTTTTATCGACGCTAACCAAAATTGAAAAGATTCCAGAAATAATGTAGTGTAAACAAGTGTGTAATCTTGTGTGCATGTACAGAGTACCATCTACAAAATAAATCGTGGATTGTTTTTAGGTGCTATGATCCTGCAGAATGCTGGTAAACCTTCAGGTTAAGAATCTGTTATCCATCTAAACCAGTGCTATCCTGGAATACAGTACCATCCCCTGGTGTGTGTGTGTGTGTGCGCGCACAGACACCAGTGGCCCACCTGGCTTTGGTATCCCAGGGATGGGCATTAAAGGCCTCTGGCTTCAGATGCCATGGTGCCGGAGGGCATAAAATGCACCTACTCTTACCCTACTGCACATAGTGAGAGTGTGGTTCCAGCAGTGAGGACTGGGTTTTGTAGGCCCTGTGCATCACTGTTGCCACAGACACCCCTTCTCTTGCCTGAAGTGGGTCAGTTGGCGGTGGCGTTTATATACTGTTCCCATCTGTTGCCTGGTCTGAACGGACCCTCCATTGACCTTGCACAAGAGGCACCCGCTGTAGATGTGTTTGTCCTTTCTATAGACGCCCGGTCCAATGTGGGCTGAAGTCCAATGCCCCAGCATCACATCTCCCTTCATGACATCTGGGGCAGACCACCTCGCTCCTTTCTTTAGAACTTTTCAGAGTTGCTTTACTCAGCGTTGGTTTCTCTTCCAGGTTGACCATACGTTGCCGCTACCCTGTCAGCCAAACCAAGAGAGTCTATGGAAAGAGGGTGATTCTCCAGAGAGGGGCTAAAGGTAACGTCTCTTCCCTCCCAATCGCTTGGAATGCATGGGTGGACTCCAATGGTCCGTCCAGCGTAGAGTTCTTGTGCAGTCTTGCATCCAGAGGTGTCCTAGAATGTTGCTTGGTTTGAGGTATACTTGGGCTTTGAGACCTAATGTGCCGTTCATCAGAAGACCCCTTTAAATCTGTTCAGAAGTGACCGAGTTCAAGAAACACCTTCCAGCGACTCTAGATACCCATAGCTTTTCAACTGTCTCCATTTCTTGTAGAGTACAGGGAGGTGTCAATTTCTTCAAGTTGGGTTGGTTACGTTTTGCACATCTGTAGAGATGCTTGGTTACGTTTTGCACATCTGTAGAGATGCTTCAATTTATTCCTAAGTGCACGCATTTGGTTTGTGTTTTACATTGTTTCCAGACACGTTGGTGAGTTTCTTGTTGGTAGGGCCCATTTACTCCTGCGAGCGTTTGCACTTTGTTGAAGGAAATGAGATGCTGGTCGCGAGATGGAGCTGGGGTTAGAGGCGGGTGTCCTGGTAACTATAGTGTGTGAGCCCTAAAAGGCAGGCTGCCTACAGTAGAGCTCTGAAGACTCCGCGTATTGGGTCTGGTCACCAGTCCTTTCGTGTTGGTAATTTTGTTGTGCATTTACACATGCATGCAGGAAGACTGTGCCTACGGAGCCTGTGGCAAGTGGTGTCTCTAACCAGCCCCATGTCCAGGTGGGACTGAAATGGACTTTAGGTCTCGCTTGAGAGCAAAGCTGTCTGCAAGACCTATTGCTGCCATTCTTAACACTTCGTAGTGGGGAGAAATAGCGAGCAACAAACTTAAATGGAAAGTCTGGGAGCGCAATGCGAAGACTTGCAGAGAACGTGTACACGAGCCTTGGCTAAAACATTAAAACTAGTCTGTGGTGCCCAAAGGATTCCAATGCATGTATGTGATAAATGTCCTGTGAAACACTGTCATTCACCTGATGGCCCCTTTAAGGGGGCGTGGCCTGGTAGTTGGCATTCCTTTGGGCCTGGAACAGGACTGATTTGCATTCAGCTGACCTCTGATCTTGTGCTCCCTGTCAGATGTGACTGTGCAATGAAGTGATTCCTTTAGCGCGTTCCCTCCCTCACGATGAAGGGGGAAGGATCTGGGTAGGGATTCTAGCTGCTGTCTCACTTTCCATTTTCTTTTTAGTTGAAAGGAAAGCGAGCCTGAGGAAGGTGGCCCGACATGCTCTGAATCTGCAGTTGACTCTGGCCAAAGGTAAGCCGTTTAGTTGAATAATTCTCTACTGACGTAGAGAAGTTAACTTGATCGCCCTACGTGAGTTGCTGAGGCGGGAAAGGGGACCGACTGATGGAGGGTCGCTGTCCCCTGCTGAGACACCGGCCGCTCCTTTTAGACATCAACAAATGTGCCCAATCTGAGATCTGGTCTCATTGCCCTAGTTATTCTATATGTATGTGTTAGCCCAGACATTTCTTAAGTTTAACAATGTGGCCATAGTGTAGTTTGCTTAGTGGTGTTGCTAAATGGGTGAGGGGGCATATGGGGGGGGCACAGCATCTTCTGTAATAGTCACTGCTGTTCTCCTTACACCAGGGGGGCCAGGATGGACGTTCTCGCGACTACTACCCCTTCCACAGACTTTAATGTTTAATTCATAGTCTGCTTAAGGTGTTTAGATGACTGTGTAAAAATGTGCACTCATTCTTCATAATTTCCCATTGTAGATGGTGCCACCATTTGCCTGACTCTTATGTGCCCCCCTAAACTTGGGGGCTGCCACTGAGTGCTACACAGGAAAAGTTATTTTCCCCCAGATTTTTTTTTGGGGGGGGGGTACATTTTCTCTCCTGGTAAACTGTTTTAATACAGTTTTTCTACCGTTGAGGGTTTGTTGGATTTGTGTATTGTGTACCCAGATATGTTGCAGGCAGCTGAGCCCTGATGTAAATCCCAATCCGTGATGAGGCTTGCACAGTAAACTCCTTGATTGAGCAATGTTATTGATGGAGTTTTGTCCAGTGACTTTGAACAGTTGGTCTAAATGAGAGAATTGAATGGCCAGCGCAATACCCTCCGCGTGTAAAGAATCCATCTGCCTGCTTCCCTTGACCTCCAGATGGCTCTTATGACACGTTTTACTCTGCGGAAGACTTCACTCAGATCCTGGCATCGGCGACGCTGTTCTTGGAAGTAGAGCTGCTGCAGCACGGAGAGCAGCAGGCCGTGGTCCTGGAGGACTGCTGGGCGACTCCGACTGCTGATCCAGAGGAGATCCCGCGGTGGGACCTCCTATCGCACAGGCACGTATTGTGTGGATGAGTAACTCCGGCTGACGGGAGCGACTGGGTGGGGGCCTTTGTAAAGGGAAGTGTAGAGTCAAGTCTGTGATTGTGATGGCCACAGCAGACATGGGTTCTTAAGGTTGCTAGGTTTTGGCAGAAGGCGGACCTCCTCATGCGTTGTATTACTTATGGAGCGCATTGTCAGTCTGCGCTCCGGTACATCTTAATTGGGCGTGACTGGTGCAGAT
Source organism: Triturus cristatus (assembly GCF_964204655.1). Classification (NCBI taxonomy): domain Eukaryota; kingdom Metazoa; phylum Chordata; class Amphibia; order Caudata; family Salamandridae; genus Triturus; species Triturus cristatus. The sequence continues at coordinate 779,301,765 of NC_140595.1, read as the reverse complement.
TGGGACTACGTACCATATTATGGATAAAAAGTGCTGTCCAGAGAATAGGCAGGAATTTCCCCATCTGTGGAAAGTGCTTCAGCGGCTGACAGACCAGCAGTGGTCCATGAACTTGAGGGGCAAGGATTCCCCCCCACAGATGGTTGCAGAGTTGAACAGTACCACCCTTCTAAGGAAGGCCCCCCTCATAAAAAGGCCCTTAAGTGTGAATGGATTGTTGCCAGTGCCACTACAAACTAGGCATGCAGTCAGTGTGCCTCCCGAGCCAGTTTGACCCCACATCGGTCTTCTAGACCATATAAGAAAAGGCGTTCCCTCATTTACATCAGGGGCACCCCCATGCTGGTGACAGCCCCCTTAGAGATTCACAGTGCAGAATGTGCACCCTCAACTTGTATGAAAGGGCAGCGCCTGGGGCCCCTTCTGTAATCCATGGACGCCAGTTGCATCCCTAGGGCACCTCCATAATGCAGCCCAGGAATGCAGATTCGGGTTTTGAGGTCCTCGCTTGAGGTGTGGTGGTTCTTGGTGGTTACATGTGTTGTATATTGATTTAGAGCTAGAGTGAAACCACTGAGGCAGGCCAGAACCGGAGAACTTGAATGGGAGTCAACTCGCAAGGGGAGTAAAGCTCCTGTTAACCGCTTACTGTGATTAATTTGCCCAATATCTACATCTTGATAGCTTTGCCCAGGATTTTGAGACTGGTAGGAGTATAAAGCCTTTGACCACAAGGTCATTAAACATAAAAATGCTGTTCGTGTGACTGTCGGTGGTAAGTTGGAGATGGTCCCTCTACACCACAGTCCTGCTCTGGATCGCAGTCCAAGTCCTCCAGGGCGCGTGCATGATTGCGGGGTTTGCCGAGGATGGTCAGTGGCTACTATGAACTAGCCAGGGGTTTATGCTGTCCTGAGCCATGCAGGGGACCTTTATCTTTCCCAAGAGTGTGCAATGCGAAATTGATGAACACTTTGGCAGCTCGTGTTGCTCTTTCTAATGACACCTTCACTTTTGGGCTTCCAGCCTAAGATGGAACATCAGGGAAGGGATCGGGAGAGGGAGGAGAGAATCCCTTTTTAAAGCTTAAGGACTCTGGCATCTGGGTTTGAGGACGAGTCCATTATAGAAGTGAAAGCTGCATCCTGGGATTCTCCGAACTTGAGGTAGGCAGGACCAGAATTTCAGCGCCTAAGACCTAGCCCAAGTCACCTGACTGGCTACTCCTACCGGACTAAGTATTTACATACCGCCTGGGAATGTGGGTACGAGTGGCTGCCCTATATCAACTGGTCTAAGGGTTTCAGTCTGTTTATGGTTAGTGACGTGTTGCTCTTTCATTACAGGTGTGCTGTTGATGGGTCTTCACACAGCACCTGGCTGAAGGACAGTCCTGTGGAAAATGTGAAGCAGTTTGTTGTCGAGGCGATACCTTCCGCAGATGTGAATGGACTTCGTGGCCCGGTAAGGGATGGAGGGTCCATGTTTGGTTTTGATGTGACCTTATGGTATCCATAGTTCTTTTGACTGATGGTGAACCGTGTAATAATGGTGCACCATGGCTGATCTCTACCCATGTTGTCCTGCCTAGATCTCGGTTTGCATCTTAAGATACGAGTTAAGTGCAGTGAGTGATTCTGAATGGAAGTGGCTTTAGTGTAGCATTAAGTGCCAGATCTGAACTTCAAATGGGAGTGAGTGCTTGTGGGGGGAGTATCTGGAGGTGCAATGGCCCGCAACTGTGCAGGAACTAAATTTGCTCTTATGGCACTGAAGGAGGGTAACCTGCATGCTAAACTGCAGGGGGTGCCCTGGAGAGGTAATCCATAACCTGCGATATTTGTCTGTAGGGCACACCTAAACAATTACTTTGTCCTCTTTCTATGAGTTAGAGGGTCCTTTTAATAATTTTTTTGATTGCGTGCCCATATTCAGCCATGAGGTACAGGGTCAAGACTGATTTGCATATAGCTTTGTCTGGGGTGGTGAAGTGAGCTGAACGATGATGGATTCAACCCAGATCTGTGACTTGGGGTGAGCGTCTGAAAAGTTTCAGCCCTCCATCCATCTCCTTGGGTTTGCAAAATTAGCCTTTAGGCGTGAATAGATGGCGGAGTGGAAGGTTAGAGCACTTCTGCAAGCCCTGAATGAGCAATTATCTGGGACTGTGGTCCGCTGATTACATTCTAGTTTACCCAGTTACATGTATTGTTGCATGTACATTGATTAAGAATCAAACTTTTCAGTTGAAATCTGTTGCATCTCCCTTTTTGACAGGTACACATTCACTGCAGCGTATCGGTCTGTGATGGAAGCCAAGCTGGCCAGGAGGCCTGTGCACAAAGCTGTGACCCCAGGGAGGGAACCACTGGTGAGGAAGGGGTTAAACTGGAGACCTGTGCACAAGTAACCGTGCTGGCTTTTGCCAATACTGTTGAACTTGTGATTTCTCACTTGCTGTCGGCAGTGGAGAAGAGCCTCCCCATTAAGTAGTAGGTAACCAGAACTGTAAGTGGGAGCAATGGGTCTGGTGCAAGTCCACCCCCCTCCCCCCCCCCCCCCCCCCCGACAACCAGGCACAACGAATGTTGAAGAGCTGTTAACAAAACTGACTATGCGATGCCTGTGGCGTCAGCCTGTATGTATGAAGTCCAGAGGCACACAGTGGCTCAGTATGGCCGACCCATCCCAGGGGCCTTCTCCACACTCGCCCCGTTTGCATGCAGGCGCCCTATTGTCAGGGATTTTGCCCACTTAGGTGCTATTTTCCAATCGATCAATATTGGCCTGTTTTTAGTTCCAGCTTACTACACTGTACATTCACTATCTGTTATGAGGCATATTGTGGATTACCAAAAACAGACTTGTAGCTCGTCCATTGCTTGGCTTTCCTTGTCACTCATGTGCCTTCTTATTCGTGTCCCTGCTTGTCAATCTGATTTGTTCCGCCTGTGAAACATCGCTTCTCCCACTGATCGCTTTTCAAGGACTGTTTTTCTTTGCGTGAAGTACTCCATTAGTTTCCTAGCCGTCTCCATAGTGTAAATCTGTCCTGCCTCTCCTTGCCCTCCCTCTCGTGCTTACCTTCCATCCCTGCTTAAATTGAGCCTGTGATTTCTGGTGCTCAGCACGGCATTTAATTGTCAACACCGGCACTGGTGACAGTCTGCCACACGGTGGCGCTGTCTGGTTAATTTAGGGAAGACCACCAGTTAATCCTTTTTAATGTATGTTGAATTTATAATTACCTGCTGCCCAAGCCATTCTTGTAGCTTTGGGGGCAAGAAATAGTCTGAACTGCAAAACTTGTAGAGTGTTGTGGCTAGTATTTGTGGTGTTGCGATCATTGGCAGCATGCCTGGGGCAATGTGTTCTGCAAACTGCAATGGCCTCCTGACAAGAACCCTGGCACTTGTTTTACAAATTAAGCACTGCTTCCCATCTGTGCTCTGTCTAGCTTTCCCCAACCCATGTGGCTTTCACTCTTGCCCCAGTTGCTCTTGTGTCCCCTCCCATGTTTCTTTAGAATTCTCCCCCATGTTGCTTTGCCTTTCCCCCACCACCCAACAACCATTCACCATGTTGCCTTCACTCCCCCGCTGGCTTGAACACATGCTTTTGCATTCTATTTTTTTTAGTTGCCGATTATTTTTAATTTTTTTAATAAAAAGAGAACCAATGCGCCACCGCTTTTTGCAGGCATGCATACAAAGTGTGTGACAGCGTCAAGTTTTGAATGCATGGAGAGGTGTGGCTCACTGGTTGGAGGCGGCAGACCCGTAAGCAGAGAATCGGCCAGGGACCAGGGTTCAAATCCCAACGCGGCAGGGTCGTGGACCAGGGTCAAAATGGACTCGATAATTCTCGCCTCGGTACCTACTCTAACCAGGAACACACTCGGCAACTCTGGGCATTAAGCTTGCCTCATCTCCACAACGGCCCCCCACAGATGCCAGGGATGCCTGGTTTCACCTTGGAGATACCCAGAAAGGGACCATCTCACAGGGATAGCCAGGACGGGTTCCCCAGCGGTCTATAGCGCCGGGACACTTCCGAGTAGCTGTGCGCTGAATAAATTAAAATAACATAACATTTTAATTTTAGCCGCTCTGCACAGCATTGCAATTGCTTTACAAGGTGGATAAAACTATTGGCCAAAGCCAATGGGTCACAAGGGTGATGCTTATTGGCTTTGACAATGCTTGTTTTTTCTGGTCAGAATGTGTGGCTTGACCTATGCCCACTATTTTTCTGACCCATGCATGCTTTTGTTTCCACTTAGGATTTGCATCGGATCGAATGACTGAGTTTGTGTCCGTGGGACCTGTGGAAATCCTGGCCATGGAGGACGTGGTTAGCTCTAAATTTTCAGGTAAGCCGTGCCACGCGACCAATGGAATCTGGCGCTTGATGGATGTCCCTATTACCAGGCAGGGGGAATTGGCAACAGGGGGAAACAGTTATGATTAGATGCTGCATGGCACCTATATTATGTCACTAGTCGGGCTAGGAAGGGTGGGCTCTGGCAATGATCACTCCCAACAGTGAGATGTCTGGTAACTGGACCATTGCCCCTGGCCTTACCCACAGCCCGCTTGCCCCCTTAACCACAGAAGGGATTCTGTGTGTGGGGGGGGGGCAGATAGCAAGATCTTAAAACGAGTCTGGTAGTATCCAGCTTCCCCTCGGTGGTGGTTGGTGGCATCAACTGTGGGATGCTGGAAAGATCAGTCAGTCCCCACCTCACGCCACACTGTGACGTTAGCAGTGGCACACGCCATCTTCCTCACCAGAGCGCTTTGTGTATGACTTGGAGGCGGTCTGAGGGTGAATCTCCTGCTGGCGTGCTTATGATGGGAAGTTTTGAGTCAATTGGAAGGGCATGTGGTCGATACTTCTACTTGGAGCAGATCACTGGGAACATTGCAATTGGGTCTAAAGCTATATTGAAAGGATCTATTGGGTTTATAGTGGCGGACTAAGATGAACATTCGTCGTAGGGTTCATGCAGTAGGATTTTGACGAATTTAAGGCGCTGAATGACCGTTCCTTCTCCGTGCTGCCCCTTGGATTGCTATAAAATGTTGGCAGCATAGCCCGTAATGCTGCTCCCGTGTGAGTAACAGTGCAACATCTATGCTGCTTCAGTCCATGTCTACACTTGCCACGTTCCAGGTGAGACAGTTTAATAGTTCTTGCCAACTTTTGTCTCCATCAAATTCTAACTTTATGCTTGAGAGCCTAGTCTGTGCATGATTCAAATGCTGCAGAGACTATCTCCGTATACAAACCTACTCCCCCCCCCCCCCCCCCGCCCCCCCCGACGGTCAAAACTGACTTCTTGATTGTGCGACACAGATGTGGGGGTGTGCACCAGTGATTGTCTCTATAGGCATGTGTGCGCTATTTGTTTAGGGTGCACCTAGCTGTAAGGCAGCGGGTCACTAGGAGCGCACCTCGGACCATGCCGAGAGCGATGCACGGAGTACTGGATAAGCTGAAATTTTGACTGAGAACGGTAAGTCCTTGCTGAATTGGGAGTTCCTCTTGACCTAGTGTCATAGTGCCCATCTACAGAGATGATTTTACTCTGATTTTTATCCGCAAGTTCTTCCTTCGACCCCGACCTGACCAGAGTCCTTTAAGGTGTTCCCAAGGCTGCATTCTAGCCCCCACTTTATTTCTTCTCTTTATAAATGGCTGTATTTGCTTTTTGTCTAGCTATGAAAATGATGCCCCAGATCAGCTGGGGAGAGGGTTCCGGCCTTACTTTTTCCCAATGACCTCTTACTCATTTCTAAATCTTCAAAAGGACTCCCAACCCTTCATGGGTTTTCTAATTTTGTTCCATGTATGGGCTTGAAATGAATGCCCTGAAGACTAAATGGAGGTGCTTTACTCGCCAGGAAATTCCAGGGGAGCAATGAGGGTAGGGGAGAACCACATAGAGTTACAGAATTTGATTTCAGGATTTGATTCATACATGTCAATTACAAAAAGCTCCCTCTATAAAGCATAGAGCCTCTGCCATTCCTGGGTTTGCTAATCGTATTTCTTCATCCCCGAAGTCCCCTGCAATTTTATGTATAAAGCCCAAGCAATTAAGGCTGCTCTATACAGTTCTGAGCTTTGGGCCAATGTGACGTCGCAAACGTAGGGATTAAAGATAATCAATTAAGGTCTGAGGCGAATCTTGGCCAGAGTAATCTTCTCTTGAAGATTAGATCTTGCAGTGAAGCCCATTTCAAAGCACACGAAGTTGAGCTCTAGAATATATTGGATCTGTATTTGTAGTACTGATGGGTGAAGTCCATTCAGGAATGTGCTCCGGGATAGCGTCACTCTTCCTCAATCACCAAAGATTTCTTGGCTTGGTTGTATCAAGATATCCCTAGTAGACCTTGGCCTGAAAGGCTGCCGGGGCGATCCATCTTTGATCTGCCCAAATGCAGTTGCTGGAGTGAAGGCCAGGTTTTGGGAATCCGGTGAGAAAGTGCCTAGTGCTTCAGAAGATTCCTTCTCCAACAATTTTTGTACCATAAAGCTGTTAAGTGTTAGGAATTTTTAGATCTACCACTCAAGGTCCACTTGTACTTGAAGTTCAGATAGTGCTGTCATTAGCCACATTTTTACCTGAATTAGTCTCCCATGAAGTTCAAATTATGTCCCTTATTCCTCATGGCAGGAGACTTTTTTTTTTGTCCTGCTTATTTCAGACCTAGGGCTAAATTGAGTTTCTCCAGAATCAATATGGTTTCTAAATGTTTTTACACTGCATAGCTTAGACTAACCCTGGGTGGTGAACTCTTCGCGAAGTTTGCTTAGTTTTCCGCACTCTGAGGAGCATGCAGAATTCCCAAAAACTCTGCTCTGAGCGGGTTTTTTTTTCTTTGCTCATCAACGGCAAGAGGAAATTCAACCTCCTGGTGATTTTACAACATGGGTGGAATTTTCAATGCAAGTGGTCGCAGCAGGTCATGAGCACTCGCTTTGAGAAGCTTTCCGTTCATGTTGAGAAAGCTGCCGCTCGAGTAGAAAATCTACTCTAGCAGCTGAAAGGCTGCACCCTCCTGCGCTGTTCGCAATGATTTTACAGCGCGGGACAAACAACCGGTGCTCAATCACCGTGAACGGCATGAACGTATCGCACTCCACGTAGCGCTGCAGAGTTTTTGGCACTTCATGGAGTTCCGCATAGTGGAACTCCGAACTCCTCGCAGGCTTGGCTCCAACTAGCAAAGTCAGGCAGTAGCCCTCTGCAACAAGCATCTGTTTTAACTGTTTTTTTGCTAAAGCGTTTTTTGGATTCTAGCTATTCACTCTTAAATGTACTTGCATGAGTCTGTCATAAAAATGGTTTCTTTTGTTGGTGGATTTTATTCTATACTCTGACCAGACTCTGCATGTTCTCTTCCCTCCCAGGTGAGAAGCAGTGGATGTCTTGGCCCTGGCTCCTGTCTGTCGGATTGGCTGTCATCGGTGTATTGGTAGTGGCCTCGGTCTTCCTTGCACTCAGACTTTTCAGTTGTTGAAAAATAAACTTTTTGTATGAACTAGCCTGGTTTTGTGACTTCTTCCGGACTAATGGTATTGATTAAAGAGCCTGCAGTCTCCCTGCTTGGATGAAGGGGACACTCCATTGTAGTTCATCAGTGGTCTTGCACTGTGGGGCTGGATACTTTTGATTCTGGGGGGGAGTGGTGGTACTTGATCTCTGGAGGGGAGATTGTTGTGAGCAGGTTCTGGCCAGGAGGAGCCTTTACTACACTCCTAAGGAACAGACCGATGCCATGCTGAAAACCGGTTCTATGTTTTTAGTGAAAGGAAACCACAGCTGTAGCCGCTCTGGCCATTACAATGGGTCATCAACAGAAGTCTAATCTCCTGGCAGGGAATAGATGTCAACATGATGTCTCGCCTAGGCAGCGCTTGCACTAGCTCTTCGAGACCTGCTGTATTCAGGATATGTGCATGAAGCTCCAACCATCCTTTTAATTGCTTCTGGTCACTGTCCTTTGTAAATAGTGGCTTTTCATTGGTCAATAGGCTCAGTAGTCCCTCCTTATTACTGCCTTTTTCTCTTCTTGTAACCACCCATGAGGACACCCCCGATTATATGCGTTAATAAGTAAATTTTAATCACAGGCTCGGAGCCCTATTTTCTTAAATGGTTTTCTCGTGCCTGCTGTTGCAGGCAGGACACGCTGTCCCACAATGCTTTTATGTTCCAGTTCTCTAGTTCCAAATTGGCAGCTTGCCACACTATCTTAATAATGGCGGGCGCTCGCCTTTTATTGCACGCAGCTCGCCTACGCTTGTGCCGCTATTTCTGGTTTGTTTTTGGTATAACCCCTGCTCATTACATTTTGATGTGGTTCTGGACACTACCGCTGCTAGGGTCTGGAGTGCCCATCCAGTCACACTGCACCACTCCTATGCCACAGCATGCACGCTCAACTCCGACTGGCCTTCTGCACAGAACACAGCACTGCCCCCCCCCCCCCGGCTGCCTGCCTGCTTCGCTGCAGTGGCTCCTCCTTCCAAACCCCTCATCACAGGGCCCTGCCATTGTCAGCCACAGACCACAGTCTGGAATGCTCGCAGGCACAGCCAGCACAGGTAAGAGCGGCGGGGAGTCGACAGCCGACGGGATGGGTAAAATTGAATGTAAAAAACAACCACTTGCCTTGCGCTCGCCGCATCGCCAATGCGGCGAGCACAGGGTACGTGGTTTTATTACATTTTATTTCATTTGACCTATCCCCTCATGTTGAATTTCCCCCCCCCCCCCCTTACCTGCAACAGCTGCGCCACCACCCGAGCAGTGGGCTGCCTGTGAAGCAAACAGCCATCTTGAACTACTTTCATGTGCATTCAGTCCAACATAATACTCAGTTTCAATTATACATAACTTCATACAAAAATTGAGTATACCCCAGACTATACTTTTCTACATTTTAGTTATGTCCTTAATTTGCTTGCTTATAATATGCACCACAGTAAAATATTACATACAAAGTCTCAAATGTTACTTTCATGAGGTGTTAATGAAATGAAAAGGGTATTTATAAAGCGCATGGCTACCAGAAGGCCTCCCAGCGCTACACATGACTAGTGAACGGGTGGGAGAGACAGAATGATTAGTTTAAGGGAATGGAAGGGTTTTGAGTTGTTTCCTGAAGGCGAGATGACTAGACTCTCTTTTCGGAGGTGGAGGGGAAGGGCGTTCCAGAGTCTGCCTGCGTTCAGAGAGGAGTCTGCTGCCAATTCTGGCTCGTTTGATTCGGGGGGTCTCGATTAGGTGAGATCATCCGAGCGAAGCTTTCGCTTTGCTTTATATGGATGGATTATGGCTGAGATCAGGGGAGGGCCTATCCCCTGTAGGGATTTGTGGACAATGCATAGCGATTTGAAGCGAATTCGCTCTTTCGCTGGAAGCCAATGTAGGAGTCGGAGGGCAGGTTTTGCGGAAAAATTTGGATGTTCCCGTCAACAATCTGGCTTCACAATTCTGGATGATCTGTAATTTATTGATCACGGAGGTAGGGGCTCCCAAATAAAGCGCATTGCCATAATCCAATCTAGAGAGTAGAATTGATTGGACCATGATTTTCTTGGCTTGGAGGGAGCAGGGGGAAGCACTTTCCTCTACATTCTGATCAGGCCAAAGCAAATTGCTACTGTCTTGCGCTTGGAATGTCAGATTATGGTCTAGCCAGATGCCCAGGCTCTTTATTTCAGGTTTAGGGGCTGGAACTGGGCCCATGCATACTGGCCAGATGGTTCTGAGTGGCGTATTGTCAAAATTGCCCAGAGTCATGATCGGTCTCTTCTCCATTTAATTTCAGGTGGGAAGACCCCATCCATTTTATGACTTCTGTAAGACCTGCTTTCAGGGTCGTGGAGTATTGTGTGGATTGGTTTAAGGCTACGACCAGTTGGGTGTCGTCAGCATGGGTAACCATATTGATCCCAAACAGGGCCACGATTGAAGCCAAAGGGACCATATACGCGTTGAAAAGCGTAGGGCTCAGTGATGAGCCCTGTGGTACGCCACACAGGAGAGGGTGAGGTTTGGAGCTCATGCCCTCTTCAAAAACATGGAATGAACGTCCCTTCAGGAAGTAGCACAGCCAACTCCGGGCAGTTCCAACTACTCCCAGATTGCTGAGACGGTGAAGCAAGACCTGGTGATTCAGTGTTGAATGCTGTGATCAAATCCAATAGGATGATGGCTGCAGCGCCTCCTGCATCTAGGATTTTCCTGCTTTCCTCCACAACCGCTAGCAGGGCAGTTTCTGTACTCTGCCGAGGCCGGAAGCCTGTTTGGGATGGGTGTAGCAGGTTGGAGGTTTACAGGAAATTGGAGAAGATGTGGTTAACATTTTTCGGTGATTTTAGAGATCCCAGACAGAAGAGAGATGGGGCGATAGTTGCACAGGTCTGCGGGTTTTAGGTGCGGCTTCTTGAGAAGGGTCTTAACCATTGCTTCCTTCCAAAGTAGGGGGGGGGAATACTCCTGTGCAAAGTGAGGCGTTGATAGCATGGATGATTGTGGGGCCGATAATAGATGCAGCTTTAGTTAGGATGTTCATGGGAGCTGGGTCTCTTGGTGATCCGCTTTTTACTGTGGGCATAAGGGTGCAGAGAATTTCCAGGAGGAGAGGGGGAAAACGCTCCGGGCGATGATTGGTGGAGGGGCGGTCGGGTGGGGAGCTCATCCATACGGGATCCATTTGAGGAAGCATTTTTATTTTTTGAATTTTATCAAAGAACTCTGCCTGATTTTTGCAGCAAGTTACATGGGGGTTCAGTAGGGACGGGAGGGACTGGACTTTTAAGGAGTCTTTTTATGATGGTAAAGGTCTCTGGGGGAATTGGCAGCTAGCCAAATTTTTTCCTCATAGTAGGCTGCCTGAGCTTTCCTCATTTCCGCTCTGTATTTGCATATGGCCCTTCTATAGGTGAGCTTACTATCGGCTGCAAAGTCTTTCCTCCAACTTCATTACAATATTTTAGTTTTGTTTCAGGGTGTGCAATTCAGTGGAGTACCAAGGTGATCTAAGTGAGCCTTTTTTTTTTTTTTTATGATCCGGACTTTAGGGAGGACCTGGCTCAACGAGTTGTCTATCCAACTGCAGAACGTGTTATACATTGTGACTGGGCAGGGAACCGACTGAGGTCTGTTTTCCAGTTTATGGATCCAGTTCTCCTGGGGGAGCTTGGACCAGGGACGGATAAGTGTCCGAGAAGGGTGGACTGGGGGGTAGGAATTTGGGGGTGCCAGGAAAGGGGCACCAAGTGGTGGTCGGACCAGGGAATTGGGATAGGGTCATTTCCCTGAAGATTCTCCAAATTAAAGAACACTGGGTCAAGGCAGTGTCCCTGCGCATGTGGGGAGAACCTTTTGCACCAACTGGAGTAACGCAAGGTCATTTGCTAGTTCAACTGCTACTGTGGATCTAGGGTCATCAAAATGCAGATTAAGATCTCCGAGAAGCGTGAAATGAGCGGAGGTGCTAGCTAGATATATGGCAGTTTCTAAAAGGAGTTATAAAAAGCCTACTGCACCCGGGGGGGGGGGGGGGGGCGGGGCGGTAGATCAAAATGCCTGAGGAGAGAATTCTAGGAAGAAGCTAACATTCTCGCAGGACTGTAGAGTAGGCGACAGGTAAGGTGGTCCCTATAAACTATCGCGATTCCCCTGCGTTTGCCTATGGTTCTATCCACCCTTTGGATCTTGTACCCCTGGTACTATGTTGGGATCTGAGCTAGCGCTGAGCCAGGTTTCGGTAAAAAAAGAAACGCCTCCAGGGAGGAATCTTGCAAAACGAGCGAAATTTCCATGGAGTGTTTGGGAAGGGATCTGCAGTTTAAGAAATACTATAAGCAGGTCTGGGAGGGGGGCAGTGAACGACTATGGGAGAGGAATGTGAAAGGGCAGTGAGGGCATTTTGATCTGGAATTATCTGCTCGTAAAAGGTAGACAGTTGGCCCTAGGGTAGTTATTTAGCTGGAGCAGTTGCACACTAGAATGCCCGAGTCGTCCTGGGGAAAAAGGTCCAGGGGTTCTGGCCCCTGGCCCCAGTCGGGCGCAGATGGGCTTGCCTTCGGCACGCCTGCTGCGTGGTCACATCATGGGCTCCATGTATGTAACTGCTGACGTCTGGTGCAGCAACTAGACCGTTGCCCTGTGCGTCTGAAGCGCTACAAGCGGAAGTGGTGCGCGAGACCTTCCTGCCCGCCGAGCATTGAAAACAGCTCGTACCGGGTGTTCAGTTCCTTCGTGCAGGTGCCCATCACAAACAGTTTTTTTTTTTTTAAATGTGCAAAATCAGCATTAGTAAAACCTTACTTTTTACAAGGTCTAGAGAGCAATTTGACCGTTCTCCCTCGATGTTGCCACCAAGAATACAGTCCGCTTAAGGCGGTTGCATCAGGAGCTCAATTTATGCGACTTCCGACGCTGGGTGCAGCAACTAGACCGCTGCCCTGTGCGTCTGAAGCGCTACAAGCAGAAGTGGTGCACGAGACCTTCCAGCCCGCTGAGCATTGAACACCGCTTGTACCTGGGGTTGGTTCTTTCGTGCAGGTGCCCACCACAAACAGTAAGTTAATATTTATGGGTTGTAATAGTGTATTCTATTTTACAAAGAACATGCACCACTAAGACTCACTATGTTTTAAGATAGTCACCTCATTGTAGTGTCTGTGCGCAGAACTAAGGTTAATAAAGGGTGCGCATGAGACGGAGGAGTAACGAGGAATGCTTGCTGCTATTTGTGGGCTACGGGTGCTGCTGAGGGTATCTCACTCAATGATAAGAGGTTCAAGGCGTTGCAGAAGAGAACGCAAAGTTGCCCAGGACCTGAACACATGCCAAGGGTGAACCTGGTACAAATAAAGGTTCACTTTTTAACCGAATTAAAACTGGCATTTGCATTGCAACAGGTCTTGCGTTAAGTTTGAGCTATTGGCGTTGCTAATAATAATGCAACTCCAATAGCTCATTTTCAGTAATGTGAGACCTATTGCATTGCAAATGCTGCTTTAATCCATGATTCCGGAACCTCAAGTGATAAAGGGATGACGGAGTTCCTGTATCTGGCACACTCATGATGTAACCTTCTCCCTGGAAGTCCATCCTTCCCACCAAAGGTGGACAGTACTTCATATCTAGCACTTTGCTGGATTGACTGTTCGTGGTAAATGGTCATACGCCATGCAGAGCAATTGATCACATAGGAATGTATGTAGTGTTAGCCTTGCATGTATGTTGTCGTTGCTGGAATGGGTCCTTCATCGGAAAACAAATTGGTCAACGGCAAGTAAAGGGGTACTGCATTAATTGAGGAATTTCCTTTCTTGGAAATGGGGGGGGGGGGGGAGAAAGAGAGAATCACCGGATTGACCGCACTATGAGAGGGTCTCTGAATCTCCTTCCAAAGTTTGAAGTGGGTCCCACCCAGGGATGCCATCTCAATGCTGCGGACGTTGGAATTCTGGTTTCTTAAGAGATGACTTAATGACTATAGATCTATACCCCAATTGAATGTCCTTAAAAAGGGGGGGACTCCTGTAAATACTGCTGCATCTTCTCGCACGACATTAAATGTCTTCATGTAGACACTAGTTTTCCCCTGATCCCATTCCTAGAGTTAAAATTTGTCACCTGAATCGTGAGTCTCTACAGGTCTGTGTTGGAACCCTGCTGTTTGGGGCAGTACACGTTTCTGGTATGATTTGTCCCTGGAAGGATTAATGAGTCACAGTAACACTCCCAGGTTTGAGTAAATGGTGGAGATTTTCATACTGCAGAAAGTGTAATCGGTGTACAAGAAGTAATTCATTCTTAATATCAAAACCTGTTCTATCCTTATCAGAAATCAAATCCCTTAATACTTAAACAGTATTTAAATCCTATTTAAATACATAAGATGAAGCTGGTGAAGGGCCTGGTGCTGAACCCGAAATAGTCTCCCAACGGCCTGGGTTTATTTATCATTAAAAGTATTGTATTCTCAGCATTGGGGTTCGGAACAGTCCCTGACATCTCAGCAATGGTGTGACATGGACCACACAATGGTGCCTGAGAAAGCGGTCTACTTCCACAGAGGCTGCCCCAAGAAATGGACCCGAATATGGGGCAAGTGGAATCATTATCTGGGCGATATCTGCAAACCTCCCCCACCTGAGCAGATACCGGATGAAAGCGACTAACCAACACAGACTGGTGAGACGGGGCATGTCTCACAGTACCGCGTCGAAGGGGTGTAATTGGTTGAATAAAACTGTATTGTATGAAGTCATGCCATGTCTGCACAAACTCATTAACACTGATGCGTGCCTCTATTTGCTCCATATTGTACTTCATGACTATTGATGTATGCCAATACTCAATAATAAAAAATGTATATATTGTATTGAAAATGTTAAGACTCTGGAATTTTTTTTTTTTTTTTTTTTTACTTTATACCAGTGCAAAATGTGCTAGTGTGCTAGCTGATTAATGAGAAGCACTTCCTTCATGGGTTGTGTCCCCCTTGGGCACTACTTTGCGGTATCTTATCAATTTGTATGATCGAAAATAAACAGATTTAAACATCAAGTTCTGGGTTTTTATTCTTCATACTCCATATTGAGTTCATTCATTAATTCATGATGTATGGACTAATATTTATCCAATGCATTTCGGGTTATGTGGAAAAACCCTTCATCAGGGATTAGTCCTAGGATTTAAGTAGCATGAGGAATTGTCATTCATTCTGTGTAAACGAAATATAGGTCTTTATACATACATTCAATGCGTTTTCATAATTCAACTCATGTTCTATATTTGAAGTTAAAGTATAGTGTGCTAGCTGCCTGCCTCGATCGGCTTCTGTTCTCTGCTCTTGAGCCATCAGATTTCCCCAGGGAACAATTCCTAAATCTACTGAAATTTTTCAAGTACCCCGATCCACTTCTACGCTCTGCCCAGAGCATAATATACTTCGGTTTTGTGAGAAATTGGATTATTTGGGGAGGTGACTACCTACCTCCTGGAATGATCACATCTCCTGTCTGTGACACCCCCCCGAACTAAATTATCCTGTGCTTGCCCCCACTGTTGCTATGGCACACAGCAGACTGGCTTAACTTGGGGCAATGTGTAAAATATTTAACCATCTCAAACCAAATTAGGAAAAAGTAAATTTCAATAAATTTAATGAGACCAATCCAACAAGGAGAAGTGGGGCTATATATATTTTTAAAGGTTAAGTACAGATGGCACCAAACAGCTTAAAGTGCCAATGATCGTGAATGGTTGTGGTAGGTCTAGACCTGCTTGTAATCTGATGCGGACCGCAATGGTGCATGGGTTGGATCCAATAACCAGATCCGACCTGGTCAGATTTTTCTTTCCGACTTTAGACTTGTGTCCCAACCCACCACAGGAGTGCACCTCTAAAGCTTCCCCAGGGGAGGCACTTGGAGACTCTGTCTGGCAGAGGCTAACATCAGGGTCCAGACCGGCTCCAATTGTCACAAGATAGTTTCAGCAAAGGTTCTTGTGGCTTGTATCCCTACAGCTGAAACAGGAGGCCCACCTTATGACCCTTGGAGTCCACGTCTTTGTCCTGGGTACAAGAGAGCAGGTCCAGTCCTTCAGGGCTCCTCTCTGGTCAAACAGCTGGTCCAGTCCTCTTCTGTTCTGCCTCTGGCCCAGGAATGTTCTGAAGTGGGTGCCTGGAGGTGCCAGAAGTATGCCTGGCTAGTGAGTGGAAAGGACTCCTGGAAAAACCCTAGCCAATGGGGTAAATGTTCCCTGGGCCAACCTTACACACTTGGGCATTTTCAAGATGCAAGTCTTCGGCTGCACTAAACCTGGTCTCTGAGGGCTGGGGGTGTGCGGAGTGTACTTTGGTAGTTCTAGTGACCTCCCACATCTAATACTAAAATCCAGTTTGAGGCAGCCACTGTACCCACAATGAACCCGGCGGCTGATGGGTAGAGGAAAGGCGGGATTCTTCTGCAACCAGTTAATGGTTACTCAACTGTCTTGGCATGTTGGCCTCCTTTCAAGTAGTGAGATGGTGATTCACCCCAATGGGATTCTAAGGACCCAACCCCTTTGTTCGTAGAATATCTTCAAGAGCACACCAAGTGTTTTATGTTAAACCCAGAAACACTTCTGGTAGGACGAAGCAGGATTCTTCAGCAACCAAGCAATGGATACACATTTTTGCATCCTGCTCCCTTCCTTTCAAGTCTGCCCCCAAGTGTTGTACTTAAAACCAGCAGACTTAATAAGTAGTATTTGACACTAGTGTCAAACAGGATGCCGAGTGTCCTAGGATACCCACAGCCACCATAATGTGAGATTCAGATTAATCCTCTCTGCAAAAGCAGGAAATTCTATTGTTTGCTTCTGAGAGGCATTTCGTACCTTTTTCATTGCTATTCAAATGCTAATCCCTGGCTGGGAGAACTTGGAGATAAAATGTACATTAGACCTCAAACTTCAGGCAGGGAATAGGTAACTTTCTAAAAGTTACTATTCCTTAATATTACCAATTTTACCACTATTTGGATTTTTAATACCTATTAAATAGCTATTTATTTTGCTAGCTAGTCCCATTCCTGCGCTACAGTATAGCATTTTAATCTGTTCTCTAGTTTTCTACATTGCAGAGTTGGGCATAAAGAATAGCTTTTAGGGACTAGTCACTGTAAGGACATGTTAATATTGCATTTCTACATTTCCGGCTTTTAAAACCACGACCAAAGATGGCTGGTCTAACGGTAATCATATCCATTCCACAGCATGGGGCTAAATGGGTGCACCGACTTTCCGACCGCCTTCTGCTTGGCAAGTGAGAGCAAAACGAGGGCTTCCGCCAGTTGGCTTAGTTGTAGTCCATCACATGGTTGGGAGGAAATGCCCTTGGGAGAAATGGCAGGAAAACACAGCTGT
The DNA here is from genome assembly GCF_964204655.1 of Triturus cristatus. Classification (NCBI taxonomy): domain Eukaryota; kingdom Metazoa; phylum Chordata; class Amphibia; order Caudata; family Salamandridae; genus Triturus; species Triturus cristatus. Next base: position 779,284,808 of record NC_140595.1, on the reverse strand, counting down.
CTGCACAGAGCTAGTCCCCTCCTGCTCCACAGCACCCTTGAGCCAGACACTTTGAGGCATGGGCAAAGAGCAATTGCCCAGGCACCCATGGGATAGTAAACGGTCTCACTAGCTCACTTATTTCTATATCTGAACCTCCCTGCTCAATGCCGACCTACCTTTTTGCCCAGCATCTTAAGGATTTGTGGGGTCCTCGGACATTTCGCCTGTTTTTGAGCTACAATTAGCAGAAAAGTAGGTGATGATCAAACCTGTTATGAACAGGGGTCCCAAAATATTTCTTGCCTAGGGACCAATAAATCGTTAAGACGATACTGCTTTGAGAAACGCCAACTCTACACAGTAACGAGTCCCACTTCAAAAAATACATGACGAGTTACTAGGCTTGTGTAATTTATTTCTTAAAAGGTAGTTTGTCAATCCTGAATACTGGGTTACCTGTAGCTCGTGTAACTTCCTTGCTCGCAAACCCGCTGCATCGCTTTCTCTATCGGACAGTGCTTTAAGTGAACAGGTAGTGTCCAGTAATGAGTACCTGCACTTTGTTTTGATAGAGTATCTGCACTTAGCACTGGTGCTAGACATTTAATGGAAGGGTATCAGCACTTCTCAGCACTGGTGCAAGACTTCTAATGGAAGGGTACCTGTGCAGGAGAGTAGGACCTGCTTCTTATGGTCACCCCCATTTTTTGCTGATGTAACACTGTTTTTCGACTTTAGTCTGGCTGGGACCCTGCTAATCAGGACCCTAGCTGCTTCCTCTCTAAATTGATTGTTCGTACCTTGGGTACACCACAGATTGGATTCTGAGGTGCCCTTCTAAGTCCCTAGTATAGGGTATACTATGTACCCAGGGTTTAGGTACCCCAGAGGCCTACCAGGGGCTGAAGCATGTATTATGCCACCCCTGGGAAGCCCTCCAAAATGACCCCACAGGTTTGCTACTGCAGCCTTGCTAAGGTGGTGCATGCACCCCTTACAGAGATATAGGTTCACTATCTCACCGATCACTGCACATATAAACGTATAAGTCACCCCTATGGCAGGCTTTATCAATCCTGAAGGCAGGGGGCTTGGTTTTGTGTGAGAGGGTGCCCATGCATGAGCAGAGCCCCTCTGCAACCTTCGGAATTATTTCTCCGGGGTTTTCTGTGATGCAGCCTGACCATATACTCTTGTGCATTATAACCAAACGGTAAATGCTAACTTTGGACTGGCTGCACGGAAACGTGTTTTTGGTGTCAAACACCTTGGAATCATACCCCCACACCAGTAACTGGTTTGGGAGTATGATCCCACCCTTCTAGAGACACATGACCGCACCAGTATACCTGGTACCAGCTGAAGAGCCCTGGCATCACAAAATGGATGCTGCAGCCACAGACACGAGTCTGGCCTCCTCCTGCTGCTGACAAACTCCGGCAGGGGAGGCCTGGACAATAGGTTTCCTGTCACAGGGAGGTGTTGCCACCTCCCAGAGAGGCTTAAGTGTATTGGGGCTGGGTGGGTGTGTGGGTGCTGAAGTCCTGCACTGGGGGCACATTTGGTGTCCCTGTGCATAGTCCAGTTCAAACCGGTCACTGGCTAGCAGCCCCTGCTCTGGCGTGAAACTGGACAAAGGAAATGGGTGTAGCCACCCCTCTTTCCAAGCCTGCCATAGGTGGGTCCCCTGAGTTAGTCCATCCCCTTCCTTGTGTATAAAGAAGGAACCTCTGTAACCAGAACTTTGGATATTCCTAAACGAAACTCTGGAACTGAATCCTGGACCTTCGACAATCTGTTCAATGCCAGATGACTGAAGAATCTCCCTTGGGGTAAAGGAGTTACTCCCCTGCTTGGCAGGCACCAAAGACTCACATGTCCGGTCTGCATCACCGAAGCTCCTGCCGGACACCGAAGACTTTGCAATACCAGAAGTAGATTTCTAAACTTCCCAGAGGCTGACCCGAGTGCCCAGCAAAGCTGAGACCCATAGCCCTTGTGGGTTCCGTGGAACCGGAACCCCCTGGACACAGTACACATTTGCTAGTGCAATAGCTTCTCGACGTTCCTTGAGGCTGTGCATTGGGTTACTTATAGCTCAGACCCCGAGCAGTGAATCCACTGAAGATTGCTGGCCTGCCTACTCCCAGTGACCCGTGGGCCACCATTTTGTGATTCCTCTTGAGGTCCCTTCGCGATCCCTTGTCCGTCGACTTGTGTGTCCCTGAGACGGGTAACTTTACTTTTATTGGGCTTCACTGGTGCTCCAGACGTGCCCTGACTCTCCATTGCTAGGGGAGTCCCCAGGACCTGCTGGTCCACACCGAAGCATTTCTTCACTTTCTGAGTGGGTTGCTGTTGCCAAGGCTTGTGTCCAATCTGGGCACCGATGCTGCGCTCGACATCCTTTGTGGGACCGCTCGAATCCAGCTCCTGGTCATCCTCCGCCTCCTGGTCCTCGTGACTGAAGAGTCCAGCGTCACCTCTTTCACCTGAAACACCAGACATCGGTGGGCATTCGTCCATCGTGCCCCTGGTCACTGGCAAGTGACCCAAATTCTGTCCCCTCTGCTTTCAGGTTCTTCACATCTCCGATCCAGGTTTGGATCTCTTCGAACACTTTGCATCTTCCCGGCAGCAGCACTTCTTTGCCAGCTTCCATTGAAAACGACATGACCTGACACCTTTTGACACCTATGCACACGGCTTCCCTGGGTGAGGTAATTAGAGTACTCCGGTGCTCCTGTGGGTGTTGACCCTAGAACTGTCTAAGTCCAAGAGGGTTTGGTCCTAGTCCATTTCTAAGTATCCTTTACTCTAAAAATGTAACTGCGACTTTCCCCCACAAAGCTAACAGAAGCTCGTGGCTGTGTTCTCACACTGCACACGGCCCCTGTGGGTCACCTGTGTCACTACCTTGGGTGGTTCCTTGGGGTCCCAGCGATTCTACAGGCTCTAGGCCTGCTATCTAGTCAAGTTGTGGTTCTTAAACCACTTTCTTAGTATATGGTTTGGTCCGTCCCTGGGGCCTAATTTGCATTTGTGCTACTTTACTGTAATATTTGAAGTGTAACTTATGTGCTTTTGCCTCTAGCCTCATAAAGAGACTAGAGGGGTGTGTTTAGTAATAAATATATATATTTTATATATATATACACACACACCTGGTGTGGTTTCCTTTCATTTCGCCATTCAAGAGATTATAGACTGGTCAAACAAGCTGCTTTACATTCCTTCAAGACTTAACCTGAAGGCTGCTCTCCATAGCTACCACTAAGATAGCTTTCAAAAAAGGTTGTCTTTAACCTATCATCAATAAGGGGTTGTTTGAACTGGTACATGGTGCCCACTATAACTAGTGGACCGCATATACCAGGCCAACTTCTCACAACCTGCACTTCTCAGCACTGGTGCTAGACATATAATGGAAGGGTGCCGGCACTTAGCACTGGTGCTAGACCTATAATGGAAGGGCACCGGCACTTCTCAGCACTGGTGCAAGACATTTAATAGGAGGGCGCCGGCACTTCTCAGCACTGGTGCAAGACATTTAATGGAAGGGTACCAGCACTTCTAAGCACTGGTGCAAGACATTTAATGGAAGGGTACTGGCACTTCTCAGCACTGGTGCAAGACATTTAATGGAAGGGTGCCGGCACTTCTCAGCACTGGTGCTAGACCTATAATGGAAGGGCACCGGCACTTCTCAGCACTGGTGCTAGACCTATAATAGAAGGGCACCGGCACTTCAGCACTAGTGCTAGACCTAGAATAGAGGGCGCCGGCACTTCTCAGCACTGGTGCAAGACATTTAATGGAAGGGTACCGGCACTTCTCAGCACTGGTGCAAGACATTTAATGGAAGGGTGCCGGCACTTCTCAGCACTGGTGCAAGACATTTAGTAGAAGGGTGCCGGCACTTCTCAGCACTGGTGCAAGACTAATGGAAGGGTACCAGCACTTCTCAGCACTGGTGCAAGACATTTAATGGAAGGGTGCCGGCACTTAGCACTGGTGCTAGACCTATAATGGAAGGGCACCGGCACTTCTCAGCACTGGTGCAAGACATTTAATAGGAGGGCGCCGGCACTTCTCAGCACTGGTGCAAGACATTTAATGGAAGGGTACCAGCACTTCTAAGCACTGGTGCAAGACATTTAATGGAAGGGTACTGGCACTTCTCAGCACTGGTGCAAGACATTTAATGGAAGGTTGCCGGCACTTCTCAGCACTGGTACAAGACATTTAGTAGAAGGGTGCCGGCACTTCTCAGCACTGGTGCAAGACTAATGGAAGGGTACCAGCACTTCTCAGCACTGGTGCAAGACATTTAATGGAACAGAGCTGGCACTTCTCAGGAAAAACAGGCACTCCAAAGAGTACCGGCACTTGTAGATTTGCATTTGAAGCACTGTTCTCGGGCGAGTTTTTTTTCAAGCAAAAATTTCTTGTGACAATGAGCGGGGGTGAGGCAAGGGTAAGCAAACTAACTTTCTTATGAACAGATGTTGAAAATTGGGTTCTAACGATGGAAAACGTTACAAAAGTCCTGATTTTTCACGTGGCCAATCCTAGTGTAGGATAAATCATGCTTAGTACTCGCGTGCATGAGTGCTGGGCAGGCACAAATTGTCCCAGGGAGACTTTATTTCAGGATTTGTGGTAAGTGATGGACTGAACGTACACAGGAGTAAATTGTCCACAGGGCCATGGCCGTGTGGGGTCGCCTACCTCCCCAGTAGTCATGTGTAACGGCTCTTTGGGGGGCCCTAACCCGAAGAGGTAAAGGTGCCTTGTGGTGGCAGCCCCCTTCCTCAGATCAGACATGTCCTCTGAGCAGGACTTGTGAAAGTTGGGGCACAGTTCAGTTTTATGTGGCAGGCCACTGGTGCCTTCAGCACTGATGCAAGCACTTGATTCACAGAAAAAGTTGGAAACATGCGGAACAATTTTAGGCCTCCGCATTGCTGCAAATTTCTGACTTTTAGGGAAATTCAGAATGTTTCGCAAGGTTATGCCCGGGCCTGCAGCAGTGTACAGGTTTCCGAAGCCCTCCGTAAAAAGTTGCTGAATTTAGCGGTACAACCACGCGGAGGTATTTTTGAATGCTTAAGTATTTGTATTTGTATTTTTTGTATTTGTATTGAATTTGTAAGGCGCACAGCTACCCACAAGGGGTCTCCCGGCGCCTTGTGTCAAGCATTTTTGTTACCTTCTATATGACCAAGATGGCATTATATAAAACTGAACGACCATAATAAAAAAAGTATTTACAATAAAAAATGTCCTCAGTTTTCTTTTGTTCTTGCAATGCTGGCAACTTGTTTCTGCCTATTCCAATGGTTGTTTGTTAAAGCTTTTTTTTGAGGGGGCATAAACAATCGGAGGGTGAAGGTTGGGAACTAGTACCTGTATAATAACACTAGCAGCGGCCAGACGTTAGGGGAGAATCAACAGATGACCGATTCTGAGAGCGGGCTGAGGTGGTGCTGAGGGATGCTGAGGTGGTAGTGCTGGTGGTGACTGGTGCGGAGATGATTCTGAGGTGATGCTGACTGATACTCAGGTCTTGCTGAGTGATGTGGTGGTGTACTAGTGCAAAGGCAATGCTGAGTGATGCTGTGGTGGTGCTGAGTGATGCTGTGGTGGTCCTGAGTGATGCTTTGGTGGTGTACTAGTGCAAAGGCGATGCTGAGTGATGCTGTGGTGGCTCTGAGTGATGCTGTGGTAGCTCTGAGTGATGCTGTGGTGGCCCTGAGTGATGCTGTGGTGGCCCTGAGTGATGCTGTGGTGGCCCTGAGTGATGCTGTGGTGGCCCTGAGTGATGCTGTGGTGGCCCTGAGTGATGCTGTGGTGGCGCGGAGTGATGCTGTGGTGGCGCGGAGTGATGCTGTGGTGGCGCGGAGTGATGCTGTGGTGGCGCGGAGTGATGCTGTGGTGGCGCGGAGTGATGCTGTGGTGGCGCGGAGTGATGCTGTGGTGGCGCGGAGTGATGCTGTGGTGGCGCGGAGTGATGCTGTGGTGGCGCGGAGTGATGCTGTGGTGGCCCTGAGTGATGCTGTGGTGGCCCGGAGTGATGCTGTGGTGGCCCTGAGTGATGCTGTGGTGGCCCTGAGTGATGCTGTGGTGGCCCTGAGTGATGCTGTGGTGGCCCTGAGTGATGCTGTGGTGGCCCTGAGTGATGCTGTGGTGGCGCGGAGTGATGCTGTGGTGGCGCGGAGTGATGCTGTGGTGGCGCGGAGTGATGCTGTGGTGGCGCGGAGTGATGCTGTGGTGGCGCGGAGTGATGCTGTGGTGGCGCGGAGTGATGCTGTGGTGGCGCGGAGTGATGCTGTGGTGGCGCGGAGTGATGCTGTGGTGGCGCGGAGTGATGCTGTGGTGGCACTGAGTGATGCTGTGGTGGCGCTGAGTGAGGCTGTGGTGGCGCTGAGTGAGGCTGTGGTGGTATGGCCTCCCCGGACCACAAACACAGTGGCACAGTAACAGAGACATTGTCTACACAGTATATTCTGACTGGCACCCGACACCCAATCAGAATGGCCCTTAAATATGGAACTATTCTTACTGGTTGCAAAGGTGACCATTCAATGTGGTCTTCGTTCAGCAATCTGATGAGCCACTCGTCTACTTATTAGAAAAGCATACTTTGTTAGGACCATTCTGATTGCATGGTAGCAGCCAATTAGAAGAGCTGTTAAACTCACTGCCTGTGACACAGACATGGGTCTGTATTGTTGCAGAAGCAGTGGGCTGCCGTGTAACAAAGCTGCTGGTCTGGACTTCTATTTGGTCCATAAAAGCAAAATCAGCAGGGGTTTAAGTAGGAGGAAAAATGTGTGTATGGGGGGGGGGGGGGGTCTCCGAAATGGGCGTGGCTTGTAGAATTTGGGGTGTGGCTTAACACAAACTGCATTGTATGAAACACATCGTGAAAATAGCTAACACTATCAGGGAATGCAGGAGTAATTGAAACATGAAATCTAAAGGGGAACTAAACTGCTGATGAAGATTACTGTAACATGCTTTAATTTCAGGTTTCAGAACTAGATCCGTGTTTTTAATCGCTGCTGGGTCTGAGCGACCCGGAGGGACCCGGCCCACTTAAAGCTTAGAAAAGCAAGACCGTAAACAACAACCGCCAAAGATACCAAGTCTAGCGGTGGCTTCCAGCCTTTCTGCTTTGACAATACTTCATTTGTGTAGTCTTGCTTCTTTTGTAAATCGTTACTGTTGGAGATCTGCATGGCTACCACCAATGAGCATTGATAAAGGCAGTAGGCGAGTTAAAGTGAAAGTGTTGTGTGATTCGTGTTGATGCAGTGTGGAATTTGGAAACAGTAAGCAGCTGGAACCCAGAAAGTGAGTGAGGGTGGGAGTGGAGTGGAGTGGAGTGGGGGGGGGGGCTAGGGTGGGCGGAGCAAATGAGTGTGTGCCTGGTCTGCCAGTACATATCAATTTCTTTCGCCCACGGTTTGTGTAATGAATGCATAAGGATAAGGTTCATAAGGAAAATGTGGAGAGAAAATCTATTCTACCTGTGCTAATTGGTCAAATAATGCTTAATAGCGAGGGAACCTTCTGCAAGCATCTGTGCGTGTCCAGTACGCCATAGGATGTGTGTGAGGCTGGTAAGGACGCTCATGTAAGTAATGGACTACTGGAGAGATCTGTGCGTAATCCCTGCTCACTGAGTCATAAAGGAAGTCCGAAGCATAAACTACCCATTGCAAAGCACCGCGTCTCACGCTTGGTTCACCAGCAAGTATTTTATGCTGGATAGTTTGGTGGCGCCGGCGGACAGTGTTAATTTCAGTGTCTTATGTTACACAAGTTGAGTCCGGGTAAAGTAGCTCTGTGGGTTGTGCACTTGCTGCAAACATGTGAATTTATCCTGCAAGGCAATTCCATCTTTAGTTATGGTAAGGCTCGTAAAATGGCTTCTCATTGGTTAACACTGCCTATTAAGTGAAATGAAATGAAATGATTACGTGCTTATATAGCGCACGACTACCCGGAGGCATCTCGGCGCTTGCTTAGGGAACCCGTCCTGGTATTCCCCTGTGAGATAACCCCAACAGGGCATCCGCAAGGTGAAAGCCAGGCATCCCGCCGCGAGGGGCCGTTGTGGAGATTAAGCAAGCTATTGCCCAGAGTTGCAGAGTGTGAACTCGTGATTCAAGTAGGCACCGAAGCGAGAATTATCGAGTCCGTGGACATATGGAGTCAAGACCCTGCCAAGTCGGGAATTGAACCCTGGTCCCGGGCTGACCTCTGCTTCAGGGTCTGCCTCCTCTAACCAGTGAGCCACACTTCTCCACTTCTAAGTGGTTTGTAAGGCAGCTCCAGGGCTCAGTGAGTTAAACCATTGATTCCATAACACGCAGGTCACAACTTTGAGACTGTCTTCCGACTGTAGGAAATAAAGTACCTTTAATATGTGCAAAGCTAACCCCTTTCATTGAGGGCTCTTACAAACAGTGCCTCTGATATGAAGTGCTATGCAAAACAGCGTGTGCGGTTTTAGTGTTCCCATCACACTTCACATCTTACATTTGAACAAATCAGCAAGTGGACAGTTGATAATTTATTTAAGAAGTAAAATATATTCTCAAATGTGGTTGGAAACGGCGAACATTGCGTGTGTGCTCTGAAAATGTCTACATATGACGACCCCATTCATGGAGTTTTGGGTGCACAATATACGTTCCAGACACCACATCCCGGTTCGTACAGTGGCCCAGAGCTCCAGACACTAACAAAAGCATTGGCTGTGCGGCTCACTGAGTGCATCAAAGCGGCCGAAAGGGGAGAAAGGAGGGGTGAGTGCAAGCCGGGGTGACAAGAAGGGCTGGGCAAGAAGGGAGAGGAGTGGGGGGGGGGGGGGGGGGGGGGGATGCCAGCAGCAGTGGAGCCTGATTAAAGCTGACGAAAAGGGAGGAGGGAGTGTGAGCAGCAGCTGTGCACGTGCACGCCATCGTGCACTCAAGCTTCAGGCCTGCAAAATCATGTGGGTAGCACTTTGAAAACCCGTATACTATATGCTCTCCGAGCAGCGAATGCGCGCTGGCTCAGCGAGACCTAAAAATGAATGTGACCTTGTGTAACGTAAATTACACAATCGGGTGTGTTTTATTAGGCATGGGGAGATTAAGTGATTTGCCCAGGATCACAAGATGTTGAGCGGTCACTGGGATTCAAACCTCGCTCTCCAGTTCCAAAGTTGGAAGTTCAGGCTGTTAGGTCACATCTTGTCAGTTAGTAGTGGTGGCTGGTGATCCTTGGAAGTGGTAGGGCGTATTACCTCACAGGAGTTTACCCCATTCTTTCAAAATTGGCCTCACTCGTACTTATTCCCACTCATTTAGACCCACATTAAAAACCCATTTGTGCTGGGGTTGCGTTTCTGGGAGATGCTAACCTGCACAATTTTTTTTAAATTTACTTTCCAGTGCAAATCCTGTTTTGTATGGGAAAGTTGCCTGAAAGTAATACCAAGTGGTGCAAATCACAGCTTATTTTTTTTTTGCGGGTTTAACGCGAACTCGACCTGAAGGTATTGGAGCACTTTACACGAGTACCAGTTACGTTACACAAGGACACATTCATTTTTTGGTAGGCACTGGGAGACTAGGTGATTTGCCTAGAATCTCAGGATGTTGAGCCAAAAACGTACACCAACTTTCCCATGCAACCACCCATGCTTTTTGACGTAAAACCTGATCTACTAACCGTAGCAGACAGTGCTTGGTCTCAGCAAATAAACGCTACTTGAAGGCAGTAATTAACAAGCATTTGCAATGCAATAGGCCTTGCATTTGCGAGAGTTTGCACTATTGACATTGTAAATGACAATGCCTTTTATTTGTGTTCTGAAAACCTGCAAGTGGTGCGTAAACATGCACTTTGTTGTTACTTACGAGAAGCAAGGCTGGCAGTAACTGCACCTCTTTTACTGCCAGCCTTGCTTCTTGGAAGCAAGGACTGAGTGCACTTGAGGGTTTTAAAACCTATAAATAAAAGGCAATGTGATTTACAATGCCATTAGCACAAACTCTCGCAATTGTGAGACCTGTTGCATTGCAAATGCTTGTTTAACCTCTTTGGCTGTTAAAATGGTTCACATTTTATCCCGCTGCCAATAGGTAGCTGCTGCTTACGTGCCACTACGGTGGAATGTATTGCTAATAGCACCACAGAAAAGAGAAGGTAAGGCAGAGCGCTGAAGTGACTTTATTTAGGCCAATGGAAAAATCGTAGGGCAAGAAATGTATTCTTTTGTTTGCCTGATCTTTACGGAACAAGAATCACAGATCGTCACAAAATGACTGAAATCTAAACCACAATGGAAACGTGAAACGCATTCAATAAAAATACCTTCAGAAAAAGTGTATTAATACATAAAATGTTCAAGGAAACAATAGTATTGCAGTTTAACAAACGTGAAGAAAATGTAACCGCTCTGAGTCCGGCTGAAGGAAGCTAGACCAATGACGTATTTTCCATTCTGAAATATCTACATAGAAAACGGACTGGTTAGAGTTCTTTACTGTCACATTAGTAGACGTCTTCCAGAAACACAACATATTACTTAAAGAACCAAGAGGTGTCCTCATTCTATTATACCCCTTTCAAGTTCACACAAGAACCTGAAGCACACAAACCATGCATAAGACTTCATTCAAATTTAAACGAAACAGAAATGCATCCACAAAAGGGCTCAGTCGTGCATGCTGGTTCAGTTTAATTCTACACATTTATTTTTAATTTTAGGTACTCATGCAGCCGGGGGCACAACTAGAATAATCAGAAAACCGAAATATATAGCAGACCTTTCGAACCCCGGAATTTGCGGATGACAGTTCCCTTTAGGGTGTAACACGCGCACAAGAAATAAACCCAAATGCGTCCTGACCCCGAGTCCCCCTGAGCTGCCACTAGCCACCAAGTCGTGGCGGGAGAGCATTATTCGTTTCTCGCAAGGGTACAGGGTCACCCTTGCCGAGACACCCCATGACCAGCAGCCATCTGCGGAGTCCGTGCACTGGCTAACGGACTGACCAGTCAGGAAGGGAAAACTCACTCCAGCAAGAGGAGTCGGTCACCCCTGAGGTCATGCTGGGTGCTGCAACGCTGAGCCAGGCTGTCGCGCTGCTGCATTGGAAAGATGACTCCATGCTCTATACGTGCTCATTGAAGGAGGGGCTTCTGTGGGCACCGCTCTGCACAGGCAGAAACTGCGACCCCCAAACCAGATAAAACAAGCATTAAAAATGCATCAGGTCTCGGCTTTGTAAAAGTTAAAGCAATTCTGTTTGTTATTAGGTGGCTTTTTAGCTTTGGTTTTATTAGTGTTTTTCAAACTTTCATTTACATAACATGCATATGTGTGTATATATATATGTGTATGCATGCATTTATATTTATATAGATATGCAGATGTAGGTATGTATGTATATCTAAACCAAGAGGACACAGTTCCTATGGGCGGGCGCAAAAAGTCACCAAGCCCTAAAAAAGAAAAAAAGGAAAGCAGAGTGTGAAAATTTCCTAGATTGGAAACCCACTCATGAAACTGGAAGACCACTCTTTGTCCTCTATTGCCCTCACACACCCCGAAGGGTGTCATGCTTCATCATCGGGCGGTTGCTCCTCGTAGGGCCGGCGCTGCAATTCCCTACGGGCCCCGCGAAGGGTCTCTTTGTCGGAGATCTTTTGAGGACCGCCGGATGGTGCATGTGGGTGTGTGGGGAGTGGGTTGTTGATGGAGGGTAAATGAAGTGCGTGCTAGTTGGTGTGAAAAATATGTAAAAAAGGGTCATCATGCAGCAAATTTTATTAGATGTACCCTTAGCAGGCTTTGGACTGCTGAAAAGTTATGACCCTAGAGGCACGCTATGCCCAGGGGTCATAGGTCATAGGTCAGTCATAGGTCAACATGTTTCGCGCTTCTTCCGCCTATAAGAGGTCGATGGCGCTTCGTCAGGACCAAATTGTTAAAATTAAGTGCACGTGAAGGTTGGTGAGACATAATAAAATACCCTCAATACCGCTCTGGGCCACAAACTGTGTTCCTCAGTGTGGTCACAGGTTGATGATGAAAAGTGGGCTCCAGGTCAGTATCTAGGAAAAAGAAAAAGAAACAGCAGTAGGGATGTCTATCAGTAAAACTTGATACAACATATGTGTGCCACAGTCGTGTGCACATCTTACCCACGTTAAAGCAGGCACTCAAATCCATAATATACATGTGGGCACCACAACCGTACATGGCATTTTACACAATTCTTCACCTCACAGCACCCATATTGTAAGTGGTATCTGAGTTCCTATCTGATGGGCTAGTGCGAGGGAATCTCACTTAGAGTGTAGAACACTAATATCGGCAGAGAACCTCACCCGTAAAAATTACTACTCCGCACGGGGAAACCTTAGCTACCCAGGAGTCTTACCTAACTGGTCGGACACAGATACTCCTTCGGCTAGGCGCATGATCCACCCGTACGTTAATGGGCTGAAACAATAAATGTATACAAACGGAGTAAGATGCATATCATTAGTCTCGAGCTGTTAGGGTCGTCAATCCCCTCTACTCACAGATACTCACGTTTAAGCCCAGATGGTCACGCCAGTGTACCTGCCCTATCCATGCGACTGCCAGTAAAGGACTGCCCACGGCAAAATACGCCTCTTAACTAAGTAGCTAGAACTCGTGTATAGATGGTTTCCTTATCTGGGCTCACAGCTTGACTGCGCATGCGTGAGGCACCTCTGGTTGTACGCGTGCGTGTGTCGAAGTTACTACACTACTATGCCCCAATCAGGGCAGCCCGTTTCTAGCTAGAATCACGTCACTAAAACGTAAAACCTTGACGAAAATTATCGCCATTTCGCCCACGCTCAACAGAAGTTGCAGCCCATAATCCATATATATAAATATAAATATAAGAACTAATAAAGTTCTGAAGCCCCAGCCCATGTCGGTTCGCTAACCATATAGTGCAAAGTGGGGGGTAGATTACAAAGGTGGAGCCCTCATGCAGTGCCCATGTTATTAGTACTTTTTTTTTTTTAAATAATTTTTTATTGAACAGGCTGACAGGAAAAACACATATGGATACTTACATCAGTTAACGTCTATAATCGAGAAAATTATAATATAGAAAATTATAATATATTCTCAGCGCTAAATAGCAAAACTAAGCTTTAAACACGGGAGGGGACAGAAAGAATAATAGGAAAAGAAGAGAAAAGAAAAAGAGAAAGAAAAAAAAAAAAAGGAAAAAAGGGGGGGAAAGGAAAATTAGAAAGATAATAGAGACCGTCTCATCCTATAAAAGTTCCCCAGTTTTTTTCGTGTTTGCTTATGGAACGACTCCCTCTTAGCCTAGCTAAAGCTGACTCCATGGTGTAGATCTCAGTAACCAGCGCCCACCAGTCCCAAACCGTGGGTGTATCAGTGCAGATCCAGGCTCTTGCCACAGTTAATTTAGCGCATGACATAAGTATTGAGGTCAACGCGGCTTGTGGGATTGGATTAGGATATATGTCAAGCAGAACTGAGGCAGCGGTGAATATGGGTGTTTGGATATGTTTGATTTTTAGAACCTTCTGAATGTCCCTCCAATAATCCTTTAGGGTAGGACACGAAAACAGCATGTGTATCAAGTCGGCGGCCTCAGTTGAGCATTTTGGGCATTTAGTTCGATCACTAAAAGAATTCTTTTAGTGATCGAACTAAATGCCCAAAATGCTCAACTGAGGCCGCCGACTTGATACACATGCTGTTTTCGTGTCCTACCCTAAAGGATTATTGGAGGGACATTCAGAAGGTTCTAAAAATCAAACATATCCAAACACCCATATTCACCGCTGCCTCAGTTCTGCTTGACATATATCCTAATCCAATCCCACAAGCCGCGTTGACCTCAATACTTATGTCATGCGCTAAATTAACTGTGGCAAGAGCCTGGATCTGCCCATGTTATTAGTACTAAGGATTTGTGTACCCAAAGTAGAAAAAATAGAAAGTCAATGATCCCACGGCTAAGCTGCCGTTCTAAATATATATCACACAAAAAGACCTATGACCCCTGGGCATAGCGTGCCTCTAGGGTCATAACTTTTCAGCAGTCCAAAGCCTGCTAAGGGTACATCTAATAAAATTTGCTGCACGATGACCCTTTTTTACATATTTTTCACACCAACTAGCACGCACTTCATTTACCCTCCATCAACAACCCACTCCCCACATGCACCATCCGGCGGTCCTCAAAAGATCTCCGACAAAGAGACCCTTCGCGGGGCCCGTAGGGAATTGCAGCGCCGGCCCTACGAGGAGCAACCGCCCGATGATGAAGCATGACACCCTTCGGGGTGTGTGAGGGCAATAGAGGACAAAGAGTGGTCTTCCAGTTTCATGAGTGGGTTTCCAATCTAGGAAATTTTCACACTCTGCTTTCCTTTTTTTCTTTTTTAGGGCTTGGTGACTTTTTGCGCCCGCCCATAGGAACTGTGTCCTCTTGGTTTAGATATTGAATTTAGGGAGCATGGACACTGGACCTTTCTGGCTCCTAGATCCCCCCTCTTTTTGTGTGATATATATTTAGAACGGCAGCTTAGCCGTGGGATCATTGACTTTCTATTTTTTCTACTTTGGGTACACAAATCCTTAGTACTAATAACATGGGCACTGCATGAGGGCTCCACCTTTGTAATCTACCCCCCACTTTGCACTATATGGTTAGCGAACCGACATGGGCTGGGGCTTCAGAACTTTATTAGTTCTTATATTTATACTTATATTTATGGATTATGGGCTGCAACTTCTGTTGAGCGTGGGCGAAATGGCGATAATTTTCGTCAAGGTTTTACGTTTTAGTGACGTGATTCTAGCTAGAAACGGGCTGCCCTGATTGGGGCATAGTAGTGTAGTAACTTCGACACACGCACGCGTACAACCAGAGGTGCCTCACGCATGCGCAGTCAAGCTGTGAGCCCAGATAAGGAAACCATCTATACACGAGTTCTAGCTACTTAGTTAAGAGGCGTATTTTGCCGTGGGCAGTCCTTTACTGGCAGTCGCATGGATAGGGCAGGTACACTGGCGTGACCATCTGGGCTTAAACGTGAGTATCTGTGAGTAGAGGGGATTGACGACCCTAACAGCTCGAGACTAATGATATGCATCTTACTCCGTTTGTATACATTTATTGTTTCAGCCCATTAACGTACGGGTGGATCATGCGCCTAGCCGAAGGAGTATCTGTGTCCGACCAGTTAGGTAAGACTCCTGGGTAGCTAAGGTTTCCCCGTGCGGAGTAGTAATTTTTACGGGTGAGGTTCTCTGCCGATATTAGTGTTCTACACTCTAAGTGAGATTCCCTCGCACTAGCCCATCAGATAGGAACTCAGATACCACTTACAATATGGGTGCTGTGAGGTGAAGAATTGTGTAAAATGCCATGTACGGTTGTGGTGCCCACATGTATATTATGGATTTGAGTGCCTGCTTTAACGTGGGTAAGATGTGCACACGACTGTGGCACACATATGTTGTATCAAGTTTTACTGATAGACATCCCTACTGCTGTTTCTTTTTCTTTTTCCTAGATACTGACCTGGAGCCCACTTTTCATCATCAACCTGTGACCACACTGAGGAACACAGTTTGTGGCCCAGAGCGGTATTGAGGGTATTTTATTATGTCTCACCAACCTTCACGTGCACTTAATTTTAACAATTTGGTCCTGACGAAGCGCCATTGACCTCTTATAGGCGGAAGAAGCGCGAAACATGTTGACCTATGACTGACCTATGACCTATGACCCCTGGGCATAGCGTGCCTCTAGGGTCATAACTTTTCAGCAGTCCAAAGCCTGCTAAGGGTACATCTAATAAAATTTGCTGCATGATGACCCTTTTTTACATATTTTTCACACCAACTAGCACGCACTTCATTTACCCTCCATCAACAACCCACTCCCCACACACCCACATGCACCATCCGGCGGTCCTCAAAAGATCTCCGACAAAGAGACCCTTCGCGGGGCCCGTAGGGAATTGCAGCGCCGGCCCTACGAGGAGCAACCGCCCGATGATGAAGCATGACACCCTTCGGGGTGTGTGAGGGCAATAGAGGACAAAGAGTGGTCTTCCAGTTTCATGAGTGGGTTTCCAATCTAGGAAATTTTCACACTCTGCTTTCCTTTTTTTCTTTTTTAGGGCTTGGTGACTTTTTGCGCCCGCCCATAGGAACTGTGTCCTCTTGGTTTAGATATTGAATTTAGGGAGCATGGACACTGGACCTTTCTGGCTCCTAGATCCCCCCTCTTTTTGTGTGATAGGTATGTATGTATATACATGCATAAATATACATATATGACACAACAAACTCCTCCGAAGAAAGAGCAGAGGCCTCAGTGGGGATTAAAGGCAACTCCTTTATTGAATGAACGGCATGATGCATTTCGGCCCAGTCGGCCTTCGTCGGATGCCTTAATGTTTAGGAGGCTTGTCACAACGGTATTTAAAACAGTTCTGTCACTTTCCAATTGGTGGGAACTCGCTCCACCCCAAACCAGTGTCCGCTCACCACCCGTAGTCTGTCGAAACTACAGATCCCAGAGTTCACCTGTACCAGGAAGGTGCTGCGTGGGGATGTGTTGGTTACTGCCCATGTGGGCTGGCGAGGTGCAGGATTGTCTGTGATGTTGACAATGCTAATATCCTGCTGAGATTGAATCTCAGAGCTTCCTCTGGTCCCCAAACCGCTCCAGCCACCAAGTCCAAGACCCCTCAGGGCAGGGACAGGAGTGACAGTGCACCCTGTGCCTCCGTGAAGTCACGTACCACAATGCAGCCGCCCTTGCTTCGCCTTAGGTTAAAGGGACGGGCCCGGACTATTCCAGTACCCTGGATGAAAAAAGAAATCTGCAAAGGCAGAAGCCAGTGATATCCGGGCCAACTTGCGGAACGGGGGCCTCTGAAACGCGTCTCTGGCTGGCGCGTATAATATGACACAACAAACTCCTCTGAAGAAAGAGCAGATGTATATATGTGCATATGTGTGCGGGTAGAGAGAGGTGTAGAGGTAGAGAGGTGTAGAGGGGTAGAGGTAGAGAGAGATGCAGAGAGAGAGGTAGAGAGAGGGGTAGAGAGTAGGGAGTGAGTAGTACAGAGTAGTTGAGTAGTAAAGTGAGTAGTAGAGAGTGAGTGGTAGAGAGTAGCAGAGTAGTAGAGAGCATAGTAGTATAGCAAAGAGTGTAGCAAAGAGTAGCAGAGAGAGAAGTAGCGAATAGGAGAGAGTAGTAGAGAGTGAGTAGTAGAGAGTGAGTAGACAAGTAGAGAGTGAGTAGTAGCAAATAGAGAGTAGTAGAGTGAGTAGTCGAGTGCGTAGTAGAGAGAGTAGTAGAGAGAGTGAGAAGTAGAGTGAGTAGTAGAGAAAGAGTAGGTGAGTAGTAGAGAAAGAGTAGGTGAGTAGTAGAGAAAGAGTAGGAGTGAGTAGTAGAGAAAGAGTAGGAGTGAGTAGTAGAGAAAGAGTAGGAGTGAGTAGTAGAGAGTAGTAGTAGAGAGAGTAGTAGTGAGTGGAGAGAGTGAGTAGTAGAGAGGAGTAGAGCGTGAGTAGTAGAGTAGTAGAAAGTAGTAGAGGGTAGTACAGAGAGAGTAGTAGAGAAAGAGTAGTAGGGAGAGAGTAGTAGTGAGTAGAGAGAGGAGTAGAGAGTAGTAGAGAGAGTGAGTAGTAGAGAGTGAGTAGTAGAGAGTAGTAGAGAGTGAGCAGCAGAGAGTACAGCGGGAGTAGTAGAAAGTAGAGCATAGTAGAGTGAGTAGTAGTGAGTAGTAGACAGTAGTAGAGAGAGTAGTAGAGAGAGTAGCCTAAAGTCGTAGAAAGTAGTATAAAGTAGTAGAGGGTAGTAGAGTGTAATAAAGAGTAATAGAGAGTAGTAGTAGAGAGAGTAGTAGTGAGTAGAGAGAGTGAGTAGTAGAGAGTGAGTAGTAGAGAGAGTAGAGAGTGAGTAGTAGAGAGAGTAGAGAGAGAGTAGAGAGTGAGTAGTAGAGAGAGTAGAGAGTGAGTAGTAGAGAGAGTAGAGAGTGAGTAGTAGAGAGAGAGTAGAGAGTGAGTAGTAGAGAGAGTAGAGAGTGAGTAGTAGAGAGTGAGAAGAGAGTGAGTAGTAGAGAGTGAGTAGTAGAGAGTAGAGAGTGAGTAGAGAGTGAGTAGTAGAGAGTAGTAGAGAGTGAGTAGAGTGAGTAGTAGTGAGTAGAGAGGGTAGTAGTGAGTAGAGAGAGTAGTAGTGAGTAGAGAGAGTGAGCAGTAGAGAGTAGTAGAGAGTAGTAGAGTGTAGTAGAGTGAGTAGTAACAAATAGACTGTGAGTAGTAGAGAGTAGTAGAGAGAGAAGTAGAGAGTAGTAGAGAGTGAGTAGTAGAGAGTAGTAGAGAGAGAGTAGTATAAAGTTGTAGAGGGTAGTAGAGTAGTAGAGAGTAATAAAGAGTAGTAGAAGAGAGAGTAGTAGTGAGTAGAGAGAGTGAGTAGTAGAGAGAGAGTAGAGAGAGTGAGTAGCAGAGAGTAGTATAAAGTCATAGAAAGTAGTATAAAGTAGTAGAGGGTAGTAGAGAGTAGTAGAGAGTGAGTAGTAGTGGGTAGTAGTGAGTAGTAGCAAATAGTAGAGTGAGTAGTAGAGTGAGTAGTAGAGTGAGTAGTAGAGAATAGTAGTAGCGATAGTAGTAGAGAGTAGTAGAGAGTAGTATAAAGTAGTAGAGTGAGTAGTAGAGGGTAGTAGAGAGTAGTAGAGAGTGATTAGTAGAGAGTAGAGAGTAGGAGAAAGTGAGTAGTAGAGAGTGGGTAATAGAGAGAGAGTAGTAGAGAGAGTGAGTAGTAGAGTGAGTAGTAGAGAATAGTAGTAGAGATAGTAGTAGAGAGTAGTAGAGAGTAGTATAAAGTAGTAGAGAGTGAGTAGTAGAGGGTAGTAGAGAGTGATTAGTAGAGAGTAGAGAGTAGGAGAAAGTGAGTAGTAGAGAGTGGGTAATAGAGAGAGAGTAGTAGAGAGCGTAGTAGAGTGTGTAGTAAAGAGTGTAGTAGAGAGTAGGAGAGAGAGAGAGTAGTGAGTAGTAGAGTCTTGCTGCAGATATCCCTCTGAAGCCACATGTTGTGTGTGCGCATACGGTACACGCTAATTCACAATAAACACGCCAGGGGGTGAAGCTGCCGTGCACGCGCCTCGTATTTAGTACAACGTTTGGAAGTTACGAGCTCCGAGAGGAGTGAGTTCTCTCTGCACTGAAGTTGTTGTGTGTACCCGCCTGCGATTTTGATACCCTCCGAGGGTGCGGGGGACAATCTACTGAAATAAGTGAAAATTCAATGTCAGAACGAAACATTTGTAAGTAATTTGGCGCAGTCTGTAGGCATGAATGAATGAGGGGCTGGCGTCCTTTCAACAAAGCGCAAACACACACATCTGCCCAAGTGTCACTTGACAACGAACAGAGGCTTTCTGCAATAATGCTAAATATTTTTCTCTGTGGATGTGGTTCAACACCGTACTGCGTGGCTGGTAAACAACAAATAATACCCCTTTAAGACATCTGCTAAAACCAGAAATCAGTAGGCTAAGAAATGCAGTGAAAGAACATTCATTTTGTGGCCTCTTTGCTGTATCCTTTTGAATGGCTCACACAGAACGAACAACTCGATGGTTGGGAGAACCAGTCCCACATTGTTGCCGCCTGGATGATAATTTGCTGACAAAAACTTATTTTTTTGTAAAAACAGGCCAATGTTTTGCTCAATAAGAAATGACATTCTGCAGTACAGAGAAGAAGAGGAACACCATAAGAGTAATTTCGAGCTGTGAAAACAACTGACTTTAATCTACTACAGCAATGAGAGAGGTGGAAGGTTTGTGCACAACATGGACTGAAAACAACATGCATCAATTCTTACTCCGTTCCCAAGCCCCGCCTCTTTTATAATATCAAAAAAGAAGCGAGTAGGCGAGCAGTCGGTTTCTATTTAGAAGTGCAGCCTCCACGTCCTCCGTGGGAGAAATCCCCCTCTGTCTGTTCCCAAAACAGTGCTGTTGGTACCCTGCACCATAGTATTCCATCCCCCTCTACCTCCACCCCACGCGAACGCGGCATCAGTGAGCGCCAACTGCCAGTGTTGTGTTCTTACCTTAGTAAAAACAGGGGAAGGGAACAGCTGACGGGCCGCAACCTGAGACGCTGTGCAAGCATACAGCATGGGCACTGGATCAGCCCACTTCACCCATTGGCTGACGTCATTGTGAGTGACTGCATTCTATCCTTTCGTAAGCAGCACATCGGAACACTAAGAATTTCCCTTCAGTGCCAGGGACTCTGGGCTGGGAGCTTTTTGAGTCCAAAAATGTTTTTCCTTTGAGCCAATTTGTTTTTATTTTGGTGAGGGCTCTGAAGCAGCTCCATCAATAAAGATTTACAAAAAAAATTACAACATAGGCGTAAATGCCTTTTGGCTTTGTCAATGCTTGTTTGCTTTCTCTGTGATAAGTGTACCAACTGTCTCTCTTTGCGACAAGTGCCCGGTTCTTTCTCTGATATGTGATATCAACCTCACTCCATGACCTTAACTGCGTGATTAGTTTATTATCGGCCTATTATCGCTGTACTTGCTCTCATAGTAAGCGTCCACACGTCTTTCTGCAATAATGGTAAATATTTTTCTCTGTGATTGTGGTTCAACACAGTACTGTGTGGCTGGTAAACAACAAATAATACCACTTTAAGACATCTGCTAAAACCGGAAATCAGTAGCCTAAGAGATGCAGTGAAAGAACATTCATTTTATGGCCTCCTTGCTGTATCCTTTTGAATGGCTCCCACAGAACGAACAACTCGATGGTTGGGAGAACCAGAGACGCTGTGCAATATGATACTGAAGTACTGGGTTTTTAAAACCCAGCGGTGCAGGGGAACACACCCTAAGACTTCGGGTTCTTCCTGTTTCAGACCTACAGAAACACAGAGTCTTCTGGGTGAAGTCAAAGATCTTGTTTATTGGCTGCAGACCAATTACAGGTATCCGAGAAGTACAACACAATGTATGTTCTCAGGAGACTGCTAACCTTACAGAAACGGCCTTCTCCTTATAAACAAAATATCATGCTTCAGGCACACATTCCTAGTTTTACGATATGGTCATTCACATGTATTCATTACAAACGAAAAGGCAGAGTCCTGATGACCATCCCACATTCCAGTTAAGCCAGCCCACAATTATTTACTCAGCGAGGCTCAGATCCCACATCAGATATCAGTAGACCCCAATAAACACGGGCATCTCCTGTTGATAAAACAAGCCATAAAGCAGGAAGAGTCAGGCGTGAAAGAGATTAGCCGGAGGCTTGTGTGGGATGAAAAGGCTTTATGGTGTGTCAAACCCTGATGCTAATCACAGGTGGCCGTAGGACGGGGAGCTCGTGGGACCGGGCTGACCGGGGGCGGTGGAGCCAAATCGCATAGGTCACAGAGAAGTCAAATAGAAAGCACATGTAATCTGAAGGCCTGTGCTTGTTCGTAATGTGTAGCCTATGTGAGGGCAACCATAAGATGGCCACCGCTCCAAGATGGAACCCACAAAGTCTATGTGTAATATCGTATACACAGTGCATTTATCGATGAAACGTTATGCAAAGCACTTGTACATACTGCATTGGCCATTTGCGGTTCGCTGATACCGGAATAGGCAGGGTAGGGCCCTGCCTCCTACGCGGTCCCAAATTTTAAAGTACCACAGACCCTCCTTTTGCCCTTACATAGGCAATAACTATACTCATATCAATCAGAGTCCAGGTCTATATTCATGAAGTCATGGAGATGTTGCTGTAGCATCATCATATTACTTAGCTCGTCCCTCGATACAGGTTTCCTTACACATAATGTAGCACAGAGGCCACATATCGCAGGAGCGCACTGTATACACAGACAGAACAGGAAAAGAATGGCTAAGATCATTCCAATGACCATTAGAATCTTCCAACCCCGGGCAGATATCAGTTCCCAGACCCACCCCATCAGTGACCAATCTCCTTTATCCACGTGAATAGATTCAGATATTTTATGCAGTTTGGAGATGGCTTGATAAACTGTGGAGCGTTATCTGGTATGAAAATGCAACAGCTAGATTGGATGACCTTACATACCCCACCACGGTCTGCAAGTATGACGTCTAGAACCATACGGTTCTGCAACGTCATGAGGCGATCCGCTTGGAGCTCAGCTGTCAAATTACCAAGGGCACCAGCCGTAACATTAACAGTGGATTCAACCACACGAGTCAGTTGTCTCAGGTTCCTACTATTGACCATAGGTCCCCAAAACGGCAGGAAACCCAGAAAGAAGTCTCCCGCTTCCTGACCGGCAGTATCCTCCTTACTAACCACGCCTCTTACAACTCTGGTCTTGTGATAGTCAGAGGCAGCAGTAAATGTTGGCGGTAGCAAATTTGCAATATAACATGTGCCCGAGAAATCAGGGGGCAACCATGTATATGCTCGGTCATTGCAGACAAAATATGTACCCTTGGCAGCCAAAAACGTAGGGGGAAAACTGTGATGGAAAAGTGTACGTTTCAGTACAGTCACTTTTCCCCAGTTGAGCTCTTGGATTCTGACCATTACCTTGTAAACAGAACCGACCTATGTGGGGCACGACCCAAATTGGGGAGGAGATTTTTCGCTGCCTTTCACCCAGACTAATGCTATACCCCGTCGCGTTCCAACCTACATAAGCTCGCAATTCATCCTTGGGCATAGATGAGTATGCGTCGATATCTCTGCTCATATCAGCAACTCCTCTCATTAAGGCTTTATTGTTTGTGCTAGGTCTGATGGAACGCGGTTGTCGCGGGGAATAGGCGTCTAATGCAAAGAGAAACATGGTCTGGAATGCCCAGGACGATCCATTATAGCTAAACGGCAGCACTAGATAAGGAATTCCCTTATTAATGGTATGTGGCATTAAACCACACACCCAGCAATTGGTTGTATTTATAACTAGCTGGTGCTGGTGCAGGAGTTGGATAAACGAGTTGTTTACGAACTCGGACCGTCTGGCTTGTTCGTGTTCAGGCAGAGGGTGGAAAGAGTGTAAGGAGACAGTAGGAGGAGGTATAGGCTGTTCAGTGGGTGCAAATGGTACTTGAGAGGAGAAGAATACATAACCTACAGTAAACACCATCATACTAAATAATACAAACAGACATAATAATACAAAACGCTTGCTCTTCATTATTCTACATATTTTCGTCTTAAAGTTCATTTCCTCAGCGGGTCTCTCCATCTTGAAAAACTCCATCCTCTAATCGTGCCGCTCGCGGCGGGTGAGTATCTTCTGCTAAGGAGTACTCCTGTCAGTCCAGGAAACGCCCTAGACCAACCAGAACCGTTGACCTAACGTCTTCGGCCTGTACCCCAAATTCTTGGCACCGCGACCCTGCGGCTGAACCCGGATGGTGGTTCGAAAAACAAAAAATAAAAAAAAAGTCCTTCAGATGGGAGAGCTATAATATCAAAAAATAGTAAGGGAAGGGAATTTTTATTTGTCCATAGGCCTTGGTCTCAGGTTGTAGCGGTTCCTGCCAGGTACTGTCTGGTCTTGAAACAAGAGTTCAGGCTCCGTGGTGTCCAATCGAATTGACGGTGGCACAGTATTGTCACTTTCTTGTTCTGAAGTTGTGCCTCTTACGCGTGCATCACTAAATGGTACAAAACGAGGTACAGTGTCTGTTTCAGAATCAGCGATACCCTCCTGGATCCACTGGTCGTATGGTAGGGGCAAAGGGATCCGTTTACAGTGGGCGCCGTGAATCCAATTCTTTTTCCCTTTCACTCGAACCGCTGATCTTGTCGATAGAAGTACGAGGTGAGGGCCGATCCAACGGGGCTCATCGTTGTTCTTTCGCTGAAAGTTCTTCACGAGAACCCACGTGCCAGGGTCGATAGGGTGTCCGGGAGCTTCAGAGGCCTGGGGCAGAGTATCATGCACCTGTTGGTGTAAAACACGCAATTTAGCCGTCAATTCATACAGATAGTCAAGCAGTACTGGATGTTCGATTTCGCTGAATTTTGTCGGTCTTGGCACACCCCATACATTGGCCGGGCGGCCAAAAATGATCTCATATGGGCTAAGTCCCACTCGTGAATGCACAGTCATTCTTGTGGATAGGAGTGCTAAAGGCAGAGCGTCAGGCCATTTAAGACCGGAGCTCGCCTGGATTTTGGCCAGTTTGAGCTTCAGGGTGCCGTTGTAGCACTCTACTAATCCAGCTGATTGGGGGTGATTTGCAGCGTGAAATTTCTGCTTTATACCTAATCCCTCACACACATTCTTCATCACTCGACCCACAAATTCACTCCCATTATCACTCCACACCATTCTTGGCATTCCAAACCTAGGGAAAAATTCTTTCACAAGGGCTTTGGCTGTGGATAAAGCAGTGTTGTCTTTTAGGGGATATGCTTCTATCCATTTTGAAAAAGCGCAAACAACAACCAGTACATATTTCAAGTTGTTGCACCTTTCCATGTGGATAAAATCTAGCTGCAAAACCTCAAATGGATATGATGGAGGCGCAAAATGACCAGCTGGAGTTGGGGTTCCCCTACCAGGGTTATATTTCAAACATACCATACCATTCTTGACCACATTCTCTGCACACTTGGGAATTCCAGCGTTCTGCCATAATGGGGCCAACAACTTACAGATTCCTTTCACACTGATATGTGCGATTCCATGTGCCATAGTAACCACTGGAAGCACATATGCATCAGGTAACAACCATCGCCGATGTTCTGACAAATCAACCCAACAACCATTCTCATCCAATTTACCCGTACTTTCTCTCCACTTGCTCAATTCTTTCTCTGTGGCTTCAGCTTGAAGGGACTTCACACTCTCTATCGTGTCTGCACACATTCCAACATCACCAACCCATCTTGCAGGGCCTGCAACATACATTCGAGTCTTCACATCTTTTGCTGTTTCTTTCGCGATTTCATCAGCAAATGCATTACCACGACCAACATCATCAGTGACTTTCTTGTGCGCACTGCATTTCATAATCGCAACTTGTAACGGTAGGGTCAGTGACTCAAGGAGATCATTCACCAACTTGCCATTCTGAATTTTAGCTCCATGCGAAGTCAGGAACCCACGTTCTTTCCATAGGCGCCCAAAACTATGAGCCACGCCAAAGGCGTACTGGCTATCAGTATATATGTTCACTTTCATTCCTTCAGACAACACGCATGCTCTCGTAAGGGCAACTAATTCTGCTGCTTGAGCCGAATTATGTGGCACAGGTGCAGTTTCAACAATCGTGTGCAAAGTTGTGATAGCATATGCAGCAGTCGTATCACCATTCGGAAGCTTGAAGCACGAACCATCCACCCATAAGGTACCATCACATTCAGTTAGGGGAGTATCTTTAAGATCTATTCTCCCTTTCGTCTCTTCTTCTGTTCTGAACAGACAATCATGTTGCTCAATCTCATCTATGTCTGCTGGAATCTGCAATAATGTAGCTGGGTTCAACGTGTTGCATCTCTTTATGTGTATATGGTTTGCTAACAGTGTCAATTCATATCCTGACAATCGAGCACTAGTTAAGTGCTGTGTCTTGGTCCGGTTTAACAATGTGTCCACAGCATGTGGAACCATTACAATCAATGTGTTATCCCTTACCAGTCCAGCAGACTGTCGAATGGACATAGCTGCTGCGGCTGTAGCTCTCAAACAACTTGGCAATGCCCTCGCTACCGGGTCCAAGGTTGACGAAAAATACGCGCATGGACGCGGTCTGTCGCCAAAAGGCTGTGTTAGCACTGATAATGCGCAACCGTCCTTTTCATGAACATACAATGTAAAAGGCTTACTGTAGTCGGGGGTACCCAACACAGGAGCTGAACATAATGCATTACGCAATTCCCAAAAACTTTTCTGACACTCTTCAGACCATGGGACAGGATTCGGTGTGTTTTTACATGTTAATGCTAACAAAGGTTTTGCCAGCAAAGAAATTTGGTATCCAGTGCCTACAGTATGAAGTGATGCCCAAGAAGGCACACACTTCTCTCTGTGTTCTTGGCACGCTCAATTGTGCGATAGCTTGAATTCTTTCTGGGGTCAGTTTCCTTCACTCCTTCGATAAGAGATGACCTAAGTAGGTCACTTCTTGTCGACAATATTGCAGTTTTGAGAGAGACACTTTGTGATGAGAGGCAGACAAATGGCGCAATAATGATAATGTAGCTTCTTTGCAAATCCTTTCAGTATCCGCGGCGATTAGTAAATCGTCAACGTACTGAATAAGGATAGCGCCACTAGGTAAAACAAGTGCATCAAGCTGCGCTTTTAAAGCCTGACTGTATATTGATAGACTTTCACAGTAGCCCTGTGGAGCGCGTTTAAAGCGGAAGCTTCGACCTCCTAAACTGAAGCCAAAAATGTCCCTGCTCTCCTCTGCAATTGGGATGCTAAAGAAAGCATTCTTTAAATCGATCACTGAAAACCATGCAGCGGAGGCTGGAATCATAGTTAACAAGGCAGTTATATATGAGGGACAACTGGAAACTGTGGCACAACAATCTTATTAACTTCTCTAAGATCAATCACAAATCTGTAAACAGGTGGCTGTGAAGGGTCCGTACGTTTTAAAACAGGTAAAACAGGACTATTGCAAACGTTGCCTCTTGTCTCTTCAATTACACCCTTTTTAATCAAATCACTGACCATTGCTAGCAACGCTTTCTGACCTTCATTGGAGATCTTGTACTGGGGAATGCGTGGCAATCTGACATTGGCCTTTAAAGTGACCACATATGGCGGTATTTCCAAGAGACCCACATCATTGGGACCAGTAGCCCAAAGGACATCCGGAAGGGATGACAATTCAGGTGGCAATGTATTCTTTGACAAGTACATCGGGGAAATCACTTCCTTACCCAATGTAAGTTGTACTCCTGAGGGAGAACAATATAGCGTTGCATGCAATCTTTTTAACAAATCCAACCCTAACAGATTTTCACCACAACCTGTCGTTAGGATGAGGGGTGCTTTTAACTCACAAGGTCCAACAGAAAGTGGCATAGGACTAGAAATCGGGTTCCTAACTGGGGCGCCAGAAAAACCTACTGAAACATTCATTTCGCCAGACAAAGGCGCGCCAGGGAGTTTTGAATGCATGATTGAACTCTTTGCAGCACCAGTGTCCAGCAGAAAGGGCTCTGTTACACCCGCTGTGGTCACCTTAACATACGGTCCACTCTGATCCACTGGTACTGAAACAACTCCCTCTCTCTGTCTACGGCTGTCCTAGTAATCGTTACCTTCCACATTGTCGTCTTCTGCATAATAATCATTATTATAGTACTGAGCTGTACTGCCAGTTGCATTGGCTTGCTGATCAAAGCTATTTATCGTATTCTGAGGTGGAAGAGGACGCGCGTTCTGGGGAACATTTCCACGCCCTCTACCTCTAGGAGCTTGCTGACCACCTCTACCTCTTGTGCCATACGCATTATTAGTACGCTGCAACAATTTAGGACAACTATACTTAAAATGACCTTCCTCTCTGCAATATGAACATTGGTTGGGACCTATAGGGATACGTGGTTGATAATACCCATTCATTTGCTGGTTATTCTGAAACTGTTGGGGCTGCTGATAGATACCTTGGGTTTGCCTATAATTATTCTGTCCTCCACGTGGCGGATAAGCCTGCTGTAAAAGGACCTTTGTTTTCAATTCTTTCGTTTTCTTGTCTGTTCTATCCTTCTCGTCTTTATCTCTATTTTCGTAATACTGTGCAGTAGCCAGTATTTGCGCTGAAGAGGAAACAGCCCAAGAACTCTCTGAATCTTTTAATTTCTTACACAACTCGGGAAGTAGATTCTGCACAAATTTATCAACAAATAACCGTTGGCCACCTTCAGTACTCATGTCTTGACCACTGTGGTCGATAAACGTTTCTTCAAACCTTGTAAAGAAATCGGACACTGTTTCATCTTTCTTCTGCTTGCATGCGGATAGTTTATCCCAATTCACGGGCATCGCGGGCATTATAGTTTTCATGTAGGTAATAATTCTACCAGGGAGGTCTGCTACTAGGGGCTCAGGTTTTGCACCACCAACTTGTCTAGTGTCTGCAGCAACGATATTAGCCCATGTGCCCCCTAGTTCTGCTGCATGATCCGTATTACGAATGGATCCCCATAAAGACTGTGGAACCACATTCCCGAACAACATATCTATGTCAGCCAGATTCATGACACACGAGTCTGCAGTTTGCGATAACTCCTTATAATATCCTGTAGGGTTTTTACGGGGGTCAGGCAATGTCTGCTTAAGCGCTAACACCTCAGAACGCTTCCATGGGACATGTACCCAAACACGCTGAAAATGAGCTGGAACAGCTGGATTAGCATTTGGATCAGCAGGTCTCCAAACTGGAGGAACCTCACGCATCGGATATTGGCGCGCTTTTACCTTTTTCCCCACAGGGAATTCCTGTTCGAACAATGATTGTTGACAATCGCCATTCCTGAAGGACAGTAAAGTCGCAACTGCTCTATCTACATCGGGACCCACAATTGTACCTGTTCCAAAATCAAATCGCACTCGACACAACTCCTGCGGGATTGTGTTTGAACCATGATCCTCCAATTCCTCACAGAGGCTTTCACACATTTTGTCAAACACATACCTCTGTTTTGGGGCGTCCCATTGGTGAAAAACTTTAACAACTGATTCCACATCATAGAGTGAAGGGAAAACAATCCACCTACGCGCCATATGATCTAATACCTCTTTCTCTTCAGGATTAGGCAGCTGACTACGCAACTGCTTACGTTGTAAACCAGGGGTCATACTAGATGACCCAAAGAGAGGCGACATTAAACTAGTAACTACATTAGCTAGTCGTTGTCGTGCTGAAGGAGATGTTGAGGCAAAAACGTGGGGATAGACAGAGGGAAGAAAAGCGGATGCAGATACAGGTACCTGGGTAGTGTAAGGAAGAGCGCCAGGGGAGGCAGCTGACGTACTAGGCAAAGTCGCAGGAAGCGCAGGGGCAACAGGTAACAAAACTGGCGGCCCTTGAGAGGGCTGCACTGTAGGGATAGGAGCCAGCTGAGGAGGAGCTGGCGGCTGTGGGAAGGCTTGCGGCACATTAACCGGAGGCTGCACATTTACGAGCTGGGGAGGCGCTGTAGCATTTTGCGCATAAGGGGGTGGCGAACTTAGCAGATGGGACATTAGGGAATCTTTCTCTTTCGTCTCATCTTGTGGTAGGGGTGACAAAACTGGGTAACATTTATCGATCCCTAGTTTGCGCTGTCTATGTAACTGCTCATTCATTTGTTCCTCCTCATTATCTTTAAATTGCACAGCTGCTTGCATCATTGACATACCTTTTTCTCGCTTATTCCTTTTTGCTAGCTTAATTTCCTTCTGTATGGCTTCCTTTCGCCATAGGCGGAAAGAATCAAACATCGCCGGCCGGGCTTTCTTTTTAAATAATTTAACTTCCAAATTATCTAAAATATCGGTATCGAAACTACCCTTTTGGGGCCATTTTAAAACACCGTCCTTTCTGGTGTATCGGATCCATACTTCATTATATGCAATGGGGCCCACGCCATGTTTTACATAAAGCTCATAAATTGGAGTTCCAATTGGAGGAACCGGACATGAATCCTCTAATTGGGAATCCCTTCTACAGCCCAAACAAAACAATCTTCCAAATACACTAGAACCAGGCATCTTCGCTCACTAGTCTAGTTTCAAACTTCAAAGGATTATCGAATACGATAGTCTCGTGAATACACGAGTCCTCTGGCTTTGGCACTTGCAAGTTCCAAATCAAAACGATCCCGACGGATACCAAAAATCCCGAAGGATACCAAACAAACTGGGAGACGCTCCACTTATACTTAACTGAATATCGATGATCGATGGTGTCACCAGAAGACTCTCTCAATTGTTTCGCTCTACCAAATCGTCAAGGGTCCAAAACAGGGCGATTAATCAGGGCAGCAGTCCTTCGTAGCCGTCGGGACGCGGAGAACCTCGCAGAAAAGACTTTTGGACCACGTCGACATGCAGGGGTCGATGAAGTGGCGGCCTTCCTCCGGAATTTCCACACGAAGCTCCTCACGAACCTCTGGCTTGGACCGGTACCGCTGAAATCGCCCAACGTTGGGCGCCATCTGAAGTACTGAGTTTTTAAAACCCAGCGGTGCAGGGGAACACACCCTAAGACTTCGGGTTCTTCCTGTTTCAGACCTACAGAAACACAGAGTCTTCTGGGTGAAGTCAAAGATCTTGTTTATTGGCTGCAGACCAATTACAGGTATCTGAGAAGTACAACACAATGTATGTTCTCAGGAGACTGCTAACCTTACAGAAACGGCCTTCTCCTTATATACAAAATATCATGCTTCAGGCACACATTCCTAGTTTTACGATATGGTCATTCACATGTATTCATTACAAACGAAAAGGCAGAGTCCTGATGACCATCCCACATTCCAGTTAAGCCAGCCCACAATTATTTACCCAGCGAGGCTCAGATCTCACATCAGATATCAGTAGACCCCAATAAACACGGGCATCTCCTGTTGATAAAACAAGCCATAAAGCAGGAAGAGTCAGGTGTGAAAGAGATTAGCCGGAGGCTTGTGTGGGATGAAAAGGCTTTATGGTGTGTCAAACCCTGATGCTAATCACAGGTGGCCGTAGGACGGGGAGCTTGTGGGACCGGGCTGACCGGGGGCGGTGGAGCCAAATCGCATAGGTCACAGAGAAGTCAAATAGAAAGCACATGTAATCTGAAGGCCTGTGCTTGTTCATAATGTGTAGCCTATGTGAGGGCAACCATAAGATGGCCACCGCTCCAAGATGGAACCCACGAAGTCTATGTGTAATATCGTATACACAGTGCATTTATCGATGAAACGTTATGCAAAGCACTTGTACATACTGCATTGGCCATTTGCGGTTCGCTGATACCGGAATAGGCAGGGTAGGGCCCTGCCTCCTACGCGGTCCCAAATTTTAAAGTACCACAATACCAATGCTGAGGGGGCTGGCAGAGGGGGGAGAGAGCGAAAGGAAGAGTCAAAGAAGGGGAGGGAGTGATCGCGCCGGAGCTTGTCTTTATGGGGCCATGTGTTTAATGGGGAGAGCAGAGGCAGAATGCAGGGGCAGAGGAGCCGTTCCCCTCAGACCAGCGTGAAGTCAGTGGTCTTCCCGACCTTCAGGAGTAACTACCAGGTTCGTAGGCGCGTCCCTGTATCTGATGTCACATACACTCCTTTCCTATTGTGTCTACAATCGGAGAAGTGTTCAGCTGTTTTCGGCGCATTAGGCAGTTCCCGCGTGGGAAGAGCAGCTTCAAGGTCCCACAGCCCAAACAAAAGAGCAACAAATTCAGGTCATACGCCAACTTTTGCTGTTAATACAGCAGTCTTCCGTCCTTGAATGGCAGCCCTTTGATGCTTGCCGTGCTGCGGGTAGATGCTGTGCTTTGTAGCGCTGTCTGAACAGGAAATGCCCCCGGTGCAGGCTGGGACTGCGAGTTCCCTCGTAAAGGAGCCTGTTAACGCAGCAGTCTTCCGTCCTTGAATGGCAGCCCTTTGATGCTTACCGTGCTGCGGGTAGATGCTGTGCTTTGTAGCTGTCTGAGCAGGAAATGCCCCCGGTGCAGGCTGGGACTGCGGGTCCCCTCGTAAAGGAGCCTGTTAATGCAGCAGTCTTCCGCCCTTGAATGGCAGCCCTTTGATCCGAAAGTCAATTTCAATCAATGCAATATAGAAGAGAGGCCGGAAATGGAGGAAGTTAGAACGCGTTCAGCGATTCCGTTCTATTTGAGAATAAACCGAGTGCATCAAGCAACATGGGCGGGGTACTGGCGCACGGGGGGGGGGGACGGACGTTCGTGAGCAACTACACAAAGGAGACAGGACGGGAATTAATAGCACAGAGGTGACAGCAGGGAGGGAGGGACTGGTGACTGAAGTAAACAAGCATTTGCAATGCAATAGGTCTTGCATTTATGCAATAGGTCTTGCATTTATGCTTTACACAACGGCACAAGGTGTGTGTGAGGTGCCCGGTAGCCTAATTTTGTGCCAGCGCTAGGGAGAGCAGGATAGTGCCGTATCTTTGTTATGGCTCTTTCACTTGCACAACGCAGCAACTTTGGGTGCTGCACTGTGCTACATTTTTGATACTCTGGGTCTGTCTTTTTCCCTCACTCACTTTAAAGCACATTCTCTCACTTGCTCATTTTCGCTCATATTCATTCCCACTCACTGTTACTCACATGCAAAGGTGCTCACTGACACTAGTTATTAGTTACTAGCAAACACACTTACACACACAAACTCTGGCCCTGGTGCAACTGCACGTGCTGCACCATTGATAGCTACACCCACAATTCACTTCCACTCCCTCTCAACGTCCAAGCAATGACATGTAACGCACTCGTACTCCTCCACCCACTCGTACTCACTTTCACTTATTCACGCACACTCCTAAACTGATTCTCACTTTCATTGAGACTCTCAAAAATACACACTTTCACTCAATCCCATTCACTCTCAATCACTCACAAACACACTCACGCAGAGAGAATTTTTTTTTTTTCTTGGCTTACTTAGCTTGCAACTGGAGAATCCATGGCAGCAGCAAAGCAGGAATCTGGTGCTGGGAATTCGAACCTGCAAGCCACGATTCCCAAAGAGGAGCCAGATGGATCAGCAAGGGCAGGGCTGAAAAGGGGAAGACCCACCTCAATACACCTCTCAACTTCTTAATAGGCACGGCCACTGGAATTATGCGTCGGGTGAGGGCCAAATTATGCGGCAGGGTTGACTAAATTATGCGGCAAGAAAAGGCTAAGTATGCGGCGTAATGTGGCACATTTTATGATGGCATAGTTTCATTCGTTTATCTTTGCATTTGTTAACACTTTCTGCGCATAGGTTGCACCTCTTTGGTACCAATTTAACACCTAAATACAGCAGAAAGGTGACCAGTCAACGTTTGCAAAGGGACTTCCACTACACAGAAACACATGGCGCTAGTTTGTTAGTAACTTTTAAATCGTTTGAGATAGAAACAATCTTTTTTTTTTAAATCTGGATATTATGCAGCAGATGATGGATTATGTGGCAAAT
The DNA here is from genome assembly GCF_964204655.1 of Triturus cristatus. Taxonomy (NCBI): domain Eukaryota; kingdom Metazoa; phylum Chordata; class Amphibia; order Caudata; family Salamandridae; genus Triturus; species Triturus cristatus. Next base: position 779,251,613 of record NC_140595.1, on the reverse strand, counting down.
GCGGCAAAACCATAATTGTGCAAAACAACGCGGCAGCCGCACAATCGCATATTTCTAGTAGCCCTGTTGATAGGACTGGAAGCACAAGCCTATAAGAGGTTGGGATAGAACTGGGGATCCTGCCTCTGCTGCACTTTGCGTCTTTTTATTGGCTTCAGGGATGCACTGATGTGTGCCCTGCCCCTGATAGCCTTATTTAAGCAGATATTATGTGCTGCCTGAGGCATGTGTGGTATGTGCAGTATGTCTGCCAAATAAAATTGTGCCTGTATTATGGGACCATAGTTGAACTAGGCCCCCTCAGACATCGCACAGTCTACCTCCCAGAAGGTCCTTGTGTGCCTCCTGAACTTTTTGTTTGGTGGACAGCCATGTAATAAACTGGAGAGGTGGATCAGAATGATGCTGTGGATAGACAGCACCTGGCGCTTCGACCACAAAAGCTTTCTGCCGCAGCAGCATGATTTTGTCCCGATTGCTCTACCCTTGTGTGTTCTTCCTCTTGATTATCTTTACCGTCTGAATGTGGTAGTTGGAAAAACGTACGCCACAGATTAGTACTGTGCCTGATCCAAGACACATTCGCATCTCAAAGGATCCAAACTGGTGAGGGTAGACCCGTGGGTTAACACACCTACTTCAGAGACATGGTCCACCTGACTCCCCTCTTTTCGGGGTCTACCAGTTTTAAAGCTTAAACTTGGTGCTCAGAGATGAGTTAAATATTTTGTTTTTCTTGAGCTTTGCTTTTCTGCTCAGGCCCACTCTTTCCTTCTCATGTGCTGCAGTGCAGTTTAACTTCTAGTGCACTGCCCATAGGTAGTCACCTGGACCTCAGCACTGTTCACCCTGCCCTATGTCCATTATGTCACTCTCTCCACATGTCACTGCCTTCTCTCCTGTTCCCTGTCATCCTCCCTTTTACTGTTTCTCCACCTGCTCCTGTCCACCCCAGATATTTCACCTTTGTCTTTGTCTCTTGTTCTTGTACCCTGATCTTCCCTCACTACAAATGTACAACACAAGGACATACCAAAATGAGATAAAAGCAAAGAACATCAAGAAGATGATCACAACTAATTGCACTCTGGTAACAAAGAAGGAGTGACATTGAAAGGGAATAAGAAGACAGGGCAAATAGATTAGTACCATGTGTCCAAGCTCTTGCAGCGCAAAGCCAATTAAAAAGTCACCATTCAAAAGGGCGAAGTCTGCTCTGCGTCAAGAAGCTCCTTTCAGTGCCTGTTTAATTAAGGAGAGGACGTTGGTGGTTCTTCTGGAGATGGGCCGAGCACTCCGAAGACAAACTCCACAGGCAAAAGTAGGTTCTTGTGCATATAGAGTGGAGCTCTGCCACAAACAGACCTTATCCTGTAGCGCTGAACTCGCTCCTCTGCAGATCGAGCTGAGCTCCAGCACAGACGCAGCCAAGTCCCTGTGTACATAGTGCTGAACCCATGCACAGATGGAGCAGAGACCGTGTACCCATAGGTTATTTCTTTCATTGAGCTTGAGTGAAGTTCTGACATACATAGAGCTGCAAACCTGGGCAGACAGAGCTGAGCTCTTCCAAGCATTCAGCTGAGCTCCTCTGCAGACAGATTCAGTAAACAATGGGGTTACCCTGTCTCCCTCGGAACCTGGGTATGATATCCTCTCTAGACCGGGCTCAGCCACCGTGCAGACATAGATCGTGGTGAGCCAGTTCACAGCATGAGTTGAGCTCTTTCAGCAGTCATTCCTATAATGTAAAACCTGAGGTTTTGTGGAAACTGGGAAACCAGGACCGGCTAATATTCTATAGGAGTATGACACATCTCTCACCCAAGATAATCTTCCTGATGGGGAGTGAGGAGGAGAAGGCGGGAGGGAGAGAAGCGATTGAAGAGTGATGGAGAGAAAGACAAGGTAGATAATAGTGAAAGAGAATTAAGTGTGTGCAAAAATACGGACAGAAAGGTGAGAAAGAAATGAGGAGAGTGTGACTGAGATGGAAAAGAAAAGAGATGGAGTGCGAAACAGGAGACCCCCTGATTGAGAGATATATGAAAAACACCACAACAATAATACTAAGGCAAACTTTGTTATGTTAAGGGGGTTTGTGAAGTACACAGCTCACCGTGGAGGGTATCTTGTTGCTGAGAAAGCAGGGGTTATGTCTGCAGTGACAGCGACTTGTCCAGGTGAAGAACCATGTCAGGTTCTTGCGGTGCTCAAGTGCCAAGGGGACAGCTTAAACGTATAGGGGTTGGTTGTTCTGGGCTTCTGGCATGAGGTCGGGGAGAAGCTAGTTCTTTGTATGTGGGGATGTGTGCGAGCAGGATTCTGGCTGATCAGAAGTCTCTGGTGAGTGTGTTGCATGTGGGTTGGTGAACAGGGAGACAGTGGAGGTCTTTGTTGGTGTGGGGTGATGTTAACACGGGGAAAGGCCCAAGTGAGTCTGGTCATTGGGTTTTTTATGGTCTGAAGTCTTCTAGCAGTTAGTGATTCCGACAGAGTGCATTGCCGTAGTCCAGCTTGTTGGTGATGATAGGGTTTGCCTGCTTCAAACACTCCAGGGAAGTGAATTTATAAAACACCAAACTCCTGCAGTATGTGAAGGGTTTACGTTTGATGTTCCATGCGAAGAATAAGTACAAATTGACTAGACCACCTTTAACAATTCTAAAACATAGCTGCCAAGTGAAACTGTCACATGTGCAACACATTCACTCCAACCCAGTGCTTAATTGGCTAAAACAAGTGTACTGGTGTCCAAAATGTTTCTTTGGAGATGGCTATCGGCACCATCCACAAACAGCACTGCCCAGTGATGCAGTGAAAGGCAGACTTCTTATGAAGGGAGCAAAAGCAATGGGAGAAATATGCTGTAAAGTTTTTAGTCAACAAAGTCACTGCCTCCACCTTCTACACCCTCAAAATGCTCAATACAATCCTCCAATGGCTCCTCGTCAGCACACGCAGGACGGTCACCCAGGCCCTTATCACCAACAAGCTGGACTACGGCAACGCACTCTGTCGGAATCACTAACTGCTAGAAGACTTCAGACCATAAAAAACCCAATGACCAGACTCACTTGGGCCTTTCCCCGTGTTAACATCACCCCACACCAACAAAGACCTCCACTGTCTCCCTGTTCACCAACCCACATGCAACACACTCACCAGAGACTTCTGATCAGCCAGAATCCTGCCCGCACAGCGTATTATTTTCTTCTGTTTGAGCTGGAAACAACAATTTTGGTGAAATCTGCATATTTTGGAAATTATGTGGCAAATTCAGTAAATCCATAATTATGCTGTAAACTATGCAGCCACAGACTCTCATCAATCCACTGAGCTCACCATTGCCTATTTTATCAAGAATTTATTTGTGAAAAGTAAACAAAGCCTCAACATTTTAATTCCAGTCAATGCCCATTGTTAGCTGCACTTCGAACAAAACAGCTTGTAATATAAAAAATTACGTAACGAGTACCTTGTCACTGCCATCTCAGACTTCTGGTGATATTTACAAACCACAAGGCCAAAGAGACCACCAGAACCCCTCACTGGTAATTTTGGACCAGATTACACAGTTCTACGTTATGCAAGCTCTGTATGTACTTAACTTCAAACCATTGAGTAGATGCAAATAGATTAACCTCAACCTTGAAAAAAGAGACAACTCATTTAGGTGCTACAGAGGGATGGGCAGACAGCTAAACCAACCTTCTTGCCAAGGTGCCTGCTTGCCTGAAAGAGATGTAAATGTGCACAAGTGGTCAATCTGCAAATGTAGAAAACCTAAATACCAAAATAATTTGCATTCAGTCCACTAGTAGGCAGCATGAGGAATGCTGCCGAATGCCTGTTAAAACATCAGCAGAACATGAGTGTTCACAAGGAGTGGTGACATTGAAAATTTGAAGCTTTTTTTAAATTTCTACTCAACTGAGGACGGAGATGTGGTCTAGTGGCTAAGCTGTCGATCTGAGGACCTTGATTTGAATCCAGCTTGGCACTGACGGAAAATTGGGCAGTTCTGGGAAGTCACTTAATCACAATGTGCCTTAAATGTAAATGTATGAGATACTAGTGTAAGTGTTTGTGCAATACAAAGATATAAGCTATCACTTGATGAATTCAATCTTGCGTCATTTTCCATCACCTCCCATGACGGGCAACGCTCTGTTGCTCTCGGGTAAGGTCCATGCTACAGATATACCCACATGTGCAGCTTTTACATTCTGAACAGGCACCCAGCTTATTTTCTGTGGACAGCCCTTCCTTTTGAGCTGTTGGTGAGCCCACCTCGTTTTGTGGCAGCTAGAAAGAAGCTCCCATGATTTTCTTGATCCCAGTTTATTCTTCACACCTCAAGTCTACTTCTCGATGACTGTGGCAGCACTTTATTGGGCACATAGGTACATACACACACACACACACACCCTCACACACTCTCTCTCTCCCTCACACACACTCTCTCTCTCCCTCACACACTCTCTCTCCCTCACACTCTCTCTCTCCCTCACACACTCTCTCTCCCTCACACTCTCTCTCTCCCTCACACACTCTCTCTCTCCCTCACACACTCTCTCTCCCTCACACCCTCCCGGTTCCCTGGAAGTCTGTTATTATGCTGTTCATGCTACTTTTAATCAGAAAATACACTTTTCCAGCAAGCCTTCAGTGCTTTTATTTCTGACATGCACAGGCCTCGCTTGGTACCAACCATCTTGCAGACGTCCAATGCTCGCAGGGCTGGCGGACACTCTCTGAGCTCCAGCAGTGCTCCGTGTCTCACGGGAATGTATTGGCGAAGAGAAAAGATCTGGCTTTAATGGGTTACTGCATGAAAGAACAGGCATGGGCATATCTTATCCATGCGTTGGCGCATTGAACCCACACCTAATGGCCTTAGGGTGACCAACTGGCATTGGTGCAAATTCAGGACGGTGAGTGTAAAAATTCAGGACAAAGGGTCAAAATTCAGGACACAAATTCAGGACAGGAGATCAAACTTCAGGACAAAGCTTCAGGACAATAGGTAAGTTTTACAGACACATCAGAGGAGGTCGCGCAATAGTATATAAGTAAGCCCAGCCATATCCAAACATATTCAACCATTTGCAAACCTATCCATCATGTATCCTTCCATCTATCATTTCACTCATCCATCCCTTCATCCATCCTTTCACTCATCTATCCATCCATCCATCCACCCTTTCACCCTATCCATCTGTACACTCATCCATCCACTCTTCTACCATCCATACATTCACTCATCCATCCAGCCATGTACCCTTTCACCCATCCAGCCATCATTCACTTACTCATCCATCCATCCACCCAGTCACTCATCCTTCCACCCATCCACCCTTTCAGTCATCCATCCATCCTCCCTTTCTCTCTCCATCGACCCTTTCACTTAGCCATCCTTCCTTCCATCCACCCACCCATCCATCTACTCATCCACTCATGAATCCATCCATTGACCCTATCACTCATCCATCCTTTCTCTCATCCATTTATCCTTTCACTCCTTCACTCATCTGTTCATCCTTTTGTCCATCTACCCTCCCTTTCACTCACTCATCCATCCTTACATCCACCCTTTCACTCATCCGTCCATCCATTCACCCTTGCACTTATCAATCCATCCATCATTTCACTCATCCATCCACCCACTCACTCACTCATCATCCACCTTTTCACTCATCCATCCTTTCACTCATCAATCCACCCTTTTACCCATCCAGCTACCCTTCCACCCACACATCCAGCTTTTTACCTTTTCTCCCATCCATCCTTCCACTCACTCATCAATCCATCCATCCTCTCTCATTATCCATCTATTCAATCTTTCATTCGTCCATTCACCCTTTCACTAATTCATCAATCCATCCATCATTTCACTCATCCATCCACCCACTCACTCACTCATCATCCACCTTTTCACTCATCCATCCTTTCACTCATCAATCCACCCTTTTACCCATCCAGCTTCCCTTCCACCCATACATCCATCTATTTACCCTTTCTCTCATCCATCCTTCCACTCACTCATCAATCCATCCATCCTCTCTCATTATCCATCTATTCAATCTTTCATTCATCCATTCACCCTTTCACTAATTCATCCAGCCATCCACCCATCCCTTCACTTACTCACTCGCTCACCATTTCATATTCATTTTGAACTGAGCCTTTTTGAGAAGAGGCCCATCAAGAACTTCACCCTCGCTGCAGGAGCCATTCCAGGACTGGGACAGAAGCCACCCAGGGCGGAGACAGGATCCACCACAGGGGGGGGACAGGAGCCATCACAGGGGGGACAGGAGCCATCACAGGCGGAGGGGGGGACAGGAGCCACCACAGGGGGGGGGACTGGAGCCATCACATGCGGAGGGGGGGACAGGAGCCACCACATGGGGGGACAGAAGCCATCACTGGGGGGGGGGGGGCAGGAGCCATCACAGGAGGGGGAACAGGATCCACCAGGGTGGGCACAGGGGTGGGCATGCAGTATTAAAGTATGATCTTGGCCCCTCCAGGGTGGGGTAGGGCTCCGCACCCCCTCCTGGACAAGGCAACGAGAAGACAGGCTCTCTTTCCAAAACGTTAGTTTTTTGCCATCCCCCACTGTGATGTACAGTACTTAAAGGCGATACTCCAAGAGAACTGATTTAACGGATTGTCCTCCAGACTTTGTTAATCAGTGAGAGTGTGATTGTGACATTTCTTTATCTTATTACATTATAGACTGCATGTTTGAAGAACCGAGGTTTGCTCAAAATTTAGTGACAGTAATTAAGCTCTGTGAAGAGAGCCACGTGCTG